>NC_083232.1:54401626-55601626 GCF_032191835.1 Heteronotia binoei | reverse complement strand
TTTTTGTCTGAATTGCCATTGGGCACATTGTACAGTTCCCGCATCGGTAATGTCCCAAACGGCCACCAGATTACGCCAAAGGTCTTGTTAAATCCGAATGAATAAGAATATCCTTAAAAGATCTCATTCTACAGAAGCCTATGAAGGGCAACACCTTGCAGCCCGGCACTTCCGATAAGAGGTGCCAATGCTTATTTATTATTTTCTTGATTGCAAATGCATGTGGCGTATAGTCAATAGCACAGGTAATACCCTGACAGGTTTATTTTTCCGCTGTAATAAAATAGTTCTCTGTACACCCTGTGCTCTACGAGACGCCTTGGCAATGACTTCAGAAGGAAACCCTCTCTGTAAAAAGCTCTCAGTCATAAGATCTCTATGCTGTTTATATTCTATTTCAGCTGTTGAGTTTCTTTTTAATCTTAAAAACTGTGAATATAGCAAATTTGCTCGCAGGTGATACGAATGAAAAGAAAAAAAAAGCAAATATGACCCCCAGTCAAAAATAATATGTACTACTGATGCAGGAACTGTACAATGTGCCTGATGGCAATTCAGACAAAAATGTTTGTCTGCGTATGTGGTGTACTGTAATTGGATTTATGTGGGAAATACCACCCGCCCATTAAAGTACGGGTGGCGGAATACCGTTCCTGTGTGAGAATGAAAAATCTTGAAGCTCCGTTAACTAATCACTACCTAGAGATGAATCATAGCATTGATGACATGAAATTTATTGTTTTGTTTAAATATTCTGGCCGTATAGTTGACTCTGCTAAGTGTCTGCAGCGGGAAGAAACTTCCTGGATCTTCCGGTTGCAATCACTGGCCCCCAAAGGGTTAAATAATTGCATAGACTTCTCATGCTATTTATATTATGATGTTCATTATTTTTGTAGTAAGTGTTTGCATTGTTTTCCTGGCTTGTTAAATCTCATACAGATGTGTTGAAAACCTCTTGGTAAATGTACCTTTAAATATTGCTTGTGGTTTGATGTACGTTGCAGTAATACGCCTTGGGAATGATACGGCGTGCTTGTATTAGCTTCAGTCCTTGCCATTGAGTGGTGAGTTGTTTGCAATTATTGCTAACATGAATTTTGTATTTGGAAAAGTAATGTTATTGAAGATGTATATTTTTGCTTTATGTAGCCATTGTGAAATACAACTTTTTGGATATCCCTCTTTGATAAAGACAGTGGAAACGGTGCGACAAGCGTCCTGCCGGCTCCAGGCTCTGTCAGAGGGACGTTGGGGAATCTTCAGATATATTCCGTTTGGAAGAAAAATCTGCACAGGCACTTTGACAAAGCATTTTGTAGCACTAAGCACTTTAAGCTATTTGTTCTGATGTAATTATGCTTAGATGCAATTTGTAAATGAATTATATGTACTTACCTTAAAATACTAATTGTTGGATTGGATCATGATAATCAAGTACTTTGAAGTTTCATATATATATAATTATAAATGAGCTAATGATTGTATTCGTTATTTTGTCACGGTTTTTCTTTGGGTTCTCATTCTTTCCATGATTCTCTCTTCTGTATTTCTTGTGACAGGTGAATGGCATGTTAACCAAGCTAGCTGATATTTGAGCATCCCTAATTGTTTACTTTGGAATTAACCTTTTGAACACATTGGGAGTGATACTGAGTAAAAATGCAGATTACATCACATGTCTTTCTGTGCAAAGATGGTGGGGATGCTTTTGTCTATTAGATGTTTATCTGATCTTTCCTCTCAGATTGGTAGACATGATTCCCTTTTCCTCCATTCTGTCCTCACAATCCCATGAGATAGATCTGTGGTGCCAGCCAGACCCTATGCAGTTTGGCTTGCTCTTGGAATGTTTTAACAGCCCAATCTGTTTCTGGGGAAGTGATATGCGTTGGCATGCATCCTATTCACTGAGTAAAGTTTGGAGCTTTCGTCCAACAAAAGAGTCACTTAAATTGGAGGAAGGCTACTTAGAATAGAGGAACTTCCTCCAACTTTAAGTAGTATAACATGCCAATATCATCTGTGGGGGGAGGGAAGAAAAAGATCACTCAGTCCAGAGAGTCTAGAATTCCCAAAGTGCATCACTGAGATCAGCTGTGCCAGCACTGTAAACATCTCCCTCCCAAAGCATAGATAAGGGTGAGGGAGATTCTGAGCTGAAGCTCAGTCTTGTAGGATTAACTGTTCTACTGCAATCTATCGAACTTAAATAGTAGCTTTCTACTAATATTTTACAGTAGTCATGGGCAATCTCAGATTTCTTAGCCATTTTCATCTGTCCACCCCATATCATTATTCCACTGCCCCTATTAATTCATCCTGACTTTGTTTGGTCAGGTACCAGTCCTATCTCCATCAGCTATGTCAGTCAAAGCCAATGTTTGTTTATACATTGATACATTACTTTCCATTTCTAACCTTTCTTGAGGACATAAGGCATAAAACATAGTTTTAAAAAATGCTTTAAGTCTAAAAAAGGCTTTAAGCATTTTTCTAGAGGAGGAACACAGTACCTGCTGGGGGAGAGAAATAATTCCTTTTCCATATTCCATTCACCATTCTATCCACTGTAATTGACGACTTCCTGCCTAATTTTGCATGAGCAGTTGCTGACCTGGGTAAGAACTCCCACAATCCTAGTTTATCCCCTCAAGTCAATTAGGATTTTTTTAAAAATTGATTTTGTGAACCAAAGATGCTTTTTACAAGTGCTTAATATGTGAGCAGAAATCTGCAACCTAACTTTACCTGTCAAACAAACCAGCAATAATCCATGCAGTTTTTCCTTTTCCTTTTCAGGCAGGAGCAATAGGTCAGTGGCAGAGCGTATTCTTTGAGAGCAGAAAGTCACCCTGCATTTCTAGTTATAAAGAATTCTGCGTAGAAGGGCTGGGAAAGCCCTTTGGAGACCCTGGAGAGTGGGAGCCAGTCATCACAGACAATACCGATTGGTGAGGGACCTTCAATCTGACTGTGTAAAAAGCAACTACTTATGTTCCAGGTTTTACAAGCAAACCGCAGTACATTTTTCTGGCTCGTATTTTTATGAGAAGCTTAATGAGGACTGCAGTTCAGAATCCTTATCTGACTATGTCTGGCACGGCAGCCAATTAGTGTTAATTATATAGGCCCAGTGTGTTTGTGTGTGTGTGTTACTTGTCTTTCAATCACTGGGGCCCAGGCCATCGCTCATGTCACACACTGTGGGCCACACAACAGCTGTTAGATGACCTAGAGATGAAAGGCTTCTATCCTGTAACCAATCCCCTGAGCCATCCCGTCACCATCCTTTGAATTGCTCTATAAATCCTGATAACGGCTGAACACATTGTAAGCCCCTATGGCAGACTCCTCTGCTGCTGCCTCCTGAGAGCTGCCACCAGGACATGATATCTCAGCTGGTGCTGTGGAAATCCTATGATATGGTAGCTGCTTCTGCCCCCAAACTGTGCTGCAGAGGACACGCCTCTTGGGAGGGTGACAGCCACGGCAGCTTTTGCAAGCATTTACATTGCCAGCGTAAGTCAGACAGATGGCTGCCTTGGCCAGTGACAGTGAGGAAAATGAGAGGAAAGAACATTTGAGATTTCAACACTACTCATTGCGCTATCCTAAAGAAAGAGGTTAATGGATTTAGAAGGCTGTAACTCCGTTTAGGTTGCATTGTCAGATACAGATCCTGGGTGTGATAGAATCAACTAAGGTCCCTCGCTTACAGCCTCTTTAGCTTAGGAAGTCAAGGTATTTTGAAGGTTTCACACACTTTAAGGATAAAGCACTGTTCTCCCATGGTTAACAAAGCTTTAATCTGGATTTACCAAAACTTGTTTTGGCTCTATTTTTTGTTACATTATAAACCTTAAAGTGTGTGAAACCTTTAAAAAATCCATTTACCTTCAGAAGCCAAAGCAGGTGAAAGAGCTTGCATGAAAAGGATCTTGAAGGCCTGTCTCTCTTGATCTCTGTTAGCAAAGCTGGAATTTAGGAAAGGGATGCAACATCCCACTTCAAACAGGAATTACAGATCAGATTTTCGTAGTGAATTCTGTCCTGGTCTCTGGATATCTTCAAAGCAATGAATAATGTTTTTCCTACTTTAGATTTATTCTATTGTCTTTGGGCTTGTAGTGAGTTCATTAGTTCTGATGAATCCAGAGATAGCAACAAGAGAAATGAAAACCACAGGCCAAGTAAGGAGACAAATTTATTGGACTAGCAGTGCAATCCTGTGCAGAGTTACACCCTTCTAAGCCAATTGACTTCAAAGGAGCTTTCAAGTTATAGTGTGCTCTTTTTCAGATGCAGTTAATATTTATTACAGTGAAAGCACTTTCAGAACAAAGTGCTATGCAATAAATAAATTAGAGACAGCCTAAAGGCTTGGTGTTCAATGCAAAAATTAAAAGAAAAGACCATGTGACACACCCAAGCTGATGTTATCCAAGTAGAATTGAGTGGGTTTTTTTAAAAAGCATTTTAGAGTTGAGTTGTTCTTTAAAGCAAAATAGGAAGATTTAAAAATATACCGTGTTAACTGCCTAGTCTTGTAGACAGGCAGCAACATAACCCACAACATCAACAAGATGTAAGAAGAAAATTCAGCAAGGATATATGGTATCCAGAGATTAAAAATGTCAATGTTGAAAGTGCCATTTGCTCTTTTCTATAAAATGGTCAGATTCAAAGTGAGAAAAGTGGGTTTAATTTAATATGAATGCTCAAATAAAATTCAGCTTTGGTTATAAATATGTTTCAAATGGAATACCAATAAGCATCTTGCCAAGTTAAACTTTGTGTTGTAAAGCAAGTGTAATTTAATAGATGAGTCACAGGAAATGTATCTCATTGATCCTCATACGTAGCAATAAACTATAAAGGATTGCTTGTGCTCAGGGCACTTATAGGCAGATTATAGTGATTCCTTCCCAACCCTACCCCCACCAACAGTAGCTTCTTTTAAAATCTCATTTCCCATTACTTTGTTGAAACTCTCTGCCCTGAACCTGGTTACTTTTATATTTTCTTTGAAATACTACATCTGTGTACCACCTAGTTTTTACTTTTTCCTAGTGATGATACAACAATATTTTTTGAAGAAAACTCTCAGCTTTAAACCTACTTAGCTTCTCTTTGCATTCAACAGAGACTTTTTGTCTAACATAGGGTTGTCAGATACAATCCTAGTCATGCATGGAACATAAGAGTCCTGCTGTTATAGACCACAACCCTTCTGCTCTTACATACAGCCTGTTCGAGAGCCATCAATAACGTAACAGTTTTTAAAATGTTAAAGAAAGGGGGGGGGAAGCATAAACTCTGTATTCCTTTGACTGGGATAGAAGACGATTGAGACTAATAATAATAGTGGTGAGCAAGGTTTGTATACAGTTTCCTAAGTCATTGGGACCTTTTAAAACGCTGCCAGTGAGTGTTTTTAAGCTAGGCAAAAGCTATGTGATAGCTCCACCACTTGACGTTTTTGAAAACTGTAGCTGCTCTATTTTTGTTTTGAAAAGATGCAGTTTTGAAACAGTAACTTGTAAGATCATTTGTGGTACATTGTTCTTGAATAGATGACACCCCTTTCTTTCACCCCTTTCTTTTCCAGATTGTTCAACTTTTTATTATGGATGCTGATAATCTTGTAGTTAAAAGAAAAATGACTTTTAAAAGTGTTGAATTTGACAAATTGAACCTTACCATTATTGCCTTTTAAAAAATAAATCAGGCTTGAGATTTATTATTTTAAGTGGTCCGTGAAGCCTGTGGGACTTCTATATGGGTTCAACATTCCGAAATCCAATTCAGAAATTTTACAAAATATAACACTTATGCAAACTATAATTGCAGTGCTTCCTAATTCCCTCCAGCCACTTTGACTTTTGGTCAGCATTGTCAACAGCCAGGCTGCAGCCTCAGTCTCTCCTGAAACTGTTGCAGAACTCCTGTGACTTCATCTGCACAAAGACACAGTCTGAATGATGTCCCACATATGCCAAAAGTTACTGTGAAGGGGGAAGAAGAGCACATTTAGAACCCTGGGTTGATGGTGTAAGCCTACATAATCTTGTACACATGACCGAACAGACAGAGCTGACTGCTCTAACGAAACCAGTTAACTACCAGTTAGGGGACTAATTCCATGCATCCTTTTCCCCTCACAGGTGATCAACACTGTCAAGACTACAGGCCACAGCTGTGATTGAAAGATCCTCACATACATTAGTCCATGAGGTACTTATTGCTCTTCACCACTATATGTAAAAATCCCAGGATGACAGTCATTTTGTTTAAACTATAAAATAATGCTTGAAAGGATGGGGCTCAGATAGCTCATACTATTTTTTAGTATGTTATTCGATTATTAGTAAAATGGGTGGCTGTGCTGATGTGGTTAGCATGGCTTGTAATACTGCTACAAGTACACCATGCCAGAACGATTGCAGATTTGATTAGAACAAAGCAGGGCCTTATTTAGGTTCTTCTTTCTTCTTTCTTTGCACCTCCTCAGCTTTGCTCAACCAGCTGGCATTTCTGACCTCCTCTGTCTTTGCTGCCATTGCCTTTTTTTATCCCTGGGACTTTACTCATGCCTTGTTGCTGTCTTAACCCCTTCCTTGCCTTTCCCCACCCCAGCTAGGGTTGCCAATCCCCAGTTGGGGGCAGGGGATTCCCTGGTTTGGAGGCCCTCCCCCCACTTCAGGGTTATCAGAAAGTGGGGGAAGGAGGGGAGATGTCTGCTGGGCAGTGAATTAATGGAGAATTGATCCATGGCTATCTGGGGCTCTTGAGGGACTGTTTTTGGAAGTAAAGGCACATATTTTCAGCATAGCATCCAGTGCCTCTTCTCAAAATGCCCCCCAAGTTTCAAAAATATTGGAGCAGGGGATCCAATTCTATGAGCCCCCAAAGAAGATGCCTCATCCTCCACTATTTCCAGTGGAAGGAAGGCATTTAAAAGGATTGTGGTCCCTTTAAATGTGATAGCCAGAACTCCCTTTGGAGTTCAATTGTGCTTGTCAAAACCTTGCTCCTGGCTTCACCCCCAAGGTCTCCTAGCTCCACCTCCAAAGCTCCCAGATATTTCCTGAGTCAAAGTCAAAGTATTTTATTGTTGTAGCCATAGTCCATAACAACCCAACAAACCCCCCAAGGTGTACAGTTTACTTCTAGCCATGAACATGAACATATGAAGTTACCCTCGGACCATCAAAGTCAGTATTGTCTTCTCAGACTTGGCAGCGGCTCTCCAGGGTCTCAAGCTGAGGTTTTTCACACCTACCTGCCTGGACCCTTTTTAGTTGGAGATGCCAGGGATTGAACCTGGGACCTTCTGCTTACCAAGCAGATGCTCTTCCACTGAGCCACCATCCCTCCCCATAAAAATTAAAACATAAAAATACATAGCAAAATACAGTGCAATAAACAAAATTTAAAATGTATATAATAAAACAATGTGGCAGAATGAGGCTATAACTTCCTGAGTCAGACCTGGCAACCCTAATTTCAGCTGGGTTTGTATAAGCCTGCTTCTGCTTTCTTTTGAGGTGCTCTGTCCTGTTTTGAAGCCCTTTGTCCAGTAAGTGGAGCCTCCTCTGGCCTCTGCTGCTACCCTTGTGCCACACAACATCAAAGTGATGTCCTGCTAGCTTATCTCACCCCTTTCTGTACTGTGCATAAAGGTAAAGGTAGTCCCCTGTGCAAGCACCAGTCGTTTTCAACTCTGGGGTGACATTGCTTTCACAACGTTTTCATGGCAGACTTTTTATGGGGTGGTTTGCCATTGCCTTCCCCAGTCATCTACACTTTCCCCCCAGCAAAATGGGTACTCATTCTACTGACCTCGGAAAGATGGAAGGCTGAGTCAACCTTGAGCCGGCTACCTGAACCAGCTTTTGCTGGGATCGAACTCAGGTCGTGAGCAGAGGGCTCCTACTGCAGCTTTACCTCTCTGCACCACGGTATATTGTGCATACTGGACACCATATATGGGGGAAATTGTTAGGCACTGTTGAGGGAGGAGGAGTTGTTGAGCTAATATGACATGGGTATTTGCAACAGTCCACATTTCAGGCTGGGGAACCCCCACTCTTACTTACTTGTGGTAGGGCCAGGTTGCAGGCTGGAGGGCTTAGTATACCAGTTAAACCATGCTTATCCTGACATATCTCCTGGTGCCACTCATTTCTCATTTGATGCAGCCAAGCGAGCACTAGGTTTATATCAGCAGGCCATATCACCAGACACAGTGTCATGTCTCCAAGCTACTCTGGCTTATCTCCATGTTTTACTGTCATAGAGGTTAGTCACCTTCCTGAGCAGTTTGCAGACTGGCTTTAGGATTGTACTTTCATTCTTATTCTTGTGGGTTTTTTAAAAAAACAACAACAAATCTGTTAGCCTTAAGGCTTTGTTTAATATCATGTTTTATATAGAGTTTTTAATTTTTTGTACTGACATTTTAAAATGTGTTTTGTTTACCAATCTCATCTCATCCGATAATTGAGAAGGGGGGTGGGGAGAGAAAGAGAATTTGTCTGGTTATCTGTATATTACCTTGGAAGGATCACTTTTAAACTGGAAATGAATTAGAAAATAAGAAAAATAGCTTTTTAAGCACAAGGCTAGGGTAAATGTCACTAGTGACTCTAAACGCATTTCAGAAATGGCCAAGTACAACATTTAATTAAGTAATTATACAAACCAATCCTCCATTTCATGAGGCAGTAACTCAATTCCCGAGTGCATAACTTATGAGGCCGAAGGCCATGTAGTTTATCACAATGAAGGAATCCGATTACTACCAAGGAAAATGGGGATGAGCAATGATATTACTGTGGCAAGAAAATGTCCACTTAATACAAAATAAGGCAAGCACTTAAAATGACTAACAGACTCTTAAGGAGTGAGATGGTCATTTAGAGACTTGATAAGCACATCCCACATGGCTGTAACTAAATAGGCACAGTAACATTGCCCCCCCCCCCCAATACGATTGTTCTAAAAGACATGCAATTCTACTTACATCTAATTATCAAATAAGTGTGTCGTCCACTTTACATCTTCCAGATGATGAAATAAAATCTGCTATTGGCTTTGTCATAGTAAGAGCCTAGGATTGTCCTGTCCATTTATGTCCAAAATTTAGAGGCTATCCAACACTCACATTTGAATTTTGACAATCTAGACAAATGCTGAAGACATACAATGAACGATGACACTGAACACACATGAATCCACATTTACCTACCTTATACTGAATGAGACTATTGGTCCACGAAGGACAGTATTGTCTATTCAGATGGGCAGTGGCTCTCCAAGGTCTAGGGTTGCCAATCCCCAGTTGGGGGCAAGGGATCTCCCAGTGTGGAAACCGCCCCCATGCTTCAGGGTCATCAGAAAGTGAGGGGGAGAAGGAAATGTCTGCTGGGCACTTCATTATACCCTAGAGAAACTGATTCCAATAGGGAATAATGGAGGACTGATCCATGGGGGTCTGAGACAGCTGTTTTTTGAGGTAGAGGCACCAAATTTTCAGCATAGCATCTGGTGCCTCTCCTCAAAACAACCCCAATTTCCAAAAATATTGGACCAGGGGGTCCAATTCTAAGAGCCCCAAAAGAAGATGCCCCATCTGTCATTATTTCCAAAAGAGGGGAGGCATTTAAAAGGGGAGGGGTGGGCTCCCTCTTGGGTATCCTGCCCCCCCCAGGGAAAGTGTATGCGCAATACATAGCCTCTTCTTCCCGGTGTAGTGAACGCCGCGTGGTCACTGTCCGGCAGATGGTCACTGCAATGGCCTCTCCTGCATTACTGCATCCGTGGCAACCTTCTCACTGGTCCCCCCCGTTTCTCACAGAGTTTGCCACGTCATGGTGTGACCGAATGTCCGGCGGTATAACCGGATGGGCAGGCTGGGCTCACCAACCTCGTCAGCCAAGAGAAGGAAAACTCTAACATCAAACCCGGGCAAATAGAGCTCGTTAATGTAACACCTACCACCTGGAGGACTCGCTGCCGGCGTCCCGGCTTACTGGGCCATGGCAGATGACCCCAAGGTGAAAGGGTGGAGCCAGTACTGCGCACACTGTGCCTCACCTAAAAATTCCTCTGCGCAGGCCTGAAGGGCATATCCACATCCACAACCCACAACACACCAAGTCCTGCAGCTATGGGCAAGGGGCGAAACGGCAGGTGGAAGATGCCACTGGAAGAATCGCACTGCTACAGCACCAACCCCAGATCAGACTTTTCCCTGCAGCCACTGTGGCCGGATCTGCCTGTCCCGCATTGGTCTTGTCAGCCACCAGCGAGCCTGCAGCAGACGTGGACTACTGCACCCTTCTTAAATCTTCGTTCGCGAAGTCAAGCCGAGAGAGAGAGAGAGATTGCCAGAATCTTCAGAGTTCAATCATACACTTGCTCCTGGCTCTACCCCCAAAGTCTCCTGGCTCCACCCCAAAGACCTCAAATATTTCTTGAGTCAGACCTGGCAACCCTACCAGGGGTAGAGGTATTTCACATCATCACCTACTGCCTAGTCTTTTTTTTTTGCTGGAGATTTCATGGATTGAATCTGGGACCTTCGGCACACAAAGAACTGAGCCACAGCCCCTCATCTAAACCATAAAAATTCTTCATAAAAACAACAAATCCAGTTCTTCAAGACAGTGATTGAGTTCTGCATGAACTATCCAGCAATAAGTGGGTCACAAAGTCCTTTTGGAAGGCCATAAATTAGCTTTGACCCCCTCCCATAGGGAAGTCATTCCATAAGGAAACCATATTCCTGTCTGTAAATGATATTACATTACACAAGGAGGATAAATTGAGTAGAACCTGATCAAAAGAACATGTCTCATATTGAGATTCATACAAGGAGAGTCTCTGTGGTATATGGTCCTAGTCTACACAGAGCTTGGTAATATTAGCCTCTTGAATTCAAGCCAGAAGAGCACCAGGCAAGAGCACTCTTCAAGAGGCAAGTTCTAGCATTCTTGACTTGTTTTCAAGGTCATCCCCATGCAATGATCAAGGTTATATAATTTTTAAAGACATAGGCAGATTTAAAGAAAAAACCAAGAGGCATCCCACTTTCCTTCAAAGAGCATACAACCCTAGGACTCACAAAGCTTGTTGCATCTGACTTAGACAGGCACAGATTAATAAAATTCAGTCCGTATTCCTTAGAAAACAGAATAGACACTATCAAAACCTATATATCAAGCAGTTCCTTTTGACACCTCAATATAAGCATTGCATTGACTTGGAATTTAAGCTGGTAAAAGGAAAGGTCCCCTGTGCAAGCACCAGTCGTTTCTGACTCTGGGGTGATGTTGCTCTCACAACGTTTTCACGGTGGACTTTTTACGGGGTGGTTTGTCATTGCCTTCCCCAGTCATCTACACTTCCCCCCCAGCAAGCTGGGTACTCATTTTACCGACCTTGGAAGGATGGAAGGCTGAGTCAACCTGGAACTGGCTACCTGAAAACCCAGCTACTGCTGGGGATCGAACTCAGGTCATGAGCAGAGCTTAGGACTGCAGGATGCAGCTTTAACACTCTGTGCCACAGGGCTCTTTTAAAACTGGTAAGGATGCCAGTTAATTTAAACTGGTAGGAATGCCAGTTTCAATTGATGTTAGAGAAAATACATTTATTTGTTGCCACTACCACTGAAAATGGACTCTATAGTGTTCCCTGTCACAGTCAGTACTAGGGTTGCCAGGTCTCCTCATCACTCTGGTGGGGGAATTTCGGGGGCAGTCCAGGACAACCCCATTTGATGACATCACTCAGAAGCAATGTCATCATGTTGGAGATGTCACATGGTGATGCTCTGGTTTTTGGGCAAAACTCTATGGTAAAACTGGCTTCAAACCATAGAGTTTTGCCCTCAAACCAGAGCATCACAGCATAACATCCCAAACGTGATGATGTCACTTCTGGGTGATGTCACCATGTAGGGGATGTGTGACATCACTCTTTGGGAGAAGGGTTTCCCTCACTGGTCAGCTGGGGGAATCCCCATCAGAACTTGGAGACTGGCAGCATGGGATGTGAAGTTGCTTCCAAAGTAAAATATTTGGGCTTGGAGATAACAATGAAGAATATTGATTTGTTTAAAAATAACTATGAAAAGCTATGGCATGGATGAAGACTTGATGAAATGGAATAAACTTAATTTGATATTGTTGGGTAGAATAGCTGCAATTAAGATGAACATTTTGCCCAGAATAATGTATTTGTTTCAAACTATTCCAATTGTGAAAGATAGTAAACAATTCAATAAATGGCAAAGGAAGATTTCAGAATTTGTCTGGGCTGGGAAGAAACCAAGGATTAAAATGAAAATTTTAACAGATGCTAAAGAGAGAGGAGGATTCCAGCTACCAGACTTAAAAATATATCATGATGCAGTTTGCTTAGTATGTATAAAAGATTGGGTGATGCTGTCAAATAGAAAACTTTTAATGTTAGAAGGTCATGGAAATAAATTCGGCTGGCACACTTACATGTACTATGGGAAGAAAAAAATGGATGGCTTTTTCTTTCACTATTATATAAGAAATAATCTGTTAAATACATGGATGAAGTATAAGAAGTATGGTGATGAGAGAAAGCCATTATGGATAGTGCCAGAAGAAGTGATAAAAATAACAGCTAAGACCAATGAAGAAAGAGGGTTGTCATACAATCAACTATTAAAAATACAAAGTGGTAAAATAGAATTGAAATCCACGGAGGAGTTGAATAACAAATATAATTGGTTTCAAATGCAACAAATAAAGAGCCTGGTGGAAAATGATATTAAAGCTGAAGGAATAAGATGAGAGCAAACAGAAATGGAGAAAGTTCTGCTTGGAGATAATGAAAAATTAATTTCAAAAATATATAAATTACTCTTAAAATAGTCTACGGAAGATGAAGTAGTAAAATCTCAAATGATTAAATGGGCAATCAATGTAAATAAAGAAATACAGGTGGATACATGGGAATATCTTTGGAAGAACTCTATGAAACTTTCAACATGTCAGAGTATTAAAGAGAACTGTTTTAAAATGATGTACAGATGGTATATGACCCCTAAAAAGTTGGCAAAGATGAACAATAATATGCCAGATAGATGTTGGAAATGTAAAAAACATGAAGGTTCTTTCTACCATATGTGGTGGACTTGTGAAAGAGCAAAAAAGTATTGGCAGATGATTCAGCGAGAAATTTCTAAGATCTTGGGATATGAATTTAAGAAAGTAGCAGAAACATTTCTGTTGGGATTACAAATGGAAACATTTCCAAAAGAAGATAGAACTTTGATTTGGTACTTGCTTTCAGCGGCTAGGACATTGAATGCGCAGTTGTGGAAGCAAGAAAAAATACCAGAAAAATGGGATTGGATTACAAAAGTAATAACATGGAGTGAGATGGATAAACTAACAAGAATCTTAAGAGACTATGATTTGGAAGTTTATAGAAAGGAGTGGAAAAAGTTTAGAGGTTATGTAGAAAAACAATGGAAAATAAAAGGACATTGGACAATTTTTTAATAATGATTAAGTATTAGAAAAAAGAAGAACATGAATCTAGGCTTATATGGTTCATATGGTTTAAGGGTACCTTTAAGTATTAACATTTTACGTTTATAACATTGGCGGGAGTCAAGTAACAGGGGGAGGGGGATTTAGAAAATAGCATATGGGGAAAATAAAAAAAAGTTATTAATGGATAATGTTACCATATGTTATTAATAAAATTCTTTAAACCAGAACTTGGGGACTGGCAACTCTATTCAGTGAGTATTTTTTGCCACTTACATTCAAATTGTTTCCCAACCTGTTCTACCACTCCAAGCTTCTCAGTGAAATTGGAGCTCTATGAAATCATGGAAGAAAACACTGAAGGCATCAAAATAGCCCCTAACAATAAACCATTCCAGAAGTGGTATATTAAAGGTGCCACCACTTATTGTGTCATGTTAATATTATACTGTGCTTCATTTCTTTCTGGTTGATTCCATGCACTATTTATTGAATGTCCCATTTTGTTGATAGTATCGACACTGTATTTCTCATCTACCTTGAGCCCAATACTCCCTCTAAACTGTGGAGTCTTGTGAGCAAAAATTCTACTTTGTGAGCTACTGGCATTAAAGTTGTGAGCTACTGCATAAATTAGTTTGTTCTGGGGCTATTTTTCCTAAACTAAGACAAAAAATATGTGAGCCAGAGGTTAAAAAACTGTGAGCTAACTCACACTAACTCAGCTTAGAGGGAACACTGCTTGAGTCCCTGTGAAAAAGGCAGACTATAAATAAACAGAGTTACACCTTGCTAAGTACATTGAAGTCAGTGGGCTCTTAGAAGGGTGAAACTCTGCTTAGGATGGCAGCGTAACTATACCAGCTCTAATGTTGTTTTACAAATCCCTCTGAGCATCCTGCAAACCCTCCAGGTTCCATAGTGTCACATAAGTGCAATATTAAAAATTGTTTGGAGGGAGAGAGTACTAGGTAGAAGCACTTTGTTTCATAAAAAGAGGCCATGATAATTTTCTCAAACATTATTGCTGCAGAGAAACAGGAAGAAATAAGTTTATGTTCCATGTAGAAATATCCCTCTTCAACAGTTTTCGATTATTAGTGCTAAATTGAGCATAGCAAATGTGCACTCCCATTTCAATGACCTACAGTTTTACAGGCAGTCTGAAGCTAAGTTTTAAAATATTATAAACGCACAAAAATGTAACAAGGAAGATAAAAACAAGGGAGAAATGCCTACTAGGGCCTATCCTCTGGAACTATAAACCTTAATCCTATGCCAGCAGAAACCCCAGCTCTTAACCAACTTTCTGGGGTGAAATTCCCCCACAGTTTTGGGGGCAGAATGAATAGAGAAGTAGCTTTCCAGCTTTTTTTCTTTTAAACCATTGTTGTGTGTGTGCATGTTAAGTGCCATTATAGTGCCATTATAACAATTCCCCACTTCCTCCCCCCCCCCACCCTTGGCTGAGCAGCCCCTTTTTGTCTTTGTTTCACTGCCTGTTCCACCCAGTTGTTTAAACATAGATGTATGCTAAGCTAGCCCAGGGAACTGAGGAACTGAAAAATTCTTTGTTTGTGTATGTCAGAAGAAGAAAGTCCAATAGTAATTCAAAACAAACTGTGTTGTTTCACCTCTATGGGGAAATGGTCAGGTAGGTATAAGGGTTAAACCTGGCAGGTGAACAGGCAATAGGAATGAGGTAACTTTCTGTAACTTGATACAAAAAATAGTTTGACACAATAATATTGCTGTTTTGTTATACAGACAGGTTTTTAAAACTGCAGAGAGATCTCTTGGAAGTCAGTGCATAAATAAACCAGCACAAACTTCTTTGTCTCAAAATTACTTAAGTGGGAATCTCCTCGTATCACACCTCAATTCCAGACTACAGAGATCAGTTATCCTGAAGAAAATAGAGGCTTTGGAGGGTGAACTCTATTGCATTGTACCTCTTTGTAGTCCATCTTCTCCCCAGGCTCCATCCCCAAATCCCCAAGAGTTCCCCAACCTGGATCTCACATCCTACCCTCCATCCCCTACCAGTGGCCAGGAAGGACCTGGCAATCCTAGTGTGAAGACAGGAATATACCCACAAGTTCCAGTTTTCCTTCTTGAACACTTGATAACGATCACCCCTTTTAACTATGAGATTTCCCTCAGGGAAGGACTACTGGTCCCACTTCCCTAATTCAGAATCCTCTTCAGCCCTTTTCACTCTTCTTAACTTCACTCCATCTGAACTCACTGCAATTTTTCACTGCCATCCTTAACTGCCACTCTCAACTGTAGAATTCCATTTTAATCTCTGGCCGATCAAGGTTCTCAGACCTTGCTACCACATTAACCATTCACTGTCCATTGCAAGTCACTTCCAACTTATGGCGACCCTCACTCACTTAATGATCTCCAAGATGTCCAAATGTTAACAGCCTTGCTCAGCTCTTGCCCCATTCACATGTACCCTCAACTAAATGTGAGTGGATCAGACCATCAGAAATGCACTCTGTTCCCTTGACACCCATTCCCTTGCAGATAGTATCACATCTTTTGGCAAAGGGAGCCAAAATAAAATCACAGAAAAGGGTGAGGATCCCATCATAAGTTACAGTTTTCCAGCACAACCATCCCCTCACTACCCATTTCTGTTCATTGCTAATTTGAAATGCCGGGCTGACAATTGAGGGACTCATGTAGAGTCAGTTGGCTGCCAGGAACAGCATGCAACAGATTTTGGAAACTAGCTTCCAGCTGTGTATCAATCAGGCCCATACTGTATAGGCCTTAGTCAAGATGCAAAATGATCTGACTGGCTGCTGTGCTTCTCTCCTTTACATAGCTTTATCACTTACATTGCCAAAAGGCTAGGTGAAGGTGCCAGTTTGTTACAAAGGTTTTGGATTGTACCAGGCAAAACATTCTGAGTCCTTCGTGGTTGGTTTTAGAATTCTCTGTTGAAGTCATATGAAAGTAAGGGTCTCCTCCTCCAACAAGAAAACACAAGGTTTGTGCTTATCAGATTGCCAGTGGATCAAGACTACTTCTTCTTCTTCTTCTTCTTCTTCTTCTTCTTCTTCTTCTTCTTCTTCTTCTTCTTCTTCTTCTTCTTCTTCTTCTCTCTCTCTTTTGACAGTCTTCTCAGTTCAATAATTAACAGTAATCTAAAATTTTTTGTACAGTTCAGAGCCTGGCAACAGAACCCAGAGAATGTCTTGTACTGTTGAGATTCACTCATATTTATATTTATTATGTGAAAAAGGGGTGGAGTTTGGTGAATCCAATAAGGGACTCCTGCTAGCGCCTTACAATGACTTACAGGTTCCTTTTTGAAAGTGGTGCAGGCCCTAGTGGCTTGTCTTGTACCTGCAGCCACATAGTGGCAGGGGCACAAGAATGAATAAGCCAACGAAGCCTCCAGAAGCCCGCTGCGTCACAGCGTGGCTGAGGGGGAATTTTGCCCCCCCTTGGAGGGAGAGCGGATTCTTCGGCGCGCTTTTGAGCGCGTTTGGAGTGGGCGGGGCTTCAGCGCTTTTGCTGGAGCCCTGTCCGACGCCGCGGCAGTCTCCCCGGCGTTTTCGGCTTGCTAGGAGCGTGCTTGCACGCTCTGGTCTTGTGGGAGGCTGGTTCAGGCCAGGGGTCTGGCGTAGGGTCTGGATCGTGTCTGGCTGCCTGCGGAGCGCCGGAGATCGTCGCTGGACGGTGTTGTGCGGTCGCATAGCCTGGGGCTTCCTAGGACGTTGGAAATCGTATCATTTTGGCTCCTTTCTTGTTCACTGCATTCAGGGAGCCATTTGGGTGGTGGGAGGTTCTTTCTCCTTGTGGAGGCTCCTTTGCTTGAGCTTTTCAACCCCCCCTTTTTTCCCCCTTATGTTTGGGGGTGTATTTTATGGTTTGGGTGGCTGTTAGATCAGGGTGGCGTGCCTAGCAGGGGCAATTGGCCGTTTTTAGTGGCAGCCACTGGTGTCTGTACTGGGGGGGTTGTTCTTTGCTTCCCTCGGGTGGCTGGGTGGCCATCTTAGATTCCATCCTTCTTGCACTAGGGAGTTTGTTTTTGCTTCCCTCGGGTGGCTGGGCGGCCATTTTAGATTCCCTCCTTCTTGCTCTAGGGAGGTTGTTTTTGCTTCCCTCGGGCGGCCATTTTAGATTCCCTCCTTCTTCATTATTCCTGGTAGCCATTTTGTTGGGGTGAGGCGGCGGACATTTTAGAGGGTTGTGGAGGGGCGGCCATTTTACGGACAGGATTTGGCTTGTTTGCCCTCCACCCCCCCCCTTTTTTCTGTTTGGTGGTTGGCCTGTTGTTTTGAAGGGCTTGCTGCCTTGAGGTGGTTATTTCTCCCTTGGAGTTTTAGTTTCTCCTGTGCTCTTCAGCACAACATGTCGGGCTGTAAGGGGTCTGGTAAATCCAAGGGGAAGCAGCCGGCCCCTAGGGCCCCTAAGCTGCCACCGAAGCGTCCACCGCCTCCTTCATCTTCGGATGAGGAAGGCGATGATGACGTCAATGCAGTCATTTTTCAGCGACTGCAGGCATTAGAGCGGGCATCGGGCCTTCCACCTTCCCAGATGCCCAATAAGGGGCGGGTTTCCAAGAGCACGTTACAGGCTGATATACTGACCCGCTTGTCTCTTTTAGAGAGCAGATCAACAGCGGCTGCTGGTTGTGCTGTGGGGCTCATTGGCCTTGATGTCGGTGCTGGCCCATCATCTGGTGCTGGTGGTGTTGGGTCTGCTTTGGTGCCTGCTGTGCCTTCCGGTAAGTCCGGGGATGGCTCCCTGCCTCACATGGGGCCTGCATGGCCGTGGGGGCCCTGGGGGTCTGCTGGCACTGGTGGGGTTGGCTCTTCGCTAGGGGCTGCTTTGGCGGCGGGCTTAGAGCAGCCAAGTAACTGGATGGGGCCTCAGGGTCAGTGGGGCATGTTAGGTCATTGGCCTGGGGCTGGGCAGCAGGGGTCAGGAGGGGCTTGGCTGGGTTTCTGGGGTTTCTCTTCTCCTTATGGGGCGGTGCCATTCAGTGCCATGCCTTCTGGCGAGGTCGCCTTACTTTTAGGCGATCACTTGCTGCCTGCCACTAAAGAGAAAATTTTAAAGGGAGAATATGTGGACGTATTCTCCCTTTTATATAGAGTGCTGGAAAAAAAGGATAAAGAGGAACTAGACGACAAAGATAAGGAGAAGCTTAGGAAAAGGAAGGTTGACCAGACCTGGGCCAATTGGCTTCCTGGGTTTTTGATATATGCAGGAGTGATTGCGCGGGCTCAGCCCTGGCGCGCTGCCGCCCTGATACAATATTTGGACATCATATACAAGCACAGGACCAGGGTTACTAGCAGCATGAGGGAGGACCTGCGGATGTGGCAGGAGTTTTTTGGAATCCTTTAATGGGATTTCGAGGCCTGCTGAGCGATAGGCTTGGCCATTGCACCCGGCACCAGGAAGTCTTATGAGCGTGCCGTGCGGCAGTTTGAGGACTTTAGGGCTGAGGTAGGGTATCGCATTGTTTGGCTCATCCCAGTGGAGCAGCTGCTCCATTACTGTGTTGCTTTGAGAGGTAAGGGATTGGCCGTGCGATCAATTCAGGGACGCATGTCGGCCTTGGCCTTCGCTAGCAAGGCTTTGGGGTTCAAGGAGGAAGCAGCAGATTTTCGTATTCGAAAGATGCTGGAGGGGTGGTCCAGGGAGGCTGGGCCTATGCCTGATAGTAGGGCTCCGTTGTCTCCTGAGATCCTTCGGGGTTTAAAAGGGGTTTGGAGCACAGTGTGTTCGTCTCATTTTGAAACAGTTTTGTTCCACGCAGCCTCCTTAGTGGCCTTTTTTTGGGGGGGGCTTTAAGGGTTAGCAAGCTGGTGGCAAGCTCCAGGATTGATGTTTCAGGTAGGGCGTTGTTGTTGGAGGATGTTACATTGCTGGGGGGTAAGGTGGTCCTTACTGTCCGGCGATCTAAAACTGACCAAGAAGGCACGGGGACAGTGCTGGAGTTGGGTCTATGTTCGGAGGTGGAGCTTTGCCCAGTTGCCGCATTGGCCGATTATTTGGCTGTGCGGGGAGGCTGCGAGGGATTGCTTTTTTGTCATGCGGGAGGTAGTCCCCTGACAAAGCATCAATTTTGGGCAGTGACATCAAAGGCTTTAGCCCTGTTGGGTTTGTCTGGAATGAGGTTTGGTACCCATTCCTTTAGAATTGGGGCAGCGTCTACGGCTGCTGCCTTGGGTTATTCTGCTTCGGCCATCCAACGCCTTGGCCGTTGGCGTTTCCAGGCTTTCAAAGGCTATATTCGCCCTTTGCTCCGCTAATGAGTTTTGGCATGGAGCTGGGGGTACTTTAGGGCTTGGTTTGTATAACTTGTTTGTTTCTTCTTTTTAGTTGCTGTGGTTCCTGGCCGGGGGAGCAGAGTTCTCATCTGCGGGCACAGTTATGTGTTTTGGGCTGCACATCAAGCTCGGAGAACTGCTGTTGGCTCTCAGCTGGGGCTCAGCGAGCATGTCACGATTGAGTGAAGGGGGCGCCGTGGTCTTCAGTGGCCTGGCTTGCTCCCCCTTTTGTTTCACGGGTCTGGGGCCCCTCCTCCGCAGGTATTGATTATTCACCTGGGAGGAAACGATCTCGGGCTGATTATAGGCAAGGCGTTGATCTTGCAGGCCCGGGATGATTTCAGGTACATAAGGAACAGATGGCCTGGTACCATTATAGTATGGTCGGCCATGATTCCGCGCTTGGTGTGGCGCAGTGCCTGGAATCCAGCGGGGTTGGAAAGGGCTCGTTACCGAGCGAATAAGAAAATTCGCAAGGTTTTGGAGGGTGGCTTGGGCCACTATTTGCCCCATCCGGATATTTCTAAGGAATGTCCCGACCTCTACAGAGGGGATGGCGTGCATCTTTCGGAAAAGGGTAATATGCTTTTCCTGAGAGATTTGCGGCAAGGGCTTGTGTTGGTTTTGGGTCTTTCTGTGGGTGCTAAGCCCTAAGTAGAGACTTGGCCTTAGTTGTGGCAGGTTCTACGGGGTTTTATGGCACCAGGCGGCCTGGGGAGGACCGGTTAGCCTCCCCCTTTTGGGGAGTTAGGGGTCTGTCAGGATCTACCTTTGGTGTGGCCCGAGGTATGTGAATGCAGACTGTCCTGGAGACTCGATTGGATGGGTGCCTTTCGCTGAGACTCGCGTCTGGTGTCTGGGCCCTCCGGTTCAAGCCTCCCTGCTGGGCCTGCCTGACGGGAGCTGTGGCTCACAGCTCCGGCCAGGGGGCCGGGTCTCTCGCCCGCTGAAAAAGGCAGGGGAGCGCTCTGAGGAGACCCCTGGCCCTGACCTGGCCGCAGCTCGGTTGCCCTTGCCGTTTTTTGTTAATTTTAATAAAAGTGGCCCATAGTTTCACCAATTCAATTGTGTCCGTCTCTTTATTCCAACTTGGGGGGGCAACGAAGCCTCCAGAAGCCCGCTGCATCGCAGCGTGGCTGAGGAGGAATTTTGCCCCCCCTTGGAGGGAGAGCAGATTCTTCGGCGCACTTTTGAGCGCGTTCGGAGTGGGCGGGGCTTCAGCGCTTTTGCTGGAGCCCCGTCCGACGCCGCGGCAGTCTCCCCGGTGTTTTCGGCCCACCCGCCCGCCCTGTTTGTTATGCAGGCAATTTGCTGGTCGCTTCCGTTTGGAGGTGCCGGGTAGGAATTTTTTCACTCCCCGGCTATTTTGCTTGGGTCTGGGGGGTGTTTTTTTGCCTACCCTGCATAGCATTTCAGTGGATTGTGGAATTGGCTCTGGGTAGGTGCCTTGGTAGAGTCGGTCACTTTTTAAGGCAGGTTCTACGGGGTTTTATGGCACCAGGCGGCCTGGGGAGGACCGGTTAGCCTCCCCCTTTTGGGGAGTTAGGGGTCTGTCAGGATCTACCTTTGGTGTTGCCCGAGGTATGTGAATGCAGACTGTCCTGGAGACTCAATTGGATGGGTGCCTTTCGCTGAGACTCGCGTCTGGTGTTTGGGCCGTCCGGTTCGAGACTCCCTGCTGGGCCTGCCTGATGGGAGCTGTGGCTCACAGCTCCGGCCAGGGGGCCGGGTCTCTCGCCCGCTGAAAAAGGCAGGGGAGCGGTCTGAGGAGACCCCTGGCCCTGACCTGGCCTCAGCTCGGTTGCCCTTGCCGTTGTTTGTTAATTTTAATAAAAGTGGCCCATAGTTTCACCAATTCAATTGTGTCCGTCTCTTTATTCCAACTTGGGGGGGCAATAACTGATATGCATGGAGCAGCAGCTGTTTCTAAAATATATTTTGCCCCATAGTCAGAATGAAGACATATACATATATACATAAAAAGCAGCTTTATTTTTGTGTTGTTATAAAATAAAGGGCAGCTTTATTAAGTTTAACTGTAAGTAAATGAACTGTTTGAGCCCTGTGGCGCAGAGTGGTAAAGCTGCAGTACTGCAGTCTGAACTCTCTGCTCACGACCTGAGTTCAATCCTGGAGGAAGCTGGTTTCACATAGCCGGCTCAGGTTGACTCAGCCTTCCATCCTTCCAAGGTCAGTAAAGTGAGTACCAAGCTAGCTCGGGGGAAAGTGTAGATGACTGGGGAAGGCAATAGCAAACCACCCAATAAAAAGTCTGCCATGAAAACGTTGTGAAAGCAACATCACCCCAGAGTCAGAAACGACTGGTGCTTGCACCTTTACCTTTTAAAATGAACTGTAAATTGGCAAGGGCCCATTATATACATAGGCTGAGGCACCCTGGTCCCTTTCCGGGCTCAGAATGGGCAAACCAATGATAGCATGGCCGTTGCCAGGGGGCAAAGCATTTGAATTTCCCCCTAAAAGGGGGCCAGTCACCTCAAGCTGCAGAACTTGAGGGGAGGTCCTATCTAAAGGACATTGCAGGCCAACTGCATTCCCCTCTGAGGCTCCTGCCCACAGATGGTTCCTGCACAACATCCCACTCCCCAATCAAGGGTGGGGGTCTGCCTGCTGGTACTCACCATCCTAACAAAACCAGCCAGTTTCTTGCCAGAGAAAATCTAATTAACAGCACCAACCCTCAGTCAATCGCCAAAGCCACCAGTAGGGTGGCCAGACCGTCCCGGGCACCCGGGAAAGTCCCGGTTCTGGCCCCCTATTCCCGGCTCCCGGGCTGGCTATATCGGGACCATTAGAGGTCCCGGTTTAGCCAGCCAGAGAGCCGGTGGGCCCCGCGCGCGGGCGGGGAAGGCGGCGAGTGAGGGAGGGAGCGTCCCTGTGCGTGCGCAAGGCCCCTGCGCACGAGCAGGGACGCTCCCTCACTCGCCGCCTTCCCCGCCCGCGCGCGGGGCCCGGTGGCGGTGGTAGAGGCCGTGGAGGTGGCGGAGAGGCCGGCGCTGGTCGCTGGAGGCCCTCCAGCGACCAGCGCCAGCCTCTCCGCCGCCTTCCCGGCCTCCGCGACCGCCACTGGGCCCCGTGCGCGGGCCTCCACTGCAGGCGGAGGCCGGGGAGGCGGCGGAGAGGCTGGCACTGGTCGCTGGAGGGCCTCCAGCCACCAGCGCCGGCCTCTCCGCCGCCTTCCCGGCCTCCGCGACCGCCGCCGGGCCCCGTGCGCGGGCCTCCACTGCAGGCGGAGGCCGGGGAGGCGGCGGAGAGGCCGGTGCTGGTCACTGGAGGCCCTCCAGCGACCAGCGCCGGCCTCTCCGCCGCCTCCCCGGCCTCTGCAACCGCCGCCGGGCCCCATGTGCGGGCCCTACACTGCAGGCGGAGGCCGGGGAGGCGGCGGAGAGGCCGGCGCTGGTCGCTGGAGGCCCTCCAGCGACCAGCGCCGGCCTCTCCGCCGCCTCCCCGGCCTCCGCGACCGCCGCCGGGCCCTGTGCGCGGGCCCTACACTGCAGGAGGAGGCCGGGGAGGCGGCAGAGAGGCCGGCGCTGGTCTCTAGAGGCCCTCCAGCGACCAGCGCCGGCCTCTCCGCCGCCTCCCCGGCCTCTGCAACCGCCGCCGGGCCCCATGTGCGGGCCCTACACTGCAGGCGGAGGCCGGGGAGGCGGCGGAGAGGCCGGCGCTGGTCGCTGGAGGCCCTCCAGCGACCAGCGCCGGCCTCTCCGCCGCCTCCCCGGCCTCCGCGACCGCCGCCGGGCCCTGTGCGCGGGCCCTACACTGCAGGAGGAGGCCGGGGAGGCGGCGGAGAGGCTGGCGCTGGTCGCTGGAGGCCCTCCAGCGACCAGCGCCAGCCTCTCCGCCGCCTCCCCGGCCTCCGCCGCCGGGCCCCGCGCGCGGGCCTCCACCCGCCCTGGAAGCAGGTAAGCACGGCAGGCAGGGAGAGGGCTGAAAGCGGGGGCGAGGCGGCTGGCGGGAGGGGGTGGCCTTCCTTCCTTCCTTCCCTCCCTCCTCCCTCCCTTCCCTCCTTCCTTCCCTTCCCCCTTCCTTCCCTCCCTCCCTCCTTTCTTCCTTCCTTCCCTCCCTCCCTCCCTCCTCCCTCCCTTCCCTCCCTCCCTCCCTCCCTCCTTCCTCCCTCCCTCCCTCCTTCCTTCCTTTCTTCCTTCCTTCCCTCCTTCCCTCCCTCCTCGCTTCCTTCCCTCCTTCCTTCCCTCCCCCTTCCCTACTTTCCTCCTTCCTTCCTTCCTTCCTTCCTTCCTTCCTTCCTTCCTTCCTTCCTTCCTTCCTTCCTTCCTTCCTTCCTTCCTTCCCTCCCTCCTCCCTTCCTTCCCTCCCTGCCTCCCTCCCTCCTTCCTTCCTTTCTTCCTTCCTTCCTTCCCTGCCTCCCTCCTCCCTCCCTTCCTTTCTTCCTTCCCTCCTTCCCTCCCTCCCTCCTCCCTTCCTTCCTTCCCTCCCTCCCTCCTCCCTTCCTTCCTTCCTTCCTTCCTTCCCTCCCTCCCTCCTTCCTGACTTCCTTTCTTCCTTTCCTCCTTCCCTCCCTCCTCCCTTCCTTCCTTCCCTCCTTCCTTCCCTCCCTCCCTCCTTCCTTCCTTCCTTCCTTCCTTTCTTCCTTCCCTCCTTCCCTCCCTCCTCCCTCCCTTCCTTTCTTCCTTCCCTCCTTCCCTCCCTCCTCCCTCCCTTCCTTCCCTCCTTCCTTCCCTCCCTCCCTCCCTCCTTCCTTCCTTCCTTCCTTCCCTCCTTCCCTCCCTCCCTCCTCCCTTCCTTCCTTTCTTCCTTCCTTCCTTCCTTCCCTCCCTCCCTCCCTCCCTCCTTCCTCCCTCCCTCCCTCCTTCCTCCCTCCCTCCCTCCTTCCTTCCTTCCTTCCTTCCTTCCTTCCCTCCCTCCCTCCCTCCCTCTGGCCACCCCTGGAGTAGACAATACTGACTTTGGTGGACCCAAGCACTGATTCAGTGTAAGGGAGCTTTGTGTTTGTGACTGGACTAGACAATACTGACTTTTGTGGACCCAAGCACTAATTCAGTGTAAGGGAGCTTTGTGTTTGTGACTGGACTAGACAATACTGACTTTTGTGGACCCAAGCACTGATTCAGTGTAAGGGAGCTTTGTGTTTGTGTCTTCTGGGGCAATTTTGTTCTCAGATCCTGTATTTACTTCATCAGTATATGGGATAAGGCACTTTCTCAACTGTGCTGCATAATGCAGCCTATTTATTTTGTCCTGTTTGCTCTGTTGGCTCTATCTGCGCCACCTTCATCACTTTCGGGGTGTGGATCCCCCAGTGGGGTGGTCTCCCGACTCCCTCCGCCGGCTGTTTCTGATAGCCCTGCGCCCCCTCTTTCATTTGATATCTGTCCCGTGCAGGTGCCACCCTCCCGCTGGGAGATGCCGCAAAATGAGCCCCCTTGAGGCTTATGGCGGCAGGGCTCGGGGGAAGCGAGCTAGACTGCTGTTCTTTAGAGGGGTTATAGAGTGTTTCGAGCCTGTCCCTGTGGCATCGGTCCCATCGTTGTGGGGCCCAGGGGGCTGGCGCAGCGGCACGCTGAAGCAGCCTGTCGGTCACTTCCGGGTTCCTGTCCTGCATCTCGACCTGTCACTAATAACACAGGTCACTAATAACACAGGTCGAGATGCAGGACAGGAACCCGGAAGTGACTGACAGGCTGCTTCAGCGTGCCGCTGCGCCAGCCCCCTGGGCCCCACAATGATGGGACCGATGCCACAGGGACGGGCTCGAAACACTCTATAACCCCTCAAAAGAACAGCCGTCTAGCTCGCTTCCCCCGAGCCCTGCCGCCATAAACCTCAAGGGGGCTCATTTTGTGGCATCTCCCGGCGGGAGGGTGGCACCCGCATGGGACACATATCAAATGAAAGAGGGGGCGCAGGGCTATCAGAAACAGCCGGCAGAGGGAGTCGGGAGACCACCCCACTGGGGGAGCCACACCCCGAAAGTGATGAAGGTGGCGCAGATAGAGCCAACAGAGCAAACAGGACAAAATAAATAGGCTGCATTATGCAGCACAGTCTCACTGGAATCTCACTGGAATCTGACTGGCTTCTCAGCGTGGAACCCGTTCTCTCTAGTCTTCTCACTTTGAAAAAAGTAAAAAAAAGAGTTTTATTTAACTTTATTTCCCCCTTTCCCTCTCTATAAATAATCTTGGTGTTTCCGGTGGTGATATTTGGGGGATTTTTGGGGACGTCACAGGAAGTGCTGTGAAGTCACTTCCTGTTTCCGGCAGTGGCATTTGGGAGAAATGATGTCATTTGGGGGAAATGATGTCACAGGAAGTGATGTCACTTCCTGTTTCCGGCAGGTGGCGCGGTGGAAATGATGTCACAGGAAGTGATGTCACTTCCTGTTTCCGGCGGCGCGCACGCTTCACGCGCGCGCACCCCAACCTTCCCCCCCCAAAAGGTGTCCCCGGCTGGTCTTCAGACATTATGGCCACCCTAAGTGTGAGGTAGGCAAAAACCTCAAGGAAGTCAAACCAAACTGAATTCTATTAACTGTTAGTGGCCCACCTCCAAGGATATGTTGTTACATGAGTTTGTTTCTGTGTTTTTATTGAATTAGATTCAGTGATAGAGTGTCTGCTTGGCATGCAGAAGGTCCCAGGTTCCATCTCAGCTTCCCCAGTTAAAGGATATGGTCGTAGGTGATATGAAATAACCTGCCCAAGACCCTGGGGAGCTGCTCTCTGAGTAGACAATACTGACTGTGTGATGGACCAATGGTCTGATTCAGTATAAGGCAGCTTCAAATGCTCATATAATTGCTTAAATGTTTTACATTCACTTCATATATTCTAAATGCTGTTTTAATATCTTAAATATTTTAATTTTGAAATGTTCTAATTTTTTGATGTTCACTGCCTTGGAGACCCTATTTGGTTGGAAACACAGCACAGATAAATAAATAAAAATATTTATACTGGGTCCAGAGAGAGACAAACTTTTGAATCCAGCTACCATTATGACACCTACCATTACCACCAGTCTCTCTTGGGAGTAGACTTCCTGCTCCTGCAGAATCATAGAGTCCTGCCTCCCTTCCGATTGCCCTGAGCAAAGGTTGTATATGCATGATTCCTTCATGCCACCGGGGAATATTCCCATCAGTTGAGTGCCATGTGCAAACAGCTTCCTGCAAGAGGTTATTTCACTTGCTTCCTTCAGCCAATTCAATTCAAGGAGTTGCTCTGCAGGGTAACCCCAGAAAAACTGAGACTACCAGAACTGTCGATCTTCAGCCACACGACTGTTTCATTCTCCCTCAACAATTATTTGGAGCTAGAAGGCAGAAGGAGGGAGGCAGCTATCACACTGGGTGAGTGTGTTGCATTGTCCTACATTGCATTTTCTTGCTAACTTTCCGGGAGCTACTAGATAGCAGGACTGCGAGGAGGCCATTACTATGATGTCACCAAAGTTCTCAAAATGTTTCAGTTGACTCTCCAGGATCCCCCTCCCACCTCAGCAGTTCCCTAGATCATTCCCTTTGCATCCTAGGTAACAGGGTGGGGGAATTAACTCCAATTAAGACACACCACGCCATTTATTGTGCAGCCTTGGTGCCCAGTTCTGTACCTCAGTTCAGAAATGAAATTATTGCAGTGGGGATTAGGCTCAGAGAGGACTGAAAGAGGATAAAGCAATAAGGTCTCCTTTGCTTCCCCCAGTCTCCCTACTGCAATAATGAACTAACAACAATGAGCACAATATCCAGGAAGTAAATATGAATAATTTCATTAATTTCTGTAGCATGAGAATTTCTCAAGATTTGTATCTTTTTGTACTGATGTTTAGCCATTTGTGTACTTTGCTGTTTTTGTTTTTTACAGTCTTAATTCTAAAGGAACCCATTCCAGGAATCATTGAAGATTTATTCCCTGGAAGCTAGAGATGCTATTAAATTAAATATTGACAATCATTTACAAAATACGCTTACAGAAAGCAGTGCAGGACTTAATATATGAATGAAATTAGCTAGACTAAAAGCAACCAAAATTGTACAGTCACCAGATGATTTAGTATGGCTTTTGATTACCACTGCAGCTGTATGTTCCACCCAAGAGACTGGCCTACAAAGTGAATTTTGAAAATGTGAAGCTATTGAAAGCAGACACATTTCTTTTTCTTGTAAAGGCTGCTGTTCCTTTCCTAAATAGGTTGCTGGCTCAAAATCCAGTTTGGAATTTTAAAAAATCTGACTCCCTGTTTTGTCAAGCTTTCTTTAAAACATCAGGTAAGCAAGAAAGGATTGTCACTCATACACACTATCAACACAGCATATTAATTTACATGAGTCCTAGTTTCTTTCTTCTGCCTTCTGCTTCATGATGTGACTCCTTCAGTTGTCTGTTTTTCCTGCTCTGCTTCTAGAAACATTAACAATCACACTCTCCTTTGTTACAGCATTCTTCTCCTGCTCTCTTGAATTTCCTTCCTTCCTTCCTTCCTTCCTTCCTTCCTTCCTTCCTTCCTTCCTTCCTTCCTTCCTTCCTTCCTTCCTTCCTTCCTTCCTTCCTTCTCCATGCTTTCCCAAAATACTTCTGAACACTTAGTCCAGGATCCATACATGATCCTCTGCATCTGAATAAAAGGGTACCAAAGATAAGTAGAAAGAATATAGTGTAAATCCTCAATGAGAATCTGTGCTGGATACAAAGGCAGGGATTTGAAACAAACCATAGTACCTTAGTAAGGACAGGCCTGGATGTTTCTTGATGACCATTTCTAATTGCACTTCAGAGCTCTGTACATGTGAGTCCTCAAGGTGGGTCTGGTTTGGAAAATAAGGATCTATATCTCTATAGAAACATGTGAAGAAATGAAATGAAACAAAATGAAATATGTGGCATTAATGAACACAGCATTTATGAACCCTGGCATCCTTTTTCTTTCTCTAAACAAATGGTCAGACTGGTGCTTATGTGAAGAATTCTGTGTCTGGTCACTAGCTGAAATCAAAGGGCTTCAGGAAGAGAATGAAGTGGGCATGGAGATGTGAATGAGTAGAGAGGCGCTGGAATGCACTCTTCTATGCAGAGTCATATTGCATGACAACATTTCTGCTTCTTGCCTTGGTTACTGGTCTAATAATGCTTTCTGTTGCCTAGAGACCTGTTCATTTGGTTTTTTATGTTGCCGGTTCCCATTGTAGTGCTGCTCTTTTCATCTCTGACTGAAAATTAAGGTGGGAGCTTTTACAGCATGCTTGAAATGAAGATTACACCACAGCGATGGGAAGATGATCCACCGAGTTTCAATTTAATGAAAATTTTGGTTTTGCAAAACTGAGAGAAATAAAAATTATATTGCCTATCCCAGGACAATTTAATATATAATTTGTTATTGTTGAACGGAAACCAATCTTGCTAACTTGCAATCATTTTAGTTTTTAGACCCAGTGGTGGAGTGACAGATTCTAGCTAGGAGGAGAAATGGTGAGAAAACAATAGATATAATCATTGTTCATCTCTGGAAGACAACAACAGTCAATCCAGTGGAAGATGAAAGACCAGTTGAATTTTCATTCCTTCATGAACACTAGTTGCTTAAAAATGGCAAAGTAGAGTAATAATGTGGCTCTACAGTGTCTCATATCCTGGCCTCCTTATAGTCACCATTTATTATCTACCAGGAGCAGTATGATACTTGAAGCATGAATGCAACAGCAGTTGTCAGAAAATTTCTAGGAAAAATTCTGAATAAATCAGACATAACTCTGAAATCTAGATATTTTACAAGATTTTGTAGTTATTCACAAAAAGAGACTTTAAATTTATTATTAAAATTCATTTTACACAATCCTGCCTTCTTGCCCCATCAGGATTTTGAAAAATGAAGTATAACTCTGGTCCAGTTACTATAGATGGCACGTCTAGAATGCGGACTGAATAAATCACAAAACTTGGAATGTAATGAAATGGCTCTTACTCATTGGCTCAGACTTATGCCACATTTACCAAAAAGGCCAAAATGAGGCACAATCACATAGCAGCTACAGCCTATGAGGGTAATCTCTGCTGACTTTGTTGACACACAGGTTGAGGTGAATGAGTTGATGCTGCCTGATACACAGAGAAACTTTGAGACCACTTCCCCTTTACAGAGACTTTATCGACATGGATGCCACTCTGCAGCTGCTTCTATCCCTTTCTGGGTATATGTAAAGGCTTCCATCTACATAAGAATGGTATGTAAACATGATGTCAGGATACATTATGAATACCACAGAGGATAGGACACCCTTGTAGGTAACTTTATAAGTCAGTGGGTAGGTACAGTTGCCATTCAGAAGTTACACAGCTGCATAAAAGGGCTGATAAAGATCTGCAATGACCCAGCACTGGTTAAAGTGCTCTTGTGACTGTGCCTTATGGAATGGGTTGTTGAGTTGAAAGTTGTTTATGTCTGAAACTGCCCAACCCCTTCAATACATGCTGAAGTAGCCGCTGCACATAGATTTAGTCAACTCGAGGGAGAGCAGATATGACATTCCCACACACAAATTCTGTTTTAGTCATGCAGATATTCCTCAAGAATAATCACAATGATTCTTACTGATTCTGTACAATAAGGGCCCAACTAGATATGATGTCAACAGATCCTTGAAATAGTTTTCTGCTAGTTTTTTTTAAAACTTTTAATAACAGCTGCAGGGATCTCCCTAGTTGGGTCAGGGCTGTAATAGGGGGAAGCAAGAGTTTAACCCTTCCTTCTGTATTATTTTTGCATCATATTTTGCATCATATCCAAGGGGAAACATGCAAACAACTTACAGAGATCTGCATATCTTCCCTGGGGAAGAAAAAGCCAAACTCTTTGATAAGACATTTCCCCTTTCCAGCTGGCATCTGATTAACTGGAATTCCTTTTTGACGTGTCTTCTCTAATTTGTTTAGCTTTATTTGTATTGTTGATCTTTTCTTAATGTTTATTTGTGGTCTCATTGACTGGAATTCTTTTGTTAACTACTTTGTGCATTATGGAAAAATTATACAGAAACTTTTTTCATAAATATATGCCTGGTGATTTCCTTTATATCCTTTTCTTTCTTCACTCTCTAGACACAATTCTGCAAGGACCTGTACTTTTATCACTGTGTATTCCACAAAGCAACAGGAAAACATTTGAAAACAAATACACTTTTAATTCTCAACAGATGTAAAATCCAGAAAAAAAATCTTCTGGCCCAACCTTGTTTTTAATTTCAAGATGGCTCTCTCTAGATTACTTGAACTGTAAAGCTTCACTCTGAAGCCCTGACATAATCCTAGTGTTTATGATTTGCTGGGAACCTGGGGATTTTTTCCCCATTCTGCACTTATATAAGGACACAGATTGCACTTATCACACAGTGATCTTCAGGATGGATGGTGCAATTGAACTATTCAACAATAACAAAAATGTAAGGGCCATGCATGAAGGCTGAGAGTGTTTCTGTCCTTTCCCATAAGTAAGAGCTGAAATTTACTTTTTACTTTGCAGTCAGCATCCACATATCATAACTCATTTGCATAAAGAATGGGGCTAGAGGTTTCCAAAGTGGTGTTCAGAGAATTAGAGTCAAATTAACTGCTGTTTATTTTCACCACACCAAAAAAAAAGAAAAGAGAAGACGAGAGCCTGAAAAAGCCACCCCTTCTGCTGCCAATTTCATTAACTAAAACAAATCTCAGCTGGAAAAAAGAGAAAACAACAGAAATGTCATTTGTAGACATTGTCATTCCTGGCTGTCCAGTAAATAAATGTAACATCTATTTGTTGTCATGGAAACACCCTCTGGTCCAAAAGATGCAAAATGGAGGTACCTGTGAAACCCAGAAAACCCCAGCAATTAAATACAAATCTGGTTGTATGTTTGTTGTTGTGATTCTTCTTCAAGTGTTGAGATAGTTGTATTTTGTGCTTTAGGAAGAACTGTGTTCGTCAAGGAGATCCACAGGAAGTATGAGCCACTGACTCATTTACTTTCTCTGACTCTCTCTCTCTGTCTCTCTCCCCTCCTCTACACAGAGAATATTTAAAATCTATCCTCTTTAAAGGACAATTATGTTCTCCCCCAACACTCTCACTGCCCATCATCATTACCAAGTCACCATTTTTGTAAGTAGCAATCAGGATTTAAATCAGCATCTAAATGATTCCAGATGCAGAGCAGTCTAACATTTCTCATCTACTGCTCCAAATTGTTCTTGGGCAAGATGCCACCTTCAAAAGACTGTTCACCTACCTGGTCCCAATCCAATGCACATTTCCCTGCATACATTTTCCAGGCACTGGAATAAACAAAATTGTTGCTCTTTCCAGAGCATTTTAACATTCAAGCCACTGTTTGAAAACGTGGGCCCTGTGCGACTAGTTCCCAAACCCTTTACAAAGGGATTTTCCCCCTCATGTTTCAGGTCTAGTTCTCAGTTCCAAGCTTCCTCTGAGTCAGAAATGAAACTTCTTTCCTTCCCTTTTCTGCCAATTCCTCCAATATCCACAAATAATTGCCTGGAGACTCACTTGCACAAAGATCTTACAGCCCACCCGACCTCTTTTTGGAAATCACTGCTGTTTGCAATATTATATTATATGAACTAACCACCAGGAGCCAAGCAATTTGGATGATGGGACTTTGGCTTCTGCAAAGTAGATGGCAATGGAAAAAGGAACAACATTTTGGCAATGTTACAGGTCTGCAAACTGGAGAAAGAAAATGCTAGGAAAGGCATATCTAGGATGCCTGGTATGCGAGGGCAATGTTTTATCTGGCAAAGAGGTGAAACGTGGTGCTAGCATGGAACTCCTGCAGTATAAATGCAGTTGTAGCAAATGCTGCATCAAATTTTCATGAGGTTTAGTTTTCAGTTATATGGGTGGGTTTGAGAACCTTTCATTCTTCCCCACTTTGTTATGTGTCCTTGCAGCCATTATTTTTCTTTTCTGCTTCTGCTTTGACTCTATTTTTCTTTTTTTACTTGAAAGACTTACTCACTGTGTGATCCTAGTGATCCAGGGTTTGGTCATCCAGTGCTGAAGTGGTATAAGTGTCAGTCTAGGACAGTGGAGATGCAGGTTCAGAGATCCGAACTCTGCCATGGAAGCTTGGCAAGTGACCTTGGGTCAATCACCCTCTCTCAAATTAACCTATCTGACATGGTTGTTGTGTGAGCATAAAATGTAGGAGGGGCAAAGGGTGTTGCAACGAATTCTGAGTCTCCAGGGAGAAAAGGTGTGGGAATTTATAGGGTGAACATAGTGATCCCATGGAACCACATAACCCACCAGATTTGGTTACAGATTTATATAATTGAGAGCAAACATTATCTACCTGCACTGACTGGCAAGACTTTTATTTCATTCCAGCTCTAGTCACTTGTGGTGAGACATGACTAAAAGTGGCAGGATGGGCATGTGTAACTGAATGTATGTTCAAATGTTATCCATGTTCTGCTCCAAGCAGTCAACCATGTGCAACTGGTTTGGGGCAAGAGTGCCCCTTGGGCCTCACTGCTTCAGCAATGGGAAGATGTTCCTCTTAATACCTGCCTTTTTATGAACAATCCCATTCAATTTCACAATGACATGTGAATAATCCATAAATAACATGACATTATTATCCAGAAAGAAGGAGAATGTGTGGCTCAGCGGCAGAGTACACACTCTACATGTGGAATGTCCCAACTTTAGTTACCAGCATCTCCAGTTAAAGGACCCTTTCAAGTGGCAGGTGTTGGGAAAGACCATTCAGTGGTTGAAAGCAGATTTGTATGTGAGAAATGTGAGGAAAGTGAGAAGCTTCTTCAAAGCTTTGATGATGGGGCATCTGACAATGCACAAAGAAATGAACCTTGATGGTTCCCTATGTAACATTTTTTATTCATCTGAAGTGAATGACAATGGAATGACAATGTTAGCTCTGCCACATTTTTTATCTTAAAAAAAGGAGAAAGTAACCTCAGAATGGCCTGTTTTTATTTATAGACCCATTTGTTGCCTCAAACCAATCTTTTAAACATAATTGCTTCTTCTGACTATTTTCTTATGTTGATCAGAGCATGTATTTTTGGAGATGAAGCCATTGTGCTTGTGCAAATCTGTCCAATAACTCAAGTAAAGTATTGATTCAGTTGAGATTAATACTCTATTTAGTTCAGGGATAAACCTATTAGAGTCACTGAGCTCAAGAGTTGACCAGTCATGTGCTTGTAGTGCAACTTATCAAATGACGACATCTCCCATTTATTCATTTATAGCAATGCAATGATAATAAAACCAAATTACTTTAAACACTATAGGCTGTTTTGGCCATACTGCAAGGTCATACAATAACCAATTGCCTGGCAATAAATTAATGCCAATCATATGGTCACTGAAATAGGAAAACAGCACAACAGGTTTGCCATAGGCAAAGCTGGAAAGGAGTTGTGTCATCTTTTGTTGTCCTCCCCATCTTGGTACCCCTGATCATCAGTTTCTCTTCTGCTGTTCTATTGTACAAAGGTATTCAAGAATGGCACCCATAATGATAGGATGCAGATGAATCAGATGTGGGTTCTACCCATCATCACCCCATTTAAGAGGTGCACATCTGAAGTGCAACATCTTCCTCATAAGAATGTTACTGACCTCATCATATGAACTCAAGCTTTTGGGTTTTCAACATGTACAGTCTTTGGTTATATATAATCATCTATGACATAGATGGTAGGGCTCATCTCTGAGGATGATGAGTCTGCGTATAGGAAGGAAGTTCAACAGCTGTCCCTTTGGTGTAAAGTAAATAATCTTATTTTTAATATAAATAAGACGAAGGAAATTATAGTGGATTACAGGAAGAGTAGTTTGGACATCCAGCCGTTGTTTATTGATGGTGTTATGGTAGAACAGGTGACAGAATGGAAGTTTCTGGGAATTACCATGAAACAAGATCTAACATGGGGGGCAAATACTTTAGCTCTAGAGAAAAAGGCCCAGCAACGACTATACTACTTAAGACTCTTAAGATCACTACAACTGTCAGGGAGTCTGCTGGTTGCCTTTTATCGTAGTTCCATTGAGAGCATTTTATCTTATTGCCTCTGCGCGTGGTTTGGGAGCTGCACGGAAGCAGAGAGAAGGGTGCTCCAAAGAGTGACGAGAAGAGCACAAAAGATTTGCGGATGTTCTCTCCCCTCATTGGTGGATCTGTATAATATGAGATGTAAAAGGAAGATACAAATGATCCTAAGGGACCCTTCACATCTGGGCCATTTGCTATTTGAGATCTTACCGTCAGGTAGATGATATAGAGTGTTGAAGGCTAGGACAAACAGATTTAAGGACAGTTTCTATCCAAGTGCTGTGGTTAGGTTAAATGCAGGGTTATGAAGGATTATCTGTTTTAGATGTATTTAAATGGTTTTAATGGTTTTATGAATGTTTATCTATTTAGATGTATTTAAATGGTTTTAATGGTTTAAATGGTTTTAGATGTATTTAAATGGTATGAATATGAATATGTGTGTTTGATGTGTTGGTATGTTTGTGGAAGAGCACCTCATTTCGTTGCTCTCTTTTTGTGGAGAACAATGACAATAAATTTATCTATCATTATATATAACCAAGTTTAAAAGACAGAAAATATTTCTCCCCAATGCCCCCTTTGTTACTTTGAAAAGTTTTTGAAACTTCTGATGGGGTTATAGGTACAGTCTTTACAGACAGAACAGAAAAGGTAAAAATAGCAGTTGCCACCACTGTGGCATGTGCACAAAGCTGCTCTTAGCTTAAACCTTCCTAACCATAAGGATTTACAAATCACTGATCTCAGAAGTGCTCGAGGTGACCATCCTGGGTGCAACGTACACTGCTGGTCTCACTAATTAGCTCTAAACCACAAGAATTAAATAAATTCTTCCAAAGAAAAGAAAAAAACAAGGAAAATCGAGACCAACAGAAATCCTGATGTAATGGTCCTCCTGGCCCAAAACTGTGTCCTATGGCAGGTGAGGTAAAGTTCTTGCTTGCATGATCCTGCTGTCCTCAAGCTGGTGATACGCAGTTAGTAGCCAGGAAATGGATTGAGTTGCTGATAGCCAGATACAAGGAATCATCCAGAACAGTGATGTCTGAAACAGGGAGTAGGTAGAACAGGCACCAATTGGGCTAGACATTAAGTTGCAGTACCATGGATAGCTCCAAAGGAAACAACTTGGGATAAAGAAACTCAGATCCGGATTGACCTTTGTGTAGTGGAACAGGCACAGCAGATGTGGCTGAAATCTACTTCACCAGGCAGGCTGTGTAAATTCTTCTTGTCAGCCTCATTTGCATTGGTATTTGAATCTGCAGTGATTCTCACTCTGCAGAGTCTGAGCAGGATTGTGATAGATAATATACACAGAGATAATATTTTCCACACTGACCAGTCAACCAGTTTTATTTTCAGTAAAGATGCATGGGGAAAATACCCAAGTCAAATCACCATTATTTGCAGGGCCTGAATTCACTAAAAGGGACCTGACAAACCTATCTACAACTAAGCCATGGCTTATCTCCTACTGTCATGCCCTGGGCCTAGGCCATGACGCCTAGAGGGCCTGGAGAAGTCTTTCTCAAGTTACTAGAGGGTCTACATCTCCCAGGATCCCTTCTGTCCTTTTGACCAGGTGGCAGAGATTTAGGAGGGAAAACTTGCCCAGTGAAGGCTAGAACTTGCCCAGTGAAGGTGGGACCTGGGAGGAAAGGATAAAAGGCCTAGCTACAGACAGGAAGTGTTCTCTCTGAAAAGGCTGGAATTGAGAGAGGTTGCAACTGGAAGAGATTCCTCACACAAGCGGGTAGTGAGTCTTTGGCATTAGAGGAAGAGAACGTTTAATTAGTCATGGCAGGGCTGTTATTTTCTTGACACCACCTTTTACTTTTGCTTTTACTGTTTTTCCACTTTCATTGTTGCATTAATAATTAAAACCACTTGTTTGTTTTGAGCACTTACAATAAACTCATTATTGTTATACTGCCTGGGTCCTCACATCTCTTCCATTATGGATAGAAAGTATTTGTTAAGAAGGAAGACAGGGGTCGAGTGAGTGCTCTGGGCCCTCCCAGACAGACCCTTACCAGAGAGGTGGCAGCCATTAGAAGGCCCTCCTGGGTCCCCTGCTTGTGATATGTACAAAAAAGCTGAACACATGAAGTTGTCTCCTACCAAGGTCCATATTTTCTATTCTGTTAGGTAAAGATCAGTTCAGTTCAGTTCAGTTCAGAGCTTTATTGGCATAAAAGGTAAAGATCTTTAGGTTCTCAGGCAGAAATCTTTTTTAGAATCTTATGTTTTTCACTAGATATGCCAGGGACTGAACTTGAGAACTTCTGGATGCAAAGCAGAGGTTCCTATGACTGAGTGAGAGGTCTTCCCTGATGCTTCCTTTTGTTAATTTGAGAGATGCTTGCAATGCTGTTGGCTGGCAGTGAGTTACAGTTTTCATGTAAGAACTGGAGGGTGTAAAATGCTCAAGTTTACTGCAACAAAATCACAGTGATCAACATTCCCAACAGTTTGAGAGCCAGTTTGGTGTAGCGGTTAAGTGTGCGGACTCTTATCTGGGAGAACCAGGTTTGATTCCCCACTCTTCCACTTGCACCTGTTGGAATGGCCTTGGGTCAGCCATAGCTTTGGCAGAGGTTGTCCTTGAAGGGTAGCTGCTGCGAGAGTCCTCCCAGCGCCACCCACCTCACAGGGTGTCTGTTGTGGGGGAGGAAGGTAAAGGAGATTGTGAGCCACTCTGAGACGCTGAGATTCGGAGTGGTGAGTGGGATATAAATCTAATATCTTCTTATTTTTCTATATTCATTGCAGAAAGACCCTGGTAACTTGTGCATTTTCCCTCACAGTTGTTCCACCAAGGAAGCAGCAGTGCTCATGTTTAAAGCAAACTAAACTTAAAAGCATTTGTTTAAGGCCACCTGCTTCAGGTTAATCTAAAATCTATCTCATGGAGCTATAATCCAAAGGAAATGATATCAAGAGGACACAAGTTAAACTAATTGTTCCAGTTGTATAACACATTGAATAAGTATGGTAATTGGTAGTATTATTAATTGCTCAATGGCCAGGAGGAGGTAATAACAGAGACAAGATGAGATTTTCAAAGATTGTCTCAGAAAAGACCTCTTATTTTTCCTGAGTCCTTGTACAAGTGTCCAGTTTTCTGGTGGCATTTTTAAACCACTGGCTGGTATCAGGGGGCTACACAGAAATCTAGCTCATAAACCCCAAATTCTCTCATGCAATTTGTAATGCAAACACAATTTACTCCTCCTCCCCCTGCCATGATTTTTTTTGTGCTAACTAGTAGGAGAACTCACTCCATTATTAATGATCACAAGAAACATAAGAGGTGTCCTTGATTTTATGTATTATGAGCCTTTGAGAGGAGGGATCCATGGGATTTAGGAATATGGGTGTGCTAAACTTTTTTTTTGCAACCAGTGATGAAAGGTACTTAATAAATGGCCTTTAATAAAGCCAGTAGATCACATAGAACCCCACAGACTAACAAATGATAAATGTGCTTCAGAGCCACAGCCTATAATGAAATCATATGGGTTGTTTAGCCAAATAGAGTCATTGTTCTTCTTGTACATCGCTTGCTTGCTCAGTCACCACATTCTTTGACAGTTTCCAGAGAACTATTTGTGGGCCTCAGGGGCACAGAGAGGAGTGCAGGCAAGGCATGATACAGCAGACCACAAACAATTTTGGCAATTAAATGGCTTTATTTACCACAGGAGCACTGGTGCAGCATGGGGACAGATCCTGCATCAGACAACCCACCTGCTGCCTAATGAACTTCACAACCTATCCCACCTGTTGGGAGTGAAAGCAAGGAGTGGCAAATCTTGGGAAACATGTAGGTGCTGGATGCTGTGTGGCTCCCTTGCTAGCTGGTGTGAGATCCTCACTGACAGCCCCAAACTGGGCATGCTACTTAACTGGCTCCATCCCATGAGCCCTTAAGGGAGTCCCCAGAATGCAGGATGTGGGCACATTGGCAATGCCTCCCTAGCCAAAAGATCCATCCCAATGCCCAAGCCACCATAACAGCTGGGGGGGTTGATTACCTCCCCCACTCTCACCAATGCTCTTATACAGGTAACCAGCAATGCAAACCTTCCTGGACCCCATGTAGCAAAATATCAGTGCCCTGTTCAGATAAATGCACCCCGTCTGCCCTGTAGAGGGCAGCTTGCCTGTAACTGATGTCCAGATGGCCAACCACCCAATGATTCAAACACCCAAGCCACAGCCTTGTATATGTTTCACTTATCCAAGTCTACCCTGTCAGGTGATATGGCCCTGCACCACTCATGTTGTTTAAGGAGGCCAGAGCAGATCAGGCAAGTGTTAAGAAGCCATAAACAGAGAATTTCCTGACCCTGGTAGTTGCTGTAGGACCCCAGCTAATGCTGAATTGATACATTTCCAGACTGACTTTCTCTGGTCAAACAAAATATTTACCAAACTTCAAAGCAATTGGCGGGGGGGGGGTGCTTGGAATTCTCCAGCCTTGGAAACACTATTGTCAGTTTCAGACTAATCATGTCAGTTTCAAGAGGGTTCCCCCCCTCCCTTTGTCAGGGTTCCTTTATGTTTCCTTTTTATATTCTTGCAAAGAGCTTGCAAAATCTCACACACACCCCAGCTTGGATTTGTGACTGTGTTCTTTGAGATCATTCCTTTTAAGTTTGCGGTGTCACAGTGACACTGGGTTCCGCTGGGCATTCATTACACTGAACTGGTTGAGCTAGGCTTTGCAACACCCCTTGCTTGGATCATGATTCTGCACTTCTTATCAATCCTGTTGAGCTGGCATTGCCACAGTAGCACTGGGTTCTGCTGAGCACAAAAATATTGCACTGGCTTTGCTGGGCTTGCACTCCTCCTTGCTTAGAGAGTGATTCTGTGCTAGACATGGTGGCATTGCCACAATGAGGTGACACTGCCACAATGGCACTGCATTCTGCTGGGCACTGGTTCTGCTGGGCTTACAAAAAGGCAGAAGTAGTAAATCAGTGGGAAGGATCCACATCTGTGCTTCCTCTGTGTTGCCTGTCATGCCTGCCCCTGCTGACTCAGAGCAGGTGCCTGCTTCTGACCCCGCCCCTGCTGTGCAGATGCCTTCAGCAACAGAGGACGTAAGTCCTGAAGGAGCCAGCCAGCAGCAGGGGCCACCTGAAACCAATCTGGCCACACCAGGTACTAGCTCATCTCCCCCAGACTCACCAACACCTGGGGCCCGCCTGCGCGAGAGGAGACGCCTAGAATTCAGGAACAGGCGTAGAGAGGCGCGCATGCGGGCTAGAAGAGATCTGAGCCCGGAGTTCTAACGAGCCAATTAGCCAGCAGTATATCTGGGATCCTGGCCTCAGGCCAAACTGTGCTGGCAACAAGCGAACACCCTTGGATGTGTCTGCGTCTCGCACCCCTTGCTTCGGAAAGAACCTGTGCATTCCTGACCCGGCCTGACTCATAGACTGGTATTCTGGACTCTGGCTTTGCTTATCGGACTGGCTTAGGTATCGTTTGATCTCGGCTTTGCTTCCCGGCTTCTGACTCTCGGCTCTGTTTCCCGGCTTCTGACTTTCGGCTCGGCTCCCCGGCTTCTGACTCTCGGCTTCCCTGACCAAGCTTCCGTCTCACCCTCCAGCCTGCCTGTTTACGTTATCAATCAACTGGACTGTTTTACGACCACTCCCTGTGCTTCGCCTGAGCTGTCTGCGAGAGGTCCTGGCTCGTTGCCAGGACGATAGCAGCCGCAGCTTCGTGTCAGAGACTCGGGCCGTGACAGCTTGCCAGCACCCAAAACTCACCAGGCACGCTCATGACGGACCAAGCGGCAGGAGGCATGGACCCCTTGCCGGGGCTCCTAGACCAGGTGCAGCAATTAACCCAAGCGGTGATTACTCTGCAGCAGCAGACTGCGTCCAATGCCGTGGCCTTGGCTGCCGCCGCTGCTCCCCGCTCTCGCTGCCCGGTGAGCATTCCTGAGAAATTCGCAGGAAACTTGGAAGAGTTCCCTGCCTTCCTCGCCCAGTGTGAACTATACATGGAGATAAGGCAGGGCGACTTCCCTACAGACAAAACAAAAGTCTGTTTTATCCTGAGCCTGCTTAAAGGGCCAGCGGCCAAGTGGGCCACTCCTCTGCTGCTAGAGCCCTCGCCGCTGCTAGCAGACTACACACGGTTCAAGGCACACTTCCAGGCCGCCTATGCCAACCCCGTGCGTGCTGAGACAGCTAATCGCAAGATACGGGCTCTGCACCAAGGCCAGAACTCTGTGTCTCAGTATACCACAGAGTTCCAGCTGCTGGCTCAAGACCTGGCCTGGAATGAAGCTGCCTTGGTGGACCAGTACACTGAAGGCCTCTCCGATGCCGTCCTGGACGAACTGGCACGCACCGACCGCCCAGCCGCCCTCCAGGACCTGATCCTGCTGTGTCTACGCATTGATGGGCGACTGCAAGGTCGGCGCCAGAGGCAGAAGAGGGGCACTACTCCAACAAGGTCCCCCCCGGCGGCTCCCGTTCCAGGTACCCCAGCTTTACCGCCGGCTGTAGAACCCATGCAGCTGGGCGGCGCCCGCCCTCGCCTGACCCCTGAGGAGAAGAACCGACGGCGCACCCACAACCTGTGCCTGTATTGTGGAGGGGACGGGCATTTTGCAAGCTCCTGCCCGGCCAAATCAAAGCGCACCCCGAGCTCCGCTGCCTCGGTAAAAGGCCAGCCCCAGGTCTAGCCGGATCTCCTGGCCTGGGGCACTCCTTGAGGTCCTCTAGCTCCGTCCATCCACCACCCACCCCGTTCCTGGTCCCGATCCGCCTGCAGCTTCCCGACGACCGGTGGATCTTCGTCCATGCCATGTTGGACTCAGGGGCTGCCTGCTGCTACATGGACAGCCACTTTGCCAAGGAGCATGGCGTCCCCGTTCGGGAAAAGGGAACTCCTACACTGGTCGAGGCAGTGGATGGTCGTCTGCTGCGCTCGGGGCCGGTCCGCCACGAAACTCTACCACTCGTTTTGTGGGTCCAACAGCGCCAAGGGAAGCAGACCTTCGATTTGGCCCGCATGCCACGCTTCCCTGTTATCTTGGGCCTGTCCTGGCTGCAAGCCCACAACCCCCATGTGGACTGGGTGCAACGTGAACTGAGCTTTTCGAGTACCCTCGCACCCTGTTCCCCGCTACCACCCGACTCGACTCAGGTGCCGCCTGTCAACCAACCCGGTTCCCCACGCACCACCAGCCTCCTGGGGGCCGCCACCACACTCCCAACTCCCTACCAGGAGTTCGCGGACGTCTTCAATGAGAAGGAAGCAGACCAGCTTCCCCCACATCGGCCCTACGATTGCGCCATCGACCTGGTGCCCGGCGCTCCGCTACCCGCAGGCCGCCTGTACCCCATGGCAGACCCGGAACTGGCTGCCCTCCGGGAGTACTTGGACAAGAACTTGGCCCGAGGGTTCATTAGACCCTCCACCTCGCCCCTGTCTTCACCTGTCCTGTTCGTTAAGAAGAAGACCGGGGACCTGCGACTCTGCAACGACTACCGGGCCCTCAATAAGATTACCATTCGGAACCGCTACCCGCTCCCACTGATCCCTGAGCTCCTCGACCGCGTCAAAGGGGCCACGATCTACACCAAGCTCGACCTTCGCGGGGCCTACAACTTGGTTCGTATCAAAGCCGGGGATGAGTGGAAGACCGCTTTTGGCACCAGGTATGGCCAATACGAACATCTGGTCATGCCCTTTGGGCTCACCAATGCCCCCGCCGTCTTCCAACATTTTATGAATGACGTTTTCCGTGACCTGCTAGACCGGTTCCTGATCATTTATTTAGATGACATTTTGGTCTACTCTGCATCCGAACAGGAGCACATCCACCACGTCCGCCAGGTGCTACAGCGACTCCGAGCCAATCACCTGTATGCCAAGCTGGAGAAATGTGCTTTCCACCTCCAGTCCGTTGAGTTCCTGGGGCACATCATTTCCCCCCAGGGAACCCAGATGGATCCGCGAAAGGTCGACGCCATCCTTCAATGGCAGGCCCCTCGAAGTCGGAAGGACATCCAGCGCCTCCTGGGCTTCGCCAATTATTACAGGCAATTCATCGCGGGCTACGCCGACCTCACCAAGCCCTTGACCAGACTCCTCCGACCGAAGGAGCCCTTTCAGTGGACCCCCGAAGCCGACCGGGCCTTCCGCCAGCTCAAGCAGAGTTTTTCCTCCAGTCCCCTTCTGCGGTACCCTGACCCGAGCTTGCCCTTCATGGTGGAAGCAGACGCCTCCAATGTGGCCCTCGGAGCCGTGCTCTCCCAGCGGGACGAGCCTAGCCAGCCATGGCAGCCCTGCGCCTACTACTCCCGGCAGCTCTCGGCTGCCGAACGCAATTACACCATTTGGGAGAGAGAGCTCCTGGCTATCAAGGTGGCCTTTGAGGTCTGGCGCCACCACCTTGAGGGGGCCAGGCATCCGGTCCAAGTCTTCACCGACCATCGTAACCTGGAACATTTGCAGACCACCCGCCGGCTGAACCAGCGGCAGATCCGGTGGTCCCTGTTCTTCTCACGATTTGACTTTACCATCACCTACGTCCCGCACTCCCAGAACCAGAGAGCCGACGCTCTGTCCCGCCGGCCGGACTATAACACCTCTAGTGCCACCGAAGCCCCCAGGGCTAGTATTCTGCCACCCTCGGTCTTTGCCGCCACTCTGACCGCACCCGCCCTGGTAGCCGAGATACAGGCCAGCCAAGACACCGACCCGTGGGCGCAGAAACACCGGCAGGAACCGCAGCAAGACCCTGCCGGAGAACTATCCACCCGGGATGGGCTGCTCTACCATCGGGAGCAGTTGTACGTCCCTCCCGGGCCTCTCCGATCCCGCATCCTCCGGCTGGCCCACGATGCCCCCCCGGCTGGGCACTTCGGGCAGCACAAGACCGCCCATCTGTTGACCCGGGACTTCTGGTGGCCTCGCGTCCGAGCGGACGTTAGTCGCTACGTGGCTTCTTGCGAGGTCTGCCGCCGAGCCAAGAACGTACCGGCCAAGCCCTCCGGTCTCCTGCAACCCCTGCCGACTCCCGCCGGTCCCTGGGACGTGGTGTCCATGGACTTTATCGTAGACCTGCCACGATCCCAGGGCCACACCTGCATTTTCGTTGTGGTGGACCTGTTCACCAAAATGGCCCACTTCGTCCCCTGTGCCAGAGTACCATCCGGGCCGGAGACTGCCCAGCTGTACCTAAACCACGTCTTCCGCCTGCACGGGTTACCCACGCAGGTCATCTCGGATCGGGGCCCACAATTCACATCCCGCTTTTGGCAGGCCTTCCAGCACGGTTTGGGGACAGAACTACACCTGTCTTCCGCCTACCATCCCCAGACCGACGGGCAGACCGAGCGGACCAACGCCACCTTGGAGCAGTACTTGCGCTGCTATACCAGCTATCAGCAAGACAACTGGGCCACTCTGCTACCCCTGGCAGAGTTCGCGTATAACAACGCGGTCCACAGCTCTACGCGGACCACGCCGTTTGCCGCCAACTATGGACTGCACCCCCGATTCTTCCCTCCGCTCGGCCCCTCCGCCAACGTTCCCGCAGCCACCGACCGACTTGAGGAACTCCACGCGCTCCACGCCCTCCTGCGCACTCAGCTCCAGCGCGCCAAGGACGCTTACAAACTGGCCGCGGACCGACATCGCCAGGACGGAGCCCCCCTCAAGGTCGGAGATTCTGTCTGGCTCTCGACCCGGTACCTCCGGACTCCTGGCCGGTCCTCCAAGCTAACCGATCGGTTCATCGGGCCCTTCCCCATAGAGGCGCAAGTCAACCCCGTGGCATTCCGCCTACGCCTTCCGGCCCACCTCCGGATACACCCCGTATTCCACCGCTCCCTCCTCCAACCAGCGGCAGCGCCGGACCCAAACCGGGACGTTCCACCACCGCCTCCGCCACCGGTGCTGGTGGACGATGAGGAAGAGTTTGAAGTCCACCAGATCCTAGACTCCCGGCTGCACCGAGGTCAACTCCAGTACCTGGTGGACTGGGAAGGCTACCCTCCCGAGGATCGCTCCTGGGAACCGGCTGCCCACCTGCATACCCCTGACCTGCTCCGGCAGTTTCATGAGGCCTACCCAGATAAGCCAGGCGGCTTGGATGAGGGGGGGCCTGAGGGGGGGGATAGTGTCATGCCTGCCCCTGCTGACTCAGAGCAGGTGCCTGCTTCTGACCCCGCCCCTGCTGTGCAGATGCCTTCAGCAACAGAGGACGTAAGTCCTGAAGGAGCCAGCCAGCAGCAGGGGCCACCTGAAACCAATCTGGCCACACCAGGTACTAGCTCATCTCCCCCAGACTCACCAACACCTGGGGCCCGCCTGCGCGAGAGGAGACGCCTAGAATTCAGGAACAGGCGTAGAGAGGCGCGCATGCGGGCTAGAAGAGATCTGAGCCCGGAGTTCTAACGAGCCAATTAGCCAGCAGTATATCTGGGATCCTGGCCTCAGGCCAAACTGTGCTGGCAACAAGCGAACACCCTTGGATGTGTCTGCGTCTCGCACCCCTTGCTTCGGAAAGAACCTGTGCATTCCTGACCCGGCCTGACTCATAGACTGGTATTCTGGACTCTGGCTTTGCTTATCGGACTGGCTTAGGTATCGTTTGATCTCGGCTTTGCTTCCCGGCTTCTGACTCTCGGCTCTGTTTCCCGGCTTCTGACTTTCGGCTCGGCTCCCCGGCTTCTGACTCTCGGCTTCCCTGACCAAGCTTCCGTCTCACCCTCCAGCCTGCCTGTTTACGTTATCAATCAACTGGACTGTTTTACGACCACTCCCTGTGCTTCGCCTGAGCTGTCTGCGAGAGGTCCTGGCTCGTTGCCAGGACGATAGCAGCCGCAGCTTCGTGTCAGAGACTCGGGCCGTGACATTGCCAGACTTTCAATGGTTCCACTACAGCTGCATGGGATAAGAACATAAGAGAAGCCATGTTGGATCAGGCCAATGGCCCATCCAGTCTAACACCCTGTGTCACAGTGGCCAAAAAAATTATATATATTTTTTTATCTAACCCCCTCTTGCAGTTGTCTATGCTTGTAGCCGCCACCACCTCCTGTGGCAATGAATTCCACATGTTAATCACCCTTTGAGTGAAGAAGTACTTCCTTTTATACGTTTTAACCTGACTGCTCAGCAATTTAATTGAATGCCCACAAGTTCTTGTATTGTGAGAAAGGGAGAAAACTACTTATTTCTCTTTTTTCTCCATCCCATGCATTATCTTGTAAACCTCTACCATGTCACCCCGCAATCGACTTTTCTCCAAGCTAAAGAGCCCCAAGCGTTTTAACCTTTCTTCATAGGAAAAGTGTTCCAACCCTTTAATCATTCTAGTTGCCCTTTTCTGCACTTTTTCCAATGTTATAATATCCTTTTTTAGGTGCGGTGACAAGAATTGCACACAGTATTCCAAATGAGACCACACCATCGATTTATACAGGGGCATTATGATACTGGCTGATTTGTTTTCAATTCCCTTCCTAATAATTCCCAGCATGGTGTCGGCCTTTTTTATAGCAATCGCACACTGTTTTGACATTCAGTGAGTAATCTACCACGACCCCAAGATCTCTCTCTTGGTCAGTCTCTGCCAGTTCACACTCCATCAACTTATATTTGTAACTGGGATTCTTGGCCCCAATGTGCATTACTTTGCACTTGGCCACATTGAACCTCATCTGCCATGTTGACGCTCACTCACCCAGCCTCAACAGATCCCTTTGGAGTGCCTCACAATCCTCTCTGGTTCTCACCACCTTGAACAATTTAGTGTCATCTGCAAACTTGGCCACTTCACTGCTCACTCCCAACTCCAAATCATTTATGAACAAGTTAAAGAGCATGGGACCTAGTACTGAGCCCTGCGGCACCCCACTGCTTACTGTCCTCCACTGCGAAGACTGCCCATTTATACTCACTCTCTGCTTCCTATTAATTAGCCAGTTTTTGATCCACAAGAGGACCTGTCCTTTTACTCCATGATTCTCGAGCTTTCTAAGGAGCCTTTGATGAGGAACTTTATCAAAAGCTTCTGGAAATCAAGGTAAACAACATCTATTGGGTCTCCTTTGTCCACATGTTTGTTCACCCCCTCAAAGAAATGTAACAGGTTAGTGAGGCAAGATTTTCCCTTACAGAACTCATGCTGAGTCTTCCTCAATAACCCGTGTTCATCAATATGCCTACTCATTCTGTCCTTGATAATGCTTTCTACCAACTTTCCCGGTATTGAAGTCAGACTAACTGGCCTGTAATTTCCCAGATCTTCTCTGGAACCTTTTTTAAAGATGGGGGTGGCATTTGCTACCTTCCAATCCTCAGGAAAGATTACATATTTTTGTCAGAAGATCCACAAGTTCAACTTTGAGTTCTTTCAAAACCCTTGGATGTATGCCATCTATCGTCTATTCGTCTATCAGTTGTAGGACCTCCTCTCTTGTCACCTCAATCTGACTCAGGTCTTTCAACACCCCTTCCAAAATTAGTGGTTCTGGAGTGGGCAAACACTTCTCATCTTCCACAGTGAAGACGGAGGCAAAAAAATGCATTCAGCTTCTCAGCCATTTCCCTATTCTCCTTCAGTAATCCTTTTACCCCTTGGTCATCCAAGGGCCCCACTGCCTCCCTGGCTGGTTTGCTGCTTCTAATATATTTGAAGAAATTTTTATTGTTGTTTTTTATGTTTTTTGCAATATGCTCCTCATAGTCCCTTTTTGCCTGCCTGATCACAGTCTTGCATTTGATTTGCCACAACCTGTGTTCCCTTTTATTAATCTCACTTGGACTAGCTTACCACCGCTTAAAGGAGTCCTTATTACCTTTTACAGTTTCCATTACTTTGTTTGTCAACCATGCAGGCCTTTTCTTATACCTGTTTGTGCCTTTCCTAACTTGTGGTATATATTTCATCTGAGCTTCTAGGATTGTAGTTTTAAATAGCCTCCAAGCTTCCCCAAGGGTTTTGACTGTATTTACCTTTCCTTTCAGTTTCCTCTTCACATGCCTCCTCTTCTCAGAGAATTTACCCCTTTTAAAGTTAAATGTGGTTGTGCTGGTCTTTTGGGGCAACTCTCTATTTATACAAATGGTGAAATCAATAACGTTATGGTCACTGCTCCCAAGCGGTGCGATCACTTTTACATCTCTCACCAAGTCTTGGGCATTACTTAGGACCAAATCCAGGATCGCCCCACCCCTGGTAGGTTCTGAGACCATCTGCTCCATAGCACAGTCATTGAGAGCATCAAGAAACTCAATCTCTTTCTCTCGACCAGAACACATATTGACCCAATCAATCTGCAGGTAGTTAAAATCACCTATTACGACACAGTTTTTACGTTTAGCCGCTATCTTTAATCCTTCCATCATATTATAATTGTTCTCTATCTTTTGATTTGGTGGGCGATAACAAACTCCCATAGTTAAATTTCCTTTTGGGCCCTCTATTTCAACCCAAAGCATTTCTAGAAGGGAATCTAATTCTCTGACCTCAGTCTTACTGGACCGTATACCGTCTCTGACAGAGCAACCCCACCTCCAGCCCTTCCCTCCCTATCCTTCCGATATAACTTATATCCAGGAATCACCATGTCCCACTGATTCTCCTCATTCCACCAAGTTTCTGAAATTCCCACAATGTCTATGTTTTCTCCCAACACTAAACTTTCCAACTCACCAATTTTACTTCGGACGCTTCTAGCATTTGCATACAAACATCTATAATTTCCCAGGCAAGCTAGGCCCGCAACCTTCCTCCTATCGCCTCAAGACTTTGGCAGACAGTCCATACTGTTTGTCACCATCTCAGTGGACAACTCTGATCCATTACCCGGTAGAAAAGTAACAGCTAACTCTTCATACCTTTGAGATAAGTTCTCCCGAACCAGAGACATTTCATCTCCTGTCGGCTTTCCCCCAAGATTTAGTTTAAAAACTGCTCTGCCACCTTTTTGATTTTAAGCGCCAGCAGCCTGGTTCCATCTGGGGACAAGTGGAGACCATCTCTTTTGTACAGCTCTCGCTTGTTCCAGAAAGCATCCCAGTGCCTAACTTAAACCCTTCCTCCCTACACCATCATCTCATCCACACATTGAGACTTCTAATTTGTGCCTGTCTCTCCAGCCCTCCATGTGGAACAGCTAGCACTTCTGAGAAGGCTACCTTGGAGGTCCTAGCCTTAAGTCTCCCGCCTAGCAACCTAAATTTTTCCTCCAGGACCTCACGACTGCATTTCCCCACATCGTTGGTGCCAACATGCACCACGACCACTGGCTCCTCCCCAGCACTGTCTATCAGCCTATCCACTACACGCGTAATGTCCGCTATCTTCGCACCAGGCAGGCAAGTCACCATACGGTCAGTATGTGGTTTTGCCACCCAGCTGTTTACTTGCCTAAGGATTGAATCACCAACTACCAAGACCCCCCCTCTCTCCCTGCCCAGGGATGGTTCCTTGGTGCGAAAGGATACCCGCTCATCAACTGAAGAAGAGGTCCCTTCTGAGGGCACATTCCCCTTATCCTCAGCCCGGTGCCCTGTTTCCTCTCAACCCTCATGCTCCCTGGCAGCAACAGGGCTGCCACGTTCATAGTGGGGCTCATCTAATATGTCTCTGAGAGTCTTCCCCGAGTGCCTAACTGACTGTCTCTGCTTCTCCAGGTTAGTCACCTCAGCCTCAAGGGTACGAACTCGTTCCCTGAGGACCAGGAGCTCCTTGCATCGAGCACACACCCAAGACTTCTGTCCTATGGGCAGATAGTCATACCTGTGACATTCAGTGCAAAACACTGGAAAGTCCCCACCCCCCTGCTGGCATTCTACCTTCATGATAGCTTTTTTTTAAAATATATATATATATTACTTTTAAACCCTGTTTGTTTATGTGGCTCCCCTTCTGGAGGTCAACTTACCTTATTGGGAGCACAAGGAAATTAGGGATCTGGGTTCCTGGTCCTTACAGAGCTCCCAGACTAAGAGCCACAGGCCAAGAGCCCTTTAGCTCTCTGGCAAGGCGCAGCTTAACAAAGCTAAGAGGGTGGGGAACACAGCCACTCCTAATCAATCAGCAACAATCACCTTCAATCACCTTCACCTTTAGCCCACTCAACCAAACAGCAGTTCCCCAGCAACCACAAACTCAGAATTTTCAGCAGTCACACAAACTCAGAAATTCTCAGCAACTTCCCCAGCTGCTCACCCTTATATCAGTTATTCTCTGCTCTATCTCAGAGCTTTTCTGCACTCTCTCAGAACTTTCTGAAATGATGTGGATGAAGCCACAGAAAAGTGATTCCCATACCAGTGTGGTAACATGATGCAAAACATGTATCATTTGCATTACCCTCCTTGACATGGACAACTGCTGAAAGACATTCAGCCCATGCTACATTCCAGTGCATATGGCAGAAGGCATAGCATTGCAACTGGATGTTTATTTATATATTTATACTTTGTGTTTTCAATAGGAACTCAAAGCATCCTAGAATATCATTTGCCCCTCATCTATTTTATCCTCACTACAGAACTGTGAAGTAAGGTAGGCTGAAAGAGAGTGAATGACCCAAGGTCAACAAGCAGAGTATGGATAGCAGAGTGTGGACTCAAACCTGTGTCTCCCAGATCCTAGAGTAACTACTATACTATTAGAAAGCATGTGGTTGTGAGGTCTTCTGTTCCCCTTCTCTATCATCTTGCAGGAGAAAGAAAATCCTTCAAAGAGAGGTTCCCTTGAGCTGTCTCTCTTGCCTTGTTTATTTGTCAATTATTCCATCATTCACTGTATTAAAACTGATTTTTAATGGGGCACTGTGGGAAGGAGAAATAAGTTTTCCCTTCTGTTTTAATTGACAAATTATGTGTGAACTAATCAGAACATGTAGCTGTGTAGCCAGTGTGAGCTGTTCGGGAGAGATTTGTTGAATAGCTTCAACCTTTAAGTGCAGAGGATAAATGGATGGTGACATCATTATACTTTGACAAATCAGAATTACAGCATTCTCTTTCTTTTCATTAGTGATGGATGATTTATTTCAGTGGCTTCCATTTTCATAAAGCTACCCATTGTCTCGGAAATTAAAACCTTTTAAAACTGCAATATGCAACTAAAGCAGCTAATAGAATAATACAAGTGATCAGTTTGTGTGTTCTGCACTTGGAAATCCTTGTCAATAAAACTATACTGTATTGCATGAAAGGGGGGGAAATAAATTATTTTAGCAATTGCCCTCCATTCCTCCAAGCCCCCTCCCCCCCGAGGCAGCAGGTGCAGGAGGGGAGAAAGAGAAAGGAAGCTGGTCTCACCAACTTCAGAATGGGCATTGGTCCTGCATGCTAATGGTGAAGTTGCATCAGTCTGATTAACTGGATATTCCCTGTAGTATTTTCATTGCTTATGAATCATATTCTTGGTTGTATTTTCTTTACTTATGAGTTATTCATACATTCTTGTTGTATTGTTGATATAGTGGCATAATCTGATGTGTAGTGCGAACAACTGATATATTCATAACAGTTGTATTTAACTATTATTGTTGTATACCTAATCCTTCTGAGTAACTAACTTAATGGCTGTTTTAAGTAAGGGGCCCTGAAGAGGGAAGTGTGATCATGAGAGAACTGCCTGTTATTGCTGTCTCCTAGGAAACAGAAGACAGAGACAGGAGGATAGCTATGGACTAGAATGTGCAACCTTGACTTATCCAAAACATAATGGACCTGAGAATTGTTTTAAATATATTTTGGTGCTGGATTTGCATGCCCATAATTCTGGTGCATAAGTTTGGGGCCATTAAGTCATATGCCTATAAATAATAGTTACGTTTCATTTTGCTTGAGTTCTGGCAAAGAAAGTCTTCCTTGCCATAAGCATTTACTTTGCTCATTTATCTCAACAAAAGCTTCTTCTGCATTCACCTGAGAAGTCCACTTGAGTGATAGAGCAAAACCTTATAACCAAAAAGCTGGTTGTCGATATCTTTTAAATTCTAAAAGGCCATTAATTTCTATAGGAAAAACTAGCCTCTGAAATTGGAGAGCATGTCTGCTTTCATAGAAAATAATGGCCCTTTAAGGTTTCACTTGGAGAGTCTGACTAACAGCTGATTGGATAGACTTGGCCTAGGAGGCTAGGTCTACAGCCTATATGTAATAAAATAGTTATTGTTGTATATGGACAGTAGAGAGGCCAAGTCTGCCCAGAGGAAATAATGACTATTTAAAATTTAAAGGGCAGGAGTTTAAAGGGCCAAGCAGCTATTTGGAAGACCAGCTTTCTCTCTCTCTCTCCCTCTTGGCTCCAGGGAGGCATTCAAAACCCCAAAACACTCCTGATACTCTGGGAAATAAATGTTCATTACTCCAAGATTTTGGGTGTATTTTGGGTCATTTCAGATACCTCCCTAGTCCCTCCCCCCTCCCCCAAGGTGAATCAAAACAGCTAATTCCTGGTTTATTTTCAGTTTAGGTATATCTGAGTGCATACCCCTACCAAAGGCTTTACAAGCTGCTCTCACCCCAAGGAGGTTCAGTTCTCAACTCTTCCACATTAGGGTTCTTGAGGATCACTAAGGAATTTTCTGCTATCAGTTCAAAGAGGATCTCTCACTGTTTTAGGACTCTGTATTGAATAGTATTCTGCATGATAATCCTACAAAGCCTATCCCCACCACAAAAGCATAATTAGGTAGTTTGTTACTGTGCTTGGCTTAGCAACCTCAAGCAAAAAAAACAACAAACCCTTTTGTGAACCTCGTGTCTTAATTTTTGGAAATTTTTGTTTTATTAGCACACGTGCAAAAATTAAAGTGAAAATAGACACAAGCAAACCTTAGGGGTGGGTGGACTCCATGGCATGACATGTAAATGGCAGAGGACCAAGCATTCAAGGCAATACAAGTCCTGATAATTAGTTGTTTGGTGGGGAAGGGGGAAGGTGAGGGAGACAATCGTCCCCTGTTCCTCTTTTGAATAGCTACCCTTTGAAACCAGCTTTGAATCGAAGGCACATTTTTTTTTCTTCCAATTTTGTGCTATCAATGTTTTTGCTGCAAAAAATAAAATTTCAACCAGATTTCTATTCAATTTAGTAACTTTTGTATTGCCCCAATAGTTTAACAAAACTGACTAGCTGTATTAGGAATTGTGTTTCCAATAATTCCTTTGGTAATTTTTAATATGTTGTTCCAATTTTTTTAATTGGTGGACATTCCCACCAGCAATGTATTAATGAGCCCAAAGACCCACACTATTTCCAACAATATGGCTTTAACAAAGAATTCCTATGAGGTAGTTTTTTTTGGAGTTAGGTACCATTTTGAAAACAATTTATAATTCTGCAATCTAATTATAATAGACTTATAATGGTTGAATGGACTTACCTGCTTTCCTAAAGCCAACGAATTAACATTTGTCTTCATAAAGGGATGTAGCATAATTGACTACTTTCTAGTGTCTCCTCTCTTGGAATCTTGTGTTTTGAACTTTGAGATTGGGGATTTTGTTATTAGTGACCATCTGCCTCTGATTCTAACACTCAGAACATGCCTTTTTGCTGCCCCTTTTTATTCACCTGTCTCCCCAATCTCTGAGCCAGAAACTTTACCTAAAATTGTTTGGAATGACCATTCTGTTCAGGTGGCATCTCAACTACTTCAACTCAGGTCTTTTTCTGATCTTAGAGCCTCTATAATTGATAATATGGATCTCATTCTAAAGTTCTCAGCTTACAATACTCTGATTTCTCAATTTTCTCAATCACTCTGTATAAAATCCAGTCATTCCATAAAAAAAGAGAGTAATAGGGGCATCAACTCTTGGTTTACTGAAGACTACAGTGTTGGTTAAGGAATCTATCTTAACCCAGGTTGACAGCTCTGTAATGACAGCTGGTGATTTAGCCGGCATGCTAGGTCACAGTGACCTTATCAACAGGCTGGTTTGAGCCGGCTGAAGACAAGTGAAGGAACCTGCTGAGTCAGCATGAGAGTGGACTGCCAGGATTGGCTGACTGGACTATAAGTGGACTGTGTCTGTAATGCACAGGTCTCTCTTTGAGAGTGGACTTGCTGGCGAAGCATTTTGTTCCTGTGAGTAATATATTGGACTGCACTAGTGAGCACAAGTTGTATATACTGTAAATACACTACTTTGGCACTAGCTGCAGGTGTCTGGCTGATTTCTTTCCTGGAGCTCAGTGTCAGTCTCATCACACCGCTCCCTCTGCTAGCGTCCGCACTGACAGGGTTATGGGCCCAGAGTGGTTCCGCTGCGCGGAGGAGCACCATGAGAGTTGAGCTGACCGGGAGTTGTGAAGGAGCCGGAGGCGAGGAACGCCGGTTGCAGGACAAAGAAGCACCAGCTATCTCATTTCGAGAGCCAGAGGGAGGACGGCAGCCAGCTGTGTGGAGGAGTCGGCATCATGGCTCAGCAGCAGCTTGCAGTGGCCGTCGAGAAGCTTAACTCAGCCAACTACGCGGTGTGGAGCCTGAGAATGGAACACTACCTTAAGCGTGAGGGGCAATGGCTGTTTGTAAGTAATCCCCCTGCCGTGTTATCTCCTGCCGAGACTGTGTTAGCCGATAAGGCGCTGGCAAACACCGTGCTAGCAGTAGGAGATGACCAACTAGTATATGTGCGTGGGAAGGACACTCCCAAGGCTGCCTGGGACGCGCTCAGTGGGGTTTATGTTAGTACCACTGCTGGCTCCCTTATGGCCTTGACCAGGAAGATGTTCCGCACTTTAATGCCAGCTGGAGGGTGTGTAAGACAGCATATCAAGAAGCTAACGGACTGCTTCGTCGAGCTTGAAGCCAGGGGCAAAACTGTAGCTCCTGATGACAAAGTTTATATTTTACTGTCTTCATTGCCGCCTGATTTCACTCCCCTGATAACATCCCTGGAGACGGTTGATGTGGCGACTCTGACAATGGAGTACGTGTGTGCCCACCTGCTTGATTTCCAAGAGAGGATTGCAGCAGTGAGCTGTCCGGGGGTGTCGGCTGAGGAGCGTGTGGCTATCGGCTCGTCTGGGAGAGCGTCCAAGAGCGAGCCGGCTTCTGCTGCTGGCAGGCAACCAAAAACTGAAGTGGGGCCGACTGCACTGTCTGTCCGATGTTGCTATGGCTGTGGATCATCTTCGCACCTGTTACGCGTTTGCCCAGAGAAAGGGAAGCGGCGTGGATGGAGGCAGCGAGGGCAGAGGACCACCAGCCGATGTGAGGAAGAAGCCCGGCTGGTCACTTCTGCAGGAGAGAGCACCGGGTCTGCCTGGATATTAGACTCTGGTGCAATGAGCCATCTCTGCTGCGACAAGGAGCTGCTGAGAAATGTTGACATTCCTGAGCACAGTCATGTCAGATTAGCTGACGGTACCTCCGCAGCTGTTACTTGCTCTGGCTGTGTTGAATTTCCTGTGTTAGATTGCACTTTGCAGCATGTTTTGTGTGTACCCTCACTAAGGTCAAACTTGCTAAGTGTAAGCATGCTAATTGACCAAGGCTATCAGGTAAAGTTTGAAAAAGCCTGTTGTAAAATCTTAGGAGGTGGGGGGAAGCTGCTTGCAACTGGGAAAAGAGAGGGAAATATATATGTGGTTCAGAGTCATTGTGCCCAGGTGGCACAGGTGTCAAATGTGCCGGTGCACTATCAATGTATACATCTGCTCCACAGGAGACTCGGGCACTGTGGGTTTAGCACGTTAAAAAAGACCCTACAGTTGGTGCCAGGTCTGAAGGTAAAGCCCTGCAGGTGTTACTTAGACTGCCAGGTCTGCAAAAAGACTAAGAGCAGGGCTTGTGCAGTTGCTAAGCAGAGCAACAGAGAGAGTAAACGTGCCTTAGAACTCATTCATCTTGATGTTATTGGCCCATTGCCAAAGAGTCTGTCGGGGAGGCAGTATTGCCTAGTGGCCACCGACGACTATACAAGGTATTCTTGGGTGTTTGCCATGGTGCACAAATCCAAGGTATACGGGGTGTTTACTAAATGGGCTAAAGCAGTGGAAAGGGAGTTGGATACGCATGTCAAAGCTATTCAGACCCACCGCGGGGGTGAATTCTTGTCTAATGAATTGAAACGTTGGCTGGCAAGCAAGGGCATTGCCCACAGATTAGCTGCCCCAGCCACGCCCCAGGAAAATGAAGCTGTATTGCAGAATTTAATGTACTGTATGTTGGAAGATGCCAAGTTGCCAATTTCTTATTGGGCAGAGGCCATGTATTCAGCTGTGTACGTGCATAATCGAATTTGGTGCAAAGCTGTAAATGACTTGCCTTACAGAAGGCTATACAATAAGGTTCCAGACCTAAGGTTTCTGAGAGTCTTTGGGACAAAAGCCTGGGTTGGCATCCCCTCCGAGAACAGGAGGGAAGGAGGGGGCCGGGCAGTGAGCCTAACTTTTCTGGGCTACAAGCCAGAAGCTAGGTGTTATCGCTTTTGCGATAAGAGAGCTAAGCTAACGTTCAGTAGAACTGCCAAATTTAACGAGCATTCCAACTGGCCGAGATTACATTCTACAGAGAAAGAACTTGTACTGCTGCCAAGTACTGATAACGGTGCTGGAGTCCTGCCAAGGGTAATTAAGCAGGAACAACAATCTCCAGCCCAGGAGCTGGCAAGCAGTAGGCCAGGAGAAGATGAGCCCAATGTTGGCACAGAGCCTCAGGTGCAAAGTCAGGGAGTAGAACTTCCAAGTCAGGAGGTGCAACCTCTGAGTCGAGAAGCAGAACCAGACCAGGAGGTGGCAACCAATGAGCTCGAAGGAGTTGAGCCCGGTCCAAGCACAGGGCCACGAGTATCTGCTAGAGCCACAAAGGGCATCCCTTCTGCCAGGTACAAGGTGCCTTATGTTACACTGGTAGTTAAACCAGACCCACCAGGGTTCCAAGAAACGCTCAGAAAAAAGGCTGAGGCGTGGAAGGTCTGGGTGGCAGAGTGCGAGGCACGGAACAGGGAGGCTGAAGCCAAACGCCAGAGGGAACTGGCTGACCAGGACAGTGATAATGAGTTCCTGGACTGGAAGTTGTAAACTTGTAAATATGATAAGTATGTAATGCTGCTGTCTGTGAACCAATGTGAAGGCATGTGTGCATAACAATGCAGAACATTGTGAGTGATGTACAGTTCTCAAGTATGAATGTAAACTGTATCCAATGTTAAAATTCACTGTGGTTGGGTGTTCTGGGTTCGATAGATTAGGAGGTGTGTTGGTTAAGGAATCTATCTTAACCCAGGTTGACAGCTCTGTAATGACAGCTGGTGATCTAGCTGGCATGCTAGGTCACAGTGACCTTATCAACAGGCTGGTTTGAGCCGGCTGAAGACAAGTGAAGGAACCTGCTGAGTCAGCATGAGAGTGGACTGCCAGGATTGGCTGACTGGACTATAAGTGGACTGTGTCTGTAATGCACACGTCAAAGAGAGAGTGGACTTGCTGGCGAAGCATTTTGTTCCTGTGAGTAATATATTGGACTGCACTAGTGAGCACAAGTTGTATATACTGTAAATACACTACTTTGGCACTAGCTGCAGGTGTCTGGCTGATTTCTTTCCTGGAGCTCAGTGTCAGTCTCATCACACCGCTCCCTCTGCTAGCGTCCGCACCGACATACAGACCATTAAAAACTCCATTATGTAACATCTATAGCCAATTCAGAATTTCGAATGACCCCTCTTTTCTTTTAGAACACCGTATTATTCGGACTATAAGACGCACTTTTCCCCAAAAAAAAAGTGTGGGGGGAAAGTGTGTGCGTCTTATGGTCCGAAGGTACGTACCTTTTTTGGGGGGGCAATCTGCTGCCTCTTCCTTCGATCCGGCGCTTCTCCCACGTCTGCCTGCCTGGCTCCATCTTCTTCAGGCAAGTGCTGGGATCGCTCCACGTGGCCCCAGCGCTTCGCAAGCGCCGGCTGCGGAGGGGGCAGCGTGCTTCCTCCTTGCCTGTGTGCCTGCCTTCAGCTGTGATGTTTAAAGCAAGCGCTGGGATCGGAGGGGGGAGGGAACGATCCCAGCGCTTGCTTTAAACATCACAGCTGAAGGCAGGCACACAGGCAAGGAGGAAGCACGCTGCCCCCTCCGCAGCCAGCGCTTGCGAAGCGCTGGGGCCACGTGGAGCGATCCCAGCGCTTCCTGAAGAAGATGGAGCCAGGCAGGCAGGCGCGGGGGAAGCACCGGATCGGAGGAAGAGGCAGCGGATCGCCCCCCAGGAGGAAGGTGCGTCCTATCCTCCGGAGCGCCTTATGGTGCGAAAAATATGGTACTTCCAGGAGAGCATGACAAGGGAAAAATTAGAGTATTTTCACAACCAATGGGACCAACTATATCAAGCCACTATATTAAACAATTCTAAGAAGTTCTAGGCTATAATCTCAGGGATTTAGATTTACATAATAAATTTGTCCAGATTCTTTCCCATTGTTTCTCATCCAGGTTCTTACTGCAATCTTTGTGCCAAGCCTTCTGTTGAGAAGTTATCAGTGACCAATCTTTTTTATTCAAGAGTTAGTAAATAGAAGGAGGATTTCAGAGACATTTTTGCTAAAGAAGAGGTAACAGAAGCAAATGGTATAAAACAGACATGAAGGAGGAAAAAGCAGGAGAATAATGCAATACCACACTTCTCTCTCTTCTCTCTACACTGAGAGTTGCCACAGCAGGGTAGGTGTAGGGAACAGCAGTTCCTTTTCCTCAGCACAGAGGCAAAACCACCCTTTGACAAAAGAAAATGTGGAGCCACACTTGCAAACACAGTCTCCAGAAAGCAACAAACCATCCCCCTCTTCATTCCCTCCTTTATGCAAAATACCTTGGGATTCTTAATTACTACTAGACAGAAGAACCTGGATTTTACACTTTATGTTCGACCAGAACTGTAATTAAAAACTGCTTCTTTCTTTCTTTCTTTCTTTCTTTCTTTCTTTCTTTCTTTCTTTCTTTCTTTCTTTCTTTCTTTCTTTCTTTCTTTCTTTCTTTCTTTCTTTCTTTCTTTCTTTCTTTCTTTCGCTTATAGACTGCCCTCCCCTGTGAAACAAGGTTCAGGGCAATGTGCAACGGTTGTACAAGCATATTCAGATAACAGTGAACAATACAACAATATCAGGTGGCCCTAGTATAAGTCAGTTTTATCACTATCCTGGGGGGAGGGGAGAGAAAAGGGGAGCCAAGCAAGGTGGAATCTGTTGCTTTCCTCAACTGTAGGCCTGGCAAAACATCTCTGCCTTACAAGCCCAGTGGAACTGCATTAGGTCCTGCAGGGCATGGAAGTCGATTGGCAGAGAGTTCCACCAAGTTGTGGCCAAGGCCAAGAAAGCCCAGGCTCTGGTTGAGAGCAGCCAGGCATTCTTTGGGCCAGGAATCACCAGAAGGTTTTTCTCTCCTGAGCATAATGCTCTTTGAGGGGTATATGTCTTTAGGATGATCTCGTCACACCCCAACCCATGTTGTCACTCTTCTCTATTTATTTATTTATTTTTGCTAATTTCTAGTCCGCCCTTTCCCAGGTCGGGTTTAGGGCAGATTACAACATAATAAATAATTAAAATCATATCATAAAACAATTAAATTTAAAGAGTTAGACCATTAAAATAAATTAAAATAAGGCAGGATCAGTGTACAGATATGTACATCCTTCACAGGTTGAACACAGGATGTGGTCAGTGCAGGGAGGCCAATTAGCTGGTGTGAGGACACCCGCCCGCCTCAGCCAAAAGCCTGGTGGAACAGCTCCGTTTTACAGGCCCTCCAGAATAGCAATAAATCCAGAAGGGCCCCTATTTCCTTGGGGAGCTGATTCCACCAGGTTGAGGCCAGGGCCAAAAAGGCCCTGGCCCTGGTCGAGGCAAGCCGGATGTCCTTTGGGCCAGGGATGGTCAGAAGATGTTGATTGGCTGATCGTAGAGGTCTCTGGGGCTTGTATGAGGAGAGATGGTCCCGTAGGTATGTAGGTCCCAGACCGAGTAAGGCTTTAAAAGTTAATACTAAAACCTTGAAACGGATCCAGTACTTAATTGGCAGCCAGTGCAGGCTGCACAGCAATGGCCGACTGTCTGCCCGTACAGGCAGTTCAGTCAGCAATCGTGCTGCTGCATTCTGCACTCGCTGGAGTTTCCGGATCAGTCCCAAGGGCAAGCCTGTGTAGAGCGAGTTACAGTAATCCAGCCTGGAAGTGACCGTTGCGTGGATCGCTGTGGCTAGGTCCTCGGGAGCCAGATAGGGCACTAGTTGCTTCTGCTGGAGATGGAAAAAGGCAGACGGTGCAACTGCTGTGACCTGGGCCTCCATAGAAAGAGTGGCATCCAGCATCACTCCCAAACTCCTCACCTTCTGAGCTGGCATGAGAGGCGCACCATCCAGGGTGGGAAGTTGTATACCCGTTCTTAGCTTAGTGAAAACTTATCCTGCCATAATTGAAGGACTGACTTTTATGATCCCATTATGTCTTATTTCCCTCCTCCTTAAGTTCTGTTGTCACAAAAGCAGTTTGTAAAACAGAATTGTCTAATATTGATCAGCCTTCACTTGCACTATACCCTTGGGTTATGCAACATAAATAGTATACTGCTCCTAAATGGGGTATCATAATACCAACTGAATATGTTTTGTTGCCTATTGATTTTAATGACTTTGGCATAACTATGACCAGTGTTAGTAAATACTTGTTCCAAGTGAGACTTTGTCTCAATGGAACGATATAGGTTAAATAGTATACTCTATTTGTGCCTGAGTATGCATTTGCTCAGTTCATGAATTTTCAGAGCTTATACACAGAAGCTAGCCTGATACAAAATACATTTTAAGAGCTGACATTAAAGTTAATATGAAAGTTCAGAGGTGGGAAATAATTTAAATGCACAGAAGAGGTAGCAATAACGTTTCTAAACCGAGGCAGTGAATTATGTATATATGAAATATTAAAAATGCAAAGCTGATTCTATTTGCATTTGAAATGCCCCCTAGCTGTTACCGAGCAAGAGAAAATTGCTTTATGCTGAATTGAAGGGCACACTACTTAGTGCTGTATTTAAGTCAAGGAGGGATATCACTCATTTTTATTTGACCACTTAACTTGTGCTTATGTAATCTGTCTGGCCGCCAAGCCAGTTGTCTTATATTATTTTCAATCAGAGAAAGAGGATATAGGAATTCAGTCATTAAACCTTTATTTTCACCTGCCTGGAGATCCTTCTGAACCATATTATTTCATATAAATCAAGGGGTGTCAGCAGACCACAGTATGGAATTATTAGCAATGGGTGGCTATATTTAAAATAATTATAATGATATTTTAAGAACTGGGGAAACAACCTTAAATGAACTCCCCAGTTTAGGAATATAACCAATGTTTCTGAACAACTGAAATACAGTGATAACAAGGTCAGTCTCAACTAATTTGTTTTCTTGGACACATACATATCCATTCACACACATAGTCATGGCCTATACCAGGGGTGGACAAACTGTGGCTCAGAAGCCACATGTGGCTCTCAAAGACCCTATCATCCCATCGGCTGGCTTGGAGAAGGCATTTCTCTCTTTAAATCACTTTTCCAAGACACGTGGTGGCTTGCAGAATGCATTTAAAGTTGCTTTCTTTCCACCCCTCTCTCCCTCTCCCCATCTATTTTCCTTCCTTCCTTCCTTCCTTCCTTCCTTCCTTCCTTCCTTCCTTCCTTCCTTCCTTCCTTCCTTCCTGCACCTCTCAAACATCTTACATGTCTTGCAGCCCTCAAACATCTGATGTTTATTTGATATGGCTATGTTAAGCAAGTTTGGCCATCCCTGGCCTATACCACAAGTGCCTTGATTCTTCACTTCACATAGATCCCACAATGTCCTTCAAACATGCAGAGGCAAGAGACATGGGTCGTTTTCGCACTCACCTCCAGCCGGCGCGACCCCCCTCTTCACCGCGCTTTTTGGCGATTTACGTTTGAGCGGCTTTTGCGACGGGAGTTTCCGGTGCAAAAGGCTGCTCTGCGGCATTTAGTGCGAAATCCGCGCAGATCCTGTGCGGTGAAGAGGGGGGTCACGCCGGCTGGAGGTGAGTGCGAAAACGACCATGCAGTCCTCTAGTTCTTAAAAAGGCATGTTAAGCCACTGTCTGCTCTACAGCTTTTCAGGCCTGGTCTTATAGCTTAGATGAAAAGTACTAGAACACATGAACTTATCTGTGCCTGATTATCAGTCACTTTCTGGTTTAAAACAATTTTATTGGTAACATATGGTAATAAATCTATTTCTTACATATTTAATAACTTCTTTTATCTATCCCATATATTACTTTCTACCCACCCCTCCCCCCTGTTACTTGACCCCCGCCAGTGTTATTTACTTAAAATGCTAATATTTAAAGGTACCCTTAACTAATAAAAACAAAAATTAATATTCTTCTTTTTTCTAAGACTTAATCATTATCAAAAATTGTCTAATGTCCTTTTATTTTCCACTCTTTTTCTACATATCTTCTAAACTTTTTCCATTCCATCTTAAAAATTTCTAAATCATAGTCTCTTAATATTCTTGTTGATTTGTCCATTTCACTCCATGTCATAACTTTTATAATCCAATCCCATTTCTCTGGTATTTTTTCTTGCTTCCACAACTGCGCATATAATGTCCTAGCAGCTGAAAGCAAGTACCAAATTACAGTTCTATCTTCTTTTGAAAATTTTTCCATTTGTAATCCCAACAGAAAAGTCTCTGCAACTTTCTTAAATTCATATCCCAAGATCTTAGAAATTTCTTGCTGAATCATCTGCCAATACTTTTTTGCTCTTTCACAAGTCCATTATCAGTCACTTTCTGTTGCTGTCATTGCCAGAAGCTGTCTTGAGTCTACATGTAAAGACAACTGACATATGTGACCATGAACACACATGAAACTGCCTTGTACTGAATCAGACCCTTGGTTCATCAAAGTCAGTGTTCTCTTTTCAGATTGGCAGTTGCTCTCCAGGGTATCAGACAGAGGTTTTTCACTTCAGCTATTGCCAGATCCTTTGACTGGAGATGCCAGGGACTGAACCTAGTTCATTCTGCATGCCAAGCAGCTGCTCTACCACTGATCCATGGCCCTTCCTCAAACCATAAACTTCTAGATAGCATTGGTTTTGTCTAATGGTAGAATAATTGCTCATTATTGGTGCAACTATGAGTAGTTCAATAAAGATACTTCTTCAAAACATTCAGTTCATAGAAGTTCTAGGCTCATATATTTTCTTTCTTCCATTTTATTACCCAAAGCACCACTGGCTTGCCTAGCTGTTAACCAACCTCCCTTTTCCAGATTTTTGTCATATTTACATTTCTAGCTTAGTATTGTCCTAAGATAAGTTGTATCCTCTCTAATATTGTGCCACATCCTTCAATAACCTCCATTTTAAAAAATCCTTTAATATGGTCTCTGTTGTCAGTTTCCTACTAAATACGCTACCCACAAACAGTCCTTTGGATAAAAGATCTCAGTCTTCCTCTCCCTGTGCACACATGCAAGCTATTTCCCCATGTTAATCATTCTGAACATATGTTCACATGTTTGGTAATGCTGTCCTTTGACTGAAATCCACCTTCAGCTCTTGGAAAGTTCTCATTTATTACAGCAGTGGAGTGATATTATTGCACCCCATTGTGTTGTGTTGCTCCAGCCCATTTAATCATATTGTACATGATGATGGAGTGCCATGCTTGGCTTATTTTAATGGCTTGTTTTAGTTTTATGATTTTGTGGCATGGTTTTTACTTGTAATTTGCTTCTAGCAGGAGTCTGGAAAGGTGGCATATAAATTCCTTAAACAAACAAGATCTCAGGAGGAGGTAACCTAAATCAGGGCAACAGTATTGACAAGGTATGCTAACATTCTCCAGCATGCTGTTTCCCCCATCAAAAATCATCACTCCAGCTGTTTTTAATGCCAGTGAGGTGGGGGAAGAGGCTCTCTCAACTATTGCTTATTTACTGTGAGTTCTGCATCCTGTAGCCATTGACAGGGATGCAAAAAGACCAGTGGGAGCCAGTTTGGAGGGAAGCCAGCATCTTGTGTGTTTTTTTCTCAGGTATAAGGGCCTGAGGCAGGAAGTGGGGTAGATTCCCTGGTTTGAAATAGGATTCCCAATATGTAAATAGGGGTGTTGCCTGGAGAGGGTAGAGTTTGGGGAGGATATAATGGCACTTCTAGGTGACACTCTAGGGCAGGGGTGTCAAACATGCAGCCTGGGGGCTGAATCAGGTCCCCAGAGGGCTCCTATCAGGCCCCCAAGCAACTGGCTGTCATCTGATTCCTTCTCCCTCTCTCTTGCTTCCTTCTATGCTAATGTTTTAAGCATGTTTTATTTTAAGGTTGTTTTTAAAAATAAATAATAATCGTGTTTGTCTGTGTCCTTTAAAACGTTTATATTTCTGCTCCCTAATCTTAACCCAGTAAAAAAAGTTCTTTTCCTAAGATTTGCCTATTAATCATCATTAAATCAAGATTTTAGGATCTTTGTCAATTAGGGTTGCCAATCCCCAGTTGGGGGCAGGGGATCCCCTGGTTGAGAGACCTTCCCCCCCGCTTCAGTGTCATCAGAAAGTAGGGGGGGGATGTCTGCTGGGCACTCCATTATACCCTATGGAGACCGATTCTCATGGCATATTAATGGAGAATTGATCTGTGGGTATCTGGGGCTCTGGGAGGGGGCTGTTTTTTGAGGTAGAGGCACTAAATTTTCAGCATAGCATCTAATGCCTCTCCTCAAAACACCCCCCAAGTTTCAAAAAGTTTGGACTTGGGGGTCTAATTCTATGAGCCCCCCAAAAAGGTGCCCCTATCCTTCATTATTCCAAATGGAGGGAAGGCATTTAAAAAACATGTTGTTCCTTTACATCTGATTGCCAGAACTTCCTTTGGAGTTCAATCATGCTTATCACACCCTTGCTCTTGGCTCCACCCCCAAAGTCTCCTGGCTCCACCCCTAAAGTCCCTAGATATTTCTTGAGTCAGACCTAGCAACCCTTTTGTCAATTGGCCCCTTCAAAATGACTTATAACCAATGTCACTTCTAAGCAGTACAGTGGCTGCCAATGTACAGGTCAAAAAGACGAATTCCAATGAGATGTACTTCTTTAAAATGCAATTTAATATTTGCTGAGGATAGAAAATGTTCCTCCCCTTGAAGTTTCACAGAATGTTGTCCTGGACAAATAAAATTTCACCTTCTTTATAGCTTGATCTGAAAAGGGCTGCCTGTGTTATATATCTAGGGGTGGGCACAAAGCGAACCATGAAGCAAAATTTGTGACTCATTTTTCTCCATTCATGGTTCGGGAACCAAAGTCTGTGATGGGTCCATAATCACAGACTTTCATGAACTTTTAAGGTGGATTCGTGTCTGTTTCTGACCAGAGCAGAAAGCAAAGAAAGCTTCCACCAGGCCTTTGGGTGAGGCAGCAGGTGTCCATCTCAGTTGGCCTCCCTGCTCTTAGTTTTCCAGTCTACTGAAGCATCCATTGATTCCACCTATATGACTGTTATGTATGAGAGTTAATGCTGTATCAAGGGTGTCCCTGCCTGGCTCACTGGAGCCTGAAGGACTGAGCTTGGGGACTTGGGAACAATGGGCAGTAGGATCCAAATCCAAACTGCCCTGCTCCAATCACAGGTCCCCTGCTGGTTTGAATGACCCAATAACATGCTAGCATGGGAACCCAATGTTGTATATAGTTGGCCCAGTGGGCCTCATTCCCCAGTCTTGTTAGGCAGCCACCTACCATGCTGCTGTACTTAATAAAGAGCTGTTTATCACCGCTACCTCATCTCATCGATGCATAGAATCCACTATAATATAATGACCTTAATAAGTTTTGCTACGTAACTGCTGCTACCTTTTGAATTTTATTGTATTAATGATTTTAATATAAGATAATTTATTGTAGCAAGTCTTCAACTCTGCTTTGTTTGTGATCCTTCCTGAGTCCACCGGGGGGGGGGGGGTGGAATAAAAATCTTTAACATAAATAAATAGATTACTTCTTGGTTTATTAGCTAATCTGTTCTCTGATGAATAGGAGTCCTGAGTATATTTGGCACATCCTTGTTAGGAATGAAGCATAAGGCTTTGTGGGGGTCAGGCCCATACCTACAAGAGGGCTGTCAACAGGCAAAGACCCCTCTTCAATTTCTCCAGCCCATCTGAAAGATTTATTGTCCCATGACTGCTCTGGTAAAAGAGTCAGAAAGAGAGAGAGAAAACCCTTTTGGAAGTAAAAGCTGTTTTCATTTCCCTTTGAATGCTGCAGGCAAGACCTTTTACAGTCTTGTTGTCATTCCTAATTCATTGTAATGCTCAGAGGCACCATAACAGAAAATATCACTGTCTGCATTTTTTAACACAATGCATTTTCTGTCAGCTCAATCCACATAGCAGGTTTCCTTGGACGTAAGCTCCACCATGCTAAACTGCTTTCCCTTGCCTGCCCCCCCCCTCAAGAAAAATTCCTGGCTACAGTGCTGGTGGGTGTTGAGGCAGGCCTAGGTTGAGTGCCTCATGCAACTAAACCGATGGGAATGAGAGTAATAGTGCCTACCCAATGTAGGCCACACAGCTGCCCTGCTTTCCAGCAGGAGGGGGAATTTTGGGAAGATGGCTGCCAACTTGTAAGATCCAGGCTGAGTGTTTGTCTCTCTCCATTGAAAGTACTTAATCTGGGCATGGCCAGGGAATGCTTACTCCATGGCTTACTGCCTGTGACTTAATGAACTAACCTGGTGGATACCAGCTAGAGAGGCCAGATCTCCTATCCTGATGGGAGAACTCCAGTGCAACCTGGAAGTGATGTAATCACGGTAGCACTCTAGCATTCACCCAAAACTCTATAGCTAAAACCCAGGATGCTTTGTGTATCTTTTTGCTTTTTTTCCTTGGTTGTTTACACTGAGTTTGGTTTGTTTAAATGTATTAGATTTATTCTGAATTTCTTAATGCTGTTTTGGGTTCCTGTTGAAAAGTGGGATAAAAACGTGCTAACTACTAAAGAAACTACAGCATCTCATACATTGTCAAATGCATTTACGTAATGCATTGGATGAAAATTCAGTGCGTTGCACTAGTAGAGAATTTTGTTTCAAAGATTTTGATATTAGTGAGGAGGGAGCATCCCACATCAATGGTTTCCCATCAAAGTTCGTAAAATAATTCCTATCCATTACTTTTATTCCTAAAAAATTTATCTTGCAATCTTGTCTAATTTCCAGTGTTTTCAAACAGCTGGCATGTTTAGATAATATCACAGTTCACCATTTATGAAATGCTCATTTTCTGTATGAGTAAATATATGTGAGTTAAAATAATAAATTATGAATGTTTGTGAAAGTGGATGAATGATAAATAGGGGCTGAAGTATTCATTAAAACACACACACACACAAAGGAATCCGTGCCTTATCCCTTTCATAAATTCAGAAAAGACTCTCAAAATAACAGAGAAAATAAACAAGGGCAGTAGCAGAAGCTTTACATTAATTTCCTTAGCATAAATCAAGTTTTATTATATGCTCAGTTTCATGATTATGTATTTCTGATGTAAATAACACTGCAGCATAGAAGTGGAACTCTGAAGGGGGACAAAGAATAGCTCATGACTCTTACCTGATCTCTTTCATGCATTTACAACATCTGTGCCAGTGTATACCAACAGAGGCTTATTAACACATCCTTTTGATGTCATGAGGTGCAGCTCCTTGAATGAGAGCAAGCAGTGAATCCACAGCTCTCATTTTATTGCACTGCCTGGTTACAGTTTATCACACCATCGCTCAACCCAGAGATGTTCTGTCCAGCAAAACAGGTGTCTGACCTTGGCTTCATCCACACATAACTGGCTATCACATAATCTTTGCACTAGGCAGTCATTTGTGATTGGATTTTCCTCTATGAACAGGGCAAACCTGATGTGAAAGATTGCTACATTACCAGGGTACCACAACATCCAATGATGTTTACAAATACCTGTATGCTGTTGAGTCAAGTACTTGATGAGATTGCCTTGATAATTTGTTTGCAAATCCTTTTGTATTTGCACAGTGGTGGCATTCAGCCTGACAGCTAACCGTGTATCTGCTGCTGAAGTGTACTCACTATTTACTGGTTTGCTTGTATTATGTGTGACCCAAGGTCATAATGGGCAGATTGTGCATAATTGAAAATCCACTGTATCAGAGTGCACATGCTACCTTTGCACCTGCCCAGTTGGCAGCATTAATCATGTTAGTATAGGGATATGTACAGATTGCATTTCCTATGTTATAAATATCTGGGTCAATTACTTAACAGGTTGATTAATTCTAAATCACCTGCTTGATTCCTACAGATTAATATGAATGAGACACTTTTTATGAAGACATTTCCATAGTTTGCTGCAATATTCCCAGCAAGCAGTATAGCAATAACTGTTTACAACAACTGCAATTTCAGAGGTTAATAGTTTTCTTCTTTGTTATGCAATCACAAGACAGAAAATGCAATTAAAATGGTTGTTTGAGACAGAATTATTGTAGTCAATAAAATGAAATTGTAACCATGGCAGTCCTTATTAAATGAAAAGAAGGCCAAAATTAGCTTCCCCAATGGTTTCCTTCTAATCTTTACCTTAACTAACAATAAGAACTCTGGAACAACAGCCTGAGCACAAAATGGAAGATTAACTGATAATATACACTAACTGGTTGATATGGAATTGGAAGGTAGCATATCTAGCCAATTAAGCAGAATTTATGGCTGTTCTGTAGCCCTAGAACAGTAAGATGTTGCTGAGTAACTCCTAAGTATGGTCCTAAATGTCTTAGAACAAAACCATGACTATTAGCATTTTTAACAAAGCTTGGACTTTGCCTCTACTGATGTCTGGCTCTGTTCCACCTTATAGGCATGCTATGGGATGCCACTTCAGCTATTCCATCATCATTATGTTCTAGATAGACTGGAGAAGGATCTGTAAAAAAACCCTTAAATTTAAGAGTTTAAAAGAAAACCTTTCTTTGCCTTGGCAATCTGTTGAGTTGGATCTAGCAAGCTTTTTTGGTCAGTGCAGCCCAAATCGCCAGATTTCGGCCTCCATCTCATATGGCTTTTGTCCATGTAGGTCCCATGGTCACTGGAATATCTTTCTTTGGGAAGTCAAAGGGGTTCCTGATTCCCTTTTTCAACATGTTGCCAGTGAGAGAAAATAGTACTGAGCTAGATAGGTCAATGACTTGACATGGTATTAAGCATCTTCATACATTCCTGTACAGAATATCCTGTTGGCAGAAGTGTCTAAACAGAAGCACCCCATGCGACAAATCAAAATGGCTCCAGTCAACCACCAACTATCACAGAGGCACCATTTCCCCACAACATCTTCACAGCTGATCATGTTTAGTTCTAATTAACAATCCAAAGTGGTTAAGGAACCTCTACAACTCTATATTATTTTAGATACCATTCTGGTTTCTAGTCTATAAAAGCATGTAAAGTCCATTACAACAGAAATGTCATAATCTTGCAAAAGTTGGTTATCACAATGAGGTCCCATTCTATTATATTTAGTAGGAACACAAGCACTACCTTGCTGGTCCATCATCATTTGTTGTGTACCAGTGTCCATCAGAATGACCTTGATAAGCTCTTAAGTGAGTCAAGAAGACCACAGGACTAACAGAGCAATCCTAAATAGAATTACACCTTTCTAAGTCCATTGGCCTCATTGGATTCAGAAGAGTATAAAGATTGCACTGCTAGTCATGGGTAACTTTTGTGGGATCAGGACTAGTGAGTTCTGTTCATTTCTTCAAGGCTTGAGGAAACTTCAGAGTTAAGAGGCTGCATTACTGAAAAATCATTCTCAAGTGTTTCTCATCTTTTGAACAGTGGTTATGGACAGGTCTTTTTCTGAGTTTTTTTCTTTTTCTTTATCAAGTCCTGACACAGAACATGCTGTTTTAAAAATGGCAAGTAGTACCTAATCAGTTAAAGAAATACATGATCTCCTGATTAGATTCATTTAACATTAACTTGAAGCTTGTCCATATTTGCACTGAAGCAGAAAGGAAAAAAACTATGTATGCACAGGGGAGAAAGGCACAAGTCTTGCTTGCCATCCTTTTCTATCTCTCTACTGAATTAAAAATAATTGCCATTTGCAATAACAATTTCCACGTCTGGATGCTATCTCATTTTAATCTTGGGCATAACTAGAATTGAAGCTGGCTGATTAAACTATGGGCACAAGGCAAGCAAGTTGCTTTGATTAATCTTAAATCTTCATTCCTTGACATTTTAATCAAAATAATATAAAATTTTATTAAGTACTATATATATAGTGCATTGACATTAGGCTGAAAAATGCTAGCAAGACTATGCAGGATGGATGATACAGCTAAACTGTAAGCTCACTTAGAAGGTTAGGGATGCCAGGGTCATCATGCTGACTTGGAAAGTCCTCGACACTTCTGTGGGCCTTTGAAGACAGGCAGGACCTGACCAACCATGGTACTTAAAATGTTAGAGGTTGTGAAGCAACCACTTTGGTCTGAAGCTGTAGAGTGTGGAAGTACAAAGGAAGGATGTTTCCAGAATTCTTCTTCCCCAAACTTCTGCCCAGATTTTGAATTTCAGAATTTGTTTATTGATTCTCACTTGTTTGTTGCACATAGAAGTTCCTGAAGTGCATTTGTATCTGCCCTCCCCTTGGAGTCACCTTATATATTTTCAAATAGAAAGCAAGACAAAACAAAAAACCATCCTAAATAAATAAATTAATGTTAATACCAGCTTGGCTAAAACAAAAACAAACTAACTGAAGCAATCTTGTATATACAGTTGAATCAAGATTATTTGTTATATCAACGCACAGAATCCCATGTGTACATCAGAAGAACACCCTATAATATGTTCCTGACAATAATATATATACCTTTGCCCGTGAGTGCTACTGTGTGTGTGGAGAGGGGTTTCCAACACATGCATGTGCATCTGTAACATACTGGAAAGTGGGGGAGGTAGATGCAAATGAAACAAAGAAATGGAAACCTGTGGCAAGCAGTGCATGCTTCGGTCCTGGGATTAATGTTAGCAATGTTGTTGTTCAGTCGCACAGTTGAGTCCGACTCTTTGCAACCCCATGGACAAAGTCATGCCAGGCCCTCCTGTCTTCCACCATCCTCTGAAGTCTGCTCAAATTTGTGTTTGTTACATCAGTAACACTGCCCAGCCATCTCATCTTTTGCCGTCCCCTTCTTCTTTCGCCTTCTGTCTTTCCTAGCATCAGGATCTTCTCCAGGGACTGCTCCCTTCTCATTTGGTGGCCAAAGTATTTGAGCTTCAGCTTCAGCATCTGACCTTCCAGTGACCTGTCTGGGTTGATTTTCCTTAGGACTGACTGATTTGATCTTCTTGCAGTCCAAGGGACTCTCAAGAGTCTTCTCCAGCACCACATCTCAAAAGCATCTATTGTTCTGCGCTCGGCCTTCCTTATGGTCCAGCTCTCACAACTAAAATTAAAGCAGAAGGGAACATAGTGCAGAAAAAAATTTCAGCTCAATAAAGGAATAATAAAGGAATGGGATGAGGAATATCTGGTCATCCATCGTGTGGTGTCTTTATCATTGCCAAATGCTCTCTGACCTTAAAATGAGACAAGGTAGCAAATGATAATAAGCACATGGAAGCCAGAGAGAACCAATAAACAAAGTTCACAGAGGAATAAAGCACAGTTGCAAAAGACAAGTGAACAGTACTCAAGCATGCCAGTGTTTCTGTGTAAATCTAAAACGCTCCCAGTGACAGTTCCCCTGGTGCCCAGTCTTTTGGGATTTTAGGCACCAGACTTTGACAGCTAGGCAACTAACCATCCAGGATCATTGCTGAGTTCAGCCAAGTTAGGCCAGTTGACTCCTCCCACACTGCCTTGGGACTATCCAAAGATCAGCAGACCTGGGGCAGAGGGGGAGAAGACTGTAAAGGGTGCCTATTTTCCTGGACACTGGCCATCTGATTCTGAACAGTTGTGATGAGAGGGGATGACAAGAGCTAGGAAAAATGAGAAGGGCTTAATGAGAAGTAGGGTTTGGGATGAGATGCCACTCCCAGAGCATTGCTATGTCAGGCAATACCGAAACATCAAAAATTAGTTGTGTTGCATCATTTGATGTCGGTCACCTTGGGGATTCTTCTAAATCAAAAATCAGCACAGAAATCAGTTCAATAAATCAAATTGTAAAAAATATTTTCTCGAAAGCCTTGATGCCTGTGGACGTGAGTTTGCCTATCAGTGTGTTTCCTGGAGCTTGGGTGCTCCTTTAGCCTGGGGGGGGGGGGGGGAATCTATATGGTCCATGTGAATGGAACAAAAAAATTAAGATGCTTCAAGTCATTCAGTACAATCTAACTAACAGGGAAAATGCTGAGCTTATTCCAGATGGCCATCCCTCAGCTGTGCATGTTTGGCATGGCAACCAACACTTTCTTATGTCTCTGGGTTTGGCAACTTCTACTTATGGCCGTGTAGAGAAATTCTGGAAACCAAACAGCAAAGCGAATAGCCAGTGGCAGCCATTTCATAATAGCCCATCTTGATGGCAGACACTTTGTGATTAGTCATTCCCCATCTGGTTGCCATTTTGTGGTGGCACCTGCTATCCTTTCTCAGAATTCCAAAAGTGCCTGGAGGCTTAACAGGGTCATAGACTCCATCCTTATAAGAAAGATAACTGCTAATACCTACACTTGGTATAGTGGTAATTTAAGAAATGCAGGTAACCAAAACAAACATTCTGCTTGGCCAACAAAAGAGCTGGTTCTGAAGGTCAACTTAATAGTGACAGCAATCCAGATACAGTTCAACAGAACACAACACATCAACAGAGGATGCTATAGGACAATGCTGTGTAATGTTAAAAAAAAAAAAAAACGTATCCAAGGATGATATCATTACCCCATTTGGACCCTATGTGACATATACCTTCAGATGCAACATAGTCGCCTGCTAACCTCATGATTCCCCAGAATCAGAAAGAAAAGGTGCAGTATTTTGGCCTATTGATAATGTAAACTGAAAATCTTGTGTATGGAGGCTATATGAATGTCAATGGATAAAAAATATTCTAGTAATCCCTAATTCTCAGTAATGTACAGTAGGTTTTATCTCACAGTAGAATAATCACTGATGCAAGTTTAGTGTGCTGTTTCTTATAATAATAATAAAAAAGCTTCCATATGGTGGATTCATATAAATCTCTGCTGGGAATACCATTATAAGCCACTATTTTGCTATAAAAAACCCCCATTAAAACCCAGACATGCACACACAAGGTATTCTGCCATAAATTTTGCAATAGCAAAATCCTACAAATGTAAATTTATTCAACTCCCATTGCAATGTGAGTAATTTCCATAGCATTATTAGAAATCCTGCGGTTGCCGTCATTTGGCAATAGCTTATAAATATAGTAGGTATGAGTCAGCATGCAAATCCTGCCTGTGGAAGACAATCAGAGAGGTTTTATAGCCTGGATGGGTTTATTATTTTACAGGAATTGTAATGCAAGTTCACGTCTGGAATCTGCTGAGAGAATGTGGCATCTTGTTTAGGAAGAGAGAGAAGAATTTTTTTGTTTAAAAGGACCACTTCCTAGAAGAACCAGCTCAGCTCAGCAGTTCACAAATGTATTTGTTCCCCTTGATACCCTTATCAGAGACTTCCTCAAATGACTCCATTCCACTAGTGTTAGGAATTGTCTTGCGTCAGTTAAAAGGGACATGGGACAATATTTTAGGTAAATATACTTTCACAGTTACCTGAGTTAGTCTCGCTTATTCAACACGTACTACAAATTAATGTAACAACTTTGTTTGCAAACCAGTTTTTGCTCCCTTAAAAAGAATGCCCCAACCAAAGACAAATCTGGAAAAGAAAACACATTTTCTGATGGTTCCAGATGTCTTGGTTTTCTCAAAATTGCTTTGTTTTACATAATGGATTGTAGCACAATAGAAAGAGAGGGAGAGGGCTAGAAGAGATGTGCTTAATATGGCCTCAAAATGTTGCTGAAGTAAAACCACATATGGGCTATTTGAGGAATAATTTTTCAGTGGTACAGTAATGAGAACTGGAACTGGGTGATTTCAGCTATTGTGATGCTGCAATAATTACCAAAGGGACTTTATTGAGTTAAATATGTCAGGCAGAATAGTTTCATGGCATGGATTGACAAAGTCATGCATTTTAAACTGCAGTGGGCCTTGAACATATGCATTTTAAACTGCAGTGGGCCTTGAACATACAATCTCTGTTTAAACGGACTAACGGAAGAGCTACTGAGGATGAAATCCTAATAACTTTAAGAAAAGTGTTATACTTATTTCTAACAATAAACATTTATTTCAGCATCAACAATGTCATAGGTTAAGCAGAGAACAGAACTGACTTGATCTCTGCCCAGATGTTTATCGTTAGGGTTGCCAGGTCCATAACTGGGAATTCCTGGAAATTTGGAGGTGGAGCCTGAGAGAGTTCAGTTCAGTTCAGTTCAGCATTTTACTTCACCTTCTAAAGATGCAATTTTCTCCTGAGGACCTGATCTTTGTCATCTGGAGATCAATTGTAATTCCAGGAGAACTTCAGGCCCCACTTGGAAGTTGACAACCCTATTTACAATCTGTAATCTAAATATAAATCTAAACTGGGGAAAGATCAGGAATTGACAGTATAGAGAAGGGAAAAGGAGAGACACAGCACATGACAGTGGAATGTCAGGTAAAATAACATAAGATGATTAATGGACTGTCTTTTCAAGAATTTCTCAGTATCATTACCTTTTCACTTTGCAGGAGAAAGAGATGGCTTACTGAAAAGCTGTGAAAGCTAGGCATGGAAGACACAGACCAGTTCCTCACTAGCAGTTGCTCTGCCCCCAGGCTTCTGCTTTCCTGGACTCAAGCAATGAATTCCCCACCAGTTGCTGTGCAGCCGCATTTTGATCTGCAGCTCCATCCAATCTCCCTCATGGCTTCCTGCTCTTGTTTTGTGGAGATCCAGAAGCTGCAAGGGGAACTGGAGGGAGATGCACCCACATAGCAACTAGTGATCTCTTGAACCAGGGAAAGCAGAAGCCCAGGAGCAGAGCAACTACTAGTGAGGAATTGGTCATACACAGCCTCAGTTTAGGCCAGAAGAAGATGAAGAAGAAGATATTGGATTTATATCCCGCCCTCCACTCCGAAGAGTCTCAGAGCGGCTCACAATCTCCTTTACCTTCCTCCCCCACAACAGACACCCTGTGAGGTGGGTGGGGCTGGAGAGGGCTCTCACAGCAGCTGCCCTTTCAAGGACAACCTCTGCCAGAGCTATGGCTGACCCAAAGCCATTCCAGCAGGTGCAAGTGGAGGAGTGGGGAATCAAACCCGCTTCTCCCAGATAAGAGTCCGCACACTTAACCACTACACCAAACCGGCTCTGGAGCGCTGCTCAGGAAGCTCTGGGAGGCCCCGCTCCGCCATCCCTGCATTTTTCCCACCTACCTCCTCCTCAAGGAAGATTTGTTATGGTAATGAGGGAATGCCTACTCTCTGCTGCTGCTGCTGGGAGCCAGGCTCATTGTCCTGTTGGGGGCAGGGGACAGCCAGAGAGCACCCAGGCCACACAACGCCTGCTTGGGGTGACTAGGGGAGTTTTCTCCAGGTCATATGAACATGTGAACATATGAAGCTGCCTTATACTGAATCAGACCCTCGGTCCATCAAAGTCAGTATTGTCTACTCAGATTGGCAGCGGCTCTCCAGCGTCTCAAGCTAAGGTTTTTCACACCTATTTGCCTGGACCCTTTTAGTTGGAGATGCCGGGGATTGAACCTGGGACCTTCTGCTTACCAAGCAAATGCTCTACCACTGAGCCACCATCCCTCCCAAAGCAGGCCTCATATGTGGCCTGGCCTCCCTGGGTGGCTTGGAGGCCTTTTTGAGGGTTGGGGGAGGTGGCCATGGAGAGGCCAGGGCACATGAGGCCCACTTAGGGTGACTGGGGGAGTTTTCTCCCAGTCACCACAAGCATGCTTTGTGCATGGCCTAGCCTCTCCGGGTGACTTGGAAATCTTTTGGCGGTTGGGGGGAGGTGAGCATGGAGAGGCTGGGGTGATCTTTCCTTTTTCTTTCTCTCAGTCCTTTCTCCCCATCTTTTTTCAACCTCTCCCTTTCTTTCTTTCTTTCTCTCATTCTTTCTTTCTATATCTGTCTTTTTCTTTCATTCTATCTTCTTTCCATCCTTTCATTTTTCTTTCTTTCATTCCTTCTGACATATTTCTAGTGATGTCAGGAGTGTGTGACATATGCAAGTGAGCTCCAGCACCTGTTTTGCTTCAAACTGACCCCTGGTCATAGATGAGACCCCAATCAGCTGTATAGTTCTTTAAATCTGGCAGGAGGGGAGGGAGAGGGGTAGCCAATGTTGGGGATGGGGCCTGGGTGGGAAGGAATCTCCAAAATCAGGGGAATCCCCACCCAGACCAGGAGGCTGGCAGCCCTAGGTGTAAGAATAGCAACATCCACTTGCAAACAGTCACTGTGTGAAAGCAACCACTGCAGATCTCATGGAATCTATTCTGTTGATTCTCCTGCAGGATCACACTTCTTTTAGATTGGGTGCTATTTAGCTTTCACTAGCTTCCACTAATACTAGTAATAGAAAATTATTCCACCAAGTTATTGCAACAAGCTTAGGTTTTGATCACTCTGTCATACATGACAAAAGGTGAGGCAATGAGTCTAAATGATTGTAGATGCATTTTCGGTAGGCCTTAACTATTCAGAGATTGCTCTGGCTCCATTATGATATGGAAGAGCTGACCTTCCACTCACAGATGGGTGTATGTTTGTGCAAAAAGAAAGTGCCATTTGGATGCTTCCTGGAAGAGTCACAGAGGCTGATTACAGATGGGCAGTTTGAGGTGACACAGGGACAGCCCCCAGATGGATAAAAAAGAACGTTCAGATGTGAACGTCTGAAGACTGTCCCACTCCCGTACTCACCTCATCCTCCACCATCATTGAAACATCTGAAAAAGCTACCACTTCCTAAGCAAATCCCCATGGCACATCCATGTTGCCTTTCTTAGCCATCTGAATGGCCAGGGAGCACCTGGGAAGCACCACTCAAGCACTTGAGCAGTCTGACTACTCCTCCAGAGTGAATGCAGTCCGTCCTGTCCCGGCAGCAATCACATGCAGTCTGACCACCCCCAGGGTACTTTTTCCTCTGCCATCTTACTTGGGGTGGGAGGCTGCTGCCCCAAGCTGCCGGTCTGGACCCAGCCAGAGAGAAGCAAACTTCTGTGAATTGGCAGAAGCAGACTGATGTGGAGAATATTCTTTCTCTGGAGATCTGATGCTGGGTGATGCAGCTGCTGCCCTGTAGGAATTCCTGTATCTGTGTTATACCTATATACAGTATTTGTAAGCAAAATGGTCCAAGGATGTAATAAATTTCTAGTGATCTCTCTCATTCAAAGGGAACCAACCTAGGTAAGTGCTAGATACGAACCTCTCACCGCTTGGAGCCATACTCTCGTTGAACAATCAAGATTACTCATCTAATATTAAAATGTAAACATGGGCATAAGAATATGGAAGCATGTCCTTTCAGAATAGAGGTCTAAATGACACTAACAGAGTACTCACAATAACGATTCCTTGTCAAAACCCAAGTGACATGCCCCACTAAAAATGCCACATAATATACTCCCTTCCTCCAACTTTGTAGAATATGATTACTCTTGTTAAAGTGATGGCACTGGAATGAGTGCTATGTAGTAAGCTTTGCGTGACTTTACCCTAGGCCCACAACATACAGTCTCAGCAGTAGTCCCTTCCAGCTCTTCCCCACTTCCCCACTGTGCCTGCTGTCACAGAGGAGAAAACAGCAACAGCATATCTAGTCACAGCATCAAGATCATTTCCAGGTCTTCACTCAGAAGTGACATCATTATGTTATGCAATACTTCCCCTCCCCATGCCCTATCGACAAAAGCTCTTGTGAATGCCAGTCTTTTGAAAATTGCTTGAAAAACGAACTCTTATAGCACTTTCAGGTTGTGATCACACACACTAAATAATGCACTTTCAATCCACTTTCAATGTGTTTTCCATCACTCTCCATCTTTGGCACCATGGATGCAATCTCCATCTGCATCCATCCAGCTAGTTAGATTACATCATGGACAGGGTCATTATCCAGGCCTGTTCTTTCCTCCCTATTGTACTAACCTGTCCTTCTCCCTGGATAAAGTGAACAAGTTCCAGGCACTCTTAACTTGCCTTTTTCTCTTCTAGCTGCTGCCCTGCTGCATGAGGGTCAAAGCTGTTTAAATGGAAGGAAAACAGGTGCTAAACTCAGTCTTGCAAATAGCCAATAATTCCATCTAATAAGAAATGGCTAATGCAAGCATTAGCGAGAATGGTGAAATTGATAAAAATAGATAAGATATGCAGTTAAATTAAATGCAGTCACAGAGAGACATGTAAACTCAGTTTATTTACTGGAACTCACTTTGTAATTATATTGGTATTAAACAGAATGATTTTTGTAATTTTATTCTTCTCTTTCTTTTTTTAAAATTTTCCTGAATTTAAAACAAATAGGAATACAATTGAATCCAGGCTATATGTAATGAACATGGAAGTCATCTATACATAAGATAGAATTTTAAATAATTTGCTCTGTTTAACTTGCAAAAATGTTAAGACAGTTTGGGGAGCAGTGGTTTGAAATTTGTTAGGGTTGCCAGCCTCCAGGTGGCACCTGGAGATCTTCAGTAATGACAACTGATCTCCAGATTACAGAGATAAATTCCCCTGTAAAGTAAAAGTAAGTAAAAATTTTATTTATATCCCGCCCTCCCCCGCCAAGCAGGCCCTGGAGAACATGGCAGCTTCAGAGGATGAACTGTATGACATCACAACTCTGCTGACCTTCTTCCCTCCCCCAAACTTCACCTTAGTCAGGTTGCACCACCAAATCTCCAGGAATTTTCCAACCAAGAATTGGCAATCCAGGGTGGGAGGTGTCCTAATGTTTCTGAGGAATTAGCCCTGCTTGTGTGTTTGGTGCTATATCCTTTCATTTGTGATCAACCTATAATTTGCAAATAAACAAATGATGACACATGCTATAATTCTCCCATGTTCTTAATCTCAAAAAAGTTATCCATGTAAAAACTTCCTTGAACTTTTCTGCAATAGGATAAAGACACATGGAGCTCTACATTTTTTTTTTTATGCAGAGTATAGTTCATCTGTTCATGATACAAAGCAAAAAAAGGTCCTGGGATCATTATTCCCAATATTTAGAGAGTGGTATTGGAGGCCAAAAGCTGTATTATCATGATGTAAACAAGTCTTCCTGTAAATGTATTCTGTCCATGCTGGACATTAATTTATGCTTATAAACATTCATGTCTACAAAGAGTTTTGCCTTTGCATTCATGTCTACAAAGAGTTTTGTACAACCCTATGGAACTGATTACTTGAGGTCATGCATTCTCTAGGGTCAAGATAGTCTGATTGGAGAGAAGAGATAATGCATAAGATAGCCGAATGATAAAGAAATGACCATCTGGCACATATTTTCATGCTGAGAGAGCTCAAACCCTTTCTAGAAGAATTATTGCTGGTTGTCAAAAAGAGAAGAATCAATAGTGTTGCACCTTTCTTTGCACCTTTCTTGAACTTTTGTGATACCTCTTCTTCCCTCTGCCATGTTTGTTCCTGTTTAACTGCTTAACTGTTGCTCAACCCAATACAATATAATGTTCGACACAAATAAAACTGTTATCTGTAAAGCTTGGGGAATACACAGTATATTCAAGCCAAAAGGGCCAACTTCTGTCATTGCAAAAATAAATTTCAAAATGAATAATACACTGAAGCAGCAGCAAATGTTACTGTTTATGGCTCAGCAATATCCTGATCTCATATCAGGTGGGTCTCTGTGGCAGGAAACAGCAATTGATTTGATTTACTTCCTTCTAATTTTTTCAGTTGCTATAGCGAACAAAGCTATCTTGTAAGTCACATATTTATCCCTATCAGATAACAAGTAAGAGATCTTATCAGAATTCACTGACCCAGGAAGGCTACTAGTAAGCCAGATAAAAAATTCCGCGTACAGTGGGAAATAATTAGAACACATTCCTTTACTTTTTATGTATCTCAGCATATGAAGAAATGTTTGTCTGGCTTACACAGTAGTCTTCATGGGTCAGTGCAGACTGATAAAAGCTGTTATTTGTTAACTCATTGGAAGAAATATGTGGCTTAGTTGAGACATCATGCGAAGCCATGGTTTATTTTAGTTAGGGTTAGTGTGTGAAACCAGGATTTGACTCACAGACAATCATTCAAATTCAGGTTGCTAGTTTTGAAGCCTTATCTTTCTCCCACCTCTCCCACAGACACACTGACAGTATCCCCATCTGGCTCAATGGCAGAGCTTTTGCTTTGTATACAAAAGTCCTAGATTCAGTCCCTGGCATCTTCAAGTTAAAAGTATCAGGGAGTAGGGAATGTGGAAGACCTTTGGCTGAGACCCTTGAGACAGCTTAATATAGTGGGAACATTCTGACCCCTGATAAAGCAGTGTGCAAAACACATAGGGATCTTTTCCCATTGCACCATCACTTTTTCTTCTCTGCTTCGACTCTGGTGCAGACCTTTTATGTGCACTTTGAGACCTTGGAGAGAGCTGCTACCAGTCTGAGTAGATAGTACTGACCTTGATGGACCAATGGCCTAACTCAGTAGGAGGCAGCTTCTTGGACATGTGTTCCCGTGCACTACAGTGAGGGCACAACTGAGGCACAAGCTAGGATTCCAAAATGTATGTGTCATACAAAACTGTAATTTAGACTGTGATTAATAACTAACTTCAGGTTTGGGTTTGGCATAATAAACCATAGTTCATGCAGCGGCCTCCACTTGAGTGCCTGCACCATTTTTAATTTAAATGAAATAAACCACAGTTTCATGTGATACATGAACTGAGCCTGTCTTTTGGCTATATATACACAATACAGTTACATCAGCCCAGGATTCTCTTATATCTTCCATCCAAATAAGCAGAGAAGGCCCTAGTATGAAGGGAAGATAATGTGAAGTTTTTAAAGCTTGGATACCATTTCACCAATCTTATAAAATTTTGTCCAGTATCACAATATTCACTTTGGCCTAAATTGAAAGAACTTATATACACAATTGTAGCCAGTGTGCCTCATGGTGAGCACAAAGAAGCATCCAGATGTCCTGCTTTTGCCCTAAATATTATAAGAGCAATAAAAAATTATTTGGGGTACTACTTGTTTGCCCTCTTTGCCACATGCAAAATTCAAAATTAGCTGTTTTGAATCTCTACATTCTGTCTCTTAAAAAAAAATAACTCTGTAGAACAGTACCAGGTTATTCTAAACATGGTTATTCAAAACCAGGTTATTATAAAACTCAAAACATGCAAAATTCAAAACTAACAACTAGTTAATTTGCTAAGATGATCTCAAAAGAAGCTATATATGTATTTCTTATAACAATCTATGTGTTAGTCTTTTAAAAGCCATCTCTGTTTTTTGGACGCTTTCTGAGCACTGTTGTCTAATGATCACTAAAGTGCATTGAACGTGGATTGAAAGTGCATTATTCAGCATGTGCGAAAGCACCGGTTGTTGGCAGAAACTCCCAAACTGTTATCCCTATATAAATAAATGTTATGAGGCTCATGTTTATCTGTGGATAGCAAGGCAGGAATTCTGAAGATTTTAATTCTGGAGCCTGATTTCAAATTCCTGTCCCAAAGGCTACCTGCATAAAAAGAGAGTGTTTCAGTAACTGAAATAAGTGTTGGAATTTCTTTATCAACAGACCATATTGAAAGTTAATGTCTGGTGGTTAGAGAGGGAGGTCAAGGTTGAAATCTCCTCTATGCCATTAAGTTTACTGGGTGAACTGCCGTCTAATCCACCTCACAGAGTTGTTATATGGATACAATGGAGAAGGATCCTGAATGCTGCTCTAAACTCCTTAAAGGAAGGGTAGGTGTTATGTTTCATTGTTGATTACATGTTAGTAGGCAGTATCACCCTGGCATCAACAAAGTTATCCCACAGTTGGTCCCAGTTCATCAAGCTGAATGATGCCATGAAATCAGTGAATGCCATGCATACTGGCTGCTTCTGTTGTACGTGTCTTTGTGCGTGTGTGAGCCCACACTTGGTTACCAAATGTCAAAGAACAAAAGAATGAATGAGCAGCACTTTTGTCCTTCTGAAATCCAAATTGTTCTTCAGTAATAACCTGATACTATTCTACTGGTTGTTGTTTTTTAAAATAAAAAAACAGATAAAACGTAGAGATGCCTACAAAAAGAAAACAAAACTTGTGGCAATGTCCATAAAACATCTGCCTTGATTTCTTCTTCCTCTGAATTCCTCTGCATATAAATCAGAACAAAACAGTAACTTAAACAGGGTGAAAGCTGAAGTGGAGGGAAAAAAGGTCACATCTGTGAAAAGTATCAAAAAGAAAGGAGTCAGAGGCTTCCATTTTCTTCACTAAGGCTAACATTCCATCCGCTCCATCTCTGCAATTTATTTCTCCTGGTTGGAAAGAAAAAGCAGATTTCCATATGTGTATACTCCAGAGCCAGAAGCCATTCCCTTTCTAAATCAGAATAATAATAATAAAAAAGAAAACTAGCTTGGGTGGTAATTCCAATCCAAGCCTGATTTGGTATCAAGGCCAAATGACAAACAAAATGATGAAAAAAGAATACCAAGCTAGACTGATTATATTTAACAAAAGCCAATTTATGATCAATCTTTTGCTGTTTTCAGGAAATCAAAGTCAGTTCTTTCTCCCCTTTATTCTTGCTGTCTTAGCACATTCTTCTGTTTTGCATCTATTACCATGAATGTTTGCCTTCTGTTAAAGCACAGACTAAGCTCTTTGGCACAGGTTACTATTTTGAGAGCCCAACCTTTCATATCTAAAAGCTCTAGACTTTTATCTGTGTTGTGTTAACAACTTTGCCTCAGTCTCTGATCACTTCCAACTATCCCATGGAGTTCTTTGAAGACCTGGAATAAATTAGCAACCTAAATTAAACAATTGAAAGGTATGAAAATAATTTGCATTATTTATTCTAAATCCAGTCTTTTGATTCCCTCCCAGTGGATGAAAATATACAATCCTGTCCACAATTAAACAAAACATTTGAAATCTCAGGGTGAGCTTAGCACATGTTCATCACCAGCTGATGACTGCAGCATCACAGGATGATTTCCATGTGTGAAATGGCCATGGCAGATCAAAGGCCACAGACTGAATATTCACAGAGCTCACAGCCACCTCACACACAGTGTCTTTCTGTGGTGAAAAATTTACATCTTTAGCCTTCTGCCATCACCTTAAGCATTACTGACTCAAGAAATATCTGGGTATTTTTGGGGTGGAGACAGGAGACTTTGGGGGTGGAGCTAGGAGCACAAGCACAAGTAACAAGCACAATTGAACTCCAAAGGGAGTTCTGGCCATCACATTTAAAGGGACCACATACCTTTTAAATGCCTTCCCTCCATTTGGAAATAATGAAGAATGGGGCACCTTCTTTTAGGGTTCATAGAATTGGACCCCCTGGTCTAATCTTTGTGAAGATTGGGTGTTTTGAGGAGAGGCACTGGATGCTATGCTGGAAATCTGGTGCCTCTATCTCAAAAAAACAGCCCCCACCAGAACCCCAAATAATGGATCAATTCCATTATACCATATGGGAATCGGTCTGCACAGCAGACATTTTCCTCCCATCCCCCACCCCTGCTTTCTGATAATCCTGAAGTGGTGGGAGGGCCTCCAAACCGAGGGATCCCCTGCCCCCAACTGGGAATTTGCAATCCTACGATAGCCTGATTTTTGACCACTGTGTGACATAGAGTGTTGGACTGGATGGGCCATTGGCCTGATCCAAGATGGCTTCTCTTATGTTCTTATGTTCTCAGAAGCTAAGCAGGGGTGGCTTTGGTTATTACTTGGATGAGAGACCATCAAGCAAGTACAAGGTGGCTAAGGAGAGAGGCAGGCAATGGCAAACCACCTCTGAGTTTCTCTTACCTAGGAAATCCTACGAGTGGCCAAAAGTCAGCAGCTATGGAGGTCTCCTGGGATTACAGCTGATCTCCAGGCTAGTGATCAGTTCACCTGGAGAAAAATGGCCATTTTGGAAGGTGGACTCTATGGCATCATTCCACTGAAGTTCCTCCCCAAAACCAAACTGTGCCCTCCTCAGGCTCTGCCCTCCAAATCTCCAGGTATTTCCCAGCCTGGAGCTGGCAACCCTATGGCAAGATGTACCCCAAACAATATTTTCTGTGGTTAGCAGGTCCCCAACAAAGCCTCCAAGTGCAGGTAAATAGTGTAGAACATGGTGTTTAAAAGACCTGGTAAACATACAAGTGCATGCTGGGGCAGACTGGAAGGCAAAAATGGCCCTGGAAAGGGTCCCACCCCCTGAAGGAGAAGGAGGAAAGGGAGAAGAGGGTTCACCCCATGATAGTTCCCACCTAGCTTTGCCTGCCTGGTATGGAGCAGGGGCTGCTGGCTCATGGTAATGATGGCTTTTACTTGTCTAAAGCAGGGTGGGGTTCCTGCAAAGTGACAGGCTATGGACTGCAGTGGCAGCAACTCCTACTCCCCTTGTAGGGGCCACCAGGTTGTAGCAACACTGGCTCTACCTACTTTATAAAGGGGTTGTCCCAGGCTTGGGGCAGCCCCTCCCAGCTTTGTCCCACTATGACTTGAGTGGCCTTAATGGTTGCTCTGCCCCTAAATGTTTGGCCAAAGCTGTTAGAGGGTGACTACTATTGTGGGGTCAATATATAGTGACCAATTTCCAGGAGGCAGTAGAACTGGACTGTGTTGAGGGTGGGGAGCAACAAAGCATGGAGTTAAAACAGATGAAAGACTGGGAGATTTCAGTTGAAAGAATCAGATTCATTTATTTACTAAATTTATATTTTCCTTTTAATTGCATTTTTCCTCAAACAATTAACAACATAAAACATCTAATGTAAAATGTATAAACACGTAAGGAAACAGGCTGATTAGCAGCAGTAGCAGCATAAGCCTCTCCAACATTGGCCTCTTATGCACTGGTGGTTTCCCTCACTTTCACCATGCATCTCCATCATATTTTAATTTTCATTTTACATTTGCCTTGACTTTAAGCTTGCATGTCTGTTGGGTTCTCTTTTTCATTCAGCATTGATTTTTGTCCATTCAGGTCTCAGTTCACTTTCCATTCATTGTTATCTCTGGCTTTTCTGAAAATGGTTTTGCAGCAGTTTTCCCCCTGCTTTGCTCCCAAGCCAAAGGTAATTCAAAAGTGTACAAATTCCCTTGGATTTTTCAACCCCACCCTGTTCACAATCCTCTGTGTCCACACCACCACCCACAATGAGGTTGTTCCTCCCACTCTGCACCTTCCACCATCTCCCCCCCCCCCTTCGGCTCCAGTATTTCTTAGTTTTCCAGTTTTTTAAATTTAAGTCTAGTGATATGAGGTTATCACTAATCTTGGATCAATGCAGAAATAAATGTTTTACAAGTCTGGCTACAGTTAAAGACAGGACTTTATGTTGTGAGCCACCCTGAGTCCGCTTGCAGAGAGGGCGGGATATACGTTGAACGTAATAAATAAATAAATAAATAAATAAAAGGACTTTTGTAGAAAAAGCCCAGCAGGAACTCATTTGCATATTAGGCCACACACCCCTGATGCCAAGCCAGCCAGAACTGCATTCCTGTGCTTTCCTACTCAAAAAATGCCCTGGTTAAAGGTTTAAAAGGTTTTTAAAGATGTGTGCTGTTAGGAAAAGACACCAACAACACGGCAAGAGAGGCAGCTGTGGGCAAGCCATGAAGGAAGGTCAGAAGGAATTAAGGGAGTGAGCCAACCACTGGACACGCATTGTGTTAGTGGCACCCCCAGTCCAGCAGGCAAACAAACACCCGATCATGTTCCCCTTACCATTCCTTCAGTGGGATTCTGTGGACTTTGTAGTCATTTATCTTCTGGCCGGGCTCTCACTTGGTGCAGGTGGCTGGGTGGTGGGGGTCCTGAGCTTTGTGTATCCTGTGAGGTTAGGGATGTTTGCCAGAAAAGCCAATAGAAGCACATGCTGCCCTCTAGCCCCTACTATCCTGCCTGCCCACAGTGGATCTTGGAAGCAACCCCCCACTGCCCAGTCATCAGCACCAAGTGGGAGCCTAGACAGAGGATAGTCAGGCACTAAATCTCAACTAAAATACCTGGTTGGGTAAGGATTTTTTCACCTGCCTCACAGGGAATCAAGGAGGCTTAGGTTCAGCTCAAATGTGATGCCCTAAGGCTAAAAAGTTTCCTTGTGCGACTCTGCACAGATTCATGGTCTCATTTAACCAGTGCTGCAGCTCATTGCAAAGCAGCTAGTGCCTGCTTTGTGTGCACACTAGAGGCAGGCAGCATGCCATCATGCAAACTAGGCATTCCCAGCTGCTTTGAACTTGTAGCAGTCCAATTCAAATGAGACACTGTGTGACTGCAAACTTCTACAGGTGAGTTCTTTTATTTGTTAACTTTATACCCCTCCTTTTCTTACTGAGACTCATGACAGATTACATGGTGTGAAACAATGCAATGCAATAGCATGATACCTCTAATAAGCAATACAATAGGACTACGATTACAAAAAATTAGGAATAACTGGGAAAGGTATCAGACATGATACATCAAATGGAACAGAAAATAGAATTACAAAAATAGAAAACAATGCAATTTAGAGCAGGTAAGGCACAGAGTAAACAGATAATACATATTATATACAGTGGCATGAAGTGCAGTCCTGTTCCCTTTAGAAAAGCACCTTCCTGAATGAACCTCACCAGTATTACAGTGAAACCTCCTTCCTGAGCGAGTACTGAAATGCAAGTACTAGCGAGGATGCTAGTCTTGTGTCCACACAGGAGATATTCTGACAGAGTTGTCAATCCCCAGGTGGGCGAAAATTGGAACAAACTGTGTGGCACTATAGAAATTTCTATAAACAATTTGTATTAAAGACACAGTAACAAATAGCCAGAATCCATACAAAAATCTCACTAATCAAGTCTCTATAAAGAAGTCTCTATATCCATTATAAGTGCAAGTAGACTTGAATCCAAGGCGTAGTCATCCATAGATGCCTTCACAAGGCGAAAGCCAAAGGAGATAAGCCACAGATTCTGTGGAGACCGGTTTTGGTAATACACCTTCCTCAGTAGTAGACCTTTTTGCAGTTCAATGTATCACGGCGTCTCCAACAATACAGAAAAATTATGTATTATTCAGGACCCCAGTCCAATTCCTTTAACAAGACAAATGTTCTGACAGTTCTCTGGCTGGTAGCCCTCCCCCTGCTTCAGGGTCATCAGAAAGTGGAGAAGGTGAGGAAAATGTCTGCTGAGCACTCCATTATTCCCTATGGAGACAGATTCCCATAGGGTATAATGGAAAATTGATCTGCGGGTATCTGGAACTCTGGGGGGGGCTGTTTTTTGAGGTAGAAGCACCAACTTTTCAGCATAGCATCCAGTGCCTCTCTCCAAAACATCCTCCAAGTTTCAAAAGGATTAGGCCAGGGGATCCAATTCTACGAGCCCCAGAAGAAGGTGCCCCTATCCTTCATTCTTTCCAATGGAGGGAAAGCATTTAAAAGATGTGCAGTCTAATGTGATGGTAAGAATTCCCTTTGGAGTTCAGTTTTGCTTGTCACACCCTTGCTCCTGGCTCAACTCCCAAAGTCCCCAGATATTTCTTGAATTGTACTTGGCAACCCTATGTCCTGGTCAGAGCCTCCTTGGGACTGAAGAGATACTTTCTTATCAAGGGCTTTTTTTGTAGCAGGAACTCCTTCACATATTAGGCCACACACCCCTGATGTAGTCAATCCTCTTGGAGCTTGCAGTAGGTCCTGTACCAAGAGACCTGTATGCTCTTAGAGAATTGGCTACATCAGGGGTGTGTGGCCTAATATGCAAAGGAGTTCCTGCTATAAAATAAGCCTTGTTCTGATCTATAATGAATAATGATATGGTATTTTGCATATGCAAATGAACTATTGGGCACAGGATGTTCCCTCATTTTTCACATCCCTATTGCCCCTTGCTTAGTAAATATTTTTTCTGATAGTGTTTCTCCAAAATCCTGAAGCCTCCTCCTATATCACTAAACATAAATACTGCAGCAAGCTGCAAAATCAAATGAAAGGTTGCACAAATTCACACTGGCAGAATACATGCAGGAATTACTGTACATGTATTATAGGAACCAATATTATAATCAACCAGTGAACTGTTACGGCTTTAGATGTAGTATATACACTGTATCACCCCAGACAATCATTTATCTGCTCCTTCCATAATCCCATCGAATTCAGCAGTCTTTCCAGTGGGATTGCTCTGATGGCATAGAAGAATGGAGTGTGAGATTTTCTGGCCTTTATGCTTCAGCTGCTGGGTGTACATGATTCTGTCCAGGTCCTCTATGAGGAATAGATGGATTATCAACAAGAGTGATTGAAGACCAGGAAACCATCTGTATCACAAGCAGACATCAGTGGCTGAAAACCTGGACCCACAAGAAACATCCCCCCCCCCCGTTCTCTATCAGGTAGCAGCTGTCTGCAGAGAAAGATAACCTCTGGAACAAAGCAGAAGAAAAAACGATAGCAGCCTGATTCTCTTGGTCATGTCTAGCAATTTCACTTCTATTAGGCAGCATTAGTCTGGAACTGAAAACCTCAATGACAAAGAAATGAATCTGTATGAAATGTTAGCAGTTCTTTCATTCAGCAACATATTATTTCCTGCTATCCAATCAGGAGACTTACATCTCCTCAATGAATTTCCCTGTGTCAAGAACAAACAAACATATGCATTGCTTAAACACTAAAAAAAACACCTCCATCTGAAAGGGGAATATCACACTCCTGATCTTCCTAGTGTCTTCAAGATTTTAATATTTTCAATACTGATGTTGAAACAGAAAATTTGGTAGTCAGTTTAACAAATTCCAGTTCTAAAAGATCCCAATAATTGTTTAAATGCATTCCATCTCGTTTGGTACTAAGGGCATAACTAAATGCTATGGTCAGGGATTTTTTTGAGCAGGAACACAGTTCCGGCTGGCTTGGTGTCAGAGGGTGTGGCCTAATGTGCAAATGAATTCCTGCTGGGCTTTTTCTACAGAAAAGCCCTATGTGAAAAAATGGTGACATCAGGGTGTGTGGCTTAATATGCAAATGAGTTCCTGCTGGGCTTGTTCTACCAAAAAAGCCCTGGCTGTGGTCATCATCATTTTTTACAGTTGAACTCTCAGGCATTCTAAAAATGCTGCAAGGGCCCCATCAGGCCCACAGAGTGACAGGACCAGATGCTTTTGTTCCTCCCTTGAGTCCAGCTACAAAAAGGCAGCAGCATCTATGGCAGGGGTGGGGAACCTCTGTCCCGAGGGCCATATATGGCCCTCGAGGTCACTTGGTGTGGCCCTTGAGGATTGCTGGACCAAACTGAACCATGTGGCAGCCTCCCTGGCTGGCCATCAAGGATCGTGGGGTCCAGCTGCACTGTGCAGCAGCCTCCCCAGGGCCAGGAAGGGATCACAGGGCCCAGATGTACTGTATGGCAGCCTCCCTGGGGCCTGGCTGGCTGGCCAGAATTGCTGCAGGGCCAGGAAAAGTTACTATCACAGTTCAGTTTGCACTTGATTATCCCAGATGGAGTGACCTAATATGCTAATATTAGGGGGTGTGGTCTAATATGCTACAGAGTTCCTTTTTCTACAAAAAAGCCCTGGACCTATGCATCTGCCTAGGGCAGCAGGCTGTGTGTGTGTGTGCCAGATTAATTCTCCCCACATGACTTCAGATAGAAAAACAATTATTTGCATTAATTTTGCTGGCCTGAATCATTCTGCCTCGGCGGAGCACTGTTTTTTAAGTTGATAATTTTTTTATGGTCCGCGAGTGATGTTATAAATATCCCTATGGCCCTTGGCAGAAAAAAGGTTCCCCACCCCTGATCTATGGGTTAGACCTCTGCAGGCTGTAAAGTCTAATTATGTCCCAATACAAAACAAGAAACTCAATCTTCACAGTAGTTCACAATTCAAGAGTGTATTCAAACAACCAGTAACCATGCAGTGGTCATCTGAATCCACTGTTAACTGAACCATTGTGAAAAATTGCATGTGCATGTTAGATGGTTTTAATGCACAATATACATAGTATTTATACACACTGTGAGCTGGATCCAACTAGCTTTTTCACTCAATGCTGCTTAATTCCCCTCCTTACTAAAGCCCTCATTCCACATGGCTTTTGTCCATGTAGGCTCCATGATCCTCAACACCTTTGGATGATCAAAGCAAAACCCACTTTCTCTTTTTTTAGCAATGTAAAACCTGGTTAGATCCAACCCTATGAGTTGCATCCTACTACTCTGTTTAGCTAAGTACAGGGCCATCCTACAGGCAAAGATCTCTCTTGAAAGAATATACGAGGTACACAGCTAGAATGGATCACAGCAGTAGTCCATCTAGTCTAGTTTTATATAGTGACCGGTCAGTTGCTCAGTTTACCTGATTCCCTCTCATACATGCAGTATTATCCCAGACTTTTGTGCATTTTGTTTGTGAAGTTCTCCCTGTCTTCACAGATGATTTTCATTAATGACAGTAGGCTGCTTGAGGAGGAAAAGACAGGGAAGGATCTGCTCTGTCAGGTCCTGTTAGCTTTCCTGCTGGATTCACCTCCAAATGTTCAAAGCTGACTTATTGACACAATGTTGAAAAATGAATGCCTTTTACCGTAAAAATCCTGTGCAAAGCAACAGAAAATGGCACAAAATTAAAGACTTGCAGGTTCATTTTGCGCAAGGGAGAAGTGAACTAGAAATTGGAATTTTCAGGAGGACTCAGCTATATGAGAAATTCTGGTTGTTCTGAATCCACCACAGAATTCATCACTTTTGAGTGAAGGCCTTGCTTTCAATTCTAGCTGTTAACAAATGCAATTCAGGATACAGAGAAGCATCGACCTGCTTGGAATGTTTGAGAGGTCAAAGGGTCTTTTCACTCTCATTTTGTGCCTTGTTTGGTTTCATAAGGCTGTTCACTGGAGAAACATTCTTCCTTACAACAATGTGAAATTTCCCACTAATAAAAATGCAGCCTTTCATTTCAACCCAGCTTCCCTGACTATTGTGTTCTCCCCCATCCTCCCTTGGGAAGTTTCTTGAAATTCATGCCCTCAGGATTATCCTCAAAACTGATCCCATGCAGTAATCTGAAAGAAAGGACCACTTTTTTATAGTGACTATGGCTTTTGTCTCTGCCTTCTACCAAGGCTTACAGATTCTGCTGGAACTGCAATCAGCCCTTTTCTCCCATAGCCTTTTAGTCCTTTTGTGTGTGTCCTCTCTCACCCACCACTTGCAACAGTTGTATTAATGCAGTACAGCAAGATGCTTTCCACAGGAAACAAAGGGAAACAACGGCAAATGCATACTCCTCTAGCACTCTCTGCATATGCTATGAGGGCACAGAAATGTGACGTTCTTTTAATGAAAACATGTTTCTTTTTGACAGCAAAGAGGTTACAGGGCCTTGTCTGACTGCAAGAAAAAGATCTATGCCCTGCGCGATGCCGTATTTGATATAGACATAAACACAGAGCTGTCTGACAAAACCAGGACTTAGCTACTTCCCCCATCTCCTATACAAATACTACTCTGGGCTTAAATAAATAACAAGAATAATGCCTTGTTATTTATTATCTTTTTACAATATTCTTTATCACATACTGCAGACCTACATCCTTGCCTACCTTCCATGCCTTCAAGAGGACAGTCTTCCCCAAAACAAAGATCTCTTACCCACTGGGGACAAGAAACCCATTATTTATACAGTCTATAAACAGTTCTAAAATAATTCTAAAGTTTCAACAGATGCCATTTTTAAAAAAAATCTTTTTCCCCCTTGCACTAGTCTTACCTTAGCCTTTTCTTCATTTAACAGATTAGCAATATTTTAATATTGGGGTGGGGGGAGAGGCAAAACTAATAAATTAGAGAATTTGGCAGCAGAAGGTAGTGATAGTAGAAAGGCACAGCTGGAGCAATAGAAATGAGGCAGTTTTCTTCTGTGCCATCATTTTGCCCATCCGCTGGGAATGAGCAACTAAATGTAGCCAGAGCAAATGCAATGAGAATGAATCCCTGTAAATCTCAAGTACAGAATAGGGACTCTGTCTTTCCGCAGGCAAACAGGAGTCTCTCCTCCTGTCTTGGTCGGGTTTCTTCTCCTCATCAGAAGCTTGTCTTAACAGCTCAAATGCCATTATGCAGCCCCATATTTCAGGACTTCACATTTTTCATTTTGATTCAGGCGAACACTCTGCGCTCACTCTCATTTGGCAGAATAATGCGCCACCTGCTCAGGGTTTTTTCCCCCATTTCTAATTAAGCATTTAAATTGTTTGTCAACTAAATTGAATTTTGTTGCCTTTATGCGTCTCTGTCTCCTCTCATCCCTTGCTGCACCTTCACAAACATTTTGTTTTTCAGAAGAAAAGGGAGGAGGGAGGGAGAATGCCCTTGAAGGAGGGGGCCCTTCACTATGGCCTAGGACCATTAAGTCTTCAGATCATAATGGTGTATAGCACTCTGTGCATTATCATAAAATGGGGGAAACAATTTATAAGACAACCTGGGTGACCACCATTTTCTCAATATAAACATGATCCTTACTTGCTCTTTAACACAATTGGTTATGATTAGATCGTTTAGGGTTACAGAGTTCTTGTAAGGAGACACTCAAGCTTCTAGGAATGGTTGTTGTAGACAACATGGCACAAAGACCAAAAAACTCAATGCAATATATTTATTGTATGACAAAATCTCATTTGGTGCACATCATCTTCACCTCCCACTTAGTCTCAATGCATTTTCCAAATAATTCAAGCACAATTTTCTGTGTTCCTGACACAATGCAATGGATTTTCCTGACCACATGCATTGCTTGTTTCTTCTTTGAGGAATATGTTTGCACAGTAATAATGGGTATCCACTAGAACACTCCTGATCCTTCCCACAAGTTCCTGGGCTGTGCAAAAAAGTCAACATATTGAATGGTCAAATGTACTAGTGCCCAGCAGAACCCAGTGCCAATGTGGCAATACCAGCTCAATAACAATCCAAGCAAGGGGGGGCATTTTTGAAAGCCCAGAAGAACCAATGTAATGTACATAGTGCCCAGCAGTACCAGTACAATCACAGAGTGTCAAGCAGAACCCAGTGCTAATATGGCAATGCCAGCTCAACAGGACTGATGTCAAGCTCAGAATCACAATCCAAGCCCAGCAGAACCAGCCTTTGAGAATTCTGCCCCGCCCCATTGCTTTGATGTTTGTTTGAGTGGAGAGAGTCTGTCTGGAAATGTATCCATTTGTCATGTTCTCAGGGTGCAGGCAGGCAGGAGTCCAAAGCCAGTCTGTCAAAGTCCAGGATGTCAAGCAGGAGCCAAGTCACCAATGCAGAATCACAAACCGGAATCAGAAGTCAATGTCCAAAAGTCAGGGTGCCAAGGAAATCAAGCAGGTCAGGATCAGGAACCAGGAAGGAGTGTGGATGCAAGCCAGAGAATAAACTTGTTGCTTCCACAAGGTTACCAGGTCCTGGGTGGGAGCTATATGGGAGTCTCAATCAGCCTGCTCCCTGGATGGCAGTGAATCTGCTAGAACACAGGGCTGAGAGATCTGAAGCATCGGCGTGCCTCATGTCTTCGCTCTGAAAGTTCTTTCCAGAGCTTGCTTTGAACTCTTGAGATGGGAGGAGGAGAGCTTGGAGGAGATTGATCGACAACAGCTGACACTGGAGCCTGAAGAGTGATTGATGGGCCAGCTGCTGTTTGTTCAGCTGAGGAATGGGCTGGCAACTCTTTCAGGTTTGTTAACCCTTCCAGCTCCTCCTCGTCAGGGCTCAAGACAGTATTGTCCCCTTGCAGGACACCCCCCCCTCCACAGATGGGCCAGTCCAGTCAGGGTAGGCCGTGTGGAACTGCTGCACAAGGTCAGGGGTCTGTAGGTTGTCCATGGGTTCCCATTAATGGTCCTCGGGGCCGTAGCCTTCCCAGTCCACAAGGTACTGGAGGTCCCCACGGTGGATTCGGGAGTCCAGGAGCTGGTGGACCTCATATTCCTCATCATCATCAACCAGAACAGGAGGAGGTGGTGCTGGAGGTGGCAGTTGGATGGGATCCGGTGGTGTAGCAGGAACAAGGGGGGACTGGTGGAAGACTGGGTGGATGCGGAGGGTGGCTGGCAGCTGTAGCCAGAAAGCAACAGGGTTGATTTGGTCTGTAATCAGGTAAGGCCCCATGAAACAAGGGTCCAGCTTGCGAGATTGGCCAGGCCGATGCAGGTAACAGGTGGAGACATGGTCCCCAGGCTTCAGTGGGGGCCCTACCTGTTGCTTTCAGTTGGCGGCTGTCTTGTAGGCCTTTTTAGCCTGTTGAAGCTGCTCCTGGAGCAAGCCCTGGAGAGCCCAGAGTTCCTGCAGGTGTGCATCAGCAACAGGGGCTGCTGGGGGGGGCAGGACTGCAGGGAAGAAGCGAGGGTGGTACCCATAGGTGGCAGCAAATGGGGTCTGTTGCGTGGACACATGTATGGCGTTGTTGTAGGCAAACTCGGCCAGGGGTAGCCCAGTCATCCTGCTGGTAGCTGGTGTAACAACACAGGTATTGTTCCAGCGTGGCGTTGGTGCGTTTGGTCTGCCCATCCATTTGGGGATGGTACACTGAGGACAAATGCACCAGGATGCCTAAGCTGGAGTGCAGGGTGAACTGGGGGCCTCGGTCTGAGATCAAGTGTGCCGGGAGTCCATGCAGGCGAAAGGCATGCTGGAGGTAGAGCTGGGGTTTTTCAGGAGCTGTGGGCAGCTTGGGACATGGAACAATGTGAGCCCTCTTGGTGAAGAGATCCACCATCACCAGGATGCAAGTGTGCCCCTTGGACCTTGGGAGCTCAGTGGTAAAATCCAGGGAGACAGTGTCCCAGGGTCCTGCAGGCATGGGTAGGGGATGCAAAAGCCCTGGGGGCTTGGCTGGTACATTCTTGGCCCACCGGCAGACCTCACAGGTCGGGGTGTCTTTGTCCTGCACCGGGATCTGATGTTGCTTCACAAAGGCCATGCCATGTCGACGAAGCAGCAGGCGGCCCCAGAGTAGATCATGGCGTAGATGAACAGCCAGTGCCCATCTGGCAAGCCGACTGTGACTGGTACAAGGAACGGGCCCTGGCTGGTAACATGGGGTTCAGGGGACCCAGCAAGGAGCCCCAAGTCGGGGGGTCTACTCAGATTTGGGGCTGGTCTTTTACTGCGGTGGTGGCACAGTACTGGGCTGGGTGCGCTTGGTGGGGCAGCTGGAGGAGAAGTGCCCCACCCCTCCACAGTACAGGCAGAAATTCTGTGAGCAGCGCCATGCTTTTTCCTCGGGGGTGAGCCACGGCCATGCAGCCCTGAGTTGCATGGGCTTGGGGTCATCAGTCTCGGGACTGGTGTGCATCGGGGTTGTCACCATCGCTAGGCGGCGGGGCAGCTGAGAGGGACGGGCGCTGCTTCACACTTGGCAGCGGCTTTCCAGGCAGCCATGAATGCAAAGACACAGCATGATTAGGGCTTGCAGTGTGGCCAGTCGCTCTACTCGTGCCAGCTCATCAAGAACTTCATCAGCCAGCCCCTCCGTATACTGGTCCATGAGGGCAGCCTCATTCTAGGCCAGGTCTTGGGCCAGAAACTTGAACTCGGTGGAGTACTGGGAAACCGAGTCCCTACCCTGCTTCAGGGTCCGGATCTTCCAATTTTCGGTGGCTGCTTTCTGGGGGTTAGCAAAGGCTACCGCCATATGATCCAGAAAGCCCTGGTAGTTAGTCAACAGGGGCGATGAGGCTAGAAGCAAGGGGGTAGCCCATTTAGCTGCCTGCCCCTTTAAGAGGCTGACAATGAAGCATACCTTGGTCTTGTCATTGGGGAAGTCTCTGGCACGTAATTCAATATACAGTTTGCACTGTGCCAGGAATGCAGGAAACTCCTCCACCATCCCAGTGAACTTCTCTGGGGGAAGCACCGGGCACTTGGGTGGGGCAGCGACAGTGGCTTGCTGCTGCTGTTGCAGGTGAGCCACCATTTGAGTGAGGTGCTATACCTGAGTGAGCATGGCTGCTAGCTGCCCAGAGCCTCAGCTTGCCTCCTCATCCATCTTGTGGAGTGAGTGTCTGGTGAAAGCAATCTGTCACGTTCTCAGGGTGCAGGCAGGCAGGAGTCCAAAACCAATCCAAAGTCAAAGTCCAGGAAGTCAAGCAGGAGCCAAGTCACCAACGCAGAATCACAAACCGGTATCAGAAGTCAAAACGTCAGGGTGCCAAGGAAATCAAGCAGGTCAGGATCAGAAATCAGGAAGGAGCATGGATGCAAGCCAGAGAACAGACTTGTTGTTTCCACAAGGTTACCAGGTCCTGGGTAGGAGCTATATAGGAGCCTCAATCAGCCTGCTCCCTGGGTGGCAGTGACTCTGCTAGAACTCAGGGCTGAGAGATCTGAAGTATCGGCATGCCTCATGTCTTCGCTCTGAAAGTTCTTTCCAGAGTCTGCTTCAAACTCTTGAGATGGGAAAAGAGCTTGGGGGAGATTGATCATCAACAACTGACACTGGTGCCTGGAGAGTGATTGATGGGCCAGCTGCTGTTTGTTCAGCTGAGGAACTGGCTGGCAACTCTTCCAGGTCTGTTAACCCTTCCAGCTCCTCCTCATCAGGGCTCATGACACCATTCACAAACTGGCACAAACATCTCAAAAGTTTTTGGAAAGCTTGTGCCAGTTGACCTGCCATGAACATCAGTTCACGAACCATGAACCAGCCAAAATCCGTCATGAACTTTAGTTTGTGAGACAGTTTGGCCCCATCCCTAAAGAGAGCTGTACAGAAGTGTGTGAAAAAAGGAACTGGAGGAGGCAGTCTTTCTTCTTTCCTATAAATCTCCAAAAGCATCACACATTTGTTATACCTGTGGAGCTAGTAAATAAAAGTCTTTTTCACTGTCTGCCTGATTTCTTTTCTTTCTTTTTTTATTACTGGATTTTAAAATAAAAAGCTGGCCCGGACTTATAAAATTTGAATAATCAAAGGAGTTATTTAGATTGTATAACCAATTTTTCCAGTGGAGTTTCTCTGGAAGTACTTGAAAAACTATTTTAAACAGTTTCAATTTTCTTGAAAGAGAGCGAGAAGTAAATCTTGAATCTGCCAAGGCTAAAACATTGAACGGGAATATATTCAAATGCCTTTCAAGTCTAATGTGTAAAGTATGGTTATTCCATCAAAGTCTCTTTGAATCAGCCCTCTGAGCTTAGGCATGTTAAAAAGCCATTGCTAGCGTGGAGCATTTTGAGCTGATGCATGTGCTCTAACAACTGACTCACCTATCCCTTGTCTTTTTCAATTTCTCTGGCAATGTGGAAAGGAGCTTGGCATTGAGCTTGACTATTTCCGAGGATGTTAAGTACATTTGTCACATTTTTCAAAAGGACCTTTGCTGAAAAGTTAATGGAATGTGGAAAAGAATAACATTTGCAGCCACCAGCAAAAATAGAAACATCACTTTCATTTAAAAAAAAAAAACACCCTACAATGGAACAGTCACAGGTAGATGATCCAAAATGATTTCACAAACCATTAGGCCACAAAATATGCAAATATTTGCACAAGAACAAAAATAATCTCTCTCCTAAAATAAGCACAACCCCCTACTGTAACTGTAGAAATAAATCTGCTTGTTGTTATTCAGTCAGAGCAATTTTGGCAACATGTTTTCATCCATCCATGGCATTTTCATGGATGATCAGTTCCCCAAAATAAAAGGAATCGCTGCACAACATTCCTACTCCTTTTCCTCAACCCTGTACCAAGCATTTCTGTGTGTTTTATTGTAATGCACTCCCTGTTTTCCTGTGCAGTGACCAGTGCATGAGCAACGTTACAGAGTTTAGTTTTCTTTGAATAAGGCAGCACTGAAGACTTGTCTTTGTATTATCTGGTTATTTCCAAACATGCAGCAGAGCATAGTAGAAGGAAAGGACAGCTGTACAGCCAGCAGCAAAACTGCTGATCCTGCATGATGCATCGGGTTCTCACAGCAACAGCATCCAAGGTTAATTTCATTTTCTTCTGCTAAAATATCTCTGTTCCCTGTCCAAATTCAAACTGCTGCTAGCTAGCCCTCCACCAAAACGCTGGTGAGCTGACATTCAAATTGAAAAAGTAGGATGTTCACAGTGCAATCCTATGTCAAGTTATTCCAGTCAGATTCCACTGAGATCAGTAAATTTAGACTGGAATAACTCTGCATAGGACTGTACTGTAAATCTATTTTGTTTAAATCCCTAATCACTCAGTAGTTAAGTAGATAAAAACGTTACAATCAGCCTTTTCATAATAATCAAGACAGGAAAAACTCAAAAATTATTTATTTATTTACAAAACTTTATATATCGCCTTTCTGCCCTTACAAGGGCCACCAAGGCAACTAACTAAAATATATGCTAAAATACATTATAAAACAATTAAAATAAACCCCAGACTTATAAAATTTGAATAATCAAAGGAGTTATTTAGATTGTATAACCAATTTTTCCAGTGGAGTTTCTCTGGAAGTACTTGAAAAACTATTTAAACAGTTTCAATTTTCAGTTTCTTCACATCACTAAAATAACTTTTTAAAGAGTTTAAAACACAGTTTAAAAACATATTAAACAGTTTAAGTACTTAGAAAACATAAAACATTCAGGAAGAAGGAATCATGAAGGGAATGCCAACAAAACAAAGAAGTCTTCATCAGCTGGTGAAAGACTGCGACAGAATGGGCAGTTTTGGTGGCATGACCGAGAAGGCCCTCTCCTCAGTTGCCACCTGCTTCAACTCAAAGGTGGGGGCACCCAAGGCAGGACCTTTGAACATGACCACAATGGGCAGGCTGGTTCATAATGGAATAGGTGGTTCTTCAGTCCGGCGCGTGGGAATAGGCCAAGTAGGCGGCCGCCTTGGGTGCCACTTGGCTTAGGAGCGCCATGAGGCACCTCCTCTCCCTGTGCCCACTGCCATCCACCTCTCCACACCCGATGCCCTCCATCTCCCCACTCCCACTGCCATCTGCCTCCCCTCACCCGCCTCCCCACGCCCACTGCCGTATGCCTCCATGCACCCACCTCCCCACACCTGAAGCACACACAGCCAATGACGCTTCCCGCAAGAGCTCAGACTGCTCTGCCCCTTCTTCAAAGGAGACATGGGGGTGGGGGACCAGGCCTCGGCCTAGGGGTGCCAGAACACCTAGCGCTGGGCCTGCCTTCAGGTATGCTTGTCCCAAACTATATAGGGCTTTAAACGTCAAGACCAGCACCTTGAATTGTGTCTAGAAACAACTTGGAAGCCAGTGTAGGTGTGCTAGACTGGACTGCAGCATTCTGTACCGATTGAAAGTTCCAAACACTTCAAGGACAGTCTCATGTAAAATGCTTCAGCCAACAGTGAGGGTGGCAGGATAACTACTTCTCAAGTAGGCATCTGCTGTATGCTGCATTTGCTTGCACAAGGGACAAGCAGGAATTTTTCAGGTTCCCCTAACTGACTATTGAGAAGAACTTTCGTCATCTGTTTTGCAATATCACTAAAGTAGGTATTCAAATTAAACAAGCCTAGTCTTTAACTTGTTAGGCCATAACAAATTGGCAGTAATAATGTGAGTTGTTCAGGTAGGGATAACTGGCAAGCACCCTGAGAAACCAAATGTGATGGAGGGTCATTTCTTGTAACAGCCCATCACACATTTTACGGGCGGCGGGGTGGGAAGGCACAACCCTGGTGCTGAGTAGTGTTGTTCTGAACCCAGTAGAGGACTTACAGAGAGTTGAATGTAACCTGTCTCTGTATAATGGAATGTTACTGTTAGCCGCCCTGAGCCTGCCCCGGCGGGGAGGGCAGGATATAAATAAAATTATCTAATCTAATCTAATCTAATTGTGGGAGGAAGAATGAACCTTGACAAGGATAAACAAGGCCAGCACAATTCACTGGACAGTTTAGAGCCAGAGTAGATCTGCTCAACAAAATGCTGTTGAGATGGGCATGAACTGGGAAAATATAGTAGTTCACATTGGTTCACAGTTCATGGTGTGTGTGGTTCATGAACCACGGACCATCATGAACTTTTTTATGCTAGATGAACTGGTTTGGTTTGTGATTCAGTATAACAGCACACACACCCCAGCATGCTAGAATCACAAACTTGCAGGGGATCTCCAGCTGACCTCCTCCAAGTTTGGTGAGGATTAGACTTAGGGGGTCCAAGTTATCATCTCCTAAAGAAGATACGCCCAGGAAAGTGCTTTCTGGGGAAATGGCAGGCACCAGTTCAGGAGATTCAGGAGTGTACAGAACAGAACCTGTGCAAGCTAGAGACACCAAACTTGCAGAAGGTGTCCTCGTCCTCCATTGTTTCCAATGGAGGGGAACAAGCAGCAAAAAACAAGGCAGTAGAATCAAAATGCCCAAGAATCTCTGCAGTAGAAACTGAAGGTGGGAGGCATTTCTGCAAGCCCAGGAGATTCAGTGCAACGTGCACAGCAGAAGCAGTGCCACTGTGGCACTGCAAACCCAAAAGAACTAAGGTCAAGCCAGGAAAGGTCTTTTGGAGGAAATGTCAGGCATAAGTTCAAAAGCAGAATGGACCTCCTGCAAGCCGCATGCACCAAAAACTCAAGGATTGCCACCTGCTCCCCTACAATACCTATCAGGGGTCCCAGTTATGGATACACATACCAAGGTCTCCCCAGTGCTCTCTTTGGAAAAGACAGCTACAGTTACAGGAGTCTATAGAATGGCTCAGGAAAAAGCCAATGATGCTCACAGGGAAACTTCACCTGCACAGACTCTACCCCTGTCAGTCACTGGAAGCAAAGCAAGCATCCCACCTATGCTCACAGCCCTCCCCTACAAGTCTCCAAAGGCAGGTTCTTACAGAAAGGCAGACATCCTCAGAATTCTGACAGGGGGTCCCCCATGGCAGCTTGGCAGGCACACTAACCTCACCAGATGAGCAAGGGAAGTATGCTCATAACTCTCACAGCCCCCTTCAAAGACTGAAACATCCTGCTACAAATTCTTCTAGTCTGCAGAGTAAAGAATACACCTGTCGGACTGGCTGGGCCACCCAATTTCTCCAAAGGCACATTTGGAAAGAGAGGCAGACATGACAAGACTTCCAACAGGGGCTCTCCAAAGTAACCCCACAACAGCTTGCAGGCAGCTCAGCCCCACCAGACAAGCAAGGAAAGTATGCCTCCAACTTTCATGCCCCTCCCCCACAAGGGCTGAAACACCATGCTATATTCTTCTTCACTGCACAGGAAACACCTCCCTGGTGAACTGAGCCACCCATGATTCTCCAAAGACAGATTTGGAAGGACAAAAAGGCAGACATGACAAAATTTCAGTTAGAGGCTCCCCAAAGTAACCCCATGACAGCATAATAGGCACCCCAGCCCCATCAGACCAGTGGAAATCAGAGTTTTCCATTTAAAGAGATTAGTGATGCAAACCGTCTTGCATAATAAAGAAAACTGTTCACAGTTTCTTGCCTGACCAAGTGCTTATGGATTGAAATTCTGATGTATGCTCATACACCGAAATAATTCACAGGTGGTGGGCCCTCTATTTCAAGTATGTTCCTAAGTAATGCCTCTAGGGTTGCCTTTCACTGGCTGCAGTGGCAATGGTCAAAACTCATCTCTACAAAGCACAAGGCAGAACTGTGCACTTCACAGCAGAGCTCTGGAGCAGCCAACAGGCATGTTGAGGCATGGCTCAAGTCCCAAGAGGGAACAGTCCTGCCACTGAGCTACAATGTGGTTCTGCTTGATGTGCAGAGGATGGATGCAGAACACACGGTGCAAAACATTGCTGCCATGTGGTACAGAGAAGCCCAAGTGAGTTGGTGGGCAGTAGCAACATCAGCTGTGCCTACATGTTCACAGATGCTGGCACCAACATGCAGGCAAACAAGAAGTGTGCACACCTCAAGGACATCATCTGCCTGGCATATCCCTGGTGGTGAAGGATGCTCTGGGGCTGCGGAGCATTGTCAAGGCCACCTGGGATGCTGTCCCCCCCTCAAGATGCATCCCTTGTTTGAGATCTGCTGATGCCTGCCACCCACTTTCAGTACAGCATCAAGTCTGCCTGTCTGCTGTGTGAGATGCAGGGGGAAGGGATGAGGAACTCCATCCACTACATGACTACAAGATTGATGGTGCAGAGAAGCACCATGCAGGATGCCATCTCCTCCATAACCATCCTGCACAGGCAAGAGGAACTCAGCATCAGCTCCAATAAATGGCTGACCCTCTCCAAAACGGCGTGTGTCTTCAAACTCTTCCAGGTAGGGTTGCCAAGTCCAATTCAAGAAATATCTGGGGACTTTGGGGGTGGAGCCAGGAGACTTTGGGGATGGAGCCAGGAGACATTGGGGGTGGAGCCAGGAGCAAGGGTGTGACAAGCATAAATGAACTCCAAAGGGTGTTCTGGCCAGGGCCGGATCTCGGGGGGGGGGGGCAGAGGGGGGATGTTGTCCCTGATGCCGATGGAGGGAGGCGCCAAATTGGATATGGAGTCCATTGTATTCTATAGGATCATAAGATAGAATGGCCCATAAAGGGGCATCATTTTTTAATTTTGCCCCCCCTCAAAAATCATGTAGATCCGGTCCTGGTTCTGGCCATCACATTTAAAGGGACCACAAACCTTTTTAAATGCCTTCCTTCCATAGGGAATAATGAAGGATTGGGGCACCTTCTTTATGGATTCATAGAATTGGACTCCCTGGTCCAATCTTTTTGAAACTTGGCTGCTATGCTGAAAATTTGGTGCCTCTACCTCAAAAAACAGCTCCACCCCAGAGCCCCAGATACCTACAGATCAATTCTTTATTTTTCCTATGGAAATAAGTCTCCATAAGGAATAATGGAGTGCCCAGCAGACATTTCCCTCTCCTCCCCCCGCTTTCAGATGACCCTGAAGCGAGGGGAGGGCCTCCAAATCGGGAGATCCCCTGCTCCCACCTGGGAATTGGCAACCCTACTTCCAGGACACCACCAATGTGCTGTGCACCCATACGGCCAGCCTGGGGCAAGTCATCTCCCTGATTTGAGGGCTGTACCAGGCACTGGCCTCCACACTGGAGCCAGCAGTTCTACTCATGTGTCGTTTTGTAGAAAAATAGGTGGCAGAGCTCATTAGCATATGCCCCCCGTCCCCGGCCAAAAGCAACCTGATGCAAGAAAAGAGAGCCTTGGGTAACCAAGGCCTGCTTGAGCTGGCTAGAGAACTCCTGGGTCACCCCACCCACCCTCCAGTCAAAAGGCCAGCAAGCCACCTGCCACCCAAAATTACATACGAAGTGGAGAAAGGGTGGTGTGGGCTTCTCCAGGGGTTAATGAGGGCTGCTGGGGGCATAGCAAAGCCCCTGGTGGCTGGCTGGCTGACTGGCTGCTCTCCTAATCCAGGGATTATTATACAGCTGTCCCTACTATTCAATGGACAAGGTAGGTGGGGAGGGGAAGCGGAACTCTCAAAAAGGTTCAGGAGCTGTGTTCCTGTGAGCTCCTGCTGAATCTGAGGCCTGGTTCTACCACAGGTCAGGGACTTGGTAGAGATGTTGCAGGTGGGCATCACCACCAAGTTGCATCCTCTCTGCAAGGAAGGAGAGTACAAGCTGGTTTGTATCTGTGACCCCCAGAAAAAAGGCAGCATTGCACTCCTAAATACAGAGGTCTTGCAAATGAAGAGTGAGCTCTGGAAAGAAGTACGGAGGCCAACAGACATGCCCAGAAGGAACAGAGGGTGGAAGAAACTGGGAAGGCGGAGGAGCCACAGCCCAGCACCTCTGCCTCAAAGAGCTCAACCAGGGAGAAGCCCCACTACTGGTTGTCAGTAGTGAACTGGGAGGTCAGCAGCAGTGACAGGGCTGCCAACCTCCCAGGCGGGGTGGGGGTTCTTCCACTTTGGGGGTTCCCAACATGCCAGCTCACTGTGGACCGGCAGGGGGAGCCCCTCCCGATGTCGCCTCAGGGTAAAAAGAGGAAAGAGGGCAGGTGGCAGCTTCCTGCATCATGGGAGGCAGCAAAGTGATTCTCCTAAGGCGCCAAAAATCCTCTGGATGGCCATGTTACTACCATCTGTCAGAGTTAGGTTCTTTAAGGGAACAAAACTGCTGAGTAATGATTATGTAACTAAGCTATACAGGGGTGATGAATGTCACGAGAGTAACAGGTGCAGCTTGTTAGCAATCAGCGATGGGGATTGGATAGCTGCACTATAATAGTACAAGCCTTACTCTCAGCTTGTGTGGGGTGATGAGAAGGACGGTGTGTGAGAGAAGGAGAAACATCTTGGCTGTTATACTGTTATTCTGGAGGACTGGATAAGACTGGCTTATGTAATGTATGGACTGGATTCTTGACTTCTCTAACTGGAAACTGATTTGGTACTGTATCTTGGAAGGACTGCTTTATGTGTATGAGCCATTGGACTGCCTGTGACTGCCTCTAATGTATTTACCCAAATATAACTGTTGACTGGCTGTTTGGAGTTTGTCTTTCTATCACAGCTTCTGGAGTTGCACTCTTCAGTTTACTCATACAGGTGAATTTCCCATGCACACACTGTCACCATATGATTATTCATCCTACATACACCAGGTGATGGATCTGGCCTTGAGCAGTGGAAGCACCACAGAGAGCAACTCCCACATTCCCTCTACAAAATTGTCATCTGAGTACAACCATTAGCTCTTGTGCTGTGTGTATAATTCTCCTCCCCAAGTCTCTCTTTTTTTTACAGCCTCCTGCCATAATGGTAAGTGTAGGAAGTCTCCTCCAGAGTTTCACATTTGGAAACATCTCAAGGTAGAATGAGGCACTTGAGAACCCTGGAGAGAACTAGCAACTCCATTCAAACCCTTCTACTCATTTCTGCCTCTCCCTTCCTCAGCACACATCAAGCCAGATGATGATACCTGTCTTCCTGCAAGCAGTATTGTTTGTACCAGTTATAATGTGATATTAGTGCCGAGACATCCTCTCCGCATGTCACATTGCACCTTTTGTTTACCAAATGGATTGTTTCCCTCTTGGCTGATTTGCATATAAAGGAGCAAGCTAAGAGCAGGAAAAGCTCTTAGATATAAAGATATGGTTTCAGGAAACATTTCTCCTTATTTTCATATCCCTTTCTCATATGTGAGAAAGCCTCACCCCAGATGAGCCCTGATGGATTTAAAGATCCTCATAGCAAGTTTTGCTCTCTTTCCCCTCCTTAAAGCAGATACAATCCATGATTGCCAGAGCAAGAATGCTTCCTATAGCTGCCCTGTCCTTATGGAATGAATGGACTGCCAGCTGAAGTAAGGGCTGCCTGGTCTCCTGTTCAGTTTAGGAGGCAGTGTGAGGGTATGCCATTTAGCTAGACTTTTTCCTGCCTTTGTTTAATGGTGTTTAATTGGGTTCTGTCAGTGTTCTTTCAGTCTGTTTTACTCAGGGCTTTTTTTTTGTAGAAAAAGCCCAACAGGAACTGATTTGTATATTTATTTCACACATGGGTTTTTTTGTAGAAAAAGCCCAGGAGAAACTAATTCGCATATTAGACCATGCCCCCTGATGCCAAGCCAGCCGGAACTGTGTTCCTGTGCATTCCTGCTCAAAAAAACCCCCCTCTGGTTTTATTGTAAACTGCCTTGAGCAATGAAGAAAGTCAGCATAGAAATAAATAAATATATACCATTCCCCCTTCTGTTGTTTCTTGAAGATGTTCTAAAAAACACCATTTTGCTGCATGTGCCTCTCTCTGTAATTCCCTTTTGCTTGGACTTCTCAATGGTGTTTTTACTTCTTAGCCCGAAGAACTGTGAAAGAGAACACAGTGCAGAATAGGAGGCCTCTGCCCATCCCCAGAGGGGAAGTTAAATGAGAGAATGCTGAGGGGTTTGAGCTGACTGGGACAGAAGAGACAGGTCTTAATAGAGTCAGGCATTCCAGAGTTGTATGTCAGGGTCTGTCAAACCTTCCTCACTCACACCAATTAACTGAAAGATAGACTTTGATCCAAACCTTAAGATCAACTTCCTTGTCTAGATGAAAGCATTTATCAGCTTTGAAAGAAAGCTCCAGATGTCTTTTGGAAAATTCTGGGTTTCCAGAGAATTTTCCATTGAGGAACAAAAGAGCATCTCTTTGTAAAACTGGATTTGGTGTTATATGTATGAAGGATGCAATCCTATGCCCACTTTCTTTGATGCTTGGTAAAGCTTACTTCCAAGTAAACATGTATAAGGTCTGACTGCAAGTGATAGTGACGAAGTTGGAATGGCTCCTTTCCTGATGTTCATTGATTTGACACAAAAGAATTCTAATAATTCTTGCTAAGCCACTCTCCAAACAAAAAAGCAAGCAAAGTTTAATTTGGCTGTTTCTCCGCTGATATGCAGCATCTGATCTCTGAAAAACACATTTGGGAATAATGATTTCACGATTGCTGTAGAACACTGTAAATGTTACAGTGGTTATCAACAAGCCAGTTTAATAGCATTCCATAAAATGTTATATAAATCCTAGAATTCAAGTACATTGAAGGCATTAGAAGCACACAAACAGGCTTTAAAACTGTATTCATTGCACTATAATTTCCGTACACTGTAAATGAGATGATAGTTTACAGGCAAATTGTTTATTGCCAACAAATCCATGAAACAAATATGGCCAGGGTTGGTATCAGCTGCTATATTGTTATCCATAATAATAGCAGCAAAAACTATTATTAGTATGATGGCCACAATGATGTTTTAAACCCACAGGCTGCAAATGTCATCCTGCAATAAGGGCCTGATCTGTGCTGATGTCACAGTAGGCCTATTATCAACACTGCCTGGGGAGCCCTCCAGAATCCTCAGTTGCTTTGTTCTATTCTGTGGAAATTGTATGAGGGAGAAGGATGGCCAAGGAATTAATGGAAGAATAGGGAAAAGGCAGGCCCAATGACTACATACGTGGCCATCGTCTTGAGGCAACAAAGGCAAGAACCTGGCAAACTTAGTCCTGACTTTTGACAACCATTGGTTTAGCTGTACTGATGCCATGGAGGGCTTTGGCATTCTTGGTAGGGTTGCCAGGTCCTTCCTGGCTTCCTATGGAGGGGCTTCTGTAAGGCGCCCAATGTGCCCAGTGCAATGATATCACCCAGAAGTGACATAATCAGGGATGGATTCTAGCAGGAGCTCCTTTGCATATTAGGCCACACACCCCTGATGTAGCCAATCCTCCAAGAGCTTACAAGGCTCTTTTTTGTAAGCTCTTGGAGGATTGGCTACATCAGGGGTGTGTCACCTAATATGCAAAGGAGCTCCTGCTAGAATTCCACCCCTGGACATAATCATGCCAGGCACATCATGCAGGGACACTCTAGCATTTTAGTAATAATGCGACATGCCCAGGGCGATTATGTCACTTCCAGGTAATGTGATCATGCTGGGCACATTGGGTGCCATTGGAGCTCTTTGGGGGCAGGGCTCCCCTGCTGGCTAATTCTGTGCTAGCAGGTTGGAGGCGCCAACATCGGGGAAATCCCTGCCCCCAAAGGAAGGTTGGGAACCCTAATCCTTGGGCTGTTCTGCCAACAGCTAAAGGGAATTGGAGAGACAATTCTTAAAGTAACAGTGCAATCCTAAGCAGGGCTACAACCTTAAGTCAGTTGAAGTTACTCAGCGTAGAAGGGTTTTGCTCAGTATAAGCTTACAGTGGAAACTGAGTAAGTACTGAGCTTTCAAAAGACATCATATTAATAGTGTGGCTACTAATGCTTTTAGAGAGCAAGAGACCCTACTAAAGAGATGACCATCATGTGCCTTTAGATGCCCTCCAGTTGTTTCTATTAAGCTGAGACAATAGCAATAGATTTCTTGTCACTATGAGGTAGAATTTCTGTAACTGTGTATAGAGGAGGTTTTGTCTTGTCCTCTTCAAAATAAAGGAATAGAACACTGGTATGAGGAACATTTGGCAAGGAACTTCAGCAGCAGCTTGTTTCAAGACACCTCAGGAATATTATTCTTGAGAATAATCAGTATTATAATAAATCAATGTGAGAGATCTAGGGAATCTAAGGGAAGGACGGTGGTATAGAATAATCTGATCCTGTCAGATCTTGAAAGCTAAGCAGGGTCAATATTTGAAAGGGAGACCACTAAGGAAGACTCTGAAGAGGAAGGCAAAGGCAAATCTTCTCTGCTTTTCACTTTTCTTGGAAGGCCCTTGTTGGGGTCATAAGAAGTTGGCTGTAGTTTGATAGCACTTTACATACACACAGGGAACCAAGGAAAAGCAAAGCCCCAGTGAGCGGATAAAATGTGTCGTGGGGGAGTATAAGTTGGATGTAACTGGGTGGCAGGAGGCTTTATCACAAACCATAAAGGCTTGTAGTAATCTTTTTAAAAGTACACTTACTGAAAAAAAATTGTTAAGTCACTGATCACCTTCTATGGATTTCACTGCTTCTTATCCTCTCAGTCACAGTAGACTCCGTTGCTAGGGTAACCATTCATTGGTGAGGAAATGTGTGACACTTGTAGTAATAGAGGATATTAGCCAAAGAAACTGTATAGCCCAGATTGGGAAGAAGGAGCTTTGTGAGTAGAGACCCTTGCTAAGACAAGTTTCCAGGGGAAGGAATAATGATAGCAGAAGACAAAAAACTGAGACATGTTTTGTTGCAGTGTGACAAGGCTAAGAAGTCCCATACCTCCAGCTGTTGGAAAGATGACATAGAGAGGAGATGCAGTGGAACATAGGTCCAGTAGTGCCTGACAAACTACATCTTCCAAGAAAGTACACTCTTAGTGCAGGAGAATCTGGCTAGTGATGTGGGTAGAAAGGATGCAAAGGGATAAATTCAACTTTACCCCAGTTGCTGGGTGGGGACAGTGGCTTGGTGGTGGTAGAGCATCTGTTTGGCAAGCAGAAGGCTCCAGGTTCAATCCCCAGCATCGCCAGTTAAAATGGCTAGGCAATAGGTGATGTGAAAGACTTCTGCCTGAGACCCTGGAAAGCTGCTGCCAGTCTGAGTAGCCAATAATGACCCTTGGTGGACTTTGAAGGTCTAATTCAGTATAAGACAGATCCATGTGTTCACCCCATTGCGGTGTGGTATGCAGTGGTCTCAACAATTGTAGGAGAATGAAATCATGATCCTGAGACTTCCCCAATCCCCTAAAAATCTGTCTGAGTGATTAGAAGCTTTTCATTTTAGAATCCATAACAATATGTCAGGTTTGACATGCTCTGACTTTCTAGTTATTAAAACAACCTTTAATGTAACCTGAATCCACTTTTGTGCACACTTGCCAATATTCCTTTTTATGTAATCAGGCACTGCGTAATAATAAGCCACTTTGACGATTTTCTTATATTTAGGCAAATAAGATATGTTGAGCCAACAATTGGCAGGAGAGCCGAGGTTGTTTTATCCCTTGTATGCATATATACATTCAAAACGTCCTCCAAACTCACAGGGGAAATTATACTAGGTATCTATATTTTATCCATTTGGGGGGGGGGGTGATCATGAGCAGACAAACAGTTGACAAGAAAAGGCTGAAACATTCTCTCTTCCTGCCATTCTTTCAATGGACTGAAACTTCAGTTTTCATAACAGCTCTAGGTTGATATGAAAGTTCAGGTTTCTATCATTTCTCCACATTTTGGGGAAAATGTGGCCCCTTGTCCATTTTTCAGATTAATTTAACTAAATTTAACAAGAATAAAAATATAAAACTGATGCCCATTTTGCATCAGTTCTCTATAAAGGGCTTTAAAAAGCATCAAAATTACATAAAAGGTTGAAGCCTGGGGCTCTCACGTCTTAGCTATGGGGGAGGGAATAAGCTCCTCCAGGGCTCGCTTCTGGTAGGTAGGTTCTGGCTGCGCCTCTGGGGTTGCCAAGTCCAATTCAAGAAATATCTGGGGACTTTGGAGGTGGAGCCTGGAGACATTGGGGGTGGAGCAAGGAATAAGGGTGTGACAAGCATAATTGAACTCCAAGGGAGTTCTGGCCATCACATTTAAAGGGACAGCACACCTTTTTAAATGTCTTCCTTCCATAGGAAATAATGAAGGATAGGAGCACCTTCTTTTGGAACTCACAGAATTGGACCCCCTGGTCCAATCATTTTGAAACTTGGGGGGGGGGGGTACTTTGAGAATAGACACTAGATACTATACTGAAAATTCGGTGCCTCTGCCTCAGAAAAAAGATCCCCCAGCGCCCCCGAAACCTTTAGATCAATTCCCCATTATACCCTATGAGAATCGATCTCCACATAGGGAATGAAGCGCTCAGCAGACGCTTCCCTCCCCCCCCTGCTATTTCTGGTGACTCTGAAGCGAGGGAGTGGCCTCTCTACTCATGAGCTGCTGCCAACTTCTTCCAAGTAACACAGACACACCATCCCAAGAGAAAGCCTTTCAATCGGAGACTGAAGCCTCCGGAGGTGGAAAGGCACATGGTCTTCTGGGGGAGGGGCTTCCCCCCTGCTGGCCAGCTAACTGGGGGCGGGAAGGAGCCTGGGAAAGTGGAAGAACTCCCACTGGGACCTGGGGATTGGCAAGCCTATGGGGCTCAGATGTTGCAGGAGGAGGGATGCTAAAGCACCCTTTTCCCTGTCTCCTGTTCATGGGCTCTCTGAATGGATCTCTCTGAACTGCCATGCACTCCGTTGAGAGTCCCACACTCTTCTTCCCCAGCCTGCCTGAAGCCTCCTCCTTAAATTCCCACAAGAGGTAGGCACATCCCCAAACACACCAGTGCCTTCCCTCCCTCAAAAGGTCTGACAGGGACATCTCAATGGGTATCCATCCCCTACCTCTACCCTCAGCATGGGGTGCAGTGGGACCATCTAGTGGTTTGGCCCTGTCTTTCCCCACTACCATGTCTGCCATCATCCCTTCTAGATGCAGCTCCTGGGCAACACCACCTGCTCCTCCGGGCCTTCTTTCTTGCCCAGCCACATCTGCTGGATATCTGCTTTTCCTCCACATGTTGTGGCATGTTCTATCTGCATTGGCAGTCATCTGGTCTCTCCTTGGCCCCAATGTGTCCTGCTTGGGTTGGGGAGGCCACTCCTCTGCTCCCACCACTAACCCCCTCACCATTGATCAAGGTAAATTGGGCTTCATCAGCGCTAGGGCTCTGGGGGCTGCCATGGTTGAGAGTATCTCAGTGTCCAAGAAGCATACATACATCGGAAATTTGCCAAAGAAAATGGACAGAATGAAAATAAGGACATAAAATGAGATTGGTTCCCCTGGAGAAAATGGAAGCTTTAGAGGGTGGGCTCTATGGCATTTTACTCCTCTGAGGTCCCTGTTCTCCCCAGGCTCTATCCGCAAATCTCCAGGAGTTCCCCACCCTGTATCTGGCAACCTTACATCGGAATACATCTATTGAATATAGCACCTTAATTTATTGTAGTTTTAACTTTTGATGTAACTGTTTTAAATGTATTTATTAACTGTATTTTAAAATTGTTTTATGCAAAATCATGGTGTATACCATGTCTTGTTAGCCGCCCTGAGCCTGCTTCGGCGGGGAGTGCGGGATACAAATAAAAATTTATTATTATTATTATTATTATTATTATTACTCCCCCATCCCCTGCCAGAACCCTAAGACCTTTCCCTAATGTTGCCTCCTGGCAGTGGTATCCAAAGGCTTTCTGCCTCTGGACATGGAGGTTCTCTTCAGTCACCATGACTAGTAGCCATGAATTTAGTTGTGTGTGTATATATATTAAGTGCCGTCAAGTTACTCCCAATTTATGTTCACCCTATGAATTAATGTCCTATCATTAACAGCCATTCTCAGCACTTGCAAACTGAGGGCCTTGGCTTCCTTGATTAAGTCAACCCGTCTCATGTTGGGACTTCCTTCAGAAGAGAATGGATGGAAAGGAATTATGCTCCAATAATCTGTGTAATCCTCCTTTTCCTTGATTTATGCTCTTGGCCATCCCTACCTCCACTGGCAATGAATTCCTCAGTTCAGTTACTCACTGCATAAAGAAAGTATTTCCTTTTGTCAGTCCTGAACCTATTGCCCATAAACTTGATCGGGTCCCCCCAAGTTCTAGTATTATGGGAAAGGGAGATGAAACTCTTTCTATTTACTTTCTTCACTGCATGTGTACTTTTATATACCTCTATCACATCTCCCCTTAGAGGCAAATTACAGAATTGGGTTGTCCACTTGTTTACACTAGTTTGCCCTTGTTCCCCACAGCCGCATAGCAGCTATAGGGAACCGCTTCTAAAAGGGGGGGACTCCTGCCTCCCTGCAAGTAATTTTTAACCCAAGAACCGCATGAGGGGAGTTATTTCACTAATTTTGCCGCTGAATGTGGAGCAGACTCTTCGCATAAAGCAGTAAAAATTGACAAAGTTACTCCCTCCCCCCCCCCCATGCAGTTTGGGGGCAAGAAAACTGTTTGACAGAGTAAGGGGATCTTGCTTCCCCCCCTTCATGCTGTTCTGAGCACATTTGTGCTTTCCTTCCCCCCTCCCCTTTTCTTCTTTTTAGAAGCAGTTCCCTGGGGCTGGTTACTGGCTGTGGGGAACACTCATTTAAACAAGTGGACAAATATATTGTGTAATTTGCCCCTTAGTGAGCTCTTTTTCTAAACTGAAAAATCTCTCAAATGGTCTTGGTGATACCTGGAGAAAAAATGAAAACAGGAATTAAAAAGAAACACTTTGCATAAAAAAAAATGGGGGAAATGAGTTGGCTCTAAAACTGACAGCATCAACAGCAGGCCTGCTCAGAATCCTACTCAAATCTATTCAATGAGGCCTACTGCCAGGAAAGGCTCTTAGGACTGCACTGTGAGCATACTAACACTGAAATATTTGAATGAGAGTTCTCAAAAGGAACATTCTGTATTTTGTAGCACATACGTGTAAAACACTTGTAAAACAGTCTATAGTTTTCAGATTTAGAAAGTCAATTAACAAAATAAAATGCATAAATTTAGGTAAGGAGGTAAAACAAATGAATCTATCTACTTGTACCCTCATTCACCAAAGTGGATAAATAGGTTTAGTCCTCTTTCTCCCAAGAGGGACATCACATACATGCATTTTTCCCAACCCAAAGTACAAATCAGTTTATCGCATTTCAAATTGCATTGTAAAGCTAATTAAACGGCTGTTTCTTCAATCTGTCTTACATTTAGGGGTCTTTCCTATCAAAATGCAATAAATGGTGTCCTGCAGCACATGATTAGTCCTGAAAGCATAATTCTTTCTAAAAGTATTCTAAGTAAATTAAAATTTAACAATAAACTTACTATGAATAAGAGTTGTCTTTTTCTTACATCAGGATATTAAGAACTAGTGTTCAATTAAATCAATTTGTTTTGGCCTGAATTGATAGCTGTCTGGCTTATAATAGAATTAAACACAATGAAATGTCTGAAAATGCACAGGTTTAAATTCACATTTCAGAACATTGTATTTTTTGCCTCTTGAAAATACAATTTTGCCATTTAGAAAGCAGATAAATTGAGCAGAGTTTTCTACATTTTCTCTCCCAAACAAAGAAACATGTTTTGTAATTGAGTTTAGATTTATTTCACACAAGGCTCAGTTTGTGATGGTTTTCAGTCAAATGCTATTTGTAGGGCATGTTACTGAACACCAAACCTCCATATTCCACAGCCTGTATAGGATTCTCTAACCATCTAGAATTTCTCTTAAGCAAACATCTCATGCCCCCAAGTGGTTGAATTGAAGAGCTGCTGAAAACTTTGAAGTCTTTAAAACTGCATGGCAAAGGGAGAACAAAGCAAGCTTTTTTGATGGACTGTTAAAAGGTTATTTATATATATATTTTAAAAATCCAAGTGTAAGATGCCTTCCTGTCACTCATTACACCTGAAGGAATACATATGAGGATGCCACTATGCTCAGTCAATTTCATTTCACACTACAATCACAATACTAATTGATACACCAACTGGGGTAAGAATGTCTTATTTCCAGATATAAAATAATGTGCCCTGAGTACTCAGGACATGCCGTATCTTCACAGCAGAAATACAGGCTCAAAGAACAAAAAAGAGGGTCTATAAAGTGCACAAGTCAGAGGAAGAACTGGTTCAGGTCTTAGCTCAGATACCCTACTTGGCTGAACTTTAAAGCATCTAGTCCAGTCAAAAAACAATTGAGCAAAATAAGATGTAAAAAGAATTCCACTTTCTGTAAGTTCTATGAATCTGATTGGTATTTAAATCTTTTAGATTTTTGCCAGACATTTCAGACTACAGAAGTCTCAAAAGGAAATTTTTAAAGAGAAGATTGTGATAAGCAAAGGACTGATCCCAGAACCACAAATCAGAGTGGGGAGGGGGCATTATATGGTACGTTACAAAATTTTGAAAAACAAAAAAAAGAGGACATATTTCCTGACTGACTACTCCAAAAAAGTGATCACTATGACAGATCTCATTTTTAATACCCCTACTAATTAAGCTGTGATAATTGCTACTAACTAGGAATATTCCTAAACTTCCAACCCCAAGAGGCCATTTTTATCAGTTTTTTTAAAGAGCCCAAAACTGGACAGAAATCTGGAAACCAAAAAAAGAGGACATCTGGTAACCCTGTTATAGGTTGAAAGCATATGTTATTTTTAGGCATTCTAATGATAACTTAGGCACTTTCCCTTGCTTCAGTCAGGGCTTATTTTGAGCAGGAACGCACAGGAATGTAGTTCTGCCTGGCTTGGCAATCAGGGAGTGTGGTCTAATAAGCAAATGAGTTCCTGCTGGGCTTTTTCTACAAAAAAAGCCCTGTCATCAGTTTATGTAAATTACTATTATTGACAAATTTTGCTACTTTAAAAGCCACTATATACTCTCCTGCTAAATATGGGAGCACATACTGTGATTAGACTTCGACATGTCTGCAGGCAAAAGCAGCTTAAAAACCTCTTGCTGCCACCCTCGTCATATTTGAGGTGGGCAAAGTATGTTGATCTGGTTGTTGCTTTTCTCTTTTCCTTCCTTGGTTTATAAGTTGTGCTGCAGTCTTTATGTGATGCTATTGTAGAGGTTTACTGCTAGGTTTTATTGTTTAAATTCCATTGTGAGTCTCTTTATATGCCTATTAGGTGGCATACTTTTTAAAAAAGAGGAAAAAATAAATAATAAATTGCAGCATAACCATTTCCCCCCCCTGGGAATTTGGTTGCTGCCACAACCAGTTCAATGCTCCTATTCTCATTAGGTATCTCATCTTTTCAGCTCCTGAAATAGAATTCCTGCCCTAAATCACACATTGCTTAAAAGGGGGAAATTGAAACTATTACAAAAAACCCTTGCTAAACAAATGAAAAGGTAAAAATCTCATTTGTTTCCTGCTTTATATTAACAAAAATGCATGGGGAAACAAAAAAAATGAATGTCATTAGTTCATGCATTGCTCCACCTTCCTTTCTGCTTCTCCTCTTCTTTTTTGCTCACTTTCCTTATCCCACCAGCATGCTTACTGCTGCAGAGGTAGCAGCAAGTCATCTGGAATGTGTGCTAATTGAAAGAGAATCTTTTCCCTTCCTCATCTGACATCTTGGACACACTCTCCAATACAAGTGAGGCAGGCACTGTACCCATGTGCTTCCTGATAAATTCATTTCCAGTGCACTCTGGGAACTGTAGTTCTCAAGATTATCTAACCTCTTAATAGTGTGGGGACAAGCAGCTGGGGGGACAGGGAGAAGAGGACTGTGAAAAGTGAGGAGAAGCAAGCAGCTGGGTGGTGGCAGCATTTTCAATGGGAAGAAATGCAATAATGAAAATAAATTTGTTTAATGATGAATACAATGAAAACAAATGGAAGATCTATGACATAGAGAAACACAGTAGATCCCAGTCTCAGTTTCTCAACATTAACAGTGCAACCTTAAGCAGAGTTGTGCCCTTATAGGCAGTGAGTTTAGAATGATTTAACCCTTCTTAGGTTTGTACTATACAATTGATAAACATAAAATTGGTGTGAGATTTGTGACTAATGTTTCATCATGCAACCAACAGGCTGTGAAGCACTAAATCTAATGAAAGTGATTAGAAATATCAGCAGAATTCCCTCTTCCTGCCAGGAAAATTGTATTCAGCGGCAGATGGTAGTCACCCATCCTCCTGGAATTGATAGTCCCTTACCCTAACAAAGCAGCTGTTTGTGTGACAGGCTGCATATACACATATTTTAAAAATGACAAATATTTGTTCTTGTTTTTAAATCAAAATAATAGGTCAAATACAGCAGAGTTACAGCCTTCTAATCTCAATAACTTCAATTGATTTACAAAGGTAGGGTTGCCAAGTCCAATTCAAGTAATATCTGGGGACTTTGGGGGTGGAGCCAGGAGACTTTGGGGGTGGAGCCAGGAGACATTAGGGGTGGAGCAAAGATCAAGGCTGTGACAAGCATAATTGAACTCCAAAGGGAGTTCTGGCCATCACATTTAAAGGGACGGCACACCTTTTAAATGCCTTCCTTCCATAAGAAATAATGAAGGATAGGGGCACCTTCTTTTGGGGCTCATAGAATTGGACCTCCTGGTCCAATCGTTTTGAAACTTGGGGGGTATTTTGGGGAGAGGCACTAGATGCTATACTGAAAATTTGGTGCCTCTACCCCAAAAAACAGCCCCCCCAGAGCCCCAGATACCCATGGATCAATTCTCCATGGTTTTCTATGGGAATAAATCTCCATAGGGAATAACAGAGTTCCCAGCAGACATTTTCCTCCCCTCCCCCCGCTTTCTGACGACCCTGAAGCGGGGGGAGGGCCTCCAAACCGGGGGATCCCCTGCCCCCACCTGGGGATTGGCAACCCTAGGTGTAACTCTGTTTAGGATTGAACTGATACCCACGTAATGCCCCAGGTTTTTAAAACTGCATGTATCCCCTGGAAAATATCAACAATCAGCACATCACATGGCATTTTGTTGTGTCCTTTGACCATTCTCTTATTTCAGAGGCCTAGAAACACCACATATGGGTCACGGTCAGACACACCATTTAACCCATCAGAGAGGCACTCCTGTTTTTGTCTGCCTTCACTTGAAACACAGTTGCCTGATCAAACATCCTGACTGTAATCCACTTCACCGAGTGCCTGTCCCATCAGTGGCCAATCAGATGGCCTGGCCTTTGCGCATGCACATAAACAATGCTGCTGATTGGCTTGCCCACATAGGGACTATTTTCTAGGTGCATGGACTAAATAATGATTGTGTTACTCATAAATGTCAACCTTAAAAAAGTACTCAAAAAAAGTGTTTGTAGTTGCACTTGCAGTGCTTGAGGCACCCGCAGGCTCCTGCCACCTTTTGCCCATTGTGTGGTTATGTGCATATCGCTAAGATTGAAAAAAATGGTGCCAAACCAGAATTGATAGGGATGGAAGTTGTGACAGCTTGATGATGCTGGAGAAATCAGACAGGGAAAATCCATTCATGGCCCGTCATCAAACATTGGACTTTATGCACTGCCAAACTGGACTTTATACACTGCCAAATAAGTCCAGAACTGAGTCGAGGCAGGACAGTTTGCCCACAGCTCACAGAGCATTCCCAGATATTGCTGTCTGGACATGCACTTTAAATTCGACAGGGGTCCATGGCTATGTTGGATATAAATGCACGTCTGACCGTGGCCACATAGGTGGGTTTACAGCAGCCCAGATACCAATATAACAAAGCAGCAGTCAAATTGCACCTTTAAGACCAACTAAGTTTTATTCAGAATGTAAGCTTTCATGTGCTCTAAGCAGACTTTATCAGACAAAAATGGAATGGCAGTCAATCCTAAATATAGAGAAAGTGGGCATTGAGTTAGTATGTAGAGTCATGGAAATGTTTTTAGCAGATTAATGTATTTTAATGTATTATTTTTTTCTAATGGCAAACTAGAATTATGTTTAAACCTCTTGAGAAACTAATGCCCTCTATTTAAACCCAGAACTCTTATTTATGGCAATTTACACCTGGTGACATCAGTCTGCTTTTATCACCCTCCATTGTTGTTTCACCCCAGTTAGCACTAACTAACAAGCACAGACCCCAATTTGTGATTCTTTTAATCTGCTAAAAACATTTCCATGACTCTACATACTAATTCACTGCCTACTTTCTCTATATTTAGGACTGATTGCCATTCCATTTTTGTATGATGAAGTCTGTTTAGAGCACACTAAAGCTTACATTCTGAATAAAACTTAGTTATAATATATAATATAAATAATTTTTTTATTTATACCCCGCCCTCCCCGCCGAGGCAAGCTCAGGGCGGCTGGTCTTAAAGGTGCCACTTGACTACTGCTTTGCTTCAGACCAACACGGCTGCCCACTTGGACCAGATACCAATATGTTACCAGTCAAGAAAGCTCCAGTGCAAAAACAGTTACAAGTCAATGGCTTTAGAAAGTTTCGGGTAAAGCATGGATTAGATATAGCTGTAATATCTGATCCAACCATGGGATCTTGGTAGTCAATGGATTTATTCTTCCGTCTTTTTTAAGCATATAGTTTATAGAACTGGCAAAGCACAGTGTTTGTGAGTGCTGAGTTATGAGCTAGAAGCATTCCTGTTCAGATTTCAGAATTTGTCATGGAAGTGGAAAAATACAGAGCTCTGTTCACAATGAAGGTGTGCAGGATGGAGGGCTGCCTCTACCATCCCTGACTTCAGTCTCCATGCTTTTGACTGAAAGGTTGAACAGAGTCTCCTGAAGTACAAATTCACATACAGACAATCTAATCCCACAAAAGGGACTATACAAATGGTGCCATTCAAGTTCAGTTTCTGTTCATGTCAGTTTCCCTTTCTCACACTGAATTTTTTCCAATTAAAATGAACCCTTTTTAATTGTTTTTTTTGTTTAAATTGCTCCTATATGGCATAAACAGTGTGTGCACAGCATAAAAGAAACAAAAGAAGCCAGCCTGACTGGATGTGAATGTGACTTAAGTGTATGAATGGACAGTGATAATTTACTATTGATAATTTACTATTATTCCGGTACCCAGTGAAGTGGATTTGTGAAATGGCTAATTAAGATAGCAGCCCCACTGTTGGAACAATCCACATTTGTGAATCATGGTGGTTATCACTGGATTACTTAGAAAGGAGAGAATCTCCACATAAAATACTAATCATGAGGTGGATCCACAAATCACCCATTGAATTGGAAAAATTATGGGCGCACCCAGAACTGCTGCGGGGGTGACTTTTGAGTCAAAAAAGTTTAAGAACAAAAGATTTGGACATTTTTATGCCATTGGAATGTATGTAGGGATAATATTGGAGAATTTGTATTGATTATTTATAGAAGAAGAGACAATACACATAAATAGTTTTTTTCAAGAATTTATTTCTTGTAGTAATTTGGTTGCAAGTTTTGTTGTTTTGTGTTCCAGTTTTGCTGCTGCAACTTTCTCCCTAAACTGTTCAGGGCCAACATGCTGCAAATTTCATGAATGAGTTCCCAAGTATTTTCCCTTTAAGAAAGGAAGTGTGGGCCTCTAATTCAGATTGGGACTATGGCACAAACAGCAGGGGAGGGTATGATTATTTTCTACCTTTTCAGTGTCTCACAAATAAAGCAAATGGACTTTTAAGTCACTTACACATGCCTTCTTAAGCAATGTTACACCTTTCTTAATGATCTGCTTAGGTTGGCACTGTGTGTAGAACCAGTGAGCTGGCCAGAGACACAGTTGCTCCTAAGGAATTACATGCATCTTCCACTTAGAAGAGTGGAGAGTGACTGTTCCTTGGTTTTTGCCTGTATGGTAATTCTACCAGCATACTCTTCAATGCTTGAGGAGGCTTAATCAAATTAAAGCCAGTATGGTTTCATGATTAGAGGATCAAACTAAAACTTTGGAGACCCAGGCTCAAATCTCCACTCTGCCTTGTAGCTTGTTAGTTGACCTTTCCCCTCCTATGACATTAAACAGAAGAACATCACATCAGTTAATACTGAAGAAGAATATAATTGGCTCAGACCTGACTGCCCACAGGTCTAGGAGGTGACAGGCATAAGTTACCACACCTTCTGCTCCCGTTTTGCCAGGAGCTGTCTTAATCAAAGAATCGGTGCATGGGACACTTGTCTTCATTTCAGCAGGTATCAGGTTTTCTAAGGCAATAGGCAGACCACAGGGAGCATAAGGTGGGGGGGAGGAAGAATTGCAAGCCCTCCTTCTCTTCCTTTTTTTTCTCAGCCTTTGGAGGAGGTAGGTCCAGAACTTCCTCTCCCAGCTGGATCTAGATGTCTTTTTAATTCAATCTTATTCAGTTTCCCTTCATACTATATAGACCCATCCTACACGGCTTTTATAACCGTAGATCCCATAATTCTTACCATAGCCTTTTTGATGGTTAGAGGACCCCTCCTGCAGTTTTCACCAGTAGAAAAGCTGACTAATTCAACCCCCTACCCCCACACATACAGCCTGCAACCCACATACAATAGAGTTGTGACCTACTTATTGGTCCTGAACCACAATTTTAAACTCACTGAAATAAACAGTACTGGGTTCAGTGAATCTATCAAATGACCCTGGAGAGCCACTGCCAGTCTGAGTAGACAACACTGACTTCGATGGACCAAGGGTCTGATTCAGTATAAGGCAGCTTCATATGTCCATATATGTCCATTCACTATAAGGCAACTCTGTGTACCCATATACAAAAATAGTGTATTTGGCCTGAATGGATGTGAAGTGGGTCCTTGAAAGAGCATTTGTAGCATATATTAGATATAATCACAAGAAAGCCCCGCTTAAATTGAAACAGGTAAATTAAAAGCTGCATTAATCAGCAGTTTTATATAGAAAACTTCTATTTAATAAATTCTCAAATAATGAGAATGCATACTGAAGGTCCTTGGTTAACAGTTAGCAGCTAAAAACACTAATGCCTTTTTAAAATTCTGGAATGACTTTTAAAATATAAATCTATTAAAGTTTTTTTCCCTCCTATATTCGTCGTTATTACCTTTGAACCCAGATTTAATCAGCTTGTCTCTCCTGCTCATAAGCCTTTATGAAGACTGTTGATTTGCAGCCAGCCCAAGCCCTTTTAATAATGTATGTTAAATTAGTTGAATTTTTAATAGAAATGAATGAGAGAGGACAGAACACACTGCATTACATTTGTAAGTACAGTACCATTCTCTTCCAAAGGATTAGTAAAAAGTATGAGTGTATTTATAGCTCAAGCTGTTATTGAAGACATGTTTGTTTTATTATAAAAATCAAATGCATAATTGAAGAACCTGTCCAACGTAAAAATATTGTTCTCTCCCTCCTTTTTTTTTACTAAGATATAATTGTCTGTGGCTTCTTACTATAATATCACCAACCCCCTGATGATTTTCTGATTTCTGTATTGTTTTTCATATACCATGAACAGAGGAAAAAAGGCAGAATAAACTATAATGACATATATTGATTTGCAAGATTCAGTTCATTAAGGGGAAAAAATGAAATAAAGATAGTCTCATAGATTCATTCCATCATAGCAGCTCCCTGAATTTGTTCTTCCATGTATAAAACAAATTCCCAAAACTTCAGTAGAAATTATTCCATAGGGAAATGATAGAGAGCTGCACAATGTTCATAATGTAAATGTTTTTCCCTCTGTCCTCCATTACCCATCCTATTCTCCTTGCCCTGCCCCCTTTTGTGGTCTGAATCACCGTGAATTGATCTGGAGAGAGCAGCAGGGGCAATATGGAGCCCTGGGAAAAGTCTAGGTTGGAGATCCAGAACCACTGCTGTCACCACCCTTACTGAAGCTGATTCTCCACCAAAGTCATGGGCAGGAGCCACTGCTGTCAGCAGAAACCAGCTACTGGAACCCCAGATGGGGTAAGTGGAGTCCCAGATGAAGTGAGCATGACTGGCTGCCACAGCTAGATAGAACAGAGGCAAATGACAGCAGCTTTGGGAGCCTTCACTTCTTCTTTCCTACACTCTGTGAATGGGCAAGAATGGTCAGGGGCCCCAAGTGACAAAAGTAGGAATATATGCATTATGCATATACATAATTCCAATATTGTGACCCTATTTTCCAATGGAAGGCAATCAGGGCTTTTTTTGAGCAGGAATGCACAGAAACGCAGTTCCGGCTGGCTTGGTATCAGGGGTGTAGCATAATATGCAAATGAATCATGCTGGCCCTTTTCTACAAAAAAACCCCTATGTTGAACAATGGTGCTGTCAGGGGTGTGGTCTAATATGTAAATGAGTTCCTGCTGGGCTTTTTCTACAAAAAAAACCCTGAAGGCAATTATTGTGAGTGAAATAATAATTAGATTTCTAATGATATGAATATAATGATGTCTAATTTATTTAATGAATTAATCCCAATATAATGGTGAACTGATATCTAAGGGATAGCCTATACATTTTACACATCATGGGAGGGTCAATAAAACACCTTCCTGTGACAAAATTTCCAAGCATTGACTGTATCTTCTAGACCAGCTTACCACATAGATTTCTCACTTTGTGTGGAGAGGCTGACAAATCTTCCTGGCAACTGCTGGGGGAAGAATGGAAACTCTCCACACAGTGGCAGAAACCCACATTGTAAGCTTTTCCAGGTGGTTATCTGGTCCAACCTTCTAGGATAACAGAAAACAACTCCACACCATTCTCTATATAACAGCCCTTCAAATACGTGAAGACGGTGATATCACCTCTCAGTCATCTCCTCTCCAGGCTAAACATACTCAGCTCCTTCAACCTTTCCTCATAGCACTTGGTCTCTAGACCCTTCACCATCTTTGTTGCCCTCCTCTGGACATGTTCCAGCTTGTCTGTATCCTCCTTAAACTGTGGTGCCCCAAACTGAACACAATACACTAGGTGAGGTCTAACCAGAGCAGAGTAAAGCAATACCATCTCTTTGCATGATCTGGACGCTACTGTTGATACAGCCCCAAATCATATCCCTATGCCATGGTACTACCAAAAACATCATTAGAATAAATTATTCAAAGATTAAGATTTTGAATTCATCTCAAATCTACTCTACATTTTTTTAATTTTATTTTTTATTTTATTCAATTTTTAGCCCACCCTTCCCATAGAACAGGCTCAAGGCAGGTCACATCATAAAAGACAGTCAACAATTTTTTTAAAAAAATAAAATATATAAAATGTAAAATTATAGAGACTAAAATGACAAATTCTGTCTCACAAACATGGCCTATTGTCCAGGTCCAGCAGGTCCTACAGCACTGGGATGGAATGAAAGGGTGGCGACCAATAACAAGTGACATCCACTGACTCAGCTGAAAGCCTGGCAAAAGAGCTCTATTTTACGGGCCCTGCAGAATTGAAGTAAATCCTGCAGGGCCTGTATCTCCAGGGAGAGTTTATTCCACCAGGCAGGCCCTAGCCCTCGTCGAGGTCAGACAGATGTCTCTGGGGCCAGGTATCACCAAAAGGTGTTGAGTCACTGATTGTAAAGACCTACGAGGCTCATACAGGGAGAGGCGGTCCCGAAGGTATGCTGGCCTCTGGCCATATAGGGCCCTAAAGGTAAGTATCAGCACCTTGAACGGATTCAGTATTCAATAGGTAGCCAGTGCAGTTCACACAGCACAGGATGGATCCGTGCCCCTAAAAGCGACAATGTCAACATCCATGCAGCAGCGTTCTGCACCAGCAGGAGTTTCTGGAGCAGGGTCAAGGGTAGCCCCATGTAGATAGAGTTACAATAATCCAGCCTGGAAGTTACCTTTGAATGGGCACTGTGACCAGGTTAGGGTGAGATACAGGACCAACTGTCTGACACCTCAGATGAAAAAAGGCCAATCTGGCAGTGGTGGTAACCTGGGCCTCTATAGTCAGAGAATCATTACTCTATATTTAACCTCGAATATGAATCAAAGTCTAACCTTCTTGAGGCATCTGAGTACACCTGCAACTCTACCTGTTTACAGGCATCCTCAAAATGGAGACGGCTAGGCATTCTTCCACACTCTTTCAACTCCATGGATACTCTAATGTAATGATATGGAGCTCTAAAACTTGCACAGAAAGCCCACCCTGAAATCACCACCCAACATTAACATTAAGGTATGATGACTTTGAACTCTTTCAGTGTCACCTTCTGTCCCTTGATCCATCCTATCTGCCTGCTTAATCTAAACTCCTTCAGCAATATGGACATCCCTGTCACCTTTATTAATCTCTACCACTAATATTAAATATTATTAATCTCTACCACTAATATATTGTACTCAAGTTGGCAAATCTACAAGTAAAACTAGTAACTATGGTAGGAAGACTAAGCCAGATGGTTGTTCATTGAGAATATGGGGAAAGCCCTCTGTAGACATATAAATTACAAATTACCAACTATAGAGATTTTGGTATAGTGAGAATATAGAGGACCATGCCCTGTTCCATAGAGAGGCACAGGACAGAATTTGTGTATTCCAGTTCCTGTATTCAGCAGAAAGTCTGGTATTTCCCCTCAAGAGACTGGACCAAAGATATTGACTGCTTTTTTTTTTATGTACCCAGGGAAATTCTAAACCCACTGAGGGATACAGTAAGAAGTGTTCTTAAATCTTGTATGAATTCTATCCTTGTACAGGCCAAATAAATCAGCTTAGCAACAGGAAACAGAGTTCTTATTGATAACATAACACTAATAAATTAACAGGGATGTAGCATGGTATAGTATAGCTCAATCTCATAAGATCTCAGAAGCTAGGCTGAGCTGGCATTTGGATGGGAGACCACGAAGGAAGACCATGCAGACAAAGCAAACCAATTCTTAATCACTTGACTGGTAAGTCCCTTGCTGGGGTTGTCATAAGTCGGCAGGGCCAACCCTGACAAATACTTGGAACGGAAACCTCCAAGGAATACCACAGAGATAGGCAATATCAAGCCACCTCTCTGAAATGTCCTAACTTCAATAGGGGTTGCCAGAAGTCACCATGACTTCCAGGCATGCAAACACACACACACAAATACTGAAAGAGAGAGAGAAAGACTCTGTGGGACTAAAGTACAGTATTTTTTGCACCATAAGACTCACTTTTCCCCCCCCAAAAAGTGGAGGGAAAAGTGTGTGCGTCTTAAGGAGCGAATACTGCAAAAAATTCACAAATGCCTCTAAATTCACACAAACGGCTCTAAAAACTAGGTGCGTCTTATGCTCAGGTGCGTCTTATGGAGCGAAAAATACGGTAGTTGCTTTTGATATACTGAATTTTTACCCTGGCTGATCAAGTTAGAGAACATTCAAACCAAACAAAGTCCAGACCAAATGTATAATTATGTATATGCTGTATATGGCGTTGTGCCTTCCCTAGAATATGAGAACAAGGCTTCATCTGCTTCCAGTCACTCCCTGCAGGTGTGTAGGACAAATGTATTTGCTACTCTTCCAGCTTTTGCTTCCAAGATGAACCACAGGCCTATCAGTCTAAGAATTCCACCTATATCTGTGGTTTATTATAAAGATTTGTGGGATTACAAGAGAATCACGGGATGGGAATGATATCATATCTGGCTTTTTGCCTGGAAATGACATCACAAAGTCAGCTTGCAATGCTGGTTTCCAGGGCTGTGCCCAAGAAAGCTCTCAGAGGTTGCCAGCAATGGGTTGGCAAACCTTGGCAATCTATACTAGGGTATTAATTAAATCATTAACATCTTTTTGAACCTTTCTGTATAGCAGTATTTGTGGAGTGGAGAAATACCAGAACAGAGTTCAGCTTGAGTGCTGCATAATATACAGAATGTATAAAAAATTACTTTTTTCACAGAAAAAAAATGTATGCATTTTTAAATTGTGCTATTTCAAAGTGAGCTATAAAATAGGTCATTACACACTGGGGCAAAATGAATACACTATGAATAATTCATTTTTATGGAAATCCGTCTATACTTATTGGTGACATGAGTCATGTAACGTGTATCATTTTTGTGTGATGCGTTGTTAATAATGAATAAGGATTTATCATTATATTATTATATTAAATGCAACGAGCAATATTAAAATTTGCTCTTCCACTGGAATCAAATGATTTACTGCACACATCTTAATTTGCTTCAAAAACTGAGCTGCTCTTTTCATTACTACTGATCACATTTTCATGCCGTGCAATATGAAATCTCTGATTCTGCAGACCAGGAGTTCAGTGTAGCAGGAATGTTTCTTGCATGACCACTAATCAGTGTAATGCAATTTACAAGACAGCGGACTTGAAATGCCCACTTTGCCGTGGAAGTTCACTGGATGACCTTGGTCCAGTCATGCATTCTCAGCCTAACCTACCTCACAAGGTTGCTGTGAGGATAAAATGGAGGACATGTGAACAATATAAGCTGCTTTGAATCCCCTTTTGAGAGAAAGGCACCCCAACAAATAAGGCTGCCAGGCCTCAGCCAGCAACCTTGGGAGCATTTGAGAGGCAGGGACAGGTGCACAAGCATCACACCAGCACACTGACATCACTTTTCTCAAAAATCAAAGTCATATCATGGCATTAGGCAGGGGGATGCCCTAGGATTCTGTGGTTAAACCACAGAGCTTTTGGCAAATCATAGAGCATCTCCCCACCCCCCGATGTCATTGCATCATTTCACTGGAAGTGATATCAGTACAGTGCTTCAATGTTGGTGTGCTCCCCTTCCCCTCCCCACTTTCCTTTCACGGGCATTGCAACTGGGTTTGCCATCAGGGCCGAAGACAGGGCAATTTCCAGCTGAGAGATATAGTTGCCTAGTTTGTTAACCAGCTACTAGATAAATTCGTTGTGTCAGTTTCTTGTTATTAGATGAAGCAAAAGCTAATATTATGAACTAATATTATTAACAACACATTGTCACATGTTGTATTAAAGCAAGCAGCCAAGTGTCCAAAAGAATACTCACTACTAAAAAAAGGGAAAATTAGTAGTTGTATTTTTAGGACTAAAGTATCATAATAGTAATATTATAGAATAATATAGTAAATATAATATAATATAATGCAGTATAATATAGTAAAATTATAGCTTGTCTCGCCATTTTTGCACAGCAAAGAGAAACTGGTTTTTAGTGGTTTCTGCCTCGCAAAAATGGCACCCCAGGGCAGATAGTGGGAAATCGGAAGGACGTCGTGCTGAAAAGAGGAATGTCAGCACGGAGTAGGGTGAGTGCAAAATAGGACAAAATTTCAGAACCAGGAGTCACCCAGGAGTATCCCACCAATGTGAAAAGTGCCATACAGAGTCAATTGAAACTTGGCATTCAAGCTTGCTCATACCATCAGTCCTGATGGATTCCATTGATTACAGTGCTTGACAAAGGTCACGAAAACTCTGTTATGGTTAAAATGTAAATGTAGCAGAGATAAAATGCAGCAGAGGCAATGTATTAGCCTTTAAACAAGCACTTCACTTACTAATAAAGGGAGTATTTACTTGGAGTTGAAAATAACAAACAATAAAATACAGGAAAACATCCTGTCTAGCTAGTTTCACCTATATCTTAAGAAACTTCTATAACTCATGTGAGGAGAGACTAGAGGTTCTAGAAACAAAAAGCCATAAAACTGAATCCAACTCTCCAATCCATCCCCAATGCATTGATTAGCCAACTGAAGCATCCCAATACAAGTTAATTATGCATATTCTCACCTAACTCTGGTGGGAAATACGTGCAGACTATTCTATTGGTCTGTAGCCTTAAGCTACCTAAGACATCAGCATGCATAAACAGTTGGTTATCTCATGATTCCCAGGAGGGAACCTGCAAAAACCCAACAAACTCCCCCCAAAGTAACAGCTTCTCCCCTCATGAATGATATATACAAGAAACAGGATGTTGGTGTTTTTGTTTTGTTTTGTTACAGCATCCTTCTGCATGCAAAGAGTGGAATCAAGAAGAGCAACACACACTTTGGGCAATCCCCACATGGAACAGAATTTGAGAGCATTCTGCCATCAAGAAGCAGTTGACACTCAATTCCATCTCTTCTTTCCCTCTAAATCCAGGGAAGCAATAATCAATCTGTGTTTAGAGGCTGTGAGAAATTGGAGGTGGGTAAACAAATCAAAACCTACTCTAATTGATGGAAATGTTGTGAGTTGGTAATAAGGCTATGAAACAGTTACAGCCTGTTCCAGACGAAGTGAAACCCTTCCTGCACAGTACTGTTGTTGGCAAGATGCCTTGCTTGCACCCACAAGAATGCAGGAGTATTTACAAGTACCATTATCCAGCTTTGACTGGTTTACTCATGACAAACATTTCTGCAGAACGCTGTGCTGGTCACAAACTCCCATGCCTTAGTAAAGTCCACATTTTTTGACTACAACTTACTGTACATGGAACTGCCCTTGAAGACAATTCTAAAGCTACAGCTAGTACAAAATATAGCAGAGTCCTTACTGCATACCACCAGATGAAATATATAACTTCTGCAATTTAGTTTATCTTCCAGTATGCTATCAGGATCAATATAAAGTGCAGGAAACTTGGCAACCCCAGTTCCAATCCAAGTATCTTTCTGATAAGGAGACAGTTAAGTGATATATCTCAGGCACAAAAGTGATGCATCTCAGGCTCTTCTGAAGCACCTTCAAGTTCTGTTCCAATGGAGTGAATGAAAAACATGAACACTTTGTTTTAATGAGGAGATGCCATGGGGAATAAACACATCAACACCACATTGGGGATCACTGCCCTAAATTATCTGAGCCCAGAGAACCTGAATTGCATTCTCTTGCATCATTTTTTCCCAGCTTTAAGATCCTTGAGGAAAGCCATCCTGTGGGAAGCTGCTTTATCAGAAATTAGATTGTAGGTACTCTCTGAACACCCTTTCAGTTGCGGTCCTAGTCTGTAGACCTCCTTGCCTGAAAAGATGCCTTCTGGAGAAATTGGGAAAAAATTGTTCTAGATAGTCTTTGAAACCATGGACTAACTGAATGATTGGCAACAGCACCATCTCTTTTCTTATTCTCTGTCGGTTTTAGGATGCTTTAAATATTTTAGATGTTTTTAATGGCATTTTGGGACTGAAAGGCAGCACAAAAATTGACCAAACAAATCAGAACCTTTTTCTGCAAGTGTTCTGTCTTTACTATATCTGGAAATATCTGCCATTTCACATTTCAATTTAATATAATTTCAACTAACAAACTTCTATAATTACATTCTCATATATTTTTTAAAAAACCATGTTGACATTTTATTTTCAGATGCTGATGACTGAGGCTGATGCAAGCAATAGGAAGAATGGTGCTTTTGTTTAAAATGCAGTAATTAAGCCAAAGGTGATTGTGTCAGTCCTGATTACTGTAGCCTAATTAAGCCTCTTTAATAGGCAAGGCAAATACTTGTGAAATTATCTGCATTTTTCAGTAGGAAACACTGTTGTCTAAACAAATTCCCTGAATTCTTCCAATACATGATCAAACTCCAATTCATATGAAAATGAAGGCATTTGGAATTAGCGTCACAGTATAAGATTTTTTTGTTGTTGTCCGACAGTATAAAACCATGCTATTTCTTTCTACTGCCCATATATTGATTTCTTATGTAAATACAATTTAAGAAACATGAGAATTATCTCAGTGAACAGGTTTCTTTTATTTACTTTAGCCTCATGTTTCCTTTTAGCACCAAAAATCATTTGCCTTGATGAAGCAGTCATGACCAGTTTGCAGAGCAGAGAAGAGTACAGCGATAACTATTCAGAGGTAAGATATTTATATTGGCATGCTATTTATCCTATGGACCTGTAAAGAGATTCTCAAAAAAATGTGTGCTGACCAAGGTCTGTATAAACATAATATATGCTTCGTGCAATGCAAAATGCTGATCTAAGTGACATTTTGAAATTGTTTTTGCTTCTTGAATGGACATGGTAGAACTCCCTGATACTGTCCTAAAAGGGCTGACTTACAAGGGGAGCACTAACACTATGCTTTCCATTTATCTAGAGTAGTTCCACACTATAAATCTTTTGTGCTACTGAAGAATCCCTTTTCTTCATTCAGCGGCAAGCTGAGTTTTCTCATAGGTCTTAATCTACTGCCCCATAAAATCCCATCCCTATGGCAAGGTCCAACGGTATATCTACTTGAAAATAAGTCCTTTCAGCAAAGACCCTCCTTCACCAAACAATTTCCCTTTTGTTCCTTTATGTTAAGTTTAAATAATTGTTTTATATTCTTGCAGGGCTGATCAATTCTCTTTGGCTTTCATGAATTAATAATTATTCTATTCCCTTGGGAAGGTATGGGCTATGTCATATTTTGTAGCCAGCTAAAGTCACTGCCTATTTTTTACTGTATGTTTATTATCATAAACTTTGGAGTCTATAGGTTGCATTCCATACCTCATGTACCATTTGTAGGGCCAGTGCAAACAACTTTAGTAGACTAGTCTTGGCTGGTTCTCCATTCCCACAGGGAGGAAGATGTGGACACCATACAGATTTGCAGCAACAGAATACTTTATTCAGGACTAAGGGTGTGCATTCAGTATAAACCAAATCTTATTGATATTTTTGGGATATTCATTCAACGGAATACAGAGTCTTTAATCTGATTCAACTACCAATATAGCTGAGCCCAAATTAAAGCCGATATTTGGGCACACCTTGGAGAAGACATTTAAAGAGACCACAGTCACTTTAGATGCCTTCTGAGTTCACACACTGAGTTGTACCACTGTGACAGCACGGGCCAGCTTGGAGATGGCATTAGAAAGAGACCTCTTTAAATGCCTTCTCCAAGTCAGCCTGTGCCACTGCCATAGCGGCCCTCATTTAGGCCTCCCCGGGCTGTCCTTAAAGGTGCCATGCCATCTTCCAGCCCCTCTGTGCCACAAAGTGCAATTATGAAAAGTGCAATTATGGTTCAGAAAAGGGCAACTAGCATGATTAAAGGGCTGGAACACCTTCCCTATGAAGAAAGGTTGAAACGCTTAGGGCTCTTTAGCTTGGAGAAACGTCGACTGAGGGGTGACATGATAGAGGTTTACAAGATAATGCATGGGATGGAGAAAGTAGAGAAAGAAGTACTTTTCTCCCTTTCTCACAATACGAGAACTCGTGGGCATTCGATGAAATTGCTGAGCAGACAGGTTAAAACGGATAAAAGGAAGTACTTCTTCACCCAAAGGGTGATTAACATGTGGAATTCACTGCCACAGGAGGTGGTGGCGGCCACAAGCATGGCCACCTTCAAGAGGGGGTTAGATAAAAATATGGAGCAGAGGTCCATCAGTGGCTATTAGCCACAGTGTGTATGTGTGTGTATATATATATATATATATATATATATATATATATATATATATATATATATATATATATTTGGCCGCTGTGTGACACAGAATGTTGGACTGGATGGGCCATTGGCCTGATCTAACATGGCTTCTCTTATGTTCTTATGTTCTTATGCTTTTAAATATAGGGACTTTGGCTGATTACAGACTGACTTCGTACTTATGCATGCCCCATGTAGTGTGAAAAGAATGTAATTTATAGTTGATTAATGACTGCTGAGAAACTGTTGAGCATAAGAGAAAAAACAGGAAGTAACTAATTAAACAGGAAGAAATTCTAAATTAACAGGAGCACTTGGAAACATGAACAGTGCTTTTATTGCCTAAATGAAACAGCTTGGTGTTGCAGTTTTTTAAAAAAACTGCCGTCAGAGCTTCCTCTAATCCAAGAATGAAAGGTGATGGGAATTCAACAGATCCAGCATTCCAGCCAGCATGTAGACTTTGTTTCTTCTGTGGTTTCTGCTGTGCTGAAAGGAATACTGTTCCCTCATCTATTAAACTCCATGCTGACATTTTGAGCGTTCCCATTTTCAGACTCATTGTGTGTGCCAAATTTCAACTTTCTGGTTTGGTTGGAATGCCTTAACAACCTCAGAGTGTACCATCTGACCCCATTTCCAAGGAGAGCTGTCAGGAGGTTTTTTGGTAGGAAAAACCCAGCAGGAATTCATTTGCATATTAGGCCACACACCCCCTTCTGCCAAGCCAGCCAGCACTGTGTTCCTGTGTGTTCCTGCTCAAAAAACCCTGAGAGTTATACATTTCACCTTTCAGAGAATTCTAGCAATCAGTGGGTCTTGGGTTTTCAGGAAGGCCCAGAAGTGCCTTAACCACTGAATGCCATACTTTATTCCCCTTTTTTCCAAGGTGACACTTCAAAGGTCTCAAATGTTTAAAATATTTTTAGACTATCCAGAAAGCTGGAATTTGACATACTTTGACATCAAGGTATTTGATTACTAGGGGAAAAAACCTGAAAGGGAGATGAATAAGTTTCCATTTCTATTTCTTCCTAGTAATAAGAATGATTTGCCTGCACATACGCCAAAAATTCAGGACTTTACCTTATTGGACATTATCCCACTGATTTTGATACATTTGTTGTTGGCTCCTACTCATACAAATCATAGGGCTAAATTACATGAGAATGACATCACTGAGGATAACCTGGAAATGTCCATCGTATTGTAGGAGTGAATTCCCACCAAAGAACTCATTGTAAGTGACCTCCAGGGCCCAACTCTGGTCAGGACCACTGTGGACCTGGAGAAAAGCCATTCTCCACAAGCATCATACTCCAAATATGTTAGAAAAATGGAGGGATCAAAGGCTGTGAATAAATCCAAAGAAACCTTGGTTCATTTGTAAGTAGAAATCATCCACCACAGAACAACAACAACAACATTTTGATAGACATTTACAAATGTCCTCCTTTCCAACCTTCTTATTATCAGGGTGCCTTATGTAACGTATTTGCAAAAATTCAACTTTCTGGATGGCCTAGAAATATCTTAACCATTGTGGACAACTCACTGAGTCCCTCATTTTTAGGGGAGAGAAATATCTTTGGTTTTTTTTTAAAAAAAAAATTAGGATGCTAAAAATGTTGCATACAGATGTTTAAAATTAAATTATATAGGTGACCTCTGACCTCTACACTTGTCACAAACAGTTTCTACGTAGTCACAGCTACAAGAGACATCTGAATGAATTCGCAATATGTCTCTGGTGAATGATGACCCTGTCAAGAACCACCCTCCCCACCACCACCCTTAGTTTACTCTTACTCTCAGGGTCACCTTTAGAATTTAACACCTACAAGCTGGGGAAGGGTTATGGATGGGGTTTCTTAACTGTTTCCCAGTCCTCGCTGTACTCAGCCTCTACTGGTTAGCTCAGCCAGGGAAGCTACTCCAGGAAACATTGTCTGGTTGAGTACCCAGCCCTCTTGGTAGTTTGCCACCTCTCCCTTTATAGACAAAACCCCAGGAGGGAGAAAAGGAGCCCCCCCACCTGGTTCTACTTGCAAAGAGAGTCAGCAGCAGCCCCACCCTAAGGCCAATGCAGACTGCTTCCCCCACCCAGAAGATTAGTTGGACGGATTAAGATAGCTGAGGTCAAGGTCATCAGATCCCTGGAGCGCTCTAACAGGCAACACACAGACCAGCACCAGTAACAAAGTAAGGCTTTTTATTGTAAACAAAAAGCAGTCATAAGGATAAAATAAACATTAAGGCAGTGCAAAATTAAAATAAAAACATAATATAAGCACTAACTAGACATTCAGACAGGCAGTACATTGCCATGTGGATAAGTACAGTCTTAGCATTCCAGCCAACAATATTCCAGCAACCTACAAAGAAAGAATGGCCAGAGAGAGTGGCAAGCCAACAAGGCACTTAGCCCTTAGGCTGGTGCAGAGTTATAGCAATCCTGTCCCTCACTGTCGTTCTGGACCAACCAATCAGAGACAGGGACTAATCACGATGACAAAGCAGATCTTGAAGATCTTGACCGCTCACTTAGGCCCTCAGCTGTCAAAGCCAATTAAGCCAGACATGTTCTTCCACCTTTCACATTGACCCTAATTAGTGTAACCCAACAGGTGAAGGGAGTCAAAGCTTCTTGTTTTCACAGCCCAGTTCTTAAAGGAGACCCTCCACACCTACAAGCAGGGTTTTTTTGGTAGAAAAAGCCCAGAAGGAACTCATTTGCATATTAAGTCACACCCCCTGACATCACCATTGTTTCACATAGGGCTTTTTGTAGAAAAAACCCAGCAGGAACTCATTTGCATATTAGGCCATACCTCCTGCCACCAAGCCAGCCAGAACTACATTCCTGTGCGTTCCTGCTAAAAAAAAAAAAAGGCCTGCCTACAAGGCCATGAACCTGATTAAGGGTTAGGGATCATGACAGACCCTGAAATCATGTTATGTTTCATTTTAGTCTAATGAAGACATAGAAGAAAAGCAGAGACATCTGAACCTTGATGAGCTAAAGAACTGGGGATTAAAGAACATTGTGAAGATGAGCATGCCTACAGTGAACAAGATGCCAAGTTCAGTCGCTAATTTGCCTCTGAGGTTTGGTAGAAATTTTCAGGAAGAAAGAAGCATCAAGCCAGCAGCCAACCTGCCCCTCAGGTTTGGAAGGGCATTTGAAGGCATCCTTTCAAGTTATACCCTTCCTTTCACACACAGGTTTGAGAGAGCTCCTTTTGTTCAAAGCTCCATCCATTCTCTTGCTAACTTGCCACAAAGGTTTGGAAGATCCCTTCTCTTCATCCTACCTCAAGAGATCCAACAGTCTGATCAAGAAACCAACAAGTAAATATGTCTGATTTGTATAGTGCTTAATTCACTGACATGCTTTATAAAGCAACTTATAACAATATCATTGTAATATCTGTTTGTGTTAGTTGCCACCTACTGGTTAAATGGTAGATACTTTTGTATAGCAGATTAGGCATGCTCCTTGGGAAGCCAGGGCTTGTGTAGTGGTTTTCTAAGATGGATGCCTGTCTGTGTCCGTATGTGACTCAAATAAAATAGTTATACCCTTGCTTTGCTGGTGTGGCCTCCTAATACTGCAATCATTGAACAATCAGTTGGCATCTATGAAGAAAGGTTGAAACGCTTGGGACTCTTTAGCTTGGAGAAACGTCGACTGCGGGGTGACATGATAGAGGTTTACAAGATAATGCATGGAATGGAGAAAGTAGAGAAAGAAGTACTTTTCTCCCTTTCTCACAATACAAGAACTCGTGGGCATTCGATGAAATTGCTGAGCAGACAGGTTAAGACGGATAAAAGGAAGTACTTCTTCACCCAAAGGGTGATTAACATGTGGAATTCACTGCCACAGGAGGTGGTGGCGGCCACAAGTATAGCCACCTTCAAGAGGGGTTTAGATAAAAATATGGAGCACAGGTCCATCAGTGGCTATTAGCCACAGTGTATGGAGCACAGGTCCACCAGTGGCTATTAGCCACAGTGTATGTGTGTATATAACATTTTTTGCCACTGTGTGACACAGAGTGTTGGACTTGATGGGCCGTTGGCCTGATCCAACATGGCTTCTCTTATGTTCTTATGTTCTTATGTTCATCTCTCTCTCTATAAGAGGCAAGCTATGTTGCCAGTGACTCACCTCATCTTCTATCTGCTGAGCTGCATGTCACTCAGTCTTCACGGAGAGGAACCCCACCTTTCAGCCCCAGGACACTGAGGAAGCTGCCTTCACCAATGACTCACTTTTCCCTCAGTGGCTGTTGTTAGGCAACCATAGCATTCCAGGCTTGGTTCTGTCAGTAAAAGATGGGGGGCAAGCCCTTTCCAGGCCAATTTTGGCCTTTGTGGGAGTACTCACTGAGGCCAGTTCTGACTAAGGCTGCCAGCTACAGGTTGGGAAATTTCTGGAGATTTTCTGGTGGAATCTAAAAAGCCAGAGGTGAGAGGCCTCAGCTGAACATATTGCCATAGAGTCCACCAAAGCAGTTATTTTCTCCAGAGACAGAGATATCTGTTGTTTGGAGTTCAGTTGTGATATCAGGAGATCTTCAGCCTCCGCCTAGAGGTTAATAGTCAAAACAATAGACTGCAATGTGGAGAATTCAGATTAAAAATACAGTGCTTTCAGGCATAACAACACAACAATAAGAGTAATTTAGTGGTAGCCAGTCATACACAACAAAACATTAATTCCAAATATACATTGCAAATATATGGATACATAAATTCCATAAATGAATTCCAAATATATTGACAAATATATATGGACAATGGTGGATCGATCCAAAGTGCACAGTTTCAAATCTTCATCAGGCCCAAAGATGAATGGATAAATAAATATTCCTGTTTGTTAGTTAAAGAAACAGAAGCTAAATTATTGAAGCATAATAATAACCAAAAATAAAGTGTAAACATTAAAAAAAGCACCTACTTGGTGTCACTTTGAAATGGGACCTTTAACCTGGACTCCAGAGAGCTTAAAATCTTAATAATTAAAATTGAAAAAAATATAAGCTAAATCACAAAGGCTTAACAAATTAATAACAAAAATAAAGTCTAAGCACTCAAATGTAAACCTACTTGTTACCACTTTTGGAGTGGGGCCAAAACAGGCTTCAAAGAGCTTGTAATCTTATAAACTAAAATAAAAAGAAGGCAGAAACTGAGACACACTTATACAAAAACTGTGTCAATTATAAACATTTCACAACTCTTCAAACAAATAATACATACCAAGAACTTGTGTTTGTATGGGAATCACCACAAACATTCACACATAGCCGAAGCCTATACCAATTATACAGGTGGGCGCTGCAGGGAGTGGGGAGAAGATGAAAAGCTGAAGTCAGAGGGGCAAATAAAGGTAGGATGAGGGTTGGCTGGGAAGAAGGTAGGGTCACCAACTCCAGGTTGGGAAATTCCTGGAGATTTGAAGGGTGGAGCTTAGGGAGGGTGGGGTTTGAGGGGAGGTGGGACCACTGTCAGGTACAATGCCATAGACTCCACTCTCCAAACCAGCTGTTTCCTCCTGGGGAACCATTGTTGCCAATCTACAGGTGAGGGCTGGAGATCACCAAGAACTGCAACTGCTCTCCAGATGGCAGAGATCCCCTGAAGAAAATGGCTGCTTTGTAGGGTGGACTCTGTGTCATTATACCCTGCTGAGGTCACTTCCCTTCTGCTTTGCTACTCACTGTGGAGAAAGACTGTACTTTTCCTAGGTAGAGTTTTCAGGAAGAGGGAAGAAGATGGAAAGCTGAAGTCAGATTTGTTCCCCTACAGAAAATGGCCACCTTGAGGTTCATATGGTATACCATAACACAACCATGCCAGGCCAAAAAAGACAGATCATGCTACAAGCACATGCTAAATACTGCAAGGTTGAATACAACAGGAAAAAGCAGCAACAATGCACTGCAGACAAAAAGAATGCTGAGGTGCAGCATCTGTGTGATCATCATCATGTTATGATGCCACAGCAAATTGAGGCACTCCCCCAAGAGCCTCTTTCTAGAGCCTGTTGTATTTATTTCCATAATGGACCTTATTCCTAGTTACATATATTTGCCCAGGGTTGTGTAGATAAGAAAAGATGGTCTTGGTAAATATTCAAATACAATAACCTGAGAATAGGATAAAAACAGATTTAATATTGTTTAGAGCAGCAGGGTCACCCTGGAAGCATTCTCATTACATTCAGTCAAGGTGTACCTTTTCTTTCCAAGTCTGAGCGCTGGAGAGGTGAAGGAACAGTCCTGCAGGTTTGAAACAGAAGCCGTGAGCACACTGCATATTGGCTGGGCCCCATGACGTCACCAAGAAATCCCCCAAGGCAATTTAGCACTTAAAGCTTCCCTTTTTAAGATAGATATGGTAACATATGACAACAATACAAAAGAATCCCACCTGCAGCAGAGTGGAAACCCAAGATGACTGAGTAGGTATTCAGTTCACAGGCATGCCGGGAAGGAAAGGGCATGTGCCACCACCTCCCACTTCCTGGATGCAGAGCCGGCCCTGCCACTAGGCAAACTAGGTGGTTGCCTAGGGGTCTGGGATGTAGGGGGTGCCAAATTGGGCTCCTCCCCACTCAGCAAATGCCTCGTTTGCCTCCTCCCTCCCTGGTCAATTTCAGTGCTGGGGAACCAGCGCTCGAGTGCTGCACTCCCTGGTAGGCAAGCTAAAGCCGTTCCCCCCCACCACCCCTGCCGATAAAGACTCAAAGACTCACTCAAAGTCCGTACTGTGGGGCCGGCCAGCTGGCCGAACACAGCGGGAAGGAAAGGATGTGCGTCACCACTTCTTCCTCCCACTTCCTTCCCATCCAGGAAGTGGGAGGTGGCGGCGTTGTGTGCCCTTTCCTTCCTACTGCGGCTGGTCAGCTGGTTGGCCCTGCAGCACTCTGAGTGAGTCTTTGAGTCTTTATCAGGTGTTTGGGGGGGCAGCTTTAGATGGCCTGCCAGGAGTGCGGCGCTCAAGCACCAGTTCCCCGGCACTGAAATTGACCAGGGAGGGAGGAGGAGGCATGGCTGCGGGGGGCAGGGAAGCCAGGGGGAGGTGGGGCATGGCAGCTCCGCGGACGGGGGCACTGTGGAGGGGGGGGCAAGAGTTTGCCTAGGGCACCATTTGCCCTTGGGTGACCCCTGGGTATGCAGATTTGTCATACTAGTCACAAACCCCAGCTCACTATGGCACTCAGAGGTAAACTATAAACTCTGTTTTTATCTCGTCTATATCCAAGTCAGAATTCTGTTTTTATAAAATGAAACAAACTTCTTACAAGGGTTGCCAACCTCCAAGTGAGGCCTGGAGTTCTCCCAGAATTACAAGTGATCTCCAGACTACAGTGCTCGGTTTCACTGGAGGAAATGGGGGCTTTAAAGAGCAGACTGTAGCATACAGTCAAGGAGACATGGGAGTCCTACAGTGGCATGTCTGGGAGCCTCTCCAAGCCCTGAGTGGCTTCCAGTGTGCACTGCAGCAGTAGCCAGGCCCCAAGTGGCTTCCTGCATGCACCACAGAGGCTGGGCTTCAAGCAGCTCCCGGTGTGTGCCATGGATAGTGACACTGGATCTTGAGTGGCTCCCAGCACCTGCTGTAGTCAGGGTCGGCATTGCCACTAGGCAAACTGGGTGATTGTCTAGAGCGCCAAGCCTTCTGGGGGCACCAAATCGGGCACCGTATGACTCAATCATGTCATCAGTGGGGGGGGGGGGGGTGCCAGAAGTTAGCCTTGCCTAGGGTGCCTGACAGTCTAGGGCCAGCCCTGGCTGTAGTAGTAGCTGGACCCCAAATGGCTCCCTGTGTTTGCCACACTGGTGGCTCGGCCCTGAGTAGCTCCTGACATTCACAGCTGCTCCAGGGCTCTCAGAAGCCCAGTAAGCACATTGCCTCTGCAAGTGCAGACAACACTGTTTAAATTTTTAATTTTTTAATTTTACTTTAAGGGAAATTTAAACATGTCAGATTTTTCTGCAAGCTTGGGAGGTTCCCCTAGTCTGCATAAACATCTGTTTAGCCTCTGTTCTTGTTACAAATGACAGAAAATAAGCAATGCCAGTCCTTAAGAAGGAATTCCTGTTTTCTTATCTTAATCAGATGTGTTATTTCTTCAAAATTCTCCCTGCTTTTGCTGCATTCTCCTTTTAAGTAACTGACAGTCTTAATTATACCAACTATTCTGATTTACCACTGGGGTGAATCAACCAAAGCTTTCCTGCAATGTATGGGTCAAAATAACGAGATTAACCTAAAAATATTTGCAAGCTATCAGAAAAGAAATTTTCTGTAAGTAATTTCTGAGATTTGTAACTGCAAGAAAGTGCATTTCACTACTGGCAAAATTGTTGCAATTGGCGTTCCAAAGAATTTGGCACAAGTCACTATTATATTAGAGTAATGGTACACACTGACCAAGAGCATGATTTATGCAAGATTAAGGTGGAGAATAATTGGGAGTTAGTCACCTCCCAGATAATCACAAGCTAAATTTCATTCATTAATTAACTTCCCTTTTAAGTAAGCAAATCATTATTATGAGTACTATTATTTTGCCATTTCACAACAGCCTGTTTTACTTTGCTCCATTCCTTGATTAAAACACATTATGCCAAAATAATATATGCAATCTGGAAGTGTAAATTATAAGAGACAGTCATGATCTTCTTCATTCCAGTCTTTTCTGTATTTGTGGCAGTGACATGAAAAGGAAGATGCAGCTCATTGTGTGTCATGGTATGTCTTGCTTCCTACACAAGCAGCTAGACCAGGGGTGTCAAACATGTGGTCCATGGGCTGCATCAGGCCCCCAGAAGCCTATCAGGCCCTATTGGCTATCATTTGCTTCCTTCTCCCTCTTGCTTCCTTCTGCATCACAGTGTGCTTTGCCAGGCTTGCTCAGTCACATGCGAGCTGCAGAGCAAAGCCTCTATTTTCTCCATTGGCTGAGGTGCCTCCTTTGGGGAGGGAGGAATAGCTTGCTTTGCCAGGCTCTCTCAATCATACAGCAGAGCTACTGAGCCAAGCCTCTCTCTCTTCTATTGGCTGAGGCTCCTCCCCATCCTGGTCCCCTGGGGAAAGAAGGAAAGAGCCAGAGCTTCTTTCACCCAATTCCCTGGATCGCAAAGGAGAGACGCCAAGAAAGCATCTTTATAACTAACTAGTGCTAATGTTTTAAGCATGTTTCATTTTTGTTTTATTTTAAAAAAATCTTTGTGTTTGTGTCCTTTATAAAGTTTATATCTTTGCTACCTGGCATTTCATTTTATGACAGACATGGCCTGGCCCAGCAAGGTCTCATTTATGTCAGATCTGGCCCTCATTATGAATGAGTTCGACACCTCTGAGCTAGACTTTCAAAGCAAGCCTTCAAATCCTGATGTAAGAACCTCCTAAAATGCACAGCCTGCCAGGTCCTTCCATTTTCTGGATTCCTTCAAATATGATTAGAAGTCAGCAAAGGGTTTCCCTGCCTGTGCAGAAAAATAGAGAAAACTTTTTGATTTCTGCTCTCATGGACATTTGCTGTCATGGAGGGATTCGGATAGAGCTAAGGGGCAGAATTTGCCCACAGTTGCTTTCTGATAACTCACCAGTTCTTGACCCTGGACTCCAGTTGTTAAGTGGATCTGGCCCTTCTTCATACAATTCAGTTTAGGACCAGCTCTTATCAGCCATCTCGTCATTTCCCTCCTAACAAGCAGGCCTCCAAACTGTAACAGCAGTTATGCAAAGAAACATTTGCTTAAATATGTACCATAAAAATGCTGGGTTAATACAAGCTCCTTACATCACTTTATGACCCCCCAAATTTGCAACACCAAGTCATTGTGATGTCAAAGGCACTTGGAGAGCAAGCCAAGAAATTACTGCAATGTACTGCACCAAAGTGAAAGGTAAGTTTGAGGGTCAAAATGGCACCTCTTGGTTCACTGGTTTCTCCCTTTTAGCTATCATGTTTTCTATAAATGTCAAGGTTTTGAATTAAATGACAGAGGGATTAAGGGGGTTGCTGATGAAAACACTAAGCATAGGTCTGCACCATGTGTTCATCACAGAGATGGGCCATGTAGTCTGGCCTCCTGTTCAGTACAGGAAATCCAAAGATGGAGCATCCCTGGCAATATGGCTGTTCAGCCTCTGCTCTAAGACCTTCAGTGGGGGAGATCCCACCCGCTCCCTAGGTAACTGATTCCATCATCAAACTGTTTTTAACCATCAGGAAGTTTTTCATAATGTTCAACCGAAAAAATGTGCAAACTTCATATTAAAGATCTTTATGAGTGTATCCTCATGGAAATGTAGACAAAAACAAGAATGCATATGCTATATGTTATTGACAGGGCCTTTTAAGTAGAAAAAGCCCAGCAGGGACTCATATGCATATTAGGCCACACACCCAGATGTCACCATTATTTCACACAGGGCTTTCTTGTACAAAAAGCCCAGCAGGAACTCATTTGCATATTAGGCCACACCCCTTGATGCCAAGCCAGTCAGAACTGCATTCCTGCTAAAAAAAACCCCACCCTGGTTATTGTTTTACGTAAATAAAACAATTCAAATTATTATTGTTAATTATTATATTTATCCTTCCAATAAAGTACAGCAGAAAAGTTGTCCAAATATGAATGATTAACCTATTAAACTGGAGATACTTCACCTTGCAGTAATTTCATAATTATCTATATAACTAAAACTAACCAGAAAAGTTATTATACTAAAATGAAACCTTCATCTGGGTTGTAAATATTAAGGCCAGCAAGAATTAGCCTTTATGTATAAAACCATGATTTAAATTGAGTCTTACTGACTAGTGATTTAAATCAAATCCACCCTGTTGTGAAGTATTGCATTCAATAGCTTAGAGTGCTGGAATGTTTTGCCTATACAGGAGCCTTCAAGCAGTGATGACAAGGGTGCAAAGCTGGCAAAAAGGCTCCAGGAACAGGAAAGTTGCTGAGGAAAACATTTTGCAAGAGTTGAAGCTGGAGGAAGTACAGCCTGTCACAAACTTTGACTTGAGTGGTACAGAATCTTGAACATAATATCCCTGAGAATTTGGTTTTTTTAGTTTTCAGATCTGCAAGTATGTATTGTTCCTTACTGTTTCAGTGTTGTTCTCAACCTTGAGAAAGACAGGTTATGAATAAATGGCTTTATGCCCATAATAAAATTAAGAATTAGCAGAAGAAGTAGAACAGTTAGAAACAAGCCCTTTCTTTGGAGGGTGTGTGTGTTATTTAGTGTTCAGAGGTGTCTTACATAATGCCTTCAGTAGGTATGTATTAGATATTTTAATAAAATCATGTGAGGTTCACATTACTGGACCAGTATAAGATAGCCACACCCTAATACCCTTGAATCTCTCAAACAAGGGTTGTTTTCTGAAAACAATTTGGTAAGAATCATAGAAATTGTATTTTATTGTTTAAATTAAAGAGAGAGATTATCAGGAATGGCATGTATGCTTCTATCTGTGGAACAAAACATTCCTGCCTTCCTTTCTCTGAACTTCCCAGAATATTACTCGTGGAGGGCAGGGGACCCTTAGAAAGAGCATCAGAGGAAAATGGGGGGCCTGTTAAAGTGGGAAATATGAAATAGTTGCCCACCTCCTTCTGCTGGTGGAAACTGCTCTTGGGCTACATTCCTGTGTGCCTACCATCTCTTAGTTTTGTACTGTGCTCTGAAAAAGCACTCTGTTGTAGCAATGAAAGTAGTCAGGTGTTCTTTCAAGCCCAGTTACCTGTTCAAACAGAACCTACCTGTCCAGATGGTACAAACACAGATGTTTGCTTTGATCCCTGAATGTCATATCTATGCATCCTCTTTGTTAATATTAAAGATGGAAGTGCACCCAATGTTGTCCTATTACAATGATGTACAAGATGGAACAGCATTAGTAACCAACACTTTAGAAACTACTAATCACCTGACTCCACTCCATATTCCTCCTGGACCACCTATACTGCCGGCTAGGTAAGAAACACTATTCATTGTTTACTTCTGTACCTTCTATCTAGCTGGTTTTCCTCTTGCCTTATACTAAGAATACATTCATTTTCTTTTGCAGGTAACAGCCTTTCAAATACTTGACATTTTATATTTGTCAACTGGCAGATAACTAGACTGACATACAATAAGACCCAGTGTGTTATAATGATGAGAGTACTGGATTGAGGCTTGAATTCCAGTCCTCACTCTGTCCTGAAGTTTATGGCTGGGCCAATTGTTCTCTCTCAGCCATTCACTCTCAGTCCAACCTGTCTTGTAGGGTTGTTAGGAGCTAAAAAGGAAGAGGATAGAACCATGTATAGTGCCTTGAGCATATATATATATATATATATAGAGAGAGAGAGAGAGAGAGAGAGAGAGAGAGAGAGAGAGAGAGAGAGAGAGAGAGAGAGAGAGAACAGCAAATGTCTTCACTTATGGGAAGCATCTGACTTTTCTCATTCCTATTGAAATATACCGATCATTTTCTTGATTTGTGGATATTTATCTCATTATGGCTGCAGTTCTATGCACATTTATACGCAAATGAAATTAATGGGAATTATTTTTAAGTAAAGATGCTTAAAACCAGACAGCATGTCATATTAATAATGACATATTGAATGAACCTTGGAATTAAACACAAGTTTTAGTATCCTAAAGCAACATATTTGAACCTGCTGTGTCCTTTGCTGATACTGCAGTTGGCTTTATCAGACCCCCACTCACCACCCACCCCTACTTCAACTAGGCAACCTATCCTTCACTATAGTTGTTGAACATGCAGGGGCTTTAACTCTAGCAGCAACAATGGCATCCTTTTTGAGATAGAGCTCTATTCCACACATCTGTACAGCCCGTCTATTTAATTTCTGCACTAATTTCCCAACACAATATTTCACAAGGGATGTACACAAAGAGGGAGAGGCTGTGGTTCAGTGGAACAGCCTCTGCTTTGCATCCAGGAGGTCCCAGGTTCAGTCTCCAGGACCTCCAGTTCAAATGATGTAGTTCATGATGTGAAAGACTTTTCTCTGCCTGAGACCCTGGAGACAATACTGACCTTGATGGACCAATAATCTGATTCTGTATAAGGCAGCTTCATGTGTGTGCATTTTATTTAGATTCCACTTTGGCTCATTTTGTTCATTCATAATTTTGTTTGAACACTTCAATATTGCTAAGATTGACATTTGGAGTACCCCTTATTCAAGGGATCCTCACTCCCAATTGTCAGGCTGGTGGAGACTACATCCCTTTTCCACAGGCACTTAGAGAAAGTTTTCACTTGCAGACTGGACTGGGAAGGGAAAAAATGCTTCAAACTTCCAAAATCCAGCACAGCAAGACAAGGGAGGAGCATGGTTTGACTCCTGCATATCAGTTCCCCAACCACTTGTTTTAACTACAGTTTAAGAAAATGTCAGCAAGAACTCCAACTCCAAATCAACAGTGCTTTCATAGTGAAATGATCCTGATCCTTCCTCTGACCTCTGATGCACTTGCTTTCTGTTTACTATAGTGGGGAAATCTTGAACCTGTACCCCTCCAATCTGCAGGTGGAGAACCTATCACTTGGGATGGAAGGTTGCAAAGTACTACTGCTATTCTCCCAATAGCAAATCTTCGCCACTCCCTGCCCAGAATATGTAGTCCCAGATAATAGACTAAATCTTGAAAAGACACAGTGGGGTTTTTTTGTTTTTTTTTGGGGGGGGGGAAGGGAGCACTCTCCAGGCTACAAGTGCAGGACTGTGCATAAAGACAACAATAAGAAAAATTCTGATGTGTGCAAACATCAGCTAAGTGTTGTGGTTGGACAAGATCCCCTGTCAGACGCATATATGCTGAGTTTCTCTTTCTCCTAGCGGCCATTCCCACAACTCAGGGAAATGAAATCAGAACAGTGAGGCACCAAAAACAATAGTCAGATGTGGCATATTTGATTCCTTACTAAATACCAGAGATTATTTCATTAAGATTAGTTTTCTTTCTGAGATGAACAAATGGCATATTTGGATCAGGTTTTGAATGGTTGCATTTCAAATGCAATTTTTTATTTTCACTCACACTGAAGTGGCAAAGCCACTACAGTGAATTAGGAAACATTAAGAGGGACTTTTTAAAAAAGTCTGGATGTTAAATAATTTTCTATTATTTAAATAATTAATTGCCGCAAACAGAGTGTTAATGGTAGATTGCTGGGAAGAACAGATCAGTTTGCCAGGGACTTCTAAATTAATGTGACAGTATGGAGCCAGTTTGGTGTAGTGGTTAAGTGCATGGATTTTTATCTGGGAGAACCAGGTTTGATTCCCCACTCCTCCACTTGCAGCTGCTGGAATGGCCTTGGGTTAGCCATAGCTCTCATAGGAGTTGTCCCTGAAAGGGCAGCTTCTGGGGGAGCTCTCTCAGCCCCACCCACCTCACAGGGTATTTGTTGTGGGGGGAGGAGATAAAGGAGATTGTAAGCCACTTTGAGACTCTGATTCAGAGAGAAGGGCGGGGTATAAATCTGTGGTCTTCTTCTTCTATGTAAGAGATGAGAAACAAGCATTGTGGGTTTTGTAGAAGCACTGTAAAACAAGCTTCAGTCACATAATCTGCCATTGCTACAGCTGGCTTTTCAGAAAGTTGGTCTCATTTCAGATATGAGGAACTAAGGGACACATTCCAGCTGTGTAAACCTGTCTTCAAAGCAGGACAAGAATATGGAGGAAGTGAGCCTTTGTTGCCAGAAACTCACAGAAACTATGAGCCACCATATACATTTGATAATGAACACAAGTACTATGGTTCTACTGGATATGCCCCACTAAGGTAGGTTACATATCCATGTCCTTCATGTCTTTGTACTGCTGAATACTTTATTTTAATTTGAATTTGTCAGAATATGTGAACTTTCCTTATCTATAGTGATATAGTAAGCTTGAACATGAAATGTCTACAGCACTTCTTCCAATGACAGTGATATAGAAATCCTGCAGCTGTGACACCACATCAACACTGTGGAAATTGCTGGGCAAAAGTTCAACAGCAACAGCTTGTCTTGCATGATCTCAAAGGACTGAATTTGCATACAGGTATTGCACAAGGAGACCCAGCTGCCCTTTACTCTTCATGCCATGCTTGAGCCTCTGGTTTCTATAGAGAGCTGCACCAATTTATTTGTTTTCAGATTTAGAAGTGGTTTCTCAGCACTTCAGGAGGGCTGGCCATTAGCTAATAACTGAAGATCTCTCATTGCCAGAGTTTAAAATATTCTAAGAGAGCCAGCATGGTATAGTGGATTAGAGCAGTGGACTCTAATCTTGAGAATGGGGGTTGATTCCCCACTCCTCCATATGAAGCCTGCTGGGTGACCTTGGGCCAGTCACAGTTTTCTTAGAACTCTCTCAGCTCTGTTGGGTTATTTGGTATTTAGCAGAGTGCTCAAGGTTCTCAATGCAGCAAAGCCCATCTGGAGAGCGTGTGCTACAGAAACTAAGTCACACACGATGCCTCTTTATCTTTGCAAACTATTGTGGGGAGAGGAAGGCAAGGTGATTCCAAGCTGCTTTGAGACTAGTTAGGGTAGAGGAAAGCTGGGTATAAAACCCAGCTCTTCTTAGCTGACTGAATTTTTTCACAGCTGTAAAACTGTACTTTATAGTTTTACCACTTGGTGGCATCAAAACACATTGTAATTTTTAAAAAATCAGTTACATGTAAATATTGATTTTTTTAAAGCAAATTAGAACAATATTGTAGGCTATTTTCCCTCAGATATGCCCTAGGGGCATCTTACATGAGATTCTGAATATTATTTATGTTCGGATTTCCACTTCCGGTTTTCCTCATTGGGAAATAAATTCCTCATTTCAAACAGCATATATTAATTTTTAAAATATCTGAACTGCCTTTCTGCCAGAATAAGGCATTCAAGGCAGTTTACAAACTTCATTCAGCTAAACAACCAATGTTAAACAGGCATTTAAAACAGCAACAATAGAGCAACTAAAACCTTTTTTAAAAAATACTGGTATATGTTTTGTTACAATAAGTTGATAAATTTACTTCCAGGTCAGCAGGTAATTCATAACAAGGGTGTTTGTTGCTGTTTTCAAATATATTTTTCTTCCACTGGTGTGCATGATCAAGGCATTCTCTGCTGAACCCTAAACGTTATCCATATTCATTATTCCTACCTTTCCTAGTGTTTAGAATAATTTATTGTCTTCTGGCTTTAGGTAACTCCTGTTTCTCCAGTATAAATGTATATTTGAAGCCTTTTTCTAGCTAAATGCACAAGGACACTTGCTGCTTGTTTCTTTTTTTTTTTGAAAAGGTGTATCAAGAGACCCCTCATCATTTTTGCACAGGGCCTCTACAAAATTACCAGTGAGAGTAATTACTGCATTGCCTTAAGTATATACAGTATTAATTGGTCTGCCATGTTTGTTATCTGTACAGCTCTAGGCAATAGGGATATATGGGTGACATTTGCAAAATGCACTCTAAACAACTTAGCCAGTTATAGCTGGAGTTGCCAGAACTGTCTAATTGCAATTGCTCTGGAATGATGCCCAGCCATCTTTCTCACTCAACAGGTTCACAAATGGGGGGGACTAGAAACAACTACCCAGTGTGAGACTGAAGGCAGCTTGAAATGTTCATGGATACAATCCAGTTCTTCAGTCATTTAGCTATCACACATATGCATACATGATCTTAAAATATAAATAACTGATTTGTTTCTCTGCCTTATTATAGACTTCCTAGACTGCCAGATAACTCACCTGAGTAAGTATCTCTAATTTAGAATAAAGAAGCCCTTACATGTTCTTTTTGCAGTATCCTGAAAGTGCTCAGCAAAAAAGAAAAGAAAAAAAGAGCAATGTATTGTTCTTTGGCTACAGAATTATAGCAATGCTAGTATGTTTTCACCAAATAATTAAAAGAGCAATCTTACCCCATTGAAGTCAATATATTGCCTGCTAAATGGCCCCAGGCCGCCAAGAGCATCACACGCCAAAGCCCTTTGGGGCACAATGGGAATGATGCCATAAACTGTGCCTCTTGCTCATAGAATGATCACAATTTAAAAGTTGGAAGGGGCTGAAAGGTAATCCAGTCCAACCTGCATCATGCAGGATAACCTAAAGTATCTCTGACCAATAATCATCCAGTGTCTGCTTAAACACCTCCAAGGGCCCATTATGCACTGACAGTTTCCTCTACTTACTCCAGAGCAATGAAGCCTTTAAGCTTGACTTCAGATCGGTGTGCCTGTTAGCGCCATTCTTTCTCTCTTCAGTATGTTTCTGTGTATTTGTTCTGCAGCTGCATCCAAAACCCACATTTTTTCTTAATCAAGATAGGAATATCAATGGTGCCAAACTTCTGCCCCTTTTGCTCTTCAGACCATGGATCCTCAACCTCCTTACCTCTGCCCCCCCCCCCCCAAGCTTAATATCATCAGCTGTCCTTGCTGAGCCTGCCCCTCATCTTGGTTTCCTTACTTTCCACCACCACATAGTGCCAGCAGTGTGCTCCTCACTGGTTGAGATACTTGAGCTGAAGACTTCTCTATGTTCATATGTTCACTCCCGGCACTAAACCTTTGCCCCTTTTGCACTTTAGACCCATGGATCCTTGTCTTCCTTGACTCTGGGGACCCCCCCCCCTCTTGGCTTAACATCATCAGCTGTCATTACTGAGTCTGCCCCTTGTGTTGGTCTTTGGCTGGGGCTGTAGCAGGAACAGAGGAAAAGATAGTGACAGTAGAGAAAGAGATAGCAACTACTCAGGGGAGACATGTTTTGCCCTTTCAGCTCCTAAGGATTAAAATCCAGAAACAGGTATCCTACATGGAGATGTCATTTGCTGAACACAAGAAACTGACCAATAAGGAGTGGGAGGAAGGACCTCAATGTGGGCAAAGGAAGTGGCCTCTGAGGGGCCAGAAAAGGGCAAAGTGGATCCCTATTTTTTTAGGGAAGGGCAGCCAAAAAATTGAACATGATAAATAAATAAATGATAAATCTGTATGCTTTATACCCTTTGGCTTGGAAGTGAAGCAAGGGTAAAAACCGCTACAAAAGTACTCTCAGAATGACCGAGAAAACAGTAAATGGAAAGCAAACTGAGCTCTGAAGGGAGGAAGAACAATGCAGAACAGGCAGGAGAGGGGGGACTGATGGACATGCACAGTGAAAATGATGGGAATGCAGGAGGACAAAGAAAACCCAAAATACATCACAGTGAAAGTGAGGGAAAAAACAGTGCATAATAAGCCACACATCTGCTTACATGATCCTAAAATATAAATAACTGACGTTTCTGTCATTACAGATTTCCTAAACTGCCAGATAACTCACCTGAGTAAGTATATATAATTTAAACTAAAGAAGTCCTTCCATGTTACAGTATCCTGGAAGTGGGCGGGAAGTGGGTGGGGGGAGAGAAAGTAATGTATTTTTCCTTGGCTACAGAATTATAGCCAATGCTAGTGTGTTTTTACCAAAGAACTAAAAGAGCAATCTTGTCCCATTGAAGTCTGTATATTGCCTGCGAAGTGGCCACAGGTCACCAAAACATCAAAACCCTTTGGGAACACTAGGAACGGTGGCATAAACTGTACCTCTTACTCACAGAATGATCACGGAATTAAAAAGTTGGAAAAGGTCTAAAGACAATCCAGTCCAACCTCCTGCACCATGACCTAAAGTATCCCTGACAAATAATCATCGTGTCTGCTTAAACACCTCCAAGGAGGAAGAACTCATAACACCTCTAGTTCCTCATCAACCCTTATTAAATCTTTTCTGTTCTCCAGGGATACAAGAAATTTAAAATACAAGTTGCCACCAGGGGTTCCAGGTACTCTTCTTGTCGAGAGCCGCTTTCATCCATTTCATCCCTATGTCCATACTTCTGAGCCCGATAATGTTTGCACTGGAGGTAAGACATCAGATCGGTGCTTTCACTCACAAGAGTAATACACTTGCTGTCCTGTTCCAATCTTCCTTGCAATTGGACTTTATTATGTGATATGGCAAAATCCACTTGCCAAACAATCGCTAAAGTGCATTGAAAGTGGTTGGAAGGCATTATTCAGCATGCATTTTATGCATGAAATGTTCTGCTATGTCAAGTTATAGAGTCTAATAAAACTTGTGCAGTTAGGATCACTGCAGATTGTTTTCTCAAGTAAATATAGCAATTTCATGTGGAAATCAAAGAAAACTCTCCATGGTGTTCTGTTTTTCCCTCTCTCCTTTTCCTATGAATTTTCTGTACAAAGTTTTATATTTGATCGATTCTGTATTCTATGGATTTGATTACTATTTATTTTGTGATTGCTGATATGCCAGTGGAGGTATAGTATATGATACAAATAAGGGTTTAGAGGCAGGTAGGAGAGAGAGCATACAATCCAGATGGTTTTGTTTGGCTATTAGAGGAACTAGTATGCACAGCAAGTCTTTTCATACAGGACTTGCACAGCTGTACCTCAGATATCCTTCTGAAAGCTGAACATTCTCTCCCCTAATCTCCATGTGGTGTGTATAATCACTGTGTTAAAACAAAAATCAGCTAAAGATTACATGAACAAAAAGAGGGGGAGCATTTTTCAGACTGCTTTAAAATTCCATTTTCATTACCTGATGTTGCCACGTTTTTTTAGTTCAGACTTCATAAACATCCCAGTACTGTCCCATTTCTTCCACTTTCTCCCCCCCCCCCCCCCCCATTACTTTTTAAACTAGTTTCTCCCATATTTTTAATTTTCATTGTGAACTGAATTCTCAAGAAAGCCTCTTCCTGGGAATCTGAACATTTCCACCTGCCTTTAGGATTGATGCCCAAACCCACCCATTCTGAGCATTCTTTTTTTTAAAAAAAGTTGTGTTCCAACAGCAAAATGCTTCAATGCTGAAAGACAGTTGTGTTGAGACAAGCAGTGATTCCCATTAGGGGTACCTTCCTCTTTGCTCTGCCTCTCGTGTGTGTGTGTGTGTGTGTGCGTGCATGCGTGTGTAGTCTGCTCTTCTCTCTCTGCTCTCTTTCCCCCCCTCAGCAGCCCGAGAAAGCCAGAGCTCACTTACTGCCACCTCCCCCCTGCAGGGATGGGGTGGGGGAGTCTGCAACTCCAGTTCCTTAAAAACGGTTCTTGAGATGTTTACCAGAACAATACAGAGAGAGATTGTGTTCTGAATTCATTTCAAGGTGTTGGTATGTTCCGAGTTCGTTTCAAGGTGTTGGTACTGACCTTTAAAGCCCTTTAGGGTCAGGGACCTGTCTATCTGCAGGACCGCCTTTCTCCGTATATCCACCAGAGAGCACTGCGTTCAGGGACGAAAAATCTACTGTCCGTCCCTGGACCAAAAGAAGCCAGGTTGCGTATGACACGAACCAGGGCTTTCTCGGTGGCAGTGCCAGAACTCTGGAACGCTCTCCCGGAGGCCATAAGGGCCCTGCGGGATCTGCCTACGTTCCACAGGGCCCGTAAGACCGAATTGTTCCGACAGGCCTTCGATATCTAACTGAGAGAGAGCTGCCACTGGACATCATATAGAGCACCATGTAGAGTACTGGTGGTCACCACCGAATTTTCAGAACCACCTATATTGTATTGTATTAATACAGCACTATGAAATGGTTTTAAATAATTTAAATATGTAATTATGTTTTATATGTTTTATTGGTTTTAATGGTAGTAATGTAATGTTGTGAGCCGCCCTGAGTCCGCTTGCGGAGAGGGCGGGATATAAGCTTAATGTAATAAATAAATAAATAAATAAATAAATAAACTCTGCTTCAGAGTTGTTGTTTGATAGCCCCAGGGCTTTTTTGTAGAAAAAGCCCAGCAGGAACGCATTTGTATATTAGACCACAACCCCTTGTGCCAAGCCAGCAGTAACTGCGTTCTTCTACGTTCCTGCTCAAAAAAAGCCCTGGATAGCTCCCTCACTTTACAATACTGAAGCCAATGCGGCTATTCTTGCATAAGGGGATCACACCCTGCCCATGTGTTCCAAGGAAGATAATAGGTAGAACAAGAAGGCTTCTGAAATGATTTAGCACATGTGCAAAAAGAAAAGAAAATCCAGAGGGAAAAAAAACCCTGGAACAAATGGAATCATAACATGAAGTCTGAACTGATCTCACCAACAGTGTGATCATCAGAAGCAGCATAATACACGTGAAAATGCAAAAGGTGGCTGCAGTCTGAAAAACTCCTGGAAACTACTGATCTGAATCCCAGGAGGCCGAGCTATAAAAATAACATGGCCCCAGAGATGTAGGCTTCATGATAAGCAGAATTTTTGAACAATTCCAAATAAAATAAGAGATTATGGTGATACAGAGTAGAGTGCAGGCATTCAGACAGCTGAAACCACAGTACAGTCATTCAGTCTGAAAGCATAAATATACATGCTGGAGTATTAAGAAGCATTTAATCATTAGGAGGTAATAGTATTAAGTTAGAGGTCAAGATGAATTGAAGATCAGGTCTTTCTAGCTGCCAGTCTTCACAAGGCTGTGTAAAAACATTCAAGTATCCAGTGTGATCCTTCCCTGGGAAATAAGAAAGGCTTATAAAACACTGTACAATTAAGATTAACTCTACCCATGCTTACAACTTCCCCACTTCAGAGTCTACTTTATTCTATGCCAGTTTTAAGACCTACAGTGGCGGATAGGCCTGAAGGTTCTATTTTTGTTTTACATAGGACCATGGTAGGACAAGTTCTATTTCAAGCAAAGCTTTATCTGGTTAAGAATGATTTGGCCTTACAAACATAGGGTTGCCTGGTCCCCATAACCACCAGCAGGAGGTAGGATTGCCTGCTCCAGGTTGAAAAACTTCTGGAAATTTGAGGGTGGACCCTGAGGAAGAAAGGGATCTCAGTGGGGTACAATGCCATAGAGTCCACTTCCCCAAGGCATCCATTTTCTCCAGGGGAACTTATCTCTGCAATCTGGAGATGAGCTGTAATTCCAGGAGATCCCCAGGCCCCACTTGGAGGCTGGCATCCCTATAGCCTCTCTTGCCATTACCTAAACTTCCATGTTATTGTCATTAGACTCAACCCCCTGATAGTGACTAGCTCACCTCTTCTGCCAAACTTAGAAAATCCTGGCCAACCCTTGTCTAGGAGTTTTCCAGAAGGTTTTATAGGACAAAGAAGACAACAGGGCAGGAAAATGGCGAGCAGCAGGCCACTTCACACAAGCATTTTAGCCATGAAGAATTAAGCACATCCAATGTGAACAAATCCAGATAAGATGAGACCTGGCTCGGAGAAAGAAAGGCCTAAAGAGAAACTGAGCCAATCAGGCACAGCTGGCTCTGCAACTATTATACTATTTTGATCCAATTAGCGTACTCCAACTCTGTTGCTTTGTCTTATCCTCTCTTCTCAAAAAGATGCCTGGTGATCGGAGGGCTGCCGACCTCCATGTGGCACCTGGCAATCTCCCACTATTACAGTTTGATCTCAGACGACCAAGATCAGTTCCCCTGAAGAAAAAGGCTGCTGTGGAGGGTGGAGTCTATGGCATTATACCCTGCTAAGGTTCCTCCCCAAACCCAACTGTCCCCACACTCCACCCTCAAAATCTCCAGGTATTTCCCAACCCAGAGCTGGCAACCCTATCTCAGCCTATAAAGTAATGAATTTTACTCTGGAAGATGACACGGATTTGCATTAAGATCCTCCTTCCTGATTTCCTTAACAGGAAAACATCATGGCGAAAGCTCTTCCTGGCTGAACCTTGCTTCAAAGTCTCCTCCTGTACCAATCAGGCAGCTTTTTTTCCCTGATGTCACTTCTCTCCCAGCCCAGGAAATAAAAATGGCTTGTTCCTTATATTCGCTGGCTCCTCTCAAGAGCTATCATTATCCCAACCCACACTCAGTAATCTGATCTTGAAGCCCTGCTTGACTGCCTAACTCCGAGCTTCTTTGTTCAGTGACCCCACAGCCCCCACCATATGGCTGCTAGCATTACCAGCTTTGGGTGGGGAAATGCCTGGAGAATTGTGTGTAGAGCAAGAGGAGGGCTGGGTTTGGGAAGGGAAGAGACTTCAGGCCTCAGCAAGTTATAATGTCATACAGTCCATCCTCCAAAACAGCCATTTTCTCCAGTGGAACTATTCTCTGTAATAAAGTTACGTTGGGGAAACTCCGTGGCCTCATCTGGGGGCTGGCAATCCTTCTACTTCCACTTGCTTTCCCCCCTGGACTCTTTTCTGAATACCTCCCTCAGAATTTTACCTAGGTTGATTTGCTTGGAGTCTCATGTGGTCTCAGCCAGCAAGCATCTCTGTTGAAACCTCAAATCTCCTTGTTTAAGAAGCTTATCAGCTGCCTAGACTTTTGGTAACTATTATCCAAATGGCTTTCCTCCCATGCAGAATCATAATCCCGTGCTTTCCCTGCAGTTTTCTCTTGCCCTTCTCACCCAGACCTATCCCTTGAGCTGTACATGGCAAACACATGTGTGCACAAGGAATATCTAGCATCTCCTGCTGGCCTTCTGGTGCTACAATTATCTGCCATGATGTTTCACTGAATAAAACTATCTCTGATTATTTTGCTAAGCTGCTGCTGCTGCTGCTGTACTCATTTCCAAGCCAGTCATGGAATATCACTCCTTTATTTCAAAGATCTCTTCAAAGTGTGTTATTCCCCTCACACTGGGGGTGTTAAAAGCTAAAACTTGTTTGTCCTTCGGAACAGGAGTTAAAGATAGTCAAGAGGAGGTTTCTTTCTTATGATTAGCAGATTCCTCATAGTGAATTTGGACCCAAGTAAGGAACGGGCCTCATTCATGTGAGCCTGGCACACATGTCTTGTTATACATTAACTCTTCTCTTGAGGACTTCTTGAAGTCTTCCACATGTTCTTATGATGGCATGCCATGACAAAAGCTAGTTCATTAGATTTTGCTGTCTATGTGAAAAGCTGTATCTTATGACTTTCTCCCCATAGTTGTTGAAAGCAAACAATGTGCAAACCATTATAATCTTGCTATATACTTCAAAGGAACAAATCATAATATACTGTTAAATGGGACACAGAAATACCTAACAATATACAGGCATGGCTATTTTGCCTTCCCAGGTAAAAATGAATCTGTATCCTTTTTATCTTCTCCGATGCAAGGACTGGCAATTGCGTTCCCCGCCCCCAAGGCTATTTCTGATTGCAACCTTATTTTCTCCTGTTGTGAATGATCAAATTTTATGAAGGGAAAGACTTTCTCACAATTAATTGAATGAAATAAGGAGCAAGGAATTACAATTGAAAAAAATGAAGTGGTGGCATAGCCTTTTGATATGTTGTCTCTAGGGTAGGAAATTGGGATAATTTTTACCAATTAATCAGGAAATTCCTGAAATTCTGCCACCCAATAAAACCATCTACACTTCCTTCTGGTCTAGGCAACCCTTAGTTAGAACAGATCAGGAATTTAAACTCCCATTTTCTTCAGGCTGTTCTCAGTCAGTTCCTCAAACATGATTTACCAAAGCTAGACCTCCATGAACCACATTTCACATTCTGTTATATTTCAAAAGAACTGCATGCAATATTTAGCAATGCATCCAAGACAATGTGCATGCATGAATCTCAGAATCAATGCTACAGAAAGCAAAATTCAAGAAATTGCTCCTGCAGTGTCACTACCTCTGCCCACAGTGAAGGTATTAGTAACACTATGTGTTTGAATTAGAGTTGCCAGCCTCCAGGTGGGCAAACCAACAGGATAACACGGTGAGGTTGATAGCCTGGAGAAAACTGTGTAAGGGATAATTATAACACTCAGCTACTAATATAATTTCCAATTATGCACTTCAATTAGCGGAGAACCGCTAATGCCTTGGGGAAACTGACTAGACCAATGTATGTATTCATTGAGCATTGGTTCCAGGTATAAATAAGTTGTGTCAGATGAAGGGTGTCCGAAACACGTGAAATTACTGGAAGCATGTCACGATTCAACTACTGCTTTGAAAATTAACATCTGCTGTGGAAGAAATTGACCAGCAAGTTCTCACACACCTATAGAGCTTTGCTTTTCAACTTCGAGGACTCTGCTCTCACACTTCGGAGCAACTGGTTTTTGTAAATTGTTCTGTGAATTACTATGCATAGATCAGTTTGTTCTTTACTATATCTTTATTAATTGTGGAATCAATTGTAAAATTGTTACCAGATTCAATTACAACATTGAATTGAAGTGGATAATTGGAAATTATATTAGTAACTGTTATAATTATTCCTTACACAGTTTTCTCCAGGCTGTCAGCTTTCAGGTGGGATGTAGAAATCTCCCGCTTTTACAATTGATCTCCAGCTGACAGAGATTAGCTCTCCAGAGAAAATGGCTGCTTTGAAGGGTGGACTCTATAGCACTGAACCATGCAGAAGTCCCTCCCCGCCCCAAACCCCACCCTCTCCCAGATCCACCCCCAAAATCTCCAGGTATTTTCCAATCCAGACCTGGCAATCCTAGTTGAATCCATCTTATACACTGCCAAAAACTAGTTTTTGTTTTCATTTCATTCTTTGTTATGGAAATGCCAATTTTGTGTTAATCTGGATTTAAACAGAATTCTTCAAAACGAGAAGCACTTTGCAATTCTAGGCAAAATTACACCTTTCTAGGTCCACTGACTTCAACAAATTTAGAAGGGTAAAACATTGCTTAGGATAACACTTAAGGCTCTTGGAAGTTCATAAAATGAGTTGTTTTCCATTACATTTGGCAGGTAAACCTGACAGGTATGATGATGGCAGCAAACCTTTGGATATTTTTAAGAAGGTATGACAGACCCCTGACACTTCCACACTCCCAGGCAGATTTCCCTACCAAAAATATCTAAGTTCCCCACAGTGACTGAGCTGCCCTTCCGTAGCATGTATTTCTTCTTTATTGTATAAACTGTCACATATATTAGTTTAGGTTTATGATCCAGCACAGGAACTAGAGGGAATACCGCTGGGCAAGAGAAGCCTCTAAGTGGGGTTTCCTGCCCCATACAAATCCCGGGGTCAGCTTCTCTTGCCCAGCAGTTTAAACCACCCGGCAAGAGAAGTCTCCAAGAAGGGTCTGCCTGTAATGGGGGGTGGGGCTGGGAGGCTATAGGGTTGCCAGGAAAAAATGAGCATACTTGTGTAAGTAACTGGCACTGCAGTTGGGAAAGCAACATTAAGCAAAAATACTAAGCCATATGAACATCAAACTATCTGAAGCAAAAGATGATGTGAGTTGTTCAGTTCAGTTCAACAACATAATGCCAACAGTTGTGGGGTTAGGGTTGCGTCCATTTGAGACACTGATGGGGGATGAGTAGGGGAATATTCTGGGAACTGGGGGCTATGTGCGTGATGTCATCAAAACTGATGTAATGTGCTGTGCCTATACCACCCAGAAGTGATGTAGACACATCAGGGATGAAACTCTGGTTTGGGGGCAAAACTCTATGGCAAAATCACCCTCAAACCATAGTTTTGCTCCCCCCCAAAAAACCCTCAAGAGCATCACCCCCAGCATGCCCACATCACTTCCAAGTGATGTAGACATGTCACAATGTTGCTGTTGGGAGGGGGGGGGTGTATTTCCTCCCAAGGGCCAGCTTTCTCATACTGAGAAAGGTATACAGTCTGTGTATTAATTAATCATATTGAGGAAGGCATACATCATTGAACTCTTACTTAGAAAGTGTATTTAGCACCTTCATAGCATCTTTTTCTTCAAGAGTCCTAATGTTTTCCATTTAATTTTGAAAACTGCTTCTTTGTCATACAGTAATATTTTTACACTTTTTTTAAATTCTAGCTTCCTCCATGTGCTGAACAACGTGGTCCAATATATGATTCAAATGCCCCAGAGTTTCCTAAATCCAGTTTCAAAATTCCAGAACTTAATATATCAGCCAGAGCGGCCAACATGTTGGAAAATGTAAAGAAGACCCTCTGGTTATCCTCTTACAAGCGTGACTACACAGGTATGCTTCCCCCCCCAAAAAAACCAATGATATAATAGTTTGAGATACAACTACACATACCTTCTGAAAAAATATCACACATATTCTGCATCCTCAGAAAGAGGTAGATGTGAGAAGCTGCTAAGGCACTTTTTGAAAATATGTACACAAGATTGCATCTTTAGCTGCTTACATGTATGTCAAATCTGTTTTGCTTAAGGCACAGGTTCTATGGTCCCCTTGCTGTTGGATGATCATGATGTCAAGACAATTGGTAGAGCAACTGGGGAACTAGGCGTAAATGTTGATCTGGTAAGTATGGCAACACCTAGCCATCACCTCAAGCTTATACATCAGTTTTGGTTGCAGGAGCCCCAGTTGTCCAGGAAAAGTATTCATGTGGGCCAATGAAAGCACCAGTAAGAAAACAATAAAGCCACACTCCAAGTACAATTCATGTCTTACAATATCTACTGTTTTCCATCTTACATTTACACAAGAATGCTTTCACACAAGTCACTCTTGTGTCTAAAATATCAGATGGCAAAGATATGGCCAGGAAGGCTCAGAAGCTGTGGCATGCATCCTATGAGGCCCTCCACCAAGTTGGATCCTGTGATCCTCTTCAAGGAAGAAAGACATCCTCCAATGCAGAATGCCTTTTTCTGATGCAGAAAGGGTTCCTCTGGTAGAGAAAAAAAATTGTTTGTTGAAGGAAGTCTCTCTCTGTGTTGGAATCACAGGACTCAAGTGAGTGGAAGTGTCACAGGATCCAACCCAGTGTACACAACAACAGCAAAGGCTGCTCAACGGCCACTTCTGAAAACCACTGTCTGTTCTCCATATGATGCTTTGGGACAGAAGAGGCCCTTGCAAGAACACCCCTATGTCATGGAAGGCAGGTCGGTGTGTAATCCAGGTCCACGGAAAATGAAAATGCTCTGTCAATGGCTTCACTCCATCTATATTTATTTATTCCATTAAAAAATGTCAGTCATAGAGAAAGTGGGCAAAAAGACAGGGCCAGCTGATGAAAGAAGATTGGATAAGTTTGGGAGGGTCCCTGAGGTCCAACTCAGCTATGAACAGACTAAGGAACCTTATGAAGTTGGTTACAGAGCCAACCAGAGGGGTAGTAGTCTTGGTTCCAAGTGGGTCTCGACCTGATGAGAGCTGTAGAAGTTGTTGCACCAGTTGGAAATAGTGACCACAATGCTACAAAGTTCAACATTCAGGTCAATGGAGAGTTACCCCTAAAGTCCAAAACTGTAACATTTGATTTCAAAAGAGAGAACTAGGGAAGAGTTAAAAGGAAGCTGAAAGGGAAACACAAGAGAGTCAAATCCGTAGAGGATGCTTGGAACCTATTTAAAACTACATTAATTGAAGTCCAGATAGAATGCATTCCATAGATTAGGAAAGGCACTGCCATGTCTAAAAGAAGGCCTGCAAGGTTAACAACACAAGTCAAGGAAGCTATAAAAAGTAAAGGAGCTTCTTTTAAAAGGTGGAAATTCTGCCCCAATGAATTGAACAGGAGGGACCACAGGCTGTGGCAAAAGTAATGTAAGCCATTAACTAGGCATGCAAAAAGATATTTTGAGGTGCAGGTTGCTAAAAGCATCAAGACAAACAATAAACATTTTTAAACACATATCTGGAGCAGGGAACCAGCCAGAGGTGCAGTTGGGATGACAAAGGAATAAAGAGACTGCTAAAGGAAATTGGGGAGATGGCAGAGAAGCTCAATGGATTTTTTTGCTTCTGTGTTCACTGTGGAAAGTGTGGGCCATGTACCATGTCCCAGGCACTATTTTCAAGGAATCTGAAGAACTGAGCTAAATTGAGGTGACCAGAGATGAAGTTCTAGACCCACTGGGAAAATTTGAAAACCAGTAAGTCACTTGGTCCTGAAGGCATACACAGAATTCTTTGGGAATTCAAACAGGAGATAGTTGATCTACTAACCCATATACGTAACCTATCACTAAATTCAGTCACTGTACCAGAATTATGTGTGGATACTTTTAGCGAAGGGGAGGCACATCAGCTTCATTCTAAGGATCATTGCATGGACCTTTGACAAAGGATCACTGCATGGGCCTTTGGCAAAAGTCCCCATCTCCCCTCACTAATGGCAGCAATACTCTCTGTATGGGTAGCCACAGATTAAGAGATGCATCTAAGTGTAAACATACAGGTTTTGGTATCAATTTTCAACTCTTTACTCCTCAGAGAGAAACGTTTCCAGCACACACTTCTCAAGTAAGACCCTTAGAAGGACGCATCGCACGCTTACTTCAAAACAGACGGCCTCTCCTGTCAGGCCCTCGAGAGCAGGAATACTCCACTTCAGAAATGCCTCCACTTCAACATACACCTGACTCAGTCATCCGTGGTTTCTCAGAAGGGGTACTAAGCTGTGGAGAAGTGTTGCCGATTCCAGTTCAGCAGTGTCCAAATACAGAAAATGGAACCAAGAGACGGAATGAGTATGTGGCACAGAAGCGACCTCCATGGAATAAATTTCAGAAAATTACAGATACTTGGAAAACAGAATCTCTGTATTTAAGGCAGCTTGCAGTACCACCTGATCCAGACTCAGCTCCAAAGCCTACAAAGTCAATTTACTATGAAGACTTGAAACCCTCCCGTCTAGATAAATACATAGTATGGCAACATCCTGTCTTTCTCAATAAACCAGCCTCAACAGATCTGAACTGCAGAAAGCATGGGAACCTTCAGGATCTCGAGTTTGCTCCTAGTCCTGAAGACAACCCACCAAGAAACCTGTTGCCAGAGTGGGTTCCTAACTGTGGGGTGGCTCGGCCTCAAACAAGCTTACTTGACATTCAGGATTTTTTTACAAAAACCGATACAATCAAGCGTTTGAATGACTTAACTAGAGGAGGAATGAGAGACCTCAGAGATCATGACCGAAAAGGCAGAAGGCACAAATTCTATGATTTTCATGCCTTTTTCTTCCACTGACACCCATTCTCACCATGTATAAAAATAGAACATAGGAGTTAATTAAACATCAGTCAGTTCCTCCAGCTATTGCTTGAGAACTTGCTCTTCTTTCTGTATTTTAGTGTCCTAGTTTTACAATTTATTCTTGACTAAAAAAAAATGCGACTACTGAAACAGCCCTTGCAGCTCTGATTTGGGGGGCTGAATGAGGCTACAAAGACTGGGGCCTCTGAGATGTGCACAGAGGTGTGTGTACACAAGTGACGTCCACTCACTTCCAGATCAAGAAATTCTACATGCTCTCCTGCTGCTTCCACAAGATTTCCCAACACATCAATGACTAGAAGAGTTTGGTAGATTCCTAAAGGCACATACTAATAGCAGCATTATGTGGAGGAAAAAACTACTCTCAATCTTTGAGCTGTGATCCCACCCCCACCCAAGCCTGGGGGGAAAAGGCCTTGCACTCAGCGATCCATTTCAGGATTCTGCCCTGATCTTCTACATTATAATTCCAAAATAATTTAGTCTGAATATTTTAAATTTACATAAGGCTATCTTATTGTAGTTTCCATATTTCACTGCCCTTTGACTCTGTTCTACATAATCTATACAGCCTCGTATACGATTAAGTCTAATTTCCAGTTGCCGGCTGAAGATCTTCCGGAATTACAGCTTGTCTCCACAGGACAGAGAACTGTCCCGCTATCTCTCCCCTCCCCAGACTCCCAAGGTATTTCCCGACTCAGAGCTGGCAACCCTTTGTGGTCTAGTGAGGATCCGCTGCAGTTTTAAAAAGCCAACAGAGACGCTCTTTTTCTTTACCTGGCACTTACAACTCTCCTACTAGCCTACTAGAGGTCTAACTAGTTTATATTCAGGACCGGAATATAGATTTTGCAGGAACAAGAACTCCAGCACCCTCATAGCCTAGGCGGAATCCCCTCTTGCGTCACTTTCTGCCGGAAAGGACGTACAATCATGAGACCCGGGGGGGGAAATCCACCCACTTTCTCGTGCGCTCTTGACCTTGCAGCTCACGTCAGCGCTGTCTCCTCCCTCTTCCTGCGTGCTTCGTCATTCCGCCACGGCGAAGTCGGCGACCCGAGTTTCCCCAGGGATTCAGCCTACCCTAGCTGTTAAACGTCAATGACTGACATGTGGCTTGACCAATAGCAATTCCTCACATTGGCATCCGATTGGCTAAGGACGAAAGAGGCTGTCAACTGCAGGAGGAGGAGTTTGGTTGTAGAGACACCGGCTTCTTATTCCGGCGTACGGGGTGCCCTTGAGGGCTTCAGTCACACGAGAAGTTGGGCAGCGGCTGACCAGCGTGAGCGCTCGTCCCTTCCCTTCCCTCTCATTTAGCGCGGCAGGAACGGCGGGTACAGGGAGATCCTTCGGTGGGCCTCGTGTGGGATGGGGCGGGAGGCCAGCAGCGGGCTGGGAGGCGCGGCTTCCCCCTGCGAGGCAGGCGCTGTCTGTGGTGGGGAGGGCCGGTGGACAAGCCAGGAGAGCGAAGGACCAAGGTCAGGCAGGAGATCCTGCTGGGGGGCCGGAGAGCAGCGGCCTGGCGGTTCCCGCGTGGTCTTGGGCAGATCCCACTTCCAGCCTCTGCCGCCAAGGGCCAGGCGGCGTTGCCTCATCTGCGGGGTTGCGGCTTCTCCCGGTTTCGGGCATCCGCCCTCCGGATATAGGTTGGCGCGGAGGCCGTGGCGGCTGCTGCTGCTTAGCCCGGCGGCTTCCTTTCGACCTTGCCTCGCTGACCCGCAGGAAAACGGGCGCCCCTTTGCTCCGCTCTGGGTGGGCTCTTCTCCCGCCTGGAAGGGGGAGCGGCGAAGGCCGCTGTGGGGCTGAGGGCAGCCCGCCCACGTGTCTGGGGAATGCGGCCGGCCAGCCGGAAGAAGATGCACCGGGGATTCGTCCTTGCAAAGTCCTCTGGAAATTTCTCCCTTTTAAATGTCAAATAGGACTATGTCAGAAGTTTAAAGTTAAAGTTTAAAAATGAGGATTGAGGCATTGCGCTGAAGCAGCTGTTCATCGGTTTCTGAGTGACATTTTTATTAACAGGACGAAGTGGAGCTTTCGCAGTGGTGTCTGTGAGCTCAACTGTGTATATCTTATATTCACCTTTAGGGGTTGGCAGATTAAAGGGACTCCTGTGTCTGAATTCTGATGGTGGGACTCTTGCTTCAAAACCCAATCTTTTGCGTGTTTATTTTAAAGCAAGTCCCATTGAGGTCACTGGAGCTTTATTTCAAATAAATACACAACAGATTGGCTTACAGAGCTTTCTAAGGGTCCTATTAGCTGTGTTGCAGGATGGATGGAAAACCCACAACTATTGCTTTAGCAGTATGTAATTCACCTCTTGATCTGTACTCAATTGCACCCTCTTGCGTATGGAGACAATTATGGTATTTTGAGCTGGGCAGAAATTAATACCTTGTCTTGTGTGGGCAGGTGCATTTAGAGTTACTGAGACTTCAGCACATATCTTTCTTGGTTCAAATAAAATGTTTGTACATTTTGTTCTAGAGTGCACTTTGCCTATAATCAGTGAAACATGTAAAACTGAAAAACAAATACTTGATTTCAGGGACTTCATATTAAAACTTACTATAGTCTTTTTCTGTATGTGTTGTAAAGTTTTTCAGATAAGTGTACACAGTTTTGCATTCCTGCCCCAGTTAAGGTAGGCCTCAGATGAATTCCACCACCCTTGGAAATCTTGTATGTCTCTGATATCTTTTTTCCCCCCATCAGTACTGACAATGGGAGACGCTGAAAAGGGCAAGAAGATCTTTGTTCAGAAATGTGCACAATGTCATACAGTTGAAAAAGGAGGCAAGCACAAGACTGGGCCGAATCTGCATGGGTTAATCGGCCGAAAGACTGGTCAATCTGAAGGCTTTTCCTACACAGAAGCCAACAAAAGCAAAGGTAAAATGGAACTGTTGCATCATCCTTTCAGAATCAGGCACATCAGTATGTTATGAAGCATCTAAGAACCTGTTAGTGGGGAAAAGAACATGAGAGCAGATAACTTCTCATAAGCAACGGAATAGCTCCAGCACAATGGAATGCCTTTTCCAGTGGTCAGGGCATGCATGTGTGAGTTTATTTGTTTAGTACTCTTTTATGACACGTGTTCTTCAAAGCATTCAGGGCATTCTGATGATAAAATGGAGAGAAGCATGTTGTACAATAATCTTGTAAGGTTAGGCTGAGAAGGGAAGTGACTGGTCCAAGGTCATTCCAACAAGCTTAATGGAAAAGAGGATTGGATTTTCCAGGCCCCCATACTACCACACAGCACTGGTTCCTGCACCATCCTAGGTCTTCCTCATTCAATAAATTGTGATTTGCCACAGTTTTAATCCTTCATATGCCGTTCTTCCCATATTTAACCGCCATCTAACTCTCTGCTTCTCTGGTACAGCCTCCTTACAGCTTTCTCTTCTTTGTGGTATTTCACAGCTGCCATTTGGTCTTGTTGCAACCCAAAGTAAATTTGTTTTTTTTCATGTATTCCTTGCCCTTCCATGCTAGCTAGTGAAATATCTTGGTGTTGACACGGTGATTGCACACACTTGGCAAACATCAAGACTTTTGCTGTCATTTTGAAAACTAGGATTTTTAAAAATGAGAATTGGATGTGTTAGAGGAAGAATTAATTTCTTTTGGAATGTATGGAACAAGCTGATGAGTATTTGTGATTGTTGTTGAATATGTGGTACAGTATATTATGCATAAAAACACCACAAAATATTTTTGTTTCATGGCTGATACTTGTAGCATTTATTAAACTTGTATGTGCAACTAAAATTCTGAAATTGCTGTATTACTGCATCAGTTCAGGATAAAGATACAAGGATTGAGTAATAGAACAAAGTAGGAGTCAAGTGGCATCTTTTAGACCGATGAAGTTTTATTCAGAATGTAAGCTTTCGTATTCATCCATACTACTTCAAATAAGGGGATAGGGTACAGACTGCCTGAAGAAGTATGCATGCATATGAAAGCTTATATTGTGAATAAAACTTGGTCTTAAAGGTTCAGCTTGACACCTACTTTCTTCTACTGCTTCAGACCAACATGGCTGCCCACTTGGATCTATCTACAAGGTTTGAGTAAGACATTTTAAAAATTAAAGTGCCCTTGGTCAGCTCCAGTAACTATAACCCCAGTCCCTGAACTGTAAAAATTACATAGGGTTTTTGGTTTAATAAGCTGCAGTTTAACCATTTTCTAGAGCTGGCATTCTTTGCTTGATTTATCCGAAACTGCTGTTTGACTTTGTTCATTTTTATGATGTTATTACGATCATTGTTTTCTAGGAATAATCTGGGGGGAAGATACGCTGATGGAGTACTTGGAAAACCCAAAGAAGTATATTCCAGGGACTAAGATGATCTTTGCTGGCATTAAGAAGAAGGGGGAAAGGGCAGATCTAATAGCATACCTTAAGGAAGCCACTGCTAAGTAGAGTAATGGTTATCTGCTGCCTTATTTATTTCACTAAAAAAATGGAAATGACTCTCTGTGATGAGATTGGTTTTTAAACTTTCTATTTTTACATACATGGTATCTGCTAAATCTTTCTCGTCAGCCAGAGAGAGAGCTTTGATCGTGGATGATTTATTCAAACATATGTACTTGTGTCATAATGTATAGAAATGTGTAATTGGGCTTGAATGAGTACAGTCAGGATGGCTGTCTGAAATGTATCATGAAATTAAAAAGAAACCCTCAATGTTCTTTTCTGTTTTTTATCAATGCGTTCAGGTGCATCTGAAGCAAAAGCTTCAGGAAGATGAGATTTGCCTGGTTTTGTATACCTTGTTTCAGCTATTAAGTAGTTGCACATGAAAAGCCACATTACTTACATGTATGAGCTTGTTAGATTTCATTGTAGTTGAGCGTACACACACAAGTGGTTTAAAGCTGTCATAAAATGTTCTGTATTCAAGAAGGCACCTGAAACAGGGCAATGAACAAACACCTACTAGAACCAAATACTCCATCACCAAGTATCCTGTGATTTAAAAGTTTTAACTAGTTCCTGAACATTTAAATGGCTTATTAGGATTACAAATTGGTTTAAGTGTTACTACCTCTTGATACCTAAATTATATATGTATCTATTAGATAGGAGTGGGAGGAAGATAATATATAAAATATGAAACAAGGGCGAACAAAATCCATTGCATATAATAATGGGTTTAATTGAAGCTGGTAATTTGACTGAGTAGCTTAAGAACTGTATATGTAGCTTGTCAAATGTATTTCTGCTCATTTCAAAAACCATGCATTAAGAAAGACATAAAGACTCCATTGTGCCTGGTTATAGCCATAGCTTATTTTTAATATTTGTTTGCGCAGTGATAGGTTGAGTTGTTAACTGGAAAGCCTAAATTCTCAAATACGCTACAGGTATAAATTGTACTATTAGAATGAATGAGTTTTCCATGTAACATTGCTTCTAATCTAAAAATAATTGTGAGCATTAAATTTTTTCCCCCAAATTGAAAAGGATATTGAATGTTTGGAATTATTCATCTGTAGTATAGTACTGGGGAAAGACTGGTTAAATAGCAATTGAAAGAAAGTTTTGTTGGAGCAATTATAAGGTACCAGTGGACTGATATTTTGAGGTGATATAAACTGATAAAGGATTTTTAGTTGCTTAGCAGTCATCTTTTACCTGGTTAGTTCATCAGTTCAGTTGTACAGATCCCAATAATGATGGTATCTTTTTGAGGATTCCTGCAGGAATCAGAAGGTTTATAAGAAATAACCATTCTTGTTTGGAAAACAACAACAAATAATGTGGAATAGAAAGAAGCCCAATTAAGCTCTCATTGTCTCTGAAAGCACTCTGGAAAAAGATAACCAGTAAACTCAAGACATTCAGAGAAAATAGTTTTGCCTTGCATAATAGAAGACCACAGATTTATACCCTGCCCTTCTCTCTGAATCAGAGTCTCAGAGTGGCTTACAATCTCCTTTATGTTCTTCCCCCACAACAGACACGCTGTGAGGTTGCTGGAGCTGAGAGAGCTCTCAAAGCAGCTGCCCTTTCAAGCAAAACAACTGCAAGGGCTATGGCTGACCCAAGGCCATTTCAGCAGCAGCAAGTGGAGGAGTGGGGAATCAAACCTGGTTCTCCTAGATAAGAGTCTACACACTTAACCACTATGCCAGACTTCCTAATTTGGTGAGGATCTGAATAAATTTAGAGGAATGTTAGAAAGGAGTCCATGATTAGATCAGAGAAGTCCAAGATGGGTGGAACATCCTGGAAAAGAAGTCAGTGAACATAATTGCAAACAATGCCAGTGAGAACAATGGGAGACAGCTAAATGTGTGTGGCTGCATGAAAAGCTAGGTGATGAACTGAACATCAAAAACGACATAAGGAATGGGAGGGAAGACCAGGGCATTAGGGATTTCTACACATGAGTAGCCTGGGCTTTCAGGGACTGGGAAGGCTACAGCTCCAAGTGAGCTAAGGTTGGCAAGGAATGACTTTTTGCAGGTACATTCAAAGGAAAAGGAAGGAACGGCAGGCTCAATGAGGATATGTAAAATGTTCAATTTCTACTTTGTCTCCACCTCCAAATGAAGAACTGTATAGAGCCTAGCAAAAGGTGCGTAAATGATAAGGGAACAGGATTGCAGCTTTAGATACTGAGTTAAAAGATACCTGGCTACCCTAAATGAATTCAAGTAATGAATTGTGTCCTAAAGGAGCCAGCTGATGTGCTGCCAGTACCTCAGTCTGGCATCTCAAATTCTGAAGGATAGGTGAGGTTCCACAAGACTACAAATAGGCAAGTGCTGTCCAGTTCTTCAAAAAGGCTCAGGGAATCTACTAGCCAGTCTTTCATAATTCTGTAACCATTTATGATGCCTTATAGAATGAAGGGAGGGGCATATCATGGGGGAGAGCAAAGGGAGTTAAAGAAGGAGCAGAAGAGGGATCTGAGGAGCAAAGGTGTGGAGATGAAAGCAAGCAGACATTGAAAGCTGGTAAATTCAAAATTGTATTGATCATCTCAGCCCAGTTTTCCAGCTTCACAAAATTCACCAGAAACACAAAAGTTCTGCATTTAAGCAAAAAGAATCATAAGCACAAGCATAGGATGGGGGAGAACTGAATTGGCAGTAGTACGCATAAAAAGAATCTCAGGACTACAAACAAAAGCTGAAGATGAGTCAGCAACATGATGCAGTTCCAAAGAAAGTGTAATATGATGTTAATATGCTTTAATTGAAGTATACTATACAAGTTAACAGTTTCACTCTTCCGTGTTAGTCCTCATCTGGAACATTTGCACACTGCAGATTGACAGGGATGTACACAGACTGGAATGGGTTTAGAGGAGGGCAAAAAAGACATTCAGTCCAGATGGGTAGCCATGTTATTCTGAAAGGGGTCCAGTGACAACTTGAACACTAAAAATTAGTTCTGACTTGTGAAAATATATGCAGGAATCAATTTTGTTACTTTCTGTGAAGAGGCTGAAACTGGATATGTTTAGAAAATGAGGGCAAAGACTTATTCTTTGCAGTTTCAAAGAGGAAAGCTAGGTTTATTGGGTTTTGGTAACAAGAGGCTAGATTACAGTTAAATGTTGGGGAAAACTTTTTAATAGCAGGAGCTGTTCAATAGTGGAATCAGTTACCTGAGGAGAGGCATTCCCTCTCTGAGGGCTTCAAGCAAAGACTTAATCCATAATTAAAGATAGCTTTGTCTTTTTCCAGTTAATTGCAATGTTGCTGTAAGTAAGCAGCAGTTTGCAGCTGTAAGTAAGCTAAGATTCACTTCCAGATATGGTTTGCCAGATAATCCTTTCAAATTACACAGAAATGTTATTGTAGGAGCAGCAACCAGCAAGCATCCTGTCAAGTCATACATTCAAATAATCATTTGCCAAAAGTTTTGAGTTGGAGGAAAAATTTTGTAAAAAAATCAAAATACATAAAATGACTTGCATGACATCAACATATATCCAAAGAATCAATATAATTTTAAGCAAACAACATGATGGGGTTTTTTTAAATTAGCTGTTCCAAGAAAGACTTGCTTTCTGAAGATGGTTAATTGGAAATATTGCTTTTAATGATGCCAGGAATTTGATTAGATCATTGATTGTTCAATAGGACCACAAGAGGGAGCCAAAGTACTGGAAAAGGGTGGAAGAAGGAGCGCTGTGTCAAGGGATGCTTCAGCATTTGTTATTTTTTTCCCCACAAGGAAAGTACTTAGTGCAAATAAGGATGAAGAACACATGTAGACCTTCAACTGCCCATTTCACTACCTACACACAAGTTTCGGAATTGTGACTGGCTTCCTGACACATTATACATCCATGATGTATTTCTGCAACAGTGCAATCCTATTTAGATCTTATCCAGTCCAAGGGTGTGGGTTTTGATGTGTTTAAATTTGAATAATTCTGCATAGAACTGAACTATAAAAACACAATAACGTGACAGGGTGCGACAGCCATAGATCGTCAAGAAAGAAGAAAATTGATAAAGAGGCTGCTCGGTCAGAAAGGAAGGAAAAACGGAAAATCCTGCATTTCAGTGAGGGAACAGGGCTAGGTTGTAACACCAAAAGGAAAAAAAGTACTGCAATAATTTAAAATACACATAAATATTCACATCAGTCTCTTACCCTGCTAGCTTACAAAGGAAAATTCTTTTGGGGAAGGCAGGACCCTGAATCGCAACAGGAATACTCAGTCTGCATGTGAGCACTCGCCATTTGTACAATTTATGCTTGTGCTTCATTAGGTGAGCACAAGCAGGATCAAGTGCTTGCTGTTTCCTTTGCCTATAGAGAAGAAAACAGAAGATAACTCAAACATTCAATTATTTGTTCATTCACTTTCTTCCTGAAACTCAAGGCAGATTTGCAGTATATAAGCAGTGCAATCAGACAGCATAAAACAACCAACGAGCAATGCAGTATGACTACGATTATAGAATTAGAGAGCAATGTGAACAACAAACTAAGGCATATATACTACAAATAGTACAGAAAGAGGATTACAAGATATAGACAATGCCATAAACGCAGGTGATACAATAATCATTGCAGTGGATGATTCCGCTATAAGGGTGCCCTCCTGAGCTGTTCATTCTACTACAGTTCTAATCTCTCTTCAAAAACACCTTCTGAACATTACAGTTTTTCACATGCTGTTGAATGATATGCATGGGAGCCTGACGTCAGGCAGGCTTTTCTACATGGTGGGAGATACCACATCCACCAATCTTGCCCATTTGCAGGGTGGCACCCTTAGAAGGCTTTGGTCAGATAAGGGAAGCTGTCATGGCAGAACAGGAGAGATGATCCTGCCAGTATGTGATCATTAGAGGCTTTGTAGGTAATAACCGGAACTAGAGATGGGCACGAATCAGCTCACAAAACAAAGCTCATCATGAGTTTTGGGCAATTTGTGGTTCATGAAGTGAAGTTCACAGCAGGGCAACCAGTACAAACATTTCATAATTTTCATTCTGTTTTTCCTGGTGGTTCATGCTGGTTCGTGAATAGATACTTTTCTAGACAGTCTCCACTCACGCTGTTTACAAAATTCCAAGGCAATGGGGGGGGGGCATTCGCCAGCCTTGGAAACACCAATAAGAGCCCTCCAAAGCTTAACAATCACTGTGGCTACCAATAACAGAGTTCCCAAGTTACAATGAACAGTCAATTCATGTACAGTGCACACGTGATTGTTCTTTATATATACATTGAGTAATTCTCATATTATGTTCAATGTATTGGAAGAGAGGGACTTGGCACTGTTTCTTAACCTCAGACTCTGGAGTGTGTGTTAAAAGAGATAGGCAAACTGGGCTTCTTTCCTGTTTACCCTTCTACTTCTATCACTTTGATTTGTAGATTGATAACACAGGTAAATTTCCTCCCTCCCTCCATCACTCTCTCTCTCATACACACACACACACACACACACACAAAGAAGGAGCACATTGCTATCTCCTTTGGCACAATGGAGTCAGGACGCCTCAGTATCTGCTCCAGTCCTAGGTAGTTATATGGACTCTATCTCTAAGCTTTATTATCTAGAATGTAGTTCCTAAATAAAAGAACTGTTATTAGTCTTGAAACTGACAAGTGGCTCTGAGAAACTTTGTAACGCTGCCAGCATAAAGAGAACAAAGAGCTCCCACCGTGTGCAGCCTAAATGCACTCTGCTAAATTGAGACAGGATACTGGATTAACTATATCAGTTATTCCCAATCCCAACCCCATGCATACACAGCTGAATGGGTGGTTGAAACCCCGCATTTATCCAGGTACTGATCCCTGATTTCATTAGTAAAATCAACATGTGCTGGATCTTTCAAAGAAGGAAAGGTCCCCTGTGCAAGCACCAGTCATTTCCAACTCTGGAGTGATGTTGCTTTCACAACGTTTTCACAGCAGACTTTTTACGGGGTGGTTTGCCATTGCCTTCCCCAGTCATCTACACTTCCCCCTCCAGCAAGCTGGCTACTCATTTTACCAACGTTGGAAGGATGGAAGGCTGAGTCAACCTCGAGCCGGCTACCTGAAAACCCAGCTTCTGCTGGGAATCGAACAGGTCGTGAGCAGAGCTTTGGACTGCAGTACTGCAGCTTTAACACTCTACACCACGGGGCTCTTTGTTTCAAAGAAAGGAAAGGTCCCCTGTGTAACCACCAGTCGTTTGTGACTCTGGGGTGACGTTGCTTTCATGTTTTCACGGCAGACTTTTTACGGGGTGGTTTGCCATTGCCTTCCCCAGTCTTTTACACTTTCTCCCCAGCAAGCTGGGTACTCATTTTACCAACCTCGGAAGGATGGAAGGCTGAGTCAACCTTGGGCCGGCTACCTGAATCCAGCTTCCACCAGAATCAAACTCAGATCGTGAGCAGAGAGTTCAGATCACAGGACTGCAGTACTGCTGCTTTACCACTCTGCACCACGGGGCCACTAGTTTCAAAGAAACAGGTGTAAAAATCTACATGCCGGTTGTAAATGAAGTCACTACAACATTTGAACAGGGCTCAAGCTTGTCAGTTTTAGGTAACTCCTGTCTGTTTTAAGTATAATGGATAAAAAAAAATTAAACAGGAACAATTAAGGCTGATTATGTAATTCTTATATTAGCAATGGCCACTGGCCAACTTTCTTCAGCTTGGAAGCAAGCCAGTCTCTGCCCACTTCAGTTGCTTAGGAACCAGAGCCAATTCTGTTCCAACAGCTGTCCCTCTTGGCAATTATGCACTGGCCTCTGGAACATCCTCTTTTTTGTGCTGGGAGGGTTATTTGCAACACCACTTATGCAGCATGAGAGAGAAACAAGAAGTGGGAGTGTCACCAATAGCTCACCTCTGGCTTATATTGGATCAGTGGTTAGGCTACTCATTTGGTGATATATACACAGCTAGAAATACTGGCTGCAATGGACAAGCAGTAAGTGGGATGTTGCCTCTAGTGGGATCTGGAAGAACAACAGTTCTTCCAGCAGAATTTGTTCTTGTGCAGTATTTCATTTTCCTTTTTTTGTGCAGGTGCATGGAAGAGCACGGGCAAAATGTGAGCTATATTTCCTTCTGCAGGAAATTGCTTGGCTGCAAAGGTACCATTTTTCATTCCTTTGCTCTGGGTGTTAATTGTTTATATTACACATTAATAAATAGCTAGTCAAAGTATAGTGTGACTGTTGCTTGCACATATTGAATGACATTTTGTGGGGCCTCAGGCTTTTGTGAAATGCTGAACTCCCAAGATCCCTAATGAGAGACCATGATAGAATTACTGCAGGCTCAGCATTCTCCTTTAGATTTCTGCTCTGGATCTAGTATTCACCTATGTGACTCTATGACTCCATTTGCTTACTGTTCTGTGCAGCAGATGAACCAACAAGAAAGAAAAAGGAGAACTTTCTGCCACAAATCAAAGATTTGCATTAATGTAAATATGAAAAATAATCCAGGATATTTATTGAATACATACAAAATTATAACTTTGTATTACCCACATGTCTGTTTGAATTTAAGAGTCAATTCCGCTGGGAGACGTCTGCATAGGATCTTGGTTGTTTATTATGAATACCAACTATTACAGGAACAGTTCTAGGATTTGGAGACTCCCCCCCCCCAGGTAAAGAGTGCTCAGAAACCCCCTGCCCACATCACACCCCCTTCCTGGGCCCCCATCCACATATCCCCAGCTGCCTATGGGACCTTACTCCCATGCTAGATTTGCTAGCCTCCAAGAAGGGCCAAGTAGGGACAGAGATCAGTTCCCCTGGAGAAAATGGGTGCTTTTGAGGGTGGACTGAGGCCCCTCCAATGGCTAGATCTCACCCTCCCCAGGCACCACCCCTAAATCTCCCAAGAATTTCACAATTTGGAGTTGGCAACCCTATCCCTGCCTGTCAGGGTGATGCACAGCTGGGGGGAGGGATAAGCAGCAGTGGGCCCAGCCAGAAGACCTGGCAGCTGCTAAACCTTAGGATATGCTGACACCAGCCCTGAACCTTTATATTCCAGCTCTCTGGTTTGATTCTGTAACAATACATCCATTAGCTAGTCTTCTAGTAAACCCTTGAAAACAAGGGAAAGCACAAACTGAGTGTTATTCATTTCCCAGCAGGGTGTTTCATTTAAAAAGGTCATCTTGTATGGAAACATTATGAAGTTTAGACCATCATCTCTCTGAAGGTGTTAGAAGGGCAGAGAGAAAAGAACATGCCTTTTAAATCTAGCGTAACAGGAACTAGAGCAGATGAGTGAAAGCGCAACAGGGAGGGAGACAGCGGTTTTACTAGCAGTTGCATTTCATTGATAAATTATAAACAGTTGGCCCTCTGGGGTCTATTTTTTTCAGCTGAAAGAATTACCTTTGACAGAATCCCATATTTTTCTGTCTAAGGCATAGTTCTAAACACTCTTTCTAGGGATTCAAAATACACATTCTAAAAATATTTTAAAAACACAAAAGGGCTAAGTACAAAGCAGGAAGACCCATTTTAAAGAGCAAAACTGACTGGAGGTTGAAAGATCAGTTCATTCCCTGCATGGCTCTGAGGCTGTTTGAGCCTCCATTTTGCATTTCATAGATGGACAGAGATTAGGGTTGCCAATCCCCAGGTGGAGGCAGGGGATCCCCTGATTTGGAGATCTTCCCCCTGCTTCAGGATTATCAGAAAGCTGATGGGGGGGGGGGTTTGAATATCCACTGGCCACCCCATAATATCCTATGGAAACTAATATAATGAAGAATCGATCCAAGGGTATTTGGGGCTCTGAGAGTGTTGGATTTTTTAGGTAGAAGCACCAAATTTTCTGCATAGCATCTGGTGCCTCTCCTCAAAACCCCTCCAAGTTTCAAAAAGGTTGGACCAGGGGACCAATTCTATGAGCCCCAAAAGAAGGTGCACCATCCTCCATTATTTCCAGTAAAGAGAAGGCATTTAAAAGGAGCACAGTCTCTTTAAATGTGATGGCTGGAACTCTCTTCGGAATTCAGTTGTGTTTGTCACAACCTTGCTCCTGGCTCCACCCCCCAAAGTCTCCTGTCTCCGTCCCCAAAGTCCCCAGATATTTCCTGAGTCAGACCTGGCAACCCTAACAGAGATTTGTGATAATCATAACTGTGTTTCCCTTTAAAATCCCATGGAATTCAGTGGAACTGACTCGGGAATAAACATACTATTTCTAGTAATCTTGCTGCACAGGGCTTTTGTAATGCAAAGCTCTCCCATGGAGTGGTGTGAGTCTAAGACGGAACTTGTGATACGTGACTGTTCCATGCTCTAACAGTTTCTTAAAACAGTAAATGTCATTCCAGAGCCAGCAGCTTGTATACATCCAACAGCTTTGCTATCAGTAAGACAAGCATTAGAACTGGCAGGACCCTCTCTTTTCTCTGACAGAGCCAGTGTCAGAGTTTTGAACTTGTGAAGAGCAACGAAACACTTTGGCTGACAAGACGTAGTATTTGGAAGATTAACAGCGCAGTCCTAAGCATAGTTACATCCAAGGCTTTTTAAAACATGAACATGAAACTGAGCTTTGTATCAACACTGTATCAACAATGTAGAATTAACACAAAAATCTGAAAAGCCAAGTTCCAAATACTAAACGTCCTCCCTGTTGCATAGAGAGCCACAGCCAGAAATGTGGTGAGGAGTTGTAAGGCAGGCAATCATTGCAGAACCACCAAAGAATAAATGTGGAGCTTTCTCTGTTCCAAGTTATTTAATTGTCTGTAAGTCTAGCATAGTCAATGGAGGGTGCTCCTAAGCAGGGCTTTTTTTTAGCAGGAATGCAGTTCTGGCTGGCTTGGCATCAGGGGTGTGTGGCCTAATATGCAAATGAGCTCCAACTGGGCTTTTTCTACAAAAAAAGCCCTGCTCCTAAGTCAGAACACTCAAGAACGGGATTGAGTTTATTTCCTGACACACAATTTGGTGGAAACCCAGCTGCACACTTTTCCTTCCATCTCCATAATAGGAGGATTTTCTTTTTTATGAAAGATGAGAAAGGGAGGAAGCATGGCTTATCTCTCCAGGGACCAAGATCTCCCACTGATTCCCCTGTGGCTATAGCCCTGTTTATGAATACAGCATGTGATGTTTTATCGCTCTCTGTTCTGGCAATGAGTATTCTTGCCTATAAAGCAGCATCAACACAACTGGGATTTCTTCCATTACCTTTTTGTTATGTTAATGAAGTTCAGACTCTTCCAGCTTCAAATAAGAAATTGTTATTTTTAATAGTATTGATTTCTTTTATAGGATTCATAAACTGCTTTTCAACTAAAGTTTGACACACACGCACGCAAGTTGTAGCCATCATTTTACAGATTTTAACTTTCTTGGCTACTTGCCAGAGCTGCAAAACAGAAAGCCCTTTTAGGAGAAAGACAGCTTAAATAAATAAAGCCAGGAAGCATTCTTGTGTCCAAACAAGGGTTCATTTGTATGCATGAACTTGTATGGAACACACCACCAGTGTGTCACTCTGGGTGAATACCCATGGATCATCAGTAGCTGAAACCGTTGTCAGAGCCAATTCAGGAATTTAAATGTAAATGACAGTCAAAACACTGGAGCAAGACAGAAGTGATGGCACAATGTAATGTAGATGATCACTTTTGAAAGCGCAACATTACTGGATCTTTTGCCCAGTAATTGCCTTGAATTCTCTTCAGTGTCTGACTGGTTTCCACTTCTCCTTCTCCCTTCCAGTCTGAGGCTTTGTCCAGTGTAGTATATAGTGCCTCCTGTGTTTTGCTGCCTTCCTTATGTTTGCCAATCCCTATCTCCTTTCTTCCCTACTTCCTGCCTGAAACCTTGCCTTTCTCTCTTCCTACAACTCTTACTCCTGCCTAAATTGTTAATCTGCACTTCCTTTGTTGGATGAGGAATTTGCCCGGTCTCTCCACTGTGGCTCAGTAATAGAGCAGCTGTTTGGAATGCAGAAGGTTTCAGATTCATCTCTAGCTAAAAGGATCAAGTGGTATGTGTGTGAAAGACCTCCATCTGAAACCCTGGAGAGCTACTACCAGTTGGAGTAGACAGTACTGACATTGATGGACCAGTGTGGTCCGATTCATTAGAAGGCAGCTTCAGGTGTCCATGTGTGTTCACTTGCAACTATAGCAGCCTGTACTCTACTAAGGGCCTGCTGTGTAAAGGAAATAACAGTGCATGTATTTTGATGCACCACAGATGCTAATGCATGCACTGTTTGCTGCAGATTACTTTTTCTTTTCATAAAAGATTCATGAAGTTTGTTGATGGTACTTGGTTGAATGTTGTCAAGGAAACACTGTACTGGTCTACTAGCTATCACTGTTCAGTTGAGCTGGCCAATCTGGCGTAAAACTCATCTTTCCCCCTCAGTGGGGCAACTGCCTCTCACACAGACTGTGCCCATATACAGGGTAATTGTTTAATTAGCTCTTACTTGGTAGAAGACTTCAGATACCAGAGAAGTAAACTGTTCAATGATAGTCTTATGATTATCTTACATTGAGGATTCCATTTGGTATATGGGCATAGGGGGTAGCCCAATTTATCTATTCCCACCCTACCCCCAAGAAATGGCCTACATTGCTGATTTTACTACAAATAATTATAAGAATGCCTGCAAAATAATATATACCATACAAGATGAAAGACTTGCAGTTCTTTAAATTCTGGTTTGCTGTTGTTTAGTGTTAGTTTCTGTGTTATGCTGGGGGAGGAGGAATTCCTATCTGTGCTATTGCAGTATAAGTTGTGAGCAACACCTGCGGTGTAAAGAGCTTGCAATAGAGCTGGCAATAGAGATGAACCACAGGGGGTTGGGAGGTCTTCTAGGTTGTGAGAAGAGACCAAAGGAAATAGGTGGCATAGTCAAGGGGGGAACTTCAAAGAAAGCATTAGCCCAGCTGTGAAGCCATAGGCAGTCAGGTTCTCCGGTGGTGGGCCCTAGAGAACAAAGAACAGGGGGTGCTGAAGGCTGCATATTCCTCTACCTGGAACTGAAACAACAGCCTAAAGGCCTACTCATGAGTATGAAGATAGATCCAAGAGGGCAGCCATGTTGGTCTGAAGCAGTTGAACAAAGCAGGAGTCAAGCACCTTTAAGACCAACCAAGTTTTATTGAGAACGTAAGCTTTCATGTGCTCTCTAAGCTCCTCTCCACCTGGGGGAGAGGAGGGGTTGTCAGGCATCCCCACCATTGCTTAGAGAGCACACGAAAGCTTACGTTCTCAATAAAACTTGGTTGGTCTTAAAGATGCTTGACTCCTGCTTTGTTCATGAGTATGAAGGTTTAGAGGAACAGGAAATGAGTTTGAACTGAAAAACTCCTACAACAGGCAGAATAAGGAAGCGGCTGAAGACAGAAGGGGTGACAATGCTGTCTTCTCTTACTGTTGTTAATGAGGGGAAGGATGTGCTGAGGAAGGAAATCCTGACTCGTTCAGTCCGTGTCTTCCCTTTCCAGGGGATGAGATTAGTCACCTGTATCCTGCACATAAAGAGAATTCACACTCCGCCCCCCCACAGTCCCATTCTCCCTCCTGATCTGCACTGTTAGGCTTGCTGTCTGTTCCTCATTTCAAGGGACTGTTCTTTTTAAATAAAAAAATACTCCCTGAAGTTAAGAAAGCATTCTTCCCAGGGTGTGGACAAAGAGGCCTTCAGATCATGGTATGAAAGGTATTTTTCCCTCACCAGGCATGTTGATTTAACATCTAGCATGATGATGAGTTATAGGAAATTGTGATGGAGATTTTGATTGGTCTTTATAAACAGTATGGCATGGCTTTTGGTTTGGGGAACTTTCTTGCCTTGTTATCTCCAGTGACCTCATGTAGCCACCAGAGGGAAATCTTTCTTTTCTACTGATCACCAGATTGGCCTTTTCCAACAAGAGGTCTGTGTGAAACTGCAAAATGAGATTTCAGTAATTACCAAAAGACAAACTGACTTTTTGTATGCTATCCAAGGGCTTAAGTGTTGAAGAACATAGCATAAAGCATGAACAAAAATGTCATGCCTACAAAATGCACAAGCTAAAAATGTTTGACAAAATATTATTTCTAAAAAGTAATCACTCCAAAAAACATTTGACGTAATTTTGAATAAAATACTTACTTTTGAGGGCACAGTTTACTGTGACAAAGACAGTGATTTGTTCTGCATGCCCTAGGATGGTTTTCAGGCACCAGTTTTACATTTAGCAAACAACATTGGTCTTTGCTTTGTTTCCACAGGGCAAGTAGATATCAGGCATGGAATTGATGGTGGAACTTTTGGTGACCCCACATGGTTTTCAAGGCAGTTTGTTATCTCCAGTGACCTTGTGAGGCCACCAGAGGGAAATCTTTGGTTTGCCAATGCCTCTAGCATAGCGCCCCTTGACTTCCTTGGTGGTCTCCCATCCAAATATTAACCAGGGCCTACCCTGCTTAGCTTCCAAGACTAGCTACCCTGGACCATCCAGGTCAGGGCCAGCATAGAATTAGGCACTCCTAATCCCATTGAAATCAATTGATTTAGACAGCCTTAATTCTGTGATGGATTGCAGCCCTAGACAATGCAATACTCTGCACAATTCAAGTGCAACTGAGAATATATCATCATCTGCTTGAAAAATATGCATTTCTTTCTGAGAAAAGGCATTTTAAACAATGAAGTAAACAAATAAACAATGGATGAGGAAGAGATTTATGTACATGCAAATAATTCCAGAAGAGAAGTTGTGTTAGTTTGTTGCGATGGAAAATTAACAGGAGTCAAGTGGCACCTTAAAGACTAAAAATACTTCATTCCAGCATAAGTGTTCTGCAAAAGCTTATGCTAGAACAAAAACTCATCAATCTTCAAGGTGCCCCAAGACTTCTGATTATTTTACTAACACTAGGGTTGCCAGCTCTGGGTTGAGAAACACCTGGAGATTTTGTGAGTGGAACCTGAGGACAATAGGATTGGGGGAGGGGAGGAATCTTTTTGGGATGTAATGCCATAGATTCCACCCTCCAAGGCAGCCATTTTCTCAAAGGGAATGGATCTCTGTCATCTGGTGATCGATTCTAATTCTGGGAGATCTCCCGGCACCACCTGGAGGCTGGTGACCCTAACCGACACTGAAAAGGGCCCTGCTTGTTACTAGTACCACATGAAGCACTTGGATTCTGATTTGTCTTTCCTTCTGAATTAGATTGAATGCAGCTGTTCTGCAAGGGCTGTCTGACCATCATTTGAAGAACTGCATGCAGGAGGAGAATACGCTCAGCATGGAGTAAGACAGAGCAGAACATTTCCCCCTGATGTTTTACCTTTGATATCTCTGGCAAGGTTTTTTATTTTAAATATGTTGGAAGTATTCAAAATGGTATACTTCATATGCCCTCTGAAGTGGTGTTGTCCAGTTTACCTTCTCAGGAATCTATTACTTCATCAGTTAATGGCTCATGTAGAAGGTAGCACATTCAGTCCCTGGTATCTTCACTTAAAATGATCAGGTAGCAGGTGCTTTCTTTGCCTGAGACCCTGGTGAGCTGCTGCCAGTCAGAACAGACAAAACTGGTCTACATTGATCAAGGGTTTGACCTGGAGTAGCCAAGCTTAGCCCAAGCTCACTAGAGCTTGGAAGCTAAACAGAGTCAGCCATGGTCAGGACCTGGATGGGAAACCACCAGTCTTGCCTGAAGCTCCCCATGAATGTGGTTGCCATGAGTCAGTTGCAACTTGATGGCACATTGTTCTTTTTCTTCTTGATGGTATAAGGTAGCTTCATATGTTTATATATGGAGCCAGCCCTAGCCTTTCTCCACTGGAGGGAGACTTGGGAGAAACGAATCACAGGATCCAACCCATGTTCTTGCATTCATGTAAGTGTGTATCAGATAAGCAGAACAGTGAGACAGCAAAAGAAGCTGAGCGAGCCCCATTTTTTCCCTCAGTTTCAATTGTAAGGGACAGGGAGAAAGAAAGGAGTTGTCACACAATACTTCCTTCAAGGAAAAGCCCAGAAAAAGGGAATGAGTGTCTTTAGCTGGATGGGTCTGTGAGGGGGAGGATATAAAAGAAACTCAGGACTACTGACTTCCCAGAACCCCTATATCATCCTCTTTATATTTTCAGTGACATGGGTCATTCTTCCATTTATTCCAGCCTTTGAGTTTTCACATTCAAGTCAAGAATTAGAAGCTGACATGGAATGAAGAATCACACATTCCTGGCAAAATCAGCTTTTTCCTCACTAGTAAAACTATCATTCCTGGGTAAGTGGTGCAGCCAATGACAGGACAGGGTGGTAGTCTCTTGTGGGCGGCATTCCATACAGGGAGGAAGGGTTGCTTCCCATGCATGATGTCCCTATGTAACTGCATAAGGAGCATGATGGGAGACTTCTGCTAACATTGCAGTTGACCAGGAACCATGTGGAGGCATAATTTGTGATATCAGTTTTGCTTCAGAGGGCATTAATGGACTAGTTACGAAGGGCTATGCATAAGATTAAAAACTGAGAATGCTAGCAATCCATTGTGAATTTCAGATTTCTAGACCGCTTGTTTTAAGTCATTTAAATGCCACTTTCTCCAATTAAATGGAACTCAAAGAGGTTTACAAAAAAGCATGCACCAAAAAATAGGCATCACTCAAAACACATTGAAAAAGGAATCTAGGATCACAATACACCACAACAGAGGAACATAAGTGCTTCCATAAGGGATGAAGCCAAAGCATCCTTTTTTACACAGCAGCCTCCAGAAGTCCTACCAGTGGGGCATGAAAGCTAAAGCTTCTCCCTGTTGTTGCCCCCACACTTTGAGTGTTCAAAGAGTTACTACTTCGGTACATAGATATTCCATTTAGTTATTGCAACTAAGAGACGACAATGCATTTGTTTAATCCTCTTTCAAAGTAATCATCATATCTAATTCTGAACAGCTTTTCTACCCTAGAGGTAGATGAAGAAGAAGAATTGCAGATTTATACCCCACCCTTCTCTCTGAATCAGACTCAGAGTGGCTTACAATCTCCTATATCTTCTTCCCCCACAACAGACACCCTGTGAGGTGGGTGGGGTTGAGAGGGCTCTCACAGCAGCTGCCCTTTCAAGGACAACCTCTGCCAGAGCTATGGCTGACCCAAGGCCATTCCAGCAGGTGCAAGTGGAGGAATGGGGAATCAAATAAGAGTCCACGCACTTAACTACTACATCAAACTGGCTGTCCTAGTAGATCATTAAATCCATGGATTAGGGCCACATACAGAGATGGGAGATCTTTCTAAACTTCAAGGAACTTCCAGGTTTGCAGAAAAATCTTACACCGTAAAATCATAAGGGGGGAGGAGAAAATAGGAGAGTTTTAAAATGGCAAGATTTCACATGATATCCTCATGAAATCTCAGCAGTGAACAGGCCAAAATTCATGATAAATTTTAGTCAGCCAGCTCATGACCATCCCTAGCAGCTCGGTGGAAGGAAGGAAAGAAAGAAAATGGTCAAAAGAGGGGCAAAGGAAACGGAAGGGAGCTGAGAAATAAGGAAAAACAGAAAAGCTGCGGGAGGGAGGGGAGGGAGGGATGAGGCAGGTTAGTGGAAGTAGGGAAGGAACCAGAAAAGGAGTGAAGCTGTGAGGAGTGTGAGATTGGCCCAGGTGGGTGTCCTCCTAATACATAATTCCACGAAGGCTATGCCACCACAAAGAAAACACCATGACCTGGATGGGACAGATATAATAGTTTGAGTGGAGGAACAGATAGCACAGCTGAGAGGAACAAAACTGGCACACACAACAAGGTGGTTCTTAATGTATATGTGATAGTATATGCTTACTGAGTAAACATGGGAGCTATACATGGGCCGAGGTCAGACGCACATAAACTGACAAGATGGGCATGGATGAAAGCCAGATGCATGTCGGATTTTATGCGGTTGTCCAAACATCAGCATCTGGCAATGGTCGTTGGCTTGTTCATGTGCCGAACTGCCACGACTGAGACGCGGACTTTTTTGATAGTACATTAAATCCAGAATAAGAATGCTTCCGACGACTCCCGCGCATACTTTCTATGTTTGAACGCTCCATTGTAGCCAACTCGTCACAAGTGCACATTTGCTTCAGTGCGAGAGCCCACTCCAAATGATATCATTGCGCCAGCAATTGTTGACTCAGCCTTCCAACCTTCCGAGGTCGGTAAAATATGTACCCAGCTTGCTGGGGAGGGGGAAGTATAATGACCGGGGAAGACAATGGCAAACCACCCCGTAAAAGGTCTGCCGTGAAAACTTTGTGAAAGCAGCGTCACCCCAGAGTCGAAAACGACCGGTGCTTGCACAGGGGACCTTTCCTAAATGGGGGGAGAGGCAGATCGACCACCTTTGCTGTCTCCCTGCCAGGGGAGGAGGATGACCCACCTTTGCCGTCTCCCCGCCAGGCAGAGAGACAGCAAAGAGTTGCCGTGCCCCCCCCATTTAAACATGACGGTGGGGTGTTTAAATGGGGGGGAGGAAGATCCCCCACCTTTGCTGTCTCCCCGCCAGGCAGAGAGACAGCAAAGAGAGTTGCCGTGCTCCCCCCACAATTTAAACACCACGGCGGGGTGTTTAAATGAGGGGGGAGGAAGATGACCCACCTTTGCTGTCTCCCTGCCAGGCGGAGAGACAGCAAAGAGAACTCCTGGGCTTCCCCTTCCTTTCCGGGTGTTTAAATGGGGGAGGGGGCAGATCGCCCACCTTTTATGGCACCTTTAAAAAAAAAAGCCAAGCACGATATCCCACGGGACTGCACTTGCGCGAGTGTGGAATGCCATCTCAAAAAATGAGGTCCGGTTGAGAGACCTCTGATCAACCAACAACGGGACCAATGCTGCTTAGAACTGAAGGATGGAGGGATGTCTGATCAGGAAATTCGTTGTAAAAAAGCTGTGGGGTATAATAGCGATGGGTTAGGGATGGATTTAATGGTAAGTATGACCGCAGCCATGGAGTCTTTATAATTTGTGGGATCACAGTGAGCCACAAAAGAGCTACTGAGATCAGCCACATCACAGCAGTAACACGTGAGGTCTCCACATAGAAATGCCTGTCCTCACAAATGGTATCTCTGAATGAATGCTCCCTGGCTACGCAGGCAATGTTCCTCCATGCATACACAAACCATTCACATAGGCATTCACCATAAATATGAATCCACAGCATCCATTGTGGCTTGGTCACTTTGATTTGTTGTTGTTGTTCCTTTACACAAGTTCAGTTATCTCAAGTCAGCAACACTAAAATAACAACCCCTGAATCATCACTATAGACAAAGTCTGTTATCTGGTGTCTTTGATGAACAGCCCTGCTTCTGTTTTCCAAGTACTGTATGTACTAATTGTCTTACCAGGCCAGTTTTCTTATATTCAGGATGACTGATTACTAAAGTAAGGCTTTCGAGACTAATAATAAAAAAAATCTATATAGCTTCTTTAAAAAATCTATGATTAAACTGGGCATATGACAAAACTGAAGTGTCCATTGCATAGCTGAATCACTCAGTAACCTGGCTTTGGTGTTCAATGTCTGTCTATTATTTGTCTTCCTGTCATAATCATATGAAACAATCAGACTTGGATAGTGCTTAATGCAGTCTATTCTCCTATTAAGTTTTTCAATTGTGATGGGCTTTACAATTAAGGACAACCCACTGTTCTCCTAGGGCAGACTGTGGTTCTTCAGGTTTAATGGGTGATCTAGCATTTAGGCACTGCTTTCAAAACAGAAAGATATGGATTCCATTGGAAACCAAGAGAGCCGCTGCTCTGACTGCAAATGCATTAGCAAGACATTACTTCATTTCGAGGCATTAAAAGTTAGTATTTACAGGAAGACAAGACTTTAGATTGGAAAGTGTGTTGGAGCTCTTAGTTATTTGTCAAATTATTTATGAAAATGAAGAGGTGAAATCATTGTCCCTATCACCTTTTCCCCATTAAAACTACAATTTACAGAACACTGAGTGTATTTGAGTGGGTTTTTAATTAGCACGCAAGTGAGAAAATTACATTGCAAATTATCTTCACCTTTGTGAAACAATAAGACAGTGATAAAGATGGTAAAGAGAAAGGCCTTGGCTAAAATCCAATACAGTCATGCCTGTGCTAATGACCATTGTGAGCAATGGGATTTAAATATACCTATTATTGAGTTGGATTCTGGCCATCCTATACTTCTGTTGCTCTTTGACTTTTTGGATTTTGCTAAGTAGCCTCTCTGTCTTGCCTAGTTCTCCATCATCCATTCCCCCCCTCCCCAGTCGGAATGAAGAGGCTGACACAGTGTTGGATGAAAACCGGGCTGCTTTATTAAACATAACTTGAACGAGCTGGAATAGCAAGAAGTCTAGGCCTAACAGGACAAGCCCTGGGGTCAAACTCAGGACCCCGCCTTGTCCTGAGAGGGCAAGCCAACCTGCCCCCAGCACAAGCCCAATATCATCTGGCTGGTGCTGAGCAGCCAGGCCCAAACTCCACCTCCACCTAGGTTGGCATCCAACCCACTAGAAGGATCCGCCTCGGTGAGGCTTTGTAGTGATCTGCACTCCCAGCATTGAGCCGTAAAGCCCATCTGCAGTTTGTACAGACCACCTGCACCAACTGGTGCAGAGCCATAGGTGCTCCCCTAAAATACTGTAGCCAATACCTCATCCTGCCACCACCAATGCCAAGCCTCTGCTTAGGCATTCACGCCCACCGGGTGGCCCAGAGCCGACCGCAAACCCCTCCTTAGCTCATCCAAAAAGGCCTGGTTTCCCAGTTCAGATAAATGAACCCCATCCTGCCTATACAGGTAGGCATTCTCGATCCGTATTGCCGGATGGGAGAGGAATATGCCCAAGCCCCCTTCCATGGCCTTTTGCAAGGCCCGATTGGCCTTGTGCCTGGTGCGTTCAATTCCCCCAGGATACAGGACAGACCGCCAGACCCTACGTGGCAATATTGGCAACCAAACCAAAAGGACCCCCGGCCATCTCCGCTTGATGGCTTGCAGATCTTCCTGTGCTTGCAAGGAAAGGGCCTTCCCCTTCATAAAGCCAAGGGCATTACCACCCAGGTGAATGACCGGGATGTCCGGAGGAGGCGCCCTCCTCCCACGGAACAGCAGCGGCATGATGCCCGGCCAATGCAGGCCACAGCGACCAAGCCACTCCACTGTCGCCCACTTGCTGAGACCTAGCTGTGTACCAGTCGGAGATCTCCTAGCCTGGTGGGCTGCCCAGAACACCATACTGTGCCCACAGATGAGGATGCGACGCCTCGTACTATGAGCCACAGCACCTGAAAAACAGAAAAAAGGTCACATCCCGGAAATAACATGCCAATGGGCAACAACTGCTAATACGTCCCCCGGAACTTATTTAAACCAACGGGCACACATATGACTTATAAGCTGATGACCACCACCAGCCTATTCGCTGTATAGCAGGGGTGGTGTAACCCATTGCAGCCACCGTAGATGCAGCTCTCATTCGGAACGAATGGGTCCCAAACCCAGCTCAGCCAGGGCTCTACTGGTCACCGCCCAAAATTGATACTTTGTGAGGGGAGGGCCCTCCTGGTGACGAAACAAAGGGCCCTCACCCCTGAGTGCACTATATTGCTCCAAAGCTTTGACCGGGCATAGCTCAGCTGCCACACATTTGGCTGATCACAATGACTGTCCCTTTCTGATGTTGGTCAGTTTTTGACCACCGGACTGTCAGCTCAACTTGGCCCCCTACAAATTTTACGTCACCAGCGTGCAGAGCCCGGCTTGAATGATCTGCCCTTGACTGCACCACCAGCTCACTGATCCGTAGCGCCCCCAAAAAAGCAGCCTCAAACGAAGAGGAACACACCTCAGGCCAAACCCTGTGAAGCCCCTGCAGCACCGAAGGGGATATTGGTCGCCGGGCATCCACCCTGGGCCCCTACTCTTTTGCCCAGCCCTCCAGCATTTTCCTAACCCTCAAATCGCCGGTGCCCTCAGGAAAGCCCTGTGCTTTACTAACAAAAGCCAGCACAATTGACCCCTAATGGATTTTAGCCCTAACCCCCTTTCCTTCTAGTAGACACAGAATTGAATAATGTGATCCACCAGTACCAGCCAGCTGTCCGGAAGCCCAGCCGCCCTCCTAAAAGCCCGGAACTGTAATTGCCCTCGCATAGGCTTTCCAGGTACTAGGTGCTAGAGCTAATTGAATTGCCCTATCGGCTTCCGCCTCCCAAGCTGCCAAAGCTCCAGTGGCATTCGTGCTGGTCGTGGGTCCGCTTCTGGAGCAAGCAGGCGAAAACGCTCCATTTGTTGGCGAGGTAGAGCATCCGCCACCCCATTACAAACTCCTGGAACATGCTGGGCAAGAAATAGGATATTCAGCCAAAGGCAACGCAATGTAAAAGATCGCACCAAGTTCATTACCACAGCTGATTTTGATGACAAAGAATTGATAACATGTACTACAGCCATGTTATCACACCAGAAATGCACTGTATGGTTGGCCAACTGATCTCCCCAAAGCCAGACAGCTACCACGATGGGAAAAAACTCCAAAAAGGTTAAGTCCCGACATAACCCACTGTCCAACCATGCCACGGGCCATTGCTCCGTGCACCAATGCCCCCTAAAATATACTCCAAAACCGGTAGCCCCCGCCGCATCCGAAGATATCTGGAGCTTCGCTTCTACCTTCAAGTCTTCATACCAAAATGAAATTCCGTTGAAGGAATTCAAAAATTCCTCCCATACTTCCAAGTCCATTCGCATACCAGCGGTCATTCGCACTCTGTGATGAGGAAGCCTCAGGGACCCCATGGTGTCACATAGGTGCCGTCACAAGGCCCTCCCTGGGGCTACAACTTTGCACGCAAAGTTGAGATGCCCCACCATCTGCTGAAGCTCCAACAGCGACATCTTGCGCTGCTGTTTAAAAGATGCCAATCTGACCCTAAGGCCCACCACTTTGTCAGCCGGCAGCCTTGAGGTTTGCTGCGTGATGTCCAACTCGATGCCTAAAAAAGTAAGAACTGAACTGGGGCCCTCTGTCTTCTCATGAGCCAATGGCACCCCAAGTTCCCGAGCAAGGTCCTCAAATGAACGCAATAATCTGGCACATTGTCCAGACCCAACAGGACCCACACAAAGGTAGTCGTCCAGGTAATGAATGGTGTCGCTTGACCCCGACCTGGCCCGCAGTGCCCATTCCATAAAAGAACTAAACTTTTCAAAAGTGGCACAGGACACTGAACAGCCCATGGGCAGGGCCCTGTCCATGTAGAACTTCCCCTCAAATGCAAAACACAGTAAATCAAAGTCCTTTGGGTGTACTGGCAGAAGACAAAATGCAGACTTAATGTCGCATTTTGCCATTTCGGCCCCTACACCGCAACCCCAAACCACTTTGATTGCTTGGTCAAAGGAGGTATACCTGACAGAACAAAGAACTTCCGGAATGGCATCGTTCACTGATCCACCCTTGGGGTAAGACAGATGATGTATCAGACGGAATTCCCCCGGCGCTTTCTTAGGCAACACTCCCAAGAGGGATACTCATAATGTGGGTATTGGTGGGGTCTCAAATGGGCCAATGACTCTCCCTTCCAAGCATTCCTTGGCTATTTTTGCCCTGACCACATGTTCCATCCCTATCACCGAGAGCAGATTAGGGGCCGAACAAGGGACCCTAGGTCCCTGATACGAAATCCTAAATCCATGAGTAAAACCATCCATCAGATAATCCCTATCGACCGTCAGGGGGTAACTAGCCAACAGCCTCCTAAGTACCTTCAGACGAATGTGACTAGGTCCCTTTTCCAGGCGGCTGTTGGCTACCCCCCGCCCCCCCGGGGCGCTTGGGGCCAGCCTTCATTTTTTATTTACTGCAGGCTAAAAAGCTATGAGGCCCCCCGCACAGCAGGCACTCATGTTTGAATTTGCAGGCCTTCCTGGAACACACGCCCTTGGACATAAATTCCCAGCAGAGAAGCCAGGGTTGAACCGACTGGCCCGCCACACTGCGGACACCTGTGCTGTTCTGTTGTTTATGTACCAGGTGCCCACTATCAGCCCTGTCCCCTGTATTGGGCTTCGCAGGGGACATCAACTGGAGCCAAAGCTGCTGGTTGATTTGATCCCAAGGGAGCTCTGGATTGACTGCAGCCCTCATCCTAAAGGCCTCATCATATTGCAACCATGCTGCACCAACAAAATCCGTATACGCACGGTGCACTATGTCACAATATTGAAACAATGCCGTGGCCCATAAAGGCTGCGCCCTTGCTATGACCCCCGCGTAGATCAAGAAACCCGGCAACCAGTTGGACCAGGTTCTATTCACCTTAGGACGTTTCAGCTTCTCCTTCTCCTTATCGTCGAGCTCCTCCTTATCTTTCTTTTCAAGTTCTCTAAAGAGAAGACTGAACACATCCACATATTTGCCCCTCAAGATCTTATCCCGAGTTGCAACCGTCAAATGATCCCCCAATGGCAGTGCCGTGTCGCCGTATGGTAGGACATGGAAGGGGATGGACCCATAAGGAGTAGGAGGATAATGCCAGGTACCCCACTGGTAACCAGGCCACCCACCTTGCTGGGACAACTGGTGCTGCCCCCCCCCCACGGCAGTGCCCCCGGCGTCACCGTAGAAGTGGCAGTGCCTTGTGATGAAGTCGTGGCCACCCCTTGCCCAGAGGGCTGTGAAACAGGCCCAACAAAACCATCGTATTGAGACACTGCACTATGCGCGTCCCAAGCCCAGGAGGTTCTGGCCTGCGCCTGCTGCCCAAAAGGCCCTGACTGTCCTGGCGGTGCCACTACTGGACCTGCTAAGCCCTGAGGAGTGCTAGGCTGGACCGTGCCCCATGGCCAGCTTGGCAACTGGGGTTGTGTTGGGGACTTACCCGTTACCCTCAAGGAGCAGACAGACACTGCCACCGCCGGGGCTGGCTGCACTACTTCCCCCACTGTTCCATGGGTGCCGAGCTCCCTGCTGCATACCACCTCCATATCCGTATCGTCCTCCTGGTCAGGCTTCTGCCGCATGTCTGCACTGACCGTCACACCCTGCAAAGCAGAAAGGCAAGCCAGGACCTCTTTTTCAAAAGTCAACCTGGAGACTGCCCAGATGCCCGGCAACGCCCCTCCAATGTAGGGGCCACAGCCGTGCCCCTCTGCTGCTTCAGCGCATCCAGTTGCCTGATAATGCAACCCAGTTGGGCCTCCTCGCCCAAGTCACCTGGGGAACTGGGTTGCCGAGCTCACTTCTTTGCGGGCTGCTTCCCCTTGGAAGGGCCCTGACCCTTCTTGGGCGCCATGCCCGCAACTAACCCACCCAAAAAAAGGAACACGCCCCCCAGATGAGTCCTGGTAATCAGCTCCGCCCCAAACTGGGGCTCAGCCCCCTAAGAAAATGGGGGGTGCACCTTGCACCTGCTTTCTTCCCTGCAATAACTCCCAGAAGAGGGGAGGGAGAGATGGGCGGATGAACCCGGGGGGGGGGGAGAAAGCCCAGCACCCCCTGGCTGCCTATACCCCTGCAACCCAATGAAAGAAGGAGGGGGGGCACACAAGCCAAACTCCCTCCCTAAAGACCCCCCTGACCCGACAAACAAACCTCCGGAGGCCAACCCCCGCTGCCCAGGGTGGGTACAGGCCGATGGAGCAAACGCTCCCAAAGCTGAATGCGCCACACTGCTGCTTGCCCCACACCTGCTGACTAAAATAATAATCAGCCCCGCTCATGCCGCAACTGCTGCCCGCATGCGCTCCCACGCTCTGGCCTTCGCCTCAGCTCCGAGCAACCCGGCTCTCCTTCCTGAGAGCCAAAACGAACTGTGTTGCTTGAGGCGGGGCCGGGGCTTTATAGCCCCGACGCCACGCCTCTTAGCTTCCCATATGTTGGGGAGCCGACGCCAGCCTTCCCTCCTTTCAGGAGGGCAAACACGGCCCCCAGCCTGAAAGCGGCATTGCCGTTTGGCTGGGAGGGGGCCGACTTCTCTGTGTAAAATGCTTATACAATCCTTGTCTTTCCCTCCCTGCAGTATTATCTAACTTCCAGTTCCAGCAAAGTATAATCTTCCTCTAAGAGTATTGTCTGTTTTGGAAATGAGCCATCATGGCAGAATGGCCAAAGATCTCAGTGCCTGGTGACAAGAACATTCTTTCACAAGACAGAAATCCATCACTTAGGTTGCAGGACTGCTTCTACATTGTGAAGTTGACATGGAATCGGAGATGCAGCATGATATGTTGAACTATGCTCGCAGGGTTGCCAGCTCTGGGTTGGGGAATATCTTGAGATGGGGCGGGGGGAGCCTGTGGAGAGTGGGGCTTGGGAAGGGACCTCAGCAGGATATAATGCCATAGAGTCCATCCTCCAAGGCAGCCATTTTCTTCAGGTGAACTGATTAGGTCATCTGGAGATCAATTGTAATAGCAGAAGATCTCCAGGTGCCACCTGGAGATTGGCCGCCAAATCTGCATTGATGAACTTGTGTAGTGGGTTTAGACATGGAGAACCCTATAGTGAGGAGGCAGTAAATCTCTACAGAACCCTGTGAATTCCCCCTATTTGTCCTCTTTCACTCCATCCTAGGCTAAAGGCCTGCCCTGCCAATTCCCAGCCACTTGTTTATTTATTTAGAATGTTTTAATGCCAGCTTTCTACCCTGTCAGGGTCCCTAAGGCGATGTGCATAAACACTTTATAAAATATTTGAACAAATAAAAATAACATTTACAATTATAAAATTATTCAATAAAAACACATAAACAAACAACACCAGAACCAGGGAGGAGGGCCGATAAACAATTACTGGGGTATACCAAATGAAAAGTCTTCATCTTTTGTCAGAAGACACCTATAGAGGGAGACAGATTAATCTCTCTGGGGAGGGAGTTCCAAAGTTTTGGAGCCCTAACCCTTTCTCAGGTTGCTACCCATCTGGGCTTAGATGGTGGGGAAACTGAAGTAGGGCTGCCAGGTGGTCAGTAGGACTCATGGGTAGTAAGTAAGTAAGTAAGTAAAATTTTATTTGTATCCCGCCCTCCTTCACCAAAGCAGGCTCAGGGCGGCTAACAACAACAGAAAATAACAATACATTAATAAAACATTAAATTAGCCTTAAAACCAATTATACATTAATTAAGAACCGTTACTAATCTAATAGCATTAAATTAACTCTAACCATAATATTATCATTTGACGCTATGCCTGTCAGTTGGTATTGATGGCGGATCTCCGAACTGGACTATTTTGATGTTTCTTTGTTATGCACTTATAGTTCAGCTATTCATAAACACCAGTTTAAAGAGGGTGGTCTTGCAGGCCCTGCGGAACTGATCAAGGTTCCGCAAGGCCTGTACCTCCTCTGGGAGCTGATTCCAAAGGTATGGGGCCGCGGAAGAAAAGGCCTGTGTGCGGGTATTCTGGAGTTTAATTTCTTTTGGCCCAGGGGTAGTCAATCTGTTTTTTCCTACTGACCTCAGTGCTCTCTGGGGCTCGTACGGGGAGAGACGGTCCCTCAGGTAGGTCGGTCCTCGGCCATATAGGGCTTTAAAGGTAATGACCAGCACTTTGTACTGGACCCGGTATACAATCGGCAGCCAGTGCAGTCCGTGTAGCCCCGGCTGTATATGCTCCCATCTTGGGAGGCCAAGCAACAGCCTGGCTGCCGCATTCTGCACTAGCTGTAACTTCCGGGTCCGGCACAGAGGCAGCCCCATGTAGAGGGCATTACAGTAGTCCAATCTTGAGGTGACCGTCACATGGATCACCGTTGCTAGGTCCTGACGCTCTAGGAAAGGGGCCAGCTGCCTCGCCCGCCTCAGATGGAAAAATGCTGACTTGGCAGTGGCTGTTATCTGGGCCTCCATTGATAGTGAAGGCTCCAGTAAAATACCCAAACTCTTTACCCGCTGCACCGCCTTCAGCGGCGCACCGTCAAAGGTCGGGAGAGATATTTCCTTCCCCAGAGTACCATGACCCACACAGAGAACCTCTGTCTTCACTGGGTTCAACTTCAGCCTGCTCAGCCTAAGCCATGTTGCAACAGCCTGTAGGGCCCGGTCCAGGTTCCCCGGGGCGGAGGTGGGCTGGCCGTCCATTAGCAGATAGAGCTGGGTGTCATCTGCATATTGATGACAACCCAGCCCAAACCTCCGGGCAATCTGGGCAAGGGGGCGCATATAGATGTTGAATAACATCGAGGAGAGAACTGCTCCCTGAGGCACCCCACAGTCTAGTGTGCGCCTCTGAGATCGTTCACCCCCATTCGCCACCCTTTGTCCCCGACCCATGAGGAAGGGGGTTGGGGGGAACATAGCAGGAGCCAGAGCAATGTGATGTGCCTATGTCACCTGGGAGCCAGAAATAAACATGACATGCTTACATAACCCAGAAATGACATAGGCATTTTGATGACATCGAGGTGGGGGGTGATGCTCTGGTTTTGGGGCAACACTCTATGCTTTGAAGCTAATTCTACCACAGAGTTTTGCCCCAAAAGCAGAACATCGCCCCCCCCCCCAACATCACCAATGTACCTACGTCACTTCTGGGAGGGAGCACCAGAAATTAGGGGGTCCTCCGCATACTAGGGGGACCTGGCAACCCTAAACTGAAGCAGGGCCTCTAAAGATGACTGGAGTGAATGGTTAGGTTTGTATGGAAAAAGACAGACCTTAAGGTATGTTGATCCCAGGTTGTACAGGGCTTTAATGGTCAATTAGCCTCACCTCTGGCAGGACATAGTTAGAGATAATACTGAAAGCAGTAAACAGCCTGCCTGCAGGAAAGCATTCCACAGACATCTACTGGCACTTGCATGCAATAAAGCAGGAACCAATTTTTAAAAGCTAGGCAAGCTTCAAGGTCTTTGGATCTCACTGGTTGACAGGATAGCATTGGAAAAAGTCCAGAAAAGGGCAACTAGAATGATTAAAGGGTTGGAACACTTTCCCTATGAAGAAAGATTAAAACACTTGGGGCTCTTTAGTTTGGAGAAACGTCGACTGCGGGGTGACATGATAGAGGTTTACAAGATTATGCATGGGATGGAGAAAGTAGAGAAAGAAGTACTTTTCTCCCTTTCTCACAATACAAGAACTTGTGGGCATTCGATGAAATTGCTGAGCATACGGGTTAAAACGGATAAAAGGAAGTACTTCTTCACCCAAAGGGTGATTAACATGTGGAATTCACTGCCACAGGAGGTGGTGGCGACTACAAGCATAGCCAGCTTCAAGAGGGGGTTAGAAAAAAATATGAAGCAGAGGTCCATCAGTGGCTATTAGCCACAGTGTGTGTGTGTGTGTGTGTGTGTGTGTGTGTGTGTTGGCCACTGTGTGACACAGAGTGTTGGACTGGATGGGCCATTGGCCTGATCCAACATGGCTTCTCTTATGTTCTTACAGGGAACTTCACAGACATGAGTGACCCATCCATGGAATGACATCTCAAGAGGGTTGCCAGGGTCCCTCAGCCTTCAGAAAGGGGTGTTGTATATTCTTTGCTTGATTTGCCTAGCTGTGTAACCACCACCTTGATTATAACACCTTGTTAAACTTTAATACATATCATCTTTATCCCAAGTGATTAGGCCTATTTTGAGGTATTAGGGTTGTCAGGCATAGCCTGTTAACCATTCAAAGCTTTGGGGATGGGGATATGTTATCACTTCAGAGGAAACCCAGAAGTGATGTTATGTCACTTAAGGTATTGGTGGAAATTCTATGGTTTCTGGCAATTCTTAGAGCAATGAGATATAACTTCTGGTTTTTCTCAGAAACCCAGAAGTGTTGTTGTTATGTCACTTATGGAATTGCCAGAAACTCTATGTATCTACCAGAGAGTTTCTGGCAATTCTTAGAGAGATATGACATAACTTCCAGGGTTTTGCCCAGAAGTGGTAAAATGGTACATGCAACTCCAGCATTTTTTTTTAATTCTCCTACCACAGCAATAGGCCTGACAACTATACTCAGTATTCTACAAAACTAAAAGCAAAGTCTGATAGACCCTGACCCTAAAGTAAAACAGCTTGGGCTAATCACTCTTTATCAACCCAAGGGGACACTGGGAAATGGCCCAAGTCCAGGAGCAAATCAAGCCAATTGGACTATAATGCTGTGTGTGAGCAAGCACTGCAAGGGGCACTTGGCTCAGATTCAGCTAGCAGTGCCAAGTATAGGCATGTGGTAGCAGCATAGGCACACTGGCACCAATTTATTGTTGGTGTTAAAGGGCCTAAGACAGGGTTGCCAGGTCTGTGTTGGAAAATACCTGGAGACTTTGGGTATGGAGCTGGGAGAGGGTCGGGTTTGGGAAGGGGTGGGGTCTCAGCATGGTACAATGCCATAGAATCCACCCTTCAAAGCAGTCGTTTTCTCCAGGGAAGCTCAGCTGGAGATAGCTGTAAAAGCAGGAGATCTCCAGGCCCCACCTGAAGACTGGCAATCCTAGCCTAAGACTAGAGACTTCTAAAATGTTGGTGAAGCTGTTGGAGCTGGGCTCTGTTTCCAGTATCCTTCTAAAACAGAGGTCCTCCATGAATTTTCCTAGCAAGGGCAGATACAAGAGTGGCCAGTCCACTCTTGTATCTGCCCATTCTATGTCACAGTCTTGTAGTGAGGATAAAATGCAGAGGTGGGATGATTTATGCCACCCCAAGCTCCTTGGAAGGTGTGTAGAAAATTCAAGTCAACCAGTCAGTGTTTTTCTTCTTCCATTTTCAAATGCTTTTAGCCACAAGCACCACCACCATATTTCTGTATTGCTTATATCTTCCCAACATATGTGCATGTATACACAAGTGCATGCTGGAATACCTGGAACTTCCCCTGCCTAAAGTGTTGTTTTAAAAAAAACAAAGAGTGTTCTCTTTAGCTCCCAAAGGACAGAGTCCAGAATGAGGCAGTATAAATAACGAGGTTGAATAAGCTTGATTCTTAATAGCTGGGATCGCAAGGACAGGAAATATGTTTTGCTTCTGTGGCATCAGTGAGAGTATGAAAAGTAAACTTGAAGGCAGCGCTGTGGTGAAACAAACCTCTCCACCACCTGTGGAAAAGCAGGGCTGCTCCTGCTGCTTTATCTCTCTGAAAAGTAGGGGAATTCCCTTGGGAAAAGGACTGGGAACAAAAGCAGTGTGTGCTCACACTGGAAAAACTGAACAAAAGAATCCCTGAGGGATGGGCAAATCATTTGTGGCTATTCAGTTGCACGTTTGCTTTATTCCTTTCCTTTTATTTGTTCGCTTCTTTGACCAATGGTCTTAAGTTCAAGATAAAACAAGACAGTAAATACAAAACAAATTACAAATAATTTAAAAACCAAAATAGACTAACAAGGAGGAAAACCAATAATCATAATCACAAAACATAATTAAATAATCTGAAAGACTACCTACTATTAATATAAAATTCCATAAAATTCTTAAACATTATAAAACATTATAACATTATAAAACTAGAGTTAAAATCTTAGGTTTGCTTTATTCAACAGTTACCTCAGCGTCTAGATGCCAGATTTGCCATGTATTCCTCAGACTTCTTCATAAACTGTTAAAAATCACACACATTTTTTTTTTTCTGGGAAGGGGAAGGGATGTGATGCCACAAAATCTGTCCTCCGAAGTTACCATTTTCTTCAAGGGAATTGATTTCTATAGACTGGAGATCAGTTATAATTCCAGGAGAACTTCTGAGACTGAAGTTCAGAACTGCAGAACTTTTGCACTGAGGGATGGATGGGAATCCAAGAACCAGAAGCAAGTTTAGGATGGGGAGATATTTCACAGTGTTTTGCATATCTGCTGTACTCTCCTGTGAGGCATCAGCTGCAGGTTTCTGGGTGATCAGATTTAATGGCTGATCTAAAATTCAAATCATGGTGGCTATCTCACTGTTCACACATTGGGAGCCTGTTGAACTATAAACTGTAATAACTTTTTCCTGAGCTTGTACAAGTATTCTCACGTAGGGAAGGAAATTGAGTCTGCACAGGAGATAGGATGAAAAGTTTTATTGATGGGCAGCAGTGCCACAGTGGCATCAGTGGAGGCTGGGCAGAGAGAGGACAACTCTCATGTGTCATCTTCTGCTCTGGGCAGAATCCCAGAAAAATAAATGCAACATAAATGTGTATAAGCTAGTGAACTCACTGGGGCTCCAGACTGATGCATATGGAGTGAACATAAACAAGCAAGAGCTTGTTGGCCCCTTTTTTGTTTAATTCAAAACATGCTGGAAATCACTTGGAGGCTTGGTATTACCGAAATTTCATACACACCACAGCTTGTGTTCTGGGAAAGTGTGTGTGGGTACATTGTGAGCTGCAATTTTTTAATAAATCAGATTAAACTTCATTTCAGAAATGTACTGCATATATTTTGGTTATCGCATGGTGCGGGTTCATTAGGTGTTCATAATTGCCACTCTGGGCTTTCCAAAGAAGAGCAGGATGCAGGCATGACCAATAATAACATCTACCTCTTAGCATTATTTCATATTAACATAAGCAGCAGTAGTCGGAGTAATAGCCTGAGAAAAGAGCTTACTTTCCTTCATTCTGCTGTTTCTCCAACATTAGTACTTTCCAAAATTAAGCTACCCAGTTTTGTTCTCTGCAGATAACTTGTTTATTATTTATTTAATTAATTAATTCAATTTGTATCCCACCCTCCCCGCCAAGGCAGGCTTAGGGCGGCTCACATGGTCATGCATATGTATGAATATAAACATACAATAAAACATTAAAACAATAAAAACAATTTAAAACAGAGAAATTGACATTTCATTTCAGGTGCTGTAAATAAAAGTACAGACACTATTTCATTATTGTAGTAGTGGGTCCAAAGGACTTACTCCTAACTGGACTGATTCATCAACCAGGCAACACAAGCAGTCACTTGGGGCATCACAGCCTGGCAAGGGCACTGCCATGTTGCTGGGGCTTTGCTAGCTCCCATCCTCTGGCAGAGCAGGAGGAGAAAATGGGCATAGGGTATGCCTATCATTACCTCCCACACCTGCCCCACCAGCCTCAGTCCAAAACAAGCTCCTGTGATGCTGCTGGCACTGCACAGATGGACTTGGACCCATAACAGGTGGTGTGTGGTGGTACCTGCTTTGAGCAGCAAAACACCTTGAGCCACTCCAGAGTGTATTACAGTTTCTCAGTATTTTCATCCCAATGTTTTCTTGCTGGGGAAAGACAGCATACTATGCCCCCTCAATACCAAATACCACTGCACTGCCCATCAAATTCCAAATAAAGATGAAAAGGAAAGTGTCAAATAACCCATCTGGATACAGTTATGTGCTGTTAAATGGAACACTTTAGTGATAAAATTTCACGAAGAAGTTGGTGGTGACAAGTGCTGCCAAGTTGCAGGCAACTTATGGTGACCCCTTGGGGTTTTCAAGGCAAGAGACATTCAGAGGTGGTTTGCCATCACCTGCCTCTGCTTAGCAACCCTGTACTCCCTTGATGGTCTCCCCTCCAAATACTAACCAGGGCAGGCCCTGCTTAGCTTCTGTGATCTGACAAGATTGCGCTAGTCTGGGCCATCCAGCTCAGGACAAAGATATCAAACACGCCTAACATGCATTCTTACAGTCTATGCTGAAGAAGAGTCAGCAACTTGTTGGACTTTTCCCCAAAGACAGTAAGCTGGAAAGAAAGATTTCATAGCACACGCGGAAATGTTGGATACTTGGCCGGAGACAGAATAATTGGAGAGTGACACTGTCCTCTTTCTGGGTTGGCTCAGAATTATGCACAGGCCTGATTTTCATGTGAAGCCCACTCTCATATTGAAATACTACAAACTTCCCTGGCCCTTAAATTTTATAATTTGTTTTAAGTGTTTGTTACTTGATTATAGGCCGCTGAAGAAGGCACTTATAGCCAAAATGCATCTGGCCTACTGGCTTTTTATTGGATATTCTGTTATGTAATTCATGTTCAGTTGATGTACAATTTCTATAGGTTCAATTTTAGTATTTCTATGTGTCTATCTTGTTTTTAATTGTCAATTGTTGCACTGCGTAATAAATGCTTTGTGTGTTTTTTAGTTTGTTGCACTCAGCCTTCTGAGTACCCACGTTGTTTTTGCGGTTGGGATTCTTCACCCTTTGCTTCTTCTTTCAAGAAAGATTCCATAACCTGAATCCTATTTGGGTATTTTCCAGCTAGGATGTTAAGAAACACTGGAGTATAAATCTTGATACTATCTCCATCTTTTATGGCTCTATTACTGGAGTACTTCTCCCAAGTGGAGAGCTTATCCAGCATCTCATTAGTTCCAGACACCTAGGCACCTCTGTCTCTCTGAGAGGAATCTGCTTCCTTGCACCATAATGGCTGAAGTCCCATACAAATACCAAAGATAAGGCTGACAGTGGACTAACACTTACCAACAGAACACCAGTATTGATGCTAAATTAGTGCAGTGTTCTTCAAGTGTTATCTAAATGAAAACTACCACTGAAGTAATAGTGATGCATCTAGCCATGCTAAAATGCCACTTTAGACATAACTGTGCATCCCAGTCCTATGCATGTCTGTATAGAAGTAAGTCCCATTGAGTTCAGTGAGGCTTATTCACAAAAAACAGTACACATATAGCAGTCTGAAGACTTTTTCTATAAATCAAGTTCACCTGGAGCCTGCTATTTCTTCCTTATCTGAGATGCCTGGATACTAGCTGTATATAGTCAGGCTGGCTCACTCACTCAACACACATCACCTAATTTCTTAGCACTGAATTATTCAGGATTCAATGAATATGTGGAACGATCCCATTGCAAAGCATTGTTCCAGAAGGGACTTGGTGCATAAGTGGAGGCTTTATGATTCCACAATGGATCCCCCAGAGACAGAGATCACTCATAACCAGGCCTCAGATTCAGTGGGAGCTCACAGGAGTGCAGCTCCTGAACCTTTCTGAGAGTTCCACCTCCTCCTTCTGAAAGTTCCATCTCCTTGTTCATTGAATAGTAGGTGCATAACAATCCCTGGATGAGCTCCACCACCTATTTTTCTACAAAACAGCCCCTGCTCATAACTCTCTGTCTGCTTCTCTCTTTCCAAACTCCAACTAGCTGTTTCTTCTGTCACAAATGCAGGGCTTTTTTTGTAGCAGGAACTCCTTTGCATATTAGGCCACACACCCCTGATGTAGCCAATTTTCCAAGAGCTTACAGGGCTCTTAGTACAGGGCCTACAGTCAGCTCCAGGAGCACTGGCTACATCAGGGGTGTGTGGCCTAATATGTAAACGAGTTCCTGCTACAAAAAAAGCCCTGCACACATGGATCTGCTACCTGCCTCCAGCTTTCAAGCTTATCTCCTCCAATGGGTGCTTCAACAGAGCCACTGGGGGACCATCTCCCAACAGGATCCAGAAACATTAACCAGGCATTCTGAGCCTTCAGCCAACAAAGGAATGGTAGCTCAGCAGGCCAGCTCTATGATTCCAAGCATATACACCAGAAGTTGGAATGTAGTCAGTGGCGTCACTGGGGTGGGTTGCACCCTGGGGCCAAGTGCGTGGGTTGCACCCTGGGGCCAAGTCGGTTGCACCCTGGGGCCAAGTGTGCCGGACTCGGAGGGAAGAGCAGCAGTCCTCGTGCGCTGCCCAGAGGTGCTAAATCCCTCGCGTTCGAACAAAGGAAGCCTCCGCCTGGAGAAGCCGAAAGATTTGGGGACGGTAACCGTCCCGAAACTTGAGGAGAGGCGCTGCTCGTCCTGCAAACTACTTCTTCCATCAGTCCGTCCCTCCCAAGGCGCTGGCGGCGGCGCGGGCTTGTGCAAGACCAGTTGCTAGCCGAGAGCGGCGGCTGGGGGAGCTCAGCGCACCTGGCGAGAACCAGCGAGAAAGAAGCCCGCTTCGGGTCCTCGTCGCCTGCCCCCTCCTCCCCCGCCGCCAGCAGCAGCGCCTGCGGTGCGGAGTCTTCAGCACTGGCGCTCATGCGCACTGCCGGCAATGCTCCTGCGCTACCCCTCACCCGCTCCTCCTCTTGCTGCTGCGAGCGCGGCCGATGCCGCCTGTTTTCCTCCTGCGTGAGGGACTCCCTCGCTCTCTGCCTGCCTGCCCCCTTCCCTTCCCTCCTGCGCCCCGCGCGTCTAAAGCCTCCTTTCCCTCGCTGGTTGGCTCGCAACGTCCTCCCTTCCCTGGTTTGCCTGCTCGCCCTCTGATGCCTGCCTGCGGAGAGCTGCGCTTTCCTCTTCCCTCCCGGCCTTCTCTCGCTTCGCCACTGCCTTGAAAGAGCCTCCCCGCGTCTCCCGCCAATAAAGACTGTGATTGCTTGCTGCCTGCTGCCTTCAAAGAGCCCTAGGGGGCCAATGAGAATGCTCTGGGGGGGGGGGCCAATGGCCCCCTTGGCCCTGCCCTAGTGACGCCTCTGAATGTAGTGGAGCTTTCTTCTAAATAAGCATGCTGAAGATCATGCTGTAAATGCTGGAAAGGGTTTCCCAAGAAAAGGGAGCAGAGTTAGAAGGCTCTACTTTCCTTGCCAGAAATAGGACGATAAGATTTTGCCACTGCAGCAACTATCATCCCGCAAGACTGGAGTGCTCCCATGACTTTGGAGAAGTTATTTTGGGAACTGACCAGGAGTAGGATCAGACCAGCTTTTTTATATTGGACATGTTATGTTAAATTGGAAAAGCTTTCCTTTCCATGAGGTTTTGACTGAATCATCAGAACAATCTGGATATTCAACATTGCAAGGAAATTCCTCAGCTAGTGCAGAACAGTTGTGCATTCTTGAACTCTCTAGTTCATCTTCAGCCTCCCAGTGATTAACATGTTATTATTATCTTATCTTTTGAGGCTCCCAGTTTTCCAAGAAGTCATGTTCCCTGTCCTTGAAGTATTATTTTAATCCCAGATGTGCTGTAATCCTAGATATGCTGTGGTTCCTCAGCAGTATATGTGCACAGGCAACCTTAATTAATGCTTAGATGTTCTGTGGATGGAGTCAAAACCAGTTTATATGGCAGAGTCTTGAAATCTCTGAGTAAAGTGACTTGCATATCATTATATCCTTCCTCTCCTGTTTGTTGTGGGGCAAAACAGGAGTCCTGCTGGTTACAATGGCCGGTGGACAAAGATGGGTCAAATGAATGCATGGAAAAACAGAACAGGAAGTGCAGTAGGCTCTCCCTAGTACAGCCCCCATCCCAAATGGTTTTTGTGCATCCAGACACGATATTTCTCTGCACAGCATTTTCTGATGGCCATAGAGGACCTTTCTTCCTCTTTTTACCAGAAGGGAACCTGGCTGGGTCCAACCCACAACAGAATTACTAGGTTGAAAATGGGAAACCCTCCAAAAAGTTTTGTTGGAAGCCATGGAATGAACACATTCTGAAGCAGTATCCCAAATCAGGAGCTAGATCCATGGCGGTGCATTCAGATGACCTCTTCACTACTGATATTTTCATTTCATGAAGACAAAAGAAATTCCCCAGATTGAGAAGTCCGCGAGATGGTCAATTTAACTGGCCTGTGGTAAACACAGAATAAAAATGAATGTTGCTGCTTGGTTTATAGTGTTTGATTTTTTTTTTTAAAGCTAACCATTTCACTTTAAGCTATTTAAAGACTTTTATCTTCTCCACATATCATCTCCTTGAATGCAGTCAGATGAGCAATATGCTATTGCTGTTCCTTTCTGGATTTAAAGTGTACTGAAGTCAATGGAGCTACTTTCATGTAAATCTGCATTGTGCTTACACTTCCCCTCCCCCATGTATTCTAAGGAGGAGAGACAATGGGAAGGAGACTGAGAGGGGCCAAAGTACCTGACAGAAGGTTTACAGAACTGTCAAAAAGGAGCCAGAGCTTCAGATGCACACTTTATGTGCATGTGTGAAAGACAAACAACAAAAATAGATGCTCCTGGACCACCCACTCTATGGTTACTGTGCATCAACAATTTAAATTTTATTTATTTATTTATTTTTCGTATTTATATCCCACCCTCCCCGCCGAAGCAGGCTCAGGGCGGCTAACAACATTGAATATCAACAATAAAACAAAAAAACCATAAAGCAGTAAAAACAGTTACAATAATATCAATTAAAATTAACAATTGCAATTTAAAGTATTAAACAATTTTAAAACAGCAGTTTTGGTGCTAAGTTCCATATCATGATGTTGAGCAACTCTGTACTTTAGTTGAAGGCCATTTGAAATAATGTTGTTTTGCAGGCCTTGCGGAATTGGGTAAGATGGTCAACCATGGACTGAGTGTGTGGTGAGGTAGGATAAGGGAGGCATGTTTGGACAAACATCTATGGAACAACTAACACCAGATAAAATAGAGGCACATCCAGATCATACCAAGCCTGTTGTCTGACCACAGCCCTTGAGTATCTCCAGATAGGGATGGGAACTTAGCCTGCTGTTCAACTGCTGGCTCCAGCTTTTCATGTTTGTCCAGATACTTAAGTCTGGTTTTAAACATTGGAATGTTGGCTGATCCAACCATCATCCAAGTAGCCTTCCTCCAATTTAAGGAATCTTCCTCTGGTGTAAATAGTTCTTTGTCCAACATAAGAGCCACTTACATTGAAGGAACCCTTTTTCGATTAGAGGGGGGCTTCAAACTTGATCCAGAAGAAATATTTTCATGAAGAAATAGGTAAATAAATAAACTTTGCTCAGTGGAGTGGTAGGATAGGAGCTGGATCCACTGCAATGCCTCCTACAAAATCAGTTTGCCCTGAGAATGTCAGCTATCCTTTTTTAAAAGCAATTTCTTACTGTGTGATTCCAGAGAAGTAGAATACATGGGTAGTCTCAGATGAAATCTCATGGATCAGTTTGAGCAATTTCTGTGCAATTGGAGTAAAGCTTCACATGCATTTAATTCCTTTTTCACACTTACTGTTCAGTGCTACCCTAATGCTACTTTCTATGTTTCCGTATTATTAATTAGAGATTGAAAAAATATGTGTTGGAAGGAATGGACTGTAATATGTCATTTAATGCCAGCACAGACATCAGGTCTTCAGAGGAAAGTGGAGTCAGCAAGGCTAGATAGGGTACTTCCTGTTATGTCTCATTCTGTCCACTCTACTGCTGTCCCTTAATTTACCCAGAATGTTAGTCTTAGGAGTTCCTTCCTTCTGGCTACCTCTCTGTCTCTCTATTTCTGTGCCATAAGGGCGAGGCATTTTATCTGACATCTCTCTCCACCCTAGCTTAGATAGACATCTAGCAACCTTTACTCTGTCTTTCCTGCCAAGTAAAGTGTTCATTAACAATAAAGGACTTCTGTTTGCTTTCTAAAGTAACAAGCCTGAGTGTGAATTTATTCCTAAACTGCAAGCACATAAGTCTGCTTCAATATATTGGCAGTAGCAGATGTCAAGTTTGAAGGTGGTATTTATCATTATGCATCAAATCCTGTTGAATCATTAGACAGAGCAAACCTAATATTGATGGAATTGTGGAAATGCCTATCTTGAAATAGAGTCACACTGTCCCAAAATATCAGGTTCATAATTTGGGAATATCTTAGTTCAGGCTTTCACCTAGAAACCAGATTGAGGTAGTAACAAAGAACATGTTTTAGCAGCTTGGACAGAGTCACCAACTTCCCAGAAATGAGTTGGCCACTGTCATGGATGTCCTGGTAAACTCCCAACTGGACTACTATAATATGTGTATATGGGACTGGTGGTTTTCCAGAATGCAGAAATCAGACTGATTCCTGGTGCTACCTAATTTAATCAATTGCCAATAGGCTTTCAGACTAAACTGAAGTTACTTCCTAGCCCAGGATGCTTAAGTCAGCAACGTCTTCCATATGTATTTTACTGCTGGCTGAGTGCTGGCATGAAAATTCTTGTTTTGATCCAGCTATCTATTAGCCTGATGGCCACCACTGAATTAGCTTTATTTTCTCACTTACTTCATTTATAGTCCATCTTTCTTGCAGAGACTCAAGTTTTCTCAGCAGTGGCTTCCAGACTATGGAACTTGCCATCTATTGTGATACATTTGATTTTTATCTTGCCCTTTTGAAAGTTCATTTACTTGCCTGGGCTTGCTGTGGTTTTAGTTGTGGGAGGGGGGGGGAGCAGTAATGTAACTATGGCACATCTCTTTCCTATCTTATTAATGTTCATTAGGTTCCCCTTTAGATACTGATAATTAATATTCCTCATGTTGAGAATCTTGCTATCGAAAAAAGAGCTATACATTTTCAAAATGCTAAATAAATTCAAGAAGAGATCATACTGGTTCTTTTAGAGTGGGGATATTAAAACACGCAAAGATAGTACATAATCACCCTCAGCTTCGGCCATTCTTTATGCTGTAGTAAGCATTCCTTCTGTAAGAAGTTCTCTAAATCATTGGTCCCCAACCTTTTTGGCCCCAGGGACTGGCTCCAGGGCCAGCCCGCCAACCGTGGCCCAGAGCAGGCAGGGTGGGGGACCTTCTCCTTCCTGTTTTCCTCCCTCATTATCACCGCTTCCTCCTCCCCCCATTTTCCTCCTCTCTCCTTCCCCCCCATGCAACCTTGACACCTCTTAAAGGTGCAACTTGACTCCTACTTTGTTCTACTGCTTCAGACCAACACAGCTGCCCACCTGGATCTATCCTCCTCCCCCCTGTTTTCTTCCCTTGTCCCCCCCATGCAGCCTCGTCACCTCTTCCCCCACCCCGTTTTCTCCATTTTATGGCTGGGGAAGGGGTGGTGAAGTCCTCCCAGGCCACCCCCCCCCTGCCAAACAGCTGCGGGGGAAAAACCACCGCAGCCAGTGGCAGCCGAGGGCACGTTGCGCCCCAGGCAGGCACCCCCCAAAGCACTTCAACCTCCCCTGGGCCCGTGGCGCTCACCCCCTCCTTCCCTTCCCTTTCTGTCCCATTCCGTCGCCTTCCCCCCCGCCTGCAATCACAGCACGCCACTGCCGCCAGGGTGGCGGGGGAAGGTGATGGGATGGGAAGGAAAGGAAAGGGAAGGGAAGGAGGGGGTGGGTGGCGGTGGTGGACTTGGAGGAGGAAGCAGACACACTGTGGCTGGCAGGGTGAGGGGGAGGCAACAGGAAGGGAAGTGAAAGAGGTGACAGAGGAGGAGGCAGGCACACCATGGCTGGAGAGCCCAGGTGCAGAGGGGCAGGAGGCAAAGGGACAGGAAGGGAAAGGAAGGGTGGCTGGCGGCCGGCAGCAGTGGTGAGCGATGCTGCCCTTGCCTCCTTCACACTTGCGGAGGAGGTGGCTTTCCTGGCTGATCAGCTGATCGGTGGGAGGGGGAGGAGGCGGGGAGGCTGTGTGGGGGGCAAAGGAGGGAGGAGGAAATGGGGGGAAGGAGGAGGCCCGCGGGGGGGTGGCAAGGCTGCGCGGCCCATGGAAAACAGGCGGCGGCCCACTACCGGTCCCCGGCACAGGGGTTGGGGGCCCCTGCTGTAAACCACTGACTCAAGGTCTATTGTCTTTCAGTTTAGATTGGGGGTCATGGCTGAATCATTTATGGAATGTCTTACCTAGAGTTCTGTTTTCAGGCTCTTCATTTTGTGTGAGGCTTCTGAACAAATTAGCCTTCCAGAATCCATCAAGAGCTTTCATCACACCAAAGATAAATGAGAGGGACTCTGACATTAAATCCTGAACACATGTACCTAAAAGTGAATCCCACTGAGTTCACTGAGTTCAATGGACTAGTAAACATCAAATCACTATCAAGTGCTTAGTAATGGATGTTACCCTGCTGTAGCCAAGTGCTTCAAAGCACCATAAGACTCCAGTCCAGTTCATTTAAGTTCCTGACAGTGCTAAGTAGAATTACACCCTTCTAAGCCCACTGACTTCAATGAATTTAGAGATATACAATTCTGTTTAGGATGGCACTGTGAGATACTGATTCACTGTACTAGCTCCTTATCAGTGTTATGTAACTTTTCAAGATAACTGGTGTGTGCCAAGATTTTGCCTCTCCCCAATGTGTTATTCCATCCTGATAATTTGCTCAGACGATATACACATTTCAGGCCAGGCAAAAAAAAAAAAATAGTCGGTTTTACTCTTTTGATCAAGAAACTGAGGAAATCTACGTATATACGTAGCATCTGACAAAGTGGGCTCTAGTCCATGAAAGCTTATGTTAGAATAGTTTTGTTAGTATTTAGGTTCTTTTTTGGGAAATTTTGGTTATTAGTTATTTTTGCAAAGCAAGCAGATAGGTTATTGGATACAACTCTAGAAGCATAACCAGATATTTAATGCTGCTATGATCGGGTTGGCAGCAAGCCAACAACTCCCAAGACCACCTAGAGGAAGATACTAGGGGGACAAAATTCCATAACTCTGGTCATCCTGGGGACCTAGGAAGCCAGACAAAACACCACTGATATGCAGCCATAAACTCACAGGCCCCTTTACTTAGGGGGGAAAGATGTGTGGTCTTCAAGGTGTGTGATCTTGGGCCAGACTCCCCCTCTCCATGTAACCTTCCTTACAGAATTGTTTTGAGGATAAAATGGGGCAGGGGGATGTACACAATCACTGGAGACAGCATGGGGATACAAATGTGAAGAAAGGAATTGGAGAGTATATATGATGTACATCAAAATAACCAATGATTCGCCTATTCCTGCTAACAGTAAGGACAGTGATTTCTTGCCATATGATGTTTGGGTTGGGTCTTGGTGGTAAGGGGTCGGAGCAGAAGAAATCTTTGTCTGCGGGCCCCATGGTGATTCAACAAGCTACAGCTGCAGAGTCAGTGATAGATTCTTTGCAGTAAATCAAGGCCAATTCTGCTAAAAATGATGTTTTAAAGACATGTGTTTTCAAATTCTATATATGCAGAAATAGTGGAGCTATGTTTTGTCAAAGGGAGATGAGAACTCCATCACAAGAATTGCTGGTGGAGGAAAAATCACCTAGTTGGATACCTGAGAAAGTTTTAATATGTTGTGAAGACATGACATCCACATCTGGTACAACATGAAAAAATGGAATATTATTCATCAATAAAGGCTGATGGAGGTCACAAGTCAACATCAAGGCTCCTTGGAGACCTCCAGTGGCCATGGCACTGCTTCCTGTAAGCTTGTGGTGAAGAACTTGGGTGTTCTAACCCATGCTTTTCATTCACAAGGCATGCCACAATGTGGAAGTGCTATGAGAAGAAAAAAAATTAATGGAGTCACAACATTAGAAGAATTTTTTCTGCTTTATAGCTTGTTTTTCTGGTTTGATATCGTCAGTAAGACAACTACTACCTTAAAATATTTACTTAGAGTTGAAATGTCCACTTATGAAATAATTTTCGAACTATTTAAAAGAAAAGAGAAGGAGAAAAGGTTATGTAGATAACCTAAATATATTCCAAGTATACTGCTTTTTGGTTGCCTCAGGATTCAGGTTTATCGCTCATTTTCTAGTGGTGATAAAGGTAATTGCAGCATCTGGGTCTGAGTGTGCATATACATGACTATATTTAGAGAGTGGATAGCTATTTAATATAACTATCTGGTACAACACAAAAAGAGGGAAAGACCCAAATGGAATATCATTTGTCAACTCTCCAGTTTTGTTAACTCTGCTTAGTTGACAGTCACCTGCCCCATGACCTACTACTGGCTGTCATAATTTCCATGCTTCACTGCACAATGTGCATTTACATCTAGCAGCTGCTATACTACAAGAAATGATATCCTTAGATGGGACCCTTGTAATACATTTTTTTCACAGTAGCCAACTATGCTGTTTTACAGAATTGCTTGGACACATTTCACACAAGTCCCTTAAAGCTGCATATATGAAAGACAAAGAATTGCAGATTGAAATCAGTTTTTAAATGGCTTGATGACTATTCAGGAAGGTTGATTTGATTGTGTTCTATTGTCCTTACACTTTTGTGCTCCCTGAAAGCCAGAACTTATTTATTTATTATGTATTGTAGTCTTATATACTGACAATCATAGAATTTTACACATTTTGGAAGGAGTTTTTTCACTGCATTTTTAATCTCCCCTGTATGAAATTGTTTGGACATTATTAACAACTACAGCTACCTAATTCTTCCTCCTTTTATGTAGCTATGGAAATCTATGGCATAACTATTGCTTTAGCCATCAACCCCCACTGACAAAGTCAGAGGAGAAATCTTGTCAATGTCACCAAAGTGGTTATTTTTATTTCAAAGGATAATATAGGCATCAGCCTTAGGGCACAAGGCAATACTTTCAACAAACTAATTAAAATCAAGAATGAAGCACTGCTGCAATTGGCAAGGCTTTCCTCCAATCTTGTCAGTGTGAGGGAGGTCAAGACTAGAATCTGTTAATGGGGTAAAGTCAGGGAAACCGGCATGGTTGAAAGGCTTTCGCCCAACCTTGTCAGTTGTGCAGCAGAGCCCGGAAAATGGATGGTAAAGGAAGTAGGAAAGAAGAGGCAGCAGGTATTGTGGAAAGAGAGCTCCTGTCAAACGTTTCCCAGCTATGTCGTGATGGTTCTGCATCCAAGTTTAGTCACAGGACAGCACAGGCCAGCAACTGAGGTTTGCCAGAGGCAAAACCTGCATGGGTGATAACATATAATGTAAGAACACCACACGTTTGTGAACCATGATCAGTCACATTATATAATGCAAGGGAAGGCTCCTGAGCAGTCATTAAGCTGCTTAACAAAGTCTGTGTGGTTTTTGGTCTTTGAACTGAAGGACCACTCTTGCAAAACAAGTCCAAAAGGCATTTCTGAATCCTGCTACCTTAAGTGTGCCTGCTCAATAATTAACTTAAGCATGTTCGAAAGCAGCTTCCATAGGGAAAAGGGAAATGGTGCTAAGCCCATTTAATTATCATAGGATTGGGAAAGCCTTGTAGTTAGGGCTTTTTTAAAAAAGAAAAAGCCCAGCATGAACTTATTTGCATATTAGGCCACGCCAAGCCAGCTGGAACTACGCTCCTGTGTGTTCCTGCTCAAAAAAGCCCTGCTTAAGTGTTTAACCTTCCAGGACCTTCTATAAGCCAGTGTTCAGCCCCTGATGTCATGCAAGGGCTTCTGTTGGACATTTATCATTTCAGTCATTTTATTTGTCCCATCATTCACAGAAACCATGTCAAAGTTTACCTCCAGAACTGAGATTGGGGGGGGGGGGGTGTCAGTCCAGATCAGGGCTATGATCACACACACTAAATAATGCACTTTTAATCCACTTCCCAACTGGGTTTTGCCAGTTCACACAGTACAATCCAGTTGGAAAGTGGATTGAAAGCGCATTATTTAGTGTGTGATCTCAGCCCCAGTGTCTCGATAGTTCTTTACTGCTCATGTCTGCCTTTCCTTGTGGGATAAGCTGGTCTTAAGACCTGATGTAAACTCTAAAATCCAGGCAATGTCCATTATAACAAATACAAAACAGAAGAAGGATTGTAGTACTTATGAAAGACATAATCTATACAAATACTTATGGGTAGCTGCCATTAACCCTTCAATGCTTTATAGCATCATAAGGTATGGCACTAGATCTGAGGGCATTAGCTCTGAAACAGAGAAAGTCATAATGGAGTGCCTCTGAGCATGTGAAAAAAATTTCTGTTTCTCATCTCATAGGCTTGAGCCCTGATACCTTTTTTAAGAGAGAGAGATCACTAGTCCCTTGCCCCAGAAGGATGTGGCCATACGTTGCAAAATACCTTAGTTACTTGGAGGGAGAGGGATGCAAACTTCTGGAACATGCTGTCAACAGAAGGGTTTTTGCTCAGTTCTTCACCCCCCAGAAGAACAGCACCCTAGGCAATTGCCTAGTTTGCCTAGTGGCAGGGCTGGCCCTGCAGACAAATCCATATAAATCCCTGTTTGTGTGTGTGTGTGCATGCACACGCACACACCTGTGAAGTCGGCTTGTGGCAACCATGTGGCATTTTCAAGGCAAGAAACTAACAGAGGTAGTTTGCAGTTGCCTGCCTCTGCATAGCAACCCTGGAATTTCTTGATGGTCTCCCATGCAAATAGTAATCAGGCCTGACTCTGCTTAGTTTCCAGGATCTGATAAGGTTGGGCTAGACTGATCAAATCTCTACCATGGCATAATTTCTGTTTATGCTTTGCTCCTGCCCTAGTACAAATTTTTGTTAATTCTTCTCATTTCTTTCCAGAAGCCATGTTTAATGTTGTGGTAATACTTTAAATTTATGTAGCCCCATGGTGCAGAGTGGTAAAGCTGCAGTACTGCAGTCTGAGCTCTCTGCTCTGAGTTTGATCCCAGCGGAAGCTTGGTTCAGGCAGCCAGCTCAAGGTTGACTCAGCCTTCCATCCTTCTGAGGTCGGTAAAATGAGTACCCAGCTTGCAGAGGGGAAAGTGTAGATGGCTGGGGAAGGCAATGGCAAACCACCCCGTAAAAAAGTCTGTCATGAAAATGTCGTGATGCGACATCACACCAGTCGGAAATGACTGCTTGCACAGGGGACTACTTTTACCCTTTTAATACTTTAAATAAAAACTCTACAGCTGTTCTGACATCCTCACTAGAGATGATAAAAATGCAAACAAATTTCCTGGCCTCACTTGACCACAAAGTGAGAGTCCAAATGGTTAGAATGTTGGATGAGGTCTGGGAAGACCCAACTCTAAACTCCTCCTTGCTATGAAACTTACAAAGTTAGCTGTGCTCTGTCAGCACAACCTACCTAATGGGGTGGTTGTAAATGGAAGAGGAGAGAACCATGTACAGTAAAGTTACCCAGAGTTCTTTGCAAGGAGAGCAGGATAAAAATGAAATGAAATAATTAAAGTCCTTCCTTCATTTCCCCCCTTTTTTGACTTGCCTATCACTGAATTCAGGAAGCTCAGATCAAGAAACAATGCCATTGAAAAGTTTAAAACAATAAAATGCCATTAATGTAAATGACTCTGCTTAATCCCAGCTGAGAAATGCTTGCCCAAAGGGAAATATCTAGCAGTCCAGCAATCCTCCCCATAGGGAAAGAAATATTGCAAATGCAAAACAGATTCCAAACGCAATCTCTCTCTTCAAACTCTTGAGGTTTGAACTTGCTATACAAATGGCATTGTTTAAAAGAGTGCTCTTGGTTTCTTAGGAATAATTTCCTTTTGTAATTGTCTTGCAGAAGACACAAAGGACATTTTTGTTGTATTATACGGCCTCTGTTCATATTTCTCCACGATGCAACAACAGTTGCTACTGCAATGTTGAGCTAAATACTGTGCTTCAAAGGCTTATTACCAAGAAGGAGCCAATAATTTGACCTTCCTTCGTTCACATTGCTCTTTTTCTTTCTACATTCATTTGTAATATTTCCTGGAGACAGATGAAATACTGATTGCTTTGTATAAACAATGTGAATAACAAGACTGAAGAAGGCAGGGCATTGCAGTCAAGGATGTTTGCCAATAATCACCCGATGCTTCATGTCATGTTTAGAGGCCCAGTTTTAAACACCAGTTTTCTTTGGCTTGAAAAAAAGTTGTTTGAAAACAGGGCAGACTGGTCATTTAAGTTACAGGGAAATTTCCTGGTGGGCCACTGCTTAAGGGGCCAGGAGGAAGCAGAACCAAGCCCCTGCAACTTGCAAGCAACTCAGGGGCCATTTGGTTCAGCAGAAACCCTTCTTCCCTTACTGCTATCAATTTGCAGGAGAAAGCAATGGGGGATCTAATGCCCACTGATGGTACCAGTTTGGTGTAGTGGTTAAGTGTGCGGACTCTTATCTGGGAGAACCTGGTTTGATTCCCCACTCCTCCACTTGCACCTGCTAGAATGGCCTTGGGTCAGCCATAGCTCTGGCAGAGGTTGTCCTTGAAAGGGCAGCTGCTGTGAGAGCCCTCTCTAGCCCCACCTATCTCACAGGGTGTCTGTTGTGAGGGAGGAAGGTAAAGGAGATTGTAAGCCGCTCTGAGACTCTTCGGAGTGGAGGGCGGGATATAAATCCAATATCATCTTCTTCTTCTTAATCTGGTTTGTAGCACTGCAGGGGTTACTGAGCATGGCTTGCTTCAGGGCCACTTTAGGTTCCCAGGCCACTCTTAGCTTGGTTTTCTTCTTTTTCCTCACTTCTAGACAATGCTATTCAAACTCATACATTTTATTTATTTATTTATTTTATTCCATTTGTATCCCGCCCTCCTCGCCAAGGCGGACTCAGGGTGGCTCACATAGACATGCATGTGCATGAGTAAATCCAGTAATACATTAAAACCATAAACCATAGAATAATATAAAAGCATAAAAAATATTTTATTTTATTCCATTTGAGTCTCCCTTATACTGGAATCAGTGCATTAATCCATCAAGGTCAGCACTGTCTATAATAACTGGCAGCAGCTTTCCAAAGTCTCAGGTAGAGGTCCTTCCCATCACCTCACACCTGATCATTTTAGCTGGAGTTGCTGGGGATTGAACCTAGTATATTTAGCATGCAAAACAGATAAACAGTTGGATAAACATATGGAGCAGAGGTCCATCAGTAGCTATTAGCCACAGCGTATTGTTGGAACTCTCTGTCTGGGGCAAGTGATGCTCTGTATTCTTGGTGCTTGGGAGGGGCAACAGGGTGAGGGCTTCTGGTGTCTTGGCCCCACTGATGTTCCTCCTGATGGCACCTGGGGTTTTTTTTGCCACTGTGTGACACAGAGTGTTGGACTGGATGGACCATTGGACTGATCCAACATGGCTTCTTGTATGTTCTTATGCCACAGCCCCTCCCTATAAACCAACAACAGCACTAATTTCTTCCTTCCCTTCATACCTTCTGGTACCTGCACTTCATCTCTCTTCCACTTCAAGAAAGAGACATGGCAGACTAGTATCTAGATTGCATTTCCCCCATGACTTTCCCAAGAACCACAATAGATTTATGTATGCTAAACATGTGCTGAAGCTATTTAACCAGAATGCAGATGCTTATATGATAATATACATCAACTGTTGTGCCTGCTGAAACAGGCAAATTGAGTATAGAAGACTTTAGGCCTGTGTGAAATGTAGCCACAGTAGAGTAAGGCTGCACACTCAGAAATCTGCCAATCAAGATCTGACTTGAATATCCCCCAATTTATGATATTGGGGAAATAATCAAAACCTGTAAGGATTATTTTGACATTTGGGAGCAAGCAGAACATTTCTAATATGATGGTTTTTCTGTTGCCCGGCTATCTGGTTTCAGTTGCCAGACCAGCTGGGGAAAAAGGGACTCAGGAGGGAAAGAATGATTCACCATCAGCAGGAATTCATGCATCAGAGACATCAGAAAGGATCATCCTGCTTGATATTTCCATTTTCGACCAGTTGTCATCTTCTTAAGGATTGCACAAAAGTTGGAATCTTTGCTGATAAACAGTAACAAAGAGGTCATGCTAAACATAGCGAAGCTGGAGTTGGCAGCTATCTAATCTTGCCAGAATTTTCTAGTTACCCACACAATCAATTGAAAATCTGAAGTCTGCACTCAATACTGACATTTTGTTACAGAGTTTTGAGAAAGTTGCTGATGATTTTCAGTTTTACATGAATTTACAATGATGATTCAATGCATCCATTTCTAATATATGTTATTAGGGACATGTTGGAATAATTTATGGACAAGACAAACTTGGACCTGACTTTGACTCTGCTTTATCTTTCAGACACATCAGCTTCCAAATCTAAGGCATTTAGAAACTGCAACAAATGCCACCCTTTCTCTCAAGTCTGATAAAATGGCTAAAGCATAGCCACTGAAAGGCAGACATCATCTGAGAATAGCAGTGATAGGGAAGAATATGTCCAGCAATTAATTGCTCATTTTGGTCAACAGAATCGACAATAGAGATTAGCATTGTTAGCCCTGTCTCCGATTTTCAGAAGGTGTTTCATCAATTAATATAAATACCCAAGCTGTCTTTTAATCTTTTTAGTCTCCCATCCCTTCAAGGGGAATTGCCACTGTGAATCAATTTCGTGTGCAGAAAACAGATGTGCTCTGAGAAATGTGATAATGGATGAGCTGCATCTGTCAAAGCCTTGCTGTTAATACCACGAAATCATACCAGACCATGTGGAGCCATAGCCACAGTTATGAGGAGGCTATGTTGCAACACTATGTAAGGGAATCAGTGAGTGAGAAGACAGGCTGAAAGAAATATGGTTCCCTGTGAGCCATGTGGATTCTTCTGATAGCACGCCGGCCTGCACAGTGTGAAATCTGGCTATATAATCCTATATTCCCAGAGGAAATCCACAGACAATGTGCCCTCTGTTTGCACCATTAATAGAGAGGATATGAGACATGGAAACTGAGAATTCGTTTCCACCATCTCTGGCTTTTCTTGGTACCAATGCCAAGTGAGAATGATAGTGCTGTTCAAGTAATGAATCCTTTGCTAGTTTTGGAGCCCTGGCAAATGCCCAACCATACCAGACTTTAGGATCAGATCTGTTGCCATCACAGGAAGTCCTGAACAGGCACCTAATGTTTAGGTATTCACTGTCACAAATATATAGTTGCCCAATGAAGAACATTGTATGCCTTAGATACTGTCACATCAACTCAAGTTACTACAACTCAGTGCCACAGTAAATCTTCCACATTCCCTCCACAGCTCTTTGCATGCATATTCTCAGAATAAAAGCTATTCATAAGCCTTTTTCTTCCCCATTCAGTCCCTCAAAACTAATACAAAGCTGGTACACCCTGTTCCAAAATAGATGGGCTTGATTGTCAATCTACTAAAATCCAAATTTATAGCCATAATTTTTAGTGACTCAACTGGTCATGACCTCAAACCTCCTGTGCCATTTGTAAATGCTAAATGAAAAAAAGAAAAGACAATTTAGAAGTACCTTCAAGAAAGAGTCTAAAAGCATTAATCAAAAGCTTGGTGTGATCAGCCTTCTAATAGCCTGACTATGAATGAACAGCAGAAAACCAATTTTACAGAACCTCAAACTGGCCTGGTGGCAGAATCCGAACTTCCCCTCTGCACTGCTGAACCTGATTTATCGTGGTAACTTAAGACAGCCTGAGCTCTTGTATGCTGATGGGACTAGTGGGGAAAATGATGGATCTGAGGTGGATTCTCCCACAGCCATCATAGCTTCAATCAGATCAGAGTCCCATGATGGGGTTGTGAATTTTCCAAGAGATACTTGAGAATGTCCTGACTCTGCAACTCTTAATAAAGTTCCTGAGTGATTGGGAGAACTGTCCTGGAAGTGTTGGGAGGGGAACAGGGTAGGAGCTATGAGTTAGACAGATTCCCCGCTAGGCTTGTTCTGGCATCGAAGCTCTCCCCCCCCCCCCCAATGCTTTCATCCAATTTCTCACAAGCTGCTGTGGAGCTGCAGCTTTCCTCACCTCTTTCCCACAGCAAGTAAGATCCTCTGAAAACCAGTTTCTGCTTGGCACAGGAAAGAGGCGAGGCAAGTTGCAGCCCTGCAGCAGCTTGTGCAAAATCCAATGGAAGACTCGGGAGAGGGGAAGAGCTCTGACGCCGGAATAAGCCTAGCGCAGAATTAGTCAAAGAGCCTCTTCTTTGCATGCAGAAGGTCCTAGATTCAATCCGTGGCATCTCCAGTCAAGAGGAATAGGCAGTAAGTGCTATGAGATCTAGAGACCCTGGAGAGCCACTACTAGTCAGAGAAGTGTGGCTGCCAACAGCTTGGTGGAAAAAAATGTCCTGTTCCTTTAACAGCAGTGAAATGGGCTATTATTAACCAGATGCTATTTACCTCCATGCCATGCAAAGCTTCACCATTTCCACACATCAGTCCTCTATTAAAAGGGCAGGAATCTTATCTCCAGGTTGTTGGCAATCAGAGGAGACCAACAGTCCACTTCTTGTGTTCAGGTGTGTAGGTTTGGGTGGTGGGTTTTTCCTTGCTTTTCTGTCAGTTACCAGAATGACAAAATATTTCTTCTGACTTCCACTGCTGGACCTGCGCTGGAGTTTTCCCCTGTACGTACCCAGGTATCAGATTCTTTTTCTTTAAAAATTGGCAAGCTCAGAGCTGGGTCTACATGCCCTCCACAGTTGCAGTGTAATCCTGTGCCGCTTTACTCCAGTCAAAACCCATCGATTTCCATGAGCTTAGATTGAAGTAACTCTGCATACAATTGTGTCTTTCTTTTGTAGAATCTGAATTGGAAGCAATGAAACCTTTTCACATAACCAAAAGCAAGCTTTCAAGCATTAATGCACGATGCAGCAAATGACTTGGCTACTTAGGACTGCACAAAGTGCTCATAAAAATCAACCCAATTAAAGTTGCGGTACACTTAAAAGTGGTGAAGAAAGCTTTTACTGAAGCAGCTGTGGGGGTTGGTTCTGGAGATGTGGTAGATTGTAAGCAAGCTGTCAGACATTGTAACTTACCTGTTTTAATATGCTTTATACTGTTCATGTTCCCTTGCCCTGACTAACTCCATTTTGAATGCTTCTGCTGGCCATGTGAATAAAGCCTTGCATTTCAAACACTTTTGCAACAGTTACTAACTCCCCTGGGAAATGCCTAGCATAGCACTAATCTCAAAATGTAAGACTTGGAACTTCAGAGTAAACGGACCATAGTTTGTAGCAGCTTAATCCATTTTTTTGAGAACTTGTTGTCTTGGATAGAGACGGATTGAGATTGATACATTTTGCAGCAGAACATGCTATTTTAACCTCTAACATCAAAAGCTAAACAATAAACCTATTCTCACATTTTGGAGAAGCAATAGCCGGTTCCCAGGCCCCCTTATACAAGCTGTATTGGATTGGGAACCCCCAAGAACCCAACGGCAGCTACAATCTTTCCTCGGGTTTGCAAATTTCTATAGGGGGTTCATTTAGGGGTTCACCCAAGTGATGCTGCCCCTCACTGACCTACTAAAAATGAAGGGAAAGGGGCTCGAGGCCAAAAAGCCAGGGGCGAGCCTCCATTGGACCCCCCGTGCCAAGCCGCTTTTGAGAAGCTAAAGAGACTGTTTACGAGCGAGCCCGAGTTAGCCCATCCTAACGAACTTAAACCCTTCGTGGTTCAATGCGACGCCTCCGACGTGGCCGTTGGAGCCATTCTCATGCAGAAAGACGAGGGAGGGAGGCTCAAACCATGTGCCTATATTTCCAGAAAATTCTTGAATGAGCAGAGGAACTGGTCGGTTTGGGACAAAGAGGCTTTTGCAGTAACCTTGGTTTTAAAAACCTGGAGGTCCTGGTTGGAGGGGGCCCGGGTGCCGTTTGAAATTTGGACCGACCATAAAAACCTAGAGGCCCTAACCGGCCGGCGAAAGATGACGGCCAAGCAAATCCAGTGGGTGGGATTCTTTGCTAAATTTGACTTTGTGCTAAAGTACATCCCCAGCTCAAAAAACTTTCTGGCGGATGCACTGTCTTGACTGCCCCAGCACGAGAGCCAACGGGAGGAGGTCGTTGACTCCATCATTCCCCCCTCCGCCATAGTGGGGGGAGTAACGACCAGATCTGGGAAGAAAACTGGGCAACCAGAACCATGGGGGGGCAGCAGACTGATAGAGGAGACTGAAAAGGAAAGAGAGGAAAGACCAGAAGGCATAGAAAAGGGGGAAAGGGGGTTCTGGTACTATGAGGGGAAGTTTTATGTACCTAAAGCCCTCCGCGCCGAGATACTGCAGCACTGCCACTGCAGCAGACTAGCTGGCCACTTTGGGTATGTGAAAACCCTGCACCTAGTAAATCTACAGTTCTGGTGGCCCCAGATGAAAAAAGATATCTCGGAGTTTGTGGGGTCGTGTCCAACTTGTATAATGGCCAAGAGGCGAGGGGGAAAGCCTCCCGGCTTGCTACAGCCCCTGCCAACCACCTCCCGGCCCTGGTCAGTAGTGTCCATGGACTTTATCGTAGAGCTCCCAGCCTCGCAAGGAAAAACCGTAATACTGGTGGTGGTGGACACTTTTTCCAAACAGGCTCACTTCATCCCCTGCAAGCAGCTCCCCACGGCTAAAAAAACTGGCACACTTGTTCTTCCATCACGTGGTTAGGCTCTACTCCTTCCCCGACAAGGTCATTAGTGACCGCGGCCCACAGTTCGTTGCCAACTTCTGGCGGGAGTTTTGCAAAATGGCGGGGATAGAGCAGGGCTTAAGTTCCTCGTACCATCCCCAAACAGACAGACAGATGGAACGCGTGAACGGCCTTCTAGAGCAGTACCTCCGCTGCTACATCAACTACCAGCTGTCCAACTGGGTGGAGCTACTGCCATTCGCTGAGTACGGGTACAACAATAGCATGCACAGCTCTACTAAAGCCTCCCCTTTCCAGATCATGAATGGCTACGAAGGCAAGCCGTTCCCATCCCTGCCGAGTGCTGGGGAAACAGCGCCCCCTGGCTCTTGTCAGCAATGATGGGGGGGAGTGCAGAAAGGCTGGGAGGTGATCCAGGAAAACTTAGAAACAGCCAAACAAGACTATAAGACTTATTTTGACAAAAAGCACTCTCCACAGTGGGAGTTCAAAGAAGGGGAGAGTGTATTCCTGTCTACCAAAAACCTTCCTCTCCCACAGGCATGCAAGAAACTGGCTTATAAGTTCCTGGGACCCTTCAAAATCAAGAGAGTGATTAACAAGGTGACAGTCAAACTGGACTTGCCCAAAATGTTTAGTAAGATACATCCTGTGTTTCATTGCAGCCTTCTTCGCAAGGATTCTGGAGCCACAACTTGGCACCCCCGCCCTCCAGAGCCACCACCTATTCAAGTGAAGGGCCAGAGCCACCATGAGGTGCAAGAAATACTGGACTCCAGGGTCCAGAGGGGGGTATTGTACTACTTGGTTCGCTGGAAGTACTTTCCCAGTAGCTGTGACAAGTGGGTTAAGTCAACCGACCTACGAGCCCCCCAGTTACTAAAGAAGTTTTACCTACTGCACCCAGACAAACCCCAAGCAAGAGCTTAGGGGGGGCAGTATGTCAGACATTGTAACTTACCTGTTTTAATATGCTTTATACTGTTCATGTTCCCTTGCCCTGACTAACTCCATTTTGAATGCTTCTGCTGGCCATGTGAATAAAGCCTTGCATTTCAAACACTTTTGCAACAGTTACTAACTCCCCTGGGAAATGCCTAGCATAGGACTAACAAATGTAACAGCTCTTTGAAGATAGTGAGCCTCAAGGTAACCAGCGGGGTTCCTTCCTTGAGAAAGAGATAAGGGGGCCTGGGAACCGGCTATTGCTTCTCCAAAGTGTGAGAATAGGTTTATTGTCTAGCTTTTGATGTTAGAGGTTAAAATGGCATGTTCTGCTGCAAAATGTATCAATCTCAATCCATCTCTATCTAAGACAACAAATTTTCAAATAAATGGATTAAGCTGCTGCAAACTATGGTCCGTTTACTCTGAAGTTCCAAGTCTGACACAAGCCAGCTTGATCTGATGGACCCATACAAGAAGACATCCAAACAGGATGTGATATTTGTCACATGTTCTCCACAGGCAGCCATAATCTGCTGCTGGAACCCATGGAGAAATCCCTTTAGAAGAATGACAGGATTTTGACTCTAGTCAGGACTGTGGCATGGGGGTAGGAAGATCTCTCATGCAGCCATCCAAAGGGGCAAATAACACCTTCTAGCACTGGTTTGGGTCAGGAAAATTGTGTAGGAAGATGTAGGAGCTCCTCCTCCCCTCATGCTGTGTTTCTGACCAGAGGTGGGAACCCAGAGCACTGTTAGAGAGAATTTTCTGTGGGGACCAGCAGTGTGACAATGCCACATCTAGTTTTCTGTGTGACAATGCCACATCTAGTTTGGCCCTGAATGAGGTGGTACTACTTCAGATTGCACATTCTGCACTATTTCAGGTCTTGCTTCAGTATCATTTTATTATTATTATTATTAATTATTATTATTTTGTGTGTGTGTGCGCGCACACGTGTGCACCTGGAAATCATGGCAACTCCTGGTAACTGACCCCTACTGGGGGCATTGGGGATATTCAGAGAGGTGGCTGAATAGAGCCTGCTCCTGTTCTCTTGACTGAGTGTTTCAAGGAAGTCTCCCATCCAAGTACTTGTCAGAGTCAACCCTGCTTAGCTTCTGAGATCTGACAAGATCGGGCTTACCTGGGCTATCCAGGTCAGGGCTTCAGTATCATATTTTGAAAATGTTCCCCACAGTCCAGATGTCACTGCAAATGGAAAACCAGCACAGCAAGCAAAGAAAGTCTGTCAAAACTTTTCCTTTGCTGTTCTAATTTTTTATTTGCATAAACTTCTTTATGCAAAGAAGCACTCCAAAACCGGAATTGATCCCCTGGTACAGTGCATTCTGCATTCTCCTGCATGTGTAAACCAAACCTCTGATGTCGTATGCGGAGTGTATGTTGTCACAAATGGAGGCAATAGGCATTACAGCAGGAAGAATGTTAACACAAAAATGTCCAAGAAAGCAAAGTCTCTTTGAGATCATTGTATCACTGGGGTTATCAAATAAACGGGGGGTGGGGTCTGTATGCCTTGTCCTATATTGCTTTTTTTAAAGAAAGGGGTGGTAGGGTTGTCACCCTCCAGTTGAGACCTGGAGATCTCCTGGAATTACAACTGACCTCCAGACTATAGAGACCAGTTCGCTGGAGAAAATGGCTTGTTTGGAAGGGTGAGTCCATAGAATTATACCCCATTAAGGTCCCTTGCTAATTTCTGCCCCCAGATCTCTATGGATTTCCCAATCTGGAGTTGTTGGCAACACTAACTTTAAGCAAATAGATGACTTTTGTGTAGGAACCTATTAAAACCCACCAGATTCTGTCCCATGCCCCACCCCAGAACCAGAGTTTTTTATTTCAAGGCTGTGAGTGCCCTACTTATTATTACTAAGTTGCAGTAGCTTTCTTGTTGTTGTCCTCCTCCTCCTCAGGTTTAATGGAGCAGTCCACCCCATAAAGAAACTCTAGCACTTGGCATTCTGTCAATCCATTCTCAACCATGAATAATATATTCCATATTGGCATGGAACTCTGGATCCAGCTCTGAGTTTGTGGGACACTCTACTATCAACTTCCTCCTCAGCTGCAAACAGCTAATTTATTGTTACTTTTTGTCTCCTATCTCCTTGTTTGTTTTTAATTCATGACTTCCTTAGTGCAAGTGATCAAGTTTCCTTTGAGAAGACTTTAATCAACAGCCTTTTGGAAACAAAAACAAATTATTCACTCATTTGCTGACTGTTTTGGTCCACTGAAATGACTTGCCATGAGTTGGTTGGTTTTACCACAGGAGAGTCATATGAGATGCTGCAACATTTGTGATGGGGTCCGGTCTCCAGCTCCATTCTCTTCATAAACAGATGCCACAGCAGGCTCAAATTTAGAATGGGATCATGGCACATGGGGAGGACTTACTTTCCTCTAAGTAATGTACTCAGTGACAAGACGTGTTGAAGGCAACATACTTTATTAGTGGGTACATCACAAGAGGGAGAATGGCGGGCCGGGTCCCGATTATATACATGCCCCGGAACAACCCTCCATGAGGCCAGGTCCAATCCTGGTCAGTTAAACTTCCCGCCACAGATCTTGATTGGCGGTGCATATTAGCGAGCTACATCTGGGGACCAGTGGGGTTCCACTGGTTGCCTCTGTAGCGTGCGCTGTGCTGTACATAGGGATTAGAATGCAGGACATAACACTCTCACTGTTGACATGATCTCAAAAGTCTCTCCCCCATTGGAGGAAAGATATATGCACCACACTGGCAACCTGCTGTATCTTCCAACATGGCAAATAGTGTGTATGGTAGGATAGGGGTGATACATCAACATAGAAAAAAGAGGTAAGGCCCCATTCTCTAAGCTACAGGAATGGTCTGAATTACAAAAGTGCTAGAGATCTGATTACAGGTTTTCCAATATCTTCTTATGGTTTGGCTCTGCATTATAAATCTGATTTCACTATTTGGAAACTATACATTCTTAAACAGAATTTCCATGTAGAGAATAGGAGTTATTTCCACATACATGTCACAATCAGTGTTCCCTCTCAGCTGAGTTAGTGTGAGTTAGTTCACAATTTTTTAGCCTCCAGCAGACACATTTTTATCTCAGCTCAGGAAAAATGGCCCTAGAGCAAACTAATTTACAACTTTAATGCCAGTAGCTCACAAAGTTGAGGTTTTTGCTCACAAGACTCCACAGCTTACAGGGAATATTGGTCACAATATATAGTGAGTGATCCCACATGCTCTCAGACTATTGCATGAGCATGTAGTGATATGCATTTGTGTGGGATCATAAGTTTTACATTATAGACTATATAGGAATTGACTTCCATGTACAGAATGGTAATGTGTGACTGACTTACAGTTTAACAGTGGTAGAGTCTTGACACGCTGGCCACTGAAACATTGGTGTTAAGTTTTTTAATGGTGTCCAATTGTTTTAGCTTTGCATTGATCTGCTGTTTTGAATACAGGGGAAAATGTAGAAAAGAGCTTCCTCATTGCTTGGCAAGGTTGACAACTAACAAGACAGACACTGATCCACATGCCTTATGGACAGGAAAAGCATATGAGGCATCTTGTGCAAGGGAACTGATTTGGATCAGATAGCCCTGTTTTTGCTTCATCTCTAATTAGGTTGTTTGTGTGCTGGAATGAGGGAGCTGGTCAAATCGGCAATGGTGTCCAGCCAAATGGTAATGACAGACAGACAGGTCCTAGGTTAATGAAAAGAATTTTCAGCCTATCTCTAATTGCATTGGCCGGGGGCGGGGGGGGGGAGGTTTGCACACATAGTAGCAGAAACATGTAGGAGGTTTTTGCATCTGTGTTCCCAATATCAGCTGATCCTCTGGCAGAGATAATTTTCAATATTATTGCTTTCCTCCCACACCAAAGCATTGTTATGTACAGCAAGAGGATTTTTTTTTCCTTTATTGTTGTTTTTCCTTCTATCTAGATAATCATGAGGGTGAGGGAAGGCTTAAAATTCTGGTTCCAGGAAATGGACTTCTTTTGAACCCAGCAGCAAAGATGGTAGCGTCTCAAGCACAAGTGTGAGGCATGTGATGGCCCATCTTTCACTCAGTGATTACCCATAAATGGGTCCGGTTGTGGATATGGGATTAAAGAGGAGTAACAGCCAAGTTTCAGCTGATAACTGCTTTAAATCAATGGACTTGAGATCAAACTGCAAGTAAATCCATTATAGAAGTCTTTGCTTTGTGAAGGGATTTATCAGCCTGTCAGCAGCACTCTTGTTGACGATATCTGCCACATGCATCTGTGTTTGTGTTGGGCTTGTTAGGGAATTCTGTTTGAAATTCTATTTCTTTATCTCAAACAGTGCGATGGATCACTCAATCAAATAATCATTGAGAGGCATTTAACATGAAAAAGCAAAAATACATTTATTTCTACAGGGAAAGGGTACTGGAGGTGAAACAACAAACACTATAGAACTACATGCTTACACTAGAAGATCATGTGCTTAATGGAGGCTACTTCCTCCTCTTTCTTGACCTCTCTGCCTGAACAAAGGAAGTCACCTGACTAACTGACCAAACAGACAAAACAGGTTTTCCCGCTTCTAGACCTTGATTGACAGCAGTCAGTATCTTCTTCCCAGGTCATGTAGACAATAGGGAATCAGGCACAGTATTAACCCTATAATGACTGGAACTTTAGAACATTGCAAAGGACATACAAAGCAGATACATATTTCCAACACCCCTTCTCAGTGCCTAATGTGCAAGTCATTATACATTCAATAGTCATTACTCATTATTCACTATAACATTTACATCAACTAGATTCATCATTTCAGATCTAGCACAAGGTAATGGCTTTGTAAGTATATCAGCTACCATAGCTTCTGTACAACAATATTCTGTCTTAATCAGCCCCTTCTGGTGTAGATCTTTCACTAGCTCACATTTAATACCAATAGATCTACTTCTGGCTGTTCTACTTTCCCTTTTACATATAGCAATACAAGCTTGATTATCTTCAAACATTACAATAGGTACAGGTTCTTTTATCTTGAAGTTTTTCAACAGATGAAAAATCAATTCAAGTTCACTGCAGGCACTGGCTGCTGACACACACAGCTTCTGCTGTAGATTGTGCCACTATAGTCTGTTTTCTGCTAGTCCATTCTACAAGTCCATTTCCGTAGAAGAACAAGTATCCGCTGGTTGATCTGTAATTGCACGATTCTTCTGCATAGTTGGCATCCATGTATCCAACTAGTCTGGGATTCCATAAAGTTCAGTGATCAGTCTTAAGTCCATAGTTCCTTTTAAGTATCTGGCAAGTTTCTTTACTGCATTCCAATCATGGTGATTAGGTGAACTTACTTTTCTGCTCAATATTCCGACAGCAGCTGTGATATCAGGTCTGATAGTTTTACTCAGGTACAGGAGTTTTCCTATAGCTTCTTTGTACTCTCCAATATCTTTGAGTGGTTGACCACCCTGAGCTCTCAGGTATGCAGGTTCAAGAGGTATCTTAGATTCTTTACCGTCTCTCATGCCAAGAGATTCTATAAAGTCCATAATCTTTTGTCTTTGGCACAGTTAAAAGGTTCTATCCTCGAGTCTCTCAATCTGGATTCCTAAATAGTGTTTAATATCTCCAAGTCTTTTGACTTCGACCTCTTAGTTCAGCTTTTCAACAATGTCTTTAATGTTCTCTTTGTTCTGGCAGCTCACAACCAAATTGTTAACGTAAACCAGAATTTATTGATATTCTCCATCTATGAATCTAGTGCACATGCAGGGTTTAGCCTTCCCTTGCTCAAATCCTTATTATTGTAGTAGTCCTGTTATTTTGTCATACCAACTTTTTGCAGCTTCTTTCAAACCATACAGTCCTTTGTTGAGTTTGAAAACACAGTTCTCTTTGCCAGGGACTTGAAAACCTTCAGGTATTTCCATATAGATTTCCTCTGATAGCTCACCATTAAGAAACGTTGTCTTAATGTCTAGGTGCTCTACAAGCATATTTCTAGATGATGCAACACTCAGTAGCGTTTTAAGTGTAGCACTATTGATAACTGGTGCAAAAGTCTCTGAATAATCAGTTCCAAATTCTTGTGCTTTGGCTACTAGCCTTGCTTTGTACAAGTCTATAGTTCCATCATCTTTGTACTTTATTTTGTAGACTCACTTGCATTCAACAGGCTTTCTTCCTGCAGGTAGCTTTGTAAGAGTCCATACATTTTTTTCATAAATGGATAGCATCTCTTGTTCCATTGCTTGAATCCATTTCTCCTTTTCTTCATTAGGTAAATCACACACTTGTTTCCAGCTCTTGGGTTCCTCTTTAGGTTTCACAGTCTCTATAAATCTCACAGTGTCACTGTATCCATATTTCTGTGGTGGTTGCCCTTTGATGCTCCTTTCTGATTGTCTTAAAATGAGTGGAGGTTCTGTCACTCCCTGCGGTGCAGTCCCCATTTCTCCTTCTGGTTCAGTAGAGTCTTCAAAAGGTAGACCTGCCAGTTCACCACTGGTCACTACAGGTAACCAACTATACCAATCTTCAGAAGCATCATCAGTAACCTCAGGATCAGATTCAGGTACACAGGGTGCTTTAGGCAAATTACTATCATCCACAAACACAACATTACAATGTTTGGTCTTATTCAGCTTTGGGTCATAGACTCTGTAGCCTTTTCACACTGAGAGATATCCTACTATGAATCCAATCTCAGTCCTTGCATCAAGCTTCCCTCTATTTTCTCTAGGAACATATGCACAGGCTTTTGCTCCAAAAGTTTTAATGTGCTTAAATCCTGGCTTCTTGCCAAACCAAGCCTGGAACAGAGTAATTTCTGTTACTTTTGAAGGTATTCTATTGTGAATATACACTGCTGTATTTATAGCTTCAGCCCACAGGCCTTTAGGTAATCCAGAATGCATGAGCATTGCTCTGTTCATTTCCTGTAACACACAATTAAGTCTTTCTGCACTCCCATTCTGCTGCAGAGTGTATGGGACAATCACTTTGTATTCAATCCCGTCTGCTTTCAGAAATTTCTTGAACTCATTGTTGCAATATTCACCACCTCCATCTGTCAGCAAGCTTTGAGGTGCATGCCCAAATCTGTTTTTAACCATGGAAACATATTCTTTAAATTTATCAAGAGTCTCAACTTTTGATTTGAGCATATAGACAGTGCTATATTTTGTCTTTGCTTCTGTGAAAACTGAGAAAAATTTATTTCTCCCAATCCAAGTTTTTATAGGCCCAACATCACTGAATAGTTTCCAAAAACCTTTCATTATGCACACTGCTTTTTCCACTGAAGCAAGGTGCAGTTCCTTTTGCTCTCAAACATCACATCTTTCCTTGGATTTATTACAATGCACAACATCAAGTCTACAATCCTTTAGCAACTTCTCAACACTTTGCATGCTTCTGTGTGCTAACTTTACATGCCAAGCATAAACACATCTCCTATGATCACACTTTCTGCCTTCAGTCTGGCAAACAGTCTATTCCGCATCAACAGCATCTGACCTTTCACTTAAGTCCATAATATAATGAGGTCCATTTCTTTCATCCGGTTTAAAATTAATTCCAGAATTCTTCTGAGTAATTTCACCTTCATCTCCTTTATCAAGATACACAGCATAATTATCTCTTATAAGCACTTGGCTTGAAAGTAAATTCTCAATTGATTCAGGTGCATAAGCTACATTTTTCAGTCTTACTGGCATTAAATCTCCATCAGTGGTAAGCAATTGCATTTTGATCTCACCCACACCACAAACTTTAAGGGTTTTTGGTTGGCACCTATCATTTCAGGTCTCTGACTTTCATCCAACTCTGAAAACATGCCCTTATATCGACAAATATACATAGAAGATCACTATCAATCAAAAATCTTCCTCATTCACCAATAAAATTCACATTATTAACATGCATGGTACTTTCTCTGTTCTTTTCTTTGTTTCCACCTGGGCCATGCGGCTTGGAAAATTTCTGGTTTAAAAATTTCTGGCTGCTATTATTTCTATGGCCATGAGATGACGCCCGTGTTCCCTCATTTGAAACATGTGCTTCAACATTCCTTTGTCTAGCAGCATTATTCTGATTATTACAATATCTCGTGATATGGCCTTTTTGCCCACATCTATAACATATTATATCTCTTCTTGACTTATTCCTATACTGTGGTTTCAGGCTTAAAGCAGACATAGAATCAGACAGTTCAGTGTCCTTGTCCCCAGATCTGGAGGTTGCTTCCTCCTTGATAGCATTTAACAGGCCTTCCAGACTCAAATCCTTTTGCAGTTTCAAAATCATCTTAATTGGCTTGTAAGTGCAGGGTAGAGCTTTAAATATAGTTGAGATTAAGTCTTTTTCTGCAATAGCCTCACCAATCTCCTGTAGTCTGGATTGCATGCACATAAATTCCTTCAGATGTTTAGTCACATTCTCCCCTTCTTGCACTTAAAAACCAAATATTTTGCCGTTTAAATCATGAATAGTGCTTATGGGAGTTTTCTTATATTTATCTTTAAGGCATTCAAGCATTTGTTTTGCTGTTTTAAGAGTGTTTTTAAGAGTGCAGTTTAAGGGTTTTTGGTTGGCACCTATCATTTCAGGTCTCTGACTTTCATCCAACTCTGAAAACATGCCCTTATATCGACAAATATACATAGAAGATCACTATCAATCAAAAATCTTCCCACAAGAGATTCTAAAATGAGAGTTTTTGCAAAACCATCTAGCCATTTAAAATTTTATTTTTCTTGCTCATTCTCAGGGGGATTTTCAGACAAAACTCATTCAGCTCCATAAATCTCAAGTCTTTGCATTAGGAGCAAAAGCCAGAATGAGAAATTATTCTTAGTTAACTTCAGGGTACTAAATCCTACTCACGGTACCAAAACCAAGATTTGCAGTGGAAGTTCCTGAAGACATGGAAACAGATGATCCAGTAGCTTATCTCTCTGGGTTTGACATTTTTCACAGCAATCAGGCAAGGCAGGGTTAAAGATTCTTCCTTCCTCACTGGAGAGAAAAGGCGGCTGAATGTGTGTGCATGGTTGCAGCAGGGCTCTTCCATGGTCTCCGACGTAATCCACAGAAAAAAGGGTTAAAAAGCTCCAAAAATTCTCTTTCTAGCACATCTGAGGCTGTTAGACAAAAGTAGCAGTGTTTCCAGATTGAGACAATCTGAATTCAAAGCTCATTTAAGTTAGAACGCTCTCAGTAATAGCAAGAGAAAAAAAAGTGTCGTTTTAAAATTGAGGCTTGTCTGCACAGCATAGCAGCTTTTTGCCTATTGCTTTCTAAATGCTCTCAAAGACGATCCAGATTTTAAAAATTAATTTAGAGTTCAAAAAACAGTCCATGCTATAATCAGTTTTGTAGCGAGAACAACCGTTAACTGCTACCAATTTTGTTAAAAAATTCTGTTCGAAATTCTATTTCTTTATCTCAAACAGTGCGATGGATCACTGGATCAAATAATCATTGAGAGGCATTTAACATAAAAAAGCAAAAATACATTTATTTCTATAAGGAAAGGGTACTGGAAGGTGAAACAACAAACACTATAGAACTACATGCTTACACTAGAAGATCATGTGCTTAATGGAGGCTACTTCCTCCTTCTTTTTGACCTCTCTGCCGGAACAAAGGAAGCTAACTGACCAAACAGACAGAACAGGTTTTCCCGCTTTTAGACCTTGATTGACAGCAGTCAGTATTTTCTTCCCAGGTCATTCAGACAATAGGGAATCAGGCACAGTGTTAGCCCTATAATGACTAGAACTTTAGAACATTGCAAAGGACATACAAAACAGATACATATTTCCAACAGGACTTGCATGCATTAATGGAAAACATTAGTTGTATTCAGTAGGATGCCCAGTTATTGAATGAAATATGTTTTCCATACGCTGGTTCACAAGATCATCAGAAATGGCAAATTGGAAGCAAGCAGATGGTGTCAAGCTGAGATGAAAGCAAGAGAGAAGTGCAGTCAAGCAGAACACCTCTATCAGTATATAGATAACAAGCTACCCTGTGAAGGTGGCTATTGTTAGATGCTCTATAGAACCAGGTGAAAACGGATTGGCCCCCTGGGTCACCTGTCTATTGTTCAGTAGCTGCAGTTCTGGCTATCCACAATGGTGGAGCTGAAGTCCAGCTGAGAACTGGTGGTGGGCATGCTCTCTTTTCTGGCAAGCTGCCATGATGACCCTGAGAGTACAGCACCTGGGTCCCCCCGCCAGGATCCTTGGTTCAAAAATGCATTCCCTCTTTAGCACCTTACAAAGAATCAGGGCTTTTTTGTAGCAGGAACTCCCTTGCATATTAGGCCACACACTCCTGATGTAGCCAATCCTCCTAGAGCTTACAGTAGGCCCTGTACGAAGAGCTCTGTAAGCTCCTTGAGGGTTGGCTACATCAGGAGTGTGCGGCGTTCCGCAGGGCCTGTAAGACCGAACTGTTTAGACAGGCATTTCTGGTTGACTGAAAATGAGCTGCCACCGGATATCCTACAGAAGCTGGTGGTCATAGTCAGAACCCAATACCGCCAGACTGGATCGAGATAGCGTAATAGTTTTAAACTGATAAATGTATTATGGTTTTATATGTTTTATGGAATGATTGTTTTTATGATACTGTAAGCTGCCCTGAGTCCGCTTGCGGAGAGGGCGGGATATAAATGCAAAGTAATAAAATAAATAAATAAATAATATGCAAAGGAGTTCCTGCTACAAAAAAAAAGCCCTTCAAAGAATCAAACAGCCCTCAAATGTGAATTCAGTAAAAGTAGGTATGCTGTGATTTCCTCAGTGTAGGCCCAATTGCCACCTTCCCTTTTGTGTGGACACACATGTTACCATTCCAATACTTTTTTTGTGCTAGTTCAATACAGTATTATTGAAAACCCAGGGTCTGAAATTACTCATGGTATCACCATGAGCCCACTGGGGCAACTCACTTTCAACTCCTGTACTTCATGAGATCAAATGTAACTGAATGGCTTCTTTTGCCATTCATACTGAGAAATCATATCAAGCTTGGCAAAGTTCTGACCTGTGAATACTGATGTGCATTAGCAGGAAAGCACTTGCTCCAGTGACGGTTGTCGGATATCTGAAAATCAGGTCTGCTGCGTGGTTATGAGTGGTTAACTTGGTATGGTTTTCAGGCATCTAAAAATATCTTCACTGTTATTGCAATCTATATCATAAAAACTTTTGGCAGCCCCAGTGTACAAGGAGAAGAAAAGAAAAAGAAAGAGGAATCAGTATGAAATCAGCCCAGCAGTTTACTGAATATGTCCAGGGCTTTTTTTGTAGCAGGAATTCTTTTGCATATTAGGCCACACACCCCTGATGTAGCCAGTCCTCCTGGAGTTTACAGAAGGCCCTGTACTAAGAGCCCTGTAAGCTCCTGGAGGATTGGCTACATCATCAGGGTGTGACCTAATATGCAAAGGAGTTCCTACTACAAAAAAAGCCCTGCATATATCCATGCTTGCTTGAGCAGAAGTTCACTGTGGTAGTTTCTACATGGGTAAGGGCTTGTGAGGCTTCCCCGTTGCTGGTGTAGTTGCAGATGAAACACAGCAGCAATATAGGATTGCTAGGTCCTAAAGGGCTGCCATTGGGGGGCTCCAGGGTCTGTTCTGGGATAGTCTTGTATGCATGCTTTGCATGTGCACCATAATGACATCACCCAGAAGTGACATCATCAAGTTATTGATGTTGAGGGTGATGCTCTAGTTTTTGGTTTGGGCCCAATTTTACCATAGAGGTTTCCCTAAAAAACTAGAGTATAATCATCCAATGCCAGCAATGTAATGACATCACTTATTGGTGATGTCATTATCTCACATTTGGGGGCATTTATGGTTGGGTGTTCCCCTGCCAGCCAGCTGGCCAAAAGCAGAAAGGGGCTCACAAAAGCGGGGAAACCCCTACCCAGACCGGGGGCCTGACAACCCTACAGCAACAGGCCTTCTTCATGGCAAGTTTCCCTACAGTGTAGTTGTTAAATACTGGCTTCAATTCATGAGGAGACACTGGAGAACTGAGCCAACAGGTCCCACTATATACAGCTCAAGTTCCCATGCTAAACATCATTGGACCATTCAAAGCAGAAGGGAGCTTGCTATTAATCAGGGGAAGTGAACAGTGTCCCCAAGCTCAGTCCTAAAGGCTCCATTCAGCCAGACAGGAACTAGCAACCCAACATCCATGCAATGTATCACATACATAACAGTAATACAGGTAACAATACCTTGGAGGTCACTTCATGTACGGAAATCAGCTTTGAAAAAGCAGTTTGAAGTAGAGAAGCAGCATTGGGGAGGGCCTGCTTAACCCATTTCTCAGCCACTACTTTTTTCTTTGTTCTAAAAATGTTTCACCTTCTTAAGCTGTTTTGTGCCTTCCAAGTTTCCAAGCATGTAGATGAAGGTCTAGATTAATCTGAAACTCTGCATGGGGAAAGGAGTGAGTAGTTTGTAAAATAAAAGTGGCAGAGAGGATTGGAAGGAGGTTTAAGCAAGCCTCCACCTGCCGCTTCTCCATTCCAAATCACTCCTTCTTGAACCTCTCTTAAAAGCAGGTGCATGCAACAAAACTCTGCAAGTAGCAATATATTGTTTTTCCCTTGCACATGTATAGCTATATGTTTATGCCTGGGTACATTTGTCGGGTTTTTTAATAATAGTGACTGAAAATACATTTGGAAATGTTTGGGATTTCTGCTGGCAGCAACCAATCCAGTGTGAAGAAATCTATTGCACCAAGTGTTACTCTGGTCCAGTAATTCGGTGCCAGTGTCTATGCTTTTGTCCTGAAAAAAAGGAGGAGGATATTATAAAACATTACAGCCAGGCAGAACAAAAGGCCATTTAGTAAACACAATGATTTCTGTCCCTAAAAGCAAATCCTGGGACTAAACTCCATGTAGCTCGATTTTTTTTAAAGTGGCTTTTAGTTTTGCCATGTGTCTGGAATGTTTCAGCTAGTACCTTCCTAAAGCATCTTCCCCCAGAGTTTAGGTACCAGCAACAATGCCAGCTAATCATCTTGGATCACAAGCGTAATACCTTGCCAAGGCCTTTTCCAGCCAAGAACAAGCTGCAGTCCTCTGAGCAGTGAGAAATTCAAGTCAGGCTTTGCATGGAAACAGTGGAAACCTATAGAGTCTTTGTAATAATCTTTCCTATATAAAGTTGCTGATTGGAAAAGTGCAGCAGCAAGTCTTGGAACTGCTGATCCCAAACCCTCAGCAAGCAATCCTAAGCAAGCCTATCTTGTTTTATTAAAGGGGGCTTACTCTCAGGAAGGTGTTTTTGGAGTGCACTGTCTGCCCCTTCAAAGATCCATGCATCCAAGGCCTGCCACATTTTTCAGCACCTGACTCACTCAGAGTCAGAGCTCAGTGATAGAGCATTTGCTTTGCATGTAGAAAGTCCCAGATTCAATCCCTGGTATCTCCAATTAACATTAGCTGGCAGGAGGTGATGTGAAAGATCGCAGCCTGAAACACTGGAGAGCTGCTGCCAGTCTGAGTAGACAGTATTGACTTTGATGGATCAAGGATCTGATTCAGTATAAAGCAGATTCATGTGTTCATGCGTTCACCTTCCTACACACTCACATAAGATCCACAAACTTCACTTCTAGGGTTATACTCCAGCAGGCTGAGCAACCAAACAAGTTATATGAAAAGGGTTCCTTGTTCAGACGAAATTGCTCACAATCAGCCTGAATATTTTTCACATTAACCTGTGACATACACCCCTTCCTATTCCAAATACAAGACAGTTACTTGATGTTTTGCTATCACACACAACTAGATAATCCAAGAAAGAAGCAGAAACTAAAATTGCTTTCAGCCATTCTGAAAAAATATCCCAACTTTAAGTATACGCAGTTTGAAATACAAAATTTAAAATTTCTCTCTAACTAGGGTTGCCAGCCTCCAGGTGGGGCCTGGGGTCTCCTGCATTTCCAACTGATCTCCAGCTGGCAGAGATCAGCTCCCCTGGAGAAAATGGCTGCTTTGAAGGGTGGACTCTATGATATTGAACCATGTGGAAGTCTGCCCCAATCCACACCCCACCCTCTCCCAGATCCACCCCCAAAGTCTTCAGGTATTTTCCAACATAGACCTGGCAACACTATCTAAGCCTTATATATCTAAGCTACACACCTCTCCCTTGGGGTTTTAGAACTGGGTCTCCAAACCAGTATTTACTAACATGTGTCATGCAGCCCAGTATGTTCCACCTTAAATGAAATAGGGAAAAATAGTAAACATTTTCCAGTGGATGAATAGAAAAATTCAGGAATGTTTGCAGAATGAGTACTAGTCACTGATGTGTAGGAAGAATGAATGTTACACAGTAATGTCTGGCACACAGCAATTTTGGTACAATCTTACAAAATATGAATATAAAATGACATGCAAATTTTTTTAAAGCAAGCTGTGCTGTGGTTGTTGAGCTAAATTAGAACTTGTTTCAGAAAATGATTTGCCTTGTGATCTTGCAATTTAGCAGCGTAGTTAATGAATTACATTAATGCCTATCAAAGAGTAATTGTAACTTTTCCTTCAGACTGAAGAAACCTGAGGTTACAACCCAAAGTTCAGCTCCACTCTGGCATTAATTCTAGTAGGACAGGTCTGAAGGAAACTGATGGTGAATTTCACCCTCTGATACAACTGCCGAACACATTATCCTTGTGTCTCCCCAACACCTTCCCTGGGCCCTGTCAACTAGATATGCGTTGGGAGTTCAGCACTTTTAACTTAATTCCCAGGCATATAGGAGTCTAATTCAAGTCAGGATTGCTACACAAAAAGATAGGGTGTTTAAGCCGTTCCTCATGCTATTTCCCAACCTAAAACAGCCCCAAGGAGTTGCAATTTGCCATGTTAGGGAGACCTATTCACACCAATAGGTTACGTGTAAGTTTTCCCATGTAGCCCATGTTAGGGTTATTAGGTTATGGTGGGAGGCATCCTGGCAGCAGCCCCCCAACCCCTGCAACTGCTTGGTAGGCTGGTGGCAGAGGGAGTGAAGAAAAACATGCTGAAAATGTGGTGGCATGATGTCATTTTTTAATGATAAAACTATTCTATAGTAAAAACATTTTACCATAGAGTTTCTGCTGGATCCTATAGTAGCATGATATCACTTCTGGGTTTACTAGGAAATGATGTCATGCTGTTGTGTCAATGGTGCCCACATGCTCCATTCCTCCCAGTCATCCATGCACATCATTTTCCTCAAAGGGCAAATAGCTTTTCAGCATTGTTTTGGGTTGGGCAAACAGCACAAAGGGAGAGGCTTAAGCTTTTCTCCTGTGTGCTGTTATCTTTGATCCAAATCCTTTCATGCACACTTCATTGATGGGACCCAGGGACACGAGGATAACGGATTGTGTAGCTAAGCCCTAAGAGAAACGTTGAGTCAATGGTCGTTTTCGCACTTAGCGTTTGCTCCCCTTATTCCTCGGCGCAATTATGTCCGGATCATTTTCCTCGTTTTTGCACATTGCCTCTTTAGTGGAGTCGCTTTCCATGAAGCCCCGGCTCAAATCGTTTTTGCACTAGCATCGACTTGAGTTTGATGCCCTGTCAATCATTTTTTTTTTAAGCGCAAGTCTAATTGCGTAACAACGTAACAACGTAACACCGTAAACCGCATCACGTGTGCCGCTTCTGCTTATGGAGTGGCTGCAGCTGTAGTATCCTCCACAGCCCTTTATGTATTAACAGAAGCATTCACAGTGGAGAATCCCAGCACTAGATTCCCCCCCCCCCAACACAAATTCCAGAGTTGCGTGTGTGTGTGTGTGTGTGTGTGTATGTGGCAGCTTCTTCCTCTCCCAGCCTCGCTCCCTCCCGGGTGGTGAAGCTGGGATTTCCTCCGCGCTCTTCCCCCTCCCCGGCTGGCGCTTGCAGCTGCAACGGGGACCTGACTGACTCCTGCTGCCAGAGCTCCCCCCCCCCTGCCCCATTCTCTCCTTCCCCTTCTGTGGCGCGTGTGAAGAGCGAGCTCGCGTCTGTTTTCTAACCGAGCGGAATGTAGCCATGGAGGAGAATGCAGGACTCCAACTTCCCATTTTATACATGGCGATTTTGTGCAGGTCCAGAAATGCTGGTGGCACAGCTGAGGGAGGCATTGCCTTTTTAAAACACACACACATGAATGCTTTGGCCCACGCCGGCACTAGATTTCCCCCCCCCCAACAATGTATAATGTATAATGCAATTTCGAAGTTGCGAAATAACGCAACAGCGGAAAAGCAACCTTACATACCCGCCGCTTCAGGAGGGTTTTTCTTCTTTTTTCTATTTGTTAATTTCGAAATATCGCTATTACGCAAGAAAGATGAAGTTTTTAAAAAAAAATGGCCGTGCGGGCACTTTTGGGAAGCGCCGCGAACGGCTGATGATTGGCCAAGGGGGTGGATGGGGTGGGAGGACGGAAAGGGAGAGGGTGACGCCCACAAAGCAGTCGATCCGGCGTGGATGGATTTCCCACAGCAAACTCCGAGGAGTGGATCCGGTGTGGATCCGGAGGTTTTCAAAAACTCCGGAAGGAGGTGGATCTAGATACTCCGGCGTGAAACCCCTGCAGCACCGGAGCAAGACGCAGCGCCGGAGCAACAGGTGCGAAAACCAGGAAAAGATCCGGAGGTAAATGGGGTGCTACGCCGGAGTAAACGCTAGTGCGAAAACGGCCATAGTTTCAGTCTCTCTTGCTCTTGGGACTAGAAGTCTCTTGCTACCCGTCCTATGGCACTAGGGGTACAAAGCTTGAGGAGTAACTCCTCCATTCGTCAGGAGGGGACAAGGAGGAAAACACTTTTGGAAGAAAGAAGAAAAACACTTTTGGGGGCAAGATAAAGGTACTTTCAGAGGAGAGGGAAACACTTTGGGGAAGTGAAAAGTTATGGGGGAATAGGGTTTTTCCGGATGTTTGTATTTCATGTTCGACAATTAGATAGGATATTGAGGACAGCACCTTCTCTGTCAAATATCATTCCTTGGCTATCTTCAGATTGCTATGCTTAGGGCCACTTCCTCATTCTTCTCAGAAGTGCCACTCTCTCACCCTGCTAGAGATACAGTTAGGAATCTATTTAGAAATGGGCACAAACCAAACCAGGAAGCAAAATCCATCATAAATGTTGCCCTGTTTTTGGATGGCAAACCAAAGTCCATGATGAGTCTACCATCACAAACTTTCATGAAATTTTAAAGCAGTTGATGGCAGTTGGTGGGGGTTTGTGGACAGAGCAGAAAGGTTTAACCCTGCTTTCTGTTTTCCTTGAAAGCTGCAAAAAAACAGCTGAGTGGTAGGGAGCTGGCTCAGCTGCTTTGGGCTGTCTTGTGCAGGCACTCCCATGGCTCAGCTGTTTTCCAGGCTTTCTTGTACACTCCCTTTAAAGGGACTGCATGCCAGAACAGCTGAGCAGCAGGGAGCAGGATGTTCCTATTGTTCAGCTGTTTTTCGGGCTTTCTGCAAACCTTGTAGACCTGCCCAAGACTTTAAAAATTAGATATCTATGTGGGATAAGGTAAAGAAAATATTCCTCATCTACCCTGCCTAAACTTCAAAATTTATTGAAACGTTGTATTTGATATATGGGGTCCCCTAGCCTCCAACCAGCCCAGAATAGAGATAGACCAAAGAGAATCACCATTTCCTGGAAGGAATATAACTAGAATACACAGCAGCAGTGTTCCCTGGGCTCCTTTTGTGGGTCCCAAGGAACTGACTATCTGCTGGTCTAGCTAATTGTTACTAGTATTTAGTATCACATATTCATTGATCCCAGGAGCCATATGCAGCAGACATGCAGACAAACCAAAATGTGCATAGAGTCCAAAGGTCCTTTACATGCTAATCTTGTGAGATCACTGTGTCTAGCTGTTCTGATCAAATTCTTTGTTATTAACTCACTGAATGCTCTCCAAGCTTTCTGATAGTTCTGCCTTGTTAAAGTGCCACCAACACTAAGAATGACTATTATTAGATGATGTCGGTTTAGCTTTGTTTCATCACATGGTTCAAGGTCCAGTTGCTACAGTGAAATTCCAGCTCTTTGCCCTTGAGTAAAGCTATAAAAAGAAGTTATGCAAATGCCTCAAAATTAGCAGTAATTAAACCAGCCCACTTCAATGCTTGTGCACTGCTGTTCTTAGTCAGCCAGCCCACTCATCGGCAGGATTCAGGAGTGAAGGCCATTCTAATGCTCTGCATGAACAATCAACTTTCTCTCTCTATACTTGGCCTCCCTGGCATTCCACATACCACTGAAAGACTAATTTTTATTCAGCTTGAAGTCTATGAATGACAACCAAATCCTAACCTGGTTACATAAAAATGTAATGAATACACTGAAACGAATGGAAAAATTTATATGAAATGGCTGGAATCCAAACTGACATGGAATTGGGTTTACCCTGTTGGTGGCTTAGAAGGGAATTAAAAAAAAAATTAAGGTTTCTCCCCCCCCCCCCCCCATTCCTATAACCAGCAACTGGTTTTCGACAGATAATAGCAAATCTGCTTTATATGAATACATGAAAATGCCTTATATTGAGTCCAGCCATTCATCAGTCTCAGCGGTGGCTAAACTTGCTTAATGTAAGAGCCACACTGAATAAATGCTAGATGTTTCAGATTACACATCTTTATTAAAACTCTTAATATTTTCTTGACACAAAGATAAAATACATGCACACTTTACAACATGACCATGCTAGGAGACTTTTTTAAAAAACAAGACCAACATAGGGAAAGCTAGGGAATTATTTTTTGGCACCAGTGGGAGAAAGAAAAACACTTGTACCCATATAAATCACTGACCACTGTTTGCATCATTATGCATCTCTATTTGCCTTGACCCCAAGGTTGATAAATACAGCTCCTACAAGAGGTATGAAACTAAGGGGGAACTCTGCACTGCCCTCTTTAATTCTGTCCCTCTTTCCATTTGCTCCCTCGGCTCTTGATTCTCTTTTCCCGCTCTAGGTCTCTGGGCGACCTCTGTGCTGGAGGAGAAGAACATACAAGTCTGCTTATTTCCCCCTTTCCCTGCTTCACACAGGGTGGAAATATTCATCTACCGATGGATCAGAACTCAAAGGCTGACTGAGGTCCTGTTGCTGAGCACACTTACTTGAGAGTAGGCCTGCATTAAGTTCCACCTTGACCTCCAGGAGCCGCACAATATATGTGAAAGAGCCGCCTGTGGCTCTTTCACACATATTGGTCTTTCTATTCCATATATCTATTTTGACTGACAGTGGCTCTATAGTGTCTCAGATATATATATCGTCTGTGCTGCTGAACTAGTCTCTTCCCTGAAAGGTAGGCAGAAGTCTTTTAAGTCTTACTTTTTTTTAATTTTAAAAGTTTATCGAAAATTAGAAAAGTTATACATAGCATAGCATAGATTGTATACATTTCCAGAAGTGAGTAGAATTAAAAACACAATAGTAAGCAAATCCATTACATAGTCTAAGAACCTAAAAAGGAAAGTTATGCAAATTAAGGTATAAAACAGATTCTTTAAAACAGATTCCTTCTTGCTGAAGTAACATGAAGCAAATGGGCCATTTATAAGAAAAGAAGAGAGGGAAGGAGTGAAAAAAGGAAAGCAAGAGAACCCTTATATATAATATAGATAACTGTATATGATAGGATCCACTCCTGTGTCCTAAAACAAACATTTTTAAAAAAATTAAATTTAAATAACTACACAAACAACGAACAGTAAAGTAGAGGAATTTTAAGTCTTACTAAATTGTAAGTATTATTAAATTACAGTTATTTTCCACATAAAACTCCAAAATAGAGGCCATTCTGGGAGCCTGACTCTATAATTCCCATAACAAAATACTTCCTTTTTGGGATGGTTTTCCTCCTCCTCCTGCAATTTATAATGCAGCTTGCCATATGGATCATTCAGGTCACATTAGAGTTTCCATATCAGGAAGAAATGTGCCCAGTGCTATGAGAGAATACCAGGGTCAGCCAAAAGGTTTTAGATGCCAGAGGCATATAAGTCTATACTTTCTTGCTCTAATTACTGCAGGGCACACTCCACTAGGAATCCTTCTCCAGGACCGGATCTACATGTTTTTTGATGGGGGGCATAATTAAAAAATTGCACCCCTTATGGGCCATTCTATCTTATGGTCCCATAGAATACAATGGACTCCATACCCAATTTGGTGCCCCCCCTCCATCGGGGCCCGGGGCAAGCACCCCCTTCTGCCCCCTCTCTAGATCTGGCCGTGTTCTTTTTTAAGTTCCCCCCAAATTAAAAATCAGAGAACCCCCTCAATCGCCATGCAGTTCTAAGAATGCTTTCCTGGGAGTAAGCCTGAGATGGATTCTAAGTAGACTTGGTTAGGCTTGCTCTGTCAGTCTAATGAGAATCTTTTTGGACAAATCTAAAATCTTTTCTAGGCTAGAAAGTGGTTTAAAAACAACTTTCCCTGAGTCAGTGGCTTAATTCATCATATAATTTCATTTAGGATTACAGTACATCAAAGATAAATTAAATTAAATTGTGTATATAGACCAGAGCTTCTTTCAGTAATAGCTCAAGGTGGATTATTGAACTGTCAGACAGTATCAATTAGAATGAACAAAATGAAGAATAAATAAGCAGAACATTAAGTTATCTATTGCTTCCCTTATAGGTGGGTTTATGAGTCTAAATGGATCTGCCAACTAGCACAACATGCCCCAATTCCTGATTACGACTTTAAAACAAAAACAAAACCACCACATTCTCCATGTAGGGTGCAAGGAAAGTGGTGGGAGACAAAAGGATGGCTCTGATCTGCTGATGGTGAAGGCCTTCCCTCCAGTGTAAGAGGAGTGTTCCACCAGAAGAAGTCTCCATTAGTAGAACCGAAACTTTGGATCCAACTCAAATTGCTTACAATTGGTGTCAGGGAAGGTTGCCTGCAACATGACAAGATGGATCTCAGGGCAGCTCCTGGACATTCAGTAGCTTCCAGTTACTCTTTCTTTGTTCTTGTTCTTTTTCACAATTCAGGGACAAAGAAATCCTAAAGATTCCCCCCCCCCAAAAAAAAATTAACAAAAATAAATACATCACCAGAATTTATGTCCTTTATTTTGTGTACTATTCTTTTTCAAGGACTCTCCCCTCCACCCATAGACACTCCAGCTAACTGGATCTGTAACCAGCTGGGTCTGCTGCTTCTAATTTTGTCTGAGCACTCAGTAGCCATTTTTCTTTCAGGCAGGCATTCCACACAACCAAGCCTATATGTGCTTATGAGTCACCTTACTTCAAAATATTTTCAAATGGGAGCTCTGAAACCTCAAAAATGTATTCATGCCAACAGATTTTCACAAACCAGTTATAGGAAAACCCTTGGAATATCTGTGAGTTTTTGACAGAATGTAACCTGAATGTAAACCCTAAAGAAGATTAAATGAAGGTATGTTTTGACTTTGTGATCTATAGGATTAGGTATCTAATAAGCAATGTACTAGCACTAAGTTTTGTATGTGAGTTACATATACAGTATGTAATTTACAGAGATTTACACGTGTGGGGAAACTACAACATCCATTATTCCTATGCATGCAACTAAATGAATATTTAAATGTAGTGATATCTTGCCACTGTGTTTCAGCAACCAGATAGTGCAGGGTTTCTGTATAGAACAGATGATGAATGGTCACAAATCTAGCATAAATTACAAAAATACCCCATTTGACTGAACACCAATGGCCTTTCCATCAGAGAGCTCTAAGCACCTATTCTATGCCAAATCTGTTTGGTGAAGGGTGATTTCTTTAATCTCTCTCTCCATCATCTCTCTATCTATCTAGGGATTATTTTGTAGAAAAATAGGTGGTGGAGCTATTAGCATAATTTATTAGCATATGCCCCCCCCTCCAGCTGAAAGCAAGCCAATGCCAGAAAGGAGAGCCTCAGGCAAGCAGGGCCTGCTTGGACTGGCTAGAAATCCAGCCAGCCCAAGCAGGCCTCACTAGCCTGCAGCTCTCCTGGGCCAGCCGCCCCCCCCCCCACACCAGTCAAAAGGCCAGCAAGCCACCTGCCACCCAAAATCACATAAGAGGTGGAGAAAGGGTGGTCCGAGCTTCTCCAGGGGTTAATGAGGGCTGCTGGGGGCATGGCAAAGTCCCTGGTGGCTGGGTGGCTACCCGCTTTCCTAATCCAGGGATTGTTATGCAGCAGCACCTACTATTCAGTGTACAAGGTAGGTGGGCAGGAGGGGGGGAACTGTCAGAAAGGTTCAGGAGCTGCGCTCCTGTGAGCTCCTGCTGAATCTGAGGCCTGTCTGTCTATCTATCTATCATCACCATTAAGACCCAAGGAAGATAACAGATTCTAAACAATAAAATACACAGTTTGAATCCAGCAACCATACCATAAAACACAGCACAGCTTTAGGAATTTATTTCTTTACAGTGAAATGCTAAACAGAGTAATGGGCTTAGAAGGGTGTAACTCTGCTTATAACTGTCACATTAAACTCCCAGATGCCGTCTCAAATTGCTGTGTTTTCAGACTGTGTCTGAAAGGCACTTTAGCTAAGGAGGGCACAGAGATGAGGAACTGTTATGATGTCCAAGGTACTTCAGAGAGAGGAAGTCCTTCATCTGTGTGGCCCCAGGTCTTAAGGGGCTTTTAGAGAGCGGGGGCGGGGGTGATGTTGAACATTTTTTATTGTGCCATCCATTTTTTTCATCTGACAAAAATGGCCTGTAGTCTACAAAAGGTCAAGTTCTTAAAATTAGATTCTTTCTCTTCCAACCTTCTTCTAGCATATTTGTCATATCCAGTTTAGGTAATGTATAATAGCATATTGAGCACAGATATTTAGAAAGTGCTCTAATCAGTATTACTCCAAATAGACTAGGAGCTCAGCATTTGTTTGCTTATGGAGTCTGAGTCCAGTGGCACCTTTAAGACCAACAGTTTTATTCAAGGTTTAAGCTACATGGAATGGAACTCCATCAGCTTTACAATTTTGTTCTGCCACTTCAGACCACCAGAGCTACCCACCTGAATCTTTGTTTGTTTATGTTATTTATAGTCCACCTTACTTACAGGGAGTCCAGGAAGATTATGCATAGTGAGTCAGTACAATCAACAACATGGGACAGAAATCAATGTATTAGGACTTTAGACATCTGGAACCTCCAGAAAGAACTGAAGTACATGACATGTTAAGCGATACAGAGATTACATAATAGGATCCTACTACAATAAACTATACACAGTAGTATAGATCACAGTCCCAATCATTTATCCTGGTAGATTTGTGAACCATTTAGTACACTGCAACACTATTACGCATGTAGAAAATCCCTCTTGAATAGTTCAGTTTTGTTTATTTTGAGGAAGGTCAGGAAAATGGGAGCATTCCTGACCTTGGCAGGCCATTCCACAGAGAAAACATGTGCAGGGTATCTGTCCAGTTCTTCAAAAAGCCTACATTTTAGAGCAGGGCTTTAATCACAGTTGTGTTAACATTTGACTTGGTTGCAAGACCACAAAGGTTATGCTGCAAAACACCTGTGTGCCTTTAAGGTGTCATTGGACCTTTTTATTTTTTTAACATGCATATGGCATTTAAGCTAATAGCTGAGTATTCTTGCATGCATTATTTTAAAAGCATGCCTAACATTTTACTTGTTTAAAACATGTATTTTGCTTTCTCAGCAGAGTAACTATACTATTACAGTGAGTTCCAGAGTTCCATTTCTTGAAGCTGTATTTTCAGCAGAGTAAATTTGAACCACAGAAACCACAGTTATATCTAATACGGAGAGACCTAAATAACAGCAGATTTTAAAACTTTAAGAAGGTCTGAACTAGCATATAGTAGGTTCTTTGCCTGCACTCTCACTAACCACAAGGTAGTATTTTTAGAGAGCAGCCACGAAAAGTTCAAAAACATTCATTTAGATATTTACTTCAACGCTCGTATGGGCGGTACCAAAAATAACTCACCTAATGATTTGGTTCACCCACCGACTCCCCCCTCCCCCCCCCAAAAAAAAAACCCCCTCTCAAGCTAATTTTAACACTATAATTGGTTCGCATTCTGTGGAGTATTTTAATCTGAGCCAATGGATTTTTTTGCACGGGAGTCGAAGGATCTGGGAGCCATTCCACCGCCCGATTTGGAATGTCAGCGGGGCAGCGTCCTAACGAGTTGCTATTGAGGTGCGCGTGCTTGGCAAGAACCGTTCGCAGCTTCCAGTCAGCTAAAATCGTGAATGGGGCCAAGTCGTTGATGCGATTACTTGGCGTGTTCCTCGAGAAACTCCGCCCTCTTTAGAGCAGCCAGTAGCAGCTGCAGCCTCGGAAGAGGCGAGGAGGGACTTGCAAACTCTTTCCTTTTGTTACTGCATTAAGAGCCGCCACAGAATGGGAAGGTGACTACTCAAAGGCAAGTGTCCAGAAATTTGAAATATGCTTGGAGCTGCCTGAAGATGTCTGGGGCCATTTCCTGCCGCCTGCTAAAAATCCAGGTAGCCCTCTTTTCTTTCATTTATCCTCCCCGCCTCTGGCCCTGGAGGTGATTCTCTCGCTCAGATGCCTTGAAGAGAACGAAAGGCTCTTTTGGTTAGTCAACTCTGCTGATTTTAGTTTTCTGAGTAAGAGTTCTTTTGACTGAGGTGCCCAGGAAAGCCTTTCGCTAGGTTCAGTTCAGTTACCTTTATTGGCATAAGGGTACCTTTCGCTAGGTTATTGGAATGAAGTTAGAGCTCGCAGCTTTCCTTTAGTTTTTTCCTGCCAAGTTGAGATGTTTTGAAAGGTCTGAAGCCCCCCCCCCCCCAACTTGTTTTTCACTGAAACGCGTCTTGAGTCCTGCTTCTGGCCACCTTCGATGGCAAGTTCATGGTGCTTGACTTCTTGTTCCTCATTTATCAAATAAGCACTTTGAGGGAGTTTAGGATGTAGGACGTCGTAGATGTTCCACGATTTATGGTGCAATCCTAAAGACACTTTCCTGAGAGTAAGCCCCATTAATTAAAATTGGAGTTACTTCTCAGTGGCTCTGTTTAAGTTTGTTCTTAGTCTAGTATATTGTTTGTTTTTAAAAACAACAACTGACCGATACATTGGGTAATGGGAAGCGTGCATGCGGTTGTGATGCAAATCCGAAGTAATTATGGAAACTGTAAATCGCTAAGCTCAGGAAGAGGCGCAGTAAAGCTGGTTTGGGATTAGTTTGTGGTAACGAAATCCTGACCGTCTGCAGGACACCAATAGTCTTCCTGAGCCTGAATCGTCTCGCTCTGCCTCGGGAACTCAAAAAGCCTCTCATTGCATTAAGCACTTTTCTTTATCCTCCATTTGGGTTAAACTTAAAGGGTTGCCTTGGGGATTCCATCCCCTGACTGATTCGTGCGAGTATCTGCCCGCCCGCACCATATTACCTCTCTCTACCTGTCCAAGAAGCCCTGCTTGCTGACATCATGGAAACACCCGTCTGCCCGACAAAGAGTAAGTGAACGCCCCCTCCCTCCTGCTCTGTTCTATTGGTAGATTCTCCTTGGTGTACAGTGCTGTCAGTCACCCGCAACGATTGTTTGCTTTCGCTCTGGAACCTCCCTTGAAACCGAGCTTTAGGCGCTCCTCCCCTTTCCTGCCGGCGAAGGGAGCATCGAACGCACAGGTAGAGCTGCTTAAAGAGATCGTCTCTGTGTTTGTCGCTCCCGCCCGTGTCGTTATTGCGAGTGCCCTCCTGTGAGTTACATTTTTACTTTAGTGGTAGGCTCAGAGGGAACGCTGCCTGAGTTTCTCTCTGTGCGCTCCGTGCCTGTAAAAGGGGCATTGTGGAAGGTAACTCTTAGGTAGGCAGAGAGAGGGTTCAGCCTCGAGAGGGCTTGTAGCTTTGGGTTTTTGAAGCAGGGAACTTTTTGATTCTAAATGGAGGTTTGAATCAAACAACTCTGTTTTTCCCTTCCGCCCCCCCCCCCCCTTAAAGCCTTTTAGAATCGTTTTTTTTATTTTATTGGTTTTGTATGGGGTGTTGTCTGTAATGTGTGTGCACGTATTAAAAAAACACTTCAAAAAGGTAATTTTACCTATTACGGTATCAGTGAGGAGAAGAAGATCTCCATGATCAGAGGCAGTGTATCGCTTATTGCTGGACATGGGGGTGGGGAATGAAAGGTATAGTTGTGGTTATGAGACCTTCTTATGGCATCTGCCTGCCTTTTAGTCCAGACAGAATTCAAAGCTAAGTGGACTCTTCACCTGATCCAGCAAGGCTGTACTTGCCTTCATAAGTTTCTTTCCTCCTAGTGATGTTGAATTACCAAAGGTGTGTGCATGTGAGTTTTTATTTCACAAAACTGTAATGTGATCTGTCTTCTAGAAAGTTGCTAGAAAGCACGTAGGAAAATCTTTACAAGCGTGACTATCCTATTCTTTGTATATAAGAAATGTGTTCTATTTTATTTGCTTGATTTATCAATAGGTCCATCAAATAAGATCATATCTTTTTGTCAAGTGTGGCTTTTTTGCTAATATTTTTTTAAAAATCTACATGCACCTTTAAAACTGATTTTTAATTTACTTTCCATTGATGTTACTAGCTTTATCAAATGCTAGTGGAGTGGTTAGTTGCATGTAAGAGAGAGCATATGATGGAATGATTTACTCAAGAACTTTTAAAGGAATATTTAGTAATAAACATTATGCATCTGTAAGCTGTAACCTCTGTTTGGGCCTTATTAAATCTCTGACTGTATCAAATAAATTCCTGTTCTACTGACTCACTGTCTGTACTATCCATCTGAATATGGCTTTTGGATTATAGCTACTCTGAGGTTTCTGATGAAATGAACTTAAAACTTTCAGTTGCATTTTCAAGCTTTTTGAAAATTTTATTCTTTTGTCTGCTTAATCTTTTCTCCCCAAGCACAGCCCTCCCTGCTATAGACTGCTGATGGACATTTGCTGTGAGATGTTGAATGCATAACATGTAAGGGTTTAAATTGTTTTGAAAACCTCATGGAGTGTACTTTGTGCACAAAAACTTCATGGAGTTTACTTTGTGCAATAAAATATATCTAGATTAATTCATGGATTAAACATTTCTCATTTTCTAGTTTGCTCGATACAGAGAGATCTTGTTTCCAGAATGGTAAGCAACCTACATCAAAGGAAAACTCTTTACCTTAGAATAAAAAAGAGAATTTTTTCCATATGGGAAAGGGTTTCTGTTGGAGCATTCTGGAATCTAAGTTGATTTCAGAAGGGCATGAGTTCAGGTTTCCATTTTTCTGTGGATCTGGCCAAAGCGATCTAAGGGTACTTCCATGCAAACACATACAAGACACACAAACCCTACAGCAAGCCTGCCCCCCCCCCCAATCCCTTGATGATCCCTGATAACCCAAATGATAGAACTAGCAGAATTAGTGCTGGTGGCACAGCTCAAGTCTGAGTCTGTAACGTGAAATACATAGCTGGCATTATTCCTGTGGTGCAAACCATGCCCAGCTGTGTTTCATATTGCCATGTAGATGCAACCACTTTCTTATCACTGCTTATAACCCTATTCAGCAAACAGAGATGCATAGTCTTTTCTCTACATTCAGGTGTGTGTATGTGTGAAATATTAGTACAGCTGCGTGGCTCCCCTAGTGTACTTAGACTGCTAGCTGTTAACTTGAGATAAAACTCATTAGCCTGAATAGGCATGAGCAGATGCCCTAGTTTGCTTGTGTGCCTGCAAAAGATGGAGACTTTGAACATCAGTCTAGCCTGCTGTTATAAAACATATTGTGATCCCCACTGGAGAAGTATTTGTTGGTGTTGTATCTAGTTCAGTCCCATCAGGAATGTGTCTTCAGCAGCTTCAACACATTGCATTTGAGGATTTTATGGCTTGTCTTCTAAAAGATCATGGGGTTTGTGCAATGAAATATACCTAATCATAAATTAATTCATGCATTAAGCATTTGTTTCCAAACACTAATCCTGTGTTGCTTACTAAAACTGGGAGCTGAGCCTGGAATTTCCTTGGAGCGTTCATTAGGGAGCGACTACGAGCTTGTCCTTTTGCTGTTTGCCTTGCAAATGACAATTGGCAGCCAGCTGACTACTGAATATACTAACTTCAGAGACCCTGAGAATATATCTGTTTTGGCTTGCAGAAATAGTTTATGCTCTTTTTCAGCATAAATAGGAAATTACTTTCTCCATGGCTGCTTAGGAGTTGTATTGTAGGGTCAGGAAGGTAGTACTGGATCCACATAAGTAGAAAGAACATTGCCATACTTATTCTTATAGTGATACGAGAATATTTATCCTGAATATGGAGAATGACTATTGTGAATGTTGCAGAGAAGGGTGCTGGAATTCCTGGCATTCAGCAGCCTTGCAAAAACTTAGCTCAGTATGGTGTGCATGCAAACGACAAGTGACGGAAGGCACAGATCCATCCAGTGGCCATGGATGCAATTTTAAAAGCATATGTAGTTCTTTAAAAGTTGTCATGAGACCCTGATCCAGATTGGATGCTTGGCTTGGTGGCCCAAAGAGCTCTTATGTCCCCCCCCCCTCATTCTTTTTAGGTGTAGAAACATCCCCCAAGACCTCTTGGGGCCACTATGCTGTGTGTCTCATTTGGCTTGGGACCTTGTGGCAATTTTTAAAGAACTACTGCTGTTTTAAAAATAGCGTCAGAGGGTACAGAATGGATCTGTGCCCTCTGTCACTTGTAGTTGGGCCCACTGACTCTTCACAAGCAAGAAGTTTGAATCAGCAGTTCTCACTTTTCCCCCTTCTGTCTTTTCCTGGGATGGTTAGCCCACCCATATTGTAGGCTGCAAACAGTTTTGTTGTACAGTGGAAGACTAGCACTCTGTACCCAGTAGTTCCAGAAAGGTCCAGAAATAACAGAAATGCAAAGTCTTAAAATGCAGAGAGCAGGCAAGGGCTTACAGCAGCCACACATTCTGTAAGGAGCAAAGGCATTGTGTTACTGAGTATGGATGTACAATCAACACATTTCCTGCTTGTGGGAAAGGTTGGAATACAAATTAACAAAAAATAGAAAATAAAAATAAAGTTTCTTGTGGTATTCAAGCACTTGAAGTCTAGGGCTGCTAGTTCCAGATTGGGAGATTCCTAGATATTTTGGAGGTGGAACCTGGGGAGGGATGTTCCAGAGTCCACCCTTCGATACACCCATGTTCTCCAGGGGAACTGCTCTCTGTAGTCTGGAGATCAGTTGTAATTCCAGGAGATCTCTGCATCTGACTTGAAGGATGGCAACCCTATGTGAAGTCTGAGATATTAAGGCCCCTCATTCAGTTTTCCTCATTGCCAACTGAGATATGCAGTTTGAGGTCCCTTCTGGCTCTGGCAGCATTGGTTATTATGGTAGTGTGGTGCCTTATGAACATGCAAGGCCCTGTGATGATATCATGTTCCAGCGCAATGCATCTAAGCTTTGTTTACTGATGTGATGCTTTTAGCCAGAGAGGATGATTTATTTTCAGTGTAGGACTGGTTGGTGGTGTTTATAGGACAAGCCATATTTTTAAGCTGGTTTTGCTCATAGTACCCGTGTGTAGTACAAAGCCATGCCATAAGAACTACTAGATTTGGTCATGTTTAATTGTTTTTAAATCCAATTTCATCCATGCTAAATCTCTCTTTTGAAGCAGCCTTGAAGAGAATTTTCATCAAAGTCCCTTACTGATTTCTGTGAGAATGGTGTTCATTCTTGGTCTGCATATACAGAAGAGGTATAGGAGGGAATTCTTTGTGTCTTTTTGGATGGCCAGGGTTTCTAAAATGAAGATTCTGACTACAGTCTTTTTGAACAAAGTTTAGAAGGGTTGATATTTAATGCATCAGCAATGATTGCATTTAGCAATCTGGAGTCTATTTCTAGTAGTGCTTGAAACTCTCTGCTGTTAAGATGAGACGCAGTAACACCCCAATTGTAGTAACCTTCTTATTAGATTTAATCTTTATGTCTCTGTATGATGCAACCTGTCCACTTCCCTTACTCAGAGGCAGAAATTTTCTGTCCCTTTCACTGACTGAGTAGCCCTGGTAGTATGTTTTTTTTTTTCTCCCCTGAAGAAACTTTGGCTGTCCCACCCTGTCAGTAAGATATACTTTGGCTCTTTGCTCAGCCCAGGAACCTAAGGGTGGGGATAGGATCACCCTTTATCTTAAACCCTTGAAAATGGCACTTAAAATGCTTTTAAAGTTCAAAGGTAACAAAAGGTTTTATTTAACATCAAGGGTAAAAGTCAGGTGAAATCAGGGCATGAAATTACTGAGGTAAAACTAGTACAAGCACAGACTTTTGAACTTATATCAGGCTAATGAGAAGTTCTTAATTATTCACTGTTACCTAGATCTTTATATTGAGAGGCTTTTGCTGCAGTGTTTCCCAAACTCTAATTCAGGGGTGACCAATGGTAGCTCTCCAGATGTTTTTTGCCTTCAACTTCCATCAGCCCCAGCCAGCATGGGAGTTGTAGGCAAAAAACATCTGGAGAGCTACCGTTGGCCACCCCTGCGGTCTAATTAATTTTATTTGTGTAATCACTGACTCTTTTTAGTTCCCAGAAGGCTGGTACCCTGTTTCCATTACCCAAACCCTTTCTCCTTGGAAGACCAATACTATTCTTGAGTTTTTGACTGACTTTTAAGGTCTCTACAGGTAGAAGAAGAAATTGGATTTATAATCCTCCCTTCACTCGGAGTCTCAGAGCAACTTGCAGTTTCCTTCCCTTCCTCTCCCAACAGACACACTGTGAGGTAGGTGAGGCTGAGAGAGCTCTCCTGAGAACTGCTCTGGAGAGAACAGCTCTGAGAGAACTGTGACTGCCTCAAGGTCACCCATCAACTGCATGTGGAGGAGTGGGGCATCAAACCCAGTTCTCTCAGATTAGAGTCCACACACTGTTTTCTAATCACACCAGACCAGGGAATTCTGTACTCCTCAGAGATAATTCCCCCTGTTTGACTAGGTAGGGAATCTTTTTCTTTCTAGAAGATCTGTCCCCTTCTTTTGGCCTGAATGGGAGTCTTCTCTGGTACCCAAACTTCCTTGTCAAACCCTCCCCCAGTTCTCTTTCTGTGTTCAAACTGCTCTCAGCTAATGCTGAATTCAGACTGTGTTCAGTCAAGGTAGAAATCTTGACTCTGTCAGCTGTAAACCTTTTTTCTGTCAGGGCTATTCTCAGATTGTATCAATACACATCTTTTCTCAGTTAAGGCAGGAATCTGACTGAATCTCCTCAGCATCCAGCTCTCAAGACTGTTTTGGTATTTTTTTTTTTTTTGCTCAGCTGATGCTAACCAATCAGATTGCTTTGAGCAGCTTCAAGGCTCTCTGGCTCTGTGAAGAATTAACCCTTCATAGTCATTTAGTTGTTGGTACAGCACTTCTAAGCCTCTTAAGAAGTGTAGTCTGTCACACTCTGCATAGTAGCTGCTTGGCACACTGTAGCTAACCAAAGAGCCTTTATTTGTTACGGTTTCTGAAATAAGCCAAGCTATGCCTCTACCTCAGGATATGGAAGCCTTCAGTGCATACTGTTCACATAGCCAGGATCTCTGTCATTGGTCCCTTAAATGCTTTTGAAAAGGTTTGTGGCTGCAGTTTCCTTCAGTGTGCCTTATGCACCTTTCTTTCCAACTGTGACTCCCTCTAGGCGTCCCATTTTGTATAAGTATGCCCAAGAGAAATGAAGTTTATTGCTTTTGTCATACACTATGAAGTTGAAAGCATATTATTAGCCATAGAACTAATTTCAGGTTGTGCTTGTTTTAGTTTGGGCAAATCTACCTAAGATAGCTTTTCTTCTCTGTATTCATTGGATACAACATTTCTCATGATGCTGCCTTTTGCTTTATAGGGTTGGCTGCTTAGCATTCCTGCATGTGTAGAAATAAAGAGCTTGCTCGATGAAAAAAAACAACAACCCACTGTTGCTCTCAGAATTAATTAGTTGAGGAAGAGCAGATGGTGCTTCTGCACCCCTGGATGGGGTGAGGTTGCAGGCTATTTACGGGACACAGGAAATACCGATATTTTAGATGACGTTGATAAAATACATGTTTTGGATAATACCTTTGTGAGTCCTTGCCAATCAGGGTACCATATGTGAGTTACTCAGTTTATTTTCTAAAGTTTTTTTCTTATTGGTAATATATGTTTGTTTTTTAAAGTCCTGACCTGGATAGCCCATGCTAGCCTAATCTCAACAGCTCTTGGAAGCTAAACTGGGTCGGCCCTGGGAAGTATTTGGATGGGATACCTTCTTCGTGGAATACCCAGGGTGTGCTGTGGACGCAGGCAGTGGCAAACCACCCCTGGAGTCTCTTGCCTTGAAAACTCCTCCAGAGGTTGTCATAAGTCAGTTCTGACTTAAGGGCACTTTCCATCACTACCATGTTAAAAAAAACCCTCAAAACAACGAAAATTTCAGGCATTGAACAATCATTGGTGGATATTGTTTAGACTTCAGGTGGAAATGCAGCATGATTATATCAAGCATGGACCACAGAGAAAGCAGAACATTCCTAATTGTCTGAACAAGCCATATTCATACATTAATCATCTTCAGCTGAAATATTAATTAGCATTTAAGTTGGAAGTTTCCTGCCTGTTTATAACTTCAGATTTCAATAGGACAGAAGATGGGTTTTGTCAGTGAACTACCAGGAGGATGAATCTACAATCTGAATAATGTTTTATACGTTCAGTTTGCATCTGTGCTTTGATCTTATAAGGGTAATATGGGTTTTGTGGCCGACATTAGTAGAACATTCCTCCAAAGAGCTGGAGGTGGAGGCATGAAATGGCTATCCCACTTTACCCATGCAGTAGTCCTTCAAATTAAGCCAGACTATTAGTAGTTTTACCTGGTAAACTCAATGAGATTGAACTCAAATTTCTACAATCCCAGTTTAAGCGGGCTTCATGTGGAGGAGTGGGGAATCATACCGGGTTCTCCAGATTGGAGGCCATTGCTCTTAATCACTACACTATACAACATTGTTACCGTTTACAACACTAGCTGTCTTGAAGAAGAAGAGTTGGTTGTTATACCTTGCTTTTCTTAACCCTAAGGAGTCAGAGCAGATTGCAATCTCCTTCCCTTCTGTCCACAACAGGCACCTTGTGAGGTAAGTGGAGCTGAGAGAATTCTGAAAGAACTGTGACTTGCCCAAGGTCACCCAGCAGGCTTCATGTGGAGGAGTGGGGAATCATACCGGGTTCTCCAGATTGGAGGCCATTGCTCTTAATCACTACACTATGCTCCCTCTCTCATTGGGTTAATGGTGCCTAGAATATTTGGTTGGTGGTTAAGGGAATTTGACTCGAACTGGTCTCTTTTAGCTTAATAATTCCAATATTTAAGATGGTTTGCTGAGGAATACAGTGTCTTTGGTGCCCTTCCAATGCAGAACCTTTGAAGAGGTACTCTTCTGTCACGTAGTCCCGTGTGATAGGCTGTCATTGGGCAGAGCTGATCACAGAAAGGAAGCTCGCATATTGGAGGTTGCATCTGTGGCACAGTGATAATTTTTAATCAGTTGCTGATTATTACACATTTTATCCTTTATAAAGCTGCTTGGTCTCTATTTGTCTCTTTCATTGTTGGTTACTGCCTACTTAGGGGATATCTTTAATTGTGCAAATAGGTATGATGTGCTAAACTTCTGTGAAATTTTAATTTGTGGCATTCTGTCTCAGTTTGTGTGTATGGCTTATAAACAACTAAAACCAGTCCATTAATGACCATTTAATTGGAGAGCAGACACACTGTGCCACAGGCTCCCCCCTCCCCATCTGACTGTAACCACATACTGTTGTACAAACAACCCTGTAACTAACTGGACTGCTCTCGGGTGAAGTAGGTGGTGGATGGCAGCTGGGAAGTTTCATCTTATGGAGGCACTTCAGCTGCTGTGGTACAAAGAGGTGTTTCTTACCACAGCTATGCCAGAACCTTACGTTAATAGACTAGTGCCATGGATCTTTGCCCATTTGACACAAACTACAAATCTGGACCACTTGAGTTGTTTAAATGGCTGTAGCAGAGAGCCTACCAGAGCAGCAGCTGAAGCGAGAAAGTCTCAAATTTATAACTCTAGGCTAGTGGACTGAGGAGATAGAACCCAATACACACCAGTAGCATTTCCAGTAAAAATGGTTTGTGACATCTGGACAGTAGCTTTCCCAGGGAAAAATATTTTGTTATGGGAAGGCCAAAAGCATTACTAGAATACTGACCTTTTAAACATTTTGATCTTTTTTCTGGGATATGATCTTTTCTGACCACATTAGTGAGCCCCTTGTAAACCAGCTCTTAGCCAACATGGTTATAGTGGAAAACACAGATGATTTACGATGACCCCATAGGATTTTCAAGGCAGGAAATGTTCCAGAGATGGTATGCCATTGCCTGCCTCTGCCTAGTGACACTGGACTTCCTTGATGGTCAGCTCAGCTTAACTTCGTAGATCTGATGAAATCAGGCTAGCCCAGGCCATTCAGGTTAAGGCAGTCCATATGTTGGCAAACATATGCCTAAATTAATCTCCAACCACAGCTTGGTATCATGACTTTACCTTGGAGTTCTCCAGTGAAAGAGTAAAATTTTGTCAATTGCATAAGCACGTATGAAATGAGCCCCTCATGATATGCAAATTAGGAAGTATTTTACTACAAATAAGCCTTTTCAATGTGGCAGAGAAGGTTCCTGTCTTACTTCATGAAGAGTTAAGGTAACAAGCCACATGAGTACAGTGCTTAGGTTGGTCATTATTACTTTGTAAGAACATAGGATTGGAGCTGTACATTGAACTAGGTTAAATACTAGAAGAGAAGCCTTGCTGGGTCATTGTAGCAAAAATAAGAGTTCCATAGTAAAGACAGCTTTCATAGGCAAGCCCTCATCAATCATATGAAGAAAAATTGAGAAAGATGTTTACTGGAAGCAATGCTATCTATTGTTGCAATCCCCAATCAGGTTCGTCAATAATGTTTCTGGGTAGTGGTATAATTAATAAATTTAGAAGTTGACACACAACTCGATCACCAAGGTGTTGAAAGAAGGAAATATTCTAAGAACATGGATGGTCTTTTCTCTCACCATTATATAAGAAGTAATCTATTAAATACATGGATAAAGTATAAGAAATATGGTGATGAGAGGAGACCTTTATGGATAGTGCCAGCTGAAGTGATAAAGATAACGGCTAAAACAGCCGAAGAAAAACGGCTATCATATAATCAGCTACTAAAAATACAAAGTGGAAAAACAGAACTGAAAACTGCTGAAGAAACTGAGTTACAAATATGACTGGTTTCAAAAGCAACAAATAAAAAGTTTGGTGGAGAATGATATTAAAACCGAAGGAATAAGGAAAGAGCAAACAGAAATGGAAAGAGTTCTGCTCGGAGATAATGAGAAATTAATTTCAGAAGTATACAAATTACTTTTACAATGGTCTTCAGAAGATGAAGTAGTGAAATCTCAAATGATAAAATGGGCAATTAATGTAAATAAAGAAATAAAGATGGAATCTTGGGAATACTTGTTGAAGAACTCTATGAAACTCGCAACATGTCAAAGTATTAAAGAAAACTGTTTTAAGATGATGTATAGATGGTATATGACTCCAAAAAAATTAGCAAAGATGAACAATAAGATGCCAGACAGGTGTTGGAAATGTAAAAAGCATGAAGGTTCTTTCTACCATATGTGGTGGACTTGTGAAAAAGCTAAAATGTTTTGGCAAATGATTCAGCAAGAGATTTCTAAGATTTTGGGATATGAATTCAATAAAGTTGCAGAGACTTTTCTGCTGGGATTACAAATGGAAAAATTTCCAAAAGAAGATAGAACTCTAATATGGTACTTGCTCTCAGCTGCTAGGACATTGTATGCGCAGCTGTGGAAGCAAGAAAAAATACCAGAGAAATGGGACTGGATTATAAAAGTTATGTCATGGAGTGAAATGGACAAATTAACAAGAAAATTAAGAGACTATGATTTGGAGCTCTTTAAGTTGGAAGTGGAAGGAGTTCAGAAGATACGTAGAAAAAGAGTGGAAAATAAAAAAACATTGGACAATCTTTGATAATGATTAAGTTTTTAAAATAAGAATATAATTTTTGTTTTTTTAAATAGTTAAGGGTACCTATAATATTTGTTTCTTTTAAGTAAATAACACTGGCGGGGGTCAAGTAACGGGGGGAGGAGTGGGGGAAAAGTAAGATATGGGGTAGAAGAATTTTTCTTTTCTTTTTTAAGTCTTTATAAGATGTAGATATAGTTTTGCTACCATATGTTACTAATAAAAATTGTTTATTACCGAAAGAAGGAAATATTCTAATCAGTTAACCAAGTGAAGTTTTAGTACCACAGTGAAAGTCAGGACTCAGGCATTGTGTGCAGCACCATAGATTTATTCCCAAATCTCAAAAGAAATCTTATTTAAAAGCCTTAACACTTTCACCTTTAAGTTTAAGGGGAAAGACAGCTGAGGAATGATATGATAGAGGTTTATAAAGTTATTCACGAGGTGGAGAACTTTCTCCCTGTTCCATAATACTAGCACTGGTGGGGCACTCAGTAAAGTTGATCGTCAATAGATTCAGGACAGACAAAAAGGAATACTTCACTCATTGAGTGATTAGGTTGTGGAATTCGCTGCCAGGCCCAGTGGAATGTAGTGATGGCTACAAGCATGGATGGCTTTAAAAGATTCATGGAGGATAGATCTGTCAGTGGCTACTAGTCATCATGGCAAAGGGAACCCCCATATTTAGAGGTAGCAACTCTCTGAATACCAGTGCTAGGAAGCAAAATCTGGGGAATGCCTCAACCTCTACACCAGGGGTGGCCAAACTTGCTTAATGTAAGAGCCACATAGAATAAACATCAGATGTTTGGGAGCTGCAAGACATGAATGTAACATGTTTGAGAGCTGCAAAACAGATGAAGGAAGGAAGGCAAATAGATGGGGGGGGGGGGAGAAAGGAGAGAAAAGTGGAAAGAAAGCAACTTTAACTTTAAATACATTCTCCAAGTTGGTGGCTGGCTTGACTCGGAGAAGTGATTTAAAGAGACAAATGCTTTCACCAAGCTGGTCAACAGGGTGGAGGGGGCTTTGAGAGCCATACAATATGTGTGAAAAAGCCACATGTGGCTCCCAAGCCACAGTTTGGCCACCCCTGCTCTACACCTTGCTTGCTTTCTCCTGCACGGCAACTGGTTGGCCACTGTGTGAGACAGGATGCTAATGGACCATTGGTCCAATCCATCAAGGCTCTTCTTGTATATTTAAATCAAAGAGTGAGTTTCTTAACAATGGCAGTTGTATTCAGGTAGGAAAGGGTTTGTGCTTTAAGTGATCTCTGACAATAGGCCTTTCTCCTGACAAATCCCTGTAATTCAGTAAAAATTTTCAAAAAATTTCTGTTCCTAGGCCATGTGAGGTCCCCTGCTTGTACAAACCATGAATATCTTATTCAGACCAAAGTCTTTTGCTTTGAAAGGATCATGTTTTGGTTTTATATGTTCTAAAAATTGTTTTGTACCAGAAATGTTTGTATGTGTCTGAAAAAAAATGTCAGTGTAATACAATGGGAGGTGCTCATAAATTAAAAGAAATAGGTGCCATGGAGAAGTCACGACATCTCTTTTCTTTTGGAGAGAGTTAGCATGCAGCAAAACAGGATTCTTTTTCCTCCAGAGTTTTTTCCAACATGTATTGGCTTGCCCTAGTCTAATTGTTTTGTACTACACATCTTCCTCATGCTTGCATAAATGTTGATCAAAGAAAACAGTCAGTAGTTATGAACCAGTGGTCATCTTGAAACCAGCTAGCTGTAACTAGTATTATTACTGCCATTCATGGTTAAAGAAAAACTGGCTGTTCTTTAAAACTACTGTGGCTCTCTCCCCACACCCCATTTCATTTTATAGACAACTTTGTTGTTTACTATGCAATCAAATATGCAGCCAAATTCCATTCATGTTGACTTGGAAGTAAGTCCCATAGAGTTTTGTGATGCTTCTAGGTAAGAATGAATAGAATTTCTGTTACTGCTATCAGACAAGTTCCTGAAAGCAAGTTTCCTTCAGTGTTGCCAGCAATTCAATGTGTATTGGAAAAAAAAATTTTTTTTGAAAATTTTATCTTGATTTTTTTTATTGATGCTTTAGGGTTTGAGTTACCAGGGCTGCATTCAGACATCACTGGATATTGGACTGTTATTGCACTGTAGTTCTGCTGTACATGTATGCCTTTGCAATTCATGTTCTTCTGTGTCTGAGATTTGTAAACTCACCTCTTTTTAAGGATTTTCATTTTTCCCCCACACACCTGGGGGGTCCCCCAGGTTTGGAGAAAAATCTCTTGTGCACATCAAGCCACATGACTGTTAGAATGTAAGATGGGCAAATCAAGTGTGTGTGCATCTCATATTGGATGACTGTAAGATGCACAAGTGCAATTAATCTTCACTTATTTGTGCCTTATCTGGGCTTTTTAGTTTTGCTTAACATGACAGCTGACTTTGCTAAATATTGTGACAGTCTGGCTAAGCGCCTTTTTTAAACACTCCATTTTCAACCTTGTTTAAAAACAAACAAATCTGCCTGCAGACCTCTTCAGTCATAGCATGGAATCTGTTAGCAGTAGGAATGGAGATGGTGTTTTAAGAATTAAGAAATGATTAGTGCTCTGATATTTGCATTCTGTAATCTGCTTAATGCTTGGAGGTGTGACTGCTTACATGCAATGATGAGAATGTTCATTGGAAATATCAGATTTCAGATATTAACTGATTATTTAGCCTGGATTTTGCACAACCAGCAATTGCCAGGATTTCAATAAGCAGCTTTTCTGTTGATTATTCATGATAAGCTTTAGTAGGAAAGAACAGAAACCTAGGTCAGCTTTGGACACCACTATCTCTTTTTTTTCTTTCCCCCATGCAAGTTTTTGTATGTGTGCAAGTGCACACAAGCTTGTGTTGCGGGGGAGGGTGTACAATTGCTTTGACATGTACATTCAACATATATGTATCTGTTGGTCATATAGAGATACTAACTTCTACACTGGTTTGGGGTTTTAAACTATTGAAAATGTTGGCATTCTTTGCTAGAAACCAGTCTGCTACTAGCCATTTGAGATAGTGGAAAGAGGAAGATCCATTATGTCAGAAATTTCTGTTGCTATGGCATTTGACCATTCTGTTTCCAGTTTGAGTAACTTTATTGATAACTATCATTTTATGTTGCATTACCAAACAGTGGTTGTTGCATGTGATGGCCTTATTTACTTGAACATAGGTGGGTGGTAATATTTGGAAAGACAGTGGCTTACTTTGGATCAGTGAAACTAAGTTTAAATTTGGGAGGCTCATCCTTGTTTAATCTTCTTGGGGAGGTTCTGGGTGGGACCTCAATCTCTTTGACTATTACATGGGTGTAGCACTGACTTGGAACAGACATCCTTCTCCCTTTGACCTAGTGAAACTCATCAGTTGATGGATTTGCATTTGCTTGCCTTTTGCTCAGCTTCAAGCTTCTTGTTGCCACTCTTGTGTTGTGAAGCAGTGTACTAGATTCCAACAGAGAACCCTGAGCCTAGGTGAGCTTGCTTAATTTTGGGCAAGTCTGGACAGTAAAAATAGATTTGTAGTCCTCTGCTATTTAGAAACAAAGTTCTTACCCTCGATAATAAACAACTTGTTTGACTTTGCTTCATTTCTTCCTCCTCTTGGGTTTTTACATGACCAAGGTTGCATACACATAACATTGGCCACCATGATGATAGCAGACATGGTGATTAACAACAGGGTTTTCCTGTGTGAATGAGAAAATCAAGATGATGTTTGCCATAATGCAATATTTTGCTTCACAAATCCATCAAAATCTTTTTTCTTATCTCCAGAAAGCATATAGTGTGTCATAGTATTTCAGTTTAAACAGTTTTATAGCCCGTATAACTCACAATCAAAGCTTATATTATTTCGCTTGACAATTTAACTTTCTTTTAAAACAAAGGGGAAAACCCAGAACTAGCTCATCCATGTTTCTCAGCCTGTGGAAATACTGGACCAAGGCATGGTATTATTTTAGATGAAGATGACTATACTGAGGGAACAGAAAGCAAAGAGGTAAAGGAACAAGTCTTCTCCACAAATGGACCTCCAGACTTTGAGATACACTTGGCACTCTCCACTAGTGAAACATGTCCATGGTCTTCATTGTCATTTAACAATAGGTTCATAGTAGATTATTGTTATGGTACTTGAACACATGAAGCTGCCTTATGCTGAGTCAGACCATTGGTCTATCAAGGTCAGTATTGTCTACTCTGACCGGCAGCAACTCTCCAAGGTCTCAGGCAGAGGTCTTTCATGCTACCTCCTTCCTGAGTGTTTTCAAATGGAGATGTCATGTACTGAACCTGCAAACAGATGCTCTACCTACCACTTAGCCATGATCCCTCCCTATTTAAACATGCACGCATGTGGGAGGGGGGAAAGAAGGGAACATAGTTCTTTGTACTCAAAGTACTAGGAAAGGTTTGTTCTTCCCTCCAGCATTAAAAGACCAGGTTGTTGATGAGTCACCTAAGTTCCTCACCTTTTCTTGGTACTGTCAGCCTGGTCTTTTATCCATTAGTACTTACACATTCTTCTAATAGTCATGTTTGTTGTGTTGTCAGGTGAGTTATCATTTTCCTTATACACTCAGAGATCCTCCGCTTTAGCTCTGCCCTTCTATGCATTCTTGAGTAGAAAGTGTCTGTTCTAACCTGAAAGGTATTTATCTTCAGTTAAAGATAAAGAAGACTAACAGGCCAGTGAAACTTTGTTTTTGTTTATGGTTTTTGTTAACAAGCTTTAGAACAGGATAATTATGTCTCTCCATGGTATATCTCCCTCAGACTCCGTTACACTTCAGTTGAAATCTCTTTGCTACCTTGTAGGAATAAACCAAATATCAGTGCTTCCTCGCTGGGCTGAAAATATTTCTTCTCCTTGCCAATCACCTTTCATTCTCTGTTTATGAAACAAAAATATACAAAGAAAGTACATGTTCAATTGAACCATCAATTTATGTGCCTGTCTTGAGGTAATTAGAAGTGTGTGGGGTGTGTGTGTGTGTGTGTTATTGTCTACATTTTATATGCACATGTCTAGTGATGATGTTGTGCCTTGAACCTTCTGTGATTACTGTGACTACAGTAGTGCAGTATTTCATGTTTTAAAGTTGACTGGTGGTGTCGCCTTTGTTGATGACTCTGCTGCACCTGGCCTATGCCAGTTCTCGCATGCTTAACCACGTTCCAACCTTGTGAGGTAAACTAGGTTAAGATACAGTCACTTTGCCAGTGCTATCCAGCGAGTGGGAGTTTCATGGCAGTTTGAAACTGGACTTTCCAAGACCAAACCACATACACTGAATTTATAGTTTCTGTGAAACTTATACTGAAGAACTTGTTGGACAACTTTGTAGGGGTGAAGGGGGTTAACATTGTTGCTTTCCCTGTCAAAGCTGAGACAAGTGTTCTTCTATCTTGTTCCTGGATAATTTAATGCAGCTGTTTTTAAGAACTTGACTGAAACTACATGAATGTTTGGCTGCCTTAATATAATATGGTTTATTACTTTCATCTTTTGAAATCAATAAGTATATGAGAAAGGATCCGCTGAGAGATCCAAACAGGTCTATAGATGTGAGGGAGTGTTTACTTTTATTCATGCTTGGTGAAGTGGCAGTTTTCCAAGTACATTCGAGTTTTTATAGACTTTATATAGGCTTATATATGTTCAAGTTCTTACAGGAAAAGAGATACATTTACTTAAGATTTATTGTAAAATGAAATCAGTTGTGTGCATTTCTCCATAAGATAATCCATAGACTTCTGAAGTTCACTGGTTTACAAGGATGTTTGTGAACGTAGTTACGTATCTAGAGGAAGAACGATGGACTTTGGGTATTCCTCTTCAATAGAGTTTACTTCATCACTTGTGATTTTTCTTTTCCCAGCATGTTTTATTTTTCTACAATGATATATCAACAATATTAGTCAAGATGACTTAGATTGACTTTCTGACATTCCTTTTAAAAATACAAAATAGCATGTTTTAGGGAGTTGGCCTACCTAGTTTGCTTTAGGGGTATTCTGTGAGTATATCACACTGGAAGGACTATTACATCTTTTTTCTTCAATGCTAATATTGCTTGTCTCCTCTGTTCTCACCCATTTTATGTGCTAATCTAACTTTCTACTAGGCAGAATTCATTGTGAGCTTGACAACTACATCATGATTTCATTCCTGCCTCCTTACTTTGCTTCAGATCTCTTTTCAATGTGAGAATGGATGGGGCAGGGATGGGGGACACCTGTTAGCAACCGCATGATGTCATTTCTCTCTAGGAATCATCAGAAACTCTGTGGTCCTTAGAGAAGGCATGATATCATTTCCTGATTTTCCTAGCAGTGATGTCATGCCATTGCTGCCAGTGATTTTTTTTCTTCCGCCAGCACTCTGGGGGCAAGGGCTGCTGGGGGCAGAGATTTCCTACCATCAATGAGCACATGGCAGCTGTGCTTTTCACAAGCCCATGCATTTTTGCCCTCTAGCATGCTGTTGATTTGTTCATGTCATCAAGATGATAGCCATCCAGTTAACGTGTCCTTTATGAATGACAAGACTTTTAATTTCCTGGGCACTAGTCTTAGATGAAGTTGAAATTGCTGTGATGGAAAGAATGTTCTTTTTCCTGTTCCTTTTCTTCTCCTGGAGATAATGCACTTGGACAGAATGAAGGCTTGTACCCAGCTTTCTAGACCAGGTCATGGAGAGAGCTTTGGAAATGGAATCCTCGAATCCTGTATGCATGCAATTGTGACTGTACCCCTTTTGTAGTAGTCTGGAATAAAAAAAATCTATTTTTCATTCAGGTTTTATACGATTTTCTTTCCTTTTTATAAATAGATGTGATGTGATCCATATTTATCAACAATAACCTTTGCTGTGCCTACCGAAGGCTGATTCACATGATTCAAAGTGCACGTGATGGACTCATGGACTGTTAATCAGATGTTTGCCTGGAGTTCCAGCTTGGGTCAGGACTGTGGCAGGTGGAAAGAAAGATGTTAAGCCTTCCCCACACCATTTTTTAAACCTGGAATGGCTCCAGAAGTTATTGTTTGCCTCATTAGGGAAACTTATGTGTACCTATCAAATAGTGGTTCCTCAGGGCTATTTCAGGTTGGGAAAATGGTGCAGAGGGAAGACTTAAGTCTCCTCTCTCCATGTGCCTGAGAAGTGAGTTTTCAGCACAGACGGATGTCTGACCCATAGCCCTCATGCTGTCCACAACATGAACTTTGTAATGTGAATCAGCTGGGGTTGCCAATCGACAGTTGGGGTCTGGAGATTTCCCAGAATTACAACTGATATTCAAGTGCTTTGGAAGTGGGGTTGCCATCTCTGGATTGGGAAATACCTGGAGGGACCTCAGCAGGTTATAATGCTATAGAATCCATGCCCAAAAGCTGCCATCTTCTCCAGGGAAACTGATCTTGGCCATCTAGAGATCAATTGTAATAGTGGGAGATCTCCAGGTGCTGCCCTGAAGGCTGGTAACCCTATTTGGAGGGTGGACTCCATGGCATTATATCATGCTGTGGTCCCTGCCCTACCCAGGCTCCATATGCAAATCTCCAGGAATTTTCCTACCCAGCTCTGTTTTAAACCATCTCAGTTTTTCTATATGGGGGAACTACTCTATGGTTAATAAATAGGTTGAGATTTGTTACGACAATTGGAAAAGTATTTAATTTTTTTTTTTTTTTTTAAAAATGCATAATGTTAGTAGGAACCCATTTGAAATGGTAGCCATACTTATGTTTGAGAGACTTGTTTCTTACGGGAGAGCTTGTTGGGGGTGCGAGGTGAGGAAAGCATTAAATCCTTCTTGGCCTGGATTTCTCTCATGGTGGTTAACAATTATGTCTGGAGTTTAGGAAATCAAAATAAAAGGGAAGGATTTTATGCTGGGGCCCATCTGTAATCTTAGGTGAGCATGTGTGATGCTAGTGGGAGGTGCAGGATTTGGCATAGTCTTCTTTAACATTCTGTAGCACAGCTGAGGAGTAGAAATACCGTGAGGGAAAACAGCATTCTCTGTGCTGCATCTGAGTATGCCTGTGTTGTGGCAACATTGTTAGAAATTTCTTTTCATTTAGGAAGGTATTGTAGCATGTTCTTTATTGTTTCCAGAAATTGAAATGAAAGACTAAGAAAAACCTATTCAGACTTCCTTTGATACACATTTCAAATATTTTTAGTTGCTACTAATTAAATCCTTAGTTTCCCCTTTTCACCTCTGTTGTCTTTTAACTTTCCCATAAACCATTTCTTTTGCTCTGAGAAAATCCTGTATCTTTCTGTGCATTGTTGATTCTCAGGGCCTTGTTGATTCTTTCCAGTGCCTAATACATAATACATAGTGCCTAATACATAAACTGTTATATAGAAGTACTTGCCAGTGAAAAATCAGTTATGGCATTGAATCTACTTTTAAAAAATCATCCGGTTGCTGCTAGACATAACTTACTTTAACTATGTGTTTATTTAACTACTTTATTCTAGAGCATTTATTTGTGCTAAATGTTTTGACTTGACACTTGAGTGTTTTCTACTGGAGGAGAGCTTATGTCATAATCAGACTTCCACATGGCAGATCTCCCTATAGTTTCCCTACCCCAGTCCCCTGGAAGCACATCTTCGGCACCACCAGAGCTTTTTCATTGTTTGCTAATTAGTCAGCAGTTAAATATCATTATAGTGTTACAGCATTATAACAATATGTGTAGCAGCTTCTCTGAAGTCCCTAGTTTTGTTTTGTTTTAAAGTCTCCAGCCCCTTTTCCTTATATCTGGGCCACAAAAAGTGCTGGAGCTTTAAAAAAAAAAATCTTGGAATTCAGAGTTCCCATAACAACATGTTACAATGCTAAAAATGATATCCAATTGCTGATTTTTTAAGGAGCCCCTGATGGTGGGAAAAGGAAATGGATACTGTGGGAGAAATAGCTGCCAAATGGATTGGACTGGGAAAATTCAGACTTTCTCTCCCACATCTTAGCCATCCACACTTGGTTGTGATCTTTCTCAAAACTTTGCAGTAAAGCAGGTTTGGCAAAGATGAGGGGAAAGCCAGGGAAAGCCCAGGAAGTGCATGAATACTGTGGGTAGGGTTGCCAGCCAAGTACTGACAACTGACAGGAGCAGGGAAATTCAAATTCCCATCCCTCGAATGGTGTGAAGTCACTTCTGGCACAGAATTGCAGTGAAATTCTAGAGTTTCGCCCGGAAGTGACTTAACTCCATTTGGAGCAGTGGTGATTTCCCCCCAGCATTATCCCTTGCTGCCATACCAAGTTGTGTGTTTGGGAGGCAGGGTGCCAACAGGAGGTCTCTGCTGTAGCAGGAGACAATTCAGTTTTGACTCATGGAAGTACAGACTTGGGAGTATGTTTGTATATTTTTGTTGTGTGTAATTTCTAATTGTACTATTGAAAGCTCATTGCTTACTGTGTATTTTGATAGTGTATGAGAGGTGTCTGTTTGATATTATTATATACTATGACATGGTAAAGTATTAGTGAAGACTGTAATGTATTGTTTACTGGGGGATTTCCTTTGCTGTAGCAGGAGACATGGCAGTCCTAGCTGTGAGGGAGCGGGGGTGGGTGTGTGCTCTTCCCAGCAGCATTGGAGGCAAATAACCTAGGTGAAAGGACCTTTGCTTTGGCTGGAGCCTGTATTGAGACTATCTTGGGATACTTGTGGTCACTAGTAATTTATGGCACTGGCCAGTAAAATCATATTACAGGTTTAATCTATTTGCTTTCTTCTTGCTCACCTGCCTGTACTTGACTGTTCCCAGCCATGGTGCTTAACAATGTTCATGCCTGTATGGACCATCTACCATTTATCCTTAGGGCAATGTTGCAATCTAAGGTACTGCTGTTCAAGTTTTATAGAGGTCCAAAAGTAAATGGTGACTTTCTCACGATAAACTGGAATTTAAATCCAGATCAAGGCTAGCTAGCTTTTGTTCGTTTGATGTATGCTGCTTCCATGTCCAGTTTATTATGTAGGGAAGCTGCGGTAAACAGAATTTATGACCCTCTCTTCTGTGTAGCTGTTGCTTACTTAGACTTTATGCAAAGTCACAAAACAGTCAGCTTTCTAAGTAGAAGAAAATGGCTTTTGTCCTTTTAAAAAATCTTCTCAAAATCTTTGTCTCCTTTTTGCTTATAAAGACTTCAAAATCAGAACCATTACCTCACATTCCAACTAAAGAACTGTACTAGGACTCTGCACTTGCAATGCTTTTATGTAAATCACAGAGGCAAAGACTACATCCCATTTGCTGGATACAGATTCTTTCTATTGGGGTAAGACTATCTCCCCCCTCCCTGTTTGATGGATTCACTCTCAGTAAAAACAGGAAATGAGCTTTTGCTTCTAGCCTCATGGATCTAGAAAGTTAGCTACTAAGTTGCATTGCAAAGTTTAAAGTGAATTTCAAAGCTTAAAATGTGCACAGCACATTTTATATAAACAAATCTCCCCTCACCACCTCCCTCTCAAAGTGAAATGTGCGATTAATAAAATCCAGCATCCTTGCACTTTTTGACAGTATCTTCCTGTCTGTTGCAGCATGAATAAAATGATATGAGTGTTGAAAGCAATAGCTATCGTTGGAAAAGAATAAAAACCTCATAGTTGTAATTACAGCAAATACAGGTTTCAGGGGAGGAGTTCTTAAACTGCATTAATATTTTCTCTTGCTTCCCACACATTCTTGCTTCATCACTCAGCCCTGCCTATTGCACAAGGTTACATCTGAATTCCATTCATTCTTCCCCCATCTGCCCACTCTTATGGTAAGATTTAAACCTGAGGTCTGTTGTTTACTCACTTGCAAAAGGTTAGTGACAATATTCTGAAAACTGGCACATCTTCAAGCCTGCAGATGTGAAATGGCAAAAAACCTCAAGCGGAGCCCTTCAAGCCAGTGTGAATTTCCCTGGTTTTTTTTTTTTAATGACAGTGTAATAAGCAACCAGAGTCTTTCTCTTAAAAAGTGTAAAAGAGGCATTGTTCATTCTTTCCTTCCTTCTCTCTGTAAGAGGGGCTGTGGTTCAGTGGTAGAGCATCTGATTGACACGCAGAAGGTCACAGGTTCATTCCCTGGTATCTCCAGGTAAAAGATCTGACAACAGGTGATGCGAAAGACCTCTGCTGGAGACCTTGGAGAGCTGCTGCCAGTCTGAGCAAATAATACTGACTTCGATGGACCAAGAGTCTGATTCATTATAAGGCAGTTCATGTGTTCGTGTGAGAGGATGAGAGTTGCAGAAAAGCAAAATGATCTCTATATTGTTGAAACTGGGAAATAGTTTTAGAGTGTTCCCCAGAAAGTCAACAGAAGCCAAATTGGGTGGTATTACCTAGTGGATGGAGAGCATCTAATTAGTCCAGTCTCTGGTGCATTTGGAGAGAGTTAATTGGCAGTGAGTTTCATGGAAACTAGTAAAATCCCACTGAAATAATAGGATGTAGCTATGCACACAACTGCAGCCAAAGTTTTACTTAAGTTGATTAGGAGGACTTTCCATTTCTACTAATCAAGGCTAAATGACATGAGCTAGGGTGTGGTTAAGTGTGTGTGTATGGGTGCTAACTGTCAAAACTTTGACTTAATAGGCAATTCATCTACTTGGGGACATCTACGTGTCCATTAATTGACCAGATACTGGTGGATCATCTTTGAACATCTCATGCCTTGAAAACTCTATGGGGCATGACAGCTGTAATTTGAATGCACTTTTCACCACTACTGGTGGAGCAATGGAGGCAGATACTGTAGGGCACAGGACTTTACTGCATCTTTCTCTCTCCCAAAAAACCTTGGCTTGCGCCAGGGTTTGCTCATGCCATCCTCTGAGACAAGAGCAAAAGGGTCAGATAAAGAGATGTTTTCTAGGATTGTTCCCCACCTTTGAGCAGTAATTGCCAGGAACAGGTGTAAAGCAACTGGTAGAGAACATAACAATTAATGTGCCTGATTAGCATATTTATGCAAATCAGCCCATTCAGATATGTGGAATGTTAGTATAGCTTAGCAACCCTAAGATAAAGCATGCTGCTTGGAAATGCAATAAGAAATAACTGCAAGATCTGCAAATAATGAAAAAAAAATTGTGGAGCCTGTGAAGACAACTTTCCTCCTCTTGAGAAGTGAGGGAAGAAGGTGGTGGAGGGGAGGAATGATAGTTGTCCTCACCCCACGTAATTTTGTTGTATCTGGGATTGGGTTGCCAGCATCCAAGTGGTGTCTGGTGATCTATAAATACAACTGATCTCCATATAACAAAGATTTATTCATTTGGAGAGTGGACACTTATGCCATTATATACAGAGCTAGCTAGGGAAGGAAATTGTAAGCTGCTTTGAGATTCCTTAGGGTAGAAAAAAGTGGGGTATAAAAACCAACTCCTCTTCATATTGTTGTTCTTGTACTGTGTTGAGGTTCTTCTTGTTTCCAAACCCTAGTCCTCCAGGCTCCACCCCCACATCTCCAGGAATTCTCCAACCAGGAGCTGGCAGCCCTAACCTGGGAAAATGCCGGCTGTGTGTTATACCAATATTGAGTTAGAGTTCTAAAGGGGAAGTGGGTATGGAGGTAGAGAAACTACTTCAGTACATGAGCTCCCTGAAATGAATCTACTGGATAAAAATGTCCATTGAAGTTGCATATCTTGTTTAGCCTACTTGATGTATCACAGAAGTGTTGTTTCCAGACCACCAGAGAAAAAGTGTCTGGATTTGTAAGGAACACAAAATGATGGTTCATCTGTTCTCAATGAACTTGAGAGTGCTTGACCTTTTTCATAGCCTCACTATGTCATCTTTAGAGTTGATGTCTTAGTGGTTGCAAGAGTGGTAGATCTGGTTCAGTGTCCCATTCACATTGTCTGGGTAATATGATAGTCTTCTAGAGCAAATCATTTTTCCTGTTGAGAGACTGGTCTTTGACACAATGGTCAGAAAGCCTGCGCATTGCTGTATCCATAATATGTTACGGTTTGATGACAATAAAACCCTAGTGGACAAGCCACAGGCTTGCGGTTGAGCCTCACACTTTGTAAGCATAGCCTTTCTTCCAAATAGCTCAAAAGCAGGAGGAAAAACAAGTCAATTTGAAAGCTTCTCTTATGTCCAGAGTCTACCACTAATTGGTGGTGTTTTGATGGCAGAGCTAAAAACCACTGATTTGCAGAACTTTGTTATATGAATTGGAAGATGAACCCTTGCTAGAAACTGAAAGCACAAATGTAATAGTGGAACCTGTGGTCTTCTCTGTCCTCCCCCCCCCCCCAAAAAAAAATCTGGTCATGTAGTTGACAGATTTGTGGGGAAGGGGAGAGGAGTTAGGAAGAAGATTGCAGATTTATACCCCGCCCTTCTCTCTGAATCAGACTCAGAGCAGCTTACAATCTCCCATATCTTCTCCCCCCACAATAGACACCCTGTGAGGTGAGTGGGGCTGAGAGAGCTCTCACAGAGGCTGCCTTTCAAGGACAACTCCTGCAATAGCTATGGCTAACCCAAGGTCATTCCAGCAGCTGTAAGTGGAGGAGTGGGGAATCAAACCCCAGATAAGAGTCCGCACACTTAACCACTACACCAAACTGGCTCTAGACAGGCAGGTTTGGCAAGGCAAGTTTAGGGGATTGTGGTGTGCCACCTATTCATTTTTCTGTATCCTTCTTGCCTACAGGGTAGTAACTTGTGGGTGGCAGGAAGCAGCTATCCAGAGAACAAATCTGGTAGAAAGATCAGTACTTTACAACATCGAACATTGCCCTAGGGTTGTCAGCTTAAAATAGGAAAATACCTGAAGATTTTTGGGAGGGAGCCTGAGAAGGGTGAGCTTTAGGGGGAGGGGAGGAATTTCAATAGGGTATAATGCCATAGAGTCCCCCTTTCAAAGATGCCATTTGCTCCAGGTGATCACCATCATCTGGAGATCAGTTGTAATAGCGAAAGTTCTCCAGCCACCACCAGGAGGCTGGCAACCCTAACTGACCCTGCAAAGGTCAGTGCTTCTTTATGCCTAACTGCTCAGAAGATAGTAGAAATTAGGAGGAAACCAAGTGAAGGAGTATTTCTTTTTCTTTTTTTGTCTACTTGGAGGTCACCAGAGAATCAGACCAGACTGAATATCCTTTCCTGAATAGGGTTGCCAAGTCCAATTCAAGAAATATCTGGGAACTTTGGGGGTGGGGTCAGATGCAAGGTTATGACAGGGATAATTGAACTCCAAAGGAAGTTCTGGCTACCACATTTAAAGGGACAGCACATCATTAAATGCCTTCCCTTCATTGGAAATAGTGAAGGATAGTGGCACCTTCTTTGGGAGCTCATAGAATTGGATTCCCTGGTCCAATCCTTTTGAAACTTAGAGGGTGTTTTGGGGAGAGATACTGGATGCTATGCTGAAAATTTGGTGCCTCTACCTCAAAAATACCCCCCCCCCAGAGGCTTAGATACCCATGGATAAATTCTCCATTCTACCCTATGAGAATTGATCTCCATAGGGAATAATGGAGTGCCAGCAGACATTCTCCCCCCCCCCCGCTTTCTGATGACCCTGAAGTGGGGCGAGGGCCTCCAAACTGGGGATCCCCTGCCCCCCACCTGGGGATTGGTAACCCTATTCCTAAATCATATTTCTTTAATGAATGTGAAGTGGGAACTCAGTTTCTCTTCAAAACAGATGGCACATTATTATTTAGCATGGAAACTTTATCTCCACAGCAAAACTTAATTGCAAAACAAAATTGCTCTGTGTACTGAGCCATGTTGATGTGAAGCTGGCAGCCTTTTCAGTTGTTGCAGCCAGTTTGCGGAATTTATTGACCCAGGAAGTATGCTTGGCCCTCTTCCTTTTTGCTTTCCATTAAAATAATTCTATTAAGGAAGCCTGGATAATTCGCTTATTATGTTGCTTCTGTTGTTGTGTTGGTGGATGCATTTGTCTCCTTTTGTACCGGTTGGTGGTTAAGGAACTAGGATCTGGGAAGTCCTGGTCTGAATTGCTGCTCTTGGGTCAGTCATTCTCTCAGCATAACATACCTCATAGGGTTGTTGTAAAGATAAAATGGAGGAAAGGAGAACAAGGTTGTAAGTTGCTTTGAGTCTCCAACTGGGGGAAAGGTAGGATATAAATATTACATGTATTACGCCTGCCCTTCTTGGAGGCGGGGTGTTTTGAATCCCAGAAAATGGCATGCAGAGAAGAGGTTTTGCACCCCCGCCCCCAAATATTATGACTCTAATCCAGATCTTCTACAAACGTTATTTCTTTCAGGGCTAAATTGCTCATTTGGAATCCCAGCAATAGACCTCCAGCATCATGTGGATTTATTTTGATGTTCATTTATTATTTATTCTATTGACCTCATTTAATATACCCCACTTTTCTTCCCAAAGAGGACTCAGAGTAGCAAACAATATTCCCCTATCCTCCATTTTTATCCTCGCAGCAGCCCTGTGAGGTAGATTAGGCTCTGTGTGGGTAGCTGACCAGCAAAATTTCATGAGAGAGTAGGGATTTGTACTTGGGTCTCAGATTTAAACACTGTATCACACCATATTTCTTGCGTGTTTTGTAATATATTTTAATGTTGTTAGCCACACTGGGAAGTTATACATAAAGTAGAAAGGTCAAAGAAAATAATAAGTATGAAATTGCCAGGATTCCCCTTTTCATTGTTTTCCTTGAGGAGGAGTTCGGCTTCACTCAGCTTTTGTGTCACTTGCAGTGCAATCTTAGAGGATCTGACTTCAGTGGACTTAATAGGGTGTAAGTCTGCTTAAGGTTTCATGGTAAAAGATTATTGCATGAATATATATGTTTTTAGAAGAGTGAATAATGTTGCATTTTGTTGCATAAGCATAATTGGTTAGAGTCTGAGCATGAAATCTGTATTGCATCATTGACAGTTTCTTCCTTGTTGGGCCATATATGTCTAAACATGCAAGGAACAGAACTAAAATAGATCAAGAGATCAATGCTGTCTAATAGACAGACAACTGCATTTGCAGTTTTGATGGCAAAGCATTCAGTGTTTATGACTGGAATTCAAATTAACAACACTTTGTTCTGTCTGGACTGTATTACAGATGTTTTGTAAAGTAGTGCAAAAATACAACAATTTAACCCTGTAATTGAGTTCCTCGGCTGGGCAAGTGCTAATTCAGTCTGGGTGAATAATTTGTCAGTCTTTGTTGTTCAGTGTAGCAGGTGGTGTGCATGGGATCAACCCAGGCAGGCAAAAGCTTTGTGGCATGTGGCACTCATGACATTAGGCAGACAGGCCACAGAAACTTTGCGCATTGGCATCATGCTTTGTACTTATAGAACTGAGATAACAAGAGCAGTTGTAGATGCTGTTCCAGATGCTGCCATAGTTGCCCTTTCAAGGAAAACATTGGTAAGTTGTGGGGAGGAGAAAGCTTACTGGTACTTGTGGGGGGGATTGATCCCAAATTAAAACACAAGGTGTAGTTTTGCCTGTAGTATTTATACTTCAAGATTTGAGCCAATCTATCTTTTAGCTTCTACATTAACCTTCGCAGATGGTAATCCTTTACGGTTTCAGGTATAGCTGAAAGACTGCTCTGAGTGCCAAAGGATGCTGTCATTTACATGACTGGGAAAGATAGAATCATAGAGTCACAGCACTGGAAGGGGCCATATAAGCCATCTAGTTCCAACCCCCTGCTAAATGCAGGATCAGTCTAGAACATCCCTGACAGGTGTTTGTCCAATCGCTGTTTAAATACTGCCAGTGAGGTGGGGGGGGGAAGCTTGCTACCTCCCTTGGTAGCTTCTTCCACTGTTGAGCAACTCTTACTGTAAAAAAGGTCTTCCTCATATCCAACTGGTACCTTTCTGCCCTTAATTTAAACCCATTATTGTGAGTCCTCTCCTCTGCTGCCAACAGGAACAGCTCCCAGCCCTGTCTCACAGCCTTTCAAATACTTGAAGAGAGCAATCATGCGCCCCCACCCCCCACCGCCAACCTCCTCTTCTTCAGACTGTACATTCCCGAGTCCCTCAGCCTTTCCTCATAGGGCTTAGTCTCCACTCTCCAGGCCCCTATCATCCTTGTCGCTCTTCTCTGCACCCGCTCCATTCTGTCCACATCCTTTTGAAGTGAGTCTTCTAGAACTGCACACAGTGCTTCAAGTGCAGCCTGACCAATGCAGTGTACAGCAGGGCATACAGATGTGTGCACACACAAAAATCTGAAGATGTGCTTTGGCCAGCCTGTTAGGGACAACCTACACTTGAAGGGAGCCCTCAAGCTGGTTTTATTTAATGAAAAGCTATTTGGGGAAGGGATATTTTGAGCAGAGGAGGACTATTTTGCCTTCTCTCCTTATGCTTTGTTCCACTCTAAAAAGACCTTCACAGTCACATTCCTGCTCTCCCTACAGAATGATCCTAGATGCATCTCTGTCACTTGAAAGTTCAGCGCTGGTCCTGTTCTGTAGTCATGAGCCAGAAGCTGGGTTTTTTCAGTGACTGGTTTGACTGTCAGTCTGCTTGTGGTTGTTCAGCAGGCTGCTTCACTGTGTTCCTAACAGTGCAGTACAGCACAACTGGCTTTTCTTGCTCCGTTTTCCTACCGTGCCACAAGAAAGCTCTTGAAGTTAAAAAAAGATTAATTGCTATTGTATTATTGCAGTCCAGCATTCTAATAATGTATAGCCATACTTACAGAAATCTCAGAATGTCATTTATTTAAGTTTCTAGTCCTTTCTGTTGCAGAGTTGTAAGGAGTAGTGTGCTGCCTGCACCTTTTAACTCTGGAATGCAAGGGCCTAGAGGCTTTTGAAAATGAAGGCTGAAATGTCTGCAGTTGTGACAATACGATGTTAGACTGTTAAGTCACAATAGCAATTACCGGTATGTTTTTTTTAAAAGCCCAAACCCTTCTGATAGCATGGCAGGCAAAAATGCAGGGAAAACAGTAGCGCTACATGGATGCAGCCATAGATAGTTAAATTGGTCATAAATAAATTCTGGTGTTTTTAAAACTAACTTTTGATGTTTGTCTAAGTTGTTCTTCTTTAATGGTTGCCAACATGCTTGGATCTTCAGTGCTTTGCACATGTGCAGTCTGGAAAACACCCAGCGCAAAGGTGTTTGGCTGGCATTTGAGTTAGCTACCAGTTGATCAGACCAGATGATCGGTACGCATCCAATAATCTCATTTGAACATGGTAAGTTCAACAGAGCACATTTGACATGAAATATGCAACATTGCTGCTAGAAAGCAGTCCTGTAAAAGTTGCTTATTCAGAAGAGTAGTCAGGATTTTAAAAGTCGGGGGGCTTTTTAAAAAGTCAGAGGGCAGCCTTTCACATCTACTGTGGGGCTTGCCACTTAGAAGTTTTCTGGGGTAGGAGCAAAAGCTGGAGACTCTGAAAGTGGCCAAGTCAAGGCAGCCCACCCTAAAACTTGGGAGTCAAGAAGAGACTGCACCTTGCATGCAAGGAGGGAGGTTTCTTTCCACCTCCCTCTCCCCTACTCTGGCACTTTGCAGCCAGCAGCTCCATCCCCACCCCCCTCCTCAGCCCATTCCACGTGGCTTCTTCTACCTCCCGTTGCTCTGCCTCCCTGCTTTCCTCCTGCTGCTTTTGTATTTGAGGGGGCCCTGCCTGGAAATTGGAGGGAGCAGTGCCCCCATGGGTCCACATGGCTACGGGCCTGTGCTTATTGTTTTGCCATTGGCATTTCCTTACACAGGCTTGAATGTGTTATGTAGCCCACCCCTAGTAACTGGAAGCAAAATTGGTTTGTAAATCCATCTACCACATTGTCTTTGTTTAGATTCCAGAATCCAATTAGTCTTGAGAAGTGATGAGACTGAAGCTTTTATGCTTTTCAGACTAACAAGGGCAGACAGCAAGCTATGAAATATTCAAAGGCTCCAGCAAAGGGACTAACAGCTATACAATAAAAGAGTCGGTTACTGTGTTCAAGAGTGTTTTCAAATTGAAGCTTTTAATGCCTAGACCAGAGAGGCATTTCTTGTGTGTTTTTGAGGAAGCAAGTTGGCCTGTGAAAGAGCGATGCATGAATTCTATCATAAATTCAACAAGGAAGCTACTTTCACTGGCAAATGGCAGGGGGTATAGGGTCTCCATACATAATTGTTCCCTCTCATCAGGGAATTTATCAGTTTTCTTTCTTCATTGCAACACCGTGGAGTCTGTGTGTGCTCCATTAGGAGATTAGGAAAGTGGAAGGTTAAAGGCTTTTTGCTGCTTGTTTAATTTAGGGCATGTGCATGAATCACCTTTTTATTTAGCAAGAGATTGATCTGTATTTTGCATGTAGAGCGCACATTAGAGGATGATCACAGTAGCTGCAATGCACAGGGCTACTTGCACAAGTCATCTTAAACAACCACACGGAAGTGCTTTCAGGTAATTGGATTAGCTTTCACACGTATATTATTTAGCACTGTACAATCTGATAGCATGCTGTAAGCAATATGGACATCACAGTTATACCCAGATAACCATGACATTTCCAAGATCCAACAAACCCTAGTTTGTGGATCAGCATGGAGCTCTCATTGTGAGTAGTGAACCTGAAGAGGTGCTAAGGAAATGTGTGTTTGGAGACCCATGGCTTCGTGACATTACTTTATTTGTTAATAAAACAATTATTACCAAAAGTGGAGTAAATTTTCTTTGTGTTCTTTTCTAAAAGAGAACCAATCCAGGAAAAGCTTTCCCTGGGAGTGGTTGCTGCATGGGAAAGTGGAGTTTGTGTAATAGTGTTCTAAGTATTAGGCTTCCTTTTGAGAAAACAAGGAGAATCTGGCCTTCCCAGCACCAGACTTAGGGTCCTAGAAGAACCTAGGTTCCTGAGGGTGCCTATCCTGGTATCACACTTACAGTGAATCAAACGATTGGTCCATAAAGGTCAATACTGTCTATTCAGACTGGCAGTGACTTCACAGCAGGGGTCCCCAACCCCCGGGCCACAAACCAGTATCGGTCTGTGGCCTGTTAGCAACTGGGCCATGGAGTGAGGCAGAGATCTTTGCCTGCTCTTCATTTAAAGACCCCCATGGGGGGGCAGGGATGGGGTGTGGCCATGGGGGCAGTCTGAAGCAGCAAAAACTGTAGCACTCCCTCCACACCGGTCCGTGGAAAAATTGACTTCCACAAAATTGGTCCCTGGTGCCAAAAAGGTTGGGGGCCACTGCATTATAGGGTCTCAGGTCTTAAAGACTACCTTCTAGCTGATCCTTTTAACTGGAGGTGCTGGGAATTGAACCTAAGACCTTCTGCATGCTAAGCAGATGCTCTACTACTGAGCCACAGCTACCAATCTAGATGTGGAAGAAAATGAGCTTTCCAGTGGGACAAAAAGCTGCCTGTGTATGCAGAGCCCTGTCACAGTTCCCTGCTGCAGTTTCCTACTGGGGAGGGAAGAGGAATTGTGAAACTATGGAAAAGTAGTTATAGAATGATATGTACAGACTATTGCCTTTTAAAGACATCTCTCATCCATCTTCCTAGGACCACTTTTCATCTGCACAGAAGCTTTCATTTTGTTTCTATGATTTGTGGTTTTCTTTACCACTCTGTGGCCCCGTGGTGCAGAGTGGTAAAGCAGCAGTACTGCAGAACTGTGGTCTGAACTCTCTGCTCACAACCTGAGTTCAATTCTGGCGGAAGCTGGATTCAGGTAGCTGGCCCAATGTTAACTCAGCCTTCCATCCTTTTGAGGTCGGTAAAATGAGTACCCAGCTTGCTGGGGGGAAAGTGTAAAAGACTGGGGAAGGCAATGGCAAACCACCCCGTAAAAAGTCTGCCGTGAAAACGTTGTGAAAGCAACATCACCCCAGAGTCGGAAACGACTGGTGCTTGCACAGGGGACCTGTCCTTTCCTCTATGTCACAAATGCTTTAGGTCCTGTAAAAACAGCACACTGTCAATCTAAAATATGTAATGGAAGGTCTTTGAGATTTTGTTAAGTGCTTTAAACATCTATCTGTCTTTGCTTTATTTTACAGCCTGGTGTTTAAGCAAAAAGCACGGATGCTTAAACAACATATCGACTGAATGTCTGGGTTTTGTTGTTGCTGTTGGGTTCTTTATGTACCTGAGCTATTCAAGTTCAGTAAAACATTTTCCAGCCTGTTGGGTCAAACACATGTTGGAGGTCCTACTCAGCTTCCTTAAATTAGGTTCTAAATGTGATTTGTTAGTCTACAAAGGCTATGGTGGCTGTGTTATTGAAATCCATTTTTGGTCTTGCCAGGCATACTCCTGTTAAAAGGTTAATGTTTGCACAGCTTCTTCTCTCACATCCTGTTTGGGATATTTGCCTCTTACATTGTCTGATGTATAGTGGAATCTGACTTTCTCTATAGGCAAGTTTGCTGTTCTGGTTTAGAAAGAAGTCTATTGATCTCTCTTGTAAACTGAAGTCTCCTGTTACTATTGCTGTGAGATTGTTGGCTGGGTTTACTGAGAGTGAATCAATCACTAGAGCAAGGGTGGCCAAACTTGCCTAATATAAGAACCAGGAAGGAAGGAAAATGGAGGGGAGGGGAAGGAGAAGTGGAAAGAAAGCAACCTTAACTTTAAATTTATTTTCCAAGCCGCTGGCTGGCTTGGAGAAGTAATTGAAGGAGAGAGATGCCTTCTCCAAGCTGGTCAACAGGGCAGCTTCAAGAGCCACACAATATGTGTGAAAGAGCCACATGTGGCTCCTGAGCCACAGTTTGGCCACCCCTGTACTAGAGTAACTCTGGATGGGACTGTCTGAGACAGTAAGAACCTTAATGCTCTGTAATGGCTGTGTTTCTAAGAATCGGCAGTGACTGCCTGGCAGATGAGTTTGTGGACAAAGAACAGCAGTTAGTTCTGGATATGCAATGGAGATGATGAAGGTAGAGAACTTTGGTGCCCATTGTCAGTCTTGAGAGCCAGGTTGGTATAGTGGTCAAGTGTGCAGACTCTTAACTGGGAGAACTGGGTTTTATTCCCCACTCCTCCACATGGAACTGCTGGAGTGACTTTGGGTCTGTCATAACTCTGCTAGAGCTGTTCACTCATAGGCAGTTTCTGTCAGAGCTCTTTCAGCCCCACCTACCTCACAGGGTGTCTGTTGTGGAGAGGGGAAGGGAAAGGAGATTGTAAGCCACTCCGAGACTCCAAGTGAAGAGCACGTTATAAATCCAATCTCTTCTTCTTCTCTGTGGGCTGTGATATTAAGTACCAGATTGGCTGTCTTGAAGGAGTGTTTGTTTACATGAACTTCACTTGTAATATAAACCCTCTAGTAGTGCCACTCCTAGAGATTCATAACAGTATTTTTCAGTTTTCTGGTGTGGCTCTTAAAGGAAACTACTCTTTCAACCCAAAGCAGTATTCATACTAGTAAAGCTAAAAGCAGTCCTAATAGCCCAACTCAAGGCTAATTTATTTATTCATATTAATATATCTTATTACAGTTTGGGAAAAGACTTTAGCAGTAGCCAAATTGGCTTTGTGTAGAGTAGCTGCTAGGAGTACTCTCACTTTCTCTCCAGTAGAAATATTTGCCCTCCCTTGACAAAATGGCAAAATACATAATTCTCTTTTATCCAAGTAAAAACACATTCCAAGAGACAATGCTCCAATGTATCAATGTATCAATTTGCCTCAATCTACACAAACATAATCTGTTCAAATTCAAGTTATAGCAACCATCCATTACCTAAGAAGGTATCACATTTAATCCGGCTAAAATAAATTAAGCTCCTCTATATTGTAGAACATTTTGATATTTTAAATATTCAGGAAACACCCTTGGGTATGACAAGCCTAGATGGGGCGGGGGGGAGCAAATTCGTTGTGATCTTTCAGAGGAGTGCAGAAAATCCAAATAATATAAACAGCTCAGAATCAATGTTCAAGCAGGTTCTGTCTCCGATGACCTTAAGTCCTCAGTCTGAATTCCCAAAAAGGGAGGCTTCTATTCAGTGAACTGTATCAAAGGACTTGCATAAGAGCCGTCCTTCAACAAGGAAATATAACCAGTCTTATCAAAGACAGTGTCTTCTTTCAACCACATGGTGTGGCACTGTTGGTAGGACCTTATTGAGACAGAGGTACAGTTTTGCTGGGAGCCCTTTTTAATGCAGATTAAGCCAGTTCCCTTTGAAGGTAACCCTGTTAATCTTAGGAAAGGTTTGTGAGACTTTGTACTGTACATACATCATGATGATTGATGTTTTTAAAATCACAAACTTCCTCTGCCACCAGCAAGGGGAGCAATTTTTGCCTTATTACATACAGATGGGAAGCAGAGACATCAGTCTAAATTAGCCATCACAGTCTTGATGTTTGCTGTTTTGCTTTCCTGATAGGTGTCTTCAGATTGCAAATAATAATGCTTTAGCACTTGAAAAGGTTCAGAGCACCTCACATAATTATCTCATTGTCAATCTACTTTCAGTCTCAGCAAGGCAGGTCAACTGCTAATGAAGTTAAATAGGCAAGCTATTAAATAGGGAAGCTATTTGACAGTGGTAAAACCTTATCTAGTATTTTTCAATGACAAGAATGCCACCATGCAAAGGTGGCATCTTCCCCTTTCTATTCTCTCATGGAATTGTTTCTTGGCGAGGGAAGGAATAAAGGCTGCTTGTCTCCTAACTCTGCAGCAGTCAAAGGCAAGCCTAGAAGTACAGAAAGTTTCTTCTACTGCCCACATATTATAACAGTAGGCATTTCCATCCAGGAACATGAGCAGTCATTAGCTTTGGAGCTTTGGATAGGGTTGCCAAGTCCAACTCAAGCCTCATTGGCTGAGGCTTCTCCTCCCTCCTCCTCCCTTGAAGAAAGGGGGGGGAGAGGGAAAGAGTGAGAGGCTGCTTTGCTCAGCTGTCTCAAGCTCAGGGAAGCAATATAAAAATGCCAATGAAGAAAGCAGGAGAGAGGGAGAAGGAAGCGGATGACAGGCAATTCCTCATGGGTTGTATAGAAGCCCTACAGGGGACGAATGTGTCCCACAGGCCACATGTTTGACACCCCTGATCTAGCTTAATGAAGAGTTCTGGAGACCTAGAATGCTTGCACAATCCATTAAGTGATTTTGGTTGGCATTCTGGTTTTGAATGGAGGGATGGGAGAGGTTGTTTGTAGAAAGGGAATGTTTGGAAATGAAAGGGCCTGGCAGACAACCCTTTGCAGTTTGGACCTCCTGCCTGCCTTTGTGTCTGTGCTGTTAGAAGAAAGGTCAGGTGTGGTGCAGAAATGGTATTGTGTGAAGCATCAATGTCACTTCTGTATGCAAATGCAGATGTGAAGTTAGCATATCAAACAATATCAGCATATCAGAAAATCCAGACAATATCATTTGTGCCTCTTTCTCTGTCTCCAAAGCACCAGGGGTGCTGGGTGATGCCCTGGCTACTATAGGGAAGCCTTATTATATCTGATGTAATAAGGCCGTCCTCTTCCCTAATCCTTCTACTGTTGAAATCCTCTGGAAAGTTCCTCAGTCTCCTGCATTACCTTCACATTCACAACTCATGCCTGTGTTGTTTTTTTAACAACACTAATTTCATTTTTTCTTTGTCCTTGTCAGGTTTTGTCACTTTTTTTAAAAAAAATGACTCTATGGAATATGAAGACAGACCATGGTGGTTGTCCTTGAGCAGATCATGACTCCAAACATTAGAAGAGCATTGCTGCCCATTGCTCTAAGCCTTTGTGCACTTAAAATACTTTTATAGACAATGGCTGCAAATTAGCTTGTTTTCTCTGTGTGGCATTTAGGGAGAACTGCATGAATGATGAAGTAGGTGGTATTTATAGTAACTGTTTTGTATATTCTAAAAATACAATGGATAACCACTGGGTGAGAGATGAGCCATAATTCCAAAAGAGTAATGGGAAATGCTAAGTAACGACAAAAACTTATAAATGCTCCTTGGCAACTCCTCTGCCAGCTTTCTTCAAATTTTTCTTTCAGAGAACCCAGAGGGTGGAGCTGGGAATGAAGTCATGCGTTGCTATGTAATACTAGTACAACATATTGTAGAAGTGAAACAGTGCTTACAGACTAATGCCAAAGTGTTCTTAAAAAGGATTTCTGGTTAGCACTGTTGGAAACATGAAACACATTTGGAATTTGGCATCAGTCAGTTTGTGGTTTTAGTGGTCTTTTGGCTGTACGTTGGTAGTATTTATTGAAAATGTATTAGCTCTTCTACACAAAAGAAAGACAATGAAATAAGTAACGAGTTCTACTTTATAATGAGCCACTTTTACTGCAAAATGCCTTGTAGCTAAGTGGGAGAGAAAACTTAAAAGGGTTTGGAGAGCCAAGTTCTGTGAATTGCCTCAAACTCCCAATCTGATCCTGTCTCACACTGAATTGAACACACAGTCTTACCCTTGCTTACTGTGCAGTCCTCCTAACCAGAGTTATACCCTTCTAAGCTCAGTACATTTAGAAGAGTGTAACTCTGCTTCCTATTGCCATGCCAGGCCTAAGTGGTCTGAATCTCCTGTACAGGTGAATGCTTGCTTTCTGTATAATCTGGGGGATGCTTATATTGAAAAGCCACATATGGATGTTGGTATGTGTTTGCACTGCTATAAAACTTTCTTCTTGACAGGACAGTTAGAGAGCTAATTGAATGTATAGTGGCAGGAGCAGTTCTGTTCCTTCCCATCCACTTCTCTGAGGCATTCATGGGGATGGCCTATGTGAAATGACACCTAAACAATCAGTTGTCTAGAGCAGGGGTCCTCAAACTACGGCCCATGGGCCAGATGCAGCCCTCTGAGGACGTTTATGCGGCCCGCCGGGTTATGGCAAAATCAGACCGGAAGTGACGTTCGACCTAAACTCGCGTTAGCAACGCACACTTCCGGCACTGGGCTGAGGTGGCGGAGACAGAGTGTGAGGTGATATCGAGGTGAGGTGAGTTCCCAGGCTGGGGTGTGTGGTGTGGGGAAGGGAGAGAGATGCAGAAGATGGAGAACTGACGGCCTGCAGCCTTGTACAGTAACAGCAGTCTGGCCCTCAGTCTGAGGGACAGTGAACTGGCCCCCTATTTAAAAAGTTTGAGGACCCCTGGTCTAGAGTCTCCCTTGCTGCCTAGTTCAAATCTTAGTAGTTTAAGATGCTGATGCATTTTGTTGACACACATATCCTTTGGTTGTAGAACATTAAAGTTAAATGTTAGCCATCAGTTTGCCTTGATTGTCAAAATACAGAGTTGAAGAGGGAGCTGACATTGTTTTAAAAGAACCCTTCAGAAGTAAATGGAATTAGTGCTTTAAAAAGAAGTCTTTAAAGCATGTGAAGGAATGGCAATACATATTCTTACATTATGGCTACAGCCTTTTTTTTTAAGGTATCAATTTTAGGTTCCTCAATTATTTATAATAATGTTGGTTAAGACTAAAATCTGCTATGCTCCAATCTGTATCATTTCCTATAGAAAGAGTTACTAATGTGATGCACAGATGTCTATAGAGACATTGTGAATAGGCAGGAACCTGTTGCTAACTATGCAAAAAGCTTTGCCTATCCACAGATTAGTTCGAAGCTGGAAATGTATAGTATGATGATAGTTCAGAGCTCTGCTGAATCTTGCATTATATTTCAAGCACCCTAACAGCAGAGTTCTAAAATATTCAGTAGTGCTTCCAAGTTACAATCTAATAATGTTAAGTGATGGCATTTATCGGCACCCAAATTATAGCACACAGCCATTATTCACAGGTCAATGAAGACAATGACAAGTTTGGATCTTGTCCCTATCACATTGCATTTATATCCTGACCTCCTCCTAAGCAGCTCAAGGCAATGTACATAGTTCTCTCCTCTGTTTTGTCCTTATGACAACCTTGTGAAATAGATAAAGACTGTAAGTGAGTAATGAAGCTACAGTGAGCTTCATTGCTAGGTAGGAATTTGAACTCAGGTGTCCCAGGTCCTAATTTGGTACTGTAATCACTGCATCTCACTGGTTTTTAAAAATATATATTTTGAGCTTATGTGTAAGAATTAGTATGGTATGTAGTGTTATGATCCCTGTGTGCCTTCTCAATAAATGATGTCAAAGCGAAGCCAAATCTGACCTCAGATTCACTGGAACAGACATTCTATTGCCTGGCTGTTGTCACACAGTTTGGTTGAATAATGGTGCAATCCCAAGAAGAGTTATATCCTTCTAAGCCAATTGACTTCAGTGGATTGAGAAAGGATATAACTCTGCTTTGGATTGCCCCATAAACATGGCTGCAGTTAATAACCACAGGTAACCAGGCAAACAGCTATAATACAGTATTGTTCTTGCTATAAAAGGAAAGCAAGTATGTATAAAATATGGCAGTGTTGACTGGGGTCAAGAAGCGTGGTGTTATAATACCCATAAAACTTAAGAGCATAAAAATGGCTTTGGTATTCTCTGCATGCATAGTGGAAGCACAAAGAGATTGCTCCAGATGGTGTTGCCCAAGCTTTTATAAAACAAATTATTTCACAGCCTTAAAAGAGTGTGTTGTGTTTATAAACATAAGGTTTGCCTTTGTGAATCAACCTCTATTCCTCCAGACCAGCATTTTAGATCCTTTCCACAATCATCTTGTTACCATTCAGAATTTTGCTCCATTGAACACTATACTTTATGTAATGAAATAGTAAAATAAGAATGGTAAAATAAGAACTTGTAAAAGGTGTTACCTTTTAGTCTTGTATATGCAAATTGGAAGAAGCTGTTACCATGGTAACTTGCTTACATTATACATTTTCATGGGAAGGAGGCAGTCTGGCCAGGATTGTAGTCAGGCTGCTATCCCTATTATTAAGTATTCTTCTGCCAGAATCAATAACCTCATCATCTGCCAAAGCTCCTGTGCTGCAGCAGTTAAATTTTTTTGTGTCATTTCCCTAATCCAAGTTGGCACTTTTAGATCAAGCACTTAGTTCTCCTCATGAGTCAGCTACTATTGTTTGCTGTGTTCAGATGCACATTTGAATCTGTTCCCTCCGGACTAGGTTGAGTTAGTTTGGCCATTTAAGATGGCCACAGCATTAAATATTCCTGCAAGAATTAGCCACTTTCTAACAAATGGAGACTATGAAAAGCAGCCCCACAGGTCAGCTTGTCTAACATCTCTATTGCAAAATAGAGTATTCCATGCCTTACATCATCACTGACAGCCAATCTGCAATTGCTAACATTATAGTGCAAGCAGTTATGTCCTTTGAAGTAATTTCAATTAGAAGGGTGTAACTCTGCTTAAGATAGCACTGTGTTGGAATTCAGAACCAGCTTCAACTCTAGTCTCTGCTGTTAGCTCTCATTGGCAGCCTTAAGCCTACATTATAGATTTGTTATAAAGATTACTGAGAATCACTATGAAATATCTTTAATAGTACTACATAGATATGCGTTTAGTAGTATTACTCCTCTTTTTGAAAGCCGCTGAAAAAGGTAATTCCAAATATGTGGTACAAATCTGCATTGCTGTCATTTAAAACCAAATTCATCACTACTTTTCAAACTTGGCTGTTATCTTTCATCACATTTGTTAATTGTATAGCAATGTTGCTGGAATGCCATACTGAAAAAGTACAGTCTTGACTGGTGTCAAAGAATTACTGTGGCCCACACTTACCATGCATCTTGAATGGTCTTTTTTTTCTCTTTTAGGAATCTCCTTGGAGCACCAAGAATGACACTGGATTGCATTTTGGGAAACAATGACTCTTGCCTTTCTCTTCTACATCTTCCCATACTTCCAATAGTTTAGTAATTGAGTTGATATAAAAGAAATTGTCTCCAAGATCATGACTGAAGAAAAGAACCTTGGTGTGTCTCAAAAAGTCTTGTCACCTTCACGAAGTACCAGTAGCTGCTCCTCTAAACAAGGAAGTAGACAGGTAAATTCACATCTTTTGTAAACCTCTGTTGGTTTAAAACCATATTGTGGTTATGAAGAATACAAACCAAAAGGTAAATTTTATGTATTTAACTTCCTAGTGATGGCTTGCTGTTTTTCCATTTGTCCATCTCATTCACATGAACTAATTGGGATAGGTTTGTTATATGTGAGTTGGTTCAATGATGGCTTGAGTCTGTCTTGCAGCCTGGCTTTCACCAAGCTGCCATCACCAACTTTCTCCTTTGAATGAAGGACTTGGTAGTAAGTGTATCATTTAGTTGCTTAATTGGGTTTCTGCCAGAAAGGCTGTGTGCTAGAAAGCATGCATTACAATGTTTATTGGGAAAATGGCCACATTACCAAAATACTGGCAAAACTCCTGTCACCCACTGCAGCTTGGATGACATTATTTCTACAGGATCAACTCAAATATTATTGAGACTTATTGTGTTTGCTTAGATAAACCTTGATAAACTTCAGTTTGTATATCCTGAGGGTATTGAAAAGTTGCTTGGAGGAAATGTAGCCTGCTGTGTTTGAACCTAGCCCAATTTGTTCATGGTTTGGGGGTTCTCTTGGACCAAGGCCTACTGCTGGATAAACAGGTAGGTACTGTGACGGAGCACTATTGTAACCAGCACTGAAGGACCAGAGCCTTGAGGAGATTATGGATGCCTTATTTTCCATGGAGGCTCAGATCACCATAGTTGCCAGGGCTGCCTTTTACTATCTACAGCAGGTGAGACAGCTGGCTCCCTACATTTCCGTCCAGAATCTGACCACAGTGATCCATGCAATGGTCACTTCTAGACTGGATTACTGCAATTCACTCTACGCAGGCTTGCTGTTGAATCTGCCCCCTAAACTCCAGCTGGTGCAAAATGCAGCATCGCACCTGCTTGCTGCAGTGCCCATACGGGCGTGCATGTTGCCAGTGCTCTGCCAGCTGCACTGGCTACCAATTGAGTACCAGATCCAGCTCATGGTTTGGTTTTGACCTTTAAAGCCCCAAACGGACTGGGACCAGTATATCTGCAGGACTGCCTCTTCCCGTACACCCCCCTCCCCCGAGACCTTTATGCTCCATGGATCAACATTTGCTGGTAATCCCTGACCCAAAAGAAGTCCAGTTAGCTCCAACCTGGGCCAAGGTTGTATTCTGTCCTGGCCCCTACCTGGTGGAACAAGCTTCCATTGAAGATTAGGGCTCTGTGGGGACTGCTGCAGTCCTGCAGGGCCTGTAAGACAGAGCTGTACCACCAGGCCTTTAATTGAAGCTGTGGACATCTTGTCAATCTGTGGCCTCCCTGCTGCAGCGGCCCTGCTAAAAGCATTCTATTGTGTCAACCTGCTACCTTGGGGTTATGTCATGTGTTTTATACTAGCTGGAGGATGTATGGGAGGAGCTGATGTAAATTGACATCACCATCTGCAGAATTTGAGTTTGTTTTTAAAATGCTATATTGTTTTATATGAACTTAATTTTAACTTTTATTCATTGTTGTTACCTGCCCTGAGCCCATTGAGGGAAGGGTGGGTTATAAATAGAAAATAATAAATATGTATTAATTTTAATAACAAATGATAATGTGCTATTACAATATATTACAGTATAATAAATTGTTTTAAAATTGAGAAAATAATAAATAAATAAGCAAGCAAGCAAGCAGGTGGCAGCTGCTTCCAGGAGTGACTTTTACCAGCTGCGGTTGGTTAGCCAATTGCGGCTTTTCCTGGGCAGAAAAGATTTGCCCCCTGTGGTGCATGCCTTGGTTGCATCTAGATTAGATTACTGCAATGTGGTCTACATGTGACTGTCCTTAAGAAGTGTGTTGAAACATGGTACAGAATGGTACATCCTGCAGCCAGGATGTTGACTAGTAGGGACCATATCACTCCAGACTTGGCCCATCTTCACTCCAGACTTGGCCCATCTTCACTGGCTCCCAGTTTATTTCTGGGCACAGTTTCAAGGTGCTGCTGTTGACCTTCAAAGCCCTATGTGGTTTTGATCAACATACCTGAAGGTCTGCTTACTTCCTTACAAATCCACCTGATCACCTTCCAAGACCTAATTTTGGGTGCTTCCACCTTCTGAGATAAGGTGGATGGCAACCTGGGAGAGGGCCTTCTTGGTCACATCACCAAAGCTCGAGAACTCTCTCCTCAGGGAGGTTCATCTATCCTGCTGCAGTCTTCTGCCGGTGGGTGAAGACATTTTTGCTCCATTTGGCATCCCTTCAATATTCCCTACTTTCTACCCAATGTTTTAATTGTTGTTATTATATTATGTTTTGTATGTATTTAAACTCTGTTTTTAAAACTTTTTAATGATGCTTATTAGCATGGTGGATTTATTGGTTTTGAGATATGATTTTATCATGTACATTTTAAATTATTAGCCATTTTAAATTATTGTAAAGGCAGAAAGGCAAAGTACAAATTTTGTAAATAAATATTTTTGGTTCCTCCTTTCTGATAGAATGCAGTAGCTCAGTTGAGTCTGGACTGGTGCTTTGTTTAAAATAGGGCATGGTTCTGAACCATATCATACTGTGGTTTTAAATTATTAGTTTAAACGCTGTTTTAAATGTAATTGTACTTTTAAATGTTATGAATTTTATTGCTGTATTATTGTAATTATTTATTTATGTCATGTAAGCCGCCCTGAGCCTGCTTCGGTGGGGAGGGCGGGATATAAATTAAAAATTATTATTATTATTATTATTATTATTATTATTATTATTAAGAAGGGAGGGAATTGTTAAGCTGTTCTTGAAAAAGCAATCCTTGCATCCAGCTGATGCAAACAACTATCAGCTGTTTGGAAATATTTTGAGCAATGTATCCTGTGCAAAGCTGTGTAGAGTCAAGAGAGTAGTCTGTACAATTACACGACCAGGGGGGAAATCACTTACTGATTTGATTCCCAATCATAACAAATAGTCTAGAAGAGGCTGATCTGCCTTTACATCGCTTTACATAGCTATTGCATTGGCGCCTGCAGAGTACATTACATATCATCTGTGCCATACAGATCATCTTACTTAGTGTGTCAAAGGTATCCATGTCTTCAAAAGTAAAATCTGGTCACAGTTTCCTATGCTGTGATTTTATCCAAGTTACATTACTGTAGTATGTTGTGCATGGGGCCTCCTTTGAAGACTGTTCAGAAACTGTTAGTTCAAAAGTGCAGCGGCAAAGAATATTGCTAGACCAGAGGTGGCCATACTGTGGCTCAGGAGGCACATGTGGCTCTTTCACACATATTGTGTGGCTCTCAAAGCCCCCACCACCCCATCAGCCAGCTTGGAGAAGGCATTCTTTCTTTAAATCACTCGAGTCAAGCATTTTCAGATTTTCTCAGGAAATATGAAATAGTGAATGTTTTCAAAAGAAACTGGAAGATAAAGGCAGATAGACTGTTTCCCAGATGTTTCTAGGAAGCAGGGTATTAAGACAAGGGCCCTCCATAGTTTGACCCCAGCATCTGGTATTCAGTGAGATCCTGTATTTAAACATGAAGGTTCCATAAGAAAATGAAAGCCTGAGATTCCCCCAGACACCTAATTCTAAATATAAGACTTCTTAAAAATAAAAAATATATATATGAAAAGATGCGATTTTGGAATCAAATCAGTATAAGACTATCTCCAAATAAACTACTACTAATCTAAACTCATTTAAGAAGTAACAATAAATGCTTTCCTTTTCCACTTCATTGGGATGGTAATTTGCATCTTCATTTCTTTCCTGTGTGGATCCTAGCCAGATTTCTCTGATTTATTATAATTTGGCAGAGTTCCCCTGAATGTTTTCCAGTTGTTCACACAGACTGTGCTGTTGATGAGATTTAAGCTAATCAGATTATGTTGAAAGAACACTATTTAAACAGCTGCAGGGGACAACATGAACTCAGCAGACATCTTGTGTGTGCTCTGTCTGAAGCACCAGCTTTCCAGCACATGGGTTAGCATGTTCTTCCTGCCCCCGCACCCCAAAAAAGTATTGTTATTCTGGGAATACAGACAATGCAAGAATTTTTGTAATTGGCTTACTTCAATCAACTGAGATCCTGTAATCTGTACACAAGAGGACTATGAAGTGCTGTCAAAGAAAAGACATTTGTGTGATCTATGAGAGAGATGGCTAGACTTGAGAGAACTCTGACAAATGTGGGGTTTTGTGTTGGTTTCAGTTTTGGAAGCCTGCTATTTCTAGATAGATGCAATGCTGTAACAAAATTAACCACTGCCCTCAGACTGCTACTGACTCAAAATATAAAGTCCAACCATTTTGTTTTTATTTTTTTAAACTCTGGCAATTTTAGCACATATGTGCTATTAGGGATATTGACAATGGATTCTGAACAGTTACACCATTCTAAGGTTATTGACTTCAATGGATTGAGAAGGGTGTACCTCCATTTAGAGTTGTACTGTGAGGTGTAGAAAGAAGATAAGACTAATTTAACGTTTTAAAATTTTTATTAAAGGGTTGCACTGAAGTATTAACAAGCCAAACTTGCACTCTTGGTCCTCCAATGGCTATATTTTTAAAAACTCAGATTCATAGTGTAATAGCATAATTTGTGTGCAAGTAAAAGACCACATTTTTGAGTGTGAAGTCAAATGGACTTTAGAAAGCCTTACTAACAACAAAGCAAGTGGAGATGATGGTATCCCAGTTGAGCTATTCAAAGTCCTAAAAGATGATGGTGTTAAAGTGATGCACACATTATGTCAACAAATTTGGAAAACACAAGAGTGGCCACAGGATTGGAAAAAATCACTTTATATTCCAATCCAAAAGAAGGGTAATGCCAAGGAATGTTCAAACGATCGCACCATTGCATTCATTTCACATGCCAGCAAGGTCATGTTAAAGATCCTGCAAGCTAGGCTTCAGCAGTATGTCGATCAGGAACTACCAGAAGTTCAAGCTGGGTTTCAGAGAGGTAGAGGAACTAGAGATCAAATTGCCAACATTCGATGGATTATGGAGAAAGTACAGGAGTATCAGAAAAATGTCTATTTCTGCTTCATTGACTATGCTAAAGCCTTTGATTGTGTGAATCACAACAAACTGTGGCAAGTCCTTAAAGAGATGGGAGTACCAGACCACCTCACATGTCTCCTGAGAAACCTGTATAAGGGTCAAGAAGCAACTGTCAGAATGGGATATGGAACAACTGATTGGTTTAAAATAAGAAAAGGAGTTCGACAAGGATGTATATTGTCACCCTGCTTATTTAATTTATATGCAGAGTACATCATGCGGAATGCTGTCCTGGATGAAGCACAAGCTGGAATTAAGATTGCCGGGAAAAATATCAACAACCTCAGATATGCAGATGACACTAATGGCAGAAAGTGAGGAGGATCTAAGGAACCTCTTTTTGAGGGTGAAAGAGGAGAGCACAAAAGTAGCCTTGAAACTCAACATCAAAAAGCTAAGATCATGGCATCTGGCCCCATCACACCTTTGCAAATAGAAGGAGAAGACATGGAAGTAGTGACAGACTTCACATTTCTGGGATCCAAGATCACTGCAGATGGTGACTGTAGCCATGAAATTAAAAGACATTTGTTCCTTGGGAGGACAGCTATGATAAACCTGGGCAGTATAATAAAAAGTAGAGACATCACCCTGCCAATAAAAGTCAGTGTAGTCAAAGCGATGGTATTCCCAGTAGTAATGTATGGCTGTGAGAGCTGGACCTTAAGGAAGGCCGAGCGCAGAAGAATAGATGCTTTTGAGATGTGGTGCTGGAGAAGACATTTGAGAGTCCCTTGGACTGCAAAAAGATCAAATCAGTCCTAAGGGAAATCAACTCAGACTGTTCCCTGGAAGGTCAGATGCTGAAGCTCAAATACTTTGGCCACCAAATGAGAAGGGAGCACTCCCTGGAGAAGGTCCTGATGCTAGGAAAGACAGAAGGCAAAAGAAGAAGGGGACGACAAAAGATGAGATGGCTGGACAGTATTACTGATGTAACAAACACTATTTTCAGCAGACTTCAGAGGATGGTGGAAGACAGGAGGGCCTGGCATGACTTTGTCCATGGGGTTGCAAAGAGTTGGACTCGACTGTGCGACTGAACAACAAAAAAGACCACAGGTAATGCTGAAGATTGCTTTAAAATGCCTGCTGTAACATTCTTTCTGCTGCTATTCATATCCTTAAAAAGGAAATCCATTGTTCCAAGTTTGAATTAATGTGCTTTTATCTTACTTGGATATATGGACATAAATGATTTAGTGGATTATGCCCACAAACATATGAATCCCAGGAGCCGTTTCTTCTTTTGTTCTATCCTAGCTACTAAAGAACAGTCTAAGTTGCTGCGGAGGTGGAAGGCCCATTGCATCTTTGGGTCCTGTTGCTCAGTCAGTTCTCTCCTACATCTGACAAAAAGGCATCACAGAAAGGCTTATATAATAATGCATGTTTTAAAGTGCCAGTAGACTGTTTTTTGGTGGAATTTCTCTGTATGAATTAGTTGTTCACTTGTTAGATTTTAAATATAAAAGGCAAAGCACACACACTTGCTCATATTGTCTCTCAGTGTGTGTATATGTATATGTGTGTGTATATACACACACTCACACATACATATATATATATACACACACATACAGTGTGTGTATATCTATCTGTCTGTCTTTCTAGATATGCACACACCTCTAACTCTAGAAACATAGAACTGGAAAGGACCTCAAGGGTCATCTAGCCCAACCTCCTGCACAATGCAGGAAAGTCACAGTTACCTCTCCCCCCAGACCCTCAGTGACCACTGCTACTTGCCCAGCAGAAAGCAAAAAATCTCCAGATCCCAATCTGGTCTGGAGGAAAATTCTTTCCTGACCCCAAAGTGGTGATCAGCATTACCCTGGACATATAAGAAACATCAGAACATAAGAAAGGGCCACAAGAGCTGAGCACTCGGTCATCCCTTCCTGCCCTTCTCATAATCTGCCTAAATTCATAGTCATAGAATCAATATTATTGTCAGATGGCCCTCTAGCCTCTGCTTAAAAACCTCCAGAGCTCACCACCTCCCAAGGAAGCTTGTTCCACTGATGAACTCCACTTCTTCCTTATATTTAGCTGAAAATTCTTTTAATTTAATTTCAGTTATTTTAATTTCAATTTGGTAGTTCTGTCCAACATTCCAGGGCAACAGAAAATAACTCTTGCTCCATCTTCTATATGACAGCCCTTCAGATTCTTGAAGGTGGTTATATATAATCTTTAATTCATTTTCTCTTGAGGTTAAAAATACTCAGTTCCTTCAACCTTTTCTCATAGGACTTGGTTTACAGATTCCTCACCATATTTGTTGTCCTCCTCTGGACTCATTCCAGCACATCAACAACTTTCTTAAACTGTGGTGCCCAGAAACTGTTTGGGGAAAGACAGGTTTCATCAAAGGCAGAGCTGTTACCATGTGTTCTAACCCACTTCCCACCCTATGAATTAGTCTGCTGATGGGAGGTAGATTTGTTGTTTGGTTAACTTGTGTTTTAATTTTTGTGTTATTGTTTTGTATTGTAAGATGATTTAGAGAAAATCTGGTTAAAATAAAATTAAAATATGTCCCAGACTGATTCCCCACTTGCCTTATTCTGGTCTACTTGCTCTTTTTCCCACAGCGCTTCTGCTGGATTTTGCACAAGCTGCCCCAGGGCAGTGAGTTGCCTCACCTCTTTTCAAGTTCCCTCCACGGCAGGCAGAAACTGGTTTTCAGAGGATCCTGCCTGCTGTGGAGGGAATTTGAAGAAAGGTGGAGAATTTGAAGAAAGGTGTATAAGATGTTGTTAGCCGCCCTGAGCCTGCCTAGGCGGGGAGGGCAGGATACAAATAAAATTTTACCTTACCTTACCTTACCACCCCGAGGCAGCTTGTGCAAAATCCAGCAGAAGCACCTCTGGAAAAGGAGCAACAAGACCAGAACAAGGGAAGTGGGGAATCAGTCCCAGTTCAGCTAGATTTTTCTACTGACAGACCTACATTTATAGAGCAGTTCTGTGTAGAGTTTTTAAAAAAGTAAAGGTAGTCCCCTGTGCAAGCACTAGTCGTTTTTGACTCTGGAGTGACGTCATGAGACGTTTCCTTGGCAGACGTTTTATGGGGTGGTTTGCCATTGCCTTCCCCAGTCAAGCTGGGTCCTCATTTTACTGACCTCGGAAGGATGTAAGGCTGAGTCAACCTGGAGCCGGCTACCTAAACCCAGCTTCTGCCGGAATCAAACTCAGGTCGTGAGCAGAGCTTGGACTGCAATACTGTCTAAACTCACTGCTTTCAGTGGGTTTAGACTGAAGTAACTCCGCATAAGCTTCCAGTGTAATTCTCCTGTACTGGCTGTGTGTGGACTAATCCTGGCTTTTGCTCGCAGGATATTATCAGAGTCTAATAATTAATTTGAGTTCTGCCCTCTAGCCTTTTCCTGGGTTGTTGTGATGACCCAAGTCACATTATTAATGCAAGGCAACATTTATAACTGACACAGTATTTTTTGTACTTGGGGATGAGAAATTTTCTTGGCAAGCCAGCTCTTGATCTGTTGTTTAGGAAGGTCTCTGACCCCTAAGTTCAAAAGACTTCATCACTAGCCAACATTGTCTTGATGACAGCAGAGAACTGTGCTAAGGACTGGTAAAAACAAGTGTGGTACCAAGAGAGGCATGGTGCCAGTAATAGCTCTCAATGGGGAGTATAAAGTAAGTGGAAACGTAAGATAATTTTTAACACCAATTTTATGAACCATCACAAGTGCTTTAGTTGCTAGTGATGCAAAATAGTATCCTCCTTGAAGCAGTTTCTATTTTTGGCACTTGCAAATGTTCCCTGCAACTGACTGAATTTCCTTTGTGACGAAAGTCTGGAACTGTTGTCTGCTGTGTTCAAGGAGCTGTCAAGCTAAAAGCTATTGTAGCTCACTGCTTCATTTTTCTTTTGACCTAAAATAAAATGTGGCCTTTGGGAGTTTCTTACATGCTGTGAGGTAGGAAATTAGTGGCTTCTCGTTTATTACATTAAATATCAATTTGACAGGCCCAGAAAACAAAGGCATTTTACACAAGATGATTAAAAGATGACTTGGTGGGTTCAAAGGTCCATGTAGTCCAGCATCATGTCAAACAATGGCCAGCTACTTGGCCATAGTCAGCAACCCAGCAGTGTTGCCTCAGTTTGTTTCCAACATTTGCTATTAGAGAAGGAAGGGTTTTTTTAACTATAATATCACTGACAGACCTATTGTCACGTTCTCAGAGCTCATGACACCTATTTTCTGTTATTTTGTAGAAATCCTTTTTTAAAAAGCCATCTGAACTTTTGGGCAACTTGTAGCAATTAATTATTCCAGCACTTTATTTGCCCTTAGCACTTCCTTATGCTAACCTGACATTGGACTGACTTAGGTGTTGCTGTCATCTTACAACATATGACATATTTTGCCTACTGCAACACATTCATATGTTTCTCATTCATGGCTAGAAGGGAAATTTTGGAGGAATTTTTGTGTTCCTTGAGCTTTTGCCTGCCATTTTCTAGAACTTTGTAATACTAGACTATTATGGTTTTTTAATTCAGCACTGTGTCCTTTGTACTCTGCTTGCTGCTTTCCAGTGTCCTTGGTAGCTGACAATTTAGTCATTGCTCCACGTTACATTTGGCATACTTCTACAATGTAAGTTTCAGCACTTACTGATAACAGTTGTGTAATGCAAGGGCAGAATTTTCCAGGAAGAAATGTAACAGCATGACCAGCACTGAGGAACCCCACTAAAGATTAGTATTTGGTTCATTCACCTTGCTATTGTTGCCCTGGAATTAACATATTTTTGGTTTCAGAAAAAAGAAATTTGATCTAGCAACAGTGGGTTTGAATTCTATTTGTTCCGGCTGGTGAAAGGTACTGATACCAAAAGAAAGGTGTCTTGGAGAAGGGGACTGACTCTTCTCTTCCACCGCAGATGATAACTTTATATCCATACTATTTCCAGATTCCAGTGACCCATGGGGCCTTTGGGGGAGGGGCACAACAAGCTACAGTGGCAGATTGGAGGATGAAAAGTGTCCTTCTCTTAGTACTGATCCAAGCAAATGTTATATCTTTATGACCACTTTAATTGGTGTATGTTCCTCATAAATCTTAGTGGCATCTTTATAATCCCCACGATGTACCCTCCTTGAGTCTTCAAAAGTGAGAATAGTTCCTTTTTTTGTGTGGAGAAGTAGTGAGGTTTGTGTGAAAAGTCCAATATAATGGTTATGGGAGGTTGCTATCAGCATTCTCTGCTGTCTACATTCTCTACATCTCCAGGGTTGGACTCAGCCACGGCTCTGGAGAGTAACTGGCTGCCGGTAACAAGCAGAGCTAAGCCACAGCAGCTCCACCAGCTCTGCAGGAATCACTTGGCTCAGATCCTTCAAAAGAAGCAGTGATCAGTGTTACCATACTCGTAGGCAGTGGGTGAACTGTCAGTGCTGCTGACTGGGTCTGTGCAGAGTGGCTCCTGGAGTGCTGGGCTTGTTTCTGGGCCATTTAAGCTTGCCAGTCCATCCATGAAATTTCTTCTGTTCTCTTGTACTTCCTCTTTGCTGCTAGAGATAAATCTGAACAGTCATAAGAGAAAGCAATCTGGTTCAGTTCCTGTGTATGGTAACACTAAGAAAGACCTTTCCGGATGAGATGCCATGGGGCAGTTAGTGAATAAATAAATAGTGAATTACGGTATTATATGATTTTCATGCCCTTCTCTAAAACTGCATTCTGGACTCTGTGTACTATTCATTTACGATTATCTCCTATACATCTAGTAAGTATTAGAGAGGATCTAATACAAGTTCATAGAACTGTAGAACAATTCCTGCAGAGGGAGCCAATAAATATTATATTTCTTCTGTCACACAACTGCTGCTGAATGTAATAGATTATTCAGTCTTTCACAGTTCCCCTCCATACTTCAGGTCTCCTCCCACATGGCATTTGAACATGCTGGTGTCCTGCTCAGCAGGTTGGAGGCAAGTTCCAGGCCATGACAGGTCTATAAGCAAGGGTTCTAGGGCTGCAGACCAAAGTTAAAGCCCAAGGTTCAGTAGCACAGTACATAATCATAGTCCAAAAGTAGTCCAAGGTCAGACAGCAAGGTTCCAGGAACTAAAGCAGGCAGGCAACTGGTAGGATCATCAGCAGGGCTACAGACAAGTTGATCCCACACTGGCTGCAGCCTTTTGCAATGAGTTTCCCTACAGGAGTTCCTGGGTTCTGTGTTAGGCTTCTCACAAGTTCAGTCAGCTTCCCTACTCATGAGGAGTACTGGGGCCCAGATCCTGTTGTGACTCATCTGTTTCTCCTAAAATTTCTTCAGCAGATGGGAGGCCTTGGACTAGCCCTTTGCCTCCTCTGCTCCTGGGGTACTTGTGGGGGGTCTCCAGGTATGAGGGCTGTACTCATTCAGGGTCCCTTTCAGAGAGGCATTGAAAAGTCCATGTCACTGGGGGAGGGGCGGTCTGCCAAGGTGGGACTGGGGACAAGTTGTCCTCCTGCTCTGAGGACTCCTCTCCCCATGCTAATGTAGGGTGGTCCATGATACCACGTCCTGTAATTCTCAGTGTGGCCTTTTTGTTGTTTGATCATGTTCATTCTATATTGTAGTTATATTTATATAACTGTTGGATAAAAGAAGACAGAAGGGGATAGAAGTTAGATTTTTTTCCAGGGTTTTTTAAAAGGTTGATGCTCTAGCAGCCGTAGGTCTTACCTATTATCTGGTCCCAAGCAGCTGGTGGCCTTTTGACTTGGCCCACTCAGGGATATTATAGCTGTCATCTTTGAATTGGCAACTTGCTCCCCACCCCCAAAGGCTTTTCAGCTTTTTTCTTTAGGGATAGATAAAGAAAAGCCTTTCAGAGTTTTGTATCTTTTTGTCAGTGAGGTGGCAGTAGTCTACCCCAGGGGTGGCCAACGGTAGCTCTCCAGATGTTTTTTGCCTACAACTCCCATCAGCCCCAGCCAGCATGGCCAATGGCTGGGGCTGATGGGAGTTGTAGGCAAAAAACATCTGGAGAGTTACCGTTGGCCACCCCTGGTCTATCCAATAATCCCCAAATATGTAAACTTGCTCCCACCCTCCAGTATTCTGGCCAATAAGTGCAAAGGCCCTGGGACAACTGATAGGCTTTCATTTGTACACTTTATAATATTGTGTTGGTACAGAATACAAGCAAAGAAGTGTGAAAAGAGGTAACTACATGTATTTACATTTAGGCTGCTCTGTAGTGATTTCCTGCACTATTAGACTCCCACACCACAATATTTTTTTCCTGCAGGCCTGACTAGTCAATTTAGGGTTTTTTAAATGCATGATTCACTTAGGTAGTAATTACTTAAAAAACCTAAAGAGAGCCAGTTTGGTGTAGTGGTTAAGTGTGCGGATTGTCATCTGGGAGAACCAGGTTTGATTCCCCGCTCCTCCACTTGCACCTGCTGGAATGGCCTTGAGTTAGCCATAGCTATTGCAGGAGTTGTCCTTGAAAGGGCAGCTGCTGCAAGAGCTCTCTCAGCCCCACCCGCCTCACAGGGTGTTTGTTGTGGGGGGGTGGAAGGTAAAGGAGATTGTGACCGCTCTGAGACCGAGATTCAGAGTATAGGGTGGGATATAAATCCAATATCATCATCATCTTCTTAAAGGAGTAGTTTGTAAGAAAAAATCCTTCTCCAAAGAACTACTTTTGTCCCAACAGTCAACACAGTTCTGCTAAATTTTTTTTAATGTATCCAATAGCTACTAAGATAATCCGAGGTTTCATATATCAGTCAGTACCTAACAGCTGGATGTTTTAGTTATTGTAGAAACTCAACAATCTTCTTCGTGGTCTCTGTGCATTCACACATATGGGTAATCCGCAGGATTGGTCCCAACCTCGGAGAATTCAAAGCAATCTTGATCGCAGATCTGGCGCGCCTCCCACTCGTCCTGGGGAGGAGGCAGGCACTGCGCATGCCTGGACGAGGGGGAGGCGCTTAGCCACTCAGTTTCTTCCTTACCGCCGACCGGATCGCACCTTCCTCGCTGATCTCCAACGCTTCATTGCAATCTTCAACGTTCACCTTCTCTTCGCTTCAATTCTTCGCTTCAATCTTCACCTTCTCCTTGGTATCGTAAAAAAAAAAAAAAAAAAAAAGACTTCTCTTCTACTATCTTTCCGGACTTCTCCCTCCCCCCCCCCCCGGGCGGATGGAAGGAAGGGACAAAATAACTTTTAAACGTTGCACCCGCTGCGCTTCCAAAATCCCTTCGTCCGACGGTCACTCTCTTTGCCTTTTTTGCCTCGGAGAAGCTCACCGTACGGACTCCTGCGTGCACTGCAGCCAGTTTGGCAAACAGGCCCGCAAAAATCGTGCCGCGAGGCTCAGGAGCCATCTTATGGAGACCTCCCTCCGACCGACCACGCCGCATGGCGAACAACAACAACTCGCGCCATCTTCCCCACTTCTCGCGGGAGAGACGCAGTCGGCAGCTTCTACGACTCAAGGTCCCTGCAAGCCCAAGTCTGGCAAGCACACCAAAAAGTCGGATGACACCAGAAAGCGCCGCCGCTCCGATTCTGCCCACGCGGACCCGACGGGCAATCTAAGCTCTAAGAAGCCTAAGACCCGGCCATCAGATCAAACCGGACAACACTCGGGTTCGAATCCGACCACGAGCTCGACCGCAACTAAACAGAAGGCATCGAACCTGACCGCACATGGCTCGGGCTCGATCCCGAAAACTCCGACATCGAAGTCGATGGCAACACCGTCTGTCACACCGTTAGAAATCGTGCGCATCTCATCTAAGTCCCCATCGATATCGAACTCTCCACCGGACCAGATACTGGAGACCCACTCTCCTATATCCGTCAGCAGTCACCGTCCTCTCGACCCTCGTAAATTCGTGGACCTCTCACAGCCGCTGGACGCCCACGCTCTGACCCGAGAGCCTTCGACCCCTAGAGTCCTTCCAACCAGACCAAGATCCCGCAGTCGCCGACGGTCACACAGCCGCCGCAGGGAGAGATACTATTATTACTCCCCGTCGAGATCCAGGTCCCCGTCCCCTCGGGACCGAAGGCGACGCCGACGATCTCCGTCCTACGAGGTCTACCGCACAGACCCGAGAGACCGTCACTACTGCACCTATCATGACTCTCCTCGGTACCGGGACCGCATGGACAGACCAGACCGAACCCGTTACCGAGATGCGTCTCCACGCAGACATCACCCTGATTTGGACACATCGCTTCGGCATCGTGACGACCCCACGCGTCGTAGCGCCGAACCGAAACTCCCTTCACCACTCGGATCCGTGCGCACTGTTCCTGACAAACAGCCAGCACCCCTCCAACTCCAGCCTGACCCGCACCAAGAAACCGAGGACGACTCCGAGCAGGAACTCTCCGACTCCGACCACTCTTCGGGCTCGGACTTACAGTCTCCTGACTCCGACATAGCAAAGCCAGCGGAACTATCGCCGTCAGAGGGCCCAAAGTCATACCTCGACCTTGTCTCGAATATGGCGAACTCACTGAACCTGAAGCTCAACACCGACGCGCCCAGAGTTTCGGACGTCGTATTCGACCTAGTTCATGCGGATCTGCCATCAAGTTCTTCTCTCCCCATGCTCCCTGTCCTTCTGGAAACGCTTAAGGAAGCATGGGACAAACCGGCATCGGTACCGCCAACATCCAAAAGGGTTGAAGCCCTTTATAAGATACATGCACCGGACTCGAAGTTTCTATTCACACACCCGGCTCCGAACTCGATCATTGTCCATTCCTCGTCGAAGTCCAAACAAACCAGGCACCCAGTGCCCCCAGAACGGGAAGGCAAAAAGCTCGACACCATCGGGAGGAAGATATACTCCCTCACAACGGCCACGACTAAGATACATAATTACATGGCATGCTTCTCAGCATACGCCTACAACTTGACCACCTTCCTTAACACACTGATCCCATCTCTACCTGAGGCATCCCAGAAATCAGCGACCAATGCCTTGCAGGAGCTAGCCAGAGTAAGCAAACAGCAGATCAACACTGCTCGTCACGCTGCACAGTGTTCCTCCAAAACCTTGGCCTCAGCCATAGCCCTTCGCAGACACGCGTGGCTTAGATCCTCGTCCCTCCAACCTGACATCAAGTACAAGGTTGAGGATTTGCCCTTCGATGGCCTTGGCTTATTCAATGCAACTACGGATGACATTCTCACATCAGTAGACGACGGCAGGAAGAGGGCGAAACGACTGGGAGTCTCGCAACATCCAGCCCAATTCGGCAAGCACAGGAACTGGAGGCCCAGCCATTATAAGGGAACCAGGTCCCCGAGACAACAGGAGTCATGGCGACGCAAACCACCACAATCTAAACCCTCCTTTCAGCACCGACGCCCTCAAACAGCCAAGAAACCTGCAGCTACCTCCAAACCGTCTCTTTGACCACCCTGCCCCGAGCCGTCCAGTTTCCCCCCATCAGCCGCAGCCTTCCACACACACTCGTCTGCAACCGTTCTACCCTGCCTGGAGAGACATCACTTCGGACTCCTGGGTCCTCGCCATCATTCAAAGGGGCTACCTAATAGAATTCGCATCCACTCCGAAACACCACAGATTCCTCACCACACCTCCGTCCACTCCCCTGCAAGCGGAAATCGCGTCTCTGCTGGACAAAGGCGCGATAGAACCAGTTCCACCTCAATACCATCGCACCGGATTTTATTCCCGCTACTTCCTGGTGCCAAAGAAGGACGGTGGACTCCGCCCCATCCTCGACCTCTGCAAACTCAACCTGCACATAACCTACAAGAGATTCCGTATGATCACACTCCAGGCAATCCTCCCGCTCATCCCAGAACAAGCATGGATGGCGTCCATAGACCTTCAGGATGCCTATTTCCACATCACAATCAATCATCGTCACAGAAGGTTTCTCAGGTTCGCCATCGGGGAACAGCACTTCCAGTTCTGCTCCCTCCCGTTCGGCCTATCCACAGCCCCGAGGGTTTTCACCAAGTGTATGGCAGTGGTAGCAGCCACACTACGTCAGCAACACATATCAATTTACCCGTACATAGACGACTGGCTGATCGTCGCACACTCGAAGGAACAGCTGCAACTGGACGTCTCCGCTACCCTCTCTCTCCTGGCCACCCTAGGCCTCCAAGTCAACCTATCAAAGTCCAAACTGGCTCCTACCCAGCGAATCCAGTTTATAGGAGCAGACATCTCCACAGTCTCTCAAACGGCCTCCCTACCTCAAGACAGAGTACTCAGTATACAGGCTCTGGCCACCACCATCATCGCCCAGCGATCGCAAACAGCCCTCACATTCCAGAGAATGTTAGGCCTCATGGCAGCAACCACCGCAGTTTTGTGCTTCGCGAAGCTGCACATGCGACCCCTGCAGATGTGGTTCGTCAGGACCTTCCATCCGCACACACAGCACCAGTCCACGCTACTCACCCTACCGCCACACATCATAACATCCCTCAAGTGGTGGACAATGGAACGTCACCTCCGCAAGGGCATGCCGTTCAAACAGGCACCCCCCTCGGTGATTGTCACCACAGACGCCTCCAAGTGGGGATGGGGAGCCCACTTGGGAACCCTCACAGTACAGGGCCAGTGGTCAGACCACGAACGCTCTCTCCACATAAACTGCCTAGAGCTCCTCGCAGTGCACAAGGCCTTACGGTCCTTCCTCCCATCGCTGAGGAACCAGCACGTCCAGGTCACCTCCGACAACATCGCCACGGTCTTCTACATCAACAGACAGGGAGGCACCGCCTCCATCAGACTCTGCAAGAGGGCCCTGGCGTTGTGGCACTGGAGCATAAGCCAGGGCATCTTCCTCACGGCTGTTCACCTACCAGGAACCGAAAACACCCAGGCAGATGCCCTGAGCCGCCACTCGACCAACAACCACGAGTGGTCCATCAACAGCAAATACATCCGACAGATCTTCAGCATCTTCGGGACCCCGAAAGTAGATGTATTTGCTTCACCATCAAATGCCCAATGCATCCACTTCTACATGAGGGGTCCTCCGTCTCATCTCTCCAAGGGGGACGCCTTCCTCCAAACGTGGAAGGGAGCACTCCACTACCTCTTTCCCCCCGTTCCACTTATCACCAGAGTTCTACAGAAAATTCAAGTAGACCGCACGAATTGCATCCTAATAACCCCATGGTGGCCCCGCCAGCCATGGTTTACAACCTTGCTGCTTCTGTCCAACAATACATTCCTCCTACTTCCTCAAGCGCAGGACCTCCTCTTCCAACAGGACGGCAAGGTCCTGCATCACAACCCAGCATCACTCAAATTGACAGCTTGGAGGATCAGTTTCTAGAGTTTCCCCCTGAGGTCCGCCAGGTCCTAGTGAATTCCAGAAAGCCATCCACTAGAAAATCCTATCTACTTAAGTGGAAGCGTTTCTCTCACTATGCCTCACAGCATAACTTCGACCCCAGCTGCGCCACCATATCCCAGGTGCTAACCTATACCCTAACGCTCTCCAGGGCGGGGCTCTCATACTCTTCACTGAAGGTACACCTGGCAGCCATCTCAGCCTTCCACCCCCGCATTGGGGGCACGACTGTCTTCTCTCACCATGCTACCAGAGCCTTCCTCAAGGGCATCATTCGCCTACACCCACCAGTCAAACAAATTCTTCCTACCTGGAGCCTCTCTCTCGTCCTAAGCCAGCTCATGAAACCACCTTTTGAGCCCATGGCTTCTATTCCACTACACCTGCTGTCATGGAAGACAGCCTTACTCATGGCTCTCACCACAGGCAAGAGGGCCAGCGACATCTGTGCACTCAGGGCGGACCCACCATATACGATCTTTCACAATAGCACGGTGGTCCTCAGACCCGACCCGACATTCCTGCCAAAGGTCGTCTCTCCCTTTCATCTGGGAAGACAATCAACCATACCAGCCTTCTTTCAGCACCCCACGGATGCAGGGCAAAGGGCGCTCCATAACCTGGACGCACGTAGGGCCCTAGCCTTTTACATAGACAGAACCCGCCAATTCCGTAGAGACCCTAGACTCTTTGTCGCGTACGCCGCCCACAACAAGGGCAGCAAAATATCTACTCAGAGACTTTCCAAGTGGCTCGTTGCCGCTATTGAACTCTGCTACCAACTGGCGAAACAGCCAGTTCCTCAACACATACGAGCCCACTCGACCAGAGCCGTGGCTACCTCGTCAGCCTTCATGAGGGGCATCCCTATAGAGGACATCTGCGCTGCAGCCGTCTGGTCCTCTACATCTACCTTCGCCTCGCACTACGCTCTTGACGTCCGTGCCCGGCGTGATGCCTCCTTCGGACAAGCAGTGCTGCGCTCCATCTTCGACTAACCACCGTGAGTACTATACTCTTTACGTTTTTGTCCTAACCATGCATATTCTTACAGATCCAGCACCCACCTCCGAAGAAATAGCTCGCTAATCACCCATATGTGTGAATGCACAGAGACCACGAAGAAGATGGACAGGTTTCTTACCTGTAACTGTGATCTTCGAGTGGTCATCTGTGCAATCACACAGACCCACCCAGCCTTCCCCGCTGCTGGACGCTCATCTAGCACATTCGTTTCCACCTATCCGGCGGCGGGAAGAAACTGAGTGGCTAAGCGCCTCCCCCTCGTCCAGGCATGCGCAGTGCCTGCCTCCTCCCCAGGACGAGTGGGAGGCGCGCCAGATCTGCGATCAAGATTGCTTTGAATTCTCCGAGGTTGGGACCAATCCTGCGGATTACCCATATGTGTGATTGCACAGATGACCACTTGAAGATCACCAGTTACAGGTAAGAAACCTGTCCCTGTTCTTTCATTTCTTCTTCTGCTGCATAATGCTGTTGCCTTTGTACAGGGAGATGAGCTTTCTTCAAGTTACTGATCAAAATAATGACTGTACACCAGATAAGAACATGGCATGAAGAGAACCTGGAGCATGACATGCGGGGAGGAAGGCTTGTTTTTAATAATAATAATAAATTTTTATTTATACCCCGCCCTCCCCACCGAAGCAGGCTCAGGGCGGCTTACAGGACATGGTGGGTCACACCATGATGTAACAATAAATACAACATAACCATTAAAATACATTTCTTAAACCAGCGATTAAATTAAAATTTAAATTACAGTATAAATTAATGGTGCTACATTCTTAATATACATGTAAACATAGCTTATTGCTGTGATGGTTCCATCTTAATATGCCAGGTGGAAAAGGACGGTTTTTAATAGTTTTGAAATGTGATTTTTATCATGTAGGATTTTAAATTGTTAGCTACCTGGCTGGCCCGTGTAAGGGTAGAAGGGCAGGATGTGAATTTTGTAAGTAAATAAATATTCATATGACCTACCTCCAAGGTAGAAATTTAAACTGAAAGTAATCAGCTGCTGAAGAACAGTGTCAGTGAAACCTCATTTTACCATTTTGAAGAGGTCCTCATTTCTAAGCCTCGTTGATGCGTGTATAAAAAGTTTTGAGTATTTTGAATTAGGGATACCTTGATTCTTGAAGTATAATGCAGTCCATAGTAGGGTACACACAGTGAGGCACATGCCAAGGCCTATTGCCTGGCACAGGGCCCTCCATAGACCAGACATGCTAGACCACAAGACATTGGAGATCATCCCAGACCATTGATGCCACAGAGGTCCTGCAGGTAGTTTCCCCTTTCCTAATGAAAGGGGTGCCTGGAGGAGAAAGTAGAGCATGATTGCTTCAGTTTCCATTATATCCAATTGGTGCTGGCAGGGCATGAAAGAGTACAAAAGGTTGGAGCTGCCTGCACCTTACTTCTATCTGGAAATTGAAGATCACCAAAAAGCCCTCTCAACAGGGCAGTCTCTAATTTCTTGAAAGAAACATTGGACAGGATATAGAGCAGTGATTTTTACTGGCTCGCTTTAGTCATACCAACACCAAACACAGAGAGGAAGGTAGGCTGGGTTTCTATAAGAAAAGCAGATTGAAGTGGAGGTAGACAAGGCAAAGGTGGGATATGCAGTGGGAAGGGTAACTGGAGGCCATCTTGAACCAGTTCCTCCCCAAACCTGGAGCCAGCCCTATATTTCTTTAGTCTTTCAGCACTATTTGTTGGAGAATGGAAAGTCAATTAAACTGCTAGATTCTCTTAACTATGAAGTTAAAATTCTCTTAACTATGAAGTGAATTTTTGTAACAGATGTAGGCAGGGCTTTCTTTGTACAAAAAGCCCAGCAGAAACTCATTGGCATATTAGGCACACACGCCCTGTCACCAAGCCAGCTGAAACTGCGTTCCTGTGTGTTCCTGCTCAAAAAAAGCCCTGGAGGTAGTACATTGTGGATGTAGTTATGGCTTATTTGGTTATTTCCACTGATTTCTAAGTGCCAACTTGCAGCTGAACACCCAACTGTTTTCACTTGGAGGGATGGAATCCTAGATGAGATAATATAACACTAATGTTCAGGGCATCACTACCTTTAAAGAGCAGAAGACAGATTCACCTTTGTAACGTTCCACCTGAATATTTTAGACCTCTATCTATTTTGTCTCTGATGACTGATAATGCTCCATTTGACAGGCATAATGTTGGACTCTGCAAAGAATTCTCATTTTAATTAGATATTAATAGTTTAATTAAATGTCTTCCTGGTAGGAAACCTGATGAAATATGAACTTTCAGAATCCACAAAGCTCATATATTGCATTCCATGTTTGTTCTCTTCTCCCACAGCAAATATTCAAAGAAGAAAATCAATGTTCCTCTAAACAGCATTAACTAATTTCTCTGAGCTAAATCTCACTTTTCATTTCCCCAGGTACTTACTTATGCCATACTTATGCCATCACTTTAATAGATAGTGCACATGCATTTATATTGCCATTTTTGTTGGTATCAGTCCTTCTGTTTTTTTTACTCAGTAAAGCAGTAATTTATTATCAGTGATTCATTCTAAGTGAATGTTTGATGCCTATGGGCTTTGTAGTGGTGTTATCTGTACCAGAATATACAGTGCAAAATGGGAAGGTGCCCTCAAAGAAAGAATGACAGATCATTCCAGCTGGGAATATTAAAATGTGCAAAATAAAAGAGAAGAGCAACTTGCTTGGTTTATTTCCTCCATGAGATGTGGGGAGTTCACTGCAACCTTTGTGTCATTTGTATTCTTCAAAGGGGAGAGTGTTGGAGACTCACTGCCTGTATTTCTAGTCTTGGAAACAGCCAGTGAAAACCTACAAATCTTCTTCCCCTACCACTCCAGAAAGAGGCTAATCAGTTTCCTGTGCCTGATCTTTCTATAAATCCAGTTTTGTTTCTTGTACATATTTTAAACTGTATGTGGCTGGTCAGTTAAGATAGGCTGGGGTGCCTCAGTGAAACGAGTGCTTAAATAATGTGAATTTGTTTCTACTGAACAGTAATAATTCTTATCTGAACAAACTGGGGTTCTAGTTACAGAACAATACATCGTTGATATTTATGGAGAGGCTGTCCTAACCCTAGCTTGTGTGTGCACTTGTGTGCGCATGTGTATAAGTGAATGATAAACTTAACCATTTGGAATAGGGTTGCCAAGTCCAATTCAAGAAATATCTGGGGACTTTGGGGGTGGAGCCAAGATCAAGGCTGTGACAAGCATAATTGAACTCCAAAAGGAGTTCTGGCCATCACATTTAAAGGGATGGCACACCTTTTCAATTCCTTCCTCCCATAGGAAATAATGAAGAATAGGGGCACCTTCTTTTGGGGCTCATAGAATTGGACCCGCTGGTCCCATCTTTTTGAAACTTGGGGGGTATTTTGGGGAGAAACACTAGATGCTATACTGAAATTTTAGTGCCTATACCCCCAAAAACAGCCCCCTCCCCCAGAGCCCCAGATACCCACAGATCAATTCTCCATGATTTTCTATGGGAATAAATCTCCATAGGGAATAATAGAGTTCCCAGCAGACATTTCCCTCCCTTTCCCCCGCTTTCTGACGACCCTGAAGTGGGGGGAGGATCTCCAAACCGGGGGATCCCCTGCCCCCACCTAGGGATTGACAACCCTAATTTGGAACCTGGACCCAACTTCTCAAAGGCAAATTTTGAAGATCAAAGGTATTGCCATATGTGAAAATATTAGATTTTGGTGTGCAACACTTTTAGTGTGAGTGTAAATGGAAATGTTTTCCTGATGGCTTTCTTTTAAGTGATTTTTTTTCTTAGAAGTTCAGTGTGAATAGGATTGCATATTTCTTGTGTAGATGTAGATGCCAAATACAATGTGCAATAATAGAAGTGTCAAATGGGGAAGAAAAGAGCAGAAGAACACTATTACTAGAAGAGTTGATGAGAGAGGGTGGTTTCCTGCTACCCTTTTAATGTTAATTTTAGCATAGGTAAATTTAAGCATTAACTTAATCTTCTGTTTGTTCTAGCTTTTCAAAGTGAGAAAGTGTAAATGAAATGCAATAATCCAGTTTTATTAGTTGATATTTTAAGAATACACAACATATCTAGCACAAGTGAAAATACTAAAATACTTCAAAACTGGTGAAAATATACATCATTGGCAAGCCTTCCCAAATCTGTGCTAAATAAATAAATTTATGACCTGTTGTAATGATTTGAATTTATATATGTGTGTTGCTTTAATTGTTGGTAAGTTTCAGTAGAGAAAGCTGGGTGAAAGAGGGGGAGTGAGTGAGGTGATTGGTTGGTGATTGAGAGAGTATGGGTGGAGCTAAGAAGTATGTGTGGAGAAAGGGAGAGAGAGAAGTCAGTCAGCAGTTAACTCTCAGCAGAGTGACAGTAGTTAATAGTCAGTCATGGTCAGTAAAAAGTCTACTGAGTCTGAGAAGCAGGTTTGCCAGCCTCCAGATGGGGCCTGGAGATCTCCTGCTTTTACAACTAATCTCCAGCTGGCAGAGATCAGCTCCCCTGGAGAAAATGGCTGCTTTGGAGGGTGGACTCCATGGCACTATACCATGCTGAAGCCCCTCCCCAAACCCCGCCGTCTCCCCAAAGTCTCCAGGTATTTTCCAACACAGACCTGGAAACCATAGAAGCAGTCTTCTGATTAGAATCCCATACTAGTTCTGTGAAAGGCATTAAGATTCTAGAGAAGAAAATAGAATACTTTAGAGGACATATTAGGGGCTAGTTGTTGTTTAGCCACACAGTTGAATCTGACTCTTTGTGACCCTGTGGACAAAGTCACGCCAGGCCCTCCTGTCTTCCACCATCCTCCAAAGTCTGCTCAAAATTAGGGGCTACATAGAGAGCCAAATCCTAATTTTGTCAGAGTATTGTAGGAGCATGAGAGACAGAACCTGTCAGAATGAGTTAGGGGGAGAGAGGAGAATTTGAGAGTAAGGAGTATGTGAAGTGAAAGAGTGACACCTCAGTCAGAAGTTATTATTATTCACTGAAGAATTAAGCTATAAACATCTCGAAACCAATATGTGTATTGTACAAATAAAGTTTTATTTTGTTTTCTATTAATCTGGGGTCTCAAGATATTAAATTATAAGAGTCTCATCCTCAGGGCCGCATAGTCTAATGAAAAAGCCTTAAAACTTGGACACAATTCAGTTGAGAACATTAAATAAAGTGTTTGGAATTAAATTCCTGGTAGCAGCATTACATACTTTAAGAGGGAAGTTGTGACACCTGTCTACTAGTTTATTTGCTATAATAGCTGATGTGGAGGTCTTGTTTAAACATTATATTGTGATTAAAGTCTGTTATGGAAATTTACTGTAGAATTTCTAATGTAGAGACTTAACTCTGAGCTGAGGTGTGTGTTTGTTGCTTTTGTTATACCCAAGGCTTTTTTGGAGCAGGAACACAGTTCCTGCTGACTTGGTTTTAGGGGGTATGACCTAATATGCAAATAAGTTCCTTCTGGGCCTTTTCTACAAAAAAGCCCTGTGTGAAACAATGATAATGTCAGGGAGTGTGGCCTAATATGCAAATGAGTTCCTGCTGAGCTTTTTCTACAAGAAAAAATCCTAGTTATACCAAAATTGATGTGAGTTCAGCAGAACATGGATATGGGAACACATTTATTCCATGTTCAAAGTGGCAGTCATCTCAAAGATGGTTCTTGAATATCTCGTTGCCAGGTGTCAAATATATTGTCTGTCTGCACTGAAATTTAATTTTCTACAAAATGAATTTCCATGATGAGAGAGAAGGTTTTCTTCAAAATGTCCTTTCTTAAAATATATCAGTTTTTATTGCTGTCGACCCCATGACCATTCCTTGTATTTGTCACAAATATTACTTAATGAATTAATAATTTTTTACAAGTACTATTTCTTTAAGAGGCCAACTTAAATGAGTAGATTAAGTTTTGAATGTAAGTCTAGAAGATCATAACATCACATGGTAAATATTGTTTCTTTGTCTACAAAGATCTAACAAGGTTTTGATATTGTCTGTTCCTTACTTGTTCTTAAAATCTATAATGTATTTACTATAAGACTTAAGACTGGAAATACAAGGAGTTCTATAGTTAAAATGATAGTTCTGGCAATAGTTTTATTGTGTATCACAAGAAATGGAACAAAGGTATTTGTACTCATTCATCTCTACAAACATGCATTCTTACACAAATAGATAACACCTTTTCTTTTGCTCACTTGCCCACAGCTGCTCCTGCTATGGAAATGCTTGTTGTGCTATTTTAACTTGTCACAGAAAACCCCCTTCAGAGAGGCCATCTGTCTCTCATGGAATCCTCATACATGGCTGATAACAGAAAAAAACAGAGAGGGCTTGATCTGGCCTTCAGGCTAAAATTCTTTGACCCCAGGTACTCTAAAGAAAGCATTTATGTGACTTCATTTCATAAAATCCTTTCCAACATTAAATTACTACTTTAAAAAGGAGGAGACAGGTGGCTGAAGGGATTTATCTTTAGCCTTAGAGTTTCAGAATCAATCTCTGTGACTTGCCAAAGCTGGTATCCCTGTTTTTGTGATAAATCCACTGTCTTTATGGTCTCATGAAATGTGTGTTCCCTTCTTTCCAAACTGATTGCTTTCAAATATGCCCTTGTGTCTGGACTTGACTGAACTAAAATTCTGCTATTGACATTTTGAGAGCAAATTTCTTACTATGAAGAAACAAAATATATGTGAAGTTCACCAAATATATACAACATGTGTAAACAGCAGTTCCATATGGTAGTGTTTTCAAGCAAACATCTAATAACTTTACTTCAGAAGTAGTTTTCAGAGTTACACAGCATATTGGCCTCTGGATATATGTGTATCGGCAGAGCTGCTCTGTTACTGACGTTTGTGGGGTTTATAGTCATCTAACTCAGATTTGCATGGGACAGAGGAATACAAATTAGTCATAAATGATTTGTCAGTTACTGGACAGTCTATCCACTCTGATTAGTCATGAGCTAGCCGTCTGAGACACAGCAAACCTTAACTGGCCGGAGAAGTCCTATTGTAGACAATAAAAGGTCAGACACAGCCTGGTTAGAGGTCATCAGTATCAGATGATGGTGCCCTTGGTTGTAGCACAAGAGATGAGGATGATAGTTACAGAACAGTCTGAGGGAAAGAATCCTGTAGTCTGGCAGAGAGTTTAGAGGAAGTCACAGGATCGAGAGAGAAGAACCTGAAGAAAGTTAGCTTAGGACTAGGGATGGACATGGGATGTGAAAATGGTGGTTCATTTCATTTCTTGGTTCATTGGGCTGCCCGATTTGGTGGTTCAGTTCATGTATTTTAATTTCCTGAATGACTTGTGGTTTGTTAGTTCGGGAAGGTGTAGAATGGCCCCTGTGGTCTAGAGACACCAAACTTGCAGCGAACTCTTCAGCGAACTCTCCTCTTCCTGCTCTCCAATTTCGGTGTAAATTAGATTTTTTGGGGGGGGCAAGCTACAGCCCCCCCGAAGCAGGTGTCCACATCTAGTCCATTACATTGAAAACTGACCAGCACAGGGGGCTGGGGAGAGCTGCTGCTTCTAGTCAGTTTCACTGGAGGGAGGGGAGGGAAGCAACTCACCTCAACTCAGTCCAGCTTGGCCTCCTGAACCCCCACTGGCCAGCAGGATGTCGGGAGAGTGCTGTGCAAGCGCAACTGGGACCCCTGACCTCACCAGCCAGCAAGATGTCAGGAGGCTGCCTGGGCTGAGCTGGAACACTGGCCAAGGCAGCCGGAATGCTGGCCAAGGCAGCCAGAATGCTGTCCATGCCTGCTGGAATGGCGCTCCAGTGTGTTGCAGCTAAAAAAAAGCCCTGGTCCTCCCTTAGTTCATTCAGTGACTGTCAGAACTGGGGCGTTTTCTATTATGGGACCAGTATTTTGGAATGGCTTGCCAGAATGGCCCCTTTACTCACTGCTTTTTGGGAAACCCACAAGAGTGTTTTTGGAGCATGAAGTAGCTGTGGAGAGGGCGGTGATGGGAAGTCTTTGGTATGATTTTGTCTGTATATTGTTGCTGCTGTAATTCTTCTTGCAACTTATTGCCAATATGAGCTGCTTTGAAAATCACAAGAAATGAAGGATCTATCTGTTTTAAATATACTAATAAAGAATTTAAATGTTTTAAATAAATAAAAATGTACTTTATTTTCAGTGGTAAACGATGACAACGGAATACATCATATAGATAATAAAAGAATTGTAATATATAAATTAGAATGGTTTAATCACAGTGACAGTGGTATATCCTTTTAAAAGTTGTTTTGCTTTCCAGCAAATTGGTGGAAGAGGTTTCCTTATTCTCCACACACAGGTTCTGAAATGTTCCTTCAGTTTAGGCTGTGAAATCTTTCTGAGATGCTTTCTACCTACAGCAATCTATTCATTGGGTCAGATCCAGATATTTCTAGTCTGACCACTCATTGTACCTACCTAGTAATCACAACATGCCAGAAGTTTACTACTTTCCATGGAGGACATGGTAGGCCTGTTGCGAGAGCAAGAAAGTGAAATTGTAACAGGTAATGAAGAAAGGGCGGAACTGCTCAATTCCTACTTTTCCTCAGTCTTCTCTTCTGAGGAAAACGGTGCTTAACATGGCAAAAACAGAACATATAAGGAGGGTATGAAGTTCCAACCTAGGATCAGCATAGGGGTAGTACATAAACACCTAGTTTCTTTAAATGAAACTAAGTCCTCAGGGCCAGATGAATTGCATCCAAGGGTTCTAAAAGAGCTTGCGGATGTAATTTCTGAGCCTCTGGCTATTATTTTTAAGAATTCTTGGAGAACAGGAGAGGTGTTGGAAGATTGAAGGCGGGTGAATGTTGTCCCCATCTTCAAGAAGGGACAAAAGACAATCCGGGTAACTACCGACCCGTCAGCTTGATGTCTATACCTGGAAAAGTTTTAGAACAAATCGTCAAACAGTCGGTTCTGGAACGTTTAGAAAGAATGGATATGATTACTAAGAGCCAGCATGGTTTTCTCAAGAACAAGTCATGTCAAACTAACCTGATCTCTTTTTTTGAGAAAGTGACTACATTGCTGGATCAGGGGAATGCTGTAGACATCGTTTATCTTGATTTCAGTAAGGCTTTCGATAAAGTTCCACATACTATGCTTGTTGACAAGTTGGTAAAATGTGGTTTGGATCCTGTTACCGTTAGGTGGATCTGTAACTGGTTGACAGACCGCACCCAAAGAGTGCTTGTGAATGATTCCTCATCCTCTTGGAGAGGGGTGACAAGTGGAGTGCCTCAAGGATCTGTCCTGGGATCTGTTTTGTTCAACATCTTTATCAATGATTTGGATGAAGGAATAGAGGGAACACTTATTAAATTTGCAGATGATACTAAATTGGGAGGGGTTGCAAACACAGAAGAAGACAGAAACAGGATACAGGATGACCTTGACAGGCTGGAAAACTGGGCTAAAATCAATAAAATGAATTTCAATGGAGATAAATGTAAATTTCTGCATTTAGGTAGGAAAAATCCAATGCATGGTTATAGGATGGGGGAGACTTGTCTTAGCAGTAGTATGTGCGAAAAGCATCTAGGAGTCTTAGTGGATCATACGCTGAACATCAACAGGAGTATAGTGTCCAGATCACGTGATGTGATGGTATCACTTTACTCTGCTCTGGTAAGACCTCACCTGGAGTATTGTGTTCGGTTTGGGGCACCACATTTTAAGAAGGATATAGACAACCTGAAACGGGTGCAGAGGAGGGCAACGAAGATGGTGAGGGGTCTGGAGACCAAGTTCTATGAGAAAAGGTTGAAGGAACTGGGGGTGTTTAGCCTGGAGAGGAGGCGGCTGAGAGGTGATATGATCACCATCTTCAAGTACTTGAAGGGCTGTCATAAAGAGGATGGTGTGGAATTGTCTTCTGTGGCCCCGGAAAGTAGGACCAGAACCAATGGGTTGAAATTAAATCAAAAGAGTTTCCGGCTCATCATTAGGAAGAACTTCCTGACCATTAGAGCGATTCCTCAGTGGAACAGGCTTCCTCGGGAGGTGGTAGACTCTCCTTCCTTGGAGGTTTTTAAACAGAGGCTAAATGGCCATCTGACAGCAATGAAGATCCTGTGAATTTAGGGGGAGGTGTTTGTGAGTTTCCTGCGTTGTGCAGGGGGTTGGACTAGATGACCCTGAGGTCCCTTCCAACTCTATGATTCTGATGCCTTCCTTGGCAGCAAGTTCTTCCAAGGATGAGTAGAGACGTATGTTTGTGCAAGGGCATGCAGTAAGTACAAAGTGTTCTAGAATCTAGACTTCTTCCTTGCAGCTTCTAAAATAGGAGAAAGAACACTTGGCAGATTCTGGAGATCAATAAGGGTTAGAGTTGACTTTCTGGTGGCTAAGGCATGGCCTGGGTAAAGGTCCATGATTATTGGTTTCTTCAGAGCTTGAAGATTCTCTCAAAGGGCTTGCTGTCACTGTAGTAGATATATCGCATAAAATTTTGTATCTGAGAACCTGCATTTAATACTTGGTGTTCTGTTGATCTGACAGTGAATCTATCTCTGCAGTTTTTATTGCTGTGAACATACACTTTAAGCATCACAGTGAATGGGTTTGTGTCTGGACTGAACTCTAACTTTATTCAGTGGGTTTGTGTGTTCTTTAATTAAAAGGTAACTTGCTGCTAATCATTTAGACTAAGATGAGTCAAGCCAGGAGTCCAGTGGGGCTGTCTTCTTAAAGCCAAGTTACCTGGGTCAAGGATTGTTAACATGTCTATTAAAAAAATTTTGAGGTCTGTTCTCTCTTGTTCTTAAAAGGGAATAAAATCACCAACTTCATATTTTGACCTTGTTTCTCAACAGGACAGCTGGGAGATTGTAGAAGGACTACGAGGTGTTGTGAATTATACTCAGGAACCACAGAAACAGGAAGGCTACCTGCTGAAAAAAAGGAAATGGCCTCTGAAAGGTTGGCACAAGGTCAGAAACAAGTATTCATCACCTATGTTTATTGCCCTTTAAAACTGAGTCACTCGGTCTGGTGTCCTTGCCAAAAGATTGTGTGAGAGAACATCACAGCTCTCAGTTTTAATAGGTTGCAGCATTTTATACTTCCTAAGCTAAAAGAGTTGTCTATATATTACAGAGATGCTTCTATCTGGACAAAGGAATTTTGAAATATGCAAAGAGTCCAGCTGATGTAAGTATCTTGAAGGCATGCTGTTCCATTGTTCTCATGTGATTTACATGATTATCTCAAAAGACAAAAAGAGATAATCCTAAAAACCAAACTCTTCTATGGTCCTCTCCTTTCCTTGACTGGAAATAACTGATTTTAAATGTCTCTTGGCAGATAGAGAGAGGGAAGCTGCATGGATGTATAGATGTTGGGCTTTCGGTGATGTCTGTGAAGAAATCAACCAAATGTATAGATTTGGATACGGAAGAACACATTTATCATTTAAAGGTGACATATTCAAGTAATTGTGTGTATCCAGCAAATGTAAAAGATGGCATGCATTCTAGATAGCTGTTATGTATGCATTAAAAATCCTGCAGAATCCACTGTGCTTGCTTGGAGTGCCCTTCTATCCTCTACTGGTAGTTTCTGTTCTTCATTAAGTGAATAGGAAAATACACCTGTATATTCTTTGAATTCTATATTTGGAAGTTATATTGGGTGGCAGATTTAGATTATTGAATTTACTTGTATGAGGAAGAAGTTGGAGGAAAACATGTTAAATCTAGTTTTTGATTCTACCATGTAATAAACTTATGTTTGTGACTGATTATTTCACATGTAGAATATTAACTGCCTGCAGCTGGCAAATAACTAAAGGGTGTAGTGTACCAAAAAAATTGTAGATACAATTTTCAAAGGTGTTAGTATATGGAGTGACAGAATGAAACATTTTGCTTCTCAGCCATGCAGGTCTAGATAAGACAAATCCAACTTCCATTCCTGATGCTCCAGTTCTCCTGTGCTGTTCAAGTCTACTTTCTTCAGTTGTGTTCAAGTGTCATAACAAGCTGCAGCTAAATTCCAATTTTGCATGAACACAGCTTGTTGCAATGCTAATATGTGGCCTTTGTTCCTTCCTCCCATCTTGTTTGGAATTTAATGCAGTCCTGCTTTGGTTGATGTCTGACTGAACTGGAGTTTGTTTACTCCACTACAAAGTGATAATTTAAATGAGGATTAAATTGTGTAGAATTGCTAAAGTGCCTGTGTTCAGACATGGTGAGCTGGAGCTATCACACCAAAAACTGTTCCGTCAAACTCTATGCACTAAAGTAGGAGGGAATTGGATTGGGTGAAGGGCATGCATGAGAATAGCAACAAGTTGTGCTCATACATCATCTGAGTTTAGTTGCAACTTGCCTTGATGTGGTTAAGTGCGTGGACTCTTTTCTGAGAGAACTGCGTTTGATTCCCTGCTCCTCTACATGCATCTGCTGGAGTGACCTTAGGTCAGTCATAAGTCTCTCAGAGCTGTTTTGCTCAAGAGCAGTTCTTGGAGAGTTCTGTCAGCTCCACCTGCCTCACGGGGTATCTGTTGAGGGGAAGGGAAGGGAAGGGAAAGGAGATTGTAAGCCACCCTGAGATTCCTTCAGGTAGTGAAAGGTGGGGTATAAATCCAATCTCTTCTATAAAATCAGAGTTTGGCTTTAAGCCTTCAGTACTCAATTTTGTTCTTAGAAAAAGACTTTGGCTCAGAACAGTGCTTTGGAACAGAGTTCAAGCTTTTTCTTTAATACTACAGGTCTTAATCTCAAGCTGGTATTTCTGTGTGATTGCAAGTGAAGCTATACTGCATCCTTGGATAGGGAAACAGCCAAGTCTTTTCCCATACAACTCAGTGGGGCAATGTGATGCCTGATCCACCTCAAAAGTGGCTGGTGGTTACAAGCTGCTGCTGCAGAGATCCAGGTCTCTGCCCGGAAGTGTCAGAATATGCACTAATCAGGCTTTTGTTTATATAATACAATTTGATAGGACTGCATATTACAATGTTATATATTGGTCATTATTTTATCTTTGCTTTGATTGCCCCAAGCATAGTTGATTGGCTATGTGGAATATCTTCAGGAGCAAACTGTGGTCTCTTATCTCTTCTTCTCCATGACCCTTACCTGCTTCATCATTCTGTGGACAGTCTCTAGTCTATGCCAGGACTTTGCTTACCCACCCACAGCATTGTACATCATCTTTCTGCCTCCTTTTGCTTCACACACACATGTCCTCAGTCACCTGTCCTGAGAAGCTGCAGCAAGTTACTACAGCATCACTGGGAAAAGTGAATCCCTTCCATTTGCTGCAGAAATACTGTACTATTTTGACAGGCTGTATAGGCTCACATAGTGGCACTACAGATCCAGGCTATAAAATAGCACTTGAGACAGAATTGCTCCTAAGCTCTGAGTATAAATAAGCAAGCTATAGTCCTGTTATTTGTAATGATTGTAACCTGTGGAATAGCTTCTTTGTATAAACCATGCTATTTTCCCCTAGGCAAAATCTCAGGAAGTCTTTGATGAGTGGGTAGCAAAATTGCGCCATCACCGAATGTATCGTCAAAATGAAATTTCCATGTTTCCACATGATATCAACAATCATTTCTTCCCATCATCCTCTGTTACGGAGTCTGGCCTTTTTGAGTACACCCCAAGCAGAAAGGTAGAAACCATATGAGGCATGGATAATAGGCTTCCTCTGGGATTAATTAGGTCTGATCTCTGAGTGAAGACTACAGCAAAGTGAGGGGCATGCATGGGTTTGGACGGCTTGGTAGATAGCTGGAGGTTGATGCTGTGATGAATCTTGTTGCTTAAACCATTATAAAAAATGTTGGCTTTTTATGTAAAAGTGGATGTCAAGAATGTCAATATTCCTAGTTAGCACAGCAGAAATTGGATGATTTCTGTTGACTCCTACCAAACATAATTTAAAATGTCATAATATGGTTCAGTCATAACTGTGTTCTGTTATGTGAATTGAGTCTAGGGATCCTTGATGTGGTGCTTTGCCGCCCCATCCTTGGGCCCTGGTCCTCAGCCACAACATCCTTGAGAGCCCCTAAGAATGAAGAGGGGGGGTGCTCCACCTTGTTCCTCTGCTCTCGTCCATGGCTGCCAGTCCTAGTGGCAGAGTCACTGTCCTCATCAACCAGTTCCTGGGCATTCTTTAAGGAGGTTTAAGGGAGGCCATGGCCCACCACTGACCCAAGAAGTTGATAGGAGAGCAGGAGTGCCCCCTCCTGAATCATGCAGATCCTCCCTGTAGCTACCCCATGCTGTCCAAACTGGCAGTTTGCCAGCTGGGCAGCCCTACCTTCTTATCTTCTGATGGGCTGGATGTGACATGCCAGGTCCATGCAGGTCTGCCCTGCTGAGCCACTGTCCATAAGGGTGGGGCCACTGATCCATTTGCCAGGGCTGCTCCTGATCTGGACAGCTCTCCTTTGTCTTCCCTAGGCACCCAGGACTGTCACCTCTGCTGCCAGACTTTTGGTTTGCATGCTGCCTCCAAGCATAATGACCTAATTAAAAACTCCCCATTTTGTGCAAACCATAGTTTGTCATTATGTCAGAACCACAAAGAGTGCTTTGTTCTTTTCCCTGCAAACCAGGATTCTCAACTCCTGGTTGAATACTGATTTGGAATCCTCATTTACAAAGAAGAGAACAATCCACATTTTGCAATTCAGACTTAATGGAATTAAATCCCAGCATGCAAAGAGAGCATAGAGAAACATGTGAGCATGAAGATCTTCCACCTCCAGGCTGTGCAACCCTTAGTTTTCTATGTTCTCTGAAATATGCTTTTCTGTTTTCATAGTAAGTTTGGTAGTTTGGTCATTCATGCTCAGAAAATGTCTATCTAGTGGTCTTCATGGTGGGACATGGTTTAGAAAAAAACTTAATTGTTCTTGCCCAAGATCAGCATATGTAGTTAAACTTCACTACATGATGTATTGATAACTGATTACAGACCGGGCAGTGCTAGTGCACAGTAACACAATATGATAGTGTTTCAGTTTAACATAAAGAAACGTAAGTTTTAAGTTGGCTATATAGGTAAGGCTTAACCATTGGTAACAGTAGTGGGAAATCAGTAGTTTCCTTTTGTGGTACAACAAGGCATGTGGGTGGGGGATTCAAGCAATTTTTCAGATCAACACAGGTACAGATACAGCTTTTATATAGTTTTTATAAATTTGAATTACTTTTGCAAGTCTCTGGGATCTGTACCTAAGCCTTTGTACCTGGCTTTGAAATATACATTAGTCATAACAAAGTTATGTTGAGTACTTATTTTTCCTCCTGGAATTTTTCTTTGATAAAGAAATGTTGTTTCCACGGTACAGAGAGGCAGCATGACGCAACAGAATTCAGTGCAGACCGGAAGTAGTTTATCATTCTCCTGCTTAAATAATGAGTCGAGGATTCCACCTTGGCTTCAATCTTCTGAGGATATGGAACAATGCTCAAAAGGTAACTTGGACAAAATGATTTCAGACCTCATATTGTTTTACTTTTTACAGTGTTTTCTTGCACAATTCTCCAGAGGTAGCTGTCTTTGCACAGTGCCTTTCTCATAAATTAACCTTTAAAAATATTTTATAGCAAGTTCTAGTTTTGAGGTTAGGTATTAGTTCTCCTCCATTTCCTATATACCTATCAGTTGTTTCACCTTTAAAGGAATACCTGCTAAATATGGATAACTGAAGTCCAATTACTTGAAGCAGGATGTTGGCAAACAGAATAGTTTAATCATGGTATAAATACTGAGTAAAGGACTCTTCACCACCCAATTCAGAAGAACCTTCTTCTTCAGGTTTGTTAACAGATAGCTCAGCTCTTCTCAATGTATTATTAAGGCTCCCCCCCCCCATTGTATTTTCCTAACCAGGCAATACTTCTGATGTGTGTTAAGATTTGAGTAATATTATCAAAGCCTTTCTGTTCAAGAAAACTAATAATTATAGTGGGAGCACATTACTGGATGACCTAAGTATGCTAAAGTTAACAGATTTTGCATCCATATCCAGCTAAAAATTATTAGTGCAGCAACATATAAAAGCCAATTGTTTTCTAAGGTGTCCATTTCATCCCTATATCAAATAAGTTAATGGAACAATTTTTGGGGAACTTTCACAAGTGATGCCTTTTTGCTATGCTGTTTTGAGTCAGCTAAAATCCTAATGCATTCTAACAACACTAAAACATGATGGATAAATATAACAATTATTTTTAAAATGTCCTCCTGTAAGGATAAGAGCAGTATTTAATAGAAAGCTATGCCCCTTGTACCCTGTAACTAGGTTACCCAGAAATTAGTTATTATACAAAGCTGTGCTGAACGATTTTAGCTGTGTGTCAGTTTCTTCTATTTTTCTAGTTGCTAGGCAAAAAAACCACACACAAAACCAAGCGAACAAAAAACCCCCATGATTTCCTTTATTCCAAACAGACCTCTCCCACTGTCATAACTATCTCTTGGAGATGAGCCAGCTTTTGCAAAGCATGGAAGTTCTCCATAGGACCTACTCAGCACCAGCTATAAATGCCATGCAGGTGAGTTGTGAAAATTGCTACTTCTGCGGAACATGCTGCTGGCTGATGTTAGCATTTTTTCAAAGATTTATTACAAATGGCATTCTGCTCTTTCCCTTGTGCTTCTCTAAAGGGCATCCCTTTTGAAAGCCCTAAAAAAGAAAAAAGGACACACCGAAGGTGGCGTTCCCGGGGTATTAGTAAAGATACCAAAGGAATGTTACAGGTAACTGACAATTTCCCTTCTTCCCTCCCTTAGCCTAACATAAAATGAACACACTTGTGAGAACTCTCATTTTCTCTGGTATAATGGAGGTATAATTGATGGCCTTAGTAACTGCTGTCTATTGACAGATGGTTATATTATTCTGCTAGTATTAAGCAGCATGTAGGATGAGTAGGGAGTATTATATTAACTAAGTCAATGAGCCTCTCATCCATTGAAATTTTAACAGCATAATAAATAAGATTTATCTGTCTCTGAGTGGTTCCATCCATTTGGAGAGCTCGCATTTATCTTGTTTGCTGGGTTTATATTGGTGCTGCTGTGTGGTGTGGGAAGGCATGTAGTGTCTCCATCCTAAGGACCTTGGATAGCATGGCAGGAAAAAGACTTCTGTCTGAAGCCACAGAAAGCTGCTTCTAGACAGTTTTGGACTAGATGGATGGTGTTCTGTTTTAAGGCAAAACCTTGTAGTGTAGGCTGGGCAGTAGTCAATTGATATTACTGAAAAACTGCCTATTGTTTTATGGTCAAATGTTGTCAGATGTTCCATGTAGTCAGTAATCTTGTCATGTGTCATATACCCATCATCTGATAGCAAAAGGAAGAGTAATGGTCACTTGCTCCCTATTCCTGAAGAAATCAGAGCTCTGTGTATGTCCATTCAGGAGCAAGCACTGTCTGCCCTACATCTTGCTCTGCTAATCTTGCCTTCAATTGAACTGCATGGCTCATCTTTTCTTACTGGTTGTGTACTGTATTTGTAGTTAGAGGTCATGTTTAGAGGTCAGAAAGGAAGCATAAAGCAAACTCACACAAGTAGCTATCAGAGGGTCCCTAGTGCGAGGGTTGTCACCTAGTCAAAATTTGAGCTTCTAAACTGCCTAAAACCCCAGACCCAACCTGTGAACTCCATAATAAGTGAACTGTCATGGCTGCTAGATAGGTGAAAACAAACCAGCAAACTAGAACAGAGCTCAGACCTCTTCCCTACAGTCAGCTGATGGCCTGGGTTAAGATGGCTAGCAGACAACTTCTTGGGCTATGCAGCATTTGTGAGGTGACTCTAACCATAGGCTGGAAGTAAAGCAAAAGAACATCAGATTTCAGCTGCCAGATATAGTAGTCTACACATGCTTAGGAGCTTTTTCTCCTTTTTGAGGGAGTTATTTCCTGAGGGAGAACATAAAAGGAACGTTGTATGTATATCCAAAGGAATTCAGCCCTAAGGTACAGCCGTGTACACTGAAGATGGGGTATTGAGAAGCTTTTCATGACAATGGATTTGGAGAAGGAAATGGCTCAATTTATAGGAAAAGGGAGTTTCAGGCCCAAGGAAAGATTAGGGAAAGAGGCACAGAGAAGTGAGTGGGAGAAAGAAGCAAAAGTGGATCATTTGTATATAAGCAAAAAGTGTCATAGACCACAAGTACCCAACAGTTGGGACTACCACCGAGTCAGCTAAATTAGCCAGAGGGAGGAGAAGGGCCTCCAGGTGCTCTGTCATTGTGTTCTGTAAAGCTTCTTAGTTGAACTATTTTAATAGTTTTTGCCGTTAGCTTAACTATTTTCATTTTTCTTTTCCATTTAATGCTTTAAGTGTCTGATATCATTTGACTAGTTAGCCGACAAAGTTGTTTGGGGTGTGTTGGGTGACTGGTCAAATGCCAGCCCTAATATACTGTCCACTGTGCTTTTGCCATGGCTGTGCTCCAGCCTAGCCATCCCATCCCTTGCCTTTTGTTTCCCCACACTTCCAATCTCTTGGATCCAGCAAAACGTTTGGTGAGGAGCTGGAGCACAACTTTACAGGTGAGTGACTGATAACTTCCTCCCACAAATTTAAGGAATTTCCAAGGCAAGGCAGGAAAAAGGTATTTCTTATCTGTGTATGTGAAGAATAGCAGAGATCAAGGAGAAAAGGGTGGCACAGAAATTTTAGCCGGAAGATAATTTATTCATGCCATGGTCTTTTAGATGCACTGTAATCTAGTCACAAAATATTGTGGTCATGATTTCAAACCATCCTGCATAAACAGTTCCAATATACATCCAGCAGCCCTGACTGTTAATGTTGATTTTGATGCCAGTATTTAGTATAGGACACTAAAGTGATGCAGATTCTACCCAGAAGATCCATGTCAAGAATTAGGAAGTGAGGAGTGGTAAGGAGAGAGTTAAGTGGTCATGCAGCTGTGTGCACAGTGAAGCTGGGGTACTGAGAAGCTTTTCATGAAAATAGGCTTGTGGACAATACTCCCTCTAAACTGTGGAGTCCTGTGAGCAAAAATTCTACTTTGTGAGCTAATAGCATTAAAGCTGTGAGCCGCTGCCTAAATTAGTTTGCTCTGGGGCAATTTTTTCTGAGCTAAGGCAAAAATGTGTGAGCCAGAGGCTAAAAAACTGTGAGCTAGCTCACATTAACTCAGTTTAGAGGGAACACTGCTTGTAGGTAACACTTGGAGAAGGAAATACCTCAATTTATATGAAAAGGGAATTTTAGGCACAAGGAAGATTAGGGGAAGAGGCACAGAGAAGTGAGTGGGAGAAGGAAGCAAAAGTGGATCATTTGTAGGGGTCCCCAACAGTGTACCCTCTAAGCTGAGCTAGCTCACAGTTTTTTAGCCTCCAGCTCACACATTTTTGTGTTAGCTCAAGAAAAATGGCCCCAGAGCAAACTAATCAATGCAGTAGCTCACAACTTTAATGTCAATAGCTCACAAAGTAGAATTTTTGCTCACAAGACTCCACAGCTTAGATGGAGTATTGGTTCCCAACCTTGTTGAGCCTGTGGGCACTTTTTGAGTTTTGGGAAGGGGTAGTATGCACCATCAAAAAAGGCTGCTGTGGAGCAAAGCTGGTCTCAAAATAGTTCGCATGGGGGATTTAATTCTATGGCCAAGTCAAGGGTGCACAGCTATAACACACCTGCCTGGGATTAGTTTAAAGCAGGGGTGGTCAAACTATGGCTTGGGAGCCACATATGGCTCTTTCATACATATTGTGTGGCTCTTGAAGCCCCCACAGCCCCAATGACTGGCTCAGAGAAGGCATTTCTCTCTTTAAATTGGTGGCTTGGAGAATGTATTTAAAGTTAAATTTGCTTACTTCCCACTTCTCCCTCCCTGCATCTCCTTCCTTCCTTCCTTCCTTCCTTCCTTCCTTCCTTCCTTCCTTCCTTCCTTCCTTCCTTCCTTCCTTCCTTCGGCTCTCAAACATCTGACATTCATGTCTTGTGGCTCCCAAACATCTGATGTTTATTCTATGTGGCTCTTATGTTAACCAAGTTTGGCCACCCCTGGCTTAGAGTTTAGCTGATCAGTCAGCTGGTAGGAAGGAACCCAAGCTCCCTGTCTTTTTTCCTGTTCCATTGAAGAACCTTTGGATTTTTTTTCTAAGAATCAAGAAGTACCATAAGTGAGCACTGGGAAACACATTGGTGGTTGTTGTAGTGCCACTGGGTGCTGTGTTAGGGATCATTTATGTACAGAGAATGAATGAAGGCAATAGAGCTAAGTACTGAGAAAATTAAGAGTTTTGTAGAGACAAAACATTTCAAACCAACTTAGAGAAGGGTATTGGGACAGAGGTTTAAGATGAGAGGAGGTGATTTGAGAACTGTAGCTCAGCATAGCATACCAAATAACCTGAAAGGGGGTGGGGGTGGGGATCCAAGATGGGAAACCAGCAAAAAAGTTAAAATCATTTAAATGGGAGATGAACAGCACCATTTCAGAACTCTTATACATTCAAACAGTAAAATAACAATCTATAGCAAGGTTTCTAGAATCATAATTAATTTTCCAGATACTACGCAGCAACTATCAAATGCATGAATCTTATTATTTAATCTTCAAGGGTAACAGTCCACTTCAGATCAGTGACTTTTCCTCCCTGTAGTATAATTTATTAGCACTTAGAAACCTTTTGTACTAATACTGGAAGCTGATGTATATTCTTTGTAGGTACCAGCGGTTCTTTCTGCTCCATTGAGGCTGCATGCTTCCAATCCTAATTTATCGACAATAGATTTTGTGGAAGAGAAAAGTTACTCTAATGGTTCTGAAACATCATCAGAATTTTCTAAAATGCAAGAGGACTTGTGTCATATAGCACATAAAGGTAAATGGAGTTTTGTTCACTGTGATACAAGTAAAGATCATGGCAATTAATTGTGGAGTTTAATGAAAAAAAATAATTCCTCTGTCTTTGTCTCTCCTTTTGTCTCCAAGATGTAAAAATGCTCAAAGTATGCAACCAATTTAATATCTGAACTTTTAAAAAAGCTTTAGCTAGACACCAGATCATCCTGTCTTACTTTTGTGGCCTTACCAGAATGTCTGCAGACATGTAAAGCATGTCAGCGAGAAAAGAACGATACATTAATTATTAAATATTTGCTATTTGTGATATATCCTGGTTGAATTTTTATAACAGTATGTATTAATTTTTGTGATAAACCAATCTTTAGTGTCTGCTAATCTGAAAAATATTTGTTAAAATTAGTTATCTAAAATGCAGCTGTACATAACATCTGGCTTATGTGTACACATGCTCCAAGTAGCTTGCTGGAATTCAAAGTTGGCATTTGTGATGTAAGTGGGTTGCTATGGTAGTAACCTATTTTTAGTGAGTGCAGAATAGAAAATTCATTTTATGGAGCTAGCAGGCCAGCACAAGCTGGCACTTGTCAGCCTTAAGAAAAACAAAATAAAAATCATTAGTTAAACTTTGCTGCTGTGAATGATAAATCTTTTGCATGTATATATATTCACTTTTAGCAGGGTTCTAGTTGCAGTGGAGAAAAACACAGATGCTTCTTAGGTCTTTTACACACAGGAAATATTTCTAAAAGCACTTCACTAAACACAGGAAATATTCAGTGATTCACTTTCAACTCAAATAAAACAAAATTCCTTTGAATCAGCTTGTTGCTCTGTATGATTAACTTTGCTTGCTTGATTCATGTGACAGTTCTAGATAGTGAAGAGCACTGGTGCAAGTTGCATCAAACAAAATGATTGTTTCATTTTGTATACAGAGGTGAAAGTGTTAAACCCAAGTCTGTTCAGAGTTGGTTATATGAATCATTCCATACAGATTCTGTGTGTTTGTAGGCCATTTTAAAAGGGAATGAGATGATCATATTCACATGGCGATTGCAGCATGTTGTTGGAAATTTTTGTTCTATGGTGACTCAGTGTAGTGGCCCTTGGTGGAAAGAAGTGCAATATGATGAGATTATCATTAAGTGAATGGGTACTTGTCATTTAAATCTTCCATTAGCTACAGTTGTTTTGTTTCCTGATGTACCACAGCGGATATCATGTTTGGTTATTTTTCTTCAAAGCTGTCTGCAATGAATATAATTAGCTTAACAGTTAGCTTTGCTGTCATTACTTACTATTGAATTGTATTTAGTTGTTGAGGGAAGAAATGCTCTGAAAGTCTTTTAATGTGCTGAATGATTGCATTGAATAGTGCTGGGCTAGGGAGAACTGATTCAGATCCTCAGTCCACTGTGATTCTCAGACCAATTTTGCATTCAACCAATGCCGCTCTGACGTTCCTCTTTTCAGTGCAGCGTCCTTCCGATTTCCCACTATCTGCTCTGGGGCTTCAGCTTGCGTCGCTGTTTTTGCAAGGCAAAGAGAAACTGCTAAAAACCAGTTTCTCTTTACTGTGCAAAAACGGTGACGCAAGCTGAAGTCCCCGGGCAGATAGTGGGAAATTGGAAGGACACCGCGCTGAAAAGAGGAATGTCAGAGTGGCATAGGGTGAGTGCGAAATCGGTCTCAGTGGTGACACTGAACAAGCCAATATCACTGTCCAGCCAGCCCTCCCCACAAAGAATAAAATTGGATCACTTAATGAACACCATCCTGACAGCCAGGATGCAAATGTGGTTAAATAAATGCTATTTCATCTATCTGGTTGTGAACTAATAATCTTTCCTGGCTATAGTTATGTTGCACACTTTATGAAATAGTGTATGCTACTTGTTGGCTTTATTGTGCATTTCATAGGTTGACTGAATTTAGGATTGTATCTACAGTATTTGAAAGAGATCAGTAGTTTAATTACGTGCATTATTTCCCTTTTTAATTAAAACTAAGGGCTCAAATGCATGGGATGGGGAGAATTCTGTGAACAGTGCACTGTATTGCTATGTCTTGGTCTGTAGACAGTGATGTTTCTGTAACCTAGACCACTTTTGCTATGTTTTTATAGTGTACTTTACCTTAAAGTCAGCTTTTAGTACAATATCAACGGAGAGAGAGAAACTGAAGCAGCTGTTTGAACATGATTCAGCTCCATCTCCATCTGCTCAGATAGTTGGATTGAAGAATGCCTTATCATCTGTAAGTTACTTATATTGATAATCCTATAAATTGCTTCTTAACTATACTTTTGTTGTAAACCTCATGAAAATGAAAGCATAAGAATAATAACATGTGTATATAATCAGAGCTGTTGTGCTCTCACACCTTGATATCTGCCTTTGGTTCACTAGCCAAACACCAGTCATTATAATGGACAACTGTGAGAGGAGAAAAATTTGAATGCAGTGGTGCCTTTAAGACCAACAGTTTTATTCAAGGTATAAGCTTTCATATGCAAGCAAATTTCTTCAGATTGCACCTGAAAGCTTATACATTGAATAACACTTTGTTGGTCTTAAAGGTGCTATTGAATTCAAAGTTTGTTCTGCTGCTTCAGACCAACACAGGTGCCCACCTGAATCTAACTGAGAAAGGGTGCAGTGTGTTAACATGCTTGCCTAGCATATCATCTGTATTACTAGTCGATCACAATGTGTGGGTGGAACCAGCCCCAACTGCAATGTTTCCATCAAATGTGATTGCTTATTTTTCCCCAAAGGTTTGAATGGTGGCCATTCAGTTATATAAGAGAAGGTAAAGTGGCACATCTTAAGGGAGTATTTGAAAGGAGGATTGACCCATGCCTTGGGCCAGCTCTGTGATTCCTACCCCCCTAGTCTTCACTCTCACATTGCAGTCCATTTACTTTGACCTGTGAAACTTAATGCGAGACTCTGGGAAATAACTCAGTGCTCCTGTCTGTATAGCCCTATATGTAGATGAATAGACTGAACCAGCTCTGATTAATACATTCATGATTGAAATATTTTTTGCTGCCCAACAGACACTAGCAAAAAAATCTGGTGGTCCCCTACTTAAAGTTTTTTTTTAAAGTTTCTTATTTAAGAAATTTGTTTCCTTCCTCTCTCTGCACATACATATCCTGCAAAGCTGCTTTCAAACATAGACCAACAGTACAAATAGACTAAGACAACGGATAATTAAAATAACTTCACAATGGAGAATCACAGCACCAGTGTTTTAGCAATACAGCAAGTTGAGGCATGAAAGATTAGTTAGCAGTTACTTAATACCAAGCAAATAACTGAATCTGGTGTGAGATGCTGAAATTTCAGAGCCTGCTTTTCAAAGGGCAGCTTCAGATTTTCATTTATCATGAAAAAAATTTAGTGACAGCATTTGGGCAATCTAGCACACGCCTTAACCACAAAGCTTTGTGTTTGAAGACAAAAGAAGTTACATATTTCCTTTCCTGTTGTGATAATAAAAACACCTAAAGCTGTGATCATTAATGATACTTGTTAAACAATCAGCAATTTAACCAGATTGTTTAATTTCGGGTTATTTTTTGGATGCCTGGTCGCATTTTAGTGTCACCTGCACAGTGTTTTCTGATATACTGATGATGACCTTAAGATGCCTGTATAAAATACAGCTCATGTATTGGGCATAGTCCTCAAGCTCTTTGGCAAGGAGAAGGTTCTGCTGTTCTCACAATGAGAATATGCAGTGATTGGAAACCAAAGTAAATCAGGGGTAAATTTACTTGACAGACCTGTAGGTATTCCATTTCTGAGCACTTTTCAAGCATCCTATTCTGACTCTGCCCCACCCCCCCCATTCCCTGTACTACTTAAGCTTACTTAGGCCAATGGCTTTTGCAAATGTGAGTGAAAAATAGCACTGAGCAGTGTTAATGTTAAAATTAATATAGCAGTAGCTATGACTGTAACAATCTTTCAGAGGGTAGCTGTGTTGGTTTCCAGGAGAACAGCCACATTTGAATCTACTACCACCTTAGAGACCAAAAAGATGAGGGGGATGGTATACACTTTCAAGGGTCAGTGCTCTCTTCATCAGAGCATTAACTCTTGATACTTTATACTTTGAAAATCTTGTCGATCTCTAAGCTGCTACTGGGATTGACACTAGCTGTAAAATTCTTATTCATGAGTTGATTGATATACTCAAAATAAATTCTACAAAATCAAGTTGTAAAGTAGCTTTAAAGAGTAGTACTCTTTTGCATGGCAGGTCAATTGCTGTATCCTATCCATTTGACACCAGTTCTACTCCTAGAGCTCTAAATCACACACCTTTGGTTCCTCAAAATCACTGCCTTGATTGCTTTTAACAGCTTTAAAACATTGTTCAGCAAGTACTTAGATGGAAGTTTGAGCTATTTTGGTATATCTTATGAATCTGCTGGAAATATTTCCTCTCCCCCTTTCAGTTCTACTGTGTCTCAGCAGGCTAGTAGCATTTATTCTTCAACTAGCTTGATGCAAAGAGGGCTGGCCTTTGAAAAGTCGGAGTGGCGGAAGCTCCTGCCAAGTGCCAAGCTCACCACATCTTTTCTCAGCTGTATCCCAGCTGTTCTTATGGAAAGCCACCTATTACTCTCAAGAGCCAAACTGAATCTCCATGTTCAGAAGCCGAATACATCTTGGAGCAAACAACAGTACTGGGTAGTCACCTTCATGTCCTGCTCATAAGCTTCCCAGAGGCATTTAACTGAGCACAGTTGGAAACAGAATGCTGGACTGTATAGAAGCGTGACATAGCTAGGAGGTGAAGGTGGCTGTAAAGCTATGCTCTGAATTTCTCCTCTTTCTTCCCTCCTCACCCCCAATCCCTCTGAGCTACGGGGAGGGCAGGATATAAATCTCATAAAATAAATAAATACATATTACAATCCTATATCAACCAGCAATAGCATGTTCACCAACAACAACAGAAATTTTTGGCAGCCATGGAAAGCAATGTTCCCAGCATTATTTAGCCCACAGCACATAATTAACTTATGGAATCCATACCTGCAAGGTAGGGTGATGACTGCTAATAGCCAGCTTGCCTACCCCTCTTTTTTCTCAACTTTTTTTATTTGCTTTAAAAGCAAATTCTGTCAGCACCATTTGCACTCTTATGTAGCGTATAAACTAGGAGTCTCATACCATGTACTCATGGAGGTGTTGCATATGTATCACAAAGAGTGTGTGGTTTAATTATTTCTGTGTGCATTGTGCACATGTGCAATTTTTATCATCATTCTACCTGTTCAGCTGGCTGTGTGCCTTATATAAGAAGCCACAAGTAGGAATGTTGTTCTTCTGTATTTTATCTTAGTATACTGGAGGCACAGAGTGGTAAAGCTGCAGTACTGCAGTCGGAGCCCTCTGCTCACGACCTGAGTTCGATCCCAGCGGAAGCTGGTTCAGGTAGCCAGCTTCAGGTTGACTCAGCCTTCCATCCTTCCAAGGTTGGTAAAATGAGTACCCAGCTTGCTGGGGGGAAAGTGTAGATGACTGGGGAAGGCAATGGCAAACCACCCCATAAAGAGTCTGCCATGAAAACGTTGTGAAAGCAACATCACCCCAGAGTCGAAAACAACTGGTGCTTGCATAGGAGACTACCTTTACTTTTACCGGAGGAGAAAGTGAGCTTTCTCTTTTCATTCTTTTTTTCCTGCTTTTGGAAGTTCTTTCTTTGAAAATCAGGCCCTAAACAAAGAGATTAGGGTTGCAATCTTGGTCTGACTTGCTTCCAAGTTAATCCTGTTTAGGAGTTCATTTTCCTTTTGTTTACTACTTCTAAAAATTGATTATTGAACTGGTTTCCAACATGAGAGTGTGCCTGCTGAGAAGGCTCTAATGTTTTTATTCACATGATTGAAAGAAATGTGTTCCATGTGACGGCCCTCAGCAGGGGACATTTTGTAGAAAAGTAGGTGGTGGAGCTTATCCAGGGATTGTTATGCAGCTGCACATACTATTCAGTGGACAAGGAGGTGGAACTCTCAGAAGGAGGAGGTGGAACTCTCAGAAAGGTTCAGGAGCTGTGCTCCTGTGAGCTCTCGCTGAATCTGAAGCCTGGCCCTCAGAAAAGGCAATCCCAGTTTGTATAAACACAGAGCAACTGCCCTCTTTGTTCCGCAAACTCAATTGCTGCATATATGTTGGTGTTTCCTGCAGTAAACATGTAAAGCATGGGTGACCGATGTGCATCTCCATCACCTGTATAGGAATACTGTCAGCCTAGGATTTTCAGATGTATGCATGTAAATGCTTTAAAATGTAAATCAGACATCGTTCCAATCTTAGAAGAATGGGAAAATAAATTTGCCGATTATGCAGTAAGGGCAAGATTAACAGCTTATTTGAGAAACAGATTAATTTCAAATTCTGAGGAGAGATGAAATGTCTATTATGTAAGTAGGAGACAAATTTAAAATGAGAAACAGTTCAAAATTTAGAATGTGACAATTTAAAATTGTATATAAATGTATTGCAATGCATATAAATGTACTATATTGTAGAAGCAGAATAAGCTTTGAAAATGAAAGTATAAGGAACTGAATTTTAAACAAAAATACCATCTGTTTTTTACTGTGAAATATATAATAGATTTTTCTTTAAATTTTGGTATATCAAAGCTATAATTAGCAAGTAAAATGATGAAATGTTTAATACAATATGCAGCAATGATGAAATCAGTAATATAGCTCTAAAATAGATTAGTTAGAAAATTGGAAATTCACTCTGAAATATCTTAAAATTATAATGAAGGGGATGTTGTGGAGAAGTGTTTTTGTTTTATATACCCCATAATGTATAACAACTTTTGATATATACAATTTGTTTTATAACCCTTCTTTCCTTATGTATCTCTCATATATCATTATCTTGTTTATTAAAATATTAAAATAAATATTTTAAAATATTTGTTTATTAAAATATTAAAATAAATATATTAAAATAAAATGTATGTGACACTCTTATTAACAGTGATGTCCATACAGAAATTTGGTTTGCTGCATAAAATACAGAGCCACTTACTGACAACTTCTTGGCCATTCACACAGTGACCAGAAAAAACAGAATGATCTTCCATTTCTCAGGACTTAGAACACAGTACTTTAAGCCACTGTCTGCTCTCCCTCATTTATTTATGTGACAGTCTGTGTAAGAAAACTGAGCTCTGATGGAGGAAAGCAAAATACTTTGTAAGAGCCCAAGCCGTCCTCTGCAATTCATCCAAACGGCATGCATGAAATAACTTGCATATTTATAGTGAAGGGCACGGCGGCATCTATTTATTTAATGTTGAATGTTGCTCTCTTTTTTTGCCTCCTTATAGTAATATAGTGTAGTAACTTTTTAAAAATGAAGCTTTTTATGGACTCTTTCACTAGCAAAATGAGAGTAGAGGTCCCCACTGGTGGACCTTCTGATGGCACTTGGGTTTTTTTGGCCTGATCCAACAAGGCTTCTCTTGTGTAGAGGGGTCCTCATGATAAAAGCCAGTCCTCATGATAAAAGCCAGTAACAAGATTCTTCAACCAGAGAATCCAAATTGTGTGTTACAGTAAATTAAATATGATTCAAGCAATGTTCTAAGTTGCAGAGTCTTGTGAGCTACTGGCATTAAAGTTGTGAGGTACTGCATAAATTAGTGTGCTCTGGAGTCATCCTTCCTGAGCTAATACAAAAATGTGTGAGCTGGAGGCTAAAAATCTGTGAACTAGCTCACACTAACTCAGCTTAGAGGGAACACTGGCTTCAAGGTATATTTGCTGGGGTTTGGATAAGGTATTGTGATCCCGATGAGGGCTGAAATTCTTGGATAACCGGGTTTCATGTTGGATAGCTGGTTCTTTGTGGTAATCATAGAATCATAGAGTTGGAAGAGTACACACAGGTCATCTAGTCCAAACTCTTGCTCAATGCAGAATAAGTCCAAAGTATCCTGCATGTATATCAAATTCCTACAGTTTTCCTTAGGATTGCTGAGAATCTGTTGAGCCAGTGTGGGGTAGTGGTGAAAAACACTGGACTAGTATCTGGGAGAACTGAGTTCATATCCCCACTTGTGCCATGGAAGCTAACTGGGCCAGTCACACACTCTCAGTCTAACCTACCTCACAGGGTTGTTGTGAGGATAAAATGCAGGACGGGAGAATTATGTTAGCTGCTTTGAGTCCCTGAGGGGGGGAGGGGGAGAAGGGGAGTACAAATGAATTAAATTTAATTTAAAAATCAATCAAAATGTTCCATGTTGCTTGTTCACACAAATAGATACCATATCTGATAGCCGCTGCCCTGAGGCTAATATCTGGGACAATGTGTTCTGCGAAGAAATACTGATAATAGCTAAGCATCTCCAGGGAATGAGGAAGTGTTGGCAAAATAAATAAATGACCCTGTCAAATTCTGTTAGGATTAGAAGGCTATTCTGAAAGTAGACCATTGGCTGTATTCCAGTAGATTCTCTCTCCTCTGTGTGGTCATCCAATCTTTTCTAATAAAAAAAAAAATTAGATGTATTTCATTCTTTCTCCCAAAGGATTCATTTTGGACAGGCAATCTGACTGACACCAGACATATGATTGAAGTCCCTGGTTCTAACCCATCGATATAGATTTTTAAAATTTTGTTTAGTGGTATTGATTTAAGAATGTGGTGCCATAGGCAAAGACTTTGAAGGAAAGCTGAGCCACTGCCTCTTCTTTCATCATGTCCTGGTTTGATTTAATGCTTGTGCCTTCCTCGGGGTTATTACAAACCTAAGCGTAGAAACATTTTGTTTCTCTCTGCTTCTCCTTGATCATTATTGATTGGTGAAATTGTATTTTGTTAATTTAAGAATGATAAAAGATGGAATATGTTCCATGTCATAACAAAAAGAAGCTCTGATTTAAGCAAAAAGAGTCTGCTGGTGCAATCTTAAGAGCAGAGAACATCCAAGAGACCAAAACAGACACACAAAATTCAAACATGGAATGAAGTTGATCTCACAGTTGCAATATTCTGTGGCTTATTAGAAATCATGGCTACCTGAACAAAGCAGACCCTGGTATTGCAAGCTAACCTGGTAGCAGGAACCTTGTAAACTTGCAGCTTACCACTTACAACCTCCTCCTAAGTGATTTTTTGGATTGGCAAAATACCTCCTGAAAATCAAGAAATGGGAAATGGAACACCGAGTACCGTAGGTACATAGTAAACTGTGGGGAGGGAAGAGATAACTGATTGCAGGAAGAAAATAGGAAGCGGGCTGCTGCTTCAACCTTGCATCTTGGAAAAGAACCTTTGACTTTGCCCACCTTCTCAGGGGCTGAGCAAGTGGAGAGCCATGTGGTGGCAAGGAAGAATGATGCTTCTCATGACCCTTCTTAAATTTCTCACAGCAGTCGTTGCAGGGCTGTCCTCTACAGTTAATAAATATCAACAATTCTATGTCAGTCTGTTCCCCAGCTTTTCAACACTGAGGGATGGGGATGATTCTATGTTAACTTCAACCTACAGCCAAATAGAAATCAATTCAAATAAGGCTCCATTTATGGCAAACAATTGTAGAGCCCAGTGATTTTAAAGATCCAGCTAAGTCGCAAAAGTTGTTTGTACCTTTTAATTTAGTTTCCTGTTAGTGTGTGGGATTGCACGGAGTTACATCAGAAATTACTCCAAAGATCTGGGCACATGGGTTAATCAACTAGTTTCTGCCATATCTAATTTTGGCAAGAAGGCAATGGCAGATGTATTTAGCTCTTGGAAGTGCAGTTAGCAGCCATCAAATATTTTTAATTGCCTGTGATTTTGAGTGAAAATACTTTCATCCTAGTTCTGAAGACCTTTACAGTGTTTGCAGAAATTGCTCTGCAAATTTTTTAACGGTAGAGTGTATAACTCAGGAAATGGCGAGTGCACTTCAAAACATTTCACATCTGAGTCACTTTTTCAGAAATGTGCTTCTGTTTTCATTTCTGTACATAACCACACTGTGGTATTTTTAAATACTGTACATATACAAAAAACTCTAGTTAGAACTTTCTCTTGCTGTAGTATATTTAAATCTAGCTTTAAATCAAGATGACACGCAAATTCGTTAAAAAAAAAAGCTGTCTCAAAGTAGTGTCCCTCTCAGTAGATGATGTTATTAGTTGTTTTAATTGCTAGGAAAGTAATTAACAAATGTAAATTCCCAAGGCATTAGTCATACTTGCACTAAAAGTCTTATTCTATTTGAGAGCACCAAGTGTTATTCCCACTTGCTGAAGAGACTTGTTTGATCTTGCCCTGATTACTCATACTGTCTAATGTTGGTTTTTATTACTGAGTATGATGTGCCTTTCTTACTGTTATAATGGATTGGCCCTGAATCATTCCACTATTAGATCTCTCATATGGAAGATGAGCTAGTTTATACAAGATTCTAGTTACTTCCCCAGTTTCTTTTGCTGACCTAACTTGAAAGTGAGGGAAATAAGGTCATAGTGACATTTCCAGATAGAAAATCGTTACTGGTATCCCCCTACTACAGTACCAGGGGAAGCGTTTAGCTGTATTAGCTGCAAAGAGACCCATTTGAACCTGTTGTCAGTTTCTAATGAAGCACTCTTCAGAATATTAAGAAATGTAAATTTTAAAGTGATTAGTCACATTAAAAATAATAATAATTCTGCTTGAGGAAACTAAATATCCATATAAGATGTCAGAAGGTGGATGTAACAATGGCTGATTTGATATTATTGATTGCAGAAAAGTTCAAAAAATGCTACAATCTATGTAATGGTATCTATGTACTTCTGAAAAAGCCTTATCTGATCTCATTGCTACATTTAGGTTTTTTGCATTCTAAGAACTTAAGTGGATTGAGAGAGTTATTGGAACCTATAACCAAATGGGATGGAAATCACTTGTAGCCTCTTATGTGTTGAATCCCTTTGTTAACTAACCATCTGCTTGTAGAGGTGCTCCCTAACAGCTGCTGTTCAGTACGCTTTTAAGCCAATCCTGATCATCTAAATCCACCCCTTCCTTAAATCAAAAGGTGCAGTTTTGAATTATTCAGCATGCAGAAAGACTAATAGAAGTGCACATGTCAAATTGTTTTTGACAGAGCTCTGTTCCTCACTGTTGCAGCAACCATACAGAATTAGCTAAGGCACCATATAGCCCAAATGTCCTTTCTTTTGTCTTAAATATTCCAGGCCATAGCACAAAACACAGATCTTAAAGACCGGTTACGCAGAATACATGCCGAGTCTATGCTCCTTGATTCAGCAGCTAATGCAAAATCCAGCCCAGATTTGGCAAAGGTGGGTATAGATTTCCTTTCTGCAAAGCTGCTTGTTGCATCCCCCTCCTGCTCTGCTTTTGCACCTGCTTAGCCGCATCTTGTCCTGTTTCAGTTCTCCTTTCAGCGGCACCTTCCCATATGCTATTGACTCTTCTGATACTATACTGTGGCTGAACTGAGAATGCTTCCCATGGGAAGAGTGACATGGTTGAGCATGTTTTCCTTGTATTGTGACAGCAGGTGACTTCCTGCTGTTCAGTTTACATGGTTAGCAAAACCACCCTGTCATTTTAGTTTGATCTTACTAATCTACCTGGACACTTACAGTTATTTGTTGTTTGTTTGTTCGTTTGTTTGTTTAATTCAGCTAGCTCACTAATTAATTCCCTATGTTACAGCTTTTGCACAAGACCACAAATGAAATGAGAATACAAACTGCTCTCTCTTTGTAAACAGTGAGTTGGTTTCCCTGGTATGCATCAGGTCCTCAGGCTTCCAGCAACTTAATTCGGTCTTCATTTGAGGAAGGGTCACTTAAATTTGGGAGAATCTTCTTAGGCCAGAGGCAGGCTTCCAGTTTTGTCAGTAAACTGGTAGTATATGATAGGGGTTTGCAAAGAAATCTTTTTTTTCAGGTATGGATATATTGGATGCAAAAATCAGAATTCTGGATAATCCCGAATTCTGGGGGTTTTGGAGTTCAGATTTTGTGTGTCCATTAGTCCCTATGGAGAATGGCTGGGGGAAGGATATAGCTATTTTAAAGGTAGCCATGAGAGTTGTTTTTAGAGGTACAGGCACCAAAATTGCAGTGGAGCTACCCCCAAGTTTCATGTTGATTGGACCAACCGGTCCAATTTTATGGGCCCCTGAACAAGGAGCCCCCAGCTGTTCTCCATTATTTTTCTGTGTGGGGAGGGAGAAACCCATGTAAACTGCTTGCAGACAAAAAGCCATGCCTGCTTGCCTGCAGGTAGCAATCAGTGAAAAAAAACAAGTTCAGCTGAACCACTGCACAGCTCAGTAATCCCAGTGAAACCATAATCAAGCCAGAGAATCTCTGCAGTGGAAACTGAAGGGGGGACAGTTTTCAAGCCCAGCACAACCAGCTGCAGTGTACAGAATGCCCAGCAGAACCAATGCCACTGTGGCAATGCAAGCTTAAAAGGACTGATCTCAAAGACAGGCTCTCTAAAAATTCAGGTGGGCGTGGGTGTGTGACGTGAAGTACCCTAAATTCCCCTCATGGGTTAACTTGAATATTAGAAGGCCTAGTCCAGTGCAGGTGTCCATGATCTTTGTATCCCTGCAGTTGCCATCCTTATCTCTTTCAAGAATGGACTCAAGTATGTAGTGAGGGCTAATCATGGGAATCTGTGCTCCGTTTTGTAACCAGATAGGAGGAGGGAATTAGGAGCAGTTGCCAACATCTTCTGGAAAGTTCTTCAGAACTTTGGACCAGAATAACCACCTGATGCCATGGAGTAGAAAATTATAATAAGGGTATAGGCCAGATGGAATCATGCTAACAGCATGCTAGTCCACTTTGATATGCTTAATCATGATGGACTGCTAAATATAGAATGCTTTTATGCCCCTGCTTGGATTTTATGCTGCAAGAAGATTTGCCATCTAATATTCAGGTATATAATATATTAGATAGAAAGGTTAGCGTCTTTGTTTTCTTTACTAAACTGTTGAGATTGTACTGCATAGTGAATTCTTTTAACTATTTAATAAACGTTGATATATATTTTACAAGGTCTGTTTTACTTGTGTGCTTCCAACCTCAAGGTCCCACAGGTTCCCCTCATGGCTTCCATGCAGGGGAAGAGGAGCAATAACCCAGGGGGACCCAGGCTGCAGTCTCTAACAGGGGGATTTTGCAAGGTTTGTCCAAGGAAACGGGAAAGGAACAGAAAGGAATCTGGAAAGCGGTGGGGGAACCTCTTGAAACTGACAAGATTAGTTTGAATCTGACAACAGTGGGGAAGCCCAAAGAAACCCAAGACACAGAAACAAAAAAAAACAAATGAAAAATGCTGGCTCCCAATGCTGGCTCCCAGTCTTCCCAGAGAATCCTGAATGTTTTTCAGAAACCCCTCAGTTTTTCTGAAAAATCCTGGATATCTTTGGGATGTCAAAATTGCCATATATTTTTGGCCCAGGTGTATACAAAAGCACATCTAGTATAAATGTGAATGACTCCCACTAACTGAGGAGTCTCGTACGGGTGGTGGGAGCCATATTCTGTTCTGTTGGAGGAAGACTCCTTACTTAGCAGAAGGAAATCTTTGGAGCTAACCTACTGATTCCAAAGCAAAATCTCTGTCAGTGCAGCATGTCAGTTTGAACTGTGTATTTCACAAAAGCAATCAACAAAGAGCACTCACTAATGTGATTTTTTTTTAAAAAAAATGATATGAAAGCCAAACTGTTTTCTTAACTGCTGAACTTTCCCTTAGCTGCTAGGTTTGGGTCTTTTAAAATGGAATTTCTGAAATGTATTTCTGTGACTAGCAACTGAGACAGCTCATTCAAAGTAATATGAATGGAGATATATTTATAGACTGTGGATTTTTTTTAATGAAGGAAGCAGGTGCTATATTACTCAAAATGGTGCAAAAAAAAATTCTGTGTACAGAAGCTGATTGATTGAGAAGTCAAATAGGAATCTTGAGACTGACTTTAATCCCCTGATTAACATTTTGTGTAAACATTTCATTCCACAAACTCTGGGTGTTGTACTGTACTCTGAAGGCAGGAGAGATCCAAAGTTAGACTAATATAAAGAATGTTCCTACTGCAACTTAGACACAACCTTTCTGTTGCAACATGACTTCTTTTTATGGCTTATGGGGACCTGTTACGCCAATGAAGGTAGAGTGCTGACTTATATGGTAGGCGTGAACTTACTTGGATCTGAAAGATGAGGCTTTGGGGTAGTAGTGCAACTTTTTATTTTGGCAATTAAGGGAGGGATGCTTCTCAAAGTAGGGCTTACATTGTACAGTTTATGTCATAAGGTACAGATGAAAAAAGCATCAAAATGGCAATGCTCAATTGCATTCAGAGAATCTGAGAAATGTTTGCCCAGTCTTCCTTGGGATATATTTCAGTCTGCCCCTGAATAATCATACAATAGAATCTTAGAGTTGGAAGGAACATCCAGGGTCATCTAGTTCAACCCCCCGACAATGCAGGAAATTCACAAATACCTTCCCCCTGGAACACACACCCAGTGACCCCCTGTTCCGTGTCCAGAAGCTGACAAAAAAACTTCCAGGATTCCTGGCCAATTTGGTCTGGAGAAAAATTGCTGCCTGACCCCGAAGTGGCAATCATCATGGGCATTTAAGAAAGGGCCACAAGAACTAAGCACTGGCACAACCCTTCCTGCCCTCCTTCCCATAATCTGCCTAAATTCATAAACACTATATATTAGGATCTATTTGACATTATATATTAGAGTCAAATCCCAAGCTTCTCACAATGATTTATTTAGGAAGTATTGATTTTATTGCTTGGAGAGTTACAACTGAAATATGTTGAAAATCATTTGTGAATTATTCTTTAATATCATAAATTTCAGAATGTTGTCTTATTTGGCACTGAGTACTTAACAGCTTGTTGTTGAACAATGTTTTTTCACTGGAATGAATCATATTGCTGGTTTTGTTCTTACTAAGTACTATTGTGAGGATCGTCTCTGAGCCACATTGTGGATTATTTTCTTCCATACAGATTACAGGGAATCTAACAGAGGAAGTTGTTGTTGCCCTATGAATTTGTCAATAACACCACAAAATCAATCCCCTGATTTATTCTAGTAAAGTTTTAGATGAAAATTTAAATTCAGTCAAAATGTACTGTTGCAAGGGTTTCATGCAGGATTTAATCCTGTCAATGTGTCACACTCCTTCACTTCCAAGCACAGCGAAAAACACTGTTGTTGCATAGAATTCAGATCTGTTTATCTAATGTAATACTTGTAGTAATTTGAATTCTCCTAACACTGAAATAACAATACCTTCTGGTGGGTGAAGTTATGTTCACAAAGAGTACTTGCTATAAGAGCTGATCGTTGCAAATGTTAATCTGCACTGCATGGTGTAAATGATTAAAAAAAAAAGTTGCAGGTTTGTAAAGGAATATAAACCCACATGGCTAAATGGTGCCTATTCTTTCAGATGGTTTGGAATCAGCTCTATGGCCAGCCAGTACTGAAAGTTTCCTTCCCTGGAAATATAATGCAAACTTAAGAATGCCTCTGCTGTCCAAAAAATTACAGGAAACCATTACAGAATTGTTGAGATAGATTCCTGAGGTGGCAAGCTACCACCAACATGTGAAATGCATGTGTAAGTCTTATAAATGAACAAATGTTCATGTGAAAACAAATACCCCCATGATTCCCATATTGTCTATTATTATTATTATTATTTGATTTATATCCCACCCTCCCTGCTAAGGCAGGCTCAGGGCGGCTCACAACCTATAAAATCACATAGCAATATAGCCAACAATTACATTTAAACAGGTTCAGGTCAGCCATTAATTAAAACAATCTAAAATACTTAAAACAATATGGTGCTAATATCAGGATATCCTTTCGGTTCAGTTCGATAATGGTCTAGACTAGACCTCAGTAACTTGAATTCTAAATCATAGTTTAATCCTGGTTTAGAACTCTTTTTAATGGAAAAAACCCAACCCTGAGTTGTAAAATCATCTGCATTCGGATTTCACAACAAATTTGAAGTTCAGTCAAATATTTCTGAAAGGAAGAATTCTTCAGACCAGTGATGTAGCCAGGATTTTTTACGTCAAGGGGCTTTTTTAAAATGGGAGGGCACTCAATTTTTTTAAAAGCCTCTTGACCTAAAAGGCAGGGACAGCAGTCTGGGTCTTCCTGCTTTTGCAGCCAGCCAGCTGCAAGAGCACGAAGACCTGCTGCCTCTCACTCTCCTGCCCTGCTTTATCAAGCAGGAGGGGAGAGAGAGGCAGAGCCAGCCGGCTAGGTCTTCCTGCTTTTGCAGCTGGCCAGCTGCAAGAGCATGAAGACCTACTGCAGCCGCCTCTCACCCTCCCTTCCTGCTCTGCAGGGTTAGAGGCCCTGAATTGGGGGCCTAAGCAGGAAGTCGGGGGCAGACCCACAGAGGCCCCCCATAGTCACAGACCTGCTTCAGACACACTCCACGTGTAAGCTGTTTTTGGTGACAGTTGAATAGAGCCATTGATATGCCCCCTTGGCATGCCTGGGCCATTTATGAACTTCATATAACATTTTATTACTTTATTTGTTTTAGAGGCCAAGTGCAAAGAGTATTCAAAGCAGAACAAAACAAACTCAGTGATTATTATCAGCAAGACAAGCTTCCCTTCTGTCCAAGCAATGTGACACCATTCTGTGACCTCTCATCCAATTTGCAGCTTATTTAGATTTTTGTAAGCCTCTAAATTCTCATTATCTAGCACCAGAATGCAACATCGTTTATATATCCTCTTGTAGCCAGACCTCCCCACCCCATTCCAGTTGCATTATATGAAGATTACATATTGCGCTGCTGGTATTGGTTCAGACCCAGTGCAAAATCTAATAATCTTAGTATTATTCAAAGATTGAAATATCAGTTTAGCATCAAACTGACACAGCCGAGCCTCACAGGAATAAGTGTTCTGAGTGCCATTCATTTAATGATTATTTTAATAATATGTTTGCTGCAAGCACTGACACATTGAATAGCACTTGATGGTTAAGTGACCGAATTAACAGACAAAACAGTGACACTATAAAAAAAAATATGCTTGTAAATGCTGAAATAGAAAAACTATTATAGATGATCTTGCGGATAACCTAGGGGTTGTCGATTTAAATTAGGCACTTGCAATCTTACCAGAGTTAGTGAGAAATACTGCTTTTGCTTGCTGAGAAATGCCTCTGGTGATGTTAAGAACCTTTTATCAAGAAAAATTTAACAGGATTTTCCAGATTTTTTGTCCGTCACAAATCTGTGCAAAATGAAACCGAATCAGTTACTTGACAAGGAAAGTTTTCTTGCATGCTTCCTTACACACGCAATTCAGAGGACTGTTTCGAAGGTCTTGCCTTTTAAGGCCATAAACAGATTGTGGTCAATATACCTGAAGGAACATCTCCTCCCTCATAGTATCCAGCCTGCCAGTTAAGACCTGCCTCTCAAGGCCAGATCTCTGTGTCCCCCATAGAGGACAGGCAGATGGGGATTAATCATTAGAGACAGATAATTTTCTGTGGCAGCATCTCACCTTTGAAACACCCTTTCTTTGAGGCACTAGACCAAAAGGGCACTTTTTAAAAATCTAGGCTTTTAATTAGTGTTCTTATTTTGCCAGCTTTTAAAAATAGTTTGTTTCTGGTCTTAGATCTGTCTTATGGATAGCATTATTTTATATTGTTATATTATTTTAATTGTAAACTATCTCACTCTAAAGAGGCAGCACAGAAATATTACAAGTAGTTAAATAATACATTTCTCCTGCTCGTTCAGTAGTAATTGAACCTCTTACCTAATCCATTTATTTGTAGGATTATCTGTTAAGTTTACCATTTGCCTGCCTGGAGCAAATTCCCATCTTCAGCCTCCTGCACTCTATTGGTTAAGAAGTGGGGGTGGGTGGGGGGATTGGGAGTCACAGCATCCACAATGCACCAGCACTACCCACTAATCCAGAGGTCCCCAATATTGTGCCCTTGGATGCCATGGTGTCCACCAAGTATTTTAGAATGTGGGCAGGGCCAGGTGAACCTTTTGCCTGGCAAGGCTTCTTATTGGCTACTGGAAATTTCATTGGTTGTGCATATTTTCTGAAATGTTGCTGTAGCAATCATTTTGTAGCTGGCTCTGCTTCCTGTGGCAGCATTTTGTGGTAGCTCCCAGCATGCTGTGTCAGAATTACGAAGGTGCTCACAGGCTGAAAAAGTTTGGGGAATCCTGCACTTAAATCTGTGGTCCTTACTGTAGAGAACATAGGAATTCACAGAACACCATGGGGGCTGTGGCATCAGTTCTGGATGATCACCTGGAATTGATGTCACAGTATCCCTCCTGCTGCCCCCTGCCTAGACTTTGCTCTCCAAAACCTCCCAGTATTGGCAACCCTGTATGTGTGGGATGAGGTCTTGTTCACAATTAAATGTACTTCAGTGCCTTGTTTTCTCTTAAGAAGTTGCTAAGGGATCCTGTAATCTGTCAGATTTCTCTTAGATTGTGCATGTTCAGTAGAATGAGTTCATAGAATCCTAAACTGGAGACACAGACTGATCCATTTCAGACAGTGGGTGGGAGGTAATTTTGTTTAAATCTTCACATGTAGGGGGGGAACTCCCTGCAAATAAAAAGGTAGCACTTAGTGAACGAGCTTGTGTCCCTGTCCCCATTAGCTGTTTGCTATTTAGCCTTGCAAAGATTTTTTTTAATACAAGGAAGTGTTGAGAATTGTAGTTCCTTTTTTAAAAGTCTCCCTCATAGTTTGAAGTAGCACTGTCTATTCTGCTGTATGTGGAGAGTTAAACCTGATGTACACATGCAAAAGACTGAGGCAATAGACTTGGCTGCACCATTTTAGAGTGCAGATCATAATTTTGGATGTTTCTTATGTTAAAACTCCCTGCTAATAGAAAAACTCACACAGCAAGCCAAGAAAGAAGGTTTCTGACTGCTGTGGTTTGGGGGTTTTTTTAATGTGAAGAACCAATCAGACTAGAAATCCATCATCCACAGGGTAGCAATCTATTCTAACCACTTCCCTTGCATGTGTTAACCAGGCCATTAGTTAGGCAATTCTGAACCCCAAGATGCAATCCCAGAATTAAAACTGGACCACAGAGATGGGTTTCCCTGGTGGAATGGCAGCTTTGGTGGCAGACTTCATGGCATACCAGACAGTTTAGGAGAAACAGAAGTCCTAGAATGACACCACATCGTTGCTGACCTCACTTCCCTTCCCCAAACTCTGTCCTCTGTAGACACCAACTGCCCTCAAATTTCCAGGGATTTCCCAAGCCAGAGTTGGCAACTCTAGATGAGAGAAACAGATTGTACAAAAGTCGCAATGGTTGCCTTGACCTGTTGAGTAATTCTTTCATGCTGTGCTGCTTATGGCCTTCTAAAATGCATGCTACCAGCTATGCACTTGCATTATTGGAGTTTATCTATAATTTATCTGTACCTACCCAGTCTTTGAAATCTCTGCTCACTGTGACACAGCCCTATCTTTTCTTATTGGATTCTCCATGCCAGAGTCTCTTGATTCTTCCCCTCACAGTGATCCCATATTTTTCACCGTGGCTTCCTATAACAGCACATATTCCATTCTCTGTCTTTGTGCTTGTGGAGTCATGCGCACTAAGAGAAATGTGGCATCCATGACTAAAACTCTTGGGGAAAATCACCAAAGAATGGTTTAAAATGATCACCACTATTTACTACAATGGATTATAGTGAAAAATACTACTACATTCATATACAAAATTAACAATAAAGTATCATCCAAAATACAGTTCAATGACAATTTGTATCCATTTACAATAGCTACTATTCTGGGATTCTGTGCTGATTCTGTCTCTTTAAATGTTCTTCAGCCTTAGTTTGTATGAAGGGAGATAACTTTTTCTTGCTGCCAATGTTCATATGGGTATCTAAGCTCCAATAGCTTCTTTAGGTAAAGTCCATTCCTTATAGAGTGATCACAGCACTGGTGAGCAGATAAGAGAATCCACAGAAAATAAACAACTGGAGAGAAAGAACTCATCCTTCCAGAACTTAAATACGGTTTTCGTATGCCTTTGTCAGCTCGATCCCTCACACTAATGCAAATATTCTTCTTGGAGCCAGAGAGGGACACAATTCATTCATAAATTAACAACCTTCAGTTGATCTGCAACCGGTGACTGGAGCTTAGATACCCATATGAACATTGGGAGCAATAAAAAGTGACCTTGATTTAGCTTCCTTCATACAAACTTGGGCTGTAGAACTTTTAAAGAGAGAGTCGACATGGAATCCCAGAATAGTTGCTATTGTAAATTGATACAAATTGACATTGAACTGTATTTTGGATGATACTTTATTGTTAATTTTGTGATATATATGTGATAGTATTTTTCACTTTAATGAATTGTAGTAAATAGTGGTGATCATTCTAAACCATTTTTCTTTTATTTTTCCAGTCTGTCACATTGACACTGAAGCCTGTATACTTTTGGCATGTCTAAAACTCTGGTAGACACCACAAGTAGCAGGTGCATTTATTTAACCAAGGGGATGAAATCCATTGCAATAAATTAACTGGAGCAGCCCCTCAGGGGTTGGCTGTCATCTTCCTGATTATTTAAACATTTCCCAAATGCTGCTATTTTTATATCCTCCATGTTGTTAGAACACTTTCCCTCAAAGCCCTTTTCCACCTTTCTTTTCACAGGAAGATTCAGAGGAAGAAGCCAGGAGTCTGGTTCATCAGCTCTCCAACGAAAGTAGGCTGTCTATAACGGATTCTCTTACCGAGTTTTTTGATGCACAGGAAGTCCTGCTGTCTGCCAGCTCTTCAGAAAATGAGGTCTGGGGTGATAGTATCAGAACATCAGACTCATGTTGCTCCTTTCAAAAGTGTCTTGACCTTTTCCTGTCTTTGCATGCTAATTGCCATCTCAGTGCTGCAAACAGCGTGTTATTCTCCCCTTCAAAGCACAGGTTTATTGCTGCTTGTTTAAATAATTCTTGCAGGGCAAAAGGCCAGGAAAAAGGAACTGGAAGTCCTACTTACATGTAGGTGTTCCCAGTGGGTTTTAAAAAAAATCCTTAATAAAATCCGCAATGTATTTTCTAAAATAAAATTTTGCCCTGTATTAGGCAAAGAGATGTTGCAAGTTTTTTTTTAATTGCAGCAGTGGTTTATATGGACTTCTTTGGCTGTCAGCTCATTTAGGCTGTGATCACATGTACTAAATAATGCACTTTCAATGCACTTTCCAACTGGATTTTGCCTGTTCAAACAGTAAAACCCAGTTGGAAAGTGAGTCCATTCCAGATGCGACAACAGCATTCTCTTATTGTGAGATCCATCCCAACTGCCATAACCTATTTGTATCAGCTTTTTGAGTTTCCTCAAATGCTGTTGTATATCAGTGGTCCCCGACATTTTTGGCCTCAGGGCCCAGCCCCAGGGCTGACCCTCCGATTGTGGCCCCAGGGCCGGTAGGGTGGGGGCACCCAATTTGGCCACCTCCCCAGCACCTCCCCCCGTTTCTCTCCCCCGTTTCCTCCTTCCCCCCCTCGCATAGCCTCGCCAGCTCCTCTTTCCCCCGTCTCTTCCTCCCTCCCCACCCCCGTGCAGCCTCACCACCTCTTAAAGGTGCAACTTGACTCCTACTTTCTTCTACTGCTTCATACCAACACAGTTGCCCACTTGGATCTATCCTTCTCTCTCCGTTTCCTCCTCCCTCCTTCACCCCTCTCCCGCACAGCCTTGCTGCCTCCTCCCCCCCCCCCCCCATTTTCACCATTTTAAGGTTGGGGAAGGGGCCGTGAAGTTCCTCCCAGGCCAACCTCCCCCCCCAGGACAGAGGCAAGGCCAGCATCCCTCGCAGCTGCTGTGGGATTAGCTGATCGGTGGGGGGGAGGTCGGCTTAGAAGGTGCTTCACCGCCTCTTCCCCAGCCTTAAAATGGTGAAAATAGGGGAGGAGGAGGCACCATGGGGGGCGCGGTGAGGCTGCAGGGGGGACACCCGGTTCTGGTCCCTGGCCCAGGGGTTGGAAACCCCTGCTGTATATTATGCATGTGAATTGTTTCCTTCCTACTTGTCTCTGCCACTTTGCTCAGAATGAAAATGTATTTCATTCCTCCTGAAGGTATCTGATGATGATTCATATGCCAGTGATGTCAGCGATAACATCTCTGAAGACAACCTAAGTAATGACATAGAGAATGAAAGGCAAACTCTTGGTAGGAGACTTTTCATTCTGTGCTGAGAATATGTTTTTTGCTTTACCAGAAGTTGGTAATGAAAAGGGAATAGAGTGAGATGAAGGGGTCCATTTCTGTTTTAAAATTTTGTTGTGTGTAAAGTCCATCTCTAATTAAAGGGGCAGGAAATTTTTCTCCAAGCCTGTTGGCAGCGCTATTCTGTAATCTGTCTTGATTCCCAATGAGAAAGGTGGGCCATAAATGAAGAAAATAAATATAAAAATTCCACATACCAAACCAGCAGTTCTGTAACATGACACTTAACTGCAGCTAAAGTCAAATGGAGACAATCCAGCTCACAGTAGGAGTTCAAAAATTCAAAGCCACAAGTAGTGATAACCAACTAGGAGCAAATACCACCCAGTTAACTAAAAGGATGTTCAAAAAGCCCAGTACTGAAAGATATCCAACAAAGGTGGCAGATGTATGGAAGGAAGGCATTCTATGGGTAGCCAACAAGAATGCCATAGCATCACATTTTAAGAATGGTATAGACAAGCTGGAACAGGTCCAGAGGAGGGTGACAGAGATGGTGAGGGGTCTGGAGACCAAGTCCTATGAGGAAAGGTTGAAGGAGCTGGGGATGTTTAGCCTGGAGAGGAGGTGGCTGAGAGGTGATATGATCACCATCTTCATGTACTTGAAGGGCTGTCCTATAGAGGATGGTGTGGAATTGTTTTCTGTGGCCCCAAAAGGTAGGACCAGAACCATAGGGTTGAAATTAAATCAAAAGAGTTTTCGGCTCAACATCAGGAAGAACTTCCTGACCATTAGAGCGATTCCTCAGTGGAACAGGTTTCCTCAGGAGGTGGTGGGCTCTCCTTCCTTGGATGTTTTTAAACAGAGGCTAGATGGCCTTCTGATAGCAATGAAAATCCTGTGAATTTAGGGGGAGGTGTTTGTGAGTTTCCTGCATTGTGCAGGGGGTTGGACTAGATGACCCTGAGGTCCCTTCCAACTCTGTGGTTCTATGACCAGCTGGGGGTGTGGTGTGGGTGAAGGCCTGAAGCTGAGAAGATGAATGCAGAATGATATGGGAACAGGAGGTCCTCCTCCGCTTAACCTGCCTCACAGGACTGAAGTGAGGATGCAGACTCTAGCCCTTTGGAGGACATGTTGATGCAAAGCAGCAAATAATATTTAAAATATATATATTTATAACAAAAGAGATAGGCAGCTACGAAAGTTCATGAGTTGACAAACTGAGTCCCACCATCTATCTTTCAGACTCTGTTCCTGATGGTAGCATGGACTACCATTCCCAGCGGAGGACATGTCTACCAGCTCCATGCCCTAACACAAGCAATATCAGCCTTTGGAACATTCTGCGGAACAACATTGGAAAAGACCTCTCTAAAGTAGCAATGCCTGTTGAGTTGAATGAGCCACTGAATACTCTGCAGCGACTCTGTGAAGAGCTGGAATACAGTGAGCTATTGGATAAGGCAGCACGGATGCATAACTTGTTTGAAAGGATGGTACGAAGAAATACTCCTCTTTCTGCTGTTCCAGTCAGACAATGATTCTTTCTCTTTTCCATATATGCTGAAAAGGTGTGAGGTGGTGCGTCACCTCAGTACATCTTATAGAGGGAAAACTTGAATAGCACAACCCCCTCCTTTGCTGTATTTAGAAGACTAGCTGAGTGGTAGAAAGGGAAAGAGCAGGTGTGCACCCCTTTGCATAGATGCAAAACTGGTAGTTCATGCACTACCCAGACCACAGCTTCCACAACTGTGCAAAAGGGCAACATTGCAGCTGTGCTGTATGCAGCCAAAAGAAATTGCCATTGGCTTTGAATACAATATACTGAGAAACAGAAGCACCTTTTTAATGAACAGAAAGTGCAAAGGAAATACATCTGACCCCTGCCTGGCTAAAGCATAGCTAGCTTCCATTGCCCTTATGGGCAGACTCACAAAATCATCTTTATGATGTAGTTGTTTTAGAAAGGTGTATCCCCCATAAAGTATAAAGGGTGGCTTGCGTGTCTGATTTCACAAGCAACCAATACACACAGCAGTCTAAAAGTCTTCTCATTTTCTGGGTTACACATGTGCTGAGATTAATTTGCATGTTGGGTTAAAGTGATGTGTAAAATGGTCCCAACCAGGGCCTTTTTTGTAGAAAAAAGCCCAACCGGAACTCATTTGCATATTAGGCCACACCCCTGATGTCACCATTGTTTCACGCATTGTTTTTCTACAAAAAAGCCGAGCAGGAACTCATTTGTAAATTAGCCCACACACCCCTGATGCCAAGCCTGCCGGAACTGCGTTCCTGTGCAGTCCTGCTAAAAAAACCCCCTAGTCCCAACTCTCGTGCAGTCTTTAAAAAAAGCAAAGGCTTTGTTCTGCTGTTTCCTGTTGATGGGGGGGCTGTTTGATTGTCATGTATTTGATCCCCATAAAATCAACTCCCTCCTCCACTTTAGAAATCCAGAGACTTGTGTGCAGGCAGCTTCCTCTGCTCCCTGATAGAACTGGAGCCCAGCTTGTGAATGAAATCTGGCTGTTTTGTGTATTTTGCCATTTCTCTTAATTGTACGTGGAAATGTATGTTGTAATTTTTTTTTTAAAAAAATGAAGGATTTCTTCCAACAGGATTATTTTTTGTAATGAATTTTTTTTTCAAAAATGATTATGCATGGCCCATTTGGATTTCAACTATCCAGTTTGCTCTAATAATTAAATGTTTTGGACCAGTACTTGAAACAAGCCAGTTTGCATAAAGTTTTGCTGCCCTAACCCAAAGCAGGGTGTACAGAGTACCTGAAGCAGGGACTGCACTTGTGGAACCTTCTCAAAGCTGTTGCCTGGCAGGGAATGAGGAGTGAGAACAGTTGGATGTTCACATTGTCACACACACATTCCCAGTAGATGGATCGGTAGCAGACCTTCCTGCACAGCACCCTCTTGCACACAGCTCCTCATGCAGCTGGGTGCACATGAACATGAGCCTCGTGTGTGTGCAGTAACCTGAAGCTGGAGTAAAGGCCCCTACCACAGGAGCTCCCATTACCAATTTTCATTAGCTGAATTTCATGCCATTTCCCAAAAAGATGTAAATAGATGGTGTGTTCAGCACCTTTTACTGGCAGTGGAAGAGCCTGTTTTAGGTGTGCAGAGCTACATGCTAGATTATGACTCATAAATGCTGCTCTGCAAATTCCCTTCTGTCTTATCATAACCTTTTAAATGAATGTGAGTCTTTTATTTTCTTTTTTTGGGGGGAGGGGCTTTTTAAAAGTTCACTTTGCTGCTTTTAGGATTGTGAACCTCTACACATTTTAATAAGTTACTGTAAACAATGAGTCATGTTCCAGTGCTCTCAAGAGTATAATACTCCAGCTCGTAGGAGGCATAGATACAATTAGAATTAAATTAGAAATTTTTTTAGAGAGAAATGTGCCTGACACCAGTGGAAGGCCTTTCTTCTATAAAAGAAGCAGTTATCCAATGCAGCAAGGCATATACACTTGCCTTTTATTAATAATCAGTATTCTGTGTGTTCTGTTTTTAGGTTTATGTGGCTGCTTTTGCTGTCTCTGCCTATGCATCCACTTACTATAGAGCTGGAAGTAAGCCATTCAATCCTGTGCTTGGAGAAACCTATGAATGTATCCGTGAAGATAAGGGCTTCCAGTTTTTTGCTGAACAGGTATTGCTGTGCTACTGCTGTTCTGTTTTGGTAAATGTACTAATTCTGATTGCTTACTGGGAGTTTCTAAGGTGGTCTTTGAATCTGAGTTGTAAGCATGTAATACCTATGAAGTTGCAGACAATGCACTGATGGAAGCATTTCAGACTCTTGAAGATCAAAATACAATGTGGTTACAGGATATTTCCTAGCAGGTGTGGGCAATCACTGATTCTCATTTTACAGGCTCCATCTAGTGGTCAGCAGTATGTTTAAAATATGAATAATTCCATAATTCCTGAGAAAAATAGCTAATTAAAAATAAACTTGTCAATTTAACTTTTTCCTTTCACTTTTTAGGTCTGTCATCATCCTCCTATCTCTGCCTGCCATGCTGAATCTGATAATTTTGTGTTCTGGCAAGGTGACTCTTTAATTTATCATTTACTGCTAGCTTTCAGGATATGGGAAAAGTCTACAACAATGTTAAGGTCTTCAGACATACATATACGAAGCTAAAGCCTGCATGTTTTAAAGCAGTCTGAGAAACAGACATTGGCACATTCTATGGACATAAAACATATCCAGTCAAATTTTGGAATTTGATGTATCAAATTCCAAAATGCTGAGTGACCTTGAGTCAGTCACAGTTCTCACAGAGCTGTTCTCACAAGAGCAGTTCTCTCAGAGCTCTCTCAGCTCCACCAACTCACAGGGTGTCTGTTGTGGGGAGAGGAACGAAAGGAGAATGTAAGCCACTCTGAGTGAAGGGTAGGGTATAAATCTAATATTCTCTTCTTCTATTTGAAAATCAGTGGAGGAAAAGCCTTGACTTGTTTCCTCCAGCATTTGTATGGAAAAGAAGGACACAGTTCTTCAATAGTCCTATAGGCTGGTGTGGGGTTGTGTTTTGAGTGTCAGTGTAGGATCTCTGCACTCTCAGCCTAAGCTACATCAAAGGGTTGTTGTGAGGATTAAATGGAAGAAGGGGGGAAGGCAGAGCTCCTTGGAGGAAGGTTGGGATAGAAATGTCGTAAGTAAATTCTATTGAATAAAGTTGGTCTTAGGGTTGCCAGCTCAAGGTTGGGAAATGCCTGGAGATTTGGGGATGGACCCTGGGGAGGACAGGGTTTAGGAAAGGGAGGGGTATAATGCCACAGAGTCCACCCTCCAAAGCAGCCACTTTCTCCAAGGGAACTGATGACTGTAGTCTGGAGGTCAGTTGCAATTCTCGGAGATCTTCAGGACCCAACTGAAGATTAGCAGCCCTAGTTGCCCTTGCACCCACCGGTGGGCTGTTCACGAGGCTGAAGGCTGCATAGGCTGAAATTTTGTATGGGTTGTTCATGACAGCAGATGTGAAGGCCAAACCCAATAATCTCTATGCATGGTTAGCTCACTGTTTGGTATTGAGTTGGCATCTGTTTGGTGCAAACTTGGCATTCATTGTGAAAGGAGTTTGCAAATCTACAAGCCACTTCTCAGCCTACTAATGAAAACAATTGTGATATGTCTTTGCTTGGGATGGCCATCTGTTGTATCCGATTCTGAGTCTGTGCAACACAGAGCCATATTTGAATAGAAAAAATATAAGCATCTGGCCATGGGCATGAACTAGTCATTGCTCCACTCAGTTGATTTCTTTTGGAATCATGATATGGTTTGTAGGCAGGATATCAGTAGCTATCATCAGACAGTAGCAGTGTGCCTATGTTTGCTGCTAAGATCATGCTTAGGTTTTGTTTGTTTGTTTTTTCTTTCAGATATTAGGTGGAAGAACAAATTTTGGGGAAAATCCATGGAAATTGTGCCAGTTGGTACAACACATGTAATTTTGCCAGGGTAAGTTCTATATCAACATGCTGATGAATCTAGGCCAGGTTTGCCAGATAGGATTTTGTTCTTTAATTTAGAAGTTCTCAAAATATATACACTTGTAAACTGAAATTCTCCCATAAGATATTGTGTTTGAAGTTATGTACATAACAATTGTACAGCAGGATCAGAGACCATTCCGAAGAGGGAAAACTTTTAGTTCCAAGGCCGCCTCAGATTGACCTGCTGTCAAATTCCTATTGATCATAACCGCATTCTCAGTCTTGTCTTGCTGCACTCCACACACACATCTCTTGCTGTATACTCTGCTCTCATGCTTCTAGGATGAGCTGGGAAGACAGCAGTTACCAGCATAGCTAGTTACTTTGTGGATTAAGAATGCTTCTATAGATCATGTCTTGAATGGAGGTAAGCAGTAGTGACAGTAATGGGGCTGGCTTTTATAATGTGCAGGGCAATGTTGATCAGATGTCTTTATGGTTTAGTGGCCAGCGTGTGGAATGAGAATATAAGAAATCAATGTTCAAATCCTGTCTGCTGTGAGTTCACTTGTGGGCAGCTCATTACCTTGGATCTGCTTTTAGTGAACACATAATCAAGTGTTCATAAAATCCCTACGTGCTATTCTTTGCCATTGCGCAAAAGAAAAAAAAATCACCCTGTACTGGCAGGGGCTAAACCTGTAGGCCAGGTCTGGCCTGAAGGATACAACATGGGGTGCAGCTGAATGCTGGGCTCAGCTGCAGCCTTGACTGAGTAAGTCGTGTCCCTGGGATGGAGAGGGTGGAGCTGGAGGTGGGACAAAGGACTGCTCCCTTGGTTCCAAGGGTGACGATGCCTGCTGGTTGTGGACTTAAAGGCAGTTGTGGAGAGGAGCTGGGGTGCAGCACAAGTGAGAGGCAACTGTGAGGGCCAGCGAAGGGAAGCAAGTGGTTGAAATGGGGGATGGCACAACATCCTTCTATTAGGACTGAGCCTGGTGGAAGCTCTTATTAAAATCCCATTTGAATGTTCACCTGCTTCATTCTTGGGGAGGAACGGATGGCCGACCCCTACCCAGTCTGCTCTATCCTCGGAGCCCTGCCTCCTCCATGTGCTGGGGTGGAGGACCCCTCCTCGACTACACACCCCTTCTAGTTACTCAGTAAAAATACTTCCATGTTATGACTTGTATACTGGAAGTGAACTTTGAGTTGAGATGGCAATTGTTTTAATTAGGGTGTTGAGATACTCAGATATTGTTTTCACAGAAACTTTCAACATATCCCCAGAGTACTAAGTATATCCTTCCAGTGTTTATGTTCATGCTCTTTCTAATAAAATGTTCAGTAAAATTTCTATTAAAATGTTCATAAATGTTCATAAATGAATCAAGTGAAGCTGTATTCTGTTCCCTCTAGTTCAGTCTTATCTACTCTGACAGGCAATAGCTCCCAAGGGTGTTCAGCAGAGGTTCCACTGCCCAAGATTCTTTTAATTGGAAAGCTTCAGTTTTAAAGGGTTCTTTTTACTGGAAAGATTGTACCTTGGGCCTTCTTATGCAAAGCATGTGTTTTGCCACTAATTTGTGACTCATTTACATCTTTCCTTTCGTGAAATACTGGCATTTTCTGAAAACTCTTAATTCAGATCTTAATTTATTATCCCAAAGTGTCATGCTGTGTTTTTTTCCCTGAAGGAGGCATTTCCTCAGTGTTACAAAAGAAAGCAAAATGGGATATTTAGAATGTTTCAGACAGTGAATCCTAATGAAATCATCACCAGCTAACTGTTTTTATTAGCTATTTTATATGTTTCTTATTAGCTATTTTATATTTTTATTAGCTAATATTTATATTAGCTATTTTATATTAGCTGAGTGCTTTCCCTTTGCATTCCAGTTTCAGGGACCATTATGAGTGGAATAAGGTGACATCTTGCATTCATAACATTTTAAGTGGCCAGCGATGGATAGAACACTATGGAGAGATCATAATAAAGAATCTGAATGATCATACGTGTCACTGCAAACTTACTTTCATAAAGGTGCGATTCTTGGTAACATCACAATTTTCTCATATATGGCAAAGTGTTTTGGAAACTGTGGACACTTATAAACCGAGTTGCAGTCTTCTAAGTCCACTGACTTAAAAGGATTTAGAAGGGTATAACTACTTAGGATTACACTTCAGAAGTTCTTCCTGGGCAACCAGGTTGCTAAATGAGGTAGACTTAATAATTGTTTGATGAAAATGATTCTATGAGGTGATTTTACCCTTTCCTTCCAGGGTTGAGTTTTCTTGTGTAGGAGTCTCATATGGCTAGATGTGGTCTAAGTAAATTATTTTTATAAAGCTAAAAGTGTGGGGAATCAACCCAGTGTAGTACAGTGGCTAGAATATCTAACTAGAACTTGGGAACTCACTCCAACAAGTAGTAGAGTGAGTGACTGTTCAGGCCACTCACTCTGTCTCAAGGCTGCAATGCCTTGCAACGTCCTTGTGTCCCCACACTTACTTTATTCATTTACAAAGTTTATATTCTGCCTATCTGGCTTCATCAAGGCCACCAAGGCAACTAAACAGATTTGAAATGTGCATAATGTGAACATGTCTTAATAATTAAACTAAACAAAAAGATCATTCAAGCAATTGAACCATATTAAATACAAATAAATGAAAACCACAACTGAAAACAGGACAGGAAGGAGGAATCACTGAGGGAATGCCAAATGAAACAAAAAGAAGTTTTTGTGTGCTGGTAAAAGATAGCAAAAAAGATAGCAAAAAAAAGGAGAGGCAAGTCTCTGTAAGGAGACTGTTCTAGTGCTATGACTGAGAAGGCCTTCTCCTGGATTGCCACCCACCTTATCTGAGAAGGTAAGTTCTTGGAAGATAACCATAGCAAGCAGTTAAGGTTACAAGAGAATAAGTAGTCCAGGTATATTGGTCCCAAGTAGAGCTGCCAAGTCCCCTTACTTTTCCGGTGGGAGCCTTTGGGAGGCATTCTGGGAGATGGGTGGGGACGCAAATAACTTTTTGGACCAGTAAAACCAGAAGTATCTCAAAACAGGAAATGGCTTGGCAGCCATTTGAGTGGTATCTAGGGGGTTGATGCAAAACAGACTACTCAAATGGCTACCAGCCATTTCATGGCCAGTTTCGTTCCTCCCCCGCACCCACTACTAATCAAGGGGAGAGGAGCAAAACTGATCCCTGAAGCCTTGTAGCCATTTGAGTAGTTCTTTTTGTTTCCCCTAGGGACCACTCAAATGGCTGCTCTGGGGCAGCACTTCCGTGTTTTCGGGCCTCTCCTGATTTTACTGGAAGCGGCCTGAAAAATGTCATTTTGGGGTGGGATTTCCTCTGCTGCCAGCTGGCTGAGAAGCCCTCCCCAAATTGGGGGATCCCCCACTCAGACCAGGGTATTGGGATCCCTAGGCTCAAATCATGTATGCCTGTAAAGATTAACACTAGTACCTTGTATTGTGCCTGGAAGCAGATTGGGATGCAATGTAGATGGGCCAAGATTTGAATGATATGGCCTCTGCAGTTCACTCCAGTCAACATTCTAGCAGCAGCATCCTGTAGATGCATTGCAGTAATCTAGTCTTGATGTACCCAGGACATGTTCCACAGTCGCCAGATCTGTTCTGCCCAGGAATGGATGCAGCTAGCTAACAAGTGACAGATGGCAAAAAGCATTCCTGGTAACAGCTGCCACCTGTTTATCCAGCAGTAGACCATATGTTCAACTTTTGATCAGCCATGCATTGGGAGCTCCATAATTCCCAGAAGTATGGAAGGTTGGTTTAGACAGAGATCAAGACTTAAAGAGAGAAGAGGATAAAGCCTTCCATATAATCCATTTTCCTGATCTGAATGGCTCTGGGGAGCCTCTGTTTGCCTCATTGGGATGGGAACTACATGTGCTCTGCTGGGTTATGTACAATTTTCTACAATTGGGAAAGTAGGGATTCCTCACCCTCAACCAGAATTTGTCATTTTTATGCCACCTTTCCACAAAGAAGATAGCCAAGCATAAAATAAACCAATATGATGCAAGATCAAATAAGGTATAAAAAACAGGCTGTTCTGCCACCTCACCTTAGCCCTTTCAGCTACATATATCAGCCCAAGTTATTTCTATTTATCACAATATCTAAAACAGCAAGTTAATAAACATTTTAAATTAACCTTTTGAAAGTAATTTTAGTTTTGCTGACTTTATTTCTAGGCAAAATATTGGAATCACAATGTTCATGAGATTGAAGGCAGCATTTTGGACCAAAATGGAAAAATAGTACATCGGCTTTTTGGAAAATGGCATGAAAGTATATACTGCGGGACATCATCTTCACCAACCTGTATCTGGAGAGCAAGTTAGTTATTGGAATTTTATTTTTACTCATTTACAAACCTCTTTTGTTCCCAAGAAAAACACTTCTGTTTCTTTTTCTCCTAATTTTGGCTTCTGTTATTTTAACACACTCCTAAACTATATTCTACTGAGCCCCATGGCGCAGAGTGGTAAAGCTGTAGTACTGCAGTTGGAGCTCTCTGCTCATGACCTGAGTTCAATCCTGGCGGAAGCTTGGTTCAGGTAGCCAGCTCAAGGTTGACTCAGCCTTCCATCCTTCCGAGGTCAGTAAAATGAGTACCCAGCTTGCTGGGGGGAAAGTGTAGATGACTGGGGAAGGCAATGGCAAACCACCCCATAAAAAGTCTGCCATGAAAGCGTCATGATACGACGTCACCCCAGAGTCGAAAACAAGGGACTACCTTTACCTTTTTTTTACCTTTAAACTATATTCTAAAGATGGGATGGTCTTATGATTTCTCTGTACAAGGAAACATTGACTGGCTTCTTACTTCCTTTCATTTTGAAGGCTTTCTGATGTGGCAGGAATAATAATCTTGATTTATGAAAATACAATGCTTAACTATGGATTGTTTTCCTTTAATTTTGGCAGTAAATTAATCTGAATACCTGGGAAATGGTTTAAGAATTGTATGCAGAATAGAATACCCATTTGTTTAAATAGGTTTGTAAATGTATGTGTGTGTATCTTCAAGGATTCTTGAAAGGTAAGACAAAAGCTGGAAAAGGAGCGTTACTGGAAAAAAAATGATTGCAATTTAAACACATCCACATATACAATTATGCTAACATCACATAACCATTAGTTAACCACTAACTGTAGCTCAGCATTATTCCTGCAGTAATGCAATTAAAATATTGGGGGGGGGGTGCTGTGGGAAAGCTGTGTATGGTAACAAAAGAATCTAAGCACTAGATTATGAAAATAAACTGGGGTGTTGGATTTGGTCTGGGGGGAAACTGAAGCCATTTTTTATTTACAGATCCAATGCCTAAAGATTACGAGAAATGTTATGGTTTCACACAATTTGCATTAGAATTAAATGAACTGGACCCAGTCACAAGACCGTTGCTTCCACCTACTGACACCAGATTTAGGCCTGACCAAAGGTAGTATGTTTGTTCTTCTCATTTAGTGAATTCATACAGTAACATAGTTTTTGTTATTTTTGATCCTTCAGATGCAGGAGCAATCAGTGTGTGGTATGTCTGCCATCATGGGGGTGGGGCAGAGCAAGAATAAATTAAATCTGTAATTTGTTTGGGTTTTCTTTTTATATCTGTAAAAGTTTTTTAAAAATTCATTAAATCTGTCATTTGTATTGACATGAGGGAGATGAAACAGCAAGGAAATAGTATCCCCAGACTGCTGATCTCTGACAGCCTCCAGAAATGTTGGTGGCCGCTTTTCAGTCACTTCCCACCACCTTTTCTGTCCATATGTAGAATCATCCCACCAACTTGCTGTCTGAGTGTTGGGGTAAAGGCCAGGTCTGGCTACTGTAGCTCAAAGCTGCAGTATACAGTTCCCTCCTTCTGTGTTGTATTCTCATAATAATTTTGAGATATATTAGGCTAGGCTAAATTGCTAGCCCAAAGTCTTGCAGTGAGTTTCATGGCCAGCAAGGATTTGAATCTGGTTGTAACTCAATACTCTAACAACTACACTACACATGTTCTCTTAAATCCTCCAGCCTCTACAGAAAGGCTCATGCATTCTGCCTTAAGAGGATCATAAAATGATATGTCCTGTGCTTTTGTTGTCTATCCTTTGTAATACAGGCTTCTAGAAGAAGGGAATATTGAAGGAGCAGAAGAGCAAAAGCAGAGGATTGAGCAGCTACAGAGGGATAGGAGGAAAGTTCTAGAAGAAAACAATATAGAGCATCAACCTAGATTTTTCAGGTATTTTTATATCAGATAATTGTGCTTCAGTGATCACTGAAATGTTTTTGATTTGTTAACACTGCATATTTCACAAACACAAAACAGCCAGGTTTTGTTCAATCCCCTTACAACTTGCCTGTTTGCTTATATATACTTACAGATACAGGTATACTTATTTGTATTTAAAAGAGTAAAGTGGGAAAAGGACTAAATAAATTCCACTGGTTCTTCTACTTTATAGTGCCTGAAAGCTCTGTCCATGTTGAGAGAAGTTATGAGTCAAGGAATATGTGAAAAGCTTGTTTGTTTGTTTTTTGCAGGAAATATCTGTGGGTAAGATATTTCAGGCCAGCTATTGCTCACTGTTCTTTCCTGGCAAATTCACACGCACGTTTCATTTTGATGTAATTTTTTTTTTCCAAATGCAATCCTCTGTTGAAGTGGCTCTATAGATTTAAAATAACCTTTCTTGGATTTGCAATCCCAGCTACTTCTAATACAAGTGACAATTTTACTCTTCTTTTCACCTGCCACATCATGGTGGTTTTATTTCTACTTGTCAGGTAGGCCTCTCTAAAAATGGAGGTGGACTACAGGACTTGCCCTGCCTGGTGCCACAATCTTACCTCCTGCATTAATATCTGTATAAAACTAGAGATGGGTGAGCTCCCCCAACCCCAATCAGAGCTTTCCTGATACACTGAAAACAAATTGTTCACATAGCAAGTACTTAGAACATTTCCTCCAGTCCCCTCATCCATCTGTGTTGACTAGGAGGGGTCTGTTGTAGTCAGTGGGCTCACTCCTAAAAAACTCCAGTGGACTACAGTTTTTCTCTCAAGTACATCAGAGAAGACAAGCCTCCGTTCCCGTTGTATTCTATGCAGCCAAAAAAACCCCCCTCAAAATTGTCAAGTACTGTTTTTAACCAATTAAAATTTGATGTGGTATATTTGATTATTTTGAATTTTTAGTCACAATGAGGATCTGTGAAAACATGTAGTAGGATAAGCATTTGAAAAAGAAATGGTAAACATAGCTAAGTGGCGAGCATCTCTAAGCACTTGCTTTGGGAGAAGTTCAATAAGTGTTAATGGGATTATTCCAGAGTAAGCACATTAGAAATAGCAGTTTATCTTCAGACCAGATTCTGAGGGCTACTTCTCACATTACATTCTCTATAACATGGAGCTGTCTGCACTTCTCAGTGTATAAAAACACTTGAAACATTTCCAGTCCCAATTCAGGATGCTGATCTTAACTTATAAAGCCCTACACAGCTTGGGAACAATGTCTGTCAAAATGCCTCTCCTGGCCCAATCTAACTGGATGTTACACTCAATCTCTGGGGCCTTCCTCTGGGTGCTTGGAGGGTGGCAACTTGGGGGAGGGTATTTTTGGTAGTCCTCTCCGCCCATCAACAACTTCCCTGCTGTTGCCTTGCTGCCCGGCATCGAATTTGCCATCTTTTCAGTGCCAGGTTAAGACAACCCTCTTTGCAGAGGCCTAGACCTCAACGATCATGCAGGGGCCTGATATGATTAGCCAGATACATTTCTCTCATTTAGGGTTAGGTCCTTTTGGGTCCATTATATTTTTTAAAATGTTTTTCATGTTACTTTAAATTAATTTAAATTAATGTTTTATTTATTTATTTATTTATTTAATTACTTTAGATTTTTATCTTGCCCTCTCCACGAGCGGACTCAGCGTGGCTAACTATCTATTCAGACATCTACAATTACAATGTAAAAACAATAAAATACAATTTAAAACATTTTATGGTGCTGTTCAACTTCAATATAGATTGGATCTTTCTTCTGACAGTGATCCTATAATGATTGTAATTCCTCAGTAGTGTAGGGTAGCAGTCCTCTCCCGGTTTCGGTGTTGAAGGCCTGTCGAAATAGTTCAGTTTATCTGTAATATTTCATTGTTTTTATGCTTATTGTAAACTGCCTACAGAGCTTCAGGTATGGGCTGTGCAAAAATGAAATAAATGTAATAATAGTATGAACACAGACTATGATGTTCACAATTGCAGCAATTTCTTAATCAATGGATATTTGGCTGAAAAAGCATATACACTGCCATTCTGACTTTGAACACATATTATATCCTGCTCAGGGCTTTATTCCCGCTTAACCAGAATCCAAAGCAGCTTAGCACATCATTCATCCCTCCTCCGTCCTATCCTTGCAACCACAAATTTGTGAGGTGGTTAGGCTGTGAGAGATAGTGATGGGCCAAGGTCACCCAGGAAGCTTCTATGGCTGAGCAAGGATTTGAACCTGGTTGTCCCAGGTTCCAGTCAGACACATAAACTTCTATGCCATGGTCTGAGACAGTCTTTTAAAGACACAAGATGTGATACCCTTGCTTGTGCTAAGCAAGTCTGGTTTTCATTAGGACTGGTCCACCATACTCATTGGCACTTAGAGTGTCAAACTGGCATTAGATTGCAATGTGGGAGGAGGCAGTGGGTGTGGTTTGCACCTGTTGTCACCTTCTGCATCTGTGCTGCTACTGCCCTTGTCGGGGGGGGGGGGTTGCGGGCTGCAGGGGCATTACGAATGGAGCCTGCTTGGGATTCAGGAGGGATGGCAAGGGAAGAGAGCACTGAGGGTGGCAGAACTCTTTGAACCCTGGATCTAGTAAGTGCCTGAATGGGAAATTACCTGTGAACCCTTGTATATGCTACCATGACCTCCCTGACGGGAAAAGCAATTAATATGACCTGTAAAAATTCAGAACCAGCTAAGGATGCATCTATAGGCTGCTGTATAAGTTCAGGTTGCCTGGCAGCTTTTGGTTGGCTTCTGCTCTGCTTCTACAAAGTATGGGCATGCAACTGTTTACAGTGAATTCTGGGCATTTTAGCCCCTCGTCCTCACAAAATTAAAGAACTATAAAATAATATACACAGCAGAACTAAAAGATCTTTTGTTCAATGTTTGGCAGGAAATCTGCAGATGACTCCTGGGTGAGCAATGGAATCTACCTGGAACTGAGAAAAAATTCTGGCTTTTCTAAGCTGGATCATTCTGTTCTCTGGTGAGAAAGGACAAGAGAAAAATGACATTTAGCTGTTGATCCCCCTGATCATCATTTAATCAGAGAGGAAATGCTGCATTATCACCTTGATCTTCTAAGTATTTTGCTTAATTTAGGTGCACATTTTCTTTGTTCTGTTTCTGTCTTGCTATTTGGATAGTAACCATGGTTTTTTGAATGTACAAAAACCTCTAGTTTTCTTTATAATATTTAATAAACTACTGTTGAATGTTATCTTTGAGAATGGGATGGGGTGGGGAAAGAAGCTTTAACACTATTTTTCCAAAGGATAATGCAAAGTTCAGAATTAATACATGCAGTATTTAACTGTGTGACAGATGATACCAGCTAGCAGTTTGTCAGCTATGCTACAAAAGCAGAATGGGTGGTGTCATCACCCCTCCCTCCCTCCTTCTCATATGTCAGTAAGCTACCAAAGTGGGAATCAAGTTTATTTGGGGGGCTCTTACCATCTCAGTTGCTGATGGTATTGGAGTCTGACTTTTTATGAAAAATTTATTAAATTCCTATTTTTACTTCATTAGGTAACACATTCTACGAAACAGTATGAAGCAGTAAATAGTATTAATGGTTCCTGCTGCCTTACATGTGACAGGCACAGCCATTTGGTAGATTCTTCACCTTGTTGAAATTAATGGAATTTCAGCCATTGCAGAGTTCATGTGAGCAACGCTTTGCACAGGAAATGTCCCAAACAGATTGTGTCCCAATTGTATATCTTACAATGAGTCATGCTATGAATCAGATTTTTAGGATACAATCCAAGAAAAGTTACCTGCAGCTAACTTCAGTTACAACCTATTCTGTTGATTGTTTTTAATAGGATTTAAAAATATTAGCTCACTTTTCCTGGATTGTATGTTTTCAGATTAACCTAACAGAATGGTATCTCTCATCCTAGAACCTAGGGGGGAAATGACTTAGTGAAAACCTTTCTGCTTTTATCTTAAGCAAAGTCTTTAAAGAACACGAATTCTTTATTATTTCACTGGTGCACAATCCTGCCAGAGAAATAAATCCTTCTTAAAAATTTGCAAAGTAGCTAATTGTTTTAAGAGACAACATTGTTTTCTGAAAATAAGATTTTGGTATTTTCTACCTCTTCTGAGCAACATATTTAATATCTAGTATTTTTTTAAAAGCTGACCATCTGCCTTATAGATAAATGTATGGAATATATGGTCTTCCTTTTAAATGTTTTGTGTTTAGGTAAATAGTGTCCTGCACTAAAAAGATTGTATGTCTTTCTTATATCCTTTGTATGTATAGTAATATTATCATGAGCATGTTAGAGCACTTTTGAATGGTGATAGAAATCTTGTGTTTATTTTTCTTTTCTTTTTTTTTTAAAAAATCCACTTTATACAGCATTGCACATGATTCAAAGCAGGTACTCAACATAACTGTAGTCTGGAACACAGATTTGTTCTGTCAAGTTTTGGATCCCTTGCATACAACCTGAAAGGAAAGTGTTGCTGGTTTACAAAACCAACAATTGAATAAAACTTGAGTCCAGTGACACCTTTAAGATCTATTAATTTCATTGTGCATAGGGAACATCCCTACCTGTGGAGTGAGCATCCCCTATGCATGCATCTCTTCCAGGTTTGGGACTTCATGTGGGTAGGGAATTTGTGAGGGATGGGGGCACTGTAGCAGCAGGAACTGTCTAAAAAATGCGGTTAGAATCAAACACTATGAGGAAAGGTTTTCATGTAATTACCGACATACTCACAGTACACAGAATCTTGCTGAATCAAAAGCTAAGAGTTCTTTGATTGCAGATGCACATACTGAGGTAGTAATAACACTTTCAAAAGGAAATAACAACTTTGAAAGATCTCCAGTTTATGTCTGCTTACGCAGTTTCAAACAAAAGCTTTTAAATAGTGGGCCAAATGAACATTCTGTGTAACATTGATCAGGGATAGATCCAGATGGGTAGCTATGTGTAACATTCTGTGTAACATTGATCAAGTATTCCAATCCAAAACTGTTCCCTGACATAAGTTAGGGGTTGTTAGCTTATTTTTACTAAATCCTCCTGCCCAGCAAGTGCTACTGATTATCATTGACCACAAAAAAAAATTAACCTTTCTGAGAAAACAAACCTGTCTCATTTCCCTGTACCAGTTGTTAAAGAGATTGCCTCAGCTTGGTTAAAATGGTTTGTTGTTTCTGTTTTTTCCCCTCCCTAAATTGTAATTAACTATGCTGTAATTAAATAATATCCAATACTTTACACAATTAAGACTTTTTTCATTGATTAATATTTTCTGTCATTTTTAGGGTTTTTTCTTCCAAACAATTTAACATAAGTTTCTTTATGTAAGCTCTTTATATATTATATTTATTTGAATTTTTTCCCTTCCCAAATCAAATCCATTCCAGGTTTTTTCAGGTATTAGGCAGGTCCATCATATATGTTTATAATTTGTGTTATATAATCTCCTGCACACATTGTCTCCATGTTTACAGTCAAGCTAAGAGGAATTATTTAATTTTGCCTTTAGAAGTTTTACTGGTTTGGATGTATGGTTGTTGCTGTCCTTTGGAAATATGATCTGCTTTGTATAGTCCAAGTGCAGTTTTTAAATATTTAATGTAGCTATTAAAGAGAGAGGAGCAGAGCCATTGTTCATGAGCATATTCACAATGCATGCATTAACCAGTCGAATATTGAGACAAAAATCTAGTTATCAGGCTCTGTCAGTGCAGGGACAGAATCTGGGTCTGTAGCGCTCTTTTCAGTGTTTCCCTTTTCTATCAGGGCCTGTTGTTGCTGCTGGGGCCTTCAGTGCAGCCTCTGGCTGGGCTACATGCCTAAAGCTGCCAGCCCGTCACCAGCGGAAGATGGGGGGGGGGTTTGGAGTTGCCAGATCCATTTTGGGAAACTCCTGGAGATTTGGGGATAGAGCCTGGGGAGGACAGGGACCTTGGTGGAGTACAATGCCATAAAGTCCACCCTCCAAAGCATCCATCTTCTCCAGGGAACTGATCCCCGTAGTCTGGAGATGAGCTGTAATTCTGGAGGATCCCCAGGTCCCACATGGAGGCTGGCATCCCTAGCAGCAGTGCCTGGGTGCCTCCTGCTGGTGTCTCTTCTGAAGCAAGTGAGTGCAGATGTGGGGCTACCACCAGTGCTGGCCCCAGGCAAGCTCCCTGCCCACCACCCACTGCGGCTGCCTCCCACCCTCCCTCTGCAGCAATGCGCTCTATGCCCCCCCAATCCATCAGAGGAGCGCACCACAACGAGGATTGGCCCTACCAGTTTCGAGGTGGCCAGCATCTGAGCGTTCTTTGGAGAGCGCTTGAGGAGGCTTCTCTTGCCTCCTTTCCAGAACCGGAAGTGAGAGGGGATCAAAGCCTCCTCCAGCTCTCTCTTCAAAGAATGCTCAGATGCCGGCCACCTCGAAGCCAGTAGGGCTGATCCTCATTATGGCGTACTCCTCTGATAGCACAGGGGGCTGAAGGGAAGGGAGGGGGCTAGCGGCAGCAGCAGGAAAAGCCAAATTTAGGTGTTTGTCTTGGGAACCAGGAGGGGGGGAGCTCAATGTGGTGCCCCTCTCCCGGCACTAGTATCCACTATTTAAAAAGGAATCCAGCCTATTAAATGCTTCAGCTTTTGTTTGTGGAGATCTAGTCCTGAATACTCATGATTCCATCAGTGATAGATCAAGATGGGTAGCTATGTTAGTCTGTCTGAGCAAGAGTTGAGTAGCACCTTAAAGACTAACAATGAGCTTTTGTGAGCTCACTGCTTCACAGATTCCATCAGTGTCCCTGTGTTAATTTGATTGTTTACTTGCCTTCTCATTCACAATACAGGGAGCTGATGCAGGATGAACTTATGTAGCCAGTTCACCATGCACACTGACTACATCATATACTCATAGGACACAGAATCATATGAACTGATGTATATTGCATTAACACAAGTATCCAGCCCTATGCAAAAGCATGGCTGTAATTTTTTTTCCCAATGGAAAAGGACGAATGTATAATCAAAATCTCACTCATACATTTTCATAAATGTTGTGGTGGTTCTGAATATTTCTAACTATTCAAATATTAGGTAGCAACTTTCCACATACCCTGTTGTAACTTTACGTGTTAGGCAGCCTGACTTTTCAATATGAGGATTTGCTCATGAGGAAGGGAGGAGGTTTACTAAAATATTGTGCAGGCATGCGAATTCAACCATGGACATGGTACTGCCTTTGGTCTTGGGATCCAGTTAATCATGCCATCCTCATTCATTATGTTCAAAGATCTGCCAGTGTCAACATAAAAGTGCAAGCTAAACTCAAGATAAAAATATGTAAAGGCATTAAAAATTCATAACCCCATTCATCACTAGTTTCAACAATACAAAGTAGTTAGTAAAAGGATTGAGACATCTGCTTACTGACTAAGCCAAAGTGCAAAATTTGGCCACCTTAAGAGTGGTTTCAATTAAGGTAATCTGGGAAAATAGATGTATAAAATTTGTCAGATCTGCCTGGAATGATGTATGAAGAACAACTATCCAACTAAGTTGGAATGAGGTATAAAGAAAAAAATATATTTGCAAAATGAATAGTGAAATTACCAGGCATGTTCATGCAGATACATTGGCTTTGCTCTGATTATGTATTGAATGGTGATAGATTTGCATGGTAACCCTGTGGGGTTTTCAAGGCAAGAGATGAACAGAGGTGGTTTGCAGTTGTCTGTCTCTGCATAGCAACCCTGGACATTCTTGGGGGTCTCCCATCCAAATACTAACCAGGGCTGGCTGACCTTACTCAGGTCAGGGCATGTTCACTTGATGTGTTGATAATTGCAATTATAACAGAATCTTAAATACTCCAAAGGGTAGAACAGCTATAAATTTGGGTGCCACAGAAAAGGAAAAGAAATGCTCTGACACTGAATGGTTATGAGAACTGCTATATATCATTTCATCTTGATTGTAATTTCTGGTACCATTTGAAGGCACTGCCTGGTAGAAGGGTTTGTGATGGGTGCCTATTAACATCTGCATTCCAGCACTGGGAAGACTGTAACAGTTCCCTTGCTGAGACCAGATCAATTGGCAGGTTCCATACATGAGAAAAAAACCATTATATCCTGTTTTGATATTAACATCTCTAGGAAAGCTGCCATCAGGACTTTTGCTTTCTGGCCATTAAAACAACATCCAGGTCTTTGGGCAAGCACCAAATGTAGTTGCATCCCTGACGCAGATACATTAATATCTTTGTTTGCTACATTAGAAGAAATGACATGCAATTGGAGACAGATATAATAATTAAATTACTATTAGGTATATGAGTATTCAATATTTAACTTTTTAAAAAATGTAGTACAGATAAATTCTGTCAACTGGTCTGTTTCTAAGGTTGTCCTTTTACAAATGCAAATAAAAGCAATCCATCCACGTACCAACCATCTTGTGAGGTAGGCTGAGAGATTGTGATGGGCCCCAGAGTTACCTGGCAAGCTTCCATGACAGAGCAGGAATTTGAACCCAGTTGTTCCAGGTCCTAGTCTCTCACACCCCACTATGCCCAGGGCCGGCCCTGTCACTAGGCAAACTAGGCTTTCTGGGGCACCAAATTGGCTGTCCCCATGTTACCCGGTGACATTATTAGTGAGGGGATGGGGGTGCTGGAAGTTAGCCTTGCCTAAGATGCCAGACAGTCTAGGGCCAGCCCTGACTATACCACACCAGCTATCTTTTTGTGTCTGCCAGCAAAAGATACTCAGGCTGGAAGTATTTATCTGAGTTAAATATATGAAATCCCTATATTCATATAGGGTACCATGACATATTTAGAGTAATTGCTGGGCCTATGTGAACTCAAGCACAAAATCTTTATCTTGTTACTTCTAAGGGAATTTAGATGGTTCACCAAGAAAAAGCCAAATCCTGTGACCTATATGCAAACTAAGCACATCTACATATATTCACTTATTTTTCATATATTAGCCTGCTTCTGCTAGTGGAAGGGGGCTGCATGGGGCATCAGAACCCCCTCCAAACTGCTCCTCACACTTTGAAATAATTTTCACTAGGCTTTGCCTGCACACTTTCAAGTCTTGCTTTGCAGCTATAAGGGCAACTTGGAAACATTTGGGCTCTCAGGATGTTGAATTTTTATTCCCCAGCACTATGTTCTACATTTGGTAGGGTGTCTTCCCACCGCTGACTTTATTATTTTTTTCTGGTACTAAATATTTGAAATGAATTAACGTTTGTTATTCAGTAGTTTTAAAGTTTTTGATTGCTATGAGAATATGGTATTCCCATTACAAGTGTGTTATTGGGATGGTACACAGAACAATTCTGATGTGGATCAAATTCAGCATAACTTGAAATCCAATATTTGTCTTCATGCAAGCGGTATTCATAACTTTCTGTTGTGCACATCTGAAATGCGGCTGAAGACTGTATTCCATCCTCTCATTTTAAAAAACAATTCAAACTAACTTTTAGTCCCTATGGCTGTGGGAGGAAGTCTGTATAGGGGTGATCTGTTGATACTGTGTAAGCCCAGCAAACTCTATTCTGCCTCTCCCTGTCTGCATGTTCCTGTCCTAGAGCTCTTCCTTGTTCACTGTTAATCATAATTCTGTAAAATTCCCATGTATTAAACAGCAGCACTAAGTTATGCAGATGAATGTTAACTAACTCCAGGGCACCTGCACCTTCTGGTGGATTTTTTTGGTGTAGAATCTTTTCTTTTTAACAAGGCTAAACTTTGGTGGAGGGCTTCTTTTTTTTTTAATGTTGGCATACAGGGTGCATCCGCCCTGTCCTCTTTTTGAGTGAGTCACCCTTTAGCTAGTGAAACAATCGGAGCTCACAGCCTTACCTTGGAGAAAAATTGTCTTTTCTACTATTTAAAAATAAACAGGCTGTTAGACCATCTAATTTTTCTTCCCTATGCCCTATTGCGCAGTAAACTTGGAATAATTGTAGTTCTATAATTGGTACAAGGCAGACTGACAGAGAATTAGCACTACTGCTGGAGTGTTCTTGTGTTTCCTTTCATATAAATAGTTGCTGGGACAAGACAACTTGAAATAACTTCACAGGGCCAGAATGGCTGTCAGCCTCCTCCAGTCCCTGGCTGTTTTGTGCTATATGTAGTTGCAGACCTTGCTGCAACCTGGTGATGCACAATCATGGGTCAGCTAACTCAAATGTTTTCATCTACACCTTCACCATCTCCAGCAGGTTATGTTTGTATCATTTATGGATCCACACAGCAATCAATCCACCCATTTGGATCTCATGCTAAAAGTTCCTCAGCTAGCTGCTGCTTTGAGTTCTGCTGCTTCAATATACAGAATTCTGGATATCACTGTAAATGTGAGAGAGATTTTAATGTCGTTTATTCCCAAAACATTTTCCAAATATTCTGTATGAACGCCCCTCCCCCTTTTAATATCACTTTAGGATACTGTGAAGAACACAGAACACAAAGGATTCCTACATATTTAAAGCCCTTTCAGATCCAAAACATGAATGTAAATTATCTAACTTAGTAAATAGATCTCAATCTTTCTCTCTAGCTATACTTGTTCAAAGAAAATATGTTTTTCATTTTCTAAGCAATAAGGAATAATCATTTTCCTATGATTCTATAATCATTCTGCTCTTTCTACAAGTAGTTGGCACATTAAATTTCCTTTTATAAATTTCTCTTCTTCTGAGAACCTCATGCTTCTGTTGGCTTCTACCAATTCAGTAAGAATTGGATACAATTGTCCTTTCAGAACCAAGCCTACATTTTTACATATTAGTTTTCAATTTATATTTCAGAACAGACTCTCTTACACATGCATGCTTCATCTGCTCCAAATGTTTAACTGTTCAAATGGAAAATCCCACAATATGTTGGTTTTGTTTTGAAAGGAATTGACTTGAACCTGCTGACAGGGCTGTACCATATTGTCAAGGGTATGACTGCTGCATTATGAGACATTTGTCTCTTCATAGCTGCAATATTCTCGTCTTCCACTTTTCTTTGTTGTCTTTTATATAATGTGCTGGCTGTAACAGATCTGGCTCATTTTACTGTGTAAATTATAAGGCTTTTTATTCCTGTAACCACATTATCTAGATGTTAATAAATATTACACCTCAAACATCACACTGTGTTCTGATTTTTTTTATTCCACATTTGATGGCTCCTGTGAGTATTTCTTCCAAGTGAACAGGAGTAGCAGAAGCCTGATGCATCATCGTTTTAGTCGCCTGAGGATATGATCACTTTACATTTTGCCAATAGAAAATGTTCATCTGTTTGTTGTAACATCTGCCCACTCTCCAGATTAATGAAGCAAATGAAAGAACATGCTGTAGAAATCCCATGGCACAACAGAGATCGAAAAGCTGCAAATTTCACAGAGGATAGAATGAATACAGATGTGGAAGACTGGCTTAATAAAATAGGAAAATGGCCCCCAGTATGAACCAAACTAGAGTCGTGTTAATCTGCAGGCCCAGATAAACAGCTCTCTGAATGAGATGCTCCTATTAGTTTACTTATCTGGGTTTGTTCTATTAAGCTTTGGAGCTTCCCGGCTATTCAAAAGCCTTCATGGTGTAGAACTATACTGATCAGAGCTGATAGATCAGCTCAAACCTACTCGCAGGCATGGCTGATGGATACCAGCAAAGGATTGCCATAAACTATAATCTACACATGTGGCATCATACCAAGTACAAAGGCATTCCTTTCTGTTCACTGAATACTGTGTTCTCTTGCTTCATTAACAGTATCGAGCCAAATCTACCAAGTCAGCAGAACTTGCATTGTACAGATTCAGTTGGACAAGCTCTTGCTAGGTAGGATTATATGAGTGATAGGCTATCATGTGATAGCTAATATGTTTTAGGATGTCATGTAGTTGATCCTTAATCATCTCCCTTAAACATGTTCCTCTTGCCGGTTCTTTATCAAACAACAACTTTGCTGTTCTAACAGCCAACCTCACCAGATCAGGGAGAAATTGCCAAATACTTAATTCCATGTTTTCCCACTATAATTCCATGATATCACAAATTGTGGAGACTGTTGAACCTCGTCTCTAACTCCAAAGACAGCTGAATCTCCAACATTTGACTATCACTTAATTTTCATAGTTTGATTTGCAAATGAATGGGTGAACTACCTCTACTGAAAAATTACATCGTTGCAGATTATAACAGAATACAGAATAATCTGAAAGGTGCACAGGGGGTGAGATGAGCTCCTGGTCCCTCCATGCTGCAGGTTCTCATGGCATTTTAAATAACTCATTTTAGACTTCAAAATGGCAGCCACATCCCTGCATTGAGCATTAGGATGCCATCAGGTGTATCTGGACCCAGAAAGGTGCAGCCACTTGGGAGTTCTTCATTTCAGAACTGACTTTCTTACACGTGTGCTTTGTCTGCTCCAAATGTTTAACTGTTCAGATGAAAAATCTCACAATGCATTAGTTTTGTTTTGGAAGGTATTAACTTGAATCTGCTGACAGGACTGTACCATAGTGTATAGGGTATATGGACCACATGACATCAACCCTAGCACTGTGAATCAAAAGGCTGCCACTTGCCATGCATGTCAGAGTGCTCTAGCAGAGATCTCAACAGTCTTGTGCAACAGCAAAATTGTTTAGATTATGGATCAGGCATGGATGGAGGAGTCCAGGCAGCAGTGCAGCATACCTACACTATAACATGCACAATAAAGACTCGAGTTATCATAGCAAAGGCAGAGTGTCCTCTTGAACCATTAGGCCTTTGTTAAAGCCTCTACCTAATGCTTTCATGGCAGAGGCAATATTCAAATCAGAAATTCCTCCTCGATAACCGTAACTCAAACTCCTGTTTGATAACTCTCTTGTTTTAATGGCCAAACTAGATGATATGGATTTTAACAAGTCACTTGTTTCTAAAGCAATGTAAGGTCCCAGTGCAGCTCAGGACCATAGCATGAAGGACTCCTGCCCTCCTGTCTGCCCATTTCCCCCAAGGGGAGGCAACTATGTGCTGAACACTGCACATGAAGCTCCAAAAGGGGGTAAACAATGTTCCTCTGGGACTGTTTTGGCTCAAATAATGGCATGGAGGGAGACCAAAGCTCCTCTTCCCTCCAAACATAATTGATAATTTAAGAATTAGTCACTACAGGGAATGATTTAAATGGGAAATTGAAAAAAATGCCATCCTGCAGCATGCCAGAACAAGGTGATCTTGCCCCTGCCTCACACCTTTTCAAGCGCCAAAATGTCTCTGCCCCCTCCCCGCAGTCCTTTCAACACTTGAAAAGGGTAGGGAGGACAAGAGCACCTTATCTGACACAAGGGCGTTGTCACATCGAGTTTAACCCTTAGATCATTATTGGAGATCCTTCTCCTTTCCTCCAGTTTAATCCCCACCCCCCCTTTCCTCCAGTTTTACATAAACTGTGGTGCCATCATGATATTTTTAAAGATACTGTTATTTATGATTATTGCTGTTGAGGATGCTTTATTGATCTGCATTGAATGCTCACGGGAGTAGAAAGGGTAGAAGAAATTGCTTTAAGATGGCAGTGATGTTGTCTGTGTTGCTATTATGTCATTTCTAGGGAAAGCCTGGAAGTCACAAAGGGTAGCTCTAGAACAGAGGTGTCAAACATGTGGCCCGAGGGCCAGATCAGGCCCTTGGAGGTGTCCTATCAGGTCCCCGAGCAACTGACTATTATCTGCTTCCTTCTGCATCACAGCTTGCTTTGCCAGGCTTGCTCAATCGCACTGGAGTTACAGAGCAAAGCCTATTTTCTCCATTGGCTGAGGCTCCTCCCTTGGGAAGGAAGTGGGGGAGGGAGAGCTTCCTTTGCCAGGCTCTCTCAATCACACAACAGAGCTAGTTTGGTGTAGTGGTTAAGTGTGCAGAGTGCGGACTCTTATCTGGGAGAACCGGGTTTGATTCCCCTCTCCTCCACTTACAGCTGCTGGAATGATCTTGGGTCAGCCATAGCTCTCACAGGAGTTGTCCTTGAAAGGGCAGTTGCTGTGAGAGCCCTCTCAGCCCCACGCACCTCACAGGGTGTCTGTTGTGGGGGGAGAAGATATAGGAGATTGTAAGCCGCTCTGAGTCTCTGATTCAGAGAGAAGGGCAGGGTATAAATCTGCAGTCATCTTCTCCTCCTCCTCTTCTAAGCCTCTCTTTCTTCCATTAGCTGAGGCTCCTCAGAGCAAGAGGTGTCAGTTATCGGAGACTGTTTTTGTCTGTGACCTTTATAAAGTTTATATGTCTACTACCTGGCATCGTATTTTATGACGCACATGGCCCGGCCCCGCAAAGTCCCATTTATGTCAGATCCGGCCCTCATAACAAATGAGTTCGACACTCCTGCTCTAGGAAATGCTGGGAAATCTGTGTTGGAAACCTGGAAGGAGCATAGCAACACAGCTGACATTGTCTCCCATGGCTCTGTCCCCAAATTCCTCTCACTGGTTGGCAGGAATGGTCTGACAGCTTTACCTACAGCCCCAAATTAAAGGAATAGAACTGCTACACAGATTGGAACGACAGAATGTTCTTAAAAACTTTAAAGTACCAGGATGCAACCAGGACTGAATACATGTCTGCTGTGATTCACCTCATACCGTAGTGGGGCTATCACTGGGCTGAACCACATCATGTGAAGTAGGGACCCTCTTTGCTTTATGCAGCCCCAGCGGTGGGCCTGCAATATTAAGACTGACCTCAACAAACTGCCGGGGCCAATATATTTGGAACACAAATTTATATCGTAACATCCAATTAATAATTTCTTCAATGTATAATCATCTAATTTATAATTTATATCACATCATCCACAAATTTATATTGTATCATCCAATGATACGGTACAGCTACTTAATTGGTTTTAGGCAGCCTAATCAGTTTCTTGAGAATTTCAACAAGTTTTAAAGAGTTTTTAAAAGTTTCTAGTCCTTTTGATTGAAAGGATTAAGGTAATGCTTGCAGAACTCTCTGTACCCACTTAGGTGACTGGATAAGATTCCTAATTATCTGTGGAAAGGGCTTCAACACCTTGCATAGCTAGTTGCCCGTCTTCATGACAGCTAGAGGAATAAATTACACCAAACGGTAAAAATTGCATTTGCAATTTGCCGCTTGTCCGGGTAATATGATATTTAATATTTTATGTGTGCATGTCTGTGTGTGTGTGTGCATCTATAGACAAAATAATATAAATGCCCAGTGGCATGTTAGAGACATTCCATAATAAGCTTTTGTGAAACAAAGTTTGTGTCCAGTGGCACTTTTAAGACCAACAACGTTTTCTTATATAATTTTATCATATATAAAGTGCACTAAACCTTATACCTTGAATAAAACTGTCTTAAACGTGCCACTAGACTCAAACTTTGTTCTGCTGCTTCAGACTAACACGGCTACCCAGCTGGAGCTTTTGTGAATCAGAGCTTACTTGTTCAGATGCAAACTGGGACAGGTGCAAGGGACTCAAAGATCCGGCACATCCAGGTTACTTCAGAAGCAATCATAAGCAGTCCTAATCAGTAGGTCCCATTTTATTCTGTGGGGTTTACTTCCAGCAAACTGTTTCTAGGATTGCAGCCTTGTTAGATTTGCTCTCTAGGCACCATGAAGTATGCCTGTTTTTATAATCTACATATAGCCACTAGATGTCACCACAACTGACAAAGAATATTTCGTTTGTAAAGAAAATATGGCAACCTGAAATACTTTTAAACTCCTCTTTGAAATCTGCACGGTAATGATATCTACAAATGAAGTATAGCCTACAATCAAGGTTTGGTCTAGAAGTTTAAATGGCCTCTGAAACTCCTGAGGCTTTCATGTTTCTACATAAAATAGGAATCTATCACCAGCCCATAAATAGCTATATGCATTCATAAATTCAGAGTTAAGACCTACACTTCTGAACATCTGCGAAGCTTAGTTAAAGGGTATGGACTTTGAATTTAGCCCCTGACAGTGGAAAGAAATGCTTAATACTAAACAAACATCACTGGATGATATATATAAATTAGTCATCCAAATATATTGGACCACTGACCATTTGGTGAGGTCATTCTTAATATCATAGGCCTGCTGCAGGAAGTGCACAATAGAAAGAGGGATCTTATTTCATATGATGTAGTCCAACCCAATGATAGCCCCACTGCAGTATGAAGAGAAAAAGCAGAGAAATTGGGTTTTTTATGTCTTCAGATCTGTCAAAAGAACATTTATCGCTAGGTCTCTATTCAACTGGTGGTTCACTTAGAAAGGAAAACCAATTATGGATTCTTTGGGTAACGGCAATAGCCAAAAGATTAATCCTGCAGTGCTGGAAATCCAATTCCATGCCATATATAGAACTCTGGCAAGAAGGTATATTGAACAGCTATAAAAGAGCTAAGTATAGTGTTTTCCAGAAGAGATGCATACAAGAAACAGGACACTGAGCCCAGGCTTTTTTTTTTTTTTTTTACAGCTGTTCAGGTTGACTAGTGTATTTCATCTGTGAGTCAGATATTTGTTATGTTGTTTAGTTCTAATGATTTTTTAAAGATGAATGAGATCACAAAATTAAACAGAAGTTTGCCAGGCAAAGAATTATACAGAGCTAAAACCTGGATACCGATAGCCCGCTCCTTGTTAGGAAGACCCTTCCCAGAAGGGAGAAAGGCTTGTTTTATATTTTAAAAGTTGTAAACATTCATATCGGTCTCATTTGGCATTTGAGATGAATATGTGAGTTACTTCTGTTTTTTGTGTTTCCAAACAATGGACAAGATATGAGGGTTACTTCTGGTTTGTGTGTGTGCGTTCCCAAACAGTAGACAAAGAGCAAACATACTCAATAATGCTGGCTTTTCCCAAAGAATGTGATGTAACTCAATGGCAGCAATAAAACTTGGTCCCTACATCATAACATCGTGCCCTGAGAAACCTGCTTATCACCCCTCTATCTTTTTAAATTTTATAACATCCCATATGATGAAGAGAGCCCTGTGGTGCAGAGTGGTAAAGCTGCAGTACTGCAGTCCTAAGCTCTGCTCGTAACCTGAGTTTGATTCTGGCGGAAGCTGCGTTCAGGTAGCTGGCTCGAGGTTGACTCAGCCTTCCATCCTTCCAAGGTTGGTAAAATGAGTACCCAGCTTGTTGGGGGGAAAGTGTAGATGACTGGGGAAGGTAATGGCAAACCACCCTGTTAAAAAGTCTGCTGTGAAAATGTTGTGAAAGCAACATCGCCCCAGAGTCGGAAACGACTGGTGTTTGCACAGGGGACTACCTTCACCTTTAAGAGCAGCGTAGCGCAGAGTGGTAAAGCTGCAGTACTGCAGTCAGAGCCCTCTGCTCACAACCTGAGTTTGATTCCAGCAGAAGCTGGTTCAGGTAGCCGGCTCAGGTTGACTCAGCCTTCCATCCTTCCGAGGTTGGTAAAATGAGTACCCAGCTTGCTGGGGAGAAAGTGTAGATGACAGGCAAACCACCCCGTAAAATGTCTGCTGTGAAAATGTTGTGAAAGCAACATCACACCAGTCGAAAATGACTGGTGCTTGCACAGGGGACTTACTTTTTTTATATGATGAAGAGTTCTAGTGAGCTGGAAAATTTCCACAATGTTTTGTGTTAATTCTGGTTCTAATAAAAGGTATTAAGCTGTTTTTGTTTTAAGTGGCTGAAATCAATGGCTATTTGGATCATTTGGCTCCTCCTCCTCATAACTAGAGCTGCTTTTTGCACCCAAAATGTATAGCATGAAAAAGTCTGAGGACTTTCTCAGTTTTTTCCAATAACAAAACTGGGAAATGTTGTGTAGCACTGAAAAACACTCTTATGAGGTAGACATAAAAAACATTTTCAATATTTTTTGGTGCAGGGTTAAATGTAAATAATTCTGGCAACAATTAATATGATATAATGTGTTTAGTGATAATATACAAAGAATGAATTTGGTGTTTTCAGTGTTTTCAAGTTTAGCTCAGTATCTCAACTTGCTAGTAGCCCTTACCTATTGTGACTCTATATGACAGCTTCTGTGCAAGTAATACACTTTCTTTATCTTTATAATGGAATTTGTTTTCTATCTTACCTCTTTAGCATTTATTTTTTCCTATCTTTCAGATAGCAAAAATTAAAGATACATGTGCTATGGCGGCATAGGTTGTAGCAGTCTGCAACTCTTTCTAAAGTACTCTGTATACTTAACATTTATCTTCTAAAAAGCAAAGGAATTTGTATTTTTAAAATCCCATAAATATGTCAAATATTAAAATGTTATATGTTAAGGTTTATATTTTTCTTCTTTCCACTCCATCTCCTTTAGACAGCTGTTATCTTACACTATAAACTGTCCTGAGTGCTTTGGCAGAAAAAAGGCACATAAATGTACAGTAGGTAAGCAAATAAATATATGGTAAAGTATGTTCAAGGAGCTCTTTAAACTGCCACTGCAACCTGAACCAAAGATTTTCTTACACAGAGCAAAAGCAAGGAACCATTTTCTGTACAAGCATAATCTCATCAGGCTTCATCCACCTGTGCTAAATGCTCATCTAACCACCATATCTAGCATGGTGATCTTTAGATCAGTGGTTCCCATGTTCTGCAAGAGAACTTAAGTGTGCCTTGCAGAATTAAGCTCCATATTAGATGTACTTACCTTTGCACCTCAGAGTGGGGAAACCCATTGCAGCACTGATCCCAGACTTCCAACATACAGGCAATGTATCATTCAAGGGAGAGAGTTAAGAGAATACTGGGATTCCCAGAAGCAGCTTATCTTACAGTGGACAGGAAAGGAAGGAGAAGCATGGTTGGCCACTGTGAGAGACAGGATGCCCAACTAGATGGACCACTGGTCTGATCCAGCAGGGGTATCCTTATGTTCTAACAATGCAGAGGGGGGGAAGACCCTGTTCAATTGATATTGAAATGGATCCACAACTTATGTTCATGCATTCCTGCTCAAAAAAAGCCCTATTGGTCTTTAGGTTGCTGCTGGATGCGAATGTAACTGTTCTACTGCAGAACGACATGGTGCCATCCCCTGGAACTCTTAATTAAAAGTGATTTCTAGAGTTCAGCTTGCCAGGAAGCCCCCGCTGCAAAAGAGTGTTGGACTGTAAAAGGTAGACACCTGGGGGTGGGGATGCAGGTGTATTTGATATTCCATTGTCCAAGGCAAAATATTTAAACTGAAAATAAAGCTGCACAATACAACAATTGCATAAAATCATGTTTTCAAGCTTTATCAGATGTTCTAAAAATCTTATTTATGTTGAAGCCCTAAGGGTTGAGGCGTCTGAACAACAGAGAAGCCAGATGGTCTTTAATAAAACAAGAATGTGGCCAGATGGCCCTTCACAAAATACTCCTGAGATAAATCTTTCAAGGCACACAAGGGAATTATTCACATCGTTACCCTAAATTCATGTTTATTATGACACCTAAGATATAAGAGATCAATATATGTTTTTAATAAAGCCCTATATGGCCTGTTACCTGCTTACCTTCAAGTCTGCCTTTCCCCACATGTGTCCTAGAAAGCATTGCGTTCAGGATCCCAGAAGGTCATACAGGCGCAGCTGCTTCGTCTATTTTAAGTATAATTATGTATACATAGCATCCATACCCCACAAGAACAAAGCCTCAGTGGAATGAATGAATGAGAGTTATATACACATCTGTTTTGGTGTGTTCTCATTCATTTACATAGATCCCCTATAACAGAAATATCCCCTCTTTCCAATTAGGTGAATCTCTCATACATTTCCTTAAGTAACCCTGCGTCCATCTAATCCCATGTAATATAGTGCTCCTGAATATTCCAGTTCATGTGACTGAACTGATATTATTTAAGGCATTTCCCCTTTTGTTTCTCCAAATACAATATTCCATTGGAAGTGGTTTGAATATTTGAATAACATTCTGGGGATGTATCACATATTAGAAATCTTGTTTTAATATCTGGGATTTTGGGGAAACGAGTGTTATTTTTTAGTATTTAGGAAAGTTTTTTTTCCCCCCACCTGGGTTGGGAACCCACTCTACTTTAAATTTTGCATATGTTCTTCAATTCTGACACCTGGTGGTCGAAATTAATATCTTAACTGATGCTGAGAGGTTTTTTAGTTATGCTTCTGCCAAGCCTTTGCAGAACCACCTCTCTACTAATTTTATTTTATTCCACTGGATGATTTCTCTATAAGCATCATCTTTTTGCCAGACGCTTAACTTTGTTGTGTCAATTGAGGTGTCTATCCAAAAGGTTGTGTATATTTTATTTATTTATTCACTTCACATACCCCACCTTTCTCCCCAATAGGGGACCACTGTTCTCCTGTCCTCTGTATTGTCCTCACAACAACCCTGTAAGGTAGGTTAGTCTGAGAGTGTGTGACATGCCAAAGGTCACCCAGAAAACTTCCACGGCAGAGTAGGAATTTGAACTTGGACCCTCCCCAATCCCTAGTTTATCACTCTGAAGCAATATACCACGTTGACAGATGGGATTGAATGTCTGTGCTCAACAACTTTTCAAAGATTTGGAGATAATAGGCAGATTGTAGTGTGATAAGAGAATCCCTGATGTAAATATGTTGTAAAGCAGTTCAGAGTCCATGGAACTCATTGCTTGATTGAAAAAAAAATATCCCAGTGACTTCAAAAATATTTTATTTTAAGTCAATGTGCTTATTATTACAGGAGAGACATCCAGGGGTGATTTGTTCCCAGGATCCACACAAATGGTGCAATGCGAAAATACTGGGAAAGCAGGGGTCTACTGCCTTCCTGTACCCAAACAACAACAACACACACCTGCAAAGCTTAATCACTTAATGACTGCTATGAAGAGTAAGAACAGGCTGGAGTCCGTGTCACATGATCAAATCACAGAGCACAAAACCACAATTCATCAACCAATAAATGGTGAGGATTTACTGTACTATCTGTCATTCATTTCTCTACAAACTCATCTGAAGTGATGAGCCCAAGATATATGAAACCTTTTACTGTGATTAAAATAAAAAGTTAACTTTGAACAGGCAATGGGTTGGATCCAGCCAGCTTCTTTCAATTTTTCTGCTACAGATTCTGTTCCATATGACTTTTGCCAGGCTAATAATAATAATAATAATAATAAATTTTATTTCTATCCCGCCCTCCCCACCTCAGCAGGCTCAGGGCGGCTAACAACATTTTATAAAAACATACAATAATAATAATAAAACCTTTAAGTTTAACAATATAAAACATCAACAATAAACTTAATAACATTAAAAACCAGTTCAATAAATACAGTTATTCTGCGGTATAGTTCTTCAACCGCATTGGCGGCTCCTTAATTTCTGATCTTCCTAACAGTCCGGATGTGCAAATTTGAAAAGGACGGTCTTGCAGGCCCTGCGGAACTGCTCAAGGTTCCGCAGGGCCCGCACCTCCTCGGGGAGTCGGTTCCACAGAGTAGGAGCCGCAATCGAGAATGCCCGTGCTCTGGTGCTCTGATATTTTATCTCCTTCGGCCCGGGGATGGTCATTAGATTTTTCCCGACTGACCTCAGTGCTCTCTGGGGTTCGTATGGGGAAAGACGGTCCCTCAGGTAGGCAGGTCCCCGGCCATATAAGGCTTTAAAGGTAACGACCAACACTTTGTACTGGACTCGGTATACAATCGGCAGCCAGTGCAGTTCACGCAGCCCCGGCTGTATACGCTCCCGTTTTGGCTAGTTCCATGATACAGCCTTACTGATCGTTAAATGAGACCCTTCCCTCCCTTTTTTCACCAGAAAAAAAACTGACTGGACCCAACTCTATGCAACCATGTACAGAGCTGTCTAACCCAAACCCCAACATTCCAAACCTTAATGGGTTCAGTAATCACTTGCTCACTTAATTTTTTTTTTTTTTTTGCTCCTGCACACCTTCTCAGTCCAGAGAGGGAAGAGATTGCATTTTAATTTTTAATGCTTCCTTAGGAAGAGATGTAAAATACCACCCCCAGTCTTTTCTGTATATTGTGTGGAGGGAGGGCAAAGACTGTTTTACAAAAACCTTGCAATGTAAATCCAGTGCAGTTAATTCTAGCTGGGGGAGGGCACAAATTTGAAGTGCAGAAAGAAAGTGAATCCCCTGTTATCAACCTCTCTAAATTTGCTTTATGTATAACCCATCTCTCGCACACACACACACACACTAAAATTCAAGGTGGGTTACAGAATAAAAAAGCAATGCAAACATACAGCATAAGACGGGGTGTCAAACTCATATGTTATTTGGGCCGGAACTGTCATAAATGAGATCTTGTTGGGCTGGGCCATCTGTGTCATGAAATGTAATGCCATAAAATGTAGCAGAGATATAAATTTATACAGCACCCAGACAAACACAATTAAAGATGTTTAAAAACTTAAAATAAAACATGCTTAAAACATTAGCACTCCTTGGTCTTAAAGGTGCTTTCTTTATAGGGAAGAAGGGAACTGGGCAAAGGAAGCTCTGGCTTTTTCCTTCCTTCCCCAGGGGACCAGGAGGGGGGAGGAGCCTCAGCCAATAGAAGGGAGAGAGGCTTGGCTTAGTAGCTCTGCTGTGCAATTGAGAGAGCCTGGTAAAGCAAGCCCTCCCTCCTCCCCACAGGAGGAACCTCAGCCAATGGCGAGAATAAGGCTTTGCTCTGTAGCTCCTGTGTGATTGAGCAAGCCTGGCAAGGCAAGCTGCGATGCAGAAGGAAGAGGGAGAAGGAAGCAGAGGACACACAATTTCTCAGGAGCCTGATACGCCCCCTGGGCCGCATGTTTACACCCCTAGATAAGACATCGCTTGAACAATACAGCAGAACTAAAAAAAGGTAGAGGTAGTCCCCTGTGCAAGCACCAGTCGTTTTCGACTCTGGGGTGACGTTGCTTTCACAACATTTTCACGGCAGACTTTTTACAGGGTGGCTTGCCATTGCCTTCCCCAGTCATCTACACTCCCCCCTCCCCTAGCAAGCTGGGTACTTATTTTACTAACCTCGGAAGAATGGAAGGCTGAGTCAACCTGGAGCCGGCAACCTGAACCAGCTTTCGTGGAATCGAACTCAGGTTGTGAGCAAAGGGCTCCAACTACAGTACTGCAGCTTTACCACTCTGCGCCACGGGGCTCGTGCAGCAGAACTAGGATTACAGAATTAGTCATCAATATTGTGATCCACAACTGCCTGGGGAATGAGTATTAAAGCCCTCCATGCATTTTCACCTCGACATATGAACATATGAAGCTGCCTTATACTGAATCAGACCCTGGGTCCATCAAAGTCAGTATTGTCTTCTCAGACTGGCAGCGGCTCTCCAGGGTTTCAAGCTGAGGTTATTCACACCTATTTGCCTGGACCCTTTTTTGGAGATGCCAGGGATTGAACCTGGGACCTTCTGCTTCCCAAGCAGATGCTCTACCACTGTCCCACCGTCCATTTCCAAAAAGGTGAGGTTGACAGTAACAAGATCCTGGATAGTAACGAGAGCGGCTGTAAAACCCAACCTAAAACTCTGTCATCGACTCAGTTTTCAGCGCTAAACTAAAACATCAAAGATCCTGGCAGCCACCATTGCAACACTGCACCAAATGCACGTTTTCAAGGGGCAGAGGTGTAGACTACAAGCACATCAGATATTTCTGTTAAACTCCCTTTGCTAAAAGCAGCCGTTTATCTAACAGATTAATCCCAAACATAAGCGTAAAGTGGGGGGGGGGCTGGGGGCTAAGCCCCTGCTGGGCAATCAACACAGAACCTGGGGCTTCAAAGGCATGAATGGTGGATTTTTCAATCTGAGCTTCAAAGTCAGTGAATGACTTTTTGAATGACTTAATGACTTTACAACCCAAGCTTAGCTCCTTAGAAATGCTAATTGAGCTTTTGCTTCTCTTGCCTTGAAAGTCTCATGAGGTGGAAAAGAAGATGAACCACTCAGCCTTGGATAGGGCAGCAATTGTCAAGATACAGCAGCAATTGTCAAGATAATAGTGACACTCCTTCCCCCTCCACTTTTAATGCACCAACAGTCAGATTGCAGGCTCTCTTTGGTGGACTGTGTTCCCTCTAAGCTGAGTCAACGTGAGCTAGCTCACAGATTTTTAGCCTCTAGCTCATACATTTTTGTCTTAGCTCAGTAAAAATGGCCCTAGAGCACAATAATTTAATGCAGTAGCTCACAACTTTAATACCAGTAGCTCACAAAGTAGTTTTTGCTCACAAGACTCTGCAGCTGGTGGATTCAAAATACTTGCTTGGTTCCAATTTACATTTGGGGGGAAAGTGAGATTGAGTGTGGCCATGAAGATCAGAGGCCTTTAAGAACAAAATTTGAGGCCAGTGGCACCTTTAAGAACCAACCAAGTTTTATTCTGGGCATCAGCTTTTGTGTGCATGTACACTGTTTCATTTAGACTGCACACACACTTATTTTATCTGACATGAGCCTTTTTTTTTGCTATTAATTATTGATCTTATTGTTTTGCTGCTGTTGGTTTTACGATGTGAGCCATCCTGAGCCCATTTTGTGGGTAAGGCAGGATATGTTGAATACATGAAATGAAATGAAAGTTTGATTTCTGCGTATAAGTGAAAACTGAATGATTTAGGTGTCAAGCCCCCGGTATCAGCAGCAACGGTAAACTGTAGCATATACTGAACCCAACATATAGTCAGGGACAGCCAGTTTGGTGCAGTAGTTAAGTGCCAAACTCTTATCTGGTAGAACCGGGTTTGATTCCCCACTCCTCCACTTGCACCTGCTGGAATGCCCTTGGGTCAATCATCACTTTTGTAGGAATTGTCCTTGAAAGGGCAGCTGCTGTAAGAGCTCTCTTAGCCCAACCTACCTCACAGGGTGTCTGATGGTGGGCGGGCGGGGGGGGGGGTGGAAAAGGTAAAGGAGATTGTGCTTCAGGCTCATCAGAAAACAGCGGGGGGAAGGGAAATGTTCCCCTAAAGCAGTGTTTCCCATTTGCAGGGTCGGGACTCAGTACCAGGCCACGGAAGCTTCACTACTGGGTCACAAGAAAAGCCAAAGCTAGCCCCGCCCCATCTCTGTGTTGTGCAGAGAGAAGCTGGGCTGCCTCTCCTTCCTTCTCCCCTGCTCCCAGTGTTTGAGAGAAAAGCTAGCATCCACTGGCACTTTAGACCCATGAAGTGTTCTTCAAGGTATGAGTTTTCATGTGCCTTGCAGTATGTTCTTTTGAAGAAGGGTGTGTGTGTGTTTTTCAGCCGGGAGGGGCGGGGAGTGGGCATTCCAGTAGCTATTTTTTTTTACCAAACGACCCCTGGGCAGAATTTTTGCTGGCTGGGGTCATCTGATGGTGAGGAAGGCTTTTTTTTCCTTTGCCCCCTCCTTTTTTCTTTCCCTGCAAGTGATGCTCTGTCTGTATTCTTGGTGCTGGGAGGAGGGAAGCAACAGTGGGAGGGCTTCTAGTTCCCTGGCCCCACTGGTGGACATTCTGGTGCTTTTTGGGCATTGTATGAGGGAATTTTGAACTGGGTAGTCCACTGGCCTGATCCAACATGGCTCCTCTTATGTTTATGTTCTTTCTTTCCATCTTTCCTTTCCTTTCCTTCCATTTCATTCTTTCCCTCTTTCCCTCTTTCTTTCTTTCTTTCTTTCTTTCTTTCTTTCTTTCTTTCTTTCTTTCTTTCTTTCTTTCTTTCTTTCTTTCTTTCCTTCCTTCCATTTTTACTGGATGAAACTTTTCTGTTCATCATACTATTGTTGCAGACATAGGAGCTCTGCCAATGAAAAGTTGGTCACCCCCAGGTGTAGCCAGGAGGCCTTCTGTGAGATTTCTGTGTGAGTGACTGATACTAAGAGGTGTGGGGCAGAAAGAGATTATTGGAGATTAGTGCAGCATATCTCAACAGCACTGGAAGAGATGGTACTATGACCCTGGCACCATTTTACTGGTCCTGCTTTTAACAGCTGTCTGACACCAAAATTAAACTACTCCTGTAGATATTAAAAAGGATGAAAGTAGTTCACTGGCTAAGTATCTGCACATCAGGTTGCTTTTAAAGGCATGGGAAACACAGCCAGTAAAAAGCTGCAAGCCCCTCATAAATATCCTTTTTGGAATAACTGCAGAAAAGCTTGTATGAACTTCATATAACTTGAAATTAATTCATTAATTGCAGTAGAATTCTCTGCTACCTTTCACAGCAATTTCCCAGTGTTTCAACCAAAGAAAAGTATGAAAAATAGCTGTCGAAAGATTTTTCTTGAAACCAAGCAAGCTTGGTTGTAGTTTGAGGCAGGGTTCCAGTAGTAGCAGTTGAAGGAAGGGCCTACTAAATATGTCAGTATATTTTGAGGTAGAGCAGCTGCCAGGGCCCAGTGTGGGTGGTACACAGTGCTGGCATTTCTGATGGCAATGGCAACAGCACTCCCAACTGCATACACTGGCCAGTGCTGTTGAGGAAGGGATGTGTAGGTGGTGCAGGCAATTGAACATGGGCATTAGAAGTGCTTGCAAGCTAGAGAAGAATACACAGATAGGTGCATTCCAGTGTGGGGGTGAAAAGAGAGGACCGCCCACTTTCTACCCCCATTTTGGCTCAGCATGAGTTTCAGAGAGACTTTTCTGAAAATGAATTTACTTTCGAAGAAGAGGCAGGTTTGGAGGAGTGCCCTGGAAGTGACATCACCGGAAAAGGTGGAGTTTTGGTTGTATGCCCCAAAAGTGACATCACTTGGTCCTTGACACCACAGGAAATGACATAATTCCTGTCTCCTGGCTCCACCCCCAAAGTCTCCTGGCTCCATCCCCAAATTTTAGTGGGCCACAAAGGAGAAGTGTAAAAATAACCGGGCCACAGAAAAGAAAAGTTTGGGAAACCCTGCCCTAAAGTTTTTCTGTACTGCCTTTTACTGTCAAATTTGTGACCATTTGTTTGTCCTATGCACATGATATGTATATTTGAAGATCTTAAAGTGACTATTCTAAAAGTGAATTTCAAAAACAGGACACAGCAAGAGACCTCTTAGATACCACTATAACCACTGGCCAACTCCTACCTTTTGCTGGGTTTAGCCCCATCCATGGGCATTGTTGGCAGGAGGAGGAAAGGTCCCCTGTGCAAGCGCCAGTCATTTCCGACTCTGGGGTGACGTTGCTTTCACGTTTTCATGGCAGACTTTTTACAGGGTGGTTTGCCATTGTTTGGGGGGGGGGGTGCTCCCTAAATTTATGGAGAAGGAACTTCTCCATAAATTCATAGGTACTGATAATGGAGGCCCCTCCCTCTGATGTCACTAGCTCCTCCCTATGATATCACTGGATCAAATGTCTCTGGCTGGGCCCCAGCCCCCCCCCTTCCCAATTGAAAAGTCTACGCCCCTGATCTCAAGCATGTTCATGCAGAAACCAGTGCCTGGGTTCAGCATGGTTTCTTTCCAAGAAAACTTCCAAACAGGCTTGCGCCCTAAAGCACGCCAAATCTTCCCTGGATGGACAAATAAGTAGTCTCGAACAGGTCAGGAAGAGGTCTGCCTCCAAGGGGCACAAAAACCGCTCGTCTCTCCCACTGCAGCAAAGATCAAAGTAGTATAAATATACCCCCGCCCTCAAATGACTATTGAAGCTTTAAACCGCCCTCCTTCGCAGATGTCTGTGTGCAAAATGGTCAACCAATGTCAAGAAAGAAAACAGGGAAGCCCGCCTGACGCGACTTTCTTCCTACCCCGCCCCGCGGCCCAGCGTTTACTCCGCCTCCCCCCGAGTCGGCGGGGCGGGGAAGGATCAAAGAGGCCCAGTGGAGGCGAAGTCAAAGGAGGAGGCGTGGCGCGCGAAGGGATGGAGGGGCGCAAACAATGGGCGGCAGGCTAGTCGTGGCGGAGCGCCTGTGCGGAGCGTGCCCGTCGGTCCCTGCAGTCCAGCGAATGTGAGTAAAGGGAAGTGCAAGGTCCTTCTTGATTGCTTTCCTGCGCCCTCTTAATGCAGCCTTTTAGGGCTTTGTGTACGTCCCAGCCTAGAGTAGCCGTTGTGGCGAGCACCTCACAACTTTGGCAGGCGCACCTCTTGGGGGGCAAAGGCAGACTGTCGCAAATTTCTGCCCCCCCTCTCCCGCTTGGGTATTATGTATACAAAAAAGCAGCCTCGAGGGCGACGTTCTTCCTCTGGTTGCTCTTATCGTATCATCGCGCCAAGGCGGTGTGCCATGGTTTTACTCGCCCCATTCTTGCAACAACCCTGGGCAACCCTTGCAAAAAGCAGGCTTAGGTTCAACGATACTGACTGGCCCAAACGCCGTGTGAGTTTCAGGGCAGAGTGGGGATTGGAATCTGGGGCTCCTTGGTCTTAGTCTTTGTTGGCACTGTTGAGAACACAAGACCCATCTAGTCCAGCATCTTTTTTCATGCAGTGGTCAGCCAGATGGAAGCAGGAGGGGGGAGGAGAGAAGGCATGTATGCAGTAACCTTTCCTGTTTTTTGCCCCACTAATTGGTATTTCAAGGTATGTTGCCTCTAAATATGGAGGTTCCATTCTGCTGTCCTGGTTAACAGCCATTGATCAGTCTTCCATTGGTTGTTTTAAATAGCATCTGTAAGGCCATCTAAGCAATTGGTAATCACATGTTGTGGCAGTGAATTCCATAGCATAGGTCCCATGTGTGGACTTTCTTTTGTCATTTCTGAACCTGTTGGTCATCCATTTTATTGAGTGATCCTGAGCTAAGTGGAGAATAGTTATTATCTGTCTACTTTTTCTGATGCATAATTTGATAAACCACTAGCTTCTTTGTCTCAGCTGTAAAGCACATATATGCGATGCTACACTTCATGGTTATTTTCTTCAGTCTCCAAACCATACATTAAGTCCTGAAGGCAATGTTTTGTACAGCAGCCTCTCACCATACTTCTGCTGTTCATAACTTTGTGTGTGCAGGCAAACATAATGAATGTAATATTTCATACATCTAATGAAATGGGCCCTGGCTCACAAAAATTTATACCACAACAAATAGTTTAGCTTTTGAGGCCTCATAAGGCTCTTCCTTATTTTGTTTGTGGCAGACTAATGTAGCTGTAGAATTGTCACACTTCATGTATGTCACTGCGTGCGCTCTCAAGGCACGGTTTGCAGGCACACCCTGCCCTCGTCCACTTCTCCCCAACAGACAACCGCATAGACTACATTCCCTGCGCACACTTGACTAGGCCAGATGTTTCTAGAGGTTTCAGGTATTTATGATCCCTTGGTGATTACATGAAGCAGTTACCTGTTCTGTTGGCATTGCTTTTATAGCTGCTGCTTATCCTCTTCTAGTACTAGATCATGTCTGATCTTTTTGACCTGCACCTTCCCAGCTGTTCAAAGTTGTAATGTTGTAACATTACAAAGTTGTAATGCTGTAACATTACAAAGTTACATTACAAAGCTGTAATGTTGTAATGCCCTGCATGCAGCAGCAAGGTGTGGAGAAGGCGAGGTCGTACCACCTTCCTCCTCCCATGAGGCAGTGAGGCAAGGTGAGGAGAAAGTGTCTGTCCTCCTTGTGCAGAGAGGCAAAGTGTGGCAAAGTGTAACATTACCTCAGTGAGGCAAAGTGTAACATTACAAAGTTGTAATGTTATCATGTGTTTTCACCTTATTTTCACTTTTAATAGGAAGGAGCTGTTTAGCTGAAACAGCCAGGGCCCCCTCATCTATTGGGCACAAGATGATTGATCACCTAGGGCACCGGAGATGGGGTGGGGGCAATAGCCAGCCCTGTCACCCTTCGTCATTGGGGTCTGCTGCAGCAAGCAGCAGCCCTCAAAGATGCACCCAGGCCCAGTGGAGGGGCTGCAGAGACTCTGAGATAATCCTCTCTTCCTTCCAGCTCCAACCCTGTTCCTTCTTCCCTCGCCTTCTCACCTCACTGTGGCAGGGACGGCAAGGAATACAGGTGTTTCCACACCTCACCACCTCCACACTTTGCCTCTCTGCACAAGGTGGACAGACACTTTCTCCTCACCTTGCCTCACTGCCTCATGGGAGGAGGCAGGTGGTACGACCTCGCCTTCTCCACACCTTGCTGCTGCATGCAGGGCAAGGATGATGGGCACAGCCTCACTGCCTCGCAGGGGGGAGGACAGGTGCCATCTTCCTGCCTCTCTGCAATAGGGCAGGGGAGCAGCTTGGGCACCCAAGCCTAGGGTACCCCAAAGCCTTAGGTCAGTCCTGGAAACAGCCCCAGTATGTCAAGCAGGGATTCTACAGTAGTTGTCGGTGGCCACAATGGTCCTCAACAAAATCCCAAAACAAAAGCCATGCAGTACCTTTTGTTAAAACTAGTCAAAATAACACAACACTCCATGCACCCCTATGCAGAGCTTTCCCAATGATTCAGTGGGCTTAGAATAAAGTAACTGCACTAGTATTGTCCTGACGGCATGCAAACTTTGTTCAAGTTATATAAAACTCTTGGGCAGGAGGTTTAAAGAGGAGAGGGAGATTTACGAGGTCTTGATCTTAAGGCCTCTTTGTCACCATCTCAGAATGCTCAGCTTGCCTCCGGGGTGGCCAGTATCAGGTTGCACCCGTGGCATTCTGAGAGGAAGCAAAAAACCCAGAAGCCATCCATAGAATGTAGGTACCTAAGTGCCATCAAATTGCAACTGATGTCAGCAACCCCAGCAAGGGGCTTTTAGGGCAATTGAGCAGCAGAGGTGGTTGGCCAGAGCCTTACTTGGTGTATTCCTATCTAAACAGCCACACTGCTTAGCTTCTGAGATCTCACAAAATTGAGCTGTACCATGCTCCCTTCTCTCCTGCATAGTCCATAAAAAGCTATCATAAATCAAACATCTGTGCCGCCAGGGTCTCTTAAAAGCTGTGAGCATCTTGTTTTGGAATGTTACAATGTCAGTAAAAAAAGGTTTTTCACAAACAGCTGATGGTTTCGATTTGTTGTCTCTCTCTGTCTTCCCCCCTCCCTCTGCCTGCTTAACCTTCTGTGGCTGTTTCATGCACGAAAACAAGGTGGCCACGTTATTGTGCAGAAATGTGTAACTTCAAAAATAACATGTCAGAACAGGTCCAGGATCAAATTCATGCATATTGCATGTCCTTTGGGGATGGATTCGGATTTTAAAGCCAGACTTCATGAGAATGTGGGAGTGCTGTGACTGGCTCTCCTTCTGTTTTCTTTAACACTTAAAAGCAACCACAGAGGAAGGTAGACTTTCATGATGTTTGTTGTAATTTCATTTCACCCTATGTAGTTTTGATCCAGAAACACACTGGCAGCTTGCATACGCATTCCTGCACACAAGGATCACCCTGCCAAACAAACATCTGCTTGATGTTGCCAGCTTTGGCATTGGTTGGGAGTGTATTCTGAATCTGTCCCCCAGTCTAACCAGGTGACTGGTGTGGACACTGCCAACCATCTGCTGAGCCTGCTTCTTCAGACAGAACACGCTGAAAAAGGTGATTCCTGTTTCGAAACCTATTTCTCTACCTGATAACGGAAAAAAGATAGCTTGGGATTTATTTGAATATCATTTATGTCTTTTTAAAATTTAAATTGGCTTCAGATCCCTTATCTGCCAGTTTTTGGTGGGCAGGGATTTTGTGTATGTGTGTGAGACAGAGCATTGGGGGGAGGGGGAATTTGGCCTTGTGAGCTGTTGCATGAAGTCTGAAATCCAAGCTTGTCATCTCGATGAGAGCTATGTTTGAGTCATTATCTTAATTTGCTAGGTCTTGATTAGCCCCAGAAGGGATACAAATGAAAGAATTATTTGCAAAACGCAGCTAGAGGCTTCTGACTGGCTTGAGAAGTGATGAATCCTGTCACTACCAAACTGTGACCAATCGATTTATTTAGTTTTAAAATGTTGGGGAATCTGCTACTATATTAGGGGACTCTGAATCACCACTTATCAGTTTGGGGGCTGTTTCTAGTTGCCAGTGCCAACCAAGCAGCATGTTAATGACAAACCTGATATAACCTACTGTGATCTCCTTATCCTTTAACAATACCCACAGGGAGAACTTCCAAACATTCTGTGTGTGAGCTAACTCTGATGTAATTTCTATTATAAGAAAGCACGAGGACTAATTAGTTGACATTTGCAGTTCTCCCACCCTGAGTACATCCAGCCCTTCTCAATATTCTGCATGTTTAATATAATTACATTTATAACTATGTAATTGAAGAGTCAGGGCTGATCTGAAGGCCAAGCTGCATATTATGTTTCTGTGTTCATTTTAAATTTTTTTCTTTTTCTTTTGCAAATGCAGCCACTGAAGCTGCTTTTTCAAGGAGAACAGAATGGGAAGGGAGTTCTTTAACCCTTTCAGCATTTCCTTGTTGAAAAAATAGCCACTTCTGAGGTGTAAGTAACCCTGCTATGAAAAAATATCGGTGTCTGTAAGTCCCCCCCCCCCCCCCCGCACTGGACGTAAAAGCAATTCAAGATAAGTTTTTTCAAGTGAGCAAATGACAAGGGGGGAAAGGGATTAAAGAGTTTTCCCTCCTAGTACTGTTTTTCTCATTGAAAAAGCTGCCATGGTGAGATGCATTTGCAAAAGGAGGAAGAGTCAAAAGAGAAAAATTCGGTAGGGTTTGGCCCTGACTGTTGAACATTGCTAATACACAAATCTTGTCTTCACCAAAGTTGTGTGGTATTTACTGCCAGGGAAATAATGAATCTGTTCTGCTTTAACAGTTGAACACTTTGTTTTAATTCTTCTCTTCCTATACATGCCACAATTGCAGTTAATTCAGACCAGCAGTCATTTTGCAGAAAAATAGGTGGTGGAGCTCATCCAGAGATTGTGATGCAGCTGCAACACTATTCAATTGACAAGAAGGTGGAACTCTCAGGAGGAGGAGGAGGAACTCCCAAAAAGGTTCTGGAGCTGTGATCCTGTGAGTTCCCACTGAATCTGAGGCCTGATTCAGACTGTGATTGCACAAAATTACAAGGCAGGGTTATATGCAAAACAAAAATTAGATGGGCACAAATGCTGATATATGTTGTTGGCAACCTGAACATGTAGAATCTGCTTCCTGCATGTAGTTTAATTTATGTCCTTGTAAAAAAAAAATCTGAAAAATTCTGTTGCAAAGTTGATATTTTCGAAGATATTTCACCCATATGGACTGTCTTCATATTTGTTTATTCCTATCAGGGTTTTTTATTATTTGAAGGATGGTACTTGGGAGCTGATATGAAATAGAACCATGGACATGCTATCAAATATGAAGACTGCACATGTGTAAAATGCTACTTCTTGGCTTTCAGTGTGTGGGACCTAATCCTTTTCACTTGTTACATGTATTTTTAAGTGGAAAAGCAATTATTTGTACACATGTGCTGCTGTTTACCAATACAAGTTTTTAAATGTGTGTTATTTCCTACTGATATATTTGCAACCATATATATTAAAAAATCACTTTTGAAGCAGCCCTTTTTCATAGTATCTGTTTCCCCTTCCTCTCTTCCTTCCATTTCCCCCAGTAATGGCACCACCAACTAGGGGTGTGCATTTGGACAATACTGAGCCAAAATATACCCAAAATACTTTGTTGGTATTTTCCAGATATTTTTTCAACCAGCTATGAAGCTTGGTATTCTCTAAAACTATCCAAAATGTTCAAGCCCAAAGAATCCCAAAAATATCCAGGATTTTTGGGGCTGCCAGATAGCTGGTTTAAAGGGATTACCTTCCCTTTAAACATCTTCCAGGTGAATTCACCACTTTGGAGTTCACTTGCAGCATGGCTTGCAAAAGGCATTTAAAGGGAACTCAATCCTTTCCCCCCTCCTTTGGAAATAATGGAGGATGGGGGCACCTTCATTTGTAGCTCATAGAATTGGATCCCCTGGTCCAGTCTTTTTGAAGCTTAGAGGGGTTTTTTGAGGAGAGGCACTAGCAGCTATGCTGCAAATTTGGTGCCTCCCCCTCAAAAAAGTTTCCACAGAGCCCCAGATATCCTCAGATTATAATGGTCTTATTGATTATAATGGTCCCCATAGGGTATAATGAAGCCCCAAAAATTCAGCAATCTCAAATATTTACCAAATCTAAATACCATACCAGTTTTGGGATTCAGGAATATTGAAAAATATCAATATTTTCTGGGTTCAATATATATGAACCTGAAAAATACCATGTGTGGATTTGGGTTCTTTTTGTACACCCCTAGTGCTAACCCTAAAGAGCCCCATGGTGCAGAGTGGTAAAGCTGCAGTACTGCAGTCGAAGCCCTCTGCTCACAACCTGAGTTCAATCCCAGTGGAAACTGGTTCAGGTAGCCAGCTCCAGGTAGACTCAACCTTCCATCCTTCCGAGGTCGGTAAAATGAGTACCCAGCTTGCTGGGGTGGGGGGAAGTGTAGATGACTGGGAAAGGCAATGGCAAGCCACCCTGTAAAAAAGTCTGCTCTGAAAACGTTGTGAAAGCATTGTGTCACCCCAGAGTTGAAAACGACTGGTGCTTGCACAGGGGACTACCTTTACCTTTTTTTAGTTCTAACCATATCTTCATCAGTTTTGTTCTGTCTGCTTCACTGCATCTTTATTAAAGCAAAGTAAACTGCATCTTTATTAAAACAAATTGGGCAAAGTAAAGAGCAATAGGTTGAATCCTGCTTGCTTTCCAAAAGGCAAAGTAGTGGGGAAAGGCTTCTTTTGGCACTCAAAACACTCTCCCACCATTTTGCCAGCTTTCTTCTTGAGTCTGTTCCTTCCCTTGCTCCCTTTCATTGCTTTCCTGCAGGTAGTCATAGAGAGAGAAAAAAACATGAAACACACAGATGGAACTTCCAGTCAAAATGTAGGCTGTGTCTTGGAATTTGGAAATCTCTGGCAATTACTTGTGCTGTTGCTGGAACACCACCAAAATGGCTGTACCAGGGAAGGTGGAGCCTCTGTGAACAAAAGCCCCATGGGAGAGGAACTACAATAAGAAGGGGAGAGGAGTACAGTGGGATCCATTTGAAAGTGGTTAGATCCGTCCCATAGACTTCAAGCTAATGAATTAGTAGTGGCACAGTTTCTCTGTGTTAGGTAGAACTCTGACCCAACTGATAAAAGAAAGTCAAAAAGTGTTGTTTGACAATGCATCACAATTTCACACTTTACATGGACGACCAAGTAACAAACATTTCCTGGGATTGTTAAGATGTTCTCTTAAAGAAGCAGCCCTCACCCCCATTCCCTGTAAAAGTACTTTCCAGAGGCTTGTAGAACAGAACTCTACCAGATGCAAGGAACTACAAGCTGGAAATTTTGTCCTACCCATTTGGGTCTTAGCAGAAAGGCTTTCTATTCATGCACACAAGAGGGATTGGTTGGTTTGAATTTCAGACCAAGGTATTTTATGCATGCATCTTGAAAAGTGAATGTGGTGACTTCTTTGCAAAATCTCTTCACAGATGATTTGTCAGGGAGAATAGGTTTGGTAATGTCTCCTTGTTGAGTTCGCACGTAGAGGGAAGCCAGAGTCTGACACTGCAATGTCTGAAGCATGCTATCAAAAGAGCTTTCTCACCTGAACACCAAAGCTGTTATCAGACATCACAAACAAACTGGAGCTTGAGCACAAACTTGGGTAGTTGTTGAGCTTTTACGCTTGTTCTCTCCTGGCCCCATGCAGCATGCTGAGCTTGAAGATGGACAGCCTGACTGAACTCTGTTTAGTTTTGACAGCTGAATACAGGCTGACTGCTGGAGGTTTTTTCCCTTTGGGATTTCTAAACTTGATTAAGATTTAAAATCCCAGTTACTTGGAAAGACAGAAATTCCCCGTGTTCAGATGCCATGATTAGCTGGAATTAGTTGAAGAAGAAGCTGAAGACTTCAGTCTTGGCACTGTATGCACTGGAAGGAGAGAAAGGGAGCATGCCAGCCCTGCAGGTAGCTAGGTCTGTGCCTGTCAAGAAAAGGCTTTCACTTGTTTGTGTTGTCTCAATTGAGCCGCTGTTAGCTGGTGGAGCCTAGATCATTAGAAATGGTCATGTTAAGAACATGATTTGAAAAACCCTGCAGATGCAGTTTGTTTTGGAGACAGCTGACCAAATCAGTATCTGTGTTAAAAATGTAAATTGCATGTGCTGCTTTTCATGACGCTTGTATTTGCCCAATTGACTTTTGTTCCACAAGGTACTGAAACAACATTCCCTGCAAGGATGTTTGCAAAAGCAACGAAGAATTTTGTGAGAGAGGTTGACTGTGGAGGAGACTTAATCCCCGTGTCACGACTCAATGACTTGGATAAATATCAGCTGCTGAGCTTGGTGACCAAGAAGAAGAAAACCTGGTGCTGGCAAAAACCAAAGTATCACCTTTTGTCATTCACACTGAATGATGTGCTTACTGAAGGCAATCCCATAAAACCAGGTAAAACAGCAGTTCCAGGTGTTAAGGCAAAGTGCAGTTATGACTCACAATTGTTTCATATCTGAATTCAGTATGAGAAACAACAAAAGTACTGTGGAACAAACTAGCTTTCAATGTGATACATGCGTTATAATCAAATAATTTAAGCCAATATGTTGTGAGTTAATTATTGGCATTCAATCAATCTGATAAAGTACAATAGAGTACATAATAATTCTTAAACATAGTAGGTAGAAATTATCAAGTCATATTTTACAAGACATGAGCAGTTGAAAAAGAAATTAGTGTCAACATTTTAAAGAGTATATAATGCACAATATACAGACTGAAGACACCATATGAAATGCAGAATCACCGGGGAAATCTCCCATGGTATTTAGGATAAGGACTTCAAGAAAAAACTAGTAATTAGCTGAGTAGATCCTGATGGACATTCAATAAAGACCGTTTCAAGAAGATCTTTTTTCAAGAGCTGACAACCTTCTGTAATTGTAGTCAGATACTACTTATCAGAAGGACATATTAAATAATGGGACACCACTGCCCCTTTTCACTCCAAAATAATCTGCTTCATATTTCAGCTGGGCATAGCATTCAACTGGGCATATCTGAATTCAGACAGATGTGTCTGCTTCCCTTTTATTTTTTAGAACTTTGAAATATTCTGCTCTTTCTGGAGAGCAAGCTGTTGCCATTTTACTGTATTTTAACTTGTCATATTGATTTTGTTTTCATTTTTTAAATGTGTGTAATGTATTCCAAAGTCATTTGAACATATGAAGCTGCCTTATACTGAATCAGACCCTCAGTCCATCAAAGTCAGTATTGTCTACTCAGACTGGCAGCGGCTCTCCAGGGTCTCAAGCTGAGGTTTATCATGCCTATTTGCCTGGACCCTTTTTTAGTGGAGATGCCAGGGATTGAACCTGGGACCTTCTGCTTCCCAAGCAGATGCTCTGACACTGAGCCACCATCCCTCCCCAAATTTCTCCAGTGCAGGCAGTGGAAGGTGATTCTGAATGAGGCTGTTGTCTTAAATAATCTCATTTTATGTGTTTGATGTTGTGAAGCATTTACTTGGAATGTCTGTTAAGCGCTCTTGCATCTCAGATCCTTTCAGTTGGTAGAGTACTGTGTCCTTGAACATTCTATGGAATATATTATGCACTTCCCTCTGACTTGATGTCATAAAACCTCTCCATAGGCCAATATCAAAGAGGACTGGCATTATCTATCACAATGAAACCAGAGGCTGAAGTCTTCATACAGCCCCCTGAAAGCCACTCACAAAGGCCAGAGACCTCTATAAAACACAGTTGCATGAAATGTGAGGGGGAAATCAGCAAACACCTCCCTTGTGCATGAGCAGAAATATGCAGTAAAGGTGGGGGTTTTCAGTTTCCAGTTATGTTCTTCAGGCCCAGGAATGGGACTTTCTCCTGGATATCTATTTCTCTATCATGCTTCTGTCCTACACATTCCTCAAGACAGTGTATATAGCTAACTTCTTCTCTTGCTGGTTTTATCTTCACAACATTCTTGTGAGGTAGGCCTAGCTGACTTAGTGACCCAGGGATTACCTGGTGAATTTCCTGGCTCAGAAGGACTATGAAAATTGCCTAGATCTTAGCCTTAACCATGATACCACATTGGTTCTCAGATAACCATACTACATATCACCAGGCCTCTGATTCAGTGGGAGCTCACAGGAGCACAGCTCCTGAACCTTTCTGAGAGTTTCACCTCCTCCTCCTGAGTTCTACCTCCTCCTTCTGAGAGTTCCACCTCCTTGTCCATTGAATAGTATGTGCAGCTGCATAACAATCCCTGGATGAGCTCCATCACCTATTTTTCTACAAAATGATCCCTGCATATCACCCAATAAAACAAATCACACTTCATCCCCCAGTTCTCCATTTCTGCACCAGCTCATTTGCTTGCAACATTGAAGAAACAACTCTTCTCAGTTCTGTACATATGTAATAGTGAATGTCTGTGTGTTTCACATACCAGAAGAACAAGGATTGGGCTTTGAAACTGGTGCATTTCAGAGAACAGGGTTTGCAAATTGTACCAAGTGTACCCATCTTTTTTTTTCCTTGGAAAATATCTCGTTTCACTGAGAGGGTATTCTGCTGTCCCCTTCCATTGCCATGATGGCACTTAGATATTTAAACTGGTAAAAAACCCTATGACATTACTTCATTTTCTCCATGTAGGGGAGATGGCTATACCTGTGCAGATGGGGAGACAGCCATCAACTTTCTGAAGCTGCCCAGGGAAACTCCAAGTTGATTGAGATTGCAGATATCCATTCCTCTTTAAAAGCTAAATTACAACTGTGCCAGTTCAAAGTCAGGGCTGCAGGTGGAGAGGAGTTTTAATCCTTCCTCCAGTACATGATTTTAAAAATCAAAACCACCACCCAGTACTGCTGTGAGCTCTTTGAAGGAAGGAAGGACACCCGTGTCTTTTCTTTTAAAGGGTTAATACCAGCATGTGGAGGAGACTGGCTTCAGTTAGCAAAACCACGTGGAGTGTAAGAATTAAAAGGCTTTCAGCCCACTGCCATAATCTAGAGAATTGCATACCCAGAGGAGCTGCTGTTATTGTTGAAATAAGGCCCCAAAGAGTACAAACCCTTCCCTTATTCTGGTGTACACTAGGGCCATATCCAGGTGCTTCTGTGCCTCTGCTCTGTGGATTGCAAGAGCTCACAAATGGATCACTGTTCTATGGACTGCAGGCTGGAACAAATAGAGTAGATGTTCAGTAATTTTTTCCATTTGAATGTATCTGATTTTACAACATTTTACTGTTTAGAAAGCTGTTCTGTTTTAAAACGGGCATTCTGAAGTCTAGATGGCTTTTCTGATTTTTGTTTCTCTTTTTTTCCCCCCTTCCAAGTTGTTGTGGAATCTGACTTTGTGAAATATGAAGGGAAGTTTGAAGACTACATCAGTGGGAGCATTGAAACTTCTCTTGGAAAGATCAGTCTTGGAGCCAGTGGGAAAGGCATTGTGGCTAGCCATTCATCTTTTGGACATTTGAAAAAGCAGCAAGCTGATCTGCAGAATCTTATGAAGAACAGCCAGGGAAGGTCAGTCTGGACTTTAGAGTTGGCATCTTTTTGAAAGTTTGTGAAAGAAATGTAGGATCAGCTGGAGAATTTGGGACAAAATATGCAGTTGTGGATCATGTTCCATCATATGAAAAGTATTGCCAGGGGTAGAATTCTACCAGGAGCTCCTTTGCATATTAGGCCACTGTCGAGCATAGGTGTTTCGAATAACCAAGCGATTGTTTGATACAAAGACTTGTTTTATTGAAAATCCATTGTTGCTCAAGGTGCAGTACCTTGAGAGTGATAGAGAGTTGCTCATAGCATAGTGTTTTAAGGACTACATCAAAGGATATAGAAAAGATAGCCTCAAGACATAACAAGCATGTGTGAATTGTTACAACTATGCAAAAATACTACCCTCTACTATTTTTCAGTCGAAACTTCATACATTCTTGCTCCTTTTGATAAGCAGTGAATGGGAACTGTTTGGGGGAAGTGCCTCCTTTCTCTCTATCATCAAAGTTACCTCATTACTACATTTTCTAACCAGAGGTGGGAAAGAGGAGAGGGAGGTGAGAAAAGTAAGAGGGGGTTTGAGCTTTGAAATGCAACTATGGGAAAGGACAGTTGTTAGAACAAAAGAGAAAGAAATCAAATCCCAATAAGTGTATTGATTTGATGCTCAGAAATAGCATGCTTGACAGCCACACTCCCCTAATGTAGCCAATCCTCCAAGAGCTTACAAAAAGGAGCCTTGTAAGTGCTAGGAGGATTGGCTACATCGGGGGAGTGTGGCCTAATATGCAAAGGAGCTCCTGCTAGAATCCCCCCCTAAGTATTGCAATCCCTGGATCATATTGACTACTCCCCTTTTGTACTTCTTTCAGCTCCACAAGTATCCTTTTTGAGATATAGTGACCAGAACTTCACACAGTATTACAAATGAGAGTGCACCATAGCTTTATATAAGGACATTATAATATTGGCCATTTTTATCCCTTTCCTAACAATCCCCAGTGTGGAGCTTGTATTTTTCACTGCTGCTGCACACTGAGGTGACATTTTCATTGAGTTACCCACTTTAACACCAAAATCTCTTTCAGTCTTGGTTTCACCCAGTTCAGAACCTCTCAGCATAAGTTTATAGTTAGGATTTTTTGTGTCATTGTGTTCTCACATTTACCAACATTGAACCTGATTTTGTTACCTACTCATCCAATTTAGGTAGATCCTCATGTAGCTTTTCACAATCCACTTTGGATTTAATCATTCTGAATATTTTGATATCATCTGCAAACCTGGCTGACTCCCAATGCCAAATCAGTTATGAACAATATAAAAAGCACTGGTCTCAATACCAATCTTTGTGGGATCCCACTGTTCACTTCCCTCCATTGCAAGAACTCTCTGTTTGTTCCCACTCTCTGCTTCCTATAGTTTAACCTGTTGTTAATCATAAAAAGATCTATCCTCATACCTCATGTTTGGTAGCTTACTCAGGAGTCTTTGATGAGCTACCTTCTCAAAAGTCTTTTAGAAGTCAATTATGTAATGAGCACTGGAGATAACTCTTATCCGCATGCTTCTTAACCTGCTCAAAGGGCTCCAGAAGTCAGGGCTACCTTTGCAGAATTTTGTGACATAGTTTTGATGAAACCTGCCTGGGATGTGCCCTGACCTGGATGGCCCAGGCTAACCCCATCTTGTCTGATCTCAAAAGCTAAGCAGAGTCAGTCCTGGTTTGTACTTGGATGGGAGGTCACCAGGGAAGAGTCAGTCCTGGTTTGTACTTGGATGGGAGGTCACCAGGGAAGTACAGGATCACAACACAGAGGCAGGCAATGGTGGCGTACCTCCAAATGTTTCTTGCCTTAAATTGTCTCTTGCCTACAGGGTTGCCATAAATTGGCTGCAACTTTCCTCCATCATCTAGAATTCAGGGATGCTCATGGAGAAGATGTGCATTCCATTCTCCTGCCATTGCCAATTTTTTTTAATAACTGAATTTGAATCGTGTTCTCCTGACAGTTTGGGGGGCAGATACACTATATGATAAATTTTGATCTCTCCAGATTCTGGGGCATGCATTGGGTGCCTTTCAGGGCTGATCTTGGCTTAGTTGTTTGTATTCTTTCCCATTGTATACTTTTTCTGTGTTCTACATTGGGACTTGAGACTTGTGAATTGATGGCATTCTTAAATTACAGCTGCTTTCAGACATCACAACAAATGTCTTTTTACTGATGCCTGTCCCAAATGCACCTTGTTCACCAAGCTTGCTTGCAAATTGGTGTTTTTCTGCTCACAAACTGGGATACTAAACCACAGTTTAACCCTGCTTTTGAATCCTGGTTTGCAGGGAGAAGGCAATTTACCAAGGCCCCTGCCTTTCGCTGTTGTGGCAAGCTGAAGCATGACTGAAGGCTTCTGCAACCAAGAAGCTGTCAGTCTTATTCCATGTGAGGGAGGGGGGGAGCCTGCAAGCATAACAGACAGGCTTGTCAGGACATCTGAACGCAGCCTGTGAAATTAATGCAGCATACTGCACCTACCCTCATGAGTGGCTGAGGAATTTTTCTCCAACTGCATGAATAATTTTCTAAAGCAAGGAAACAGTAATCAGTTAAGTGAATGCTCTGAAATAAGCTATGTTCTCCTTTTCTAGCAATGCACTTGCAAATAGTAATTTATTTCTGTTCAGCTTGTCACACACTTTTTACAAGCATCCGTCAAAAGTGACTGTTGTTCCAATCCTTTCTTTTTCTAACTCTGTTGCTATTATCCTCCCTGTTGATTCATGCACTGTTCTGCAGTGCATCCCTGCAACAATGCAAGATGTGACTGACTAGGCCAAGGTAGTTGTGTGAGGGAGATTATATGAATCTTTCCCAAGCATATCTTTCTTCTTTAGACTTCCCCCACCCCCTGCCCTCCTTATGGAAGATGCAGACTGAAGTACAGCCACAGCCTGGGAATCTCTTTTGAACTAAGCCATGAAGTTTTATAGTAGGAATTGTGCTTTCGGCATGTCTGAAATTAATCCACTGGAAAGCTGCATTTTGAATTGGATTAATAGGAGAAGGAATATGGGGCTCTGCTTGGTGGAATGTGACAGAGGATTATACTGTGGCACTCTGGTCTAGTTAATTCACTTCTGAGGAAATAAAGCTGTGCAAGGTTTGGCATTATAGAACTGCAGCCACTGTTTATTGATAGAGGAGACTGCGCTGTTTTTGATTGCCTCAGTCCCCTGGACACAGGCCAGGAAATGAGATTTGAAATTTAAACTCAGCTACCAGTGTCATTGTTATGAAGACTATCCTGGGGATATTAGCATTAACACAGGACCGTTTCATGATGATTTAAAAACTCTCCCCACCCTTTGTGCTAACCTTGATAAAGCACCTGTGACAACATATCCCAACCCTGTAAAGTGGGAGAGCCATGCTGCTGGCGGGGGATAGACTTGCTCTAGGTGAAGGCCCGTGCAGCCTATGGAAATGGAAGCAGTGACAATTGGGTCTTGTTACATGCATAGTTACATGTTTGTGGAATTCTGACCTGGTTCTTTATTTAAAAGTAAAAGACAGAAGGATAGTGTAATTCTCTACCCTCGCATTATACTGGAATAAACATCTTCATATTTGTCTAGTCCTCTTTTTAGACTTGCTAGTTAATTGGGGGTATGATGCATTTTCTAGGCATTGCAGTATTTAATTTGATAAAAAAAAGACTACTTTAGTGGGCACGATTGATAGACAGGATTCCATTAACAAATGTTTTGACTTCTGGAGATTTAATCATGAGGACAGTGGTCTTATTTTGCATTCTTTTGAGGTGTTAGGGCATGCCACCCTTATTTTACTAATCAGTGGCCAGTGTACTCCAGTTTCCATGCCTTACAAAATCCTCAAAGTCTATCCAAAGCTGTAGAACATTTTGATAAAATAATTTGCTTTTAGACATCTCCCACAGACATATCAAGGATTAAATATCCCTTTACAAGAAGGTGGGCTTTGTCCATGATTTAAATTGTCACTTAATTCTTGAAGAGGATGTAAATTTGGGAGGGAGAAAGTGAGTATGAAACATGTGGAAGATCGATATCATGGAAGGTTGGATAGTGATCTGAATTTAGGGGTATAGATCTCATTTAGATGTCTTGTGACTAGCTGTAATGAGAGTCATTTTATTGTACAAATTCTGTGTCTCAATTCTGAGTGTATTTTTTTGACTGGTACAAGTACAGATTGGCCACTGAAGAATTAAAACACCCTTCCCAATGATTCTGCATGTAACTAGTAAACTATATGTTCTTGGCAGTAACTTGTATGTGTTAGATGTTTGTTCTCTTCTTACAGGACAATAAATCTCCAAAATACATTGCTGCAACAAATGCTTGAAAGAAAGCATGAAGTTCTTTGTATTCTGACAGAAAGAATAGTAACGACTCAGAAATGTTTAATATCTGAACACATTCAGACAGAGGAAACTGTGGCCAGTATGGTGGGGTTACGTACAAAGGTTATAAAGGTAAGATCATAAAAGTCAGACTGTTGGGTTGAGTTCAGTGGCCTGCTTCTACTCTGTTTTTCTCCATCTGAAGTCTCGGCAAAAGGGAGTCATTGGATTAAACCCATACCATAGTTTTTTGTGTACATGCCAATTTCTGTATATGTCCCAGGGCTTTTTTTTTTAGCAGGAACGCAGTTCCGGCTGGCTTGGTGTCAGTTCCGGCTGGCTTGGTGTCAGGGTGTGTGGCCTAATATGCAAATAAGTTCCTATTGGGCTTTTTCTACCAAAAAAGCCTGTGTGAAACCATGGTGATGTCAGGGAGTATGGCCTAATATGCAAATGAGTTCCTGCTGTGCTTTTTCTGCAAAAAAAGCCCTGATATGTTCCATTCATGTTTAAGATTGAACAGTTTCTTGCTTGCTACTTCCCCCTGTATTTTGCTGAAACCAGACTTTTTGCATACTCCAAACAATAGCATACTCCAAACAATGAAATCATCTCCAATACTAGCTCTACTGAAACTAGTAGAAGCTGCAAAAATATCCTCCCTTGGTATTGCACAGCTTCTGAGCATGTGAAGGAGAAGTTCTTGGTGGATTGTGCTTACAAAAGTTTCTGTTGATTCATAAAACTCTTTTCATATTTCCTGGATTTGGGCCAATGTACGGCAATTTGAGCGAGATACTTTTTGTAAAAATGGCTACAAAAGTGGCTTTGGGAAGTGCTGGGGAAGTGGTTTTGTGTCATCAAACTGTCCTCTGCATATATGTGCCTTTTTGAATGAGGGCTGTTTTGTCATATTACTTTCTGAAATTCCATTCTTAAAAAGAGTATTGTCTTTTGTGAAGTGCAAGTAGTCAGCTACAAATTAGAGATATGTATGCCTCAAGCTACGTTTGAAGAGTTTTGCCAAACCTGTATTTAGGATGCACCCTAAGACATTTGCTCCTTGGGAGGACAGCAATGGCGAACCTGGGTAGTATAATAAAAAGTAGAGACATCACCCTGCCAACAAAAGTCCGTAAAGTCAAAGCGATGGTATTCCCAGTAGTAATGTATGGCTGTGAGAGCTGGACCATAAGGAAGGCTGAGCCCAGAAGAATAGATGCTTTTGAGATGTGGTGCTGGAGAAGACTCTTGAGAGTCCCTTGGACTGCAAGAAAATCAAATCAGTCAGTCCTAAGAGAAGTCAACCCAGACTGTTCCCTGGAAGGTCAGATGCTGAACCTGAAGCTCAAATACTTTGGCCACCAAATGAGAAGGGAGCACTCCCTGGAGAAGATCCTGATGCTAGGAAAGACAGAAGGCAAAAGAAGAAGGGGACGGCAGAAGATGAGATGGCTGGACAGTGTTACTGATGCAACAAACATGAATTTGAGCAGACTTCGGAGGATGGTGGAAGACAGGAGGGTCTGGCGTGACTTTGTCCATGGGGTCGCAAAGAGTCGGACTCAACTGTGCGACTGAACGACAAGAACTAAGCTAAATGATTTTTGGTGGATCAGGCCAGAGATCCATTGAATGTACTGTTGTGCAACTAGCAGTGGTCAGGCCGTTGCTCCAGATAACCTCATAAATAGAACAGTAAGGAGGCAACTGCACCCAGTTTCTTCTGTCTGGCACCTGGTAATCTGAACTTTACAAGTATCTCTGTACATGAGGGATCAATTCTGGATAACAATTGGATCCCACCTAGATTTCTGTAGGTGTAAGGAACAGGAAACAATCCCACCTTCTTGTGGCAGCCCCAAGCACCCCCCTCCAAATGCTGTTCCTAGAGGACAGCTCTCCCCATCCCAGGAATAGTCAGGGGGATCAGAGGTCTCCATGGGGTGGCATAGAATGGAGAAAAAAATGTTCCTTTTGTGCATGCAGAAAGAAGGATCCAAGTCCAGTATATGTGGTAGACCTGCCCTATGTGAAATTGCTTTATTATTTTAGAAACCTATATAAGCTAGTAGCAAAACCTGTGGCAGTGGATTTTGAAAAATTATTTTTGCATGTTTAAAATTTTTTCTTAGTTTGTCCTGAGCCTGTTTCCCAATTACAAAGAGGCTGGCTCCCAGCTGCTTCCCAGCTTGTTTTTTAAGTGTTTGAATTGAGGAAAAATAATGAGAAGTTCTGGTTCTTTACTTCTTGTATCTTGGACTTATGAAACTAACCAAGTAATAAAAAGTGTCTAAATCCATTTCTGTAGCAAGCTTTTTTTTCCTTTGGCAGTTGGTTTGTGGCTAAATTACTGCTGTGCTGGATTAAACCAGTGCAAATTAATGAATGAATGCCTCTTTCCCTCAGGTATCAGTGAGTGAAAATGGGAATGTGATGAAGGATTCTAATGTGATCTTGGAGATCCCAGCTCCCACAGCTATTGCTTACAGTGTAATAGAACTGTATATAAAGCGTGATGGTCAATTTGGTAGGTAATGGGCCTATTTCCCACCCCCTCCTCTGGGCAGCATTGCATAGCACTACTACTTAGTGAGCCATGTTACCTAGCTAGATTTATTAGACCATGATAGACAGGTCATTTAACAAGGTTTTATTCAAAAGTTGGGGCAAAAATGAGGGCTGTGCAAGTACACATGACACTGGGGCTTTTTTTGTGTTGGTCCTCACCGGTGCAGAGTACTGGCACTTTTTTGAGGGTGGGGGGGTGGTGGTAGCAATCTATGCATGAATACCAGCACCTTCTCTCCTTCTTTCTCTTTCCCATCTTTTTTTTTAAAACAATACAAGCACTGCATGACTCTATAAAGCACATCCTGGTTTTGCTGAAATTGCAAGTACATTTGAAGGAAGTTGTAAGCAACTTGTTTGAGTGTGACAAAGAGAGACAGTACCTTGCCTGTAATTCAGATCTGACAGCATCATCCCTGTGTCAGCATACATGAGTAAACACACAAGGCTGACTCACCCAAACAGACCCATCTGTCAGAGTCAGTTGGATTCTTTACTAATTCACTTGGGAGTTGTACTCTTCTCATCCACCATCTGCTTTCTTCCTGGAGCTCCTCTGAGTCTTGTTGATAGTTTGCTTGAGATGAGCCATGTGCCATTTTACAGGATTGCCCACTCCTTTTGAATGCTAAAGGATGGATTGAAGCTGTGGTGTAATGAAAATAGTTCTTAGAAGAAGAGTTGGTTTTAATACTCCATTTTCTCTCTACCCTAAAGAATCTCAGAATTGTTTACAATCTCCTTCTCTTCTTCTCCCCACAACAGGCATCTTGCGAGGTAGGTGGGGCTGAGAGAATTCTGAGAGAACTGTGACTGGGCCAGGGTCACGCAGCAGGCTTAATGGGGAATCAAACTGAGTTCTCTGAACTAGAGTCTGCTGCTCTTAACCACTGCACCCAGTGAATGTGCGTGGGAGGGAGGGGGAAACAAGTATAATACTTGTTATGCTTCCTGTGCATAAGAACAACCAGGCTGTATCAGACAGTTCTTCTATAGCATCTGTTTTTCACAGTGGCCAAGCAGAAGGCTTACAAGCAGGACACCAAGGCCAAAGTCCCCCCTCCCCTCTATTTTTGTTCTCCCAGCACCAGTCTTACACAGCACTGGAACTAAGAGAAATTTTCCCTCTTCTCCCAGATGCTCTTGCGGGGAAAAGGCCTCTCCACACATGCACAGTCAGTTCCCTCACAGAGTGGCCTCTATCCAAATCATCTTCATCTCCCTCTCCCCCGCACCACACACAACAACTGTTTTTTAATACTAAACTATATGTCAGGGAATCTATTTGCAGAATTCTCTCATACTGTGTAATTAGCCTGGAATTCAACCACTGAAAAACCTGTAGCTTTCCCAACAGTTTTTAGCCACTTGAAGGCTATACTCCCTCTAAGCTGTGGAGTCCTGTGAGTAAAAATTCTACTTCATGAACTACTGGCATTAAAGTTGTGAGCTACTGCATAAATTGCCTTGCTCTGGGGTAATTTTTCCTGAGCTAAGGAAAAAATGTGTGAGCCAGAGGTTAGTAAACTGTGAGCTAGCTCACACTAACTCAGCTTAGAGGGAACACTGCTTGGAGGTTTTGCACAGAAACTGTTACAAGGGAAATTCCTTCACACATTTCCCAGTTGTTTTGAACTGAGTTCTGTTTCTTGACGACGATTTCAGTGACAGCTGTCCTGCAGATACTCTAGAAGACAGTCAGAACTGTCTGTTTAGATGTGAGGAGTTTTTCAGGGAGAGAGAAAGAGACCCAGTGTGGTATGGTGGTGTTAGAGTATCAGACTAGGGTCTGGAAGACACAGATTAAATCTTCAGTCTACCATGGAAGCTGCCAGAATGCCTGTCATTTTCTCTCAGCCTAACTCGCCTCACAGGATTGTCATTGGGGGGTGGGGGGTGGGAATGGAGGTGGCTTAACCAATGCTATAAACCAGGGGTGGCCAACGGTAGCTCTCCAGATTTTTTTTGCCTACAACTCCCATCAGCCTCAGCCATTGGCCATGCTGGCTGGTGCTGATGGGAGTTGTAGTCAAAAAACATCTGGAGAGCTACCATTGGCCACCCCTGCTTATAAACTGCTTTGGGTCCCCACTGGGGAGAAAAGTAGGATATAAATATAAAAATAAATATGACATTTAAATTGGCCCTCAGCTGCCAAATTTCTAGTATGCCCCAAATTACTAATACCATTGGCTGTTACATTTTCTGAGGTGATTATTTTCCTTGTATATCCTTACAATAGTAGCAACAGCAGATGAGCTTTCTTGGAATGATGTGTAAGAAGGGAAGGTGTGTGATTGTTCAGAAATCCTATGACAATGACAAGAGGTAACTGTGATGCATGAAAAAGCACATGGGAGGTGCTCTTAAAATGCAAAGTTTTCAAGGCTCCCATTTTGTTATGAGTTATGAATGACAACACACATGAAAGGAAAAGATTCCACTTGTTTTATCAATCTCTGTAAGAGTTTATCGGACTAAAAGTTAGGGAAGGCAACCAATATAGCATCTCTGGTTGCTATGAGATTGTGCATTTCCTCTGTTACATGGATTGTCTGGGTCTGATTATAGACACACAGGGCATTACACAAGTCCAAGGGTTCTTTGATGTATACAAGGGCAAATTACAGAGTAACACACACAACAGGTCTAGGAAACAGGGAGGTGATCAGTAGAGATAAGAGGGAGGCTGGATTCAGATTAGGGTGATATTCACCTAATCCTGAAGTCCAGAATTGAGATGGAAGAAGGAAGACACAGCTGGCCAGTGGCTCATGTCAGAGAGGCTCAGACAGATTCTGAGGGTATACCCTCATGGGCGCCTCAAGAGGTGTACAGAATTGGGGTGCAGAGTGCCAGTTTAAGTATGCTTTGGGAAGCCAGTGATGGACTGATCCAAGGTGTAATGAGTAGCTGGATTAAAACTGGGTACATGTAGGATGCTTGGTTTAAGCTGCCAAGATCCAGAAAGTAACCAGTATTTGTGTTTCTATGTGTCAGTGGCTCAATGTTGAGTAGGGAAAGCTGCTAGACCTTTGAAATTGCTTTGCAGGAGACAGGGCAGCTGTGCCAGAGTTAAAGGTGATGGGATTAGGGATTAGGAGGGAGATAAGAATGGCTATTGATATTGATTGTATTGCTCTTGAGATCCTGTGTACGTACTTGCTCTCAGCTCTTTCTTTGGCTCATTTTCTCCTGGGTCTGTTAGGCTGGTTCCAAAATGGAATAAGAACATAAGAGAAGCCATGTTAGATCAGGCCAATGGCCCATCCAGTCCAACACTCTGTATCAGTGGCCAAAATATACAGTATTTTGGAGGGACGATAGCTCAGTGGTAAAGCATCTGCTTGGTAAGCAGAAGGTCCCAGGTTCAATCCCTGGCATCTCCAAAAAAGGGTCCAGGCAAATTGGTGTGAAAAATCTCAGCTTGAGACCCTGGAGAGCCGTTGCCAGTCTGAGTAGACAATACTGACTTTGATGGACCAAAATCAGTATTGTCTTTGATGGATTCAGTATAAGGCAGCTTCATATGTTCACACACACACTGTGGCTAATAGCTACTGATGAACCTCTGCTCAATATTTTTATCCAATCCCCTCTTGAAGCTGGCTATGCTTGTAGCAGCCACCACCTCCTGTGGCAGTGAATTCCACATGGTAATCACCCTTTGGGTGAAGAAGTACTTCCTTTTATCCGTTTTAACCTTACTGCTCAGCAATGCCCACGAGTTCTTGTATTGTGAGAAAGGGAGAAAAGTACTTCTTTCTCTACTTTCTCCATCCCATGCATAATCTTGTAAACCTCTATCATGCTACCCCGCAGTCGACGTTTCTCCAAGCTAAAGAGCCCCAAGCATTTTAACCTTTCTTCATAGGGAAAGTGCTCCAAACCTTTAATCATTCTAGTTGCCCTTTTCTGGACTTTTTCCAATGCTATAATATCTTTTTTGAGGTGCGGTGACCAGAATTGCACACAGTACTCCAAATGAATCTCTGCTGGCTCCATGTGACAGTCCACTGTGAGATATGGGACCTGGTCTTACTGCCTTTCTGGTTGCCAGGTCCCCCTCCGAGTCTTTGGGAAGAGTGAATTTAGTGTAGGTATATTTGGGGAGAGAACAACTCGCTGCACAAACACTTTGAAAATCTCTTTCCAAAAGTTTGAATATAATTGGATATAATGTTATGGTGGCCTTTTGTATATAATTGAAGACATGCATGTCAGAATATGGATTAAGTGCATATAAATTCACATGAATTGTGACATTTTGTAGCCATGGCTACTCCTGATCGGAGTGCCTTCTTTGAGCTCAGCAATAATAAAGATAGCAGGCCTGGATTCATTAACCTTTGTCCTGCTCTTTATTGGGTGTGCCCTGCCTTGTTTTTATACATAGTTGAATATAATCACACAAGCCATAAAAGATGTGGATTTTTGTTATCTTTATCTGTACTGGTTGTTATAACTTGAAGGTGAAGGGAAAGGGGGGGGACTTGCTGTTGCAGAGCCCAGTGCCTGAGGTATGTCACTAAGAAATCCAAATTCCTCTAGTACCCAGGTATTCTCTTCCATACCCCCCAGCCCCGCTCCTACAACAAGTGGAATAAGCATCAGCATAACTATAATCTGGGTTGCTTGCTTCACTGTTCTAGTGGAAGGGTGTCTCTAATCCCTGATGCTCAGCATCTTTCATGATGCAGATGGATTTGTGTCTAAACTAACTGAACTCACATAAAAGGTTTATTGACTTGTACAGTAATGTTTAATGGCAGTAAATCATAAGAGCTTTTCAGCTTCTTTATGTTGCTTTGCTTTATTCTGCTGTTTATCTTATGCTTAGAGGTTAAATTTTGAGTTCTGAATTTTGCCAGTTACATCTCCACCTTCACCTCCTAGGTGACAATGCTGTTGTTATATTCTATTTTAAGCCTTACATCTTTTTGCATATTCGAGGCTCTCTTTATGAAGACAGCTTTCAAGAGGCTATGGCATCTGCCTTTGCTCTTTCAGTTGCCTTGTTATCTCCTGCAGTTTTTTACATCTGCAGGGACCTTGGCATTTCTTGATAGCTCCTGTTTGCTAGTGGAGGTTGTGTTTATGCCCAGGACATGATATGGTTTTTTTTTGGGGGGGGGGTGCTGTGGCTCAGTGGGAGACCATCTGCTTTATATGCAGGAAGTCCCAGGTTCAATCCCGGGCATCTCCACTTGAAAAGATCTGGTAGGTGCTGGTATGAAGGTGCTTTACCAGGAGAGGCACTGTCAATCTGAGAAGGCAATACTGACCTTGGAAGACCAATGGTATGTTTCAGCACAGAGCTGTTTCATTTGTTCATACATTCTTGTGAGCTTCCTAGGGATTAGTTGTTATAGATTTTCCGGGCTGTATGACCATGGTGTTGGCATTGTGGGACCTGACGTTTCACCAGCAACTGTGACTGGCATCCTGTGGCTGGCAAAATGTCAGGTCTCACAATGCCAAGACCATAGCCATACAGCTCAGAAAATCTACAACTAATGAACTCCAGCTATGAAAGCTTTCGACAACATATTCCTAGGGGTTGTATCCTATAATCCACCTTGAATCTTTGTGGTAAATAAAAACAAGATGAATTCTTCCCTTTCCTGAAAGTTAGTAGTACAGGACACTTACTTTAGAACTCAGTTCCGTGTTTCCCCGAAAATAAGACACTGTCTTATATTTGTTTTTTCTCAAGAAGACACACTAGGGCTTATTTTCAGGGGATGTCTTATTTTTTATTAAGTATGATTCAACAATCTAAGGGGTTGTAGCAGATAAAAGGTATTTCAGTCTTCCTTACCACTCCGCTCCGAAATGCATGGCGTGGCTATGCAGATACGCTGCATAGCCACGTCCATCACTAGGTCTTATTATCGGGGTAGGGCTTATATTTAACAAATGCATAGAAATCCTGCTAGGGCTTATTTTTTTGGGTAGCTCTTCTTTTCAGGGAAACAGGGTAGGAGTCAGTCTTTGTGACCCGTTGGTTAAATTCATTTGGAAGATATTTGCCTGGCAACCAGTCTTGAAATTTACTAGTGTAGAGAGTTCTGTGCCTTCTTGCCAGTTCAAACTAAAAAACTATAGTCATGCAGATAGGTTTATATAATCATGTAAATGGAGAGTGAGGTGAATAAACTGCTGGCTACTGATGTCACAAAGACATTGAATCTTACCTACTGTGGTTTTCTTCACTCAGGTTTCTAGTGCAGCGGATTTTTCTCCCAGATGTCACTTACCATCTATGTTCAGCCTGTTACCTTTCCCTCCAATTTGGTTTTCTCTAAAGCTACCTCTTCTGCATGGGTTGGTTCAGGAGACCACAGCCATTCTGACAAATTTCCCAGACTTGGAACAATATTAGATAAAATTGCCCTGGGAACAGCAATGAAAATGTTGGCAGCATTTGCCTTTCAATGTTTACACAAGGCTTTTATTAGACTTAATCGAGGCACAAGAAGCACCCTGGCAGAGCCTTATTACTCTTGAGGGGAAAGCTTGAGTTTGTGTTACTTTGTTCCTCTTGCTGTGTAACTCTCCTTAGTTTCTGCGGGGGCTTAATATACTAACAGTTCCACAAACAATTGCTTTCTTCATTCTCATTGTTATAGCACATAGGAGTTGCTGACGGCTCTTCAGCCTTCCTTTTTTCTTGCATTGCTCCTTTCCCATTGGTCTTTGTGCTTTCCCTTCCCTTTAGACTAAGTTCACTCATATATGAATGTGAAAAGGTTATGTTTAAATTCTGAACATGGGTCATGAACATGGTGCTTTTGCCCTTAAATAATCTATATTTCTCTTTTCTTTTTGTGTGGATTTCATTACAATTTTGGGAAAGTGTTTTGGACAATGTATGAAGAGGGGTTTGGGTTTTCTCTTGATGCATTCTTTAATGTGTTTTTTTTCTCATAGCCTGAGCACAGGGTCATGAAAGTTTATCAGTGGCAGTGCTTCTTTGTTTTCTGAAAGCAAAGTATCCGTTTAATTTTTTTTTTTCTTTTGTGAAATGACAATGTGACTGTAAAAATGTGTAAAACAGAGACTGAACTAAACTAGGAAAGATGTTGGGAGGTCTGTGAATAGATCTTTTGTGTTGCTGACAAATAGTTGTGGGGGATGTTTGAACTGGGGCAGTGGCATGTGGCATCTTTATTAGGTAATTCCATGGAAATCATGCTCTGCAATTAAAAGAGGATCAGTTGAAGGACTGAGTTTTGAGCCATTTTCTTCTTTCCTAAGCCACGTGCTGTGAGATTTGAAATTTATCACATGACAGGGAAAAATGGCAGTCTTCAGAAGGAAAAATGTTATAATTTTATTTATTTATTTACTGTATAGTCACTTTTTCACCTTTTTCACTGAGGAGATTACACAGTGTAAGTCAACAACAGTCTGTTCGAAATGTGATACTTGGGCTCATTTCTCATTTTACACAGAACTTCCAGTAACATCGTTTTAAAAAGGCTGTGATATGCCTCTTGAAAAGGGAGGCCATTAATGTCATTTTAATTAATTGACTAATTAATTTTTAAAAATATGTAGTCCATCTTTCCAACTAACAAAGGCACTCCACAATTGCTTCATCAATATAATTGGAAGGCACATGATTGAACAGCCTTTCTGAAGCTAAGCAGATGCAAGCTTGGTCTGGAAGGGGGAACCTTCTGGTGGAATATAAATGTAATAGATTGGTAATTGATTTGAATGGCTTTATAATGTGTTGTCAGCTGCCCTCAGTGCAGTTTATGGATCCAGACTTCCACTGGTGGAAGGACAGCCAGTGGGGGAGGAGAGATAACTCCTACCTATTTTCCCCTCTCACTGCAGATCCCCCACTCCAGTGTACCCTCTGGCATTCCTGGGCATGTCCTGTAGGATTGCAGAATCCTACCTGGCAGCTGGTGGGGGGGATCCTGTATCTTTTCTGGTGGGGGGGATTTCTGCATCTTATCCCCCACATGCTTTGCACATGTGATGATCTCACCCAGAAGTAACATCAGGTTGCCAACATTGGGGGCAGGATTTCCCCCTGCCAGCCAGCTGGGCTGGTGGTGGAGAGGTACCTCCCAAAAGCAAGGGTCCTCCTGCCCCCAGCAGGGGTCTAGCAACCAGAGACAGTGCTTCAGGGTGTGCTTTGGACTGCAACAAGGAAAAGGAACCTCCTTCCTAATTTGTACTCGCACAACTTTTGATACAAGCCGATGTGGCTAACAAGCAATCTAAATAATAAATAGTGAAACAGGACAAAAAAAAGTGTAGATGTAGACTGTAGTTCATTTCCTTTCTCTCCCTAAATTCTAGTGTACACAGATTTTTGCTTAGATGGGTTAAAATGTAATCCAAAGGCAAATGTAATCCAAAATTCCTTGTCTTCCTGAATAACAATGCAAAACCATTTTAAACTGACAGAATTCTGCCTGTTGGATCAACACCAAGGTGGTTTTGAAAGAGAAAGTGCGGAAGAGTCAGCTCATCCTTACTCAGTAGTCTTCAGAGATGCTCTCTTCCTCCATGAGCCAGATGCTGTGGACCATGAGAAGGTGTCTGGTCCAGAAAGCCCTATCCCTAGTGAAGCTTCATTAAGCATTTTGAAAAAAGGTATGCTTATAATGCTATAAGAAATATCAAAAGCTTTGTTTATAATAATAATGGGTAGTTAGCCTGCGCCACATTTTGTCTGCGTCTTCAGTATCCCTAAGTAAGGATATTGTTATGTTGGAACAAAAGAGATTTAATTTTGTTAAATGTGCAGGAAATCACTAATTGATGAAAACAGGGCAATGGCAGACTCAGAGGCCATGGCATGAGTTGCTATGAAATTGTGGGGACAACCCTGGCTTTATCTGCTGGTACATAAAAGTCTTCAGCATCAGAAGCCTCTTTTAGGATTGAAGTTATATGAATGATAAAGTATTTGGTTTTTTCCCCTAAGCCAAAAACTTGAAGCCCATTTAATTGGCCAGTTTGTACACTGTCCCCATTTCTTCCCTAGTCTTCCAAACATGTTTTAAGAGTTTGTATTGATTTTTACTCCCAAATAGGTGTTTGGTGGGGGGAAGTTAATTATAACCCTTCCTTACCCATTGCCCTTCCCCCTCTTTCTGGAGGCTGGGGTGCCTGAACCAAACTATTCAGTGCTTTCCAGCAGGCAGCTGCTTTTGCATGGCCTGGAAATGTTTCCTAATAAGTTTTTTTTTTAAAGTCTGATGGTACCTACTGGCCAAAATGGGATGCGTTTGGAATGTGTACCTTTTGTTCTGCAGAGAAAAGTACATGCCATGAGCGTAATTATGAACTATTTCCTGTTCTTAGCATAACTTTGCCAAAATGCTCAAAATTAATGTTTTAGGAGGCATGGATGGAATAGCAATTCCTAAGCATTTGTTACACAGCATGGCAATAGTTTCTTAATTAAATTCCTCAGTGGAGGCTCAGTTAGCATCTCGACCTACAGAATCTTGTTTTTCTCAGCAAATGCCATCTTACTCTGAGAAACCTTAGGGAGGTATGTGGCAGCTATAGGCAAGGATTTGAGAGGCCAGGTGGAAAGCTCGTGAGAACTGTGTGCTGATGGAACAAGTGGCTGGCCGTACCTTAGGTAATCAAGGGTAAAGCCATGGGTAGGGCAGAAATGGGACCCTGGTGACCTTCATTTCCTGGTCAAGGTTTTGCTTTTTTGCTTTTGTCTTTTGCTTTTTCAGCTGCTGATTTGCACTTGCATCAGTGCACCGCTTTATATGGCCTGTGAAGTTGGCCTTTTGTTTGCAGTTGGTCTGTAGCACTGGCCAATGCAGCCATTTTCCAATATCTGGGTTGTGTGTGTGTGTTTTAAAGCACTTTCTCCAGAGCACAGCAAAAGCTGAAAGAAATAAATGCATCCCCCTTTGTATGGCTAAAAGAGCAGTGTGTTTGTTAAAAGCTCCATGTGATTATTTTCTTAGCTCACCCGCTGCACACATATTTCTTAAAGACTTGTGGCTCTGCCTTTTTATTGCTTTAGCCCATTCAAGCAGTGTCCTGTTTGCAATAGAGCCACATTTGGATGGTGTGTGCTCCATTTAACCCCAAAGTGTCCTGTTCATTCTTAAAAACTCACCTGGATCCCTTTGTGGCTTATATTGTGCAATAACCTATCTTGGCAAAGATCATGGTATATCCCATTCGCCTTTCATATTGTCCATCACATGGATTTTGGCATTCACTGTCCTAATATTCTAGTTTCTGTACATTCCTGTATTTATTTACACATGACCGGGGTGGAATTCTAGTAGGAGATCCTTTGCATATTAGGCCACACACTCCTGATGTAGCCAGCCCTCTAAGAGCTTAGAAGGCTCTTTTTCTTAAGCTCTTGGAGGATTGGCTACATCAGGAGTGTGTGGCCTAATATGCAAAGGGGCTCCTGCTAGAATTCCACCCCTGCACATGACACATTGAAAAAGGAGCTAGGTTTAACTTCTTCTAAAGAAATTATATACCGTTTTCGCACACAGCTTACCTCGCAGTCACAATCCTGTTCCCTCCGCAGCGTCCGGTCGGATTTCCTACCATCTGCGCTGAAGTTACGGGAAGTGCTGCAGCTTCTGCGTAGCAAACGTAAACTGGGTTTTAGCGGTTTACGTTTGCTATGCAAAAGCCACGGCACTTCTTGTAACTCTGGCACAGATGGTGTGAAATCTGACCGGACGCGGCGGAGGGAACAGGATTGTGACTGCGAGGTTAGCTGTGTGCGAAAACAGTAAGTGTGGCACATGAGTGGCATTGGGCATTTTACTGAAAAGGTGCAAATCTAGCATATAAATATTTTCCCATTAATGAGAGGTAGCGAAAGTGTCATTCTAGGACTTCTGCTGATGCATCTCTTTAATGTGATGCAAGATTTTTCTGCAAAAAAAACCAAACTGCCAAATGACTGCAGCATCAAATCCTGGCATGGTATAACAACTGCACTTAGATTTACTTTCCAGTTAAGATTGTGCTCTGACTTGAAATGATCTTCAGTAATGTTCTAAATTGAAATGCTTTGTGAATGTATAACCTTGAATTGTTATACTTGATAGTTACACATACTGCTTTCTATTAAGTAGGTATTGCTTAGTATGTATGTCCTTTTGTCTTTTGGCAGATGTCTTACAGTTAAAGGCTCAATTCCAGTCCTTCACAAAGCTTTCAGAAGGAAAACAGGGTGCTTTATACCAAGTACTTCGTGAACTTCTGCTTCATGAAGAAACAGTCACTCAGTTGGAGGATGTGGTAATCCTTTTACTTCCTAAACAGAAAAACATTTTTCTAAGCACACTTGGTTCTTTTTATTCGTAACTGGCTTTTTAGAAAGAAGCAATACTGATTATTATATTTCCAAAGGCCCCCTGTGTGATTCTACTTGAATATTTAGCACCCCAGGAACATTATGTTTGTTTCTTTTATTTACAGCTGGACAATATACACTCAGAAGACATGTCAGAAAGCTTAGAAATGAAGGAGTTAAAACTGCCAGAGAAACAAAATATAGACATGTTCTTACAGCTTTTGGGAATCAGTTTCCAGGATGAACAGTTGATTTTGAGGGACCGACGTCAAAATCAGGATCTCCTTGTAGCTGCTCACATCTTCCTCAGTGCTGTTGCAGGTACAGAAAGGGGAGAGGAATTAGCACAGCTTTCTAATGAGGATCTGCCTCTGCATACAGCTTTGTTTTGCTTTCAGGGATTGTGACAGATGGGCTGAAGCTGTGTTTTTTCCCCTGTGATGCTTGGGGTGGGTAGACTGAGCATTTTGTGAATCTAAGGCTTTTATGCAAGCCTAGCCATGGCATCTCTTGTTCACTAAAGAGGGCACAGTGTGGATATCACTGAACTCCCAGCTTTCATTGGATGTTGGCTTCTTCACATAAGGTTTACAAAGTGATTGCAGGGTGATTGTTACATACCTAACTGATTCACTAGCACCAGAAAAACAAAAATGAAAAAACCTCTGCACATGGTAAAGTTCAAGGTTTTGTAAAAAATTGTGCTGCTCTAACTAAAAATGCTGGGGTGCTAAACAGTGTTCCCTCTAAGCGGTGGAGTCTTGTGAGCAAAGATTCTACTTTGTGAGCTACTGGCATTATAGTTGTGAGCTACTGCATAAATTAGTTTGCTCTGGGACCATTTTTCCTGAGCTACGACAAAAATTTGTGAGCTGAAGGGTAAAAAACTGAGCTAGCTCATACCAACTCAGCTTAGAGGGAACACTGGTGCCAATGCCACCCATAAAACAAATCATACACAATGACACTGAAATTAGATATTATCCAGCTACCAAAAATAACAGGCAGAAGTATTGCTATGCATCCTCTTGTGTGACTTAGGTCCAAATCATTTTAAAACCCAGACTTCCTTTTAACTATTCCACTTATTTTTGTAGTTCCCTCTTTTGAAATCAAATGTTCTTGTTTTGAACTTTAGGGGTAACTTTCCATTGACCTGAATGCTGAATGTAATAGCATTGTGGCCACTGTTCCCGGCTGGTGTAACCACCTCTAAATCTCTCAGCCTGTCTCTTCCTGTCCTGCCTATAGAGCTTATACCCATGAATGTCTGTATCCAATAGATTTTCCCCATTCTACCGTGTTTCTCAGATACCTACTATATCTAAATGTCATTGAACACCACTCCAGCTCCCCAACTTAGCATTGGAGACTTCTAGCATTGAACACCACTCCACCTCCCCAACAGGTGTCATTGAACACCACTCCAGCTCCCCAACTTAGCTTGGAGACTTCTAGCATTGGCATACAACTATGATGTGTTTTCCTCTCAGTAACCTTCAGCCCTAATTGCCACACATGACCCTCAGTCACCATCATGCCCTCACTCCCAAGTGCAAGTATGCTCCTATCAATATTAGCCTGAGTGTTTATGCAGTCATCCCTTTGGACTGACTTCTCCCCAGCTCCTGACAGCTTTCCCCTTGAGATTAGTTTAAAAGCTGCACTGCCACCTTTTTGATATTAATCACCAGCAGCCTGGTTCACTTTTAGTTCAAGAGAATCCCATCTCTTTTGTACAGGTGTGGCTTGTCCCAGAAAGTTCCCAGTGCCTAGAAAATCAAAGCCCTTTCTCCTGGCCCCACTTTTTCATCTACTCCTGATCTGTGCCTGTCTAGCTGGACCTGTGCTTGGAACTGGCAGCACTTCTGAGAATGCTACCTTTGAGGTCCTGGCCTTTTAACGTTCTGCCTAGTAACCTAAATTTCTCCTTCAGGATGATGCAACTGCATTTCCCAATGTCATTGGTGCCAGCATGCACCATAACTGCACTACTGATCAACCTAGCTAGACAGCAAGTAATGTCCACAACTTTTGGACCAGGCAGGCAAGTCACTCTGTGGTCAAAATGGCTGTCACAGACTCCACAGGCAGGAAGAGCACCTTTCAACCATACCAGCAGTGTTTGCTCCTATACGGATGCATGGCAGAGTCCAAAAATTATTTGCTAATCTCATTGTTGAGGGACAGCTTTCCAAGGAAGGGAACATCTCCTGGTAATCTTTTCTTTAAAGAAGTGCCTTAGGACTGGTCAAGTCTGTTCTCTGCAACTTTTTTTCCTTCTGTCCCATGTGTTTGCTTCATTAAGTTTCAATGACAGCAAATTTGCCACTTTGTACTTGTTTGCATCTGATTTTCCTTTCCTTAGAACTGTCGGAGTATGCGCTTGTCCTGCTGTGGGCTTGCTGTGACCTCCAGGTTGTCCCTGCCCTGTGTTGCTTGGTAAGTTGAGGTGTGAGAAGTCTGGATTGGCGGCCAAGCTCTGCAGGCTGCCACAGCTGGTCTTCCACACGATTTGCCCAGAATGCTCTGAGCCAAATCAGCATTTTGCAAGCTCCGATGAAGCAATATCTAAACATGTTGGGACAGAGTGGGTGTCATTTGAAAAAGAGCTTTCGGTGGCAGTGACCCTTTCTTTCCATCTCTGAACAGCCTGATATGACCTCCCCAGATGGCACATTGGCACTCACAGACCCCGTGCTGGCTCCGCTCGCTGACACAGGAAGATTTTGCCTGGTGCAAAGGCTGTTTGCTTCATCAAACATTAACCTTGAAATGACAGTGTCATCCATGAGAGCTGTAACCATGAAGAAACCCCAATTTTTACCGTTAGTTCTTTACATAGCATTGCATGGACTCTGTGCATTAGGCTGGAAAACAGCCCAGGGGTGAAGCAGCTGCTTAGTAACTGTACTGTTTAAGACCACTTGATTCAGAAGAGTCAAACTGGGCTTATGTACAACTAAATAAATATTTAAGACATGGTAATGTTTACGTTCATCAGTTTCATATAAATGTTTTGTACACATCCACTCACTGTCTTCTATTATTGTGCAGGAGTCAAAAACATATTCCCCTTAAGCCACAAGTCTTGTCTTAACACACATTTTGTTGTCTAAAGCATTCTTTGAGACTTGGGCCTTGTTCTCCTCCCCATGTCTTGATATTCAAGCAAAAACTTAATTCTCTTCAGTATTCATATCCCTCTCAAAAGTGAGAAGCATTTGACTGATTACTTACAGATGCCCCATTCCCAGGGGTCATCCTGATTGTTTCCATCCTCTTTGTGCTGGAAACAAAGGAGGCTACAAGAGGAAAGGAATACCAGGCCCCCCATGCCCCAGTCTTACCTCATTACCAGCTGTGCTTGCTCTTTGGCCCAGTCTGCCTGGGCTGCAGCAGCGTGTGGGGAAAATACAGTCCCACAGCACAAATGCCTCACATGTGCCTTCTCCCTGCAGAGCAGCTGTTCTCACTGTGTGCTGCCCCCTGCCCCAGCAAATAACTCACAGAGGGAAATATTTAAAATGCTGTGCATTCCAAAATGGATGTGGAGAAAAAAGCTTTAAGAGGTCTTTGTGTGTGCTGGCAGAGTTGATGCTGCCTTTGTGCCTTTAATTATCTTGATGGCAATAGAGGCAATCTGTATTTGTAGGCAGGATGGCAGTACTTTGGGTGTAGTGATTTCTGATCTCCATGGTGGGGTGTGTGGGCCCCCAGGAGCACTAAGTCTGCCCCAGCTTTTCAGCCTCTTTTCCCTTTAAACTTTGTTCATGTGCTGGAGTCCACTGCCTTCACTACCTTCTTTACCTCCACCCTATTCACTTCTCTTCTTCCATGGGACTGAGTCTCTCTCCCCAGCAGCCTTTCACTCCTGATGCACACAGGTGGACTGCTGCAACCACTGTAATGTCCCTCAACTAGATGACGTGTTTATAAATGTCCTATAACAAATTTGAGCAGACTTCGGAGGATGGTGGAAGACAGGAGGGCCTGGCGTGACTTTGTCCATGGAGTTGCAAAGGGTCAGACTCGACTGTATGACTGAACAACAACAAAATAACCTCAAACCAGGGTTTCATGGAAGGCATGCCCAAAACCTAAATGCAACAAAAACTTATGCCAGGTTGCAATTTAGCCCTTTTGAAATAGAAAATGACACAGGGCCTTCCAGAACAAAGTTAGAAGCAAGCATGATACCTACAGAGGAGCAAAACTGAGTTGCTGGGGGACTTAATGCATACTGCTCAGAGAAGAGAGATGCACATGGGGAGAGCTTGAATCCCTTGCCCTAGCCAGGATGCTGGCAGGATGATTAAATCAGAACCAGATAGTAGTTTTCAGCTGATTACAAACTGATGCGCTTGAACTGGTCTCTAAGCACACAAGGTAATATTCCCTTTATTATTGTTCTAGGAAATACTAATAGGTTGGGCTGCACTACTGGAGTATTAGGAAGACATAATGGACAGAACTGCTCAGTGCTCAGCAGGCAGCTGTGTATAACAAAGGGATTATGTCCATGTGCTCTGAACTGGAACCAAACACCTGCCCAATAGAAATCTGTTGCTAAAAGTAAACTGGGTTGGTTCACACAACACTTTTCATCTATCCCTGATATTTCCTCTATCTTCTAGTTAGAATGCCTTTTTGTTTCCAAAAACTCCTTTACCTATCCATTTTTCTCATTGCTTTCCCCAGCCTGATCTTCTTTCCTCTCAAACACTGTGTAATATTGTTCAGTGGCTGATATGTATCTTGTGCACTTAAAATGTTTAGGACCATTCCAGTATACTATAGCAACCCACTGCTGGGGTAACTTACAGGTAACAAGCAACAATGAGATTTCCCCCCATTTTTTTATTTCATATATACAAAAATACTTTTAGAGTTAACAGCATTTCACAGATTTGTACATTTCAACAATTATACAGAATGGCATGGCTGAAGTTTAAAAGGTTAACTAGAAGTTATATCTGACTGGCAGTAGGGTTACACCTCCCCCCAATACTGTTCTTGGGTTATTGGTATTTTTAATGTCAGTTTACAATATAGTGAAATGTGGCAGACAACAACATTTTACTAAGGTTTCATTTGTTAAGGAGCTAAAATAAGGGTCTGATCAAGTGCAACATTTAGGCTGTATTGCACAAACGTGCATGCTATGCCTACAGTGGATGCTTATATAGAATCCAAAACAAAGATGACATGTTTAAAAGCAATCTTAAATTTAAACAAATTGGGAGCTGCGTAAACCTTGACAGAATTTAAGATTGACAAAAATGCCCCAAAAGGGCTCCATTTAACATGCATTTTAAAAAGCTGCACGTCAGTGCCAGCTGATGTATCATTTTGAACACAGATGCCAGCACAAAGTTGTGCATCTAAAAAGCAAATAATGTTTCTTACTGTGGGCACTATGAGCTGTTAACTTAATGTTCTGCCAGGTAAAACTGTATTTGGCAAAGTACTTTTAAATAAACAAGCACATAATTAATCCAGGTTTACACATCAATCTCCAAAATGAATCCTTAGCACTCTTGCTGCTAGATTATGACCTTGTTTTCTTTAGAAATGCTATTTAATGAGCCTTTGGGAACATGCACCTCTTCCTGTGAAAAAGAGGGGTCGGACGAGCCTGCTTAACATCACCTTTCGGTTTCCACAGCCACTACAGTAACATTGGAAGAATCAAAAGAATCTTCAGCAAAAGGTTTTGTATCACACAAAAAAGAGAACTAGGTAGTTAAACATGGGGTTTCAGTTCCCCAATCCCTTCCTTTGAATAGAACTTCTGGGAGAATTCAGGGGGCACTCAATTTTCTCTCCTGATGCTTCCAAAATTGCTTATCAAGCATACCTTTCTCCCCGAGAAACATTTTCTTTCAGCAAATGCAAGACACGTCTGCCAAAACATTGATATTAGTTCTGGAGCCCCATGTCTCTGATGAGCACCATTTCCAAATATGCCCTTCTGCCATGTTCCAGGAAAATGGGCAAGACCATCTCAGTGTGATTGGCAAATGGTTCCCACCATGAAACAGCTGCTGCCAGAGGGGCTAGAGGATGGGTAAGTTGCAAGTTCTCTTGGGCTTTAGATCTCATGCTGTGGATAAAGGGCCCAAAGTCTCCAACAATCCCAGAGTCTTTGCATTCTCATCCCAGCACCCTGGGTGGCAAACAGGAAGATAGCAAGCTGTTTGCAGAGAAGGGAGGGGAAAATATTGCCATATTGCAGCCATTTAGAAAAAGAGCAAGCTGACCCCCAGTAGGGTGGTGACAATTTTACTCCCCTTTCGCCACAGCCAGCTTGCTATCCTCCGACCTCCCCCCCCCCCACCAGCTGCTGTGCCTAACCCTCCAGGTACATGAGGGTTGGCTAAGGTTCAACAGTGGTAGCAACAGACAACCCTAAAGGCTCAAAGTTATTCTGGTAATTAAAAAGGTTTATTTTGTATTAACAGCTATATCTTATTGTGGGTGGTTAGTGGGATGGTACACACGGCATTTAGTGGCTTTTTTGGTTGATGGTAAATGCTATTAGCCACAGTGTATGTGTGTATATAACATTTTTTGCCACTGTGTGACACAGAGTGTTGGACTTGATGGGCCGTTGGCCTGATCCAACATGGCTTCTCTTATGTTCTTATGTTCTATTGTTGCTCTCTGAAGAAATGGTGCTCCACAACTCTCAAAGAACCCACCCCCCACCCACCCCCAAAAAGCAGGCTTCTGCCAAGTGCTTCTCCTGTAGTTTGTCTAATGGATTTCTGATTAGTAGTCCAATCCAGTCATGAACTGGGTGCCCCACATAGGCATGGTAATCAATCTTCTGCATATCTGCATTACAAGAAGTGTGGCAGGCCCTCTTCTCTTCCCATGCAGAGAAGGGGGGGGGGAATACATCATTCAGTCCATTTCCCCTTGCCTAACAAGAAAGAAAACTGCATCTCATTCTTCCACCCTGCACCCTGGCAAATGATATGGAACAGACATGCTGAAACATGCATTGGTTTTATTCTGTTTCCAGTAATGGAAAAAAGCAGAAATATTCAGCTTAGCAGCTCACCCTAGTCTGAGATTTCACCAGGCAACTCTTCTAAGGAGGCTTAAGGACTAGTCACTTGCCTTTATAAATTCTCCCACAAGGAGAGAGTCAGCAAGCTCTAAAAGATTAACCCGCTCTTGAATAATCTTTTTTTTAACACTTCACTGTAGGTACAAACACCAGGAACACTATCTTCTAGCAAAACTTTTATGTACAAGCCCACAGCTACAATACAGAGCCATTATTGCTGACAGGATGTCACTCCCTGAAACACAAGTCAGGAGCCTGTTGTCCAACAATCTTTCCATCTCAATTTTCTATCTTTGGGCCCAGCTGTGTCTGCTACTTTCACCACGGTATGCTTTATTTAGTGCTTCCTGACCACAAAGTAACTTTACCCTCTGACATTTCAAAACTGTATTGGCATAATCGAAGATAATTGCAGTTCTGTCCCTGAAAAAAGCATCAAATAACTGGATATGCAGAGACAAAAATTTAAAACTAAAATCTGATTTAAGCAAGCCTGTGTAAACACCCATTCAGTTCACAGTTATTAGAATTTTTATAACAATATTTCAGCCAAAAAGTGGCAGGTAAAAGCCAGCATTGTCAACAAAAATGATTCAAGATCTCAAGCTCTACATCATCTAATGAACAGCATAGTTCACATGGAAGCCTAAAGTTGAGTGTAACTTTCTACTAAAGAGAGTAAGAGAGAAACATGATACAGCTATGATCTCTGGTGTATACCAGATTTTATCTCTCCGCAAAATCAATTGCTTTTAATTTTTCTTTAATTGCAGATATTAAAATATTAATACATTTTGAATGGCTTTCCACTCCCATTTGTTTTACTCTACAAGAATTCTACCCATTGCAGGCACAAATATTTCTGATTTGTATTGGCCCTCAAAGCCTTTAAGACTGGGTCTAGTCAAGATAATAGCATAAGCCACTATTCTCTACTTACATCTGCATCCAACAATAGCTGCTCGAGTACATTCAGGGCTTTTTGGGGAGCAGGAATGCCTTTGCCTATTAGGCCATACCCACCTGATGTAGCTAATCCTCCAAGAGCTTACAGGGCCTACTGTAAGCTCTTGGAGGATTGGCTACATCAGGAAGGTGAGGCCTAATATGCAAAGGAGTTCCTGCTACAAAAAAAAGGCCTTGCTTTAATATTAATGTTAATATTAACAGACAGGTATGGACTTAAGCAACAGCTCTACTGGTGGAAATATTAAGTAACATCTCGCTATTATTTCTGTACTCGGTGCACTGGCTTCCAGTTACATGTACTAATACTTGCAGTGTATACATTATCTGCAAAGAGAAAGACCACCCAAGCACAAAGTCACTGTGGTAGTGCAATCCTATGCAGTTATTTTAATCAAAACTCACTGAAATGAATGAGCTTAGACTGGAGTAATTCTGGACAGGAGTCTATTTGTCAACGTTCTAGCCAACAGCCTGACTGGGAGGAAGTAGAAGTTGATTAGAAGCCAGAAATCAGATTTTTTTTTTTAAAGCAAAGGTCCACCTTTCATGTTGATAGCAACTTTTCAAAGTCTGACCTTCCAAAGCAAGATAAACACACATTTAAAGCCCAGGTAGTAGCTGGAATTAAATCTTGCACGTAAATGGCTGGAAAGAAAGATATTTCCATAGCAATTAAGATCCAAATTAATTTAAATTGGGCTTCCAGCTGTATTCAAGCCACTGCTAGGCTTCATAGGTTACTTACATCCGTGTGCAAATAAAAAAAAGTTTTAGAGGACCCTGGTTAAGCAAACCATGCTGCTGAAACATACATAGGAAAGCAATCTCTCTGTTTCTTGTACTTGCTTCATCCCAGTCAAAAGGGACATTTTAAAAAATAACCAATGGAGACCGTGTTGCTACTCCCTGGTGCCTAACCTTCACTACTACTCACTTTTTTGTATTTCATGTGTCACCATGGTCATGCCCTGAGCAAGAGGACCATAATTTGAGCCATTCTTTTTTCCTTCATATCTTGGGAAAGTATACCCAAACATCTGCATTTTTAAAATGTAAAATTTTGCATGAATTGGTGTCATGCTGCTGTAACCTGTAAAAATTAATGATTTTTTACCATTAGGGAGAAGTTAGTTGCTCAGCCATCCTTTGGCATCACAGTTCAAAAAGATGGTTCCTCTACCACCTACTTAAAAGGCATAGTTTTATTTCAACATGCACGTGTGTGTGTGTGTGTGTGTGTGCGTATGTATACACACACACACACACACACACACAGACCTATATTCCAGTTTGATAATGGCAACTCCACAGTCTACACCCATGCACAAACTTCAGGATGAAAAGAGAATTTACTCAAGCATACCAAGCACTGGTTCAGCTACTGATGCTCTTGAGGACACCACCTGTTTCTTGTACTTTCCTCTTCCCCCTTCCTTGGGCAGAACAATCTGTACTCTAACCTTTCAAAGCCGATGATAATAGAACTCTGACCTATTTGCCACTAACCCCTCCCACAGCAATACAAGACACCAAGAGGATGTGTGACTCTTCTGTCTTGGTTTCTTCAGTTAAAGTCTGCCCAAAAGATTATTTCTAACCGCAGCTACTTAGAGCCTCTTACCTCAAGCTGGCCAAAGGCAGTAGCACCAAGCCAACTGGAATTGCTGTCCAGTAAGAAACTGAAATAAGAGGATCAACATGAACCACAGTAGAGGCTGAAGTCTGTTGCATTTCAGAGAAGCCTTTTTTAGGTAGGAAATATCTGAATGAGCAAACTTTTGTCCAAATAAGAATGATCACTATACTGTAGCTCTTGAGTCCATCAAATCATTTTTTTTTTTAACTTTTAAAGTCATTCTAGGTGCTAACTTCATGAAAATAGCTTTTTATCCACAATATGCCATATACATTTTCAAACACTTTATATAATTTTAATGTAACAGAAATTAGCAAATTTCTTAAAAATATTTTATGATAAAAGCTAAAATCTAAGTACCAACAGCAATTAAGACAAAGATATCCAATAATTTGCATATTATTTATAAAATATACTTAAGCCTTTAAAAAATCCCCCAAAAGGAATTTTTTTGTCATCTAGAATACCATTTTTGGTGTTTCATTATTTCTCAGTATAATGTAAAAACTATCCAAACCCTGTTTTCTTGTGCATTTAAAGAAGAACAAAAAATGTTAGCACAGCCTCAGTTTTCCCCCAAGAACACGTCTTTGTTGGCACCCTGTGTATACTTTGGTGTTTAAAAAGAAATTCAGAAGCCTGTCTTCAAATGTAACAAAATAAATACAGTGGGCAGATTACTACAATTTTAGGCACCAAGCATGTCAGTAAGGATGAGTGTGAGTATTTTAAAAAACCACCAAGATACAGTCACCAAACTGGCCTCTCTTGGTGACAATCCACACAAAAATGAATTCAACAGAATATGCATGAACCAATGTGTTTAAATGGCCAGTATAAGCCTAGTGATAATATGGAGTCATCTGCAGGGCCTACTGCCTGGGAAAGGGAAATTGGATGACTCTTCTGAATATTATGTTAAAAAATTACACTTGGAAAACAAAAAATAAACTCTCTTATAAATAACATGTTTTTCAGCATCCAACAATAACTGTAGTTGCACACGCTATTTGGTAAATAAAGCAAACACAAGGTAACACATAGCTCAAAGTCCCATCACATCACATTTTGTAATGCACATAACCACTCAAATATTCCAAAGTGTAAAATAAAAGCCTCTTAGTTATATCATAGAACAATATACAAATACAGAGCAAGGTCATAGTAACAAAAAAAAAGAGAGAGAGAGAAACTGTTCTTTTTAAGCAATGATTTTTCACAAGTGAGAACATCCATCCTACAGGCCAAGCATTGTGGAAGGAAGGTTCAGTATTGTAAGGCGCTCACTCATGGGCAACTTTGCCCTGATCCCAAACACAATGAAGAACATCACACAGCTCTCTGAGACAGCAGTACTTGTTCTAATAGGTTGTTGGTTGCTAAGACCAGCCTTGTAGAGGAAGTTCAAGGTATTGCTTTACTTTTTTGTAAAACGTTAACATAGGGAAAGTCTATACAGTACATCTGTCTAACAAGACAAGACAACTGCATTAAGCAAAACATTAAGCAAAAAAAAAAATCTGTTACATGGCTCAGTGCTGGTTTGTTTCCCAAGTATTGAAAATTCAGCTCACATCAAGAAGAGCAACGTGTTTATTAAGGTAAGGATTAGTGTCTTCTTCTGACTGTGAAAAAAAACCTGACCAGATGAACACTCGATTTCAACAAGAGTTTTACAAAATAAATCTTCAAGTATTTTTTTTCCTTATCACAGTGAAAAATGTAAGACCAAAATGTATTAAAGTGAATGACTGGAAAGTTTCGCAGATGAATAGAAGGCAAAAGTAGTAAAATCAAAACATTTATAAAATGCTTGAACACATTTCCTTCATGTGGTATGAATAGAAAGGTTATCGGTAAAAAGTTAGAAAAATTAAAATAAATTACATATTTAAGTACACTTTCCCTTTCAACATTTTGTATAAAAATCTGGAATAGCATACCACTATCTGGATATACAGAGAGTAAAAATGTATCAGATGCTGCTGCAACTGTCTGGTATTCTGTACAATGTTCTCTTGGTATACTGTTTATTGTTGGCAGCCATCTTAGCTTGCATCAGTAGACCCAGCTAATGGGGACCCACTGTGGTTCAGTCCTCAGTTTCTCAGTAGCACTTTGCAATTTTTCAAAGGCTTTGTCTAAATTGTCATTCACAATGACTAGATCAAAATAGTGGCTGTAAGCTCTTTGGATCCGAGCACTCTCATCTACAGTTTTCTTCAAATCAGTATCCTGTTAGAAGACAAAGAATGGAGCAGAAATCATGATATGAACAGGGGGAGGGAAGACACTGACCCTTTAAATCTTGGTTTCCACACTGACAAGTGCTTTTAAAACATGTTTACTGAGAAGGAATCTTAATTGAATTCAGTGGCACATGATTCTTTAGTGCCATTTCTTCAAAATTACAATGATACAAGTACCTGGAGAAAAACCATGTGTTTATTAGATATGGCTAAAGACATTCCTCCTCCTCAGGTTAAAGTACAAAGCTTCATGATGCCCATAATTATGTCTAGCTGCTTTTAATATTTACATACCAATACACAGCTTGACCAGCATCCTGGTTGAACAAACATTTTATTCTTTCAGACAATAGAACAATCAAATTCCCTCCACAGGAAGATTTGTCATTGCCCCCATAGCGCTGTCTTCCACTACAGGTGAAGACAGCAATTCCTCACTGACCCTCCTCCTTGTTTATGTGTTGGGGTTTTAATGTCTGCTGCCTTGGTGGACCCCAAGAAGGGCAGAAAGGTAGCATTAAAATGTTTTAAATAAATACAGTTATCCAGCTCACAGCAAAGTTGCTTGATTACTTAGAATAGCAAGGATCCCAGCTTTTTTAAATTAAGCAAGCTTCTAGACCAAGTAAAGGATTTGTTTTACTTCAGCCTGTATCTGCACAGAAGAAAATAACCTAGACAGCAGCCAATACCAACTTGATACAATACCAATACCAATGGCTGCTATGTGTAATCTATGACTGACAAATACCCCACAAGCAGTCTGGTGGTAAATCAGTAATGGTACACAGTTCCAAGGTCACATCCCTTGACAGGAACTGGAAACTGTGTGTTCAATTAACCAGCCACATAAATAAATGAATAAAGAAACAGCTGCTTATCCAAGTTAAACATTTTGTTAGAAGCCACAAGACTTTAAAAAGGTATCCAAGAGAGTAAAAAACCTGGCAGGGAGAATTTGCCTACTCGGAACTCCTGGAAGTCTGGAAGTTGTTTAAAAAGGAGGGAATGGAAAGAAATGTCTTCAACAATGCCTAATAAATCAGAGAAAACATGCAATGAGTTTAAAAACAAGTAAGAGAAGAAGAAAGGGCCTCAAGAGGGCAACTAACATGGTTATAGTTTTATAACACAAACACTAATTAGTCAATGTGTGTTCATGTTTGTTGTTAAAGAGCTTCCTTACTGTTAGAAGCTTGGTTGTAATTCCGGCATCCACCACTGCTTTGTGCATGGCACGCAGAGTCTCTAGCTCTGGAGCGGCAATGAAAACAACATAGGGCATAAACTCTGCTGTTCTGAGTATTTTCAGGGCCTGGAGAGAACAGATAATTAGATCCACTAAAATGTTGAACAACAGTCAGAAAACATCACTACAACAGCCCAGTAAGCTAAAAGAAGGCAACAATCATTTTGTGCAATGTGTCATCTTGAAAGACCTTTTTAACATAGTCAACACTTCCAAACAAAAAAGCTATGCTCCAAGACTGGTTTTGTTAAAAGGCATAAGTAAATATCACTTACTTAATCAGTTATAGCAAAACCCCATGACAACAGATGCCACATGGCTATTTTCAAAGCCCTCCCCACCCCCTCACCGTTGTAATGCTTCTGCTGGAGTATCGCTGTGCCATACCTGTGGATTCACATCCAAGATGCATGTCCTTCCAGTCTGAACCACTTCAAGGATAGAATCTATTTTGGTGCCATAAAGGTTTCCTTCATATTCCCCATGTTCCAAGTATCGGCCTGCTTTAACATCTGCCTCCATTTCAGCTCGTGACACAAACCTGTATGCTTGCCCATCTTTTTCATCATCCCTTGGCTTTCGTGATGTAACTAGACAAACATGACAGAATGCACACATCTGACAAGCAACAAATACAAGATATGCATTGCTGGGCTGGTTTTCTTTTTTAAAGCAAAAGGGCCTGTTACAAAACTATAGGAATACTTGATTGTTCTTTGAATTCCTTGTGTAAGTAAATACACTTCCTACTCTCTTACTCATTTAAGAGCGCTTAAGGGTACATATATATTACCTAGTCAGATCACTGGTCTATCAAGGCCAGTACTATCTACTCGGACTGGCAACAGCTCTCCAGGATCTCTGGTAAAGGTCTTTTATTTATCATTACCTACTATGTGATCTTTTTTAGCTGCTGATGTTGGGGACTGAACCTGGGATCTTCTGCATACAAGGATATGCACTAACATGGAGCCACAGCCCTTCCTTTACAGGCATTCTAGAGTTTAATGATAATGAGAAATTATCAAACATGCAGGCTCCAGTTAATACCATGACCAATACATTTTGAATTGGTTAAAGCTCTTGTGATATATTCACATACTCCTACCACCACCTTTCTCCCCAGTGGATCCCAAAGTGGCTTCCATCATACTCTTCATTTTGTCTTCACAGCAACTCTGTGAGGTTGGTTAGGCCAAGAGTATTGGACCGGCCCATGGTCACCCAGCAAACTGCATGTCAGGGTAATGATTAAAACTTGGTCCCCTAGACCAGGGGTGGCCAAACTGCAGCTCAGGAGCCACATGTGGCTCTTTCACACATATTGTATGGCTCTCAAAGCCTCCACCACCCCATCAACCAACTGGGAGAAAGCATTTGTCTCTTTAAATCGCTTCTCCAAGCCAAGCCAAATTTGGTGGGATTCAATACAATAAATCTGTTTTTCAAATTCCTTCAACCAACTCCCTGGGCTCCTATTAAGACCAGTGTTTTTCTCTGAAATGGAGGCATTTTGTCTACCTCCTCATATATCTGAATTTCATGTTCTTTTCTTTCCACCTCTTCCACCTTCCCCCCAAATATCTGACATTCACATCTTGCAGCTCTCAAACATCTGATATTTATTCTGTACGGCTCTTACATTAAGCAAGTTTGGCCACACCTGTCCTAGACCTTAGTTTGACACTGTAACTACTACACTGCACTGGAACTCAGGTATCACAAATAAGAGGGAGAAGTTGCCACAGCTTCCTGTGAGGTTTTGCTTTGTTTTTTGTCTATTTTTGTTTTTACAGATTCCTGGTGCTAACTGCTGCCTGGCGAGAGTGAGTGTACCTTGGAACTGGGTTCCATGCCAGTGTGTCATCCCTCTAGCATGCTAGTAGGTACCCTATCTGAGCAGGCAGAATGGATCTGTGGCTTGGTGTTTGAAAACCCCCCAAGCAACAGTCTGTGGAGGCTTCATCCATGCACAGGTGACCTTGCATGGCAATGGTCAGAACTTCTTTTGTCTCTATGGCTATCATGAGTCTGTCCTAGTGCTGACTGCACCTCTGCCAAATCTTGAGATCTCCCCCCCTCCCCATCTAGTGTTATGCAGATAACAAAGACTATGAGAGACAAGAGAGCAGCTCAAATTCTTACTTTTAAATCACTTAATTTCATAGCCCCAGGATGCGCAAACTACCCTCTGCTTCTATACCACTCTGCCCATGCATTCACCAAAGATTTGGGCAGCTAGACTAGGGAAAAAACTGAGTAGAAATTTTAAATAAATAAATAAATACACAATTAGAAATAAGCTTCTTGGTATGAGAAAATTTTCTAACAGTAAAGTGACAAACATTCTCAAGCCGCTTAAACCACAGGTATAAAGGGCGGGGGCGGGGAATCAATAACATAGGAAGGAAATATGTATAATTTATGAGCAAATTTACACATCACTGAACAATCTACCACTTAAAAACAGCAACTTACATGGCACTGTGGTTCCAAATTTGGTGGGATTCAATACAATAAATCTGTTTTTCAAACTCCTTCGACCAACTCCCTGGGCTCCTATTAAGACCAGTGTTTTTCTCTGAAATGGAGGCATTTTGGCTACTTCCTCATATATCTGAATTTCATGACGATCGAATTCTTGATGCAAAGAGGTAAAACATTAAAACTAAAGCATTACATTTAATAGCTGGGTTTCAATTACCAAGTAATTATAATCAAGATATACGTCATAAAGGCCACACACAATTTTCTTTTCTTAGGGTTGATATACTTACAGGCAGAGTTATTCGTATCTACAATACATTGTTTTGGACCTACTACTGACTTGGTATTTAACTTTTTATTCTCTTTGTTGATCTAGGAGTTCCATGGAAAAATCCAGTTGCAAGATACTTGAAAGAAATAAAACTGAAATACAGCAAAGTAGCACTAACTGTTCCATTTAAGAAAAAAGCTTTAAAACCATATTGGTGCTGCTGAGATAGCAGGCAGATTGTTCTAGAATAAAGAACAATTGCGTGCCTTGCAGAATAGACAGCCAGATCACATGAAGGTCTTTGCAGCAAGCTAGATGGCATCATGGGCAGTCCTAGATGATCCTTGCTATTGATTAAGTATTTGTGTTCATGTTTCTTTTGAGGGTTCTTGCTGTTGTAGCAGGTGACCAGGCAGTAAGAGAAGTTTGGTGTGCTTCTAGGTTTGCCTCTGATTTCTGTAGAGCTGGGGGGGGGAGGGGGCAAGGTGCCATCCTTCCTGCCTTCCTAATATATGACACCATAATAAATGCTTAACTTTATTCTGCTGAGCTGTTATCCAAACTGTCAACTTGTCATTTCTGGTGTATGTGTTGAGATTAAGTTTTATATGTAGGATGCTTCTTCTAATTTATTATTTCTGTTAGCTGCCTTGAGACAAAGAAGTAAAATAAAAACCCATTAAAAATGGGGAAAGCTGCTGCCTACATAGTGGCATTCTGGTATTTGTGGAATATTTAACCAGTCTGTTTACCAGTGTGCTATTTCTAGAGAATATTCAGGCATTTTTGTGTTCTTAATATTCATAAATAAAAATACTTGCGCAATATATACTAATTCATATTGGAACACTGCATATGAAATGTGGTAGCTTGTACACATTTTTCAGCCAATTCAGGGAAAAGCCCAATTTCTATAGGTTATGCATTTCTATAGTAGTTTTCTTTGTGCAGAGGACTTTGCAATATGTCATGTTGAACTGACTATAGTGAATTCTTTTGTTAAATAATTTGCACCATGAATAGTAGAAGAAATGAATTGTTCCTGGCTACAGATGTCACAGCAGAGGTCCCCAACTTGGTATCCAGGGCTGCCATGGCACTCAACACATTTCCTTGCACCCAAGTGCTCTTAGGCCTTTTGCCAAGCAAGGTTTCTGACTGGCTGCACAGATTTTAAATGCTGCTTTGTTAGCAGCTGACACAAAAGGATCTTCACTGTGTGACTTGATAAACTGTATGTACACAAGGAAATATTTTAACACAATACACTTGTTTTAAAAGGCATTCTGTTAAACACAGCTTCTGACTTAAGCGTTGAAGAGTTCTGTTAAAGTTATGCATAATCTTAATTCCTAACATCTTGTGAATGGCTTCCACCTCCTGTGGCAGCCATTTTATAGTTGTGCCCACCACCCCATGTCAGAATTCCAAAGTGGTTGTTGGCTAAAAAAGGTTAGCAATCCCTGTGTTAGATGATGTTCGAAATGCAATATCATTATAGTTTCACAATGAGCATTAACACATTTTAATTAGTGCAAGCATCAAATGGGCTGGCATATCACTGTAATCTTTTTGCTGGCTAAAAGTTTAAAACTTTAATCTAAAAGCACCTCCCTGGATTAGTATGTATAGTAATGTATGATTAGAAAAGAAGGGGATGGTGTAGAGAAATAAAACTACTTTTAAGTAACAATATTATGTCAAAGAACAAATGAAAACAGGCAAAATGCAATGGACTATTCAGTCAGAATAAAATATTCCATACTAAAATTCAAATACCTGCATTCCTAGTTGTGAGATACATCATCTTTTTCTTCTTTTTACTGCTTAATGTTCCACAAAACGGACCTGAAGACAGAGAAGTGGCAATTTAGAAATTCCAAATTCTTACAGAGAAGTCTTGGATAGCAATTCACTAAATACTGTTATTCTGAATAAGGACTTTATCTATGTCATGACCAATAACTGTAGCACTTGCTTTAAAAGTATTTTAATTGCACATTAAACTGAGAGCCAGTCTCGTGTATTGGTTAAGTGTGTGGACTCTAATAACTGGGTTTGATTCCCCACTCCACATGCAGCTGCTAGTGTGACCTTGGCTCAGCCACAAGTTCTCAGCAGAGCTGTTCTCTCAAGAGTACCCTGAGAGCTCTCTCAGCCCCACCTATCTCACTGCGTGTCTATTGTGGGGAGAGAAAAGGAAGGAGATTGGTAAGACATTCTGAGACTCTGAGTGAAGGGTGAGGTATAAATCCAATTTCCTTCATTTGAGCATATCACTACTAAAATCTGTGATATTTACACAGATGGAACGGAAACAGAAAAATGTCTGTATGTGTTAAGTGCTGTTAAGTCACATCTGACTCATGGTGACCTTATGAATTTAAAAGATCTTCAAAATGTCTTATCATTAACAGCCGTGCTGTGGGCTTGCAGACTGAGAGCTGTGGCTTCCTTGATTGAATCAATCCATCTCATGTTAGGCCTTCCTCTTTTCTGGCTGCCTTCAACTTTTCCTAGCATTATTGTCCTTTCCAGGAAGTCTTGTCTTTTCATATTGTAACCAAAGTAGAATAGCCTCAGTTTGGTCATTTTAACTGCTAGGGAGAATTTAGACCGTAACTGATAATTGGCACAGAAAAAATGGGCTAGTTTTATTCACTGAACTTAGAAGACAATGAGAGATTGGATTTATACCCCACCCTTCACTACCCAAAGGAGATTCAGAGCAGTTTACAATCTCCTTTCCCTTCCTGTTGCCACAACAGAAACCCTGTGAGGTAGGTGGAGTTGAGAGAGTTCTGACAGAAACCGCTCTTGAAGGGAACAGCTCTGCGAGAACTTGTGACTAACTCAAGGTCACATCAGCAAGTACATGTGGAGTGGGGAATCAAACTCAGTTCTCCTAGAGAAGAGTCCACAAACTTAACCACTACACCAAACCAGAAGACTTGCAGCCTGCCCTTCTACAAAAATACTCAGGGCAGTATGCAAGTTAAAAGCAATAACCCAAAATAAACACCAACTGAACTATGACTGGTGCACAAAAGCAACAATATTATCTATTTGCCAGCAGGTGGCAGAAAGGATTCAAATTTGTAAAGGAGTTCTACTTCTTAGTTGAATTTCATAATTTGTAGTTCCCAGCCATACTGAAACTGTTCATGTTAAGCATATCCCCTAGATTTGGCAATTGCAAAAGTGATGTAAAGAAAAATGAGATTGTGCACCTGAATTCTCCCAGTCCCGTCTAACAAACGCTTTCCTTTTTTCTTCCAGGAACTGACTAGGAATCAGTCCTGCACTTCCTCCTTCTTTGACATGGCTGGCCTGGAATGACATCAAGCATATATTCATTTTGGCACCAAACCACAGTCAAACATAGCCAAGGCCTTAAATTAACATAACCCAATCTGATTACATCAGCATGTTTAGATGTAAACCACACACACAAATAACCATTTGCTCTAACGGCACAAGATTGTGCTCTGAGATGATTAGTTTAATTTTTATAATCCAGATTATTACATTTCAAGAAACTTCTCCCTAAGATTTCCATCTTCTGGCTGCAGAAGCTGGGCAGGAGCTGTTGCAAAATAGTGCCACTGCCCCCACGGTGATGTCACAAAGAAGATATCACATATGTTATCGTAGAATAGATACACTCCATGAATGAAGCTGCATACCATAATATCGTTATAAAACTGAAATTTCTTTGGTAGACCCTGGCAAAGTGGCAGAAACAAAGGAAGCACGTAATATATTCAGGAGGAGATAAGTGAGCAAGGTGTAAGGGGAAAAGGAAGACTGCAGCCACAAAGTCAAGACTCCAAAGTAATCAACTCTTTCATTCCTATGATCTGCTCTCTAGCTCCCCCCTTCCCCATATAAGCCTGGATGTCCCACCATGCAAGCAGGTTCCCCCAACTCCTGCAGCTTGACTAATTTCACGGTGTGTACTAGGGAAGAAGGAGAGAAGAACAGAACAGTTATCTCATCCTGCTTTCTTTTCCAGCAGCTTTGGTAAGAACCAGAAGAGAACCTAAAGGGCTGAATTAAAAGGTTTCCCAACACAAACTCAAGGTGCAAGGTGGGAATGCAGCAAGGGGAAAAATTCCACTAGAAACACTCAACATTTTTCCTGTTTCCCTCCAACACTTTTTTTAGGGCAACCTGAAGTTTTGCTGAATGCAAAAGCTCGCTTCATACTTCATGAGGCTTCAGTTACTATAGTGGTTAGTCAGATTAGGATTTGACAGGCCTAGGTTCAAATCTCCATTCTGTCACGGAAGGCTGCTGCTGGGTGACCTTGGACTAGTCATTCTCTCTCATCTTAACTGAACTTGCAGAGTTGTGAAGATTAAAAAGAAAGAAGAATGACATAGGCCACTCTGGGTTCCCACTGAGCAGAAACACAGCATATAAATAAAATAAAATAGGTATTAATCTACTATTGCTATAGGTATGATCACGCAATTCAAAAAGAATGGGCTCTTTTTATTTATTCCAATATCCATGAAGGCTGCCAATCTTGGCATGCTCAGTTTAAGACAAACATGATTTGCTGAATTTTCTGCATTAGTTCCATTGTGTGTTCTGACCAAATTCAATGTTTGCTAATTTAGGAATAGTGGCAATTGGTTCTGGACAAGTGGCAAAGTGTATTTTAAAATTTCAAGAATACTTCTCTCCCCTGCTTAGTGTCTTTTTTCTGTTTTTGATGTGAAGGTACAGATCACTTTGTGACAGTTTGGAACTGATGGACTAATGGTTTGATTCTGCATGACAACTCTCATTTTATGTAACAGTTCTGAACCTCAGGAACATAGCTGTTCAGTTATAAAATATGAAAATAATCTCCTGTGGCACCCAAGCATAACCAGATCAGGAAGACTCCATACAGTGTGAAAACATACAATGAAAACATATGATTTAAGGCTTAAAAACAATGTCAAGCCAAAACAGCTTCGGAAAATTTCAAAGGAACACTGGATTAGTACCAAAAGCAAAGCAAAACAAGATTCTAGAGAAGTAGCTTTTCTTGCCCTAACCTGCCACCAATTTGGATCTTCTCGATTTACAATCTGAAGAATTTCTCCCTTCGAGAACTTGAGTCCTGCTTCTTTGCATGGAATCAGGTTGTCATTGTATGGATTATAATCAAAATGACACTTCACAAATACCTGAGATAATAAAATTTAATACTGTTAAGGCATTATAATGCTAACAGTTTTAAAAAAGCTTAGCAAGTTTGCAGAACACTTGATCACAGTTTAATCTTCTAAATTAATTGAAACATAGGAGTATCAAGCACAATTTTTAAACACAATTAAGCCTCCAAGGAGGCAAAAGCAAGAGAGACACCCAAATATGAATGACTGGCATCAAGTTTAGCATGGATACAGGAGCACTGCCATGAGCTAAGCTTCAGGTGTTTCAAAACACTGGAGAGGAGGAATCATGTTCTCATGATTCAATTGAGGCACATGGAAGCAGAGCTTAAGGGCTTTATTATTATTATTCAGAAAGGTGCTAGAGCTCATGGAAGTAGCTTAAGTTTTTTTGTTTTAATTCAGAAAGGTGCCAGGGCTCAGGATTGTGTGAAATCTCATACCTTCTGGTGCCTCAAACAAGACTTAGTTGTCAGTGTGAAGACTTAGGCTGATCACCAGTAACGGGACAGGCACTCTCAACATGCTCAGAAATCCTTTCCTTATATAATTTAGCAGAAGTCTGATGAGTGGGGAAGTGTTGTATTTTCCCCCCCACTCCATTTCTCAAGCACAGCAGCTAGCCTGATGCAGCACCTTTTTGTTCCACCTAATGCAGCGACCTCAGAGACCCCTAAACTGGTGAACCCAATTGTGTTTTTTTCATGGGGGGGGGAGGGTATAAAGCATTGTTACACAACTTCATTTAATGTATTTAGGCTTATATCACTGCCTTCTATCCAAGTTCTTCAGACTCACAGGCTGTTGTATTTTATGCTGCATTGCATTATTTCTAGCTGAAGGCTGCCTAGACTTTTTATGGTAGGCGGTGTCAACATCTGAAGAATTCTGAACACTTCAAATCATGTACCAGCAGCCCACATTTGCTTTTAAAATGACAAAACTGATAGTGACTAAATATCTCCCCAGAATGATTAATTCTGTGATTTAAAAGACACTCTCCATCTGATAAAAGAAGCTTATTTGACAGCTTCGGTGGGTGGGGGGGAAGAGAGAAAGCCTCCCTTTTTATGTAATGGACTTTCCTTCTCTGCTGTGTGCATTTGGGAACCTGAGTAACGCTCAGCCAACCGCACAGCACTGGCTTCCAAATGCTTTGTTAGCACTGCAAAGATGTCAAAAATTTCTATGCATGGCATCACTGGCTTATAAATTGGGGGGGGGGGGGGGCGGGGCGGGGGGTGTTTATATCAGACTCACAAGAACCAGGAATATAGGGAGGAAAAAAACACACGAGATGACACATTAGTGCAACCGTTAAAATATACATAGTTAATACTGGACAAATGCAATGAATAAGAAGAGATCAGTAAATTTACTACACATCTGCACCTTGAAATGGAACTGACAGAAAGTAACAGAGGAAATTAATGTAAAGCCCTCTTGTGGATAATAATGTGCAATAATTGTCTACGTGGGCTTTCTGCTTTGTGGTGATACACCAACGAGCAGACAATTGCCACTTCCCGGCATATACAGTAAAAGATCCTGGTGTGCAATCATGGCAACTTACAATTGACACACAGAGGATTCATATTAATCCTACAATAGCTACTTTATATGAAAGGATTTTATAACCCATCATGTGACTGTGAGTCACTGATTATAGAGTAACCAGTTGTGTACATTGAAAACAGTCAATAAACTTAATTAGAAGGGAAGAGGAAGAGAAACAATAAAGTGACTAACTTAACAGATGGTCCAGGCTAATCAAAAAGAATATCCAGTTTCACTGATATATGAACATTTTGTTTCTATAAATAGTTTCAAATGAAGAATAGCATTACTGACCTGTTGAGGAATAATATTATCCCTGTAGCTAGGAAGAATCTTCAAAGTGACGCTACCACTTATGTTCTTAAGAAGTTCTTGCAACTCTTTTGGATTGTTTCCAACTTCATGACCATTAACCTCTTTAATGATGTCACCCACATGTAGAAGACCTTGCCGATCTATCATCCCTCCATGAAGGATTCGTGCAATTACCAGATCATTATTCTCAACCCTAAAAGTAACACCCTACAGAACATATGAAGGGCACCATTGTAAGTTTATACTTTATCCACATCAAATTCTACTAAACCTTACAATACTGCCATTAATTATTTTAATTATTATCAGATACAATAATAGCTATTGAAGTTTGCATAACCCTAACAAATCCAAAACCAAATAAGTACAAGCTGACAGTTTTACTTTTTTTGTATCCTCTGGCCGAACGATAAAATAGGTGTAGGAAGGACTTAATCAATGATCACTACTCTCTCGCAAACTAGAATTGAAAAGCTTAATCTACACAGCTAGCACACAGGTAGCTGTGGTTACCTATCCCCTTGAGATGTCACAAGTGTTTCTGGCATATGACTTGCTTCACAAGAGTTGTTCCTTCCCCTCTTTACCACCCCGACTTCTGCTTCTCTGAGTATCTCTGGACTGTTCAGGCACTGCTTTCAGGAGCAGTCTTCGCCATAGGGCAACCACGGCAGCTGCTAGAGCCCTGCACAAGCAAGGGCTCCATGCTGGAGCACACCCAACTGCCCCAGAATGCCCAGCTGCCACACCGCTGCTGTCCTGCCTTACAGACACAGTAGGCAGCGATAGCTTCAGGACAGCAGTCAGCTGTAAGGTGTCCTTCAGTCTGACTGCAAGCCACTCAATGGTCAGGGTGGAAACAGCCCTGGAATGCCTCCCTTCCAACTGAGGAATGCCAGAAAGACAAGAAGGCTTCTGCAGCACTGGGGCTGCCTGCTCAGGGGCAGAGGCTGCAATTCCTCCTCCCACTGGTGTATTCATGGCAGCAGCTGCTCACAACTGTGTCAGGGGCTTGGGCCACCTGCTTGCTGCTACGGTGGCTGCTCGCATCCACGCTGCTCAGTCTTGGGGCCTAGCTGATCCAGTGGGGGGCTGATGAGGGGGAGTGGGCTACTTCCTCATATATCTGAATTTTATGAGGGGGAGTGGCGGTTTTTCTGGGGACACATCCTGAAGTTTTTCTTAGAGCCCTAGCATTACTAAGGCTGCCCCTGACTGACTAGCAAGCATTTTCCTTTTCCATGAATCCTCTGCTGCTAGTTTGTCATTTCCAGCAAACAATAGGTTAATATAACTTTGATTACAGAAGGGCAACGAAGTAATACATGCAAGTAAGTGAAATGCTACTTCCTCTATGCTTATGTCTGCACCACATTTAGAAACCACTGAATACTCACCAGCGGCTCTCCTGCTCGCTTGTGAATGCCAAGTATACGAATAGCATCCACAGGTACTATCTGATTCACCGAAGAATTATTAATCTCTGGACTTGAGGGGGGAGATTCGTAGCACTTTGATGCCACAATGTCATGGGCTTCCAAAAGGGACTGCAAATACAGAATAGGAGAATTGACATGCTATAGATGACACAATAATTAGAAAATGGAAGAGGGTATTTCTGAGTTCTCCACAGCAGCCTAAAGTGCTTCTCAAATGCTTTTAAGGGAAGGCTTCTTTTCAAATCATGAGCAAAAAGCGAGATCACAGTATTTCAAAATAGTTGTTTTTTACTATTTGATCTCTAGCCAAAAGGAAGAACACTACTATTAAGGTTAATTTTTCAATTTAAAAAAATCATGCCCTCCCCCCAAATTCAGAGAAAATCCTGCTTAAATCCCACTGAAATCTATGGGAATTAAAGTTAACTTCCCCGAATCAGGGCCAAAATGTTTTTTTCTTTCATTAGATTAAAACTGATTCTGATCCACTGTAACAAGCAACTCCCCTCTCCTAAGAATTAAAAAGTAATGCATTACCAGAAAGTGTGGCTCCTTCAGTATACCAACCAACTCAGCAATGTTTTCATCTTCATTTACCAATGGACTGATGTCTTCAAGAATCTCATTGACTAGTTCTAGATTGTTGTCACTCACAGCCTCAAGTTTCGAATCTTCTAGTCGCTCATGAGCCTGTTATGATTACAGAACAAATAAACTAATAAGAACAGCAAACAGGAACAACATATTTGATTCATCATTTACATCATGAGACCTTCTCTGTGTTTTGACAACACTTAAGTCTCCATCAGTGTTGCTCCTGCTTTAAGTTCACTGGTCAAAGAGTATCACTCTAGGGTTTGCATACAGTACATGGATTCAGCCATTCTCAAAATTCATGGCCCCGTGTGCTTTATTAAAGGCACTTAATAATTTTTTTTTATTTACATAGTTTTATCATGCTTTTCTCTCCATGAGGGACCTCAAACGGCTTACAACATTATTTTTCCAACCTCTATTTTATCCTCACAAATGCCACTATGCAAGGGAGAAGAGCAATATTCTAGCAACAATCCAAAAACGATAATGAGAAGCAAGATTTGGGAAGATGCTGTTAGCAAACTGAAGGCTGTTGGATGTGCCAAAACCTTCTTAACACTTTGCATGCTAGATAACTTAATTAGGTATGCAGTGAACATCTTAGACCAACAAGATTTCCAGGGTATCTTATAAAAAGCGTGTTGACTCTTGAACATATACCCTGGAAAGATTGTTGGTCTTTAAGGTGCTACTGGACTTGAATCTTGCTCTTCTGCAGACCAACATGACCACCTACCTGAAACTATATATGCTAAGTAAGACTGAGAGCCAGTTTGGTGTAGTGGTGAAGTGTGCAGACTCTTATCTGGGAGAACCGGGTTTGATTCCCCACTCCTCCACTTGCACCTGCTGGAATGGCCTTGGGTCAGCCATAGCTCTGGCAGAGGTTGTCCTTGAAAGGGCAGCTGCTGGGAGAGCCCTCTCCAGCCCCACCCACCTCACAGGGTGTCTGTTGTGGGGGAGGAAGGTAAAGGAGATTGTGAGCCGCTCTGAGACTCTTCGGAGTGGAGGGCGGGATATAAATCCAATATCTTCTTCTTCTTCAATTGGCTCAAGGTCATCCAGGGAGCTTCCAAGGCAGTGAGGATTCAAATCTGGGTCTCCCAGTTGCTAGTCTGACACTAACCATTGTGAAATGTTGCCTGACTCACAACCTTCTGTATAGACATTCTATTCTCAAGTTTTAATAGTATGAGTAAGGTACTGTGCATTGTATACAGAACGAATTAAGTATACTAACACTATAGAAACTGGTTTAACAGCCAGCTCCTCATTTCAGGCAACTGTAATTCTGCAAATCAAGGATACTGACCTCTGATAAAATCCTTAAACACACTGACAATACTTGCTGGAATACTTCAGGGAAAAACCATACCAAGGAAAAACCAATTCTTTTGAAGAGGAAAAATGCACCAATAGTCTATTATTCCATCTTTCAAGTTACATTAGAGTCAGGTATCAGTCTTTTCCTTCCATCTATGCCTTCATTTACTCTGTTTCTTTCATAAGGAGTAGTCAGATCATCACCTTATAATTAGTTTGTTTGCACGAGATGTATACATTTCCTTTTCCAAGCTTACAGACAAGCTTCGGAAAAAAATAATGAATGTGCTTCATGAAATGAAACCTATCCCACTATAAATCATTTGCCCCATCCCACGTCAATATAAGACAAGCTTTAGAGCTGCTAGTGAATTCCAGGATACCTAACTTTGGGAGGGGGGGACATCCATTTAGGTCACCAGATAAAGTCTGGAAAAATGGATCTTAAAAGGCTTGGGCCTCTCTGAAGGCTTCCAGTCTCTTTTGCATGGCAGATTACATTGCTGGAGTGCAAAAAACCTTTGGACCTCCCCCACATCTAACCATTCTCTACAGTAGGGTGCCTCCAACCAAGCTGAACCTGCAGATACTTTTGGAACTTTGAGAGATGGTCATGAGCAGCACCATGAAACAGTTGCCATGTGTGGCAAGATAATCTCTTTGCTTCGGAAGAGACTTTTTTAAATTTAAGTTTCAAAGAAAATGTAGCCACAGAGAGAGCTAGCTAAGCCCAAAGATATAAGAAGTCCATATCTAAGGCCAAGCCAAGGGCTCATAAGCTTACAAAGAACTTCATATAACTCTCTATTAGGGGTGTGCATTCAGTTTGGCCGAACCGAATAGACCATCAAATACCCCCTGATTCGGAAGTATACGGCGTCATATACTTCCGAATTCAATTTGCAGGCATTATATGGTAGCCGTATATGGCTCCCATATACTTCCAAATCAATGTTCAGAAGTCAATGTAAAGGTGGGAAAGGAGCTTCTGCAGCCTCAGGGAAGCTACTTGCCTCCTTTTTCATCTTTGGAAGCCTTTTCCCACCTCTGCCATAGCCTCCCTGGGATCAGGGAGGGAGGGGGAGAGGAGCCCAGCAGCCAATCCAAGCATGCATTTGCAAAATGCATTGCAAATGCATGCTTTGCAGGGCTGTTGTGTAGCTGATGGCTGGGCTAATCCCCCAGCCATCAGCAACATTGTTGTTCTTTTGTTTACTTGGGTATCCAAGTAAACCGTGTTCTCTGGCCAATCACAGAGCAGTGGTATTTTTTGAAACTGTTCTGTGTAGAGCTAGAGGACCTTTTTAAGGAGTCTGCCTGGCTGGACTCCATTCCATTGCTGCTGTGTTGGTGTGAGAGAGAGTTTGTGCTGCACTGGCCCTTGGCCTCAGCTGCTGCTGCTCTCTCTCAGCCTTGCCTGACCTGCCTGGAGAAGAGAAGAATCTAAGGTAAGACAGTCTTGGGGTTCTTGTTTTTATTTTAGTTAGGATAAAAGTAAAAGGACTTTTTAAGACTCTGCGTCCCTTTACTTATACAGATTTGGGTGGGTGGGTAGCTTATCTGGGGTTAGAGTTAGGGGGTTCTGTTAGGGATGGTGGCCTGGGGTGGGGGGTTGCCAATTTGCCTATATTTTACCTTAGTGAGAGGACTTTCAAAAGTGCAGTGTCCTTTTACTTTTCCTGATTTGAGTGGCTTAGATTTCTTGGGGTTAGGGTGAAGGGTTTTTTGGGGGGAGAGGTTGGTAAACTCAAGTTTTTTACTGTTTTAAAAGGATTCTGTGTTGATTTGTTGCTGCTGTGGTGTGCTGCTGTTGTTCCTTTTCTGTTCTGGTTCTTTGGGGGGGGCTGTTTGGCCTAATTTTTATTGTTAAAACATCAGTTTTTTTAACAATTGAGTTTGTTGGCCTTTTCTCAGTTGGATTTGTCTGGATCTGTTGCTGTTGGTTTTGCATCCTGTCCTGCTGTCCCTTTTCCTGGTTCTGGTTTGGGGGGGGGGTGGGTTAAAAGTTAAGTTTCCTTCTGTCACATTTTGGTTTTTTTAATTACCTCTGGTTGGTGTGAGGGGGTTGGTGTGTGGGCTGTGTGGGGTGGGTCACTTTCATGTTTTTATAGAGCTATTTTTAGAATCTGAGGATGCTTTCAGTATAGCTAGGGCCACTAAATAGGCTGCCCCACTAATAAGGGTGTTTTTAAGGATTGTGTTTTTTGAAATTTAAAAAAAATAATCCAGTTTAGGGCTTTATCTTCTTTCAAAATTCAACTAGGCCAGATAGGGGCAATTTAAAAAGATTTTAAGTTTCTCATAAAAGGCAGCGTGACTACTAGGCCACATCAGGCTCCCTTTTAAAGAGACTAGGGTTGCAGTGCATCTTGCTTTTAGCCACTTTATTGAGTCAAGCCATCTCATGTTGGATTTCCCTCTTATCTTCTACAGCCTTCACCTCTTCCTAACATTATTGTATTTTCTAGTGAGTCTTGTCTTCTCATAATACAACCAAAGTGCAATAACATAAGTTGAATCATTTTAACTTATATGGAGAGTTCAGGCTTGATTTGATCTGGAAACCACTATTATGTTATTTTGGTGGTCCTACAACATCTAATTTCAAATAACAATTAGTGAATATTAACAAAAAAATTAATTTACCTTAGCAAGTGATCTTACAATAGGATTCTCCATAATTCCTTTCAAGAAAATAAGGTCTATTTCTTCAGCTCCTGTTGATGGAGATAAGTCCGTAAGGTTATCCAAGACTTGCTGCATTGCTGCTGATAAAAACACAAAGAAAAGCCTCTAAGCAAAAGTTTAGTGGGTTTTGGGAAGTTTTAATTTATCCAACAATCAAGCTAACAATTTCTTTAAAATGCCAGACTGCACAACTAGTTAAGAGCTCATGCTGCCCCTATTTCATTCAATTTAAACATCTGTTTTACCACAAACATTTCAACAACAGTTCTTCAGGCACACATAGAAGTGAAACTGATTATACTCCTCACCAATGTTAATCACATAGTTCAAGCATAATTTTGTATAACATAAGTTTATTTCACTGCTATTGCAAAGTGTTCTGAATCTAGAGATATCAACGACCAGGCCAAAAACCATGTACGCTGACCTGAACTCCCAGAAAGAAGGAACGGACAAAAAAGCAATAAAAAGGAAGAAATGGAAGGTAACTTTACACTAGGGACGGGCACTAACCAGTTCATGTGCCAAAATCTGACACAACCTTGGTCTGGTTTGGAGCCCTGGAACCTATGTTTGGGGAAGGCACCTTCTCCAAACAGTTGTTCAGCTGTCTGAGCCATTTAAACTGAATAGCTGAGCAGTCCATAGCTGACCAGTTAGATTTAAACAGCTGCTAGTCATTTCACTGGTTGATTTTGCTTTCTCTGCTTGGAAGCGGGGGAGGGGGGGACAAAACCAACTGGTGAAAGGTCTGCCAGCCTTTTAAACCTATCAGCAGGGGTGGGTCTGCCCATCAGCTGTTAGGCTTAAATGGCTGTGAGGTGATCCCCAACCCCCTTTCTTTTGGCTGCGGCTTGCTGTGGCCAGCACAAAAAGGATTCAAACTGACTGGTTCAGTTTGGGGCATTTTTGGCTCCAGTTCAGGGTTCAGTTTGGGAACTGCCCTGAACCAGATTGTTATGTTTGTGCCCATCCCTACTTCACACAGTTCCAGTTCCCATTAATATCTAAAAGCAGGCCTTGAATTCAGCAGGAGCTCACAGGAGCAAAGCTTCTGAACCTTTCTGATGGTCCCCCCTCTTCCTCCCTACCTTGTCCACTGAATAGCAGCTGCAGCTGCATAACAATCCCTGGATGAGCTCCACCACCTATTTTTCTACAAAACAACCCCTGTCTAAAAGCATTTTAGTACACCACACATTGAACTGTAATTATAACCAAAAGGATGAAGGGAGCTTTGATTCTCAAAAGCTCATATCCCAAAAGGTCTCTAAGGCAGGGGCGTCAAACTTATTTGTTATGACGGCTAGATCGGAAATAAATGAGACCTTTTCAGGCCAGGTCATATGTGTCATAAAATGTAATGCCAGGTAGCAAAGAGATAAAGCTTCATAAGGAGCACAGATAAAGACAATTAAAGTTCTTTTTTAAAAATAAAAACCTTAAAACATTAGCACTTGTTGGTCTTAAAAATGCTTTCTTTGTATCTTTCCCATGGGATCCAGGGAACTTGGCAAAGGAAGCTATGGCTCTTTCCTTCCTTCCCCAGGGGACCAGGAGGGGAAGGAGCCTCAGCCAACAGAAGGAAGAGAGGCTTGGTTGAGTAGCTCTGCTGTGCAACTGAGAGAGGCTGGCAAAGCAAGCTCTCCCCTCCCCCCTTCCTCCATAGAGCAGGAAAAATAGAGGTTTTGCTCTGTAGCTCCTGTGTGACTGAGCAAGCCCTCCAAAGTAAGCTGTTATGCAGAAAGAAGCAAGAGAGAGGGGAAAGGAAGCACAACAGCTGGTTGCTTGGGGGCCTGATAGGAACCCTCCGGGAGCCTGATTCAGCCCCTGGGCCGCATGTCTGACATCCCTGCTCTAAGGTGCTACTGAGCTCTACCTTCCTGAAATGAGCGAACAAAATTCCCAAAATATAATGGGGACTAGAAGAACACAAGACTAATGAGGGAGGCCTTCTGAGGGCTTCAGTTCACAGTGGGGACTAGAAGAACACAAGACTAATGAGGGAGGCCTTCTGAGGGCTTCAGTTCACAGTGGTCATGAAAGGAAAGTTTTAATTGTCCCTATCAACAGCTCAAGCAGGTAAAGCAAAAAGTCTTTGTCCAAGGAAAGAGGACAAAAGGTGAGCTTCTTCCGTGAAAACTCTAGAAAGTTCTGCACTGGTGGCTATAGAAGGGAAAACAGGGAATTTCAGAGTCACAACAAACAACCTGAATGACATCACCTATGCTTTCCTTAGCTTTGATTATTTAGGATTTTAATAGACAACTAGATTTACAACAACCTTCCCAATTTTCTGGCTACTCTTACTAATTTAAAAAGCATTAAATGTTTAAGAGCTTCTCCCTAGTAAAAATGTGTGGTAGTCAATATGTTTTTGTATGATTTTAAATTTTTTCCAGAATTGGTATAACGCTACAAAAAATGCATCACCCTGTACTTCTAGCAAACAAGTTCTTCTTGAAAGCATGTGTAGGAGGCAAATGACAGCCACATTATGCTTTCAGAGACTGACAGAAATACTGGGGTTTTTTTCTTTAGTTAATAGGCAAAAAGTGGTTGCCAACCACATTATGGTTTCTGGAGCACAACCCACTTATGTCAGAGCTAGAGACTGAGAGACTAACAGGACAATGAAAATGAATGGAACATATATAAGTTAAACAAACAGATAAAAATCTCAAGGACAAACATAATGCACAACTCAGGTACCAAGTTGCTCAGGAATCTTAAATATGTTTCCAACTCTGCCCAAGGGATGAAAAAAAAGCCAATACAATCAGTTAGCTGCCACCCTATTTAAGCTCTGGAGTCTAAAATTTACTGAACACAAATGTCAGAAGTCTTTATAATTGCCTATGAGACACCCAAGAATTTTCACCAGCGTTTTCCAAACAACAAAAAAAGCATATACACAGCACCCAAAGTTTACTACTTGGTAAAACAAATGTTGCAAGATTGGATCAAATCTCTTTTGCAGTCATAAATCCTATGCCTGATTTGTGGTAGGTGGGAATTTTTGTCACACAAATCTATTTATTATTCTGTGGATAGGATGAATAGAAAAAAATCCAGAAGTTACACCAAAGAATTATGCATATTACAAACACAACATACTGCACAAACACAGCAAACACAGACCTACAGAGCTCAACTATGTGCTCCCAAACTATGAAGATAACCCAGGTTTGGGGGGAAGGACACACAGACACCTATCAGCTCTTCCTCTTTCAAGAACCACCTAAACAGAACTGCCCAAAAACATTCACAGGAAAAAAATGTAGCCTGTAGCCTCTCCTATGCCATTTCTACTGTAATTGTGGATTAGCACTATTCATAAGAGGACACCTCTAAAGCACCTTTGTGCCCTTAGATACAAAACCATATATGTTCTGACACTTGACAGCTCTACCCATGGAGCTGTTATACAGAAATACAACTTCTTACTAAACGTGTGGGAGAGTACAGAAGCTGCAACTGGGAACACAGCAATAGACAAATGCATTTAATATGCAACAGATTTCACTTTTGTGAGTGTAGGAAGAAAAATGGCAACATTTAATTCACTTCTATTGAGAGGCAACACCAAAATATAAGAAAAAGACTCACTGTTATTGATCTTCCCCTTTGTATAGCAAAAAATCAAAGCATTGAGGCCATGGTACTGGGGGGGGGGTCCATTTGTTTTTCTTAGTCTTCAAAAGATGGTTCAGATATCATGAGTTTTTCTTAGTATAATTTTCAAGAACTGAGTGTTAATTTTTATCATTGCAATTCCATGCTAGACATCAGAGTCCAGATGTAAGTATATGGAATGTAAAATGGTTTTAGAGGTTTCAAGACTGGAATATCAAGGACTGATAAAACTAGAAAAAGAACTGCCTTATTTTATTGATTAGTTATCCCACCTTTGTCTGAGACTCAACACAGATCACACAATATAAACTATCAGACCCAGAAAAAAATAACCAATAGACTACAATATAGTACTGGAATTAAAGCTGACTGGAGAGACATGGGTCTAGACACCATGAAATGTGAAAACGCAATACATATCCTTAAGGACCTCCTTTCCCAACCAACATTACCTCTTTCAGTACCAGGTTCAAGAGCACCTCTGCAAGCTCAAACAGGATTCCTACTAGGGAGGTAGGTAGCCTGCAAACAAGCAGAATCCTATCCTATCCTATCTAGATATAAAAGCCCTTTCATCTTGGCAAAACAGAGCTCTCCCATTGGTTGGGGGGTGCACTCCATCAACCTTTGGCCCATCAAACAATCAAAAGTACCTGCATGCCACTGGTTGAATCCGCTCTTTTCGCTTGTGCAAGTGGCTGTTGCTAGTCAGCCAAGCTGATTTTGTCAATAAAAGACAACCAACCTTGGTTCTGGCAGTTTCTGCCTCTCCCTACTCTCTCATTGGCTGGGCCGCCTATCACACTGCTTTGCAGAGGAAAGAAAGAAACCCTTCCCTCAGTTGGCTGAAGGAGGAGGAGAGAAAGAGCCAGAGAAAACATTCCCTTGATTGGCTTAGGGCTCTTCTCTCTCTTCCTCTGGAAGGGAAACAGACAGGTGAAAAAATGGCATGCTGCAGCAGCAGACCAGAAACAGAGAGAAAGAAAGATAGGGAGGGAAAGCAAGAGACTTAGAGAGACTGAAGTCCTGCATTTAAGACCAACGTTATCAGAGACAGACTGTTGGTCTGAAAGGTATCACTAAAGGCCTCTGAGGCAGAACTCATTAAGGCCCAGTCCTAACTAGGGCTGCCAGTTCCAGGCTAGTGGGAAATGCCTGGAGATTCTGTGGTGGAGTTTGAGGACGGCATAGGAGTTAGGGCTCCAGAGCAGAGTCTGCCAGACCCAGGTTCTTGCTGTGGAAGCTGACTGGGTGATTTTGGACCAGTCACAGACTTTCAGTCTACCCTACCTCACAGGGTTGTTGTGCAGATCAAAGAGGGGAGAGGAGAATGATGTAAGCTACTTTAGTCCCCCCTCACACTGTGGAGAAAGACTGTCCTTTTCCTACATAGAGGCTACAGGGAGGGGGAAGGCGATCGAAAGCTGAAGTCAGAGGGGCAGAGAAGGAGATAGAGTTGCCAACTCCAGGTTAGGAAATTCCTGGAGATTTAAGGGGTAGGGCCTGGAGAGGGTGGGGTTTGAGGAGGGGCGGGATCTCAAACAGGTACCATGCCATACACTCCAACCTCCAAACCAGCCATTTCCTGTTTCCAATCTCAAGGTTTGGGATGGAGATCACTCAGAATTACAATTGCACTCTAGACGGCAGAGATCAGTTCCCCTTGAAGTGGAGGGAGTGAATGCTTTCATTTGTGTGGGTGAAAAGACAACAAGGGTGGAGGGAGGGTGCTCACTCAGAGCCTCTTTATAGAGCCTGTTGTATTTTTCTCCACAATGGGCCTTATTCCTAGTCCAACATAAGGAAACAACCAATGCCCACAACAGAACAAAGTTTGAGTCTAGTGGCACCTTTAAACCTTATAGCCAGACTTAAGACTAACCTTTGTTAGTCTTAAGGTGCCACTGGATGCAAACTTTGTTCTTTAGACTAACATGGCTACCCACCTGAATCTATCTTCAATGTCTGCAATAGTTTGTACTGGAAGTCTGCAAAAAGGAAAAGACTCAGGGTGTATGATAGCCACAACTTCCCACCAGCCTCCAAGGCAGGGTTGATAAAGAATTGCATAACCACACAAAGTTAACAGGTACATATGCCAATGGCCCATCTAAAGCAGTACTATTTGTCAAGTAGTAGACCAGCATGGCTTGAGGAAGAAGTCCTTTTTCTCAGTCTTCCCACCAGCTTGCATATCTATGGCTAGCTACATGAGAGCTGGAGGAACCCACACCTATGACATCCCTGAGAAGGGGCTCTTGGTAGATAAAATGGGGATATATATGATCATCTCCCTTTCCACCATGAAGCAGTCAGGGAGGAGCATCCATTATGTTAGAATAAATGCCTCACATAAGGGCAACATTTTTCCCAGAGTCTTTTGCACCATTGTATATGGATCCTCTGCAAAGCGATGGCTTGCTCCAGTGTACCTACCAGACTAAGAGCGGCACGACAGTATTTTGAGTTGAACTTTCAGCTTTGACAGCCACACTCTCAGAGTTAAGCAGTGGTGACACCCATGCAAAAAAAAAACCATTATGAAAGTTTTGTGAGAGGCAGATTACACACAAAATGAAAGGACACCCCCAAGAAGCTTACTGAGCAAGTTGTCATTTTGAACAAATCTGCCTGCCAAATTGGCACACAAAGCTTGTGTGATGCTTTTGACATGGGTAGCACCACTCCCTAAGCAACTGCACTCAAACAACTGCCAAGGCTAAAAGCACTACCCAAGAAACTGCCATGCCACACAAGTCTGGCAGGCACACCAGGGCAAGACACCATTTTGAACAGGCCTGCAAATCATGCAGAAGACAGAGTCATAGAGTTGAAAGGGATCTATCTCCAGGGTCATCTAGTCCGACCCCCTGCACAATGCAAGAAATTCACCTACCCCCTGCGCACATACCCAATGACCCCTATTTCAGCCCCAGAAGATGACAAAAAAGTCAAAAAGCAGCTTCTCCAGGATCCCTAGCAAAACTGACTTGGAGAAAAACTGCTGCCAGATCCCAGAGCGGCAAACAGCATTTTCTCAGGCATGTAAGAAAGGGCCATGAGAACTACTCATGATCTGCCTAATTCACAGAATCAGCATTGCTGTCAGATGGCCATCTAGCCTCTGTTTAAAAACCATCAAGGAAGGAGAGCCCACCACCTTCGAGGAACCCTGTTCCACTGAGGAAATGCTCTGACTGTCAGGAAGTTCTTCCTAATGTTGAGCCAGAAACTCTTTTAATTTCAACCAGTTGGTTCTGATCTGACCTTCTGGAGCAACAGAAAACAACTCAACACCATCCTTTATATGACAGTCCTTCAAGTACTTGAAGAAAGTGATTGTATCACCTACCAATTTTCTCCTCTCCAAGCGAAACAAACCCAGCTCCTCCAACCTATCCTCATAGGACTTGGTCTCCCCAGACCCCTCACCATCTTCATCGCCCTCCTCTGGACCCGTTCCAGCTTGTCTGTATCCTTCTTAAAATGTGGTGCCCCAAACTGAACATAATACTCCAGGTGACATCTTACCAGAGCAAAGTCATATCTATGACTTCATGTGATCTCGACACTATACTTCTGTTGATACAGCCCAAAATTTCATTGGCCTTTTTAGCCAATGCATCACACTGCTGACTCATGTTTAGCAGGGGTCATGTAAGACCCCTAGATCCTTTTCACACATTCTACTGCTAAGAAAGCCGCCCTCATCCTATAATGATGCATTGGATTTTCCCTACCTAACTGAAGAACTTCACGTTTATCCTGGTGAAAATTCATTTTGTTTTAGCCCAGTTTTCCAGCCTATCAAGATCATCCTGTATCATGACTTTGTCTTCTACTGTATTTCCTACCCCTCCCAATTTAATATCATTTGCAAATTTAATAAGCATCCTCTCTATTTCGTCATCCAAATCATTTATAAAGATATTAAACAAAACAGGTCCCAAGACAGATTTGTCACTTCTCTCCAAGAGGATGAGGAACCATCCACAAACACTCTTTGGGTGTGATCTGTCAACCACAGTTACAGATCCACCTAACAGTAATAGGATCCAAACCACATTTTACCAACTTGTCAATAAGAATATTATGTGGAATCTTATCAAAAGCCTCATTGAAATCAAGATAAGCCATGCCTACAACATTCCCTTTACCCAGCAAGGTAGCAACATTCTCCAAAAAAGAGACATTAGTCTGACATGTTCTTGAGCAACCCATGTTGACTTTTAGTATCACAGTCATCTTTTCTAAATGCTAAAGGACTGTGTGATTATTTGTTCTAAAATTTTTCCAGGAATAGACATCAAGTTGACAGGTTAGTGGTTACCTGAATCCAAGGCTTTGTTTGTAGAACAAGCCCAGCAGGAACTGATTTGCATATTAGGCCACACACCCTGATATCACCATTATTTTACATAGGGCTTTTAGTAGAAAAAGCCCAGCAGGGACTAATTTGAATATTAAGCCACACCCCCTGACACCAAGCCAGCCGGAACTCTATTCCTGTGTGTTCCTGCTCAAAAAACCCCCTGCCTGAATACTACTTTTTTCCCTTCTAGAAGATGGGGACAGCCATATGCCCACTTCTAATCTTCCAGCACCACACCTGTTCTCTAAAAATGCTCAAAAATAATGGCCAGAGGCTCAGAAATGACATCCACAAGCTCTTTTAGTACCCTTGGATGCCATTCATCTGGCCCTGAAGATTTAGTTTCATTTAAAGAAACTAGGTCTTTATGTACTTCCCCTGTGTTGATCCTAGGCCGCTACTCCCTTCCCTCATCATGTGTTCTGTTTTTGTCATGCTGAGCACCTTTTCCCTCACAAGAAGACTGAGGAAAAGTAGGAATTGAGCAGTTCTGCCCTCTCTTCAACACCTGCGACAATTTCACTTTCCTGTCCCCATAATGGGCATACCATGTCTTTGCTCTTTTTCTTTTCTTTTGTTGTTTTTAGCATTTCTTGCTAGCCTAAGCTCATACTGAGCTTTAGGTTCCCTAACTTTCTCTCTAAATGCACTGGTTATTTGTTTATATTCATCCTTGGTTATGAGGCCTCCTGCTGTAGGACAAGCACTCCCATTCTGGGAAGGGGGGGTACAAAGAATTAGTGTAGAACAGGGGTATCAAATTCATTTTCTATGAGCGCTGGATCTGACATAAATGAGACCTTGTAAGGCCAGGCCATGTGTGTTCCAATTTTAATTAGGTAACAGAGATATAAACTTTACAGACATCATAGATAAACACAATTAATAAAACATGTTTTAAAAATTAGCACTTGTTGGTCTTACAGGTGCTTTCTTTGTATCTTTCCCATGGGATCTAGGGAATTGGGCAAACGAAGCTCTGGCTCTTTCCTCCCTTCCCCAGGGGACAAGGATGGGGAGAAGCCTCAGCAAATAGAAGGAAGAGAGGCTTGGCTCATTAGCTCTGCTGTGCGATTGAAAGAGCCTGGCAAAGCAAGCTATCCCTCCCCCTCTTCCTCCCTAAGGGAGAAGCCTCAATCAATGGAGAAGATAGAGATTTTGCTCTGTAACTCCTGTGTGATTGAGCAAGCCTAGCAAAGCAAACTGTGATGCAGAAGGAAGCAAGAGAGAAGGAGAAGGAAGCAGATGACAGCCAGTTGCTTTGGGGCCTGATAGGAGCCCTCTGGGGGCCTGATTCGGCCCCCATGCTGCATGTTTGACATGGTGTAGAGGTTTCCTTTGGTTAACAGAGCACCAGATGGCCTAGGACACTGTCAGCTTATTAAATTTGTTGATATATCTTCTAGAAGATATTGACACTTATATACAATTGATAGAAAAAGAAGAAAAAATCCCACTTGGTAGCCATGGAACACATAGCCCTACCTTCAATTAAAACAATTTTCCACTCCTGAGAATACTAACACAAGTAGCCTTAGAACTATGAGTAACCCAAGTGTTCTTTTAAGGCAGTTTCCTTCCTTCGAGAACACTGGACTAAAACACTGATTTAGTGGGTCTGAATTGTTGACGTATTCGCTGGTGTGCTCTGGATTTGTGAGGCTTAATAGACAGCACACTGACTTGTGCTATTTACATTTATTTACAAATATACAAGTTTATAGTTGTTCTGGTATACACTGGACAAAGTGCTTCGCCAGACAACACGTTTGAGAGCAGAGATTCACAGTACAAACTTTCCCCAGTTATATACATACAGCTATACAGAAACACCAATCAGCACACAGTGCTGAGTCATCTTGCATAGGCACAAGTACTCTGGATAGAACCGGTATTCACCTGCTAAGGGAAGCTGTCAGGAACTGTCACAGATCATGAACTGTCATTTGCATTAGACTCCAGCCTGAAGTCTTACTAGCAAGCATATGCTGACATGAATTTAGCTAGGTTAATCACCACCTCAAAAAACTTAACAATAATGCTCTCATTTGAAGAGAGCTGTTATAGTAAAGTACACACTCAAATACCATATCTTGCACATTCACAAAGTTCAGAAATTTTTAGGACAGCCCCCCCCCTTAATGACAATTCATAAAGCTAAAAGAGGCACACAAATAAGGGGAGAGATACAGAAAGATTAAGCTCTGCCACCCATTTCCCAGGATACTCTTTTCCCACAATCATTTCCGCTATTCAATTTCTCCTTCATCTGCTGCCATCATTTTTCTTCCCTCCTACTTCTCAGTCTATTGATTTAATGCAAGCTCCAATAATACATTAAAGTGTTAAAAACAGTCCGAAGGTGCAACAGATTCTATGGTTAGGAAGTGGGAGGAGTAAGAATACAAACTCAGAGCAAGAAGAGAAAAATGGAGGGCTGCCGGCAATTTCTATCACTTAAACATCTTCTTTTTTCTTTCTTTTTTAAGGAATTCAGTGTTAATAAGATGAAAGAAACAGAATGAAAGCAGGCAAAATTGCTATAAGATTAGACTACCTCCTTCCTCATTTGAAGTCATATTTTAAAGCAACAGTTAGTAGACATATCTCAAAAGCCATACCAATCATTTCAGATAGACCCATTTTAACGGCCAGCTGCTAGCAAAATTTATTTACCTGTTTACACAAACCCACTTGCTTTGGGTTCCCTATTTTGAGGGAAACTGCTTTTCTCCATTTTCAACCCCTTTGTTCTATTTCTTAATTGCTGCAATATGCTGTTTAAAATGTCCATGGTATTACCTACAATACCACTTTTCCCCCACCCCTTTTCACCTTGACATCCTCCTCAGACTTTTTATAAAGAAAAATTCTAAGATGAATGCTATAGCTCTAAGCCGCTATTGCACTGAATTGCTATAAAGATCTAGCACTACAACACTCACCTTAGAATTTTTTTTTAAGTCTGAGGAAGACTGTGTGGTTAAAAAAGCAGCACTGTTTGAAATTACCATAGCGCTTCAAAGACAGTTCATTAATGGAAGGAAATCCACTGTATGAAACTCCTGTCCATGTATCACTTCACTTGAAATTGGCCCAACAATGAACATCCACTTTAGAACAGTAATGTCAAAAGGGCCATAGTTTCCTCCCTTGATACATTCAAGTTCTTCTTCTAGTGGAGTGATTTGATTACCTGTGCATCCTAGGAACACATTAACCAAAATGTAGGTTGTGCTTCAAACTGGGCCTTCCAATGCTAAACTGGAGACATGGAATATGGAACAATAAAGCTTCCTACAGGAACAAAACAGATATCCCACCTAATATCCAATCACTAGATCCTATGACACCCACCTCAACTGCCTTTACTAGCAAACAATATGCAGCATGAGAAACTCATGACCAGTTGGCTGTTGCTGGTCTTGTAAATACAAAGGAAAAACATTTTACAATATCCAAATCTGATCAGAGGACAACATGAACCCTGTTTGTTAAGGCCAACTATGATTTGGAACCAGTAGAATGCAGGTAGTAGATAATTTGTATATTTTAAAATGTCATTCATCCAGGATAAAAAACCTACCTTACTTATATAAATGGATTGTACTCATGTATTTGACAATACATGCCTTATTTCAACATTTGAGTTTTTAACACTAAGAAAATTAACAACTTTTCAGTATGCTCACTGTAATGGCTGAATAATCAGAAAAGCCAGTATAGCGCATAAATAAGACAAACACACTGGTACCAAGAACTTATTTAGAAGATTTCTGTGCTGCCTCTCTAAAGAACCTACCCAGGGCATCTTACAAAATTAAACATAAAACCATAAGGGTTGCCACAATTAAAAACCCAGCCAGAGCCTAAAGCATTGAGCAGTTTAAGAGGAGTCTCACAAAACAGTTCAGACTAGAAGCAGGCCATTAAAAGGAGGTTAAAAAGTCAATCTCTTAATTAAAAACCTGTTAAAAATAATTAAAATAACAGTTTTGGCATAGTGCCTAGAAATCAGTAGGATAGGCACCCAGTGAACCTCAAGGGGAAGGGCATTCCATAGGTGAGGTGCCACTGTTGAAAAGCCTGAGCTGTTCAGGGTCTGAGATATCTGGCCAAGGAACATCTCCCTCAGACGCTTTCAATGACTAGCTCTTCAAGGATTAACAGCATCCCTATTTATATTTTGTGTGCCCAGACAGCATACCTCCACAAACACACTAATAAGCATGTTACCACAAGATCAGCTTTTAACCTGTGATTATGTGATGCCACCACCCAGAGGCTTAAAAATGGAGTTACATATCTGATCTCATCATCCTGCCGGGTAGGTAAGACTTTTATTTCCTGAACTTCAAGACTCAAAGTTACAAGTAAACATGCTGCTTAGCTTTTTATGGAAGAATTAAATTGGAGAGAAGGAAACCCTTGCTGTGTTTGCTTTCAAGAGGCTGCCAAGCAAGGAACTGAACGCGCCAACGGAACTTGGTCAATAATTGTTATAATAAGTATTTTTAAAAATTAGTACCAGGAGAAGAATTATTTGTTGAAAAAAATTCATGACAAGTGAAAACTAGGATTAAAAAAATAAATCAGAACAATTCCTTGCATTTAAGCGCATCTGTTATAAATATTGAAATTTGCTTAAATAGAGGGGGGGGGGATCTCAGAATAACCCTTTCTATTTTGAAGCTGATAATTCTCAAATCATACTTTTAAAGATCCAAAACAGCAGTCAATAGCATATACTGATAAAGTTCTTATGAAAACTTTAAGGACGCCCCTGCTGAATATAACCAATGCTCTGTTACTGCTGTTGTCTGCAAAGGCCAACCAGATGCCTGGTACAGAGGCCAAAGCATTTCCCTGCTGCTCTTCCATCAGCAATTGGTGGTCAGATACATATGACCTCTGAAAATGGTGTTTCCAAGTGGCTAGTAAGTATTGATGGACCTTTCCTCCATGATTCTTAGAAAAATCATTAAGGTAATAGATAACTTAAATTACTACTGTCTCTGAAAACAATTAGCACAATACCATGTTATGTTAACTCCATGCAAACCCCATCAAGTTCAATGGGAATTACTCCCAAGTAAGTTTGCATAGAATCATGGTCTTAAGTTTTCCCATAGAGAAAGATCTCTGATTTTAGCTTGTCAACAAGCAAAATATATCCTTCTGGACATGTAAGATTATTTGTTCACATCAAGAATAACTATCCCTAGGGCAGGGGAAGAAAGAAGGCAGATAGCCAGTGTTACATAGTGTTGGTTTGGATGTCAAAATCCAGGTTCAATCAAACCCCACAAAGCAGCCCAGGATAAAAATCAGACTAACTTGCACTTTACACTGCTTCTGTGAGACTTCAACACAGCTAAGAGCTTATAAGAAAGGCAAACCAAAAATGTATTACATAAGAAAACCCAGCATAGCTTTGCATCTTCTGTGTTGCCCATCATGAGCAAGTTTTACTAATGATATCACATCACGTGGCAAGTACTGACAGAGCTACTATGAAACACATACATAACAGAATCTTATATATTTTTATACAGCTCATCCAACTATATCTCCCTTCTAAATGCAAATCTGCCCCAAGATGGCAATTTTGAAAGTTTACTTACCAGGACACATTAAATCAGAGAGACTTGCTTCCCAAAATGCATTAAAGAAATTCAGTAAGAAGAAAAGCTTTGGATAAAAAGCTTTATAGATCCATTCAGTAATTAGATGAACATTTGGTTGCTTTCCTGCATCTTTCCCAGTTTTGTTCAAGAGCTGTCTACCTTCCTTAGTTTAACATCATCCTTAGGCATCTAGTGATTAGTATTCTATTCACTCCTACTTTTGACACCTTGAGCTAGATCAGATATAGCCAACCATTTTGGCAAGTGCTCTATAAAAGTCACTACCATCCTAAGAAAATGGTACCTAATGTGCCCTGCAGTATATATATACAGCAGTCCTTGGGTACTTTTTCTTCCAGTGGGAAGCAAGAAGTATCCAGAGCCTGTGTTATGTATCTGGGTCTTTTAAAGATGTCTGTGCCAAATACAGCACATATGCTTCAGAGTGAGCACCAGTTTGGTACTGTAGTTAAGTGTTCAGATTAGGATCTTAGAGGCCCGGGTTCAAACTCTCAGTTGATCCTGGTCTAAATCACTCTCAGCCAAAACTAGCTTCACAAGATTGTAGTAAGAATAAAGCAGAAGAGAGGGAAATGATATGTGATATCCTGAATTCCTTAGAGGAAAAAAAAGGACAATTAATAGAAATTGGGCATACAGTTTAGAGCAGGGGTGTCAAACATGTGGCCCACAGGCCAAACCGGCCCCTGGAGGGCTTCAATCAGGCCCACAGGGCTCTCTTCTCCCCCTCTTGTCCTCACCCTGCAAAGCTCCGAGGTTGCCAACATTCCCAGCTCCCTTCTGCATTCTCTTTGTAGAGGCCAAAGCAGAAGCGAAGCTGCAAAGAAAATGCGGAATGGATTTCCCATTCAGGCCTATGGGCAGAGCAGACTGGAATGGGAAATCCACTTCATGTTTTCCTTGCAACTTTGTTTCAACGGAGAGGTTTAACTTCCCAGTATTCCTATGGCCAGCTGAAGTTTCCTGGAGTTGTGTTCTTGCAAATGAAAGGTCAATGCTCTTAGTCAGCTTTGTCTCTTAATGGACATGAGGATTAGTGCCTAATGAGTACTCTGACTGGGGAACCCACAGCCAAAGGGGGATATTACATTGGAGAGCCATTGCAATCTGAGTAGACCTGTTTGGGGGGTGGGGGGAGAAGCTTATAATGTCCTGCCATTTCATGGCTGAGAGAATTTTATATATTTAGTTTTCTGCAGTGTGATCTTTGTACTTTTCCTTGGTGTTTTATTTTTAAAATTGCATTGCAAAATCCCACTATTCCCCTAACTTTGTTTTAAACAAAATATTGCAAGAGTTTTAAGCATGTTTGTATTTTAAGTTAAAAACAATATCTTTAATTGTGTTTACCTGTGCTCTTTATAAAGACTATATCTCCTGTGGCATTACATTTTAGAACACGCATGACTCGGCCCCACAGTTCCATTTATGTCAGATCTGGCCCTCCTAACAAATGACACCCCTGCTTTAAGTAATTATATCCCATCTTTCAACTGATTAATTTCACAAGGAGGTTCACAACAGTATGATCTTCATCCATACAAAAATACAAAGAAATAGAGCCTCAAAGACTTTCCTGAAGAACAGAGCATCTAAGCACAAGTAGAAACAAGCCAAGGAAATTTCCTGTGGAAGGAGTTGCACAATTTTGGCACCGCTGTTGCAGGCTTCATCTATATATGGTTACTCACCAGATTCCCAACAGTAAGACCATACCAAAGAAGGCCTTTCCTGAGCAAAAATGATCTGGCCACTGCGGTGCACGGCTTGGTTACATCTAAATTAGATTACTGCAATGTGGCCTTCATGGGTCTGCCTTTAAGAAGTGTTCAAAAACTTCAGCTGGTGCAGAATGCTGCAGCCAGGATGTTGACTGGAGTGGGTCATAGGGACCACATGATATGGTCATAGAGACCGTATCTTGGCTCATCTACACAAGCTCCTAATTTGTTTCCAGGCACAATTCAAGGTGCTGGTCTTGACCTTCAAAGCCCTATATGGTTTAAGGCTAGTATACCTGAAGGACTACATAATTCCTTATGAATCTGTCCAACCACTACAGCCACGTTTGGAGGCCCTGCTTCACGTGCCCCACCTTCTGAGATTAGGCTGGTGACAATCCAGTAAAAGGCCTTCTCAGCCACAGAACTAAAACTCTGGAACTCTCTTCCCAGGGAGATTTGTCTGTCTCCTTTTGTTGTTGTCTTCCAGATGAAGACATTTTGTTTCATTTGGTATTCCCTTCATGATACCTCCTTCCTAACCAATGTTTTATATATGTCTTTTAACTTTGTTTTTAATTGTTTTAATGATCTGTTTGGGAGGAGGATTGATTTTAAAAGTTCTAAAACATTTTATCATGTACGTTTTAAATTGTTAGCTGCCTTGGTGGCCTCTGTACAGGTGGAAAGGTGAGATGCAAAGCTTAACAAGGTTGCCATAGTAAACATGAAGGTTAAAGGTTAGCAGTATTTTGAACTGGGTCTTGGAAAATGTTGGTAGTTAGTGGAAGATTATCATGCATCCCTGCCCAGTGAACAGTTCAGCTGCTCAACTTTGAACCAGCTTCAGAACAGTCTACAAAAGACAGCTCCACATATAATGAACTGCAGCAGACTAATCTAGGGCCCTGCTGGCACCAATGAAGTGGCCAGGAAGGACCAAAGGGTGATTAACATGTGGAATTCACTGCCACAGGAGGTGGCGGCGGCTACAAGCACAGACAGCTTCAAGAGGGGATTGAATAAAAATATGGAGCAGAGGTCCATCAGTGGCTATTAGCCACAGTATATTATTAGAACTGTCTGGGGCAGTGATGCTCTGTATTCTTGGTGCTTGGGGGGGTGCAAAGTGGAAGGGCTTCTAGACCCACTTGTGAACATTCTGATGACACTTGGGTTTGGGGTTTTTTGCCACTGTGTGACACAGAGTGTTGGACTGGATGGGCCATTGGCCTGATCCAACATGGCTTCTCTTATGTTCTAATGTTCTTAAGAGAGGCAGAAAGGGACTAAAAACTCATTCTTCTCCATGAAATAGCACAGCTGGCTAATCAATCTTAGCTGATAAAACCCATTCCTTGCCTTGACTTGCACATCAAGTACAGTAGTAGATTCAAGAACATGCCAAAACTGCCAACTTAAAAAGGGAATGCAGCTTACTGTAAGTAACTTCAGGTTACCAATGGTGCGGAAGGCTGGGTTCAAATGAAGGAAAAATAAATAAAAATACAGCCTACACCTAGATCAGACATATTCCTAGTCAACAGTATTTGCTGAGATTAAACCTCTATGGGCTCACTTTCATCTACTCTATTACTGACCACAGGAACTAGTTCAGAACCATTAATCTGTTCCTAAAATCTGACAGGAGGGGGGATATAGAGTTAGATACATCATCAGTATATTGATTACACAGTACCTTAAGCTCCTGGACTACCTGTTCAGAAGTTTCATGCTGATGTGGAGGGCTGGGTAGGACAAAGTTCACCAGTTCCAACTTCTGGAATCAACTATGAACAAGAGCTGGAACTACCGTAAAGTAGAACTGCCTAACCCAGGCACCAAGACAACCTAGGATACCACAGTTAGTAGTATCAAAAGTTGCTGAGAAGTCAGGAAGACCAACAGGAAGTCTCATCAATGCAGGTCATGTACTAAGTCAACCAACACAGTTCCAGTCCAAAAACCAGACTGGAAGCCCAGCTAAAACAGAAAGGATAAGAATCACTGTAATGTAAACATCAGTATCTTACCTAAATAGAGAAGTTGCTGAGTACTGCAGCACAAAATTTGGCTACAGATTTCTAAAAGAAAACTACTTTGTCCTAATGCTCAACAGCAACAGTGTTTTTGAACAGAAAAAAATCAGAGAATCAACAGGAGATTTCAGACAGACTTGCTTAATGACAATTTAAGGCATGAGACACAGAAATTAATCCATCTATAACAGAGATAGGATGTACTGAGGATCTGGTAAATGGCTAAATTGAAACTGCCCAATCCTAATGATGTTTACTCAGAAATATTTCAGTGATACTTACTCTTCAGCAAGCATGCTTAGGATTGCATCTTAAGTCTCCTAGCAACAATAATACTGTTTTGTTCAACATGTACGTGGGCAGGGCATCAGTCATTTAATTTCCAAAAGGAACAGCAACAAAAAAAGAACCGACTAAAAAGAAAGCAGATAAAGTTGGAAATCAAATCACTGAGGACTGCGTGAAAACGATTTAAATATAGTATTAGCTATGACACCAGCTATAACATGTATTTAAAGGAAATATATGCACCCATCCAACTATCAAGCTTTGTGTGTACAAAGACACAGGCACCAACAGGAAAACCAGGAACCCTGAGCAATATCCCTGGTATGCACTGCTACTCCTTTTATGTAATGCAATGAGCTGAATCAACATAAAGCACCAAGGAGGCTGTTGAAAATAAGAACTCTTTTCAGAAGAAAGCTTCTTGTCTAAACTGGGGAAATAGTAAAAAGCCCAAATCCAGCAACCTAAATACAGAAGAAGGGGAAACAATATAGAATTTTAAGGGAGCAAACAGTACTAGCATGAATTCAATATACAGAAAATGAAAGGTCCCCTGTGCAAGCACCAAACTTTTCCGACTCTGGAGTGACGTTGCTTTCACAACGTTTTTACGGCAAACATTTTTATGGGGTGGTTTGCCATTGCCTTCCCCAGTCTTTTACACCTCCCCCCCCCCCAACAAGCTGGGTACTTATTTTACCAACCTCGGAAGGATGGAAGGCTGAGTCAACCTTGGGCCAGCTACCTGAATCCAGCTTCTGCCGGAATCGAACTCAGGTCGTGAAACCACAGTACTACTCCTTTACCACTCTGCACCACAGGGTGAACCTTAAATAGCAAAGTCACAGAAGTGTTGCCCAATTGAACTAAGAACTGTTTCTATCCATCTCCACTACTGACAACTCTGGAGAGAGGTATCTGAATATAAGCTATTTTCCATAAGTATCTCAGGAAACAGATATCTTGCAAACAGAGGAGACCAAAGGAAGACGTTTCAGAAGAACACAATGTAATCAGAAATATCGCGGAATTGTTTCTCTATCAGACACCTGGAAGATGTTTAACACATACATTCTTTATAAAGGATCCAGTGAGTACACAGTACCTATCCAAGCTCCTATCACACTCATATGAAGTACTAAGGCTATAATACATACTACAGAAGTTTCATTTTAAAAAATATTTCAATAAAGCCCCATGGGCCCACGGTGTATTCAGATGTTTTTAAACACAAGTTCCCCAATAAAGCCTTGAGAGAAAATTTGGATATGGTTTCACCAACACATTTTAATCACAATACCAAAGAATTTAACACATTGCTGTTTTCTGGCCATACAATCTGTATCAGGAGCTTTGTGCCCAGCTACTGGGCAAACAGTATATATGCCCTCCTTCTCTCACTTTTACTGGGATCATTACTTTTAAAGCATAACCTGATATTAGCCCATTAACATTACTGTTGGTGCTGGGTGTGCAAAACTGAAGTGAAAAAAGGACAATCCTAGGACGACTACCTGAGAACATGGTTTTCTCAACCTTTCTTTCCATCAAACCTCCTCACATGCTCCAGGTCAATACAAAAAGGAAAATCAACAACCCACTCATGTACAGAAGTGCTTTCTTTTCATGCCTGGAGATCTTTTGTTTTTCAATGGCTGTAAACCAACTTGGAGATCACCAAATAAGCCAACATGTGCTAAATGTGAAAACAAAATAAAGTTCTCTCAATCAAAGCAGAGCAGAGCAAGATCCTGATCTCTGCTTCTAACCGCAGCTCCAGGGCCACTGTACTCTTCAAAAGAATTCAACTGGTTTATGCTTTTATCAATATCTTCTGTAAATAATACAACATTTTTTTATTGTTCTGGAGAAAGGATTTGACAGTTCTCTCCACTGCAATAGAATATCTGCCTGTGACACTAACCACTGAACACGATTCATCATGTACTAACCTTATGGCAGCCCTTGCATCAGAGACTATCAGATCAGATGCTAGCTAGGTATGATTTGTGTATTGCTTCCTAGAGAACACTATCTCACATTAAAAACCAGGATGTTATCTGACATCCAGTGATCAGTGTATCTGATGTATCTAATTAGTGAGATGTAACAGCAGGTTCCTAGTCGTTTTACTTGCTCTGTCTTCTGGAGCTAGACTAACCAAATGACCCTCTTCAGTTGGATAGACCTGGATTTACTGAAGCCCCTTACAGGTGTGCAGTCTCCAATATGACTAATCCTGAAGATTAAACTAAATGTGGCCCATTTTGCAAGGAGTTCCAGAAACTGCTTGAGATCATAAAGTAACTACACCCCCATATTGATTCTGTATTATAGCAACTACTAGTTTTACATCCTCTGTTATACTAATATTAGAGAAATTAACTAGCATTTCAATGTTATCTTATTTTCTTTCATGGCTCCTCTTGATTAGAGGTCAGTTTTTGCTCAATGTGGGTTGAGGAGTTTTAAATAAACATTTGTTTTAGCATCATCAAATAAGCATAACTTCTCCTCTGGAACTTGTTGCAATTAAGCTCCTTTCCCTAGAATCACTCAACTTTAGCTCCGTTTAGGAATTTTGATGTGATAAACTGCATATTAAACAGCAAAATACTCTGCATCCAGCAGTAATTCTGGAACTGTTTTAAGTATATAAAGAAATTCAGTGAGTGGTTTATGGGCCATGTAACAGCTAACATTTTAAAAATATGCCATACTTTTATTAGGACCAAAACACAAAACAGTAGGCAAGTTTTCAGGTTTATGTTTCAAGTTTTAAAAGTATTGTTCAAAATTATTTAAAATATAGCAGGTACACAGGAAACCAATTTAAGTTGTGATTGTGGCAGCAGTGGGGAGTCTGGGGACACACTACAACAGGAAGGGGGAAATGTAGCTCTGTCCCCATGTATGCTGCCAGTCCTAAACTGGGATCCTTCACACCACATCTGGTTTAAGCCTTGATCATATCCATGTTCTGGGTAAACATGGGCTTAACTACATCAGCAGGACACCAAATCTCAAACACCTCATTATATCCTTTCTGTAGGGTAATGGTTAACAAGCACATTTATTCAAGCACTCAATCCTTCCCTGACAGATGATCCTAAAACAGTGGCTCCCAACCTTTTTGGTACCAGGGACCGATTTCATGGAAGACAATTTTTTCACAGACCGGTGGGGGAGCAGCTGAGGTTTGGCTGGCCCAGGCTGCCACCCTGCCCATGCCCCATCCCCCCATGGGGATTTTTAAATGTGGGGGGGGACTGGAGCTGCTTTTGCCACCTCCCTGCTAGGTGACAGAAGGCCAATGTGCCTCCCTCTCCCGTGGTTGTGCTGCCTCTTTCGTTTGCCCAGGTCCTGGGTGGGTGGGGGCAGTGCGGCGCCTTTGCCTTGCTCCACAGCCCAGTTGCTAGCAGGCCACGGACTGGTACTGGTCCATGGCCTGGTACTTGGGGACCCCTGTCCTAAAAGACTGAGATAGCCACAGTTCCTCATCACAATTGTAAAGGCTGGCTATTTAGCTTTGGCTTCTTTCAAGTTACAAAGAATGGCAAGCTAACAACCAAACAAATGACCTTAAGTACATACGAACAAATACTTGATTTGAATTATTTCCAATATATGCAGACATAATCTATTAAAAGTTCCACAGCAGTTTTAGTGCAAGCCTTCAAAACTTAAATTTATTCTATCTACTTATCAGAGAAATGCTTATGTCTTTATGGTCTACTTTTTTTGCTGGTCCTTGTTCTTAACACTGGGGCTTTAATGAATATCTTATAATGTTTTAATTTATTATTTTTTATTTAAAAACATCCTTGGGCAGGTGTTAGGGAACTTCTCAACAGGAAGCTCCCAAACCCAAGCTCTAATTTGGTGAGTAGGCTGTCTGGGCACTTCCTTGCCAGAGAGACAGAGAGCCACAGACAGAAGTCCCCTTCTAAATTCAGTTTATTATATTCCAGGTAGACATCAAGTAAAAATAGGCTACTGAATGTAAGGAAAACCCCAGTGCACACTCAGATAATGAATATATTCCCACTACAGACATCAAGGCCATAGGGCATTGATGGGCCGCCCTGACCTTTGATAAAATCTGTCTGGGAGCTTCCTTGGACCAACAGCTGGTTCCATACCTACTGATGTACCTGACACGCAAGACTACCATAGATGTGATGCAAGCCCAACCAGAACTGACTAGAACTAACTCTAAGATCCCACCCATGACCTTTGCACTATCACTGAGGTCAGAAAGTTCTCAGAAATTCAAGGAAAGTTCAGGAAGCTAGATTTGGATATGGTATCTATTTTGATTCTGATAGTGATAGTTACTTCTAACTCCTGGTATGCATAAACATCCATTAAGGCAAAAAATCACATACAGTTATCTATACTCGAAGGCCACAGCGGAGTTCTGTAGCCTCCTGAGGAAAATAGAACCAAAGACACAACTATGGAGGCTAAGTTTGGTGAGAGCCTGTTTGAGAGCCAGTTTGGTGTAGTGGTTAAGTGTGTGGACTCTTATCTGGGAGAACCAGGTTTGATTCCCCACTCCTCCACTTGCACCTGCTGGAATGGCCTTGGGTTAGCCATAGCTCTGGCAGAAGTTGCCCTTGAAAGGGCAGCTGCTGTGAGAGCCCTCTCAGCCCCACCCACCTTACAGGGTGTCTGTTGTGGGGGGAGAAGATATAGGAAATTGTAAGCTGCTCTGAGTCTCTGATTCAGAGAAAAGAGCGGGATCTAAATCTGCAATTCTTCTTCTAAGTTCTTGCAAAAATTAAAGTAACATATGCTTAGCAGAGGACTCAGGCTCAATACAGGCCCTAATTCCACAACAGAAGGTTCCTGGAGAAGCAGCACAAAAACATTCTAAACCAATAAACATTTCATGTTTCATCAAGACTTGCCCCTACAATGACTTGAAGTTTAATCCCTTTTGTGTTACTATACAAACATCGCAAACCTGTGGTATTCAGACAGATCTCTTAAAAGTATGTTATGCAGTTTTAACACTAAGACCTGCATATATGACAGAGAAATAAAACTTACCATATCAGTGTGCTGTCCTTTGTTCTATCTACAGAGCCACAAGTTTTCACAAGAACCTGCTAGGGAATACATTGCCCTACATTTTTTGCCACTGACTCCCCTTTTAGATTTTAAGACATGAGCATAAGAATGGGGAACATGTTTAAATGGCATTTCAAATCTACTACCAAGCTATTTTACCAAAAGCACCTTTGTCAGGTCAAAACCATATTTAAGAGTTCTCATAAGACTAAACTGTTTCCAGTAAATTCCCAAATTTACCCTATATTCCACTATATGTTGTCATATGTACATTGAACATTCTGCTCAAGTAGCTAACAGCAAGCACAAACAACAAACTACAACACAAGAACACAATCAATTATTGGCTCATCTTCTGGCTCACTACACTATTCAGATTCTGTATATTGATTCACCGTTTGCTACTGTTCTTCTTTCCACACATCATATCTGCAGCAATTAACAGCTACCGATAAATTATATGCCAGGAACAATTAATTTTTCCAATAAGTAACTTTAATCATACTCCAATATGTACTGAACCTTAGATGTCACAGGGGACAAGCCAAACTCATCCTTTTCTACACACAATTCATGCATTAAGCCAACCACTGAGAACAATTTCCTCCTGTTATCAATGCAACTCAATAGTAGCAACAATTTGGATTTAAAATGTTAAAACTGTTTTGCGGAATTGATATGTGTACATACACCCCAACACATCCTCATCAGGATTTTAGGCTCACATAAGATCAGTTTTTGTTTAACACAGCCATTTCTATTAGCAAAAGGAATATGGGAGTTTAATACATGCAAATAATTGATTGCCATTTGCAGAGACAGCTGCTTCATTCAGAAGAAATTCTTCAGCAGAACTTCATGACTTTTTTTTGGCATGCAGAATTTGTCCAAGCACAGCAAGAGAACACACAGGCCTCAGATACTCCTTCAGATTTGTCAGATTTCTATATTATGTCATTCCTGATGGCATAAGACAGTCACTGAAATTATCCCAGTGTGAATCTCCAGATAAGACAGTGAGGTCATGTGAGGTGACATTCAGTAAAATATTGAGACTGCACTGGAAGGAAACAAAAACTATTAAGTAAACTGAAGTATATCACCAAAGCTGACCTCCATTTTTATTCAGGGCACAGTGCCCAGCAACTGTAAACATCCTGCATAGATTAATAATTGCAGGTAGTTTGCGAGCTGTAAATAAATTTCCAAGGAGAAAAGACAAAGATGGTGCTAGCCACTGAACATTCTGGAGTCACTGATTTATATACTGAACACATTAGAATTTATGAATTCGGAATCAGTAGCTCTGAATTATGCCAATTCTTGACTTAATTCACAAGATTGTTCTCTGTGGCATTTTCAAGCAGAAACTGATAAACAACATTAAGCTAGTCCTTCAAAAACAGACACGCAAGACAGAAGCCATCAAGCCATAACAGGAACATTATGACAGTCATCCACCCAATCAGCCTGAACAGACACTAGCAGTTCAAACGCAATAAGAAAATTTTGTTCAAAGCCTCCACTAGTCTAAGATCTATTTATAGTTACCCTGCCTCTCTTCAGTTTGCCAAGGCCCCTCCTCTTTCCCGAGCAAAATCAAACCAAGTTTGAAGGATGGATATAATCTTGGGCTCTGTGTAACAACAACAAAAAAATGGTGATAAGCTCTGCTGCAGACATCCAGTTAGTTCCCCATACCTACCTTAGAAAGGCGACAGGAAGAAAAGAGGAGGATTCTGCCAAAAGTGGGAGCTACATACCCAAGACGATTACCTCTAGCTCTACCACCAGCCCAACGTGATTATCCAGTACTGCTGTGGCGTCAGAGCAATAACTTAAGTGACGCCTGCCCCTCCTGCTGTCAGCGCCAGCCACAATCAATTGGTTGGAAGCCAGAACGAAGTCCAGACACTTCAGAGCTAACCCCGGCCAGCGACAAACGACATCCACGCAGCTTTTCATTCACAGTCGAGTTGAAACGGAACTATTCGATTGGCCTGGCGGAGGAGGGGCCGGGAGGCGGCAAGGCGTCTCTAGGAGTTAGGATCCAAAAATAAAGGTACGCTCCAGTTTCGTAACCGGGAACGTGAGCGCACTGAGAACGCATGATGCCAAAGCACCCGGCTGGTTCCTTTTTCCTTTCCCCGGGAGCAGCCGCGCCGCCTGGAGAGGGCTGCACACGTTTCGCCCTGCGTTGGGCGGATTGCAACATTTACCTCTTTTCCTCCTCTCCCCCCCCCCCGCCTCAATATCCCTTCCCGGGGCCAATCCACGCGCCTTTCCTGCCTGCCGCCCCACAAACTCCCAATCTAGCGAGGTGACAGCAGCCCCGTGGCAAATCCAAGCCACCCCACCTCTCTGGTCAGCCCCGCCAGCCGCCACCCCCTTCCCACCCCGTTCAATGCGGACTGCAGCCACGAGGAAAGAGCAAAGAAGAGACGTGCCTTTCATCCGAGAATAGGAAGAGGCAGGCGAGCGAGCAGGAACCCTCGAGGGGAAGGAAGGGAAGGGCGAAAGAAAAGAGAGAGCTCCGTCCCCGTATCGCCCCTAGGATTTGCCAGAGGGGGCAGGATAATCCCGCAGAGGGCGGGGAGATAATCCAGGGCGGGAGGGAAAAGGATTACCTCCCTCCCCGCCCCCCTCCGGAAAGTATTTTCTCTCACGTTGGAGCTAATCCAGGGAGAGCGAAAGAGGCTGGAGAGAAACGAGGGGCGGAAAGGGCCACAAGTCCCCTGACAAAGGGGGGCGGCGAAAGGAGAACTCCCCCCTGATTGGCTCTCCCCGGAAGATACCTGCGTGAGCCCTGCAGCCAGCCGCCTGCCCGGGGAGCGAGCGGGAGGCCGCCCCTTGCTTCCCCGCCACACTAGCCCGAGCCGCTGGTGGAGGAGCTCTCCGCGCAATAAAGCCCCAGCGCCGTCCCACAGCAAAAAAAGAGAGAGGTTGTGGTGGGGCGGGAAAAGGGGCAAGGCTGGGCTCTGACGCCCCACCAGGCGAGGAGTCCGCGGAGCAACAGGATCTCTCCTCCAGCTCCGCGTGGGGAAGGCGCTGGAGCGATGAAGCTGAGGCAGTTACCGGCAAGCGTTGGCTGACTGGCCCCGTCTTCCTACCGCGCACGCTGCTGCTGCTGCTGCCGCCGCCTCTTTCTTCTCAATGGGCGCTGCTCCGCCTCGACCACATTCGCGGTCTGCGAGGCTCGCAGGAGCGGCGCGCGCGAAGCGCTCTCCCCGCCGCCTCAGCCAAGCTCAGGGGGAAAACCGGAGCCCGCCGTCCTCGTTCCTGCGCGCGCTGCCGCCAGAGCAGGCGCACCAAAGCAGCCCGGCCGTTGGTTAGCCAGCTACTGGGGAGGCCGCCAGCGGGCCGGCTGATCTGGCGGGAGCGCGCTCCAGCCCCGCCTCCCTTCCGGCTAAGCTCCGCCCTCTTTACTCCCCCCCACCTCCGCTCGTCAGAGTCCCGCCTCAGTTTGGAAACTGCGGGCTCGCCCGGCATTCCTATGCAAAGCCAGCGAACACGTGCGCAGTTCCTGCTGTTCCTCCGGCTCCCTGTTTTGCACTTCCAGAACTTGTAATGACAAGGGCAAACCGCGGCAGCTCTTCCACACTTAGTGCACAAGGAGCGACAGATAAAAAGAGTCTCCTTCCTAGTTACCAGAAGCCTCTGCCGAGGAGGGGGGGGGGCGTGTTTGCCTGAACAAAAACAAATTTCGCTTTGCTCTTGGTCAAGCAAACATACCTGCCATTCGTGGACACTGGTCGTCTCAGTCAGGCACTAGGATTAAAATGCTGAAGAAAGTTGTCTGTTGACCTGTGGTGTGGACTTTTTAAAATGCATGGCTGGGGAGGGGGGCGGTGTACATAAAACTTATTTTGTTAATCATGGGGGAAATTATTTTAGAAATCAGGGGATTTGTAGAAAAAGCCCACCAGGAACTCATTTGTAACTTAATTGTATTTTAATCTGCTTTTGTCTCGATTGTATTTTATTGAAATCATGGTTGTCCCATGTCTGTGAGCCGCCCTGAGCCTGCCTTTGGCGGGGGAGGGCGGGATACAAAAATAAATTTACTTTACTTACTTTGCTTATTTGCATATTAGACCACACCCCCTGACACCAATCCAGCCACAACTGTTGCTGCTCACAAAAAGCCCTGCTAGAAATAAAGCAGGTGGAGAACAATGGGATGAACTCCATCTTTGTTCCAAGATCATTTGTTCCCACCCTGTTTTAAAGAGTCAGCATCTAACCGCCTGATCCTCATGAGTAAACAAGTCCATGGGGCTTTTTCCTAAGCAAGTGTGCTTAGGAGTGAAGCATAATGCCCTGGGGAAATGATAGGGTAGCCACAAACAGTACACTATACAAAACATTCACATATCTAATGATAAAGTGGCTGACCCTTGTTGCAGATGATGGAAGTAGCAAAACCAGATCCATTCATAAATGATTTAGAGTTGGGAGTGAGCAGTGAAGTGGCCAAGTTTGCGGATGACACTAAATTGTTCAGGGTGGTGAGAACCAGAGAGGATTGTGAGGAACTCCAAAGGGATCTGTTGAAGCTGGGTGAGTGGGCGTCAACATGGCAGATGCGGTTCAATGTGGCCAAGTGCAAAGTAATGCACATTGGGGCCAAGAATCCCAGCTACAAATACAAGTTGATGGGGTGTGAACTGGCAGAGACTGACCAAGAGAGATCTTGGGGTCATGGTAGATAACTCACTGAAAATGTCAAGACAGTGTGCGTTTACAATAAAAAAAGGCCAACACCATGCTGGGAATTATTAGGAAGGGAATTGAAAACAAATCAGCCAGTATCATAATGCCCCTGTATAAATCAATGGTGCGGTCTCATTTGGAGTACTGTGTGCAGTTCTGGTCGCCGCACCTCAAAAAGGATATTATAGCATTGGAGAAAGTCCAGAAAAGGGCAACTAGAATGATTAAAGGGCTGGAACACTTTCCCTATGAAGAAAGGTTGAAACGCTTGGGACTCTTTAGCTTGGAGAAACGTCGACTGCAGGGTGACATGATAGAGACATGATAGAGATAGACAAGATAATGCATGGGATTGAGAAAGTAGAGAAAGAAGTACTTTTCTCCCTTTCTCACAATACAAGAACTCGTGGGCATTCGATGAAATTGCTGAGCAGACAGGTTAAAACGGATAAAAGGAAGTACTTCTTCACCCAAAGGGTGATTAACATGTGGAATTCACTGCCACAGGAGGTGGTAGCGGCCACAAGCATAGCCACCTTCAAGAGGGGTTTAGATAAAAATATGGAGCAGAGGTCCATCAGTGGCTATTAGCCACAGTGTGTGTGTGTATATGTGTGTGTGTATATATATATATATATATATATATATATATATATATATATATATAAATTTTGCCACTGTGTGACACAGAGTGTTGGACTTGATGGGCCATTGGCCTGATCTAACATTGGCCTGATCTAACATGGCTCCTCTTATGTTCTTATGCCCCACAGACAAAGCAGTACTCTATATAGTAATGGTCTCTCCAAGTATGCACAAAAATACAATTTTTCTAAATTAATACCCCCAAATCTTTTTTAAAAAATGCCTAGTGAAGACTGAATATGCTGCAGCCATATGGAATGTAGATGGCAGCTGAAAATTAAAGTGAGAGACCACGCTGCTCAAGTGCTTGAGAGTGCTATTTGGGGAGACTGGATTTCCAAACTGTTCCCAACTTGGGAACAACCTGTAAGTTTATAATGACCACTAACACTCTGTTTTCCTATTCATTCATTCATTAAAATAAGAGAAACTCATGTAATGGGAACATTGTAAGCATTTGATGCTGTAATGTTGCCCAACCTCACAAGCAGTGTTTTGTAGGCAATAGTGATGCAGCTCACAAAGCAAAGGATGTACTCCCATCACTTTCACTGTCATTTCAAAGGATCTTCTTGGGCAATGCCCAATGGGCATACTTTTTGAATTGTGTAGTGCAGCCACTTAGCGCAGAAAATGTTTTGATCATACTCACTGTGCTCAACTACATTGGATTGCCAATTTCCTAACTGCTGGATTTGTAGCCCTTTTTTGTTATCTGAAAGAAGCATCTGAGAAAAACATTCTGAAACTAACTGTACCATCCTTAACAGGTACACCCATCTAAATTACATCCTTCTAATTCTGCTTAGAATGGCACTATGAATTGTTGTTACAGGCGTCTCCCAAACCAATCCAGCCCCTGACACACAAACCTCTTTTCATTGCTGATTCTACAAAAACTGAGAGGTTTAGAGGTTTTGGGGTGAGTTGTCACTTTGCACAGCACTGGCCAGATTAAGAGTGGTTTGTAAATCTCTTGTGATGCTTTTGGCCTCTGTAGCATTAATCCCTCACTTGGGAAGCAGTGCTGCTCAGGCCAAAAGCAGGCTTGCATACTGTTTCCAAACCTAGTAACTACCCAATCTTGGTAAATGTTGAAGATGCTGTGAATGGGCAGAGGGACCTCTCCCTGGCCCAACCCAATCCAAAAGCAGCATGTGAGGCACTGCTTCCATCTCAGCAGAGGCCTCTCGAGGTACCCTCTCACCTCATGCAGGGAGAGAAGCTTGCCACATGATTCTTAGTTTGAAATGTTGTTTAACGCCATGCTTCTGCCAAAATACAGCATACCAGAAGCTTTCAAAAGTTCATAAAAAAGCGTAACCAACCTAACAAGAAATTTAACAAAAACACTGAATTTCAAAAAAACTGCCCCCCTCCAAAAGTTATAGTAGCAGCAGCAGCAGCAGAACACAATCAGAACCCTAAACCAGTAACATCAAAGCATCCAAGTAGGCAGCCATGTTGGTCTGAAGTAGTAGGACAAAATAGGAGTCAATTGCACCTTTAAGACCAACTTAGTCTTATTCAGAACGTAAGCTTTCATTTGCATGCACACTTCAGACGAGGAAACGACAAGGAAGAAGTGTGCATGCACACGAAAGCTTACGTTCTGAATAAAACTAAGTAGGTCTTAAAGGTGCAATTGATCCTATTTTGTTCTATCAAAGCATCTACTACAAGGTTAAAGATTAGCAGCAGTAATAGAAAGAAGTAACACCCACCCACAAATACAAAAAGATTCAGCACACAGGATAGAATTTGCCTATACTTAGAAACTTGCAAAGACAGCACCAGGGAAATGTGCCTTCGGTGAATTTCCATAAATAGGACACAATCACACAAAAAATAGGTGCCGCAGTGTCTTGTAACCACCCCCCTATTTCCAAAGACTGGGCCACTAAAAGAAGTGCCTATGATGAAGATCAGAATTGATGGGTGGTTTCGTAAGGGACAAGGCAGCCCTGGCCAACCACTGACATGGTCACTAGTAGTTTTCTCAGAAAGGGTCTAAAACCTTAGTATTTGGAGTCACATTGTTCCAGACTTCACTTAGACCAGTGTTTCCCATTTGCAGGGTCGTGACCTGGTACCGGGCCACGGAAGCCTCACTACCGGGTCACAAGAAAGGCCAAAGCTAGCCCCGCCCCCAACAAAGCTAGCCCCACCCTGTCTCTGTGTTGTGCAGAAAGGAGCTGGGCTGCCTGTCTTTCCTTCTCCCCCGCTCCTAGTGTTTGAGAGAAAAGCTGGCATCCATTGACACTTTAGACCCATGAAGTATTCTTCAAGGTATGAGCTTTCATGTGCCTTTTGGGGCAATTTCCCCGGGAGGCCTGGGCAGCAAAGAAGGGTGTGTGTGTTTTTTTCAACTGGGAGGGGCGGAAAATGGGCATTCCAGTAGCTGGGGTTTTTTTTAACCAAATGACCCCTGGGCAGAATTTTTGCTGGCTGGGGTCATCTGATGGTGAGGAAGGCTTTTTTTTCTTTGGCTGCCCCCTTCTTTCTTTGGCAGCCCTGGCCCCACTGGTGGACATTCTGGTGCTTTTTGGGCATTATATGAGGGATTTTGGACTGGATAGTCCACTGGCCTGATCCAACATGGCTCCTCTTATGTTTATGTTCTTTCTTTCCATGTCTTTCTTTTCTTTTCCTTTCCTTCCATTTCATTCTTTCCTTTTCTCTTTCTTTCCTTCCATTTTTGCTGGATGAAACTTTTCTGTTCATCATACTGTTGTTGCAGACATAGGAGCTCTGTCAATGAAAAATTGGCACCCCCAGTTGTAGACAGGTGACCTTCTATGAGATTTCTGTGTGAATGCATGAGAGTAAGAGGTGTGGGGCAGAAAGAGATTATTGGAGATTACTGCGGAATATCTCAACAGCACTGGAAGAGATGGTGCTATGAACTTGGCACCATTTTACCGGTCCTGCTTTTAACAGCTGTCTGACACCAAAATTAAACTACTCCTGTAGATATTAAAAAGGATGAAAGTAGTTCACTGGCTAAGTATCTGCACAACAGGTTGCTTTAAAGGCATGGGAAACACAGCCAGTAAAAAGCTGCAAGCCCCTCATAAATATCTTTTTGTGATAACTGCAGAAAAGCTTGTATGAACTTCATATAACTTGAAATTAATTCATTAATTACAGTACAATATTCTACTACCTTTCACAGCAATTTCCCAGTGTTCCAACCAAAGAAAAGTATGAAAAATAGCTGTTGAAAGATTTTCTTGAAACCAAGCAAGCTTGGTTGTAGCTTGAGGCAAAGTTCCAGTAGTAGCAGCTGAAGGAAGGGCCTACTAAATGTGTCAGCATATTTTGAGGTAGAGCAACTGCCAGGGCCCACTGTGGATGGTACACAGTGCTGGCATTCCTGATGGCAATGGCAACAGCACTCCCAACTGTATACACTGGCCAGTGCTGTTGAGGAAAGGATGTGTAGGTGGTGCAGGCAATTGAACATGGGCATTAGAAGTGCTTGCAAGCTGAAGAAGAATACACAAACGGATAGGTGCATGCAGGTGTGGAGGTGAAAAGAGAGGACTGCCCACTTTCCACCCCCATTTTGGCTCAGCATGAGTTTCAGAGAGATTTTTCTGAAAATGAATTTACTTCTGAAGAAGAGACAAGTTTGGGGGAGTGCCCTGGAAGTGACATCACAGGAAAAAGTGGCGTTTTGGTTCAGTGTGCCTTGGAAGTGACATCACTTGGTCCTTAACACCACAGGAAATGACATAATTCCTGTCTCCTGGCTCCACCCTCAAAGTCTCCTGGCTAAACCCCCAAATTTTAGTGGGCCACGAAGGAGAAGTGTAAAAATAACAGGGACAGGGGAAAGAAAAGTTTGGGAAACCCTGACTTAGACCATTTGGAATTTTCAGGCTACCCCATATCCAGTTTGCGAACTAATACTACTGTACTTGTTATGTTGCTGTGCCCCCTGGAATGGCATGGGAGTCCTGCTGCAACCAGGCAGTGCCAAGTGCCACAATGGAACATCTGGTGTCTTGCTGGGCATTGAAACTGCAGGTCTCACTTGTGGTCTGTGTGGCATGCATCATTACCTTTTGGCATGCCTATGTAACAATTTCGGCATACTATTCCTGTGATGAGGTGTTCCTTTGTGATTGGTGGGTGAACAGCTGAGAGGATGCTGCTCCTCAAATCCCTCTGATGTTTAGCAGTCCCTCTGATGTTTAGGGCTTCAATTGTCTGTGAGAGGTAATGTGAGCATCAAGACAGTACTCATAGATCCATTAGTTTTTGTTCTGCACCATCCTCCCTGGCTGTTATTCTATAAAGAAAAAAAATAGTTATGCATGTTTAGCATGCAATAGCAATAGGTGGATAGCCCAGGCTAGTCTGATCTCATCAGATCTCAGAAGCTAAGCAGGGTTGGCCCTGGTCAGTGTTTGGATGGGAGACCACCAAGGAAGTCCAGGGGTGCTGCACAGAGGCAATGGCAAACTACCTCTGAATGTCTCTTGTCCGGAAAACTATATGGGGTCACCTTGTCAGCTGCTACTTGGCAGCACTTTTCACCAGCAGCAACAGGTGGAGTGGAATGGTTGGGATTCATCAGACAATGCTGTACTTTCCATTGCCCTGAACAATGCATAAGGGAAACATACTTGCATTTGGGACTGGCTGTGTAGCCATTAGCAAACATGATGTAGTGGTTACAGTGCTGGATATGGGAGATCAGGTTCAAATCCCCACACTGCCAAGGAAGCGCATTGGGGCTGTGGTCACACTAGAGGCTTTGTGTGATTTTGCCACACCTCTGTGTGCAGCAGTTTAAATAGTCACAGGAAGGGGTGAGCAGACAGTGCACCCTGAAGTGGCTCCTCCATGCGCCTGTCCTGTGCTCAAACATCCACATTACCAGTGCCTCAGCCACAGAGTGCAGTGTCCAGTGGAGGGAGGGACAGCTATGTATGAGCATATGCACACATGCCTGCCAGGCAAAAAAAACCCACTAAAAAAATGGAAGTGACCATTCACACTCCCCCATCCATTCACAAAAGGAGGGTTCAGACATCAGAAAAAGTGGCATGGAAGCACTGGCATACCAGTCTTTCCCTGGTGTTGGTAAACTCCACTCCCAAAATGGGCTAGACCCAGGTGCTGATGACTGTGGCACAGAAGGCAGATGTTGTGTGTGACCATTCTCTTTACATCCACATATATATAGTTGCGAACTGCTCATGTGACAGATTAAGTGTGGATTATGCTGATGTTAAGTTATGTGACACTGCCAGGATTATTATTTTTTCTTCTATCATAATTTTTCCTGCCATTGCGTTTTGCCAGCACACAGAGATTTAGAAATAATCTTGTCTCACCAAGCAGGCACAAATTGGAGACAGGTTCATGCTGTCAGTTTCCGAAATTAACTATATCATTTTTACCCATTTTTAATACTGATATCCATCAGTTTTCATTACAGAATATTGCAAATTATTTGCGACACCAAATACTCACTAGGTGTAGGAGGCAGAAGAGCCTTTTTATTATTCACTACTTCTATCAATAATTATATCTGTCTTAATAAGACTTCTCTGGAGTAATTAAGTTATGGACTGCCACTATACAAGCTCATTTGCCTTTTCTCCCTTGCATTTCTCTGAGAAAATTTAGCAGCAAATTAGAATTAAAAAGTATATTTGCACTTGCATAGAGCTGAAGCTGACACAAAAAACAATCACAACACAACTAAAGATGCAGAATCAATAGTTAATGGAATAAGTGTGGTTATCCAAGTAGAAAGAGAAGAGCTAACCATCGAGGGGGGGACCACTTTGACATAATATCCATATTCTGGGAAAGAATTTGATCCATCTAAAGAAAACCTAAACTATTAAATATTAAAATTAGATGTTTAGTATTTCTTTTAAAGTGCCAAAAACTTTACAATTACTGCCTTCTATGTATGACCACATTTAAGAACCCATATTTGTTTGTTTGTTTGTTTGTTACATTTACAATGTACCATGCCTTTCTCCCCAGTGGGGAACCAAAGTGCCTTATACCATTATCCTCTCTTCTATTTTATTCTCACAACAACCCTGTGAGGTAGCTTAGGCTGATAGAGTGCAGCTGGGCCAAGGTTACCCAGACAGCTTCCATGGTACACTTGGAATTTGAACCTGGGTCTCCCAGATCCCAATCCAACACTAGCCACTATACTACAATGGCTCTCATAGACAGTTGGCAATGTACTATAAACAAGGGAGTGATGAACACATGAGGCACAAATGAGCCAAATGAAAGCAGCATTGGCAATTCCCATTAAAGTTTTTTAGACTAGTTTCAATTTGTGTATGTGTGTTGTTTTTATATTTGTGTGCTTTTAATGGTTGTTTTGTAAAACTGCTTTTACGTTGTTGTTTACCCAACTTGGATCCTGAGATGCTCAGGAAAAAGGTGGCATATTGATATTTTAAATAAATGAATAAAATATACCTAATATTCTCATATTAATATAACTGGGATTTAAACTAGTGTATCTGTATTGGGATGACACCCATGCTAATATTTACCATGAAGTTATAAAGGGATCCACAGACTCAAAGAGGGGAGGAAGAATAGTGGGATGCAGAGTCACAGAGCTCTGGAAGGGTGAAAGTTCGCCAGAAGAAAACTCATTACATATTTATTTTCATTTGATAGGATGAAGTAGCCCTTCTTCATCTGACAACAAACAAGTTGACTTTCACATGGGGATAGGGGTCAAACGGCAGATTTATATTCTGCCCAGCAACAAAACAAAAATTAAACACTAACATGAACACAACAAAGCTTTTTGTAGATTAAAATGTAAGTGAACTAGGAAAAGTCTTGCTGCGCAGGAAGCCTATAAAAAGGAACCAGACTATTAGGAGGGAACTAGATGTGATGAAAGTGATTTGTGACTAGAATCCCCCACTTTTAAAAAAGTTAATCAGCAGTGTAATGTACTGGGAGACGAGACGTGGTGAAGGCATAGGTCTTTATTGGCTGGTACATCACACGCAACCACGAACACGCGGCCGGGTCCGCTAATATATACATGCCTCCCGGAACATCCCCTTCGCTGGCCAGCCCAATCCTGGCCAGTTAAACTTCCCGCCCTTGGTCAGGATTGGCGGTGGCTTTTCCCGCGCTGCGCACGGCGACCCGAGGGTGGCTCGGGTCGCGCGGCGCTTGCGCTGAGTCCGATACACTACACTCCTCCCCTCCTAGTTTAAACTACATAGTCCTGTAGGTACGCTGGCGTCCTGCGTTCCCGTGTTGATCTCCTCGGGGTTGCCGTTGGTGCGGGGCCCGATCCCAACGTGGGTGGCGCCGTTTCTGGCTGTTGCCGGCCCGGGTCGGGTGCTGGCTCCGGTTCTGGTCCCGCGGCTGCGGGGGCCTCGTACGTGGGTAGCTCCTGTATTGGCGGGGCCCCTTCTGGCGGTTCCGTTGCTGGCGGTTCCCTACTCTCTGCCTCTTCTGCCTCCTCGGGTAGGGTGCGGCGGCGCAGCTGGTCGATGTGCCGTCTCAGCACCTGGCCTCCGGCGGTGGTTACCTCGTATGACCGGGAGCCTGTCACCCTCAGAACCCTTCCCGCCAACCACTCGGGGCCGCTTGCGAAGTTTTTCGCATACACGGGGTCTCCCGGAAAGAATCCTCTCACTGCTTCCCGGACCTCGGGGGACCCGCGGACATCCGGCGCCCGGTCCGGGTGTAGCCTATCTAGACGAGTGGTCAGTTTCCTCCCCATGAGCAGTTCTGCGGGGCTGAAACCGGTTACAGGGTTTGGGGTGATCCTGTTGTGGAACAGGAATGCTGAGAGGCGGTGGTCCCAATCCCCATGTACTATACGGCCAAGGGCCTCTTTGGTGGTCCGCACCATGCGCTCCGCCTGGCCGTTGGTGGCTGGGTGGAATGGGGCGGACCTTATGTGCCTTATGAGGTACCGGTCGGTGAACTCCCGGAATTCCCGGGAGGTGAATGCCGTGCCGTTGTCCGTCACCAGGGTGTCAGGGATCCCGTGTGTGCAGAGGACTCTTCTGAGCGCCCTGACTGCTGCTGCGGTGGAGGTCGAGGCCACCGGGATTACCTCTAGCCATTTTGTATATGCGTCCACAAGTATAAAGAAGATCTGGCCCTGATACGGCCCCGCGAAATCCACATGGAGGCGGGACCACGGCCGCCCGTTCGACTCCCACCTGTGGACCGGGGCGGACGGCGGATTGGGTCTGGACTCCTGGCATGGTTGGCACCTTCTTACCCACCCCTCTATTTCGTCATCCATGCCCGGCCACCACACGTAGCTCCGGGCCAGGGCTTTCATTCTCACGATGCCCGGGTGGGTCTCGTGGAGATCCTCCAATACCTGTCTGCGCAGGGGGGGGGCACCACCACCCGGCTCCCCCAGAGTATGCACCCCTTGTGTGTCGATAGCTCGTCCTTCCTGGACGCGAACGGCCGAAATGCTTCTTCCACCTTGCCCGAGGGCCACCCCCTTCCCACCCAGTCCCTGACCCGTGCGAGGATGCGGTCTCTCCCAGTCGCCCGAGCCACCTCGTCCGCGTGCAGTGGGCGCTCGGGTAGCGACTCAATGAGCATCACCCCATGTGCCGGGGCGGGATCTGGGTCCGTTGTGGGTAGCGGCAGGCGGCTGAGGGCATCTGCGTGACCCATTGCTTTCCCGGGGCGGTGTATCAGTGCGTAAGTGTATGAATTCAGGAACTGGTTCCACCTTAAAACCCTCTGAGACAGAATCTGGGGGGTCTGACGATCAGGGGCTAGGAGGCCGAGGAGCGGCTTGTGGTCAGTGGCGATGGTGAAACGCCTACCGTAGAGGTAGTCGTTGAACTTTTGCACCCCCGCCACGATCGCCAGGGCCTCCTTATCGATCTGGGCGTAGTTCCGCTCGGCAGGGGACAGAGTCCGGGAGTAGTAAGCGATCGGCGCCTCTCTCCCGTCCGGGAGTTGGTGCCCTAAGACCGCTCCTACTCCGTAGGGGGAGGCGTCGCAAGCCAGGATCAGGGGTAGGTTTTCATCGTAGTGATGCAGTACCGCGTTAGAGACCAAGAGGTCTTTCACTGCCTGGAACGCCGCGGCTTGGCGTTTACCCCAGACCCACGCGGCCTGTTTATCTAACAAGCGGTGCAAAGGTTCCGCCACGGCGGCTTTGTGTGGCAGGAATGCATGATAAAAGTTCAATAATCCTAAAAAACTCTGTAGTTCTGCCTTGCTTTTGGGGGCAGGGGCCTGGACTATGGCCCTGGTCTTGTCCGCCGTCGGGTGAATTCCAGCCGCGTCCACGGCGAACCCCAGGAACTCCACTCGCGGAACACCCAACAAACATTTCTCCTTTTTGACTCTCAGCCCCGCCGCTTGGAACCGTCTGAGGACCTCTCGCAGGCGGCAGCTGAACTCTCCTTCGGTGGGGGCGGCGATTAAAACGTCGTCAAAGAAGGGTTGAACTCCGGGGATCCCTTTCAAGAGAGAGTCCATTATGCTCTGGAATATTCCCAGAGCTACACTGACCCCGAACTGCAGCCGTTTAACCCTGAACGCGCCCCTGTGGGTCACGATCGTCTGCGCCTCCGCTGTCTTAGCGTCGACCGGCAGTTGCTGGTATGCTTGTGCTAAGTCCAGCTTTCCAAAAACCCTCGCCCCGGCTAGTGCTGCTAGGACGTGGCTAACCACCGGGACTGGGTAGGGGTTGTCTTGCAGCGCCTTATTGATCGTGCACTTGTAGTCAGCGCAGATCCTAACCTCCCCGTTGGGTTTGACTGGCGTTACTATGGGGGTCTCCCATTCCGCATACGTTACAGGTTCTAGGACGCCCTGGGCTGTTAGGCGGTCCAGTTCTGCCTCTATTTTAGGCTTAAGGGCGAACGGGACGCGCCTCGCTTTAAGCCTTATGGGCCTGACCATGGGGTCTATCGGTAAGGTGATGGGCGGACCCTTGTAGCTCCCCAAGGACCCGTCGAAGACCTCGGGGAACTCCCGGCAGACCCCGTCGAAATTGCTGGCCTGCAAGTGGTCCACCCCCACCAGCTGGATCCCCAGTGGATTGAACCACGCCAACCCGAGAAGTGTGGTCAGTTGGCGCTTGACCACTAGGATGTCTAGGGGCCCCCTAAAACCCCCTCTTTCTACATGCACCCGGGCCCACCCCACGATGTGTACTGGGTTCTTCTGAAAGTCCCTCAGTACGAAGTCCGCTGGCCTCGTTTGGATGCGGCGGCGGGGACATAGTTTCTTGAGGGTTTCCTCCGAAATGATAGAGATGGAGGAACCCGAGTCTACTTCCATGATGCAGGGGGCGCCCTCGATTAGGACCGACATTTTGACCTTGTCTGGGGCCGAGAAAGGCAAGTTCAATACCTGCAGACTGGTGGATGCCGTCGTGTGTGTGTCCAGGGAGTCGTGATGCGCTGACGGTTGGCGGCGGCTGTTCTTGGCCCGGCAAGCCCGGGCGATGTGGCCTGTCTTTCCGCAGCTGCGGCAGTCCAGGTTGCGGTACGGGCAGTCCCGTCGCTCGTGGGGGTCGCCGCAGCTGGCGCACCTGGAACCGGTGGTGGCGGTGGCCCTCTCCGTCGCTCGTTGTCTCGCGGGGGCCCGTGTGTCCGTTCTCTGAGGCCTCCGGAGCTGAAACGCTTCTTCCTCTGCTCGGTCTTCCAGCTCTGTTTCTCCTTGGTGGACTGCTTCGCCGCGTGGCTGGCCGAACGCCTTGGTGGCCCTCTCGAACGCCGTCGCCTCGTTGAAGGCTTGTTGTAGCGTGAGCTCCTCCTTAGCGAAGAGCTTCTGCTGCAGTCGTTCGTCTCGGAGGCCCCAGACGAAACGGTCCCTCAGGGCTTCGTCCCTTTTGTCAAAATTGCAGTTCCCGGCGATCTGCCGAAGGGCCGCCAGGTAGACCGCCGCTGTCTCCCCCGACTTTTGGTCCCTCTTGTGGAAGAGGAATCGGCGGGCGACGATGGACGGTTGGGGCGAAAAGTGGCCCGTGAGGAGTCTCACGACTTCCCGGTAGGTCCTCTCGGTCAGCTTAGCTGGAGCGGAGAGGCCTCTTGCGATCTCGAAAGTTTCTTCTCCACAGACGCTCAGCAGGACGTCTCTCTTCCTGTCGTCATCTTCGATCAGGTTCGCCCGCAGGTAGCACTCGACCCTTTCTGTGTAGGTCTCCCATCTCTCGGGGTGCTCCGGGTTGAATTCCGCAAGATGGCCCGTCGTTACCGTAGAGTTCGCCATGGTGGCGGCGGGCTGTGCGATCCTGCGGTCTCACGCCTTCCTCGTCTCCGGCCCGGTCAGGTTCCCCTCGGGGCGGCCGGACCTATCTAGATCCCACCTTCGTCGCCAGTGTAATGTACTGGGAGACGAGACGTGGTGAAGGCATAGGTCTTTATTGGCTGGTAACATCACACACAACCACGAACACGCGGCCGGGTCCGCTAATATATACATGCCTCCCGGAACATCCCCTTCGCTGGCCAGCCCAATCCTGGCCAGTTAAACTTCCCGCCCTTGGTCAGGATTGGCGGTGGCTTTTCCCGCGCTGCGCACGGCGACCCGAGGGTGGCTCGGGTCGCGCGGCGCTTGCGCTGAGTCCGATACACTACAAGCAGCTTCCACACAACTGCTCTAAAGATTAAGGTACAGTCACTGGGAAAGGAAACGTCTATGCCTCTGCTTCTATAAAGTTGCAGTTAGCATTGCAGGAGGAAAAAGACAGGTACAATGTGTGTATGCCTTTTTCCTCCTGTTGCATTAATTAAAACTTGAGGGATATTTAAATTGTGGAAGAGGCACAGTAAGGAAGGGTTAAACATTCCCTGCCCAATAACTCTGCCCCCCAGCCTTCAAAGCAGCAGTGAAGATGTTAATTAACGGTTTAAAAAAACACACCAGAGATCTTAATCACAGGTCTTTCATGTCAGATCAACTTTGGTTTTACAGGCCTGTGACAATTACTTGAATTACAGTAGCAACCACAGAGCCATGATTAATACTTTGAGCAAAATTGTAACTCCATTCAAGTCTACAGGAAAACGTCCAGACCTCCACAGCAGCAGGATAACCAAAGGACATAGTACAAACATAAGAAAAGTAATTATGCCCTTGCAGAATGGGCAATTATATTTTCCTTTACAATATCTTTTGCAAAACCAAGTAACTATCACTTTTATTTACAATTTTCAAAGACTCTTAAAAGGAAGTTGTTTAAGACCTTTGCCACAAAGCGAAATAATTTCCATTATAAAATGCATGTTTCACTTCAGAACCCAGATTTCCATCTTTATAAATTGTACTGGTTTCCCTCTACCTCCACACTTTTATTTAATGTTTTGCTTTCTATTGAATTCTATTTAATTCTTGTACTATTATGCCCAAGAAACTCATTTGAGACATGAATCCTATGTTTATAGGGATCTGCATTTTGGATGTTAACTGATTTTTATTATTTATTTTATTCAGTGCTTTTTTTGTAGCATATTAGGCCACACACCCCTGATATAGCCAATCCCCTGAGAGCTTAGTACAGAGCCTACTGTAAGCTCCAGGAAGACTGGCTACATTGGGGTGTGTGGCCTAATATGCAAAGGAGTTCCTGCTACAAAAAAAGCCTATTTATTAGACTTTATCCCACCCTTCCTGCAAATGGGCTCAGGGTGGGTTACCACCAATATTCCCTCTAAGGTGATTTAGTGTGAGCTAGCTCATAGTTTTTTAGCCTCCAGCTCACACATTTTTGTCCTAGCTCAGGAAAAATGTCCCCAGAGCAAACTAATTTATGCAGCAGCTCACAACTTTAATGCCAGTAGCTCACCAAGCAGAATTTTTGCTCACAAAACTCTACAGCTTAGAGGTAGTATTGGTTACAACATTAATCATAAGACATAAAACAATTTAAAAACAACTCTAACAGATGGTGTTCAGATCCTTTCATACTGTATCACTAGTGTCTCTGAACTAAAAACTTACATTTGATAATATAGTTATTACAACCAATATGACTGGGGGAAATATTAAGTAGTGATATTAAGGTATTTTCATATGTGGCTCTCATTCTGTCACTTGATTGTTTCCTTAGGGCTCACAAATGTCCAATGGAAGAGAAGAGAGTGATAGAGCAGATATGTAACTGACAGGGTCAGTCACCATTCCACAAAAAATCTCAGGCCTTACCACCAAAAAATGGATCTGTCTTTCCAAAGTTCTTCCAGTTACATCGCTGGCTCACCAACTCAGGGATAGCTTTGACTCTACATCTGAAAAAGTTCCTATTTGCTTGAGGTTTTCAGCTTGGCAGAGAAACAAGTATTTTGCTTCTCCTTCATGGCTCATAAGCTGTAGTGCTGGGTGGGGAGAGCTACTGGCAAATGCTCTACTTCTCTCTCCTCTGTGATTGAAAACTCTGTCATGAGATAAAGGGTGTTTTTACATTCAGTTTGATCCAGAGTTTTAGAGTCTTCAAATCGCCTGCCACTGTTACGCTTTCATTATTTTCCTTTTACATTTAAGCATTTCAATTTTGGGTGGGGTGTCTCTGATCAGAGGGCAGCCGGAATACCAGTGCTTAGTTAAATGTATACGATTGCTTGGAAATCGTGTCAACACTGCAAAAACAATACAAATTTAAATTACTAGATGAGGCAAGCAATGATATGTAAAAATTTCAAGTGCTGTCAGTTCTCATGCAAATTACTGCACCTTGTGGTGGCTTTTGGAGGAGACTTTTAAAATGCGTGAAAACTTCTACAAAACAAGTTTGAAATGCCTGTAGAGAAAAGACCGGATCAAAACTAGTGTTGAGAAAAACGTTGCAGCAGCAGCTCCAAAACTCACCTCACCAAAACAAATGTAGATGTTTCAGGCAGCAACGATGCAAAACAGTTGTGAGAACGTTAGGTAATGTAAAAGGTGAGTTTCCAATGTGGTGATAGTCACAAACTGTCAGTGTAAAAACACCCAAAGAGACGCAAGCATTTTGCTTCCACCCTTGGAGGGAGTACAGAAGGAAAATGCTACACTTCTTCCATCCAAATGCCAAGCAGCATGTACTATTTTTCCTTGATAATGCAGCTCCATCAGTAACACAGAGGACAACACCGAGAGACTGAATTTGGGCCAGTCAGACCCTTAAACTAACCTACCTCAAAGGGATGTTGTGAGAATAAAATGGAGGACAAGACAATGATGCGTACTGTAAGGAAAAACCCCCTTACAGAACATCGTAGTCACCAGCCAGGTTGCCAGAGCACCTGGAGAAGTTTTTATTTTATTTTATTTTATTTTTATTTTATTTATATCCCGCCCTACCCCACCGAAGCGGGCTCAGGGCGGCTTACAATACAGAGATTCTAACAACAGTAACTCACACATGTCTGGCCAGAGAGTGTGAGTTTGCCTAACCAGGCATGGAAGGGACTTGTACAGTACTAGCAGCCACAACGCTACTATAGCATCCGAAACCGCTGAAAGAGTGCTAACCAAGAGAACAGATGGTTTCCCGTCGCTCCGTGTGACGTCCATCTTAGCCGTGAAGCGGGAGAAGTTGCACTGCCAGGAACTATCCAGGCACGCGGTTTTCAGCACTGACCATGGAATCCACCGTGGGAGGCTAACACCACACGCAGCTATCTTCCTACCATGCCAGACTCCATTCCAGCAAAGCGAACGGCTCACGTACTCACCAGATGTCACCTTTACATACGGCTTATCCCGGGCGTAGACAACTGTCCAACCGCCACAGTCTTTGTCCAATGGAAGTCTAGACAAAGACTGGTGCCAATAGAAGATTGAGGAAAGATTGAAGAAAGACCATCTCCAACCTGAACCAAGTGTCTTTGTGTAGACTGGGTGTTACCTTAGGCAGCAATTTGGCCATCTATGGTCACCATTGCAGCTAAGTTCAACCACTCCACCCCAGTAGTTTCACCCTTTCTTTCCCTTGACAGCCACCCTGGAGCATCCCACCTTGGCCCATTGTTACCTGGAGGTCCAATCAGATAACTAGTGCCAAGACCTTATTGGCCAGGAGCAGGCAGCCAATTAGGTGTCCTCTTCAAACCAGCCATTGGCTACCGCACAAGTCCAGCCCTTATGGTCTCTGCGGAGCCTCCCCTTTTTCTGAGGTCATGCACCAGCTGACCACTTTCCTCCTCCCTTGTACCTCCCATCCCCTTATAACCTGTGGTCTAGCTACCCACAGATGTACCTCTAGCAGTATCCCAATTCCGCTGTCTAAATCCATACCCAATTCTGAGGCCTAGTTTCGGGTCCCCTCTCCCTCATCCTCGCTCGTCGCCATTGCAGCCTTCCTTGAAGACTATGATCAGTAATTATCACCCTGTTTGTCTACCCATGTGTTTCTCTATGTCTCTCTCTAATTTTCTTAGGACTATATGTATGATTTTATGAGTATTTTATCTTGTGTGTGAGATCTATATTTTCTAGAATAAATTCAAATTGCTTTTACTTAATTAGTGTCCTTGGCATATTTGAGCAATAGTATCTGGACGTGGAGCTTGTATACATAGACTCTGATCCTTTTTAAAGTCAAATGCCCACCTGTCAATTCCCCAACCTCAGTTTTGAGGGCATTTCAGCTTACAATACCATCTCAAACTCATTGAAAAAGGCAGAAATCGGATAAAGATATACTACTAAATAAATACAGTGGCCCAGCAAAGCATTGCCATACTCAGTTTTTTAAAAAACAAACAAACAAGCATACTCATGTACTTCTGGCCTTAGGGAAAGGAGGCAAAAATCCTCCGATCAGTGCCCTAAAGCAGACAGAAAGAGTGGGTAATGACTCTGCAAGCTGTGACCTCATTCATTTTCTCCATGTAGCCTGATACAAAATCACACCAAATGTAGTATTTTTTTAAAAAGAAACAAGAAAACAAAATATTTTAAAAGTATATGCACACCTCTGCAAGAATTATAGCATTATCGGACATCTCAGTTGGATGTTTTACAAATCCCTGCTTCTTAAACAAAAAAATGAAAATGTCTATTCCACATTTAGAAGGAATATAGTGGATAGCACAGTCGAAAGAACTGGTGTACTACTGACATGTATGATCAACACTGAATTAACAGCTATTTAAAAGTGAACATCACAAAACATGCTAGTGGATTAAAAATTGCGAGTAATGGCAGCAGGGAATGGGATGATTATGACTAATGGGTATTTTCCAATGCAATTCTATGCGGAACAACTCCAGAGTAACTATGCAGTAACTGTGTAAGTCTGCAGATTCAAGTGGGCAGCCGTGTTGGTCTGAAGCAGTAGAACAAAGAAGGACCAAGTCGCACCTTTAAGACCAATGGTTTTATTCAGAATGTAAGCTTTTGTGTGCCTGATTCCCTGTCTGATGAAGTGTGCTTAGAGCTTTGTTGGTCTTAAAGGTGCAACTTGACTCTTACTTTGTGTAAATTTGTAGTCAGTCTTTGTAATGACACCCAAAAACATTTTTCAAGGGCAGCTCAAATAAAACCCCACAATTTTTCTTAAAGGGCAATTCAGAGAAATCACACAAGGACACCTTGCTATAATCCAAAGCAAAATCTGAATTAAAGTCAAACAATGTGAGCTTTGGCCAGTTGGCAACAAAAATGTCTAAACACAGAACCCTGTGCCTATACCAAAGAAAGCTTTCATAAATCCTATTTAGGAATTCAAAACCATGTACTGTTTCTTCTCTTTGGGTGTGTTGCACAGATAGTGCCGTGTAAACACTAGAATGGTATTTTATTCACCACTGAATAGTCCGTGCCAAGGCCTGTTGCAAATATAAGTGGCTTTGTTTTCCGCACTGGCTCAAAGATTGTGCTTTACATTTTGATAGGCCTCCTGCCAGCTGTCATGCCTCACATGTCAGGGAACACAGAATTAAGGTTCTTCTTACATTAAGGCCTTGGAACTTTGGTCTGATTCAGGCAGTTATATGGCATTTCTCTTCTGGTACAAAGCCCAGGGTCATGCGCTTTTTAATCTTCAGAAAACTTTTTGTTTCTAGGTAAGAAGTGTTTCTAGATATGACAGATATTAATTTGAGCCAGGACTTAGCCCTAAAATCTACGTTAAGTGATTTTTTTTTAAAAAAATGAGAATTTTATTAACATTTTATCTTGTAGTATTAAATGCATGTTAATTAACACTTTTATAAGAGTTGCAAAATTCTGCCTTGCTTAAGAAAACAAAGGGCACTTTCATGAACACTGAATAATGCCGTTTCAGTCCACTTTTAATGCATGTTAGTGATTGTCTGCAAATATTTTTTGCTGTTTCACACAGTAAAATGCATTTGCAAAATGAATTGAGGAAATGGGCATTGCATACAAACGAGGGTTGCCAGCCTCCAAATGGGACCTGGAGATCTCCCACCTTTACAACTGCTCTCCAGCTGGCAGAGATCCACTCCCCTGGAGAAAATGGCTGCTTTGAAGGGTGGACTCTATGGCATTGTATGAAACTGAAGCCCCTCCCCTCCCCAAACCCTGCCCTCTCCTGGCTTCACCCCCAAAATCTCCAGGTAGTTTCCAATACAGACATGACAATCCTAGTACAAACTTACAGAATATATTTACATATAAATGTAAATACTTATCACTGGACCTTGGGGCTGAGGTGGGGGCAAACAGATCCTGTTTGTAATAGCTGTAGAAAAGGAGTGGGGATTTCAGATAAGAGAATCACTGGATTAAGCTGTTGTGGCATGCTAGGAATAATTTCAAATAAAAGATATGTATCTTTTTTGCATTAGAATAGAATCACAGGATGATGGTCCCTTTTTTGAAAAAGGATTTCAAACCCATTGTGACTACTAGCTAAGTTAATATGAACATGATGTCCTCTATTTATGAGTCCTTATTTTGTTATTTTTATTTCTAATTAAAATAATTTAATTTGTTCCCCTGGCTATGAAGGAAGAATGTATTCCTTTCATTACGGAATACACATCAAGACTAAGGGATAAAGTTAGGGTTATCAGCTGGTTCCTCTGGCTGTCCCTTTCATATCAGTTTGATCTGCAGCAATTATCAGGTGGCTTTATTTAGCCCCATACTATAAAAAGCTTTAACTGCTAATTAAGTCTCTAGTAAAAGGACAGGACATTTTTATCTGGGCTATATGGCAACCTAAGTAAGGCAGTCATATTGCACAGCTTGCAAATGGCAGGAGCAGTGGCGTGGGGGGGGGCGGGTCGCCCCAGGTCTGGGGGGCCCCTTGGCAATGCCAAGGGGCCCCTCAGAAGCCGGCTGCACTCGCCGCCTTCCCCGCCCGCGCGCGGGGCCCGGCGGCGGTGGCGGAGGCCGGAGAAGCGGCGGAGAGGCCGGCGCTGGTCGCTGGAGGGCCTCCAGCGACCAGTACCGGCCTCTCCGACGCTTCCCCGGCTCCGCAACCGCCGCAGGGCCCCGCGCGCGGGCCTCCAGTGCAGGCGGAGGCCGGGGAGGGCGTCGGAGAAGCCGGCGCTGGTCGCTGGAGGCCCTCCAGCGGCTTCGCCGCCGGACTCGCCGCCGCCCAGGAAGCAGGTAAGGAGGGCAGGCAGGGAGGGAGGGTGCCGAAAGCGGGGGGGCAGCTGGTGGGAGGGGGCGGCCTTCCTTCCTTCCTTCCCTCCTTCCCTCCTCCCTTCCTTCCTTCCTTCCTCCCTCCTTCCTCCCTCCCTCCTTCCTTTCTTCCTTCCTTCCCTCCTTCCCTCCCTCCCTCCTCCCTCCCTTCCCTCCTCCCTCCTTCCTTCCTTTCTTCCTTCCTTCCCTCCTTCCCTCCCTCCCTCCTCCCTTCCCTCCCTCCCTCCTTCCTCCCTCCCCCTTCCTTTCTTCCTTCCTCCCTCCTTCCCTCCCTCCCTCCTCCCTTCCTTCCCTCCCTCCTTCCTTCCTTCCCTCCCTCCTTCCTTCCTTCCTTCCCTCCCTCCCTCCTTCCTTCCTTTCTTCCTTCCCTCCCTCCCTCCTTCCTTCCTCCCTCCCTCCTTCCCTCCCTCCCTCCCTCCTTCCTTTCTTCCTTCCTTCCCTCCTTCCCTCCCTCCCTCCTCCCTTCCTTCCCTCCCTCCTTCCTTTCTTCCTTCCTCCCTCCCTCCTTCCCTCCTTCCTTCCCTCCCTCCCTCCTTCCTTCCCTCCTTTCTTCCTTCCCTCCGCCCTTCCTTCCCTCCCTCCTTTCTTCCTTTCTTCCTTCCTTCCTTCCCTCCTCCCTTCCTTCCCTCCCTCCCTCCTCCTCCTTCCTTCCTCCTTCCTTCCTTCCTTCCTTCCTTCCTTCCTTCCTTCCTTCCTTCCTTCCCTCCCTCCTCCCTTCCTCCCTCCCTCCCTCCCTTCCTTCCTTCCTTCCTTCCTTCCTTCCTTCCTTCCTTCCTTCCTTCCTTCCTTCCTTCCTTCCTTCCTTCCGGGGCTCTCAAATATCCGATGTTCATGTCTTGCGGCTCTCAAACATCTGACCTTTATTCTGTGTTGCTCTTTTGTTAAGCAACTCTGGCCACCCCTGGAGTAGACAATACTGACTTTGGTGGACCCAAGCACTGATTCAGTGTAAGGGAGCTTTGTGTTTGTGTCTTCTGGTGCAATTTTGATCTCAGATCCTGTATTTACTTCATCAGTATATGGGATAAGGCACTTTCTCAACTGTGCTGCATAATGCAGCCTATTTATTTTGTCCTGTTTGCTCTGTTGGCTCTATCTGCCACCTTCATCACTGTTCTTTTGAGGGGTTATAGAGTGTTTTGAGCCCGTCCCTGTGGCTGAAGCAGCCTGTCGGTCACTTCCGGGTTCCTGTCCTGCATCTTGACCTGTGTTATTAGTGACAGGCTGCTTCGGTGGGTCGCTGCGCCGCCCCCCTGGGTCCCACAATGATGGGACCGATGCCACAGGGACGGGCTCGAAACACTCTATAACCCCTCAAAAGAACAGCAGTCTAGCTCGCTTCCCCCGAGCCCTGCCGCCATAAGCCTCAAGGGAGCTCATTTTGCGGCATCTCCCGGCGGGAGGGTGGCACCCGCACGGGACACATATCAAATGAAAGAGGGGGCGCAGGGCTATCAGAAACAGCCGGCAGAGGGAGTCGGGAGCCCACCCCACTGGGGGATCCGCACCCCGAAAGTGATGAAGGTGGCGCAGATAGAGCCAACAGAGCAAACAGGACAAAATAAATAGGCTGCATTATGCAGCACAGTTGAGAAAGTGCCTTATCCCATATACTGATGAAGTATATACAGGATTTGAGAACAAAATTGTTTCCGGCGGTAATATTTGGGGGATTTTTGGGGACGTCACAGGAAGTGCTGTGAAGTCACTTCCTGTTTCCGGCAGTGGCATTTGGGGGAAGTGATGCCACAGGAAGTGATGTCACTTCCTGCTTCCGGCAGGTGGTGCGGGGGGGGGGAATGATGTCACAGGAAGTGATGTCACTTCCCGTTTCCGGCAGGTGGCGCGGGGGAAAATGATGTCACAGGAAGTGATGTCACTTCCTGTTTCCGGCAGTGGCATGACGTCACCGGAAGTGGCGTCACTTCCTGTTTCCGGCGGCGTGCACACACGTAGGGGGGCCCACATAAATCTTGGGCCCCGGGCCCCGAAAGCCCTAGCTACGCCCCTGGGCAGGAGTCAAGGAGTAAAGCTGGTCAGACAGGGTTGAGTAGCTCAACCTAGACCAAAGGTCAGGTAGCTGGAGGAGCAGAAATGGGTAATAGCTCCATAGAGCACAGCAGAAGCAAAATCAGAACCATAGCAGAGGTTAGGGTCCATGCAGGGCTGCCCCAGGGTTTGCAAAGGTATAGTCAGGGTCAGGAACAGAGTCAAAATCCCTAGATCAGCCTGACACAAAGACAAAGGGTCAAAAGGGGCTGTGTCTCAGTAGTAGAGCATCTGCTTGGCATGCAGAAGGTCCCAGGTTTAATCCCCACATCTTCAGTTAAAAGCCTAGGCAGTAGGTGATGTGAAAGACCGCACCTACAATCCTGAAGAACCACTGCCATCTGATTAGACAGGCAATACTGACTTGGATGGACTAATGGTCTGATGCAGTAGTAGAACGCTGCTTCATGTGTTCAAAAAGCATGTAGGTGCCAATCAGATCCCTCAGATTACTAACAATTTCATAAAATGGATGTTTTAGATTGGGTTATACCACCAGGGCAAATTTTATTGGTCACAATCAGTTGGTCTCAGATGACATCACTGGCCCTCCTGCCAGTGTGTAGACTCCCTGCTGCCTGCTGGCCATCTTGAGGGTGGTGTTGATATAAGAAACTGAGTATGCAGTTTTCTCGTAACACAGACAAACTTTGGCCATGTACTCAGCAAAGTCACGGAGTCTCTGAGTTCCAGTTCTACAGTGTCCAACAGTGACCTATTGTTCCAAATGTGGCCTATTTGCCATGTATCTGCTACTTTCATGCTTTTTTTGCATTGCACATACAAAGGAATTGTCAAGAACCTAGGTAACAGCCATACATGACTAGTGGGCTACAGTTGGGGGCACAAGATGTACTTGCCTAGTGTAAGGCTCCTAGGTAGCACACATGATTTCTAGAGGCCCAAATGCTGGCCAGCTTCTGTCCTTCAGTCAATGTACAATCCATTTTGGATCAGCTGAATATCCATTTGTTTGTCAAAAGCAGAACAAAATTAGAGTACAGTGGCATCTTTAAGACCAACAAAGTTTTATTCAAGAGATGAGCTTTTGTGTGCATGCACACTTCCTCAAATACACAGAGATGGAGTGTGCATGCACACGAAAGCTCATACCTTGAATAAAATTTGGTTGGCCTTAAAGGTGCCACTGGACTCTAATTTTGTATTATTGCTTCAGACCAACATGGCTGCCCACTTGGATTTGTTAAAAGTAAATATTCTAAAATAAACATGTAAAGCTCAATATGCAAATAAACTTACTTTTCATTTTTAGATGTAAAGCATAATTGTAATTTTCCATACAAACCATTTTGTATCAGCTATGTGTAGTTCACGTGATAATATGTGTTATACACACAAGCCTCATGAGATAACAAGTTATGGTGAATAATTGCATGGAGGGAGATCATTGAGAGCACGTCCACTTGACCTGTTCTGACCCCTGAAAATGTGTCTTACCTTCTCTATAGCTCTGAAGTTGGGAATGAAACCAGCAGGTGCAATCCTGTTATCTTCCATATGTATGTTCTTTATTAATTACGGTTTTCACAGGGCTGCAGGTTAGACTCACAACCGCTACATACCCCTCCCCCAACTGTTACATACAATGAAATAGATATATATGTGAACACAGGAATCTGGCAGTTTTATACTATAATGATTCATAGAATATGCTTCTGCTTGTGACATGCACTTTATCGTATTCTAGAACAGGCCACTGTCCAGTGGCAGAAATGAATGGAACTGAAGACTGTGCCCCATTAGTAGTCTTTGTGTCTATATTCTATATTGTCTATATTCACTGATATAAAACAGATTATTTTATCTTGTAGTATCAAATGCATATTAATTAATGCTTTTTAAAAACAAAAAACAGAAACAAAAACTAGAGTTTTGTTAGGTTGTTAAATGTTCTCAGATTATTTTGTTAGAAATGTCAAAAATGGTTCCAGATTATTAGAGCAAGCTGTCACTAAATCTTTTTAATGCTCCACTTTCATTGTTCAGCTTTTTTATTCTACTTTCCTTTAAAAAAAAATGATCCTGCTCTTTCCCCTGTCATGGGTGATTTTTAAAATGCATTTTACCAACTACAGGGCAACCTTTCAACCTTTGCATGAAAAATAAAATATAAATTGTGGGAGGCGTTTAAAGCTTAAAGGTTTGATTCTTTTTCAAATTATAAAGGTAAAAGTTAAAAGCTGCAGAATCAAGGTAGGGGAATATTTTCTGAAAGCCACAGCTGACCTAGTGCCTTCAAAAGGAAAGACAAAGGTCTTTTTAAAATGAAGACTGCCAGTGGCTTCCTAACTGTGATTCATCTATCGTGACGCCAGGTCTGATTTTCATTCTCATTACAGACAAACCCACATACATCTAAAGAATTAAACATTTAATTTTGCTTTCCCTAAGAAACTGGAAGACAAAAGCAGTATTATGGTGGTGGAAAATACTATTAAGACACAATTGACTTATGAAGACCCCAAGAGAGTTTTCAAAGCAAGAGATGTGCAGCGGTGGTTTGCCATTGTCTGCCTTTGCAGAACAACCATAGCCTTACTCAGTGGTCTCCCATCCAAATACAAACCAGGGCTACCTCTGTCTGGCCTCTGAGATCTAAGATTGGGCTTCCCTAGGTCATCCAGGTCATCTCATTATAAGGAACACAAAAGCTGTTCTAGGTAACTGAGAACCAGTGTGTTGTAGTGGTCAAACTGCTGGTTAGGAGACCACTTCTCTAGTTAGCCACACAAGCATACTACAATGGGTGACTTTCAGTCACATGCTCTGTCTTATCCCAACTTACCTCATAGGGTTGTTGTGAGAACAAAGAAGAACCATGAACGTTGTCTTGAGTTCTTTGAGAGGAAAGCTCCACTGACCTCTCCTTCTTGGAAAGTTTCAGTCCCCCAGAGAGGTTCCCCTTTCCCACAAAGCCTCAATGTGAGAAAGAAGGGGATTAAAAGGAGCCCTAACTTCTTTTTACTCTGTTTCTCCTCCTTGAAGCTCAGGAGCAAGAGTACGGTGCCTCCTCCTTGCCCTTTTCTCACTTAGTTTTAAACCCAACCTCATAGACTGCCCTGGCTCTTGCAATGCCTTCCTTTCTGAGAACCTTCCCCCACAAGAAATCAGGAGTGACTATCTTGAGTCCCCATCTGTGGCCAGCATAGGCCAGTTCTTTTCCCATCCCTGGGTTGCTGGCCAGCTAAGCAGTGTGCAGGAGTCTTCAAGGGGCCTGATCTCCATGCCACCAAATCAGCTGGGTGGCTGGGCAAACTGTGAGGTTGAACTTTATGACCTGTGAGGTCATAAAGGCTCCTGGGATGACAGCTGTTCAGCCAGACCTCATCTCTGCCCTTCCCTGGACTCACAGCTTATGCCTGTTATGCCAGAAGTTCCTGCACCACAACAAGATCCTTGAACATATGATGAGTTGCAAAAAATGCAAGGGACAGTTAATGCTGATAAAAACTCACCTCTCTAGCATCTTTGCACCTAAATTATTTCCAAACACTTTGCAGCAAGTTCAAGTTCTGCAGAAAGGTACAGTTTATGCCAACATTAGGTATATCTATATTGGAGAGAGAAGTCAAGATATTTAATATACATTTCAAATATATCAAATGGAAATCTGCATACCCTTTGCAATTATTAATGTTTTTATATTCCTTGATATTTTGTAACCAATGCTTTGATTTTTTTTGAAAAGAATTTCTAAATTTTATTGTGTTCTTTCTTTCTTACCACCACCACCCCCCCCCCCAAAAAAAACTTGCTTCTGGGCTCCATTGCTGAACTCTAAGATTTGACAAACTTTCTAATATTTCCCTCCACAACAAATGGAGAAATAACCAAAATGTATAAAGCAGATAGTTGGAAATCTTCATCATGCCAGTGTGGCCACAAAGGAAAAAGTAATTTTAAAAGTATGATGGGTGTAAGGTTTTCTTATGACAATTATAATTCAAGAAGCATTTTAAGATAGATGCTGAGCTGATATAATTTAGTACATCTTCCAGTGATGTCAGGGGTGTATGGCATATGCAAATGAGTTGTGCTAAAAAGCTCTGGCACTTCTTTTTCTACAAAATGACCCTGATGAAAGTTAAGGAACAGAAGAGTTTGTGGAGGAAATTCTTGTGGCTCTGTTCTGTTCCTAGAACACCTGTAAACTGCCATCTTTAATAACACAACCTCACTTACACAGAGTAAATGGGGATGGGGGCTCATACCCTGTTCCACTCACATGCTGCCAGCATTTATTCATTATTCATTATTAGGGATGGGCACAGACCCGAACCCGAACTAAAATCTGGCCTGTTCGAAAGTCATGTGTTTGGACCAGGAAGTCTCCGAACATTCTGCACAGTTTGGAAACTCTTGTGCACTCTTGGCAAAGAAACTCCATCCATGGATTTTCGTGCTGAAAAGTGGGTATGAGTGGGATATTTCCAATCATCGAGGGACCAATAGTGATAGTCTGAAGATGACAGGCAAGTCTGATTTCTAATAATAGGCATTGATCTGACTTCTTCAGGATGGGGGGGGGATGTATATAATCACTGGAGGTGCATTCCTGTCCTCTGTTTGCCTCTGGTTTTTGCAAGTCTTGTTTTTCTTGTGTGTGAAAGAATATCCTTTGTGGGGGGTGGAATTACTGGGGTGGATGGAGAAACCTGTTGAATCTCCTGGCCACGATACAAACTGCCAGAGTAAAAGCATCACCTCTCTCTTTTTTCTCCTTTCCTTGCATTCAGAGCTACATTTCTTCCCCCTCCTTTTTTTTCTTTCTGTGAGGAGTGGGAAACATGGATAGATTTTTTTCATTTAAAACATGTTTTTGATTTGATTTGATTTGGGGGTGGACTGTTCACTTTTGTGGGTTCTGAAAACTGCCCTTTTCTCTGCATGCTGGCTGTGGGGTCCCCTTTCTGCTCCTCCAAAAAGCACCCCATTTCTTCCTGCATAGCTTGAGTCTCTGCCTGGGGGGTATCCTCTCCCACTCAGGCATCCAAACTACCTACAGATTTCTGGGGCGCTTGGCTAACTGCCCTCTTCCCTGGCTGTGGGGTACCCTTGCTGCTCCTCCCCCCAAAAAATCCTTTCTTCTCTGCCACATAGTCCCACACATTCCCTTAGCTAGTCCACCAGTGTCCCCTCCCACAGCTGTGCAGTGAGTCCCAGTTGCCAGGCTTGGTTGTCCCTGTCACCTTCCCAGGTAAGATAAAAGGCTTGGCCCCAATCAGTCATCATGTCACCAGGGCTAGGTGGCTGGTCCCAGGAAGACACAGCCACCTGCAGCCATGTGGGTGCTCCCTGGAGAAGTCCTCTGGGAGTCTGATGCCTGTAGCTTAACCAGGTCCGCATTGTAGTGTCTCAAACTGATGCTGGGCAACTCCCCCAAAAACAGTTTCCTGGAGGCACCTTGCTTGGTGGTCTGCTACTTGGATCCCCCCAAATCTGACATGCATGCAATATGTGGGCCATGTGGAGGGTCACCCCAGGAAGCAATTGTGTGCGTTGAAAGGCCTCTAGCTCACCCAGGTCAGTTTTTGTCACTTCTGAACCAGCAGAGGTGACATCCCATTGAAAAGTATTGCAGTGAATGACATTTTTTAGTGGTCTGTAACTCAGCCCCCCCCCCCCCCCACCGAAGTCCAAACTTGGTTGGTACATTATGGAGAGTGATCTGGAGACAACCTGCCATTTTGGAGCTCCAAAATCTTGGGGGGGGGGGGGCGGGTTTAAAAAACGGACCAGTTTGTGAACTGGTTCGCGAACCAGGCTGTGGTTCAGTTTGCGAACCGGTCTGGGAACTGGTCCGGTTCCGTTCGTTAACCGAACCAGCATTTTCTGGTCTGTGCCCATTCCTATTCATTATATACACACACATGCATGCACACACCAAGATATTAACTTATGTGCATGTTTCTTTCCCTTAGACACACAGCCCATTGAGTTAAACAAAATAAGTTAACTTTTATTTATAGTATTAACATGACACTGAAGAAAGGAAGGTAGAAGTTACAGCACTTCATTTCCACTGAACGTTTGAACTGTGGTCCTGTTACTGCAACTGGGATCCTTTGGTTACAAGTTGACAATTTTCAGTCCACTAGAAGTAACTCCCAACCATTGTTCTTAACTAGATCCAAATAGGCAGCCGTGTTGGTCTGAAGTAGTAGAACAAAATAGGAGTCGATTGCACCTTTAAGACCAGCTTAGTTTTATTCAGAACGTAAACTTTCATGTGCATGCACACTTCTTCCGACTTCTTCATTGTTCTTAACTGTTGTTTTCCACTGTTCTTAACTGCTGTTTTCCAACTCTCCCCTCCCCCAACATTACTTGAGCTCTCATTGGTCACTCATAGGGAAAGGAAGAACCTACCCTGTCCATCATAGGGTCACACTCCAATTCCTGTTCTAAATGCAAAAGGAACTGACATGGAAGTAGTACTGCAGCATTTAACACCATCTGAATGGTCTCAAGGGTGCCTCCATGCAAGGAAGGCACTGTGGACAGTGCAGAATCGGCCTGCCTATTTTTCCACCACACCCCAAATGTATGTTAAAAGAATCTGGTTGCATAAGCTCCAGAAAGTGTAAGCTTAAAAATAACAAATGCCATGCATGCCATTCATATTAAATATGCTTGCAGTGGACAACTGCTACGACAGATAAAAATTAGTATTTACCATAGTAAAACCATGCTTGCATATTCTACTTCTGGAATTCTGATGAATTTTTGGGGAATATAGAAGAAACTATAGTTTTGTGCCTTCAAGACTCAGTGCAATGGGGTCAGTAGCTCACCATCTTAACAACTAGGGATGGACACAGAACACGAAAATGGTGGTTCATTTCATCATTTGTTGGTTTGCCTGATTCAGTAGTTTGGTTCATTTTGAGGTCAGACGCACATAAACTGATGAGATGGGTATGGATGAAAGCCAGATGCATGTCGGATTTTAGGCGGTTGTCCAAACATCAGCATCTGGCAATAGTCGTTGGCTCATTTGTGTCCCGAACTGCCACGACTGATATGCGGACTTTTTTGATAGTGCATTAAATCCGGAATAAGAATGCTTCCGATGACTCCCGAGCATACTTTCTATGTTTGAACGCTCCATTGTAGCCGACTCGTCGCATGCGCACATCTGCTTCCTTGCAAGAGCCCACTCCAAATGATATCATTGCACCAGCAATTGTTGACTCAGCCTTCCAACCTTCCAAGGTTGGTAAAATATGCACCCAGCTTGCTGGGGCGGAAAGTATAGATGACTGGGGAAAGCAATGGAAACCACCCCATAAAAGATCTGCCATGAAAACTTTGTGAAAGCAGCGTCACCCCAGAGTCGAAAACGACTGGTGCTTGCACAGGGGACCTTTCCTAAATGGGGGGGGGGGAGGCAAATTGCCCACCTTTGCTGTCTCCCTGCCAGGGGAGGAAGATGACCCACCTTTGCCGTCTCCCCGCCAGGCGGAGAGACAACAAAGAGAGTTGCCGCGCTCCCCCCCCATTTAAAAACCACGTTGGGGTGTTTAAATGGAGGGGAGAGGAAGATCACCCACCTTTGCTGTCTCCCCGCCAGGCGGAGAGACAGCAAAGAGAGTTGCCATGCTCCTCTCCCCATTTAAACACCACAGCGGGGTATTTAAAGGGGGGAGGAAGATCCCCCACCTTTGCTGTCTCCCCGCCAGGTGGAGAGACAGCAAAGAGAGTTGCTGTGCTCCCCCCCATTTAAACACCACGTCGGGGTGTTTAAATGGAGGGGGGAGGAAGATCACCCACCTTTGCTGTGTCCCCGCCAGGCGGAGAGACAGCAAAGAGAGTTGCCGTGCTCCACCCCCATTTAAACACCACGGTGGGGTGATTAAATGGGGGGGGAGGAAGATCACCCACCTTTGCTGTCTCACTGCCAGGTGGAGAGACAGCAAAGAGAGCTCCTGGGCTTCCCCTTCCTTTCTGGGTGTTTAAATGGGGGGGGGGCAGATCGCCCACCTTTTCTGGCACCTTTAAAAAGATTTCTGTTGTAATTTTTTCAAATTCTATTCCATTTCCTTATTTAACAAATGTCTCATTTGTGTTTGCAATATTGTAATCTCCCTTATAATTTTCTTTTTCCCTGGCCTTTTTCTTAATTCACCTTTTTTCTTAATTTCATTTTGAATGTCCAAAATCTGTTTATCTTTTGCTCTCTTATCTTTATTTTTCAGTGTTATTAATATTCCTCTCATTACTGCTTTATAAGCATCCCACACCATCTGAAATTCTATATCTTCTTTATCATTTATTTGGAAGAAAACTTTAGTTTCATTTTCTAGAGATGTCATTATTTCTTTATTCTGTAGTAAATCTTCATTTATTCTCCAGCTTCTCGACTTTTTAGACAATTTTGTAATCCACATTATTGGGTTATGATCAGCTCCTATTTTAGGTAAAATCTCTATCTTCTTAGTTATAAGTCCCAAGTCTTTGGTACCCCACAACATGACGATTCTAGAAAAAGAATTATGTCTGGCTGAAAAAAGGTATAGTCCCATACTTCAGGATTGAACTTCCTCCATAAATCCTCCAAATTTTCTTGTTTAACCAGCTCAAAAAATGATTTTGGCAATTTCCCTTCTTTATCATTTTTTTCTTCCCAGATCTATCAAGTATATTCTGAATTATTCCATTAAAAAACCCCATCAACAAAATTTGCTCATAAGTCACTTCATCAAGATGTAAATGTCCTTTGCACCATTTGGAGCATAAAGTCCCACCAACAAAGTTTTTTTAGCAATTTCCACTGTGATGTAACTTCCATCTTTATCTTTAAAAACCAATTTCGAATCTAATTCTTTTTTAATATAAAAAATGACTCCTCTCTTCTTCTGTTCAGCCAATGTATAAAATTCTAGTCCCAATTGCTTATTCCATAAAAATTTATAATCCTTTTGTCTAATATGCACTTCTTGTAAGCAAACTATATTACAATTTTGTTTTTTTTTAATCCAATGAAATGTTGACCTTCTTTTTTGTGGTGAATTTAGTCCATTTACATTCCAAGATATTAATTTGTAATCCATCATGGTGCAAATTCTTTATTTCCTCCATAAAATCTATGCAGTCCCTGTGTATTTGTAATTGTAATCCTTTTCCCTTGAAGCTCAAAGCTCAGACCTTCAGGTATTATCCATCTGTATCTCATTCCATTGTCACATAACTTTTCTGTCAGTTTTTTGTATGCATTCCTGTCATTTAACACTTGTCTTGGCAACTCTTTCATAATTCTTATCCTGCTGCCTCCCACTATCAATGTTTTTTCAAAAATTTTGTTCATGATTTTTCCCACCATTTCTTTTGTCATAAATCTTATGACCACATCTCTTGGCAGATTATTCTTTTTTGCATAGAGTGAGTTCACCCTATACATATAATCATACATATTTCTATTTCCTTCAGGATCTTCCTCCAAAAATTCTGCAATTATTTCTATTATGTATTCTTTCAAATCAGATTCTTCATCTTCTGGTACATCTCTCAGACGAATCTGTGTCTCCATCAACTTGCAGTAATGCATTATCACCTTTTCTTGTAATTTTAATAAGGTGGAATCATGTGTTTTCACTCTCTCTTCCACCTCCTGTACTTTTTTTGTTATTACTACAGTCTCATTTCTGAGATTCTCTATCTCTTTTTTTAATTCTTGTTTTGAGTCCTCAATAACTTTTCTTATTTCTTTTTTAGAGGCAGTTATCATTTCTTTTACCCCCTTCCTTATCCTGGCTTCCATTTGATCTAATTGGGCTTGCATTTTCTCCATCGAACCAGACCTAGTACGAATTTGCTTCGAATCTGACATATAAAAAAGATTGATAATTTTTATCTCACCAAATTAAATTTGACCATCAAGTTTAAAAGAGTGAAGCTTGCCCTTTCCAATGAACCCAATTTCGCCGTCCTCTTAAAGTTTTTCTTTTCCCCAAAATGGCGGATGCAACTTTTGCTTCACTTTAAAAATGTTCTTTCTTTTCCCTTAATTCAATTCAAATTTTCTTCACCACTGTCCAATAGTCCTTATTTTAAAATTACCAACTCAATTAACTCCACCAATTTTTAATGTCCCAATCACTTTAAAAACATTGTTAAAACTTTGTCCTCCCAACAATGGCTGCCAATGTTTCTCTCTGATATTATAATCCTAGAGTAGGCTGTTTGCTTTTCTTGCTTCCTTCTTCCTCTGGTACTTCCTGCTTTTCCTGCCACCAAGTCTCGTTTCGCTGATAGAGAAATCTCGCGATGTCTGACATACTTCCTGTGTAGACTGTGAGTGCTGCAGATCTATGACGATGGGGCTACTTCCTCAACCGCAGATAGACAAAACAATAAATTCCTTTTTCCTTTTAGCACTGTCTTTTAAATTTACAAAGTTCAAATTTAGCCCCTTTTCTTTTCCTCCTTTCAGGCTTCCATTAAATCCAACTCCCACCTTTTAATTTTGTTTTGTTTAGCTTTATTTAGTCCCGGAGTGAAAAGATAGCGATGATACCTTTTTTTGTAGTTTATCCAAATCGACACCAGTTTTTTGTAGATTAGATGTTTAAAATTGTAAAAGAAGACTCGGATCCTGTCGAGCTTAAGTCAAATAAAGGACTCTGGAAACTTCTGTAGATGATGAATATGCAACTTCTCTCTGGAGATCCCTCAAAGCTTCAAAGGAGCCCCCTCCAGAACTCCCTTTCAGCCAAGGTAAGTCTCCTCAAAGTATCTGTGCATATCTTGGACAATTCTCTAGCTGAGAAAAGTAGGCAGAAGCCATTAGTTTGCCTTCTACTACCCCGAACAGAAGTGCCAGCCTGCCCCCGTTAAGGAAAGCAGCTCAGCTCGCCATTTTCCAATCCCGGAAGTCGAATGAGGATCATTCTTGACCCTCTCATTCCTTTTGCCCTTCTTCCCAGTCAACTGTCAGTTCTTAACTGCCACTCCTAACTGCCACTCTCAACTGAAGAATTCCCTTTGGATATCTGTCACTCTAGGTTCTCAGTCTGGGCTACAGCAGTAACCATTTACTGTGTGTCACTACAGTAAATGATGCTATGCTACCACAGCTTCCCTGATGGCAACTCAAGACTCTGAGGCAAGTCCAAGAAAGACCATAAATGGAAGAAGAATGAATATAACCAAGCTAACATTAAGACATTTTGACAATTTGTTAAAGTTGTTACCAGATACGGAAGCAGCAGCATGGTAGTCTTGAGAATCAAAAGAAATTTGGCTTATTCAGGAACATGTTGTTCTCTGAACTATTAGTTTATGGTTTTATCTACAAAAATGGATCAGGGCAATGGCCTTAGTTGCTGTTGGAAAACAGTGACCATTCAGGAGTAAGACCATTCACAAGTAACTATAAAAAGCCCCGTGGCTCAGAGTGGTAAGCTGCAGTACTGCTGTCCAAGCTCTGCTCACAACCTGAGTTTGTTCCTGGTGGAAGCTAGGTTCAGGTAGCTGTCTCAAGGTTGACTCAGCCTTCCATCATTTTGAGATCAGTAAATGAGTACCCAGCTTGCTGGGGGTAAAGTGTAGACAACTGGGAAAAGCAAGGACAAACCATCCCATATCAAAAAGATTGCCAAGAAAATGTTGTGATGTGATGTCACCTCACAGGTCAGTAATGACTCGGTGCTTGCACAGGGGACTACCTTTATAAAGAACTTTGGCCAATTTAAAAATAATCTTTTAGATAGAAAGCCTTAATTCAGTTGGAAACAGCTTCTGGTGCAGCCTCTTTAACTGTTCTTTGCTAATTGCTATAATAAGTTGACAAGAACATTTAAATCACAGAATTGTTAATTAAAGTTTAGCCCATTTTTTCCTCTTATGAGATAAAATGTATGTTCTCCTTTCATCTCATTATATTTAATTCATATTTCTTGTTAGATTTAATAGTGACTCACAGGAACTTCTATTTTGTCACAATCATGTATTTCTTTTGCCTTGGGATATTGTTTCTGTAACTAATTATCCCACTGATAATTTCACTTTGATTTGTAACTTTTACGGCTCAGTAAAGCTGCCAAATTGGGGGGGGGGGGCGAATATGACCCAGAACACATTACATGCTGGAAAATGGACATATACATTAAATACAGAAGCAAGAATGTTATGGGTGGCCCATAATAGCGTCCAAACAACGAGTGGTGCAATCATTACAGCTATTCTTTGTAACACTGATTTCTGAATGGCATTTAGTGCTGAATCTGGAATGGATGACTATAGAGACAACTGATTCCCATCAGAGAGGAAGGGGAGGTGATTGTAAACTGCATTGGTAGAGAAAAGTGGAGTATAAAAATCTACTTTTCATCTTCCTCCTCTTCTTCTATGTTTGTGCAATTAGTAATTCATATAGATGGGGGAATTTTAAGATCAGTAATAGGAGCAAATGGATAATTCCATCTGTTGAAGGAAAGCTGTAGTTTGGTAGAGCATACCCAACAGCATTTTCTTACTTTTAATTTTTGAGTCACCTAAACATACTACTTTATACTGTGGTGTCAGTATAAGTCAGGGTTTGTTAGTTTGTTTGCAAGGATTGTACACATGTTTTTTCCAACTGAGAGGGAAAAAAATTACACTGGCATTGGGCACAGCAAGATGGATGGGGTATGTGTGTGTCTCAAATGAAAATTCAGCTCCAGGTCCTCTCAGAGTCTTTAAAAGAACTGGGAACAGCTTTATAGCAATTTGTATTTGGAACAGGAAGGAGAGAAAGTACTTGGATGTTGGTCCATTTTGCATGCTGGTGTAAAGGCCTTCTTTGCACCGCCGGGCTGCCTCCTGAATACACAAGAGGCTTTCTCAGCAGAGATGCTATATTCACGCAGGTAGGAAGGAAAATGAAGAACTTTCATTGTTGCTCCCTTAAAAACCTGCCAATTTAATTACATGGCCACAGAACAGAGAGAACAACGTGCAGTGAATGATATAAGCCCATTGCAGCCTAACCTGGCTTATCCAGGATCTATGGGAAGGCAAGAAAGCAAACTGTGCATTTTACAAAGTATTTACATCAATGCTGTAAAAAAAAGTTAAGGAAATAAGGTATGATAAGAGAGTGTGTTTGAAAGGAAGCAAGAGAGAAATGAGACTAACACCCAGATTTTAAAGAGGGAGAGAGATCATCATTTATCCATTGTAAAGCTTAGCAGGGTATCAAACAGTCAACAACATTATAACATTCATGTTTTCAAGCATCTATACATCTAATTCTCAACAATCCCTTCTGCCCATGTATACTTATTTCTGCAAAGAGAGGGCACATTCTCCCCCAACAGGTTTTTTTTACAGACTCAGGGGACTCTATGGGTTTGCAAGAAAAAAAAATACATTGAAGGGTTTAAATTCACCCCAAAATATAAAGTGTTATCTGCACATGCATAGACAACGCAACTTGCCATTAAGGGCCTGGCTGCTGCTCCTGTGGAGCTATTCCAGGCCCAGCTGCAGGGGTGGAGAACATTGAGCACCACTCTAGGCTTAGCTGCAGCAGCAGAGAATACTGGGAGCTGCTTAGGGTTGCCAAGTCCAATTCAAGAAATATCTGGGGACTTTGGGGGTGGAGCCAGGAGACATTGGGGGGGGTGGAGCCAGGAACAAGGGTGTGACAAGCATAATTGAACTCCAAGGGAGTTCTGGCCATCACATTTAAAGGGGCAGCACACCTTTTCAAATGCCTTTCTTCCATAGGAAATAAAGGATAGGGGCACCATATTTCGGGGCTCATAGAATTGGACCCCCTGGTCCAATCGTTTTGAAACTTGGAGGGTATTTTGGGGAGAGGCACTAGATGCTATACTAAAAATCTGGTGCCTCTACTTCAAAAAATAGCCCCCCAGAGCCCCCAATACCCACTGATCAATTCCCCATTATTCCCTATGGGAATTGTTCTCCATAGGGAATAATAGAGTGCCCAGTAGACATTTCCCTCCCCCCTCACACTTTCTAAAGCGGGGGGGGGGGCTCCAAACCAGGGAATCTCCTGCCCCCTCCCTCTCTCTCACACACAAATACTTACTGGGTCTTGTTCCTGCAGAACTTTACTGGCTCTGAAAACGAAAGCAAAAGAAAGAGAGGGGCCATTCTCTGAGGAAACTGTTACTGATCCTTTCCCATGAAGGCCTTCCTGTTCCCTACTTCCTGCTCAGCCTTAAAGGCACACATTTTAAAAACTGTTTGCATGTTTCTAAACCTGCAGGAGCTCTAAATCTACAGAATGACTGTGGGGGCAGGGCTTCCCCGCCGGCCAGCTGGCTGGGGGCGGGGAGAAGCCTGTCAAAACAGGGGATCCCCCGCTGGGACCTGGGGATTGGGAAGCCTAGAGCTGTTCCAGGCTTGGCTGTGGCAGTGGGGAATGATGGGAGAGGCTCCAGGCCCAGCTGCAGCAGTGTGGAACACCAGTAAAGACTCCAGGCACAACTGTGACTGTGGAGAACATCAGGAGAGATTCCAAATCTGGCCACAGCAGACACCAGGAGCTGCTCCGGACCCGGCCACCATGGGGAGCTGCTGCAGGCTTGGAGTTATTTCCAGGCACAGCCAGTGCTGGTCCAGGTATAATGTACCACGCGGAGAGACGAGCGTAGGGCAACATGCTTTATTCAGGGTACATTACAAGATGGAGAGGGAGAACACGCGGGCCGGGCCCCGCTTATATACAGCGCCGGAACTATTCCTCCTACTGGCCAGTCCAATGCTGGCCAGCCATTTTCCCGCCACCGATGGTGATTGGCGGATGCTCAGCGCCCTGCGCGGAGTCGCCGGGGTGTCCCCCGTCGCCTCCGCGGCTCGTGCGGACTAACGCTTCTTCGTTGTTGCGTTATAACGAAATGGTTTCTGTTATAATGAAATGGTTGCTACCGCAATACACTACACTCCTCCCCCCTTAGTTGCTGCACATAATCTTGGAGATAGGCGGGAGGCCGGCGCTCCCGTGTTGAACGCCGTGGGGTTGCTTGTGGTGGCTGGGTGACTTCAGCTTCCGGGGTTCCTCCGGAGGTTGGAGCGTCACTGGGCGGCAGGGCTGGTTCCGGGGGTTGATTCTCCTCTGCCGGCGGGGGAAACCCCGCGGCCGGTGCAGCGGTCGTGGGTGGCTCCCGGGTCCCTGCTTCTTCTTCCGCTTCCGTGGGTCTCTCCGGTAGGGTCCGGGGGCGCATCTGGTCGATGTGCCGGTGCAGGACCTGGCCCCCCTCGGTGGACACCTCGTAGTGGCGGGATCCCACGACCCGAAGTACCCGCCCCCCTAGCCACTCAGGCCCCGTGGCGTAGTTGCGGGCGAATACTGGATCCCCCGTGAAGAACCCCCTAGCCGCATCTCTGACCTCTGGAGACCCTCGCCCGTCAGAGGCTCGGTCGGGGTGCAGCCGGTCCAACCTTGTTGTGAGCTTGCGCCCCATGAGGAGCTCTGCTGGGCTGACCCCGGTGACTGGGTTTGGGATGACCCTGTTGTCGAAGAGGAACGCGGCTAATCTGTGGTCCCAATCGCCCTGCACGATTCGGCCCAGGGCCTCTTTGGTCGTCCGGACCATCCGCTCCGCCTGGCCGTTGGTGGCCGGGTGGAAGGGGGCAGACCTTATGTGTCTTATGAGGTACCTCTGGAGGAACGCCTGGAAGTCCCCCGAGGTGAAGGCTGCCCCGTTATCCGAGACTATAGTGTCTGGGATGCCGTGGGTGCACAGGACCCTGCGCAGGGCTCGGATAGCGGCTGCGGAAGAGGTGGACCCCACAGGAATGACCTCTAGCCATTTTGTGTATGCGTCTACTATAATTATGAAGATCTGGCCCTGGAATGGCCCCGCGAAGTCTATGTGGAGCCTGGACCAAGGTTTCCTTGTGGTTTCCCACCGTGTGACCGGGGCGCTGGGTGGGTCCGGCCGTGACTCCTGACAGGCGCTGCATCTCCGGACCCAGTTCTCTATCTCCCCGTCCATCCCAGGCCACCAAACATAGCTCCTAGCCAGGGCCTTCATCCTAACTATGCCGGGGTGTGTTTCATGGAGTGATTCCAGGACCCGCTTCCGTAGGGGGGGGGGACTACCACCCGGCTCCCCCATAGCAGGCACCCCTTGTGGGCTGCTAGTTCCTCCCTTCTCATTTTATGGGGCTTGAACTCTTCCCCCATGTTCCCTTCCGGCCACCCCCTCACCACCCAGTCGAGAACCCTTGCCAGAGTCCTGTCTTTCCCGGTGGCTTTGGCAACGTCTGCGGCGTGGAGTGGCTGGTCCGGGAGTGACTCGATCGACATGACATGGTGTGCTGGGGCAGAATCGGGGCCCGTGTCCGGGAGCAGCAAGCGGCTGAGAGCGTCAGCATGGCCCATCGCTTTGCCCGCTCTGTGTACCAAGGTGTATGTGTAGGAGTTGAGGAATTGATTCCACCTCAACACCCTTTGGGACAGGATTTGGGGTGGCGGTCCGGGGCCAGCAGACCCAAAAGTGGTTTGTGGTCTGTGGCGATTGTGAACCATCGCCCATACAGATAATCGTTGAATTTGTGAACCCCCGCTACGATGGCCAGAGCCTCCTTGTCTATTTGAGCGTAATTACGCTCCGCCGATGTGAGGGTGCGGGAGTAGTAAGCAACCAGAACCTCCCGGCCGTCAGGTAGTTGGTGCCCCAGGACTGCGCCCACCCCGTAATGCGATGTGTCGCAGGCCAGGACCACCGGTAGGCGCTCATCGAAGTGATGCAGCACTGCATTGGAGACCAGAACGTCCTTCACTGCCTGGAAGGCGGCGGCTTGTCGCTTGCCCCACACCCAAGGAGCTTTTTTGTCCAGTAGGCGGTGTAGGGGTTCAGCGATGGCCGCTTTGTGGGGTATGAATGTGTGATAGAAATTGAGCACCCCCAAGAAGCTCTGTAGCTCTGCTTTACACGTGGGAGCCGGGGCTTGCACGATGGCCCGGGTTTTTTCCTCAGTCGGGTGGATGCCCTCCGCGTCCACAGCAAAGCCCAGGAACTCCACCCGCAGCACTCCCAGCAAGCATTTCTCCCTCTTCACTTTTAGTCCAGCAGTTTGAAAACGACATAGCACCCTCCGGAGGCGGTTGCTGAACTCTGCGGGGTCCGGGGCGGCGATTAAAACGTCGTCGAAAAAGGGCTGGACTCCGGGGATCCCTTTGAGGAGACCCTCCATTATACTCTGGAAAATCCCCGGAGCCACACTGACCCCAAACTGTAGCCTCCGCACCCTGAAGGCTCCCCTGTGGGTCACTATAGTCTGGGCCTCTGCTGTTTTGGTGTCCACCGGGAGCTGTTGGTAGGCTTGTGCCAAGTCCAACTTCCCGAAAATCTTTGACCCCGCCAGGGCTGCCAGAACGTGGCTGACTATGGGCACTGGGTAGGGGTTATCCTGGAGTGCCTTATTTATTGTGCACTTGTAGTCTGCACATATCCGCACCTCCCCATTCGGTTTGACCGGAGTCACTATGGGGGTCTCCCACATGGCATAATCGACCGGCTCCAGGCCCCTTGAGCCGTGAGGCGGTCCAGTTCTGCCTCGATTTTGGGCTTTAAGGCGAAGGGGACCCTCCTCGCCTTGAGCCGGATCGGCCTGACCCTTGGGTCGAGCGGTAGGGAGATGGCCGGGCCCTTATAGCTACCCAGCGTCCCGTCAAATACCTCGGAGAACTCTCTGCACACTTCCCTGAACCCTCCGGCTGAGACCGTCTGCGCTACCCCCTCTATGCGGATTCCCAAGGGGCCGAACCATGCGAGGCCCAACAGGGTGGTAAGCGGTCGCTTGACCATTAGGATGTCCAGCGGGCCCCTGAAGGACCCCCGCTCTACTTGTACCTTGGCCCACCCCGCGATTTGTACCGGGTTTTTCTGAAAGTCCCGTAAAATAAAATCGGCCGGCCGCAGCGGTACCCTCTGACAGGGGCACAGCTTCCTCAGGGTCTCCTCCGCGATTATGGAGATGGAGGAGCCTGAGTCCACCTCCATGAGGCACGGGGCTCCTTCTAGGAGGACCGCCATCTGGATCTTGTTGGGGGTGGTAAAGGGCAAGTTCAGTACCTGGAGGAGTGTAGTGGAGGCCGTGGAGTGGGACTCGGCAGCCTCGTGGTGCGTGGTTGGCCTCTGGCGGTTGGACTTGGCTCGGCAAGCCCATGCTAGGTGGCCGGTCTTCCCGCAGCTTCTGCAGTCCCAGGTCCGGTACAGGCAGTCCCGTCTGTCGTGGGGGTTGCCGCAGCTGGCGTATTTCGTTCGTTCGTTAGTGCGTTGGTTCGCTCGCTCACTCGTTCGGGGGCGCTGTGGAGCTCGGCTGGTTGGTCCTGTGGTGTGGCGCATCTGGAACGCTTCCCCCTCGTCCTGGTGGTTGGGGTCCAGCTCCTTGTGGTGGGTGGCCTCGGTCTTTGCCCTGGGAAAGGTCCGGGTGGTCCTCTCGAACGCCACAGCTTCGCTGAAGGCGCCCTGGAGGGTGAGCTCTTCCTTCGCGAAGAGCTTTTGCTGGAGCCTCTCGTCGCGGAGGCCCCAGGCAAACCGATCGGCCAGGGTCTCTTCCAGGTTCGGGAAGTTGCAATTCCCGGCGATCTGTCGTAGGGCGGCCAGGTAGTCCGCGGCCGACTCTCCCTGGGCCTGGTCCCTCTTGTGGAAGAGGAACCGACGGGCCACCCTCGACGGCTGTGGCAGGAAATGTCCCGTGAGGAGGCGGACTACCTCTACGTAGGTCTTCTCCGTGAGGCGGGCGGGGGCCAAGAGACCCTTTGCGATCTTGAAGGTGGCGGCCCCGCAGACGCTCAGGAGAACGTCCCTCTTCATGCTGTCCTCGGTTATGCGATTCGCCCTCAGGTAGCAATCAACCCTTTCCGAATAGGACTCCCATCCTTCTGGATTGGCGGGGTTGAATGCTTCGATGTGACCGGTGTTCCCGCTTGAGCTGGTCATGGTGGCGGTAGCGGCGGCGGTCGTAGCAATGTAACGATGTAGCGCTCGGTTGCCCTTGAGTCTCCACGGTAGCCCGGTTGTCTGAAGGGCTAGGATCCCACCTTCGTCGCCACTATAATGTACCACGCGGAGAGACGAGCGTAGGGCAACATGCTTTATTCAGGGTACATTACAAGATGGAGAGGGAGAACACGCGGGCCGGGCCCCACTTATATACAGCGCCGGAACTATTCCTCCTACTGGCCAGTCCAATGCTAGCCAGCCATTTTCCCACCACTGATGGTGATTGGCGGATGCTCCACGCCCTGCGCGGAGTCGCCAGGGTGTCCCCCGTCGCCTCCGCGGCTCGCGCGGACTAACGCTTCTTCGTTGTTGCGTTATAACGAAATGGTTTTGTTATAATGAAATGGTTGCTACTGCAATACACTACACCAGGCTTGGAGCTACTCCTTGGCACAGCTAGTGCTGCTCCAGACTTGGAGCTACCCCCAGACACAGCCAGTGCTGCCGGGTAGGGGCAAAGGGGAGGGGAAGAAGGGGTGGTTGGCTTAGGAGGAGAGAGAGAAAGGAGAATATGGGGTATTGGCTTGGAGGAGAGAGAATGAAGGGGTATTGGCTTGGAAGAGAGAGAAAGAGAGTGGGTTGGGGCAGAGAGAGAGAGTGACTGACTTAGAGGAGGGTTGGAAAGAAAAAGAAGGCAGGGTTGGGTTGGCTTGGAGAGAGAAAGAAAGGAAAAGATGGGGAGGAGAGGGAAAGAAACAAAGGTGAAGGAGTGCCCCCTGCCAGCAAGTTTCTCGCTTATATTATATTTTTATGTTATTTATAGTCCACCTTGGGATGTGAAATGGTATGGTATAGCCAAACCTCTTCAGATCTCAGACTCTAAACATGGTTGATACTTGGATGGGAGGCCACTAAAGAAACTTCTGTAGAGGAAGGCAACTGGCAAACCATTTCTGTTCTTCACTTGCCTTGTATGTATAGTCCACCTTTCTCACTAAGACCCAAGGTAGATTACACAATATGAGTCAATCAATAGAATGAGACATCTAAAAAGCAGTGTGATAGGGCTAGGATTGCAGAAATTTGAAACAAAGCATAAGCTGAACATGACTTATCAAACCATGTAGAAAATGGTATTGCATAAGAAGAAATACAATGCAGTGAGGGACAGCAAGATAAGACATACAGCAACAAATATACTATACACAGTTGTACAGGCCACAGTTCCATTTTCTTTATTAAAGCATTTTCCTATTATAAAAATGCCTTTGCTGAGCAATCTGTTTTACTTAGTTTGCAGAATGCCAGAAGCGTGGAAGCCTTCCTGACCTCATGAGGCAGGTCATTCCACAGGGTGGGGAACACTACAAAAAACACACATGTATGAGCCATTGTTGATCATGTCTGTTTTCAAAGTGGCAATTGCAGAAGGCCCTGCTCAGATGAGCTATACTGTCGTGGTGGAGCATAGGAGGAGAGGCACTTTTTCCAAGGGTTGCCAACTCTTGCTTGGGAAATTCCTGGAGATTTGGAGGTCCTGAGAGGGTGGAGTATGGGAGGGAGCTCAGGCGGTATAATGATGCCATAAAGTTGCCATGTTCTCCAGGGGAACTAATTTCAATGGTCTGAAGGTCAGCTCTAATTGTGAGAGATCTCTACATGGAGGTTGGCAGCCTTTGGTCCTGAAGTTATGAGGCTCCATGACCATGAAGGGCTTTGTATCTGATAGCTTTTTGTTCAGTTGCACAGTTGAGTTTGACTCTTTGCGACCCCATGGACAAAGTCATGCCAGGCCCTCCTGTCTTCCACCATCCTCCGAAGTCTGCACAAATCCATGTTTGTTACATCAGTAACGCTGTCCAGCCATCTCATCTTTTGCCGTCCCCTTCTTCTTTTGCCTTCTGTCTTTTCCAGCATCAGGATCTTCTCCAGTGATTGCTCCCTTCTCATTTGGTGGCCAAAGTATTTGAGCTTTAGCTTCAGCATCTGACCTTCCAGGGAACAGTCTGGGTTGATTTCCCTTAGGACTGACTGATTTGATCTTCTTGCAGTCCAAGGGACTCTCAAGGTTCTTCTCCAGCACCTAGCTATGCTCCCGTTAAAACAAATACAAGAAAAAAACCCCCAGTCCTTTGCATATTGCTGGTTCTGGGATTAAAAGGGCAAAACATACAGGCTTGCTTCATTCTGACAATAAATATAGTAAATGTAAATGCTTATTTGTATTTAGCCATAGGCCATTACAAACTAGGGGTGACAATAAATATAACCTAGTGCTAAATGTGAGGACTGATTTGAGAGTACTTGCTAGTAACCAGGACTTCATTTGGAACAGAGCTTAACATTGCTCAGCCTTGGGTTGAGTTTTCAGCACCATGGTTCTAGGAAAAATTGAGCACATTCTGAGAAGGAATTGAGGGCATATCATGTACTTCCCAACATGCCAATCATCTGTCATGCTGACTGCTATTTGAAGTAACTTTCCATCATTTCTATTGAACTTCAGATATAACTTGGCTGCCTCTAATATATACAAGAAAGATGGAAGGTACATCTTCAGTTTCAATGAAAAAGAATGCCTCCTCCTACCCTTCCTCCTCCTATCCATTAGGGCCCCCCCTGCCTTTTTCTTAATCTCTCTCAACTTCACTGACAAGTCACAAATGCAGGAGAAAGGCAGCAGCTGTCTTTAGGCTTTTCTAAATACGCTGCTTTCTTTTCTTTTGAGTAATGTGGAACAGCACAACCATGTCTGTTATGTTGTGTGGATCTCAACATTAAGAATAAAGAGGGTAGGGGGTAGAGAAGGAAAGATTCCCAAATGAAAGGTACTCCCGTTTCAATGAAAAGGGACCCTACTCTTCCTTCCACCTATCCATTACATTTTTGGCTTTGTTTTTTTCTTTCTGTAATGTCATTGCACTTTTACACTACTACTGCAATTCAAAATCAGTTTTCCATGTGTCTCCCAGTCCAGGGGGGTGGGGGGTGGGATCGGATCACTCATAGTCTCCTGCCTAACAATGAAATGTAGTCCTGAACCAGGGCCAGCCCTAGACTGTCTAGTGCCCTAGGCAAGGTTAACTTCTGCCCCCCACTGCACTGATAACATCACCGAGTCACATGGGAGGCACCCAATTTGGCTGCCCCAGAAGGCCAGCACCCTAGACAGTTGCCTAGTTTGCCAAGTGGCAGGGCCAGCCTTGCCCTGAACTTGAGAAAGGGAAACTTACTCATTAAGAACAGGGAATGGATGGGTGGGTGTCTCCTGAGAATTTCCTAGTGCTATAATTAATTCTGAATGGGAGGTGGGAATCACCCACAGTCTCCTGCCCAGCACTGAAATGTTGAATACTTAAGAGGGATATTTGTTTGGAGGATAGGGTGTGGGATTTGTGCTACAACACACAGAAAACACAAGGGGAAGGCTTCAAGTTTTATATTATTCTTGAGCAAAGCTGTGTAAATACATGGAAGGATTGTTGTTTTTTTAAAAAGGTTTGTGTTATTGACAATTCCTCTTCAAGATAATGCATGCACACCAATGGTTTTGTGGGGGGGGGAGGGTTAAAAGTGGGTGGGTGGAAATTCATGACTACAACAGGGAAAGGAGAGATGGCAACGTGTGCTGGGAGTGAAAGGGAAAACACTGGTATAATACCAGGTTACACTGTGCTGAGTGGAATCTCCATTGCAAGTGCAAATTGAGAAAATATCACACCAGCAACACGATGAAGATAGTTAAACCCCCTACAGTAGGAGCACCCCTGGTGATGAAATATAAGTTGTTTGGAAGAGCAGCAGAAAAGCTTTTCAGAGACAGCAGAGAATGACAATGCCAGCTTGGGACAGACATGCAGGCAAGCCTGTTCAGTGCTCATTTTTGGTCATGCTGTCCCAAAGCTATCCTGCAACACTACTATTCCATCTTTACACCACCTTTTGTCCTAGGAGTCCAGGGCAGTGTACTCTACTCTCCCCTCCTCAATTCTTTTTTAAAGCTATGATGTAGGTTAGATTGAGAGAAAGCCTGCAAAGAGCACTTCACACGCTTCATGACTACTAGACATTTGAGCACTAGCAAATCAAAACACGCACATCTGGCTCCTGTGCCCCACTCATCTCTACCTTGTGCCAAAATGACTCCCACTCAGATTAAATAGCCACCAGCAAATTTTGATGGCTACCTTAGGGAAGTGCTTCCATAGTGGGTTTCTGGGCATCTTTTTGCCCAGGCATGCCATGGAAATGCATGAGTGGTGTGATCGTTTCACTCTGTTTCTAGTGCTTCCTTCCCCCCGCCCCAACCCCACTCCAATGTGCACTTGAGCTCCCCCACAGAATGTGGCCTGGAGCATGTGTGTGCTTGTCTGCTTCTGCACATGCACCGTAAGACTTAGGGGGGAAATCCAGCCACAGGATCGAGGTTGTGGCGCATTAGCAATGTGAATGACCAACCATGGGCCCATAGCACTATGATGCTGTTTTAGGGAGCACTGTCTCATTGACAGAAACTGCCCCAAACTCAAGCAGCTTATTTAAAGCTGAGATACTGCCGTGGCAACCTGCCCATCTGACTGCACCCTATGACACTGTATCCCAATAGGGTCACTGTCCTTTCCAGGCTCCACCGCCAAATCTCTAGTAGTTCCCTGACCTGGATCTGGCAACCCTATCCCTCCACCCCCTGCTGGCAGCCATGGGGGAGCCGGCAACTAGGGTTGCCAAGTCCAATTCAAGAAATATCTGGGGACTTTGGGGGTGGAGCCAGGAGACTTTGGGGGTGGAGCCAGAAAACATTAGGAGTGGAGCCAAGATCAAGGCCGTGACAAGCATAATTGAACTCCATAGGGAGTTCTGGCCATCACATTTAAAGGGATGGCACACCTTTTCATGTCCTTCCTTCCATAGGAAATCATGAAGGATAGGGGCACCTTCTTTTGGGGCTCATAGAATTGGACCCCCTAGTCCAATCTTTTTGAAACTTGGGGAGTATCTTGGGGAGAGGCCCTAGATGCTATACTGAAAATGTGGTGCCTCTACCCCAAAAAACAGCCCCCCCCAGAGCCCCAGATACCCACGGATCAATTCTCCATGATTTTCTATGGGAATGAATCTCTATAGGGAATAACAGAGTTCCCAGCAGACATTTCCCTCCCCTCCCCCCGCTTTCTGAGAACCCTGAAGCAGGGGGAGGGCCTCCAAACTGGGGGATCTCCTGCCCCCACCTGGGGATTGGCAACGCTACCGGCAACCCTAGTTTGTTGATGCTTTTTAAATGCGGAAAAGCATTTATATGTGTGAGCCCATACATGCACTCTGACATGGTAAAATCCAGGAAGCATATCACACCGTTTTAACATATTTCAGTCAGCTCTAAGATTCTGTACAATCAAATTGTCCCAACATACTTATGATGGCCCTACTCACTTTCCTCCCTCAGAAGCAAGATTTTCCCTTCGTTTTTGTTGCCTTCTGTGAATGAGCTGCCATAGTTATGTATTTTCTTCTTTCCTAAAGGATTCTGGCTAAACGACCCTGTCACAGTACGATATTTTGGCTGTTGGCTCAGCTCAGGAATTTGAGGGAAGCAATGGGAACCCACTTTAACTTGTACAACTTAAATGGCACTTGGGAAGTTCTTCTGTTCCAAATAAATGAAATATTTTATTCAACATAGAGGAGAAAGGTCAGGTGAAATCAGGGTTAAAATTCCTGAGGTAAGAAAAAGAAGATCACAGATTTATACCCCGCCCTTCTCTCTAAATCAGAGTCTCAGAGCGGCTTACAATCTCCTTTATCTTCTTCCCCAACAACAGATACCCTGTGAGGTAGGTGGGGCTGAGAGAGCTCTCCCAGAAGCTGCCCTTTCAAGGACAACTCCTACGAGAGCAATGGCTGACCCAAGGCCATTCCAGCAGCTGCAAGTGAAGAAATGGGGAATCAAACCCAGTTCTCCCAGATAAGAGTCCACACACTTAACCACTACATCAAACTGGCTCTCAATATAACTCAATATAGATAACTCTGACTAAAATCAGTACATGCACAGACGTTAGATCTTATATTTCAGAGAGTTTCTGAAGCTATTCACAATTACTTAAAATCTTTATGTTGAGAGGCTTTTTGTTCTAGTGTTTTCCCAAACACTCTAGTACACTTTTTTTTTTTTTAGTATTCTGTGACTCTTTTGGTTTACAGAAGGCTGGTACACTCTTTCCAGTACCCAAACCCCTTCTCTTGAAACACTAGTTTTTAACTAACTCTTCAGGTCTCCAAAAGCAGTTTCTAACCACACCAGGCCAGGGATCTCTGCACTCTTCAGAGTTAACTCCCTGTTTGACTGGGTACGGAAATTCTCCTCTCACTAGAAGATCTATCCCCTTTCTCTGACCCAAATGGGAATCTCCATCTATCTACCCACTTGTCCTTGTCAACTTTCCCCCAGTTCTCCTGTCTGTGTTAAATTGCTCTCAGTCAAGACTGAATTCCAAAATTGTTAGTACTTGACTTTTCAGCTAGGGCTAAAATCAGACTGTCAGCATTCAACTCAACTAAGGCAGAAATTAACTCAAGCATGCAGCTCTCTCCAGACTTTCTCTACTCAGCTGATGCTAACCAATTAGATTCCTTGGAGCAGCCTATCACTCCAGGCTCCCTCGCTTTGTGAATAATTAACCCTTCAGAGTCCTTTATCTGTTTGTACAGCACTTCTAAGCTTTCAGAAAGTGCAGTCTTTCACAGTACTATTTAACATTTATTCTAAAACATGAAACAATGTCCATTGTTTATTTTTGTTCTCCCTTGGGTATATGTGTGAGAATTTGGCATTTATCCCCATTTGGGGAAGTGTTCATGACAGTTTGACACATATTTCATATATATTCCTGCTGCACAACAAATACTTCTTTATCTAAAGGTTAGTTTATTTCACAATTTAATGAGTGGAGGGCAATTTAAATGTATGGTGCTAGATCTAATCTTGTTTGCCTCTCTGACAATTCCTCACTTTTGAGAAAGGTCAGTCTTTAAAGTGAACGAAATCAGGATTTGTGTACACAGATGTAATTAAAAGGAGGCCAAATCTAGGGTTGTCACTACATTTTATTTGTAAACAATACAACACATATCTACTGCTGCTAATTATTAGGTCTCCCTGTTAGTCAAGTACCACTGTTGCCCTCAGTGACATGGGAATTAAGAGGAGGCAGAAGGAATGTAGTCCTAGGAGGGCAGCAGGATGCCATGATGCTGAAACCAGTGAGTCACAAGCAGTCCTGTTGACTCCAACAGAACAAATAAATGGCTGGAGGACTGCAGCAGAAGCCTAGCTGTTTTTGCTTTTCTCCAAATGTTTAGAATGTCTGACAGCTTCTTTTCTTCCACTCTTACCAGACATACACACACGCACACACATTATAGATTATTAATCAGAGTTTAAGTTAAAAAGCATGTGATGGTACATTTCAGCATCTTTTCTTCCTCACAGTCAGTTTCCAATGAATCAGTCCCTCAAGTCTTCCATGTTTAATTTCTATTGCAAACACGAAGAAATATATGAGTCCTCTGGTGGCTATAGCAACTTCTATATATTCCAAGCCAAAACAGTCAATTTAAAATAGTGAGTTTCAATTAAAATAGCATTATGGATGTGATTCATTAGAGTACTCATGCATTCTTCTTTGTGAGTGATTTTTAGACTGATATTTTACATTTCTTTGCCACCAAAAAGTTTTGAACCAGACTTGATGAACAACCCAATCCAAAAGCACTGTCACATAATGTTAGTAAGAGTCATGAGGCTAGATCCAAAGTACTGTGAGCACTGTGCATGGACCCATATATGGGAATTTATTTATTTATTTATTTATTTATTTGGGATTTATATCCCGCCCTTCCCACGAATGGCTCAGGGCGGCTTCCAACAATTAATCAAACTTAAAATTAAACAATTTCAAATATAAAACAGTTAAATAGTTAAACAGTTAAAAACATTAAAACAGAGTAATTCAGTTTCCTGTAAACAGATGGCTGGCCAGTTACCTCAAGTTGTTATCCTAGCTAGATGTAGGCTAGGTATAGGCTAGCCGGAATAGCTACTGTCATTACTTACAAGGAAAACTGAGCAGATCCATGTTACAATCTCATAACCTATTCCTTTTGCTCACAGTTCCCTATTGAAATTCAGACATTTTCAACATTAAACTCAATAGATCTGACTCAGTCAGACCTAAACCTGGGTCTCCCAGATCCTAATACGACACCCTAACTACACTACACACAAGCAACGGAGAGATGGAACCAAAGGTGTTCTTCTTCTGGCACTTACTACAACACACAACACTCCTATTGGTGAAGAAGGGAGGTATTTTGTTGATTCTCCTCTCCCACTGCAGACCCTCACTACCCCCCACATTCTTTGTGCAGGTTTCCTGACTCCCAGGAGCAGAATTGGCGGGGGTGAGGGGGAAGTGCTGCCACATGAGTTTTGCTCTGCTCACAGTACTTGGACCCAACATGACTCTTACCTAACATTATATTATAGTGATCTAGCACAATGAGACTAGCTTCTCTAGTTTCATCAGTGTGATGGCTCACAAAGTAAGAGAATATTTACTTTCTAGTAATGCAGCCTCATCCTCTGCATATTTCCCTAAAAGTAATCTTATAACCAGAGTTTTTTTCTCCTGGAGCCGAAAGGAGCAGAGTTCCGCCTGGGTTGGCCAGGGTTCCAGCTGACGCAACCTGCCATGCAGCAGTAACATGTTCCCAGGCCAGGTGGTGTGGCCTAATATGCAAATGAGCTCCTGCTGGACTTTTTTGTAAAAAAAAAGTACTGCTTATAACAACTTGTGTTCTAAAACAATTTTATTAATTTGCAATATATTGTTATAGAAATCTATAAGAAATTTTAAAAATAATACAAAATAAAAACAATACACCGCTTTTTTCCCCTTCTCCTCCCTCCCTTTTCTTGATCCCCACCGGTGTTTACTTAAAATTAAAAAAAGAAACAAGGTAACTTAACAAATCAAGAATCTCCATTTTAGAACCTTATATCAATACGGAAGAAATAAAAACATAAAATAAGAAAAGTTAACTCTATAAGTTCATCTTCATTTTTCAAAGGAAAAATTTCCCTTTGTAAACTTTAGTCCATTGTTCCACTTGATTCATCTGTTATCAAAAATCACTAAATGTCCCTTTACTTTCCATTGCTTTTTAACATATTTTTGAAATTTCTCCCATTCCCTCCTAAACTTCTCCAAATCATAGTCTTTTAAGATTATTGTAAGTTTGTCCATTTCACTCCATGACATAACTTTTAAAATCCAGTCCCATTTTTCTGGTATTTTATCTTGCTTCCATAGCTGCGCATACAATGTCCCTGCAGCTTATAATAACTTGTGAGGTCAGTTATCCTGAGAGAGAATGAGTGGTCCAAGGTAACCTGCTGAGTTAAAGTTTCCATGGCAGAATGGAGATTCAGTTTCCCGGGCCCTAGTCTGACACTCTAGTGTGATAAGAAAATTCATTAAATGCATACTTAAACCTTGAATTTAGGCCTATTATGCATGGGTGTTTGCCTCACTTTTCATTGCCTCGCTTTCCATTTCTTTTTCTCTCCCACCCCACTTAAGAACAAGCTGTGTTTTAAAAGGTTGTAGCTGCGGAATAAATACACCGAAGGAAAGACAATGGTGTGTTCAGCAGGCACAGAATCGGGGGAATTCTTGGATCCTCCGCAGTAAGCTGTGTGTGCGTAATAGGCACATGACTGATTTCTTTGGTGGCCATACAAGACCATGCTTAACACTTCTAAGCAGTAATAAAATAAAATAAATCTTGCCTGTCAGGCAAAACATCAACTGGATTGTTGTCCTATAAAAATCTGAAGACATCCACAGGAACCCATCCAGACTGAAGTATTATTTCTGTTACTGAGCCTTTGCAGAAGTGCATATCATAGTTTTATAGCCTGCAGAGGGCACATGTCTTTTCTCTACAGGATATCTAGTGCTTTCCTAAGGCAATATAACCTACATTTCTTAGAACCAAATACTCTTACAGTAATAACTTGCTGTATGAGAAATTCCAGGGCCTCTGAAAAACTGCAAAGTATCTCTCAAAATCCAGTCATTCATAAAAACAGTTTTTCATGGAAGATGAGAGAAGCAACAGGCAATACTAAAAACCTCATGTAGAGTATAACAAATATTTTGGTGCATGTTGCAGTCAAGGGACCATTTACCATTGGAGGTTATCAGTGAGAACAATATTTGCTAATAAACTAACTGCTCACTAAGGAAAATAAATCATTTGGCCAAGTGCTGATGCATTTTTAATATGGCTATACATATGGCAAGATGAAATATGAAAAGGCTTCAATGAGCTCCAACAGTAGTGTGTTTTGGTTAATCTGACAAATATTTCTGCCTTTCATCTTGCTACTGGAAATTAAAACTCATCTACACATGATGGTGGTACTGACTATGATCATGTTCCTCCATCAAAAAAGCTCTTGGCAAATAATAAAGTGCCACATTAGGAAACGAGCTATACCAAACAATTCAATTTGGAGTGGTAGAGCCAAAGTAGACAAGAGACCACTGTACTCTCTAAAATTGTTGATAGCAGATGCCAGGAGCTGAAGTGGATCAGCACAGCTATAGATTTCAAACACACACACACACTCCAGGCTGCTGTTTGTCATACAGAGGAAAATTTTCCAGGTAATATATGGAGACCTATGATCTTCTGCTTGCAGATCAAACAGCAACTTGGGGGAGGGGTTAAATCAAGAAAAAAGCATGCCATGAAGGGTTAAAGCCTTTCCCCAAACACCAGAACATCAATCCAATTTGGGGTCCCCAAAAGTGTTCTTCACAATTTTTAAAAAAGTGAGCAATGACTGGCTTTTCTGCCAGCATGTACAATATGCCTCTTAATGACAACATGTTAAGCAGCAGGGCATACTCCACATACTTGCAGTCTGAAGTGGTATAGTCCACCTCATTCCATACAACATGTAAATCAGGTCCAGTCCATCTATTGCATGTTCTTGCTCCAATGTGATTCCAGAGTTGAAAAGAAATTTAGGAATAAGCTCCAAAGGCTCCAAATCCCATCATGGTCCTTAGGCAGATTCCTTCCAGGCCAGCCTCCCAACACTGAGACTTGGCTAAAACATCATCTGAAAACAAATCACATAGCTTCCTGCCATGTGGCTAATAATTGGTTATCTCTTTGTGTGCCATACATTTACTGGGATATTTCGTTAATATTGCAGAGTTTGCTGAGTTGTACAAGGATGATTCTGAGTGCGGTAAATAAATATCCCAAGAAGTATTTTGCAAAAAAAGTTAAAATGTACATTTACTCAAGTAGATCCAGTTCATATTCAGGTTACAGTCAAAAGAAGAGAAAGAAGCCGAATCTAAAGAGTACTTTCCCTATCACACGTGGCCAGCTTGTCTGGCATCATATGTCATAAGAATATAAGAGAAGCTGTGGAGAAACGCCATCTGAGAGTGTTGGTGCTTCATCCAAAAAGGCAGGGATCAGTAAATCCATTCAGCCGGCTTTGTAGCCTTCCCCTCACTCCCCCCCTCCCTTCCAGAGCCAAACCAACAACGCTAGGGGGAAAGTCTCCTAGAGAGGCAGGAAGGGCTGTTGTTCTTGCCATGTGTTAGGCAGGAAGAGAGGCCAGATTGGGGCGAGCGCTCAAGCAAGCATGTGGTGAGCAATGGAGGCTCCTGCCTGGGGGGCCCCCCAGGCAGGCAGACAAAGTAAGTCATTCTCTTAGGCAGATCAAGTATAGACCAGGGACAATACGATGCGTTTAAAAGCCACCTTTATTTTGTTATGCTGTTTGCTGTGCTTTGCTGTGCTGTGCTGTGCTGTGCTAACTTTTTAAATGCAACTGTTTTTGTTTTGTGTTTTTCTTTTCCTATATTTTTCTCTTTTAAATAAATGTTTTTTTCTGTTTTAAATGCTGGCAGTTCATCTCTGTACCACATAGATCCCCGACCGCTTAGACCACGCTGTTTTTGAGAAGGGGGCCCCGGGGAAGGGGGAAGGCATGCAGTTGGATAAGGTGCCAATCCTCCAGGGGTGCCCCAAAGAAGCGCTGAGGTCTCTGTGAAACCCAAGTGCAGGGTGGCAGAGGACCTTGAGGCCTGGCCTCACAGCTGGAGAGGGGGATTGGGAGTCCTGTTCCTCTCAATCGGAACCCCGGGACTGAGCAGGTGGTGGCAGCGAGCCCAAGGGGCAGGAGGAGAAATAGCTCCCTCCAGGAGTTGGCGACTCGATAGGGAGCTGACGGGACCGGGTCTGAAGGCAGAATCGGGCCGGTTCCGCCACACTTGGCGGCAGCGGTGGGATAAGAACAAACAGAGAACTTGATTGGCCAGGCATTTTTGGTTTTTGATGCGTGCAAGCACCCAGAGGAAGCAACAGCGGTTTTGTTTTATTTTCGGGTCAACTGGAGTAGGGAAAGTTTAGCTAGTTAGGATGGAGCGTGCTAAGATGCTGGAAATCCTGAGGATGACAAAGCCACAGCTCCAGGAAGAGTGTGCAAGGCACAAGCTGGAGTGTGACAACATGACTGTAGTAGATATGAAAGACCTCCTTTTGGAGTATCATCAGCATGCAGGGGCACTTGCAAAAGTGTTTCCCACCCAGTCAGAAGAACTCTTGCGGCTACGGTTGGAACTGGCAAGAATCCGTACCAAGGCGTACCAAGAGCGCAGACAGGAGGAACGAGAGAGAGAGGAACGACAAGCAGAGAGGGATGCAGTCCGCAGACAGGAGGAACGAGAGAGGGAGGAAAGACAAAGAGAGAGAGAGCTGAGACGAGCTGAGATCCGCAGACAGGAAGAAAGAGAGAAAGCTGAAATCTACAGACGGGAGCAGGAAGAGCAACGTCGCCATGAGCTTGAGGTGCTACGTCTGGAAGCTGAACTAAGCAAAGAGATCCAAGTCACCCCTAAGGACTTTGCAGTGTACCAAGAGGGAGAAGACCCCTCCATATACCTCTCCAACTTTGAGAGGGCAGCCAAACAGTGGGGGATTGCAGAGGAGGACTATATGTCTTACCTCTGTAGCAACCTGACTGGAGAGCTTTCAGCCATCTATCACAGCATGCCTATGGAAGATGGGGGGATAACTTTTGCGGCCTATAAAGCCACTGTATTTAAAAGGTTTAAACTGGGGCCAGACCACTCCCGAAAGCAGTTCAGGGGTTTGGCTCCACAAGAAGGTAAATCCTATTCTGAATGTGGGGTAATGAAGGAACAAACAGTTCCAGTGTTATTGGGCCGGGATTTGGTGGTTGGCCAGTACCCTATCAAGGCTGTACCCCGCAGCCAAACCCCCAGGGGAAGGTGGGAGGAGGAGGGCAACTTTAAGGAAGCCACCTCACCACCAACCAGGGAGGGGGAAATAGCCCAGGTTACTGAGGACGAAGAGAGGGCAGTCACCCAGGAGGGGGAGGACCAGCCTGTCTCAAGCCCTGGAGGAGGGTGTTCTCAAGGGGAAGAGGGGTGTAGCTTTCCCCAAGTGCAGCAAGAGGCTGTGGATGTTCCTAGCGAGGGAGGGAACCTGTCTAGCGTAAAGGATGTGCAAGCTGAAGAGACCGAGGTGGAGAGTGGAGATTTCACAGGAGGTTCTGAGAGCAGCAAGGCTAATGTGGGCTCAGAGGAGCACATAGCTGAAGGCTTGAGGGAACGGGAGCGGTTCCAGAAGGGGGTCCGGAGCGGCCTTAGGTTGGAACCGGTTCACCAAGTAGCTGTGGATCAGGAAGTGGGATCGTCCGAGACGCTCTCAAAACAGGTCGTCTTGAAGCAGGGCAGACAGGAATCCTGGGAAGCTGTGGGACCTTCCAGGCAAGAGGGGGGTCAGCTGGGTAGTGCTGAAAAACCAACCGAGGGGACTGAGAACCCAAGCCAAACCCTCAGGGGAAGGTGGGGGGAGGAAGGCAACGTTAGGGAAGCCACCTCACCACCAACCAGGGAGGGGGAGGACCAGTCTGTCTCAAACCCTGCAGGAGGGTGTGCCCAATGGGAAGAGGGGTGCCAATTTCTACAAGGGCAGCAGGATGCTGTGGAGCGTTCCAGGCAGGAAGGAGCTCAGTTGGCTGACACTGAAAAACCAACTGAGGGGGCGGAGAACCCAGATCCAACTTTGGCTAAGTGTTCTGGAAACAGTGGGACTAGGGGTGGCTTGAAGGAACAGATGATAGGAAGTCTGGGGGAGCCAGAAATGTTCCCGTCTGAGGTTCAAAGTGACCCGAGGCTGGAACCACTGTGTGAGGTGGCAAGGGACCAGAAAGTGGAGTTCTCAGAAGCTGAGACAGGGGATAGGGTGATGGATTTCCTGCCCCTTCATACTGGTGAACGGAAAGTGGAATGGGAGGGACCCCATATGATTGTGGATGACCTGGGCGATGCTACTTATGTGGGGGCTATGGAGAAAATGGGAAAGGCAGTTAAAGTGGTGCAGGTGAATGTACCACAGCCAGTCTCTGCGAGGTCCATGGTGTTGCCCATAGGTAGGAAGGAAGGAGACAAAAAGAAGCTGGGACAGCAATTGTTTGCAGCACCAGAGGTAGTTTTCTGGGAGGACAGAGTGGACAGAGGGAATATTCCACCAATGAGGGATAAAGAAGAAGCAACTGTGTGGGAACTGGGCAGTTTCCAACCCCATATGTGGGGCCAGGGATTTCCTCCTTTGATGGACCACTCACCCCAGCAACAGCAGCACCGGAGGGAGAGCACCAAACTCCAGAGGTGGTCCTGGGAGACGGAGGAGTACATCTTAAAGACTGGACATTCCTGCTGCATGCAGCCATGCAACGTTTTGTCCAGAAAGGACATGGGCACCTAGGGTGCTGGACTTTGTGTATTATTGGAGAAATACCTGAATGTTTGTGTAATGTTTTGGTTAACGGGTTTCTCCTTGTTTGTTTGGATTCTGCTACGGGGTCACCTCTGTAGGAGGCAACCCCTCCGGCTCAGAATTTAAGGAGGGGGACGTGTGGAGAAACGCCATCTGAGAGTGTTGGTGCTTCATCCAAAAAGGCAGGGATCAGTAAATCCATTCAGCCGGCTTTGTAGCCTTCCCCTCACTCCCCCCCTCCCTTCCAGAGCCAAACCAACAACGCTAGGGGGAAAGTCTCCTAGAGAGGCAGGAAGGGCTGTTGTTCTTGCCATGTGTTAGGCAGGAAGAGAGGCCAGATTGGGGCGAGCGCTCAAGCAAGCATGTGGTGAGCAATGGAGGCTCCTGCCTGGGGGGCCCCCCAGGCAGGCAGACAAAGTAAGTCATTCTCTTAGGCAGATCAAGTATAGACCAGGGACAATACGATGCGTTTAAAAGCCACCTTTATTTTGTTATGCTGTTTGCTGTGCTTTGCTGTGCGGTGCTGTGCTGTGCTAACTTTTTAAATGCAACTGTTTTTGTTTTGTGTTTTTCTTTTCCTATATTTTTCTCTTTTAAATAAATGTTTTTTTCTGTTTTAAATGCTGGCAGTTCATCTCTGTACCACATAGATCCCCGACCGCTTAGACCACGCTGTTTTTGAGAAGGGGGCCCCGGGGAAGGGGGAAGGCATGCAGTTGGATAAGGTGCCAATCCTCCAGGGGTGCCCCAAAGAAGCGCTGAGGTCTCTGTGAAACCCAAGTGCAGGGTGGCAGAGGACCTTGAGGCCTGGCCTCACAGCTGGAGAGGGGGATTGGGAGTCCTGTTCCTCTCAATCGGAACCCCGGGACTGAGCAGGTGGTGGCAGCGAGCCCAAGGGGCAGGAGGAGAAATAGCTCCCTCCAGGAGTTGGCGACTCGATAGGGAGCTGACGGGACCGGGTCTGAAGGCAGAATCGGGCCGGTTCCGCCACAGAAGCCATGTTGGATCAGGCCAACGGCCCATCCAGTCCAACACTCTGTGTCACACAGTGGCAAAAAAAAACAACAGGAGGTCCATCAGTGGGGCCAGGACACTAGAAGCCATCCCGCTGTTTCCTCCCCCCCAGTCACCAAGAATACAGAGCATCACTGCCCCAAACAGAGTTCCATCGATATGCTATGGCTAATAACTACTGATGGACCTCTGCTCCATATGTTTATCCAATCCCCTCGTGGTTTCCGGCTCAACATTAGGAAGAACTTCCTGACCATTAGAGCAATTCCTCAGTGGAACAGGCTTTCTCAGGAGGTGGTGGGCTCTCCTTCCTTGGAGGTTTTTAAACAGAGGCTAGATGGCCATCTGACAGCAATGAGGATCCTGTGAATTTAGGGGGAGGTATTTGTGAGTTTCCTGCATTGTGCAAGAGGTTGGACTAGATGACCCTGGAGTTCCCTTCCAACTCTATGGTTCTATTATTCTAGTTGCCCTTTTCTGAACTTTTTCCAGTGCTATAATATCTTTCTTGAAGTGTGATGACCAGAATTGTACACAGCACTCCAAATGTCTGGGAATATAAGGATATTATATCTACAGGCGAGACCTGCAGAGACATATGTATCCATGAAAGGCCATGTAAAGACAGTGAGAGGACAAAGGGAAAGAGGAAGGCTCCAAGGGCAACTCCCCAGTTAAGACAAAGAGAGGATACCATTCAAGGAAGTGACACCTATACACACTTAAAGTGATATAGCACCCTTCCCCCCAGTATCCAGGCATGCTGAGTCGCTCACTCCAACATTTTGTTCTCTAGTCTATTCCTCACATTTCAATCCTACCCCACCTTCAAGGAACTCAGAAGAGTGTGCTTATTGCCCCCCCTTCATCACAACTAAGTGAAGTAGGTTAGACTAAGAAATAGTGGCTGCTCCAAGGTCAGCGCTTCTTTCTATCTCATTTCCCATCAAATTTACAGCTGCATGCCAACAACATATTGTTTGGGTCCTCAGGACTCCTGGTTGACCAGAGGCCCTAGATTCTTTCCCCTAAATCCCTTCCTGTCAACAGCCTTCTATATAATCCAGCTCACAAATTCAGAGGGAAGACTATCCTAAAGATGGGCATATGACTACATTATACATAGCACCATAAAGGTTAAGAATTGCATCACAGTCCATAAGAAATATGTGATTGATTTCATCAAAGCCACTTTGTCCTCCTTGTACATATGTAACAAGGATGCCTCAGATAATGATCTTAACATAGAAACCAGAGGCCCTTAAATAGGCTATCAATGTATAATTTGATATTATTAATCATTGTTATCAATATTAGACAGCCAAAATTGTATCCCTTAGATTGAATTCTAATATTTTATAGAGCCAGAAACTTTACAAAACTGAAATGGATTTGCACACAAGAAGCTTTTCATGTTAAGATGATAAGGAAAGAAATTGTGTGAGCCATGGGAATGAATTAACACTCCAAAAGATGCATATAGCAGTGGACATTTTGAACCCCAAGGACTAAAGATCTGTTTGACCTTTATGATAAATATTTTGCTTTAAAGAAAGTCTGTTTTATTTTTTTAAAGCATTTGAAGTTTTCCAAAGCTCAAAGAAACTAGCAAAAATAAAATCATTAAAACAAACAAATCAATAAAAACAGGAAAAACAAAGAGGACACTGTCCACAGATTGAAAAAGTCTCTGAGGTGGAAATCCTAACTAGAAAAACCAAATACCAGCCACTGAGCATGCTAATTATATTTCTTTTCTGAAGGTAAGTATTGTAAAGTGAGTTCAGGCAGCTTTTAAGTAAGCGGCAACAGTTTATTAAAGAAGAAGCAGTCACAAACACAAGACAACTCAGCTCAAAATATACACTGTAGTCAAGTAAAACACTCCCTCTTTAGTTGGTGGCAATATGTCCTATTAGTCTCTCCAGGATCCTTCATTTGCATTTCCTGGAAGAAATGCCTCACGCCCTGATTGAAAACTGCCAATCAGAAAGAAGGCATCAGGATCCTGGAGAGTAATGGAAGCATGCTTCAAGCTCAGGCCTACACACAGTAAAAGACCTCCTGAAATAATGGAATCAAAGGGTGCGGCCACACCTCACATTAAAAGCGGGTGTTTAGCGCTCAAATTTGAACCGCTGAATATTGATTCGATGCAGGGCTGTTCAGACGCGCATCCAAGAATGTGACTCATTCTGTTGTTGAGCGATCACACATCCAAAACTATCATGCTCTTTTCTTGGAGCATGCGTGATCAGATGTTGATTTCTGGGAGGGGGGGTCCATTGAACATGCACCCAACTGTTTGGAGGTGGGAAATCAAACAATGCTTCAGAGGCAGGGGGGAAGGGGGGAAATTTCCGGAATTAACATTGTGGATTCAAACCAGGGAACTGCCAGGAATTAATTTCCTAGAAATTGGAAGTGACAATGATATCTGGAAATCCTCCACATTGAAAAAAAAGGTTTTTTTCCTGTTCTGAAGAGTGGGATAACGTTTCCCCCCCTCCCCTCCGATCCTGTATTGATTGGAGAAGCAGAAGCGTCACCTTAGATTCCCGGATGATCTGGCAATGCGCATGTCTGCTGGGGCTTTAAAAAAAAAAAAAAAGCTGGGAGGGGCAGTAAACATTCCAAGGGGCAGTATCACGTGTGAGCTGTCCAAACAGAAAAAAGCCGATTTTGTGCCGCTGTTTTGAAAAAGGGCCGGACTTTCTGCACTGTCAAATTAATGCGACACTGATCCACAGCAAGTTGGAATGACCCTGGATGATGCTCGATTGCCAGATGTGGATGTCTGAATGAACACATTTAATCCGTCAGCGAGACGGAGCTGTGTCGCCACTAATGGTACGTCTGGCTGCACCCAAAGAGTAGCAAATTCTTCTCTTGCTCTCTGCTTTCATCTCTCTGTGATCGAGGTTGACGGTGCTACAATGAACTGGGATTTCAGCATTCTAGGTCATAAAAAACCGTATTGGTACTAAACACAGAGTCCACACAGTTAACAAGCCTGTAGCAAACCAGCTTAGCACTATCCAAAATATCACAGAACGCATTAAAAACACAACTAAAAAAAAAAAGGAGAAGGGGGCGGAAAGATTTATAGTGCAAGCCACTGCAGGATTGACACCAATGGACAGACTCCGGCATAGATAAATAGGTCAAAGTTTCTTGGACAGCTTGCAGACATTACATACAGTTTCATCAAATCATAGTTTATTGTAACGTCTGAGTTCAGCCATGATTATGACAAACAGTTTAATAAAAATTAACCATCACTGGGGATCAGTCCCACATTTCGAAAAAAAAAACTATTGTAGAAAGACTGGTTATTGCTAAGTAAATTTCTGATCCTCTGTATGTTAGGATTTTCAGTTCTTGGAATACTTTTTGTTGCCATTTAGTTGTTTATGGAAAAGGTGGATAGGTCTTTCACAAGCACTTACATGCATAAATCTATCCTATGGCAACAACAAAAGCCTCTGCTCTATATATGCCTAAATTAAGCAACTAACAGTGCAATCCTAAACAGAGTTCCACCTTCTAAATCCATAAAAGTCAATAGGCTTAGAAGGGTGTGACTTGGTTGAGAACTGCGCTGTAAATAAAATAATCTGTTATATAATATTATAAGTGGGACTTAATTGCTAGGGAGGCTGTTAATGACTGTGTTAAGATTAATGTTAGATGAGATCAACTTTCTCATACAAAGAATAGTTATAAGGTATACAATTCATTTGTTTTGGTTTCATGGCATTTAGAAATAATTGCTTGTCTTCTGGTGGTTCTGTGATTCATATGGTCATTTTTGTTCATTGTACAATGACTTCTTTTTATCTCGTTATCCCTGGGAAACATTTGTAGTGGCATTCTGATAGGCACTCTGCAACAAAAATGTATTATTATTATAAGCATTAAATGAAAAAAAAATCACTTTGATTAATCTGTTAAATGCCTCATTCTTTTGCAGAGACATTGCAATGCTCTGAATACGCAGACCTCTGCTGGCTAAACATCCTTCTCTAGGACAGAGAGGAGATGGTTTATTAGTTTTAATTTAGGAGAGCTTGAGCAAGGATATAATAGATTTTACACAAATAAATTTCATATACAGAATGTTTCATTTTTAATTACAATCATGTAGAGAGACTAGCCATTTAGTGGATTTCATATTATACCCAAATACTGAAATGAGTCATCCTGCATCCCAAGGCACAATCTTTTATCTGATAAAGTGACAATCAATAAGATGTTTCTTGGAATACTGATCCAATAGATTTCTACATTATTTTCACAGAGGATTTTATTTATCCAGGTGTCTTCTTGATCTTCTGTCTTAGGGTATGTCTATATTACAACTCCTCTAGATATTACAACTCCTCTAGATTTAAAACAAATGTTTTGCATTCAGCAGCTAGGGGGTATAATACTTGGGGGGGGGGGTGCGAGCCTATGTATTACATCAGCCCCAGAATGTTATAGCTGAGGGGTCTTATGATGTTGACATATCCTCCTCCACCAGCACGCTCATGTCACTGCCCATTTCTGGTCCAAATACTCAGTGGTAGCTCAAAGTGTTAACATAAGAACATAAGAGAAGCCATGTTGGATCAGGTCAATGGCCCATCCAGTCCAACATTCTGTGTCACACAGTGGCCAAAAAAAGAAAGGAGGTTCACAAGTGGGGCTAGAAGCCCTTCCACTTTGCCCCTCCACCAAGCACCAAGAATACAGAGCATCACTGCTCCAGACAGGGTTTCAACAATACACTGTGGCTAACAGCCACTTATGGACCTCTGCTGCATATGCTTATCCAATCCCCTCTTGAAGCTGGCTATGCTTGTAGTTGCCACCACCTCCCATGGCAGTGAATTCCTTGTGTTAATCACCCTTTGGGTGAAGAAGTACTTCCTTTTATCAGTTCTAATCCGACTACTCAACAATTTAATTGAATATCCACAAGTTCTATTATTGTGAGAAAGGGAGAAAAGTACTTCTTTCTCTACCTTCTCTGTCCCATGCATAATCTTGTAAACCTCTATCATGTCACCCCTCAGTCGACATTTCTCCAAGCAAAAGAGCCCCAAGCGTTTCAATCTTTCATCATGTTTTACCAGCTGAGAATGCTGATGTTCCCCTCACTGTCCCCCCCTAAGAATGAAAATGAACCAGCTCATGAATTAAAGTTTGTGACAAATTTTGGCTGGTCCATGGTACATAAACTGAAATTTGTGGCAGGTCAACCTGTGGGAACTTTCCATTAACTTTCAAGTGGTTCGTGGCAGTTTGTGGCAGTTCTTGAATGGTTGCATTCCCAGACAGACTGTCTGCTCAATCTGAATTTTACCAAACTTCAAAGCAACAGGGGAGAAATTGTAGAAGAGTGAGAAGAGTGAGGTTCCCTGTATGTCTGAGGTTTTTAGCTTGCACTTTGAACCTTTTCTCCTGACATTTTCCCCAAAAGCACTTTCTGAGGGCATCTTCTTTGGTGGACCATAACTCAGACCCCTCCCAAGTCCAATGTGCACATAACTTGGAGGGCATGTAGAGGAGCATCAGGGGGAGGTCACCTGCAAGTTCAATGTCTCTTAGCTTGGACAGGGTCTATTGTATACATTCCTGAACTTGCACCTGTCATTTTCCCATAAAGCCCTTTCCTGGGGCATCTTTTTTTTTTGGGGGGGGGGAGCTAATTTGGACCCAGTAAATCCAATCCTCACCAAACCTGGAGGGCCAGTAGAGGAGAGTCATCTGGAGATCCCCTATGAGTTTGGTGCCTCTAATCTTCTGGGGGCGCTGGTCTATCACATCACGAATCTTACAAACTGAACCAGTTTGGTGCCTTAAAATGTGTGACAGTTTATAGCTCACAAACCAGGTATGCCATGAATCACAAACCAAAATGAACCGCATTTTCTGGTTCATGCCCATCCCTCTGCCTCTGCCCTTGTCCTTGCCACTACTGCCCACTCCTGGAGCCAGAGGAGCTAATAATTCTTGTCTCTTTGGTCCCTTCCCCAGCCTTAACAAGCCACACAGCAAATCAGTAGGGTTGCAGCTCTAAAATGGGAATACCTGGGGAATTGGGGTGGAGCCTGAGAAGGGCAGGGTTTGGGGATGGGAGAGACTTCAATGGGGTATAATGCCATAGTGGCCTCATTCCAAAGCAGCCATTTTCTCCAGGCAAATTGATCTCTGTTGCCTGGAGATCAGTTGTAATCTCAGGGGATCTCCAGCTACCACCTGGAGGCTGGCAACTCTACAAACTAGGCTTACAGTTTTGCATTTGTTGGTTCAGCATTGCCAGTGTCTGGTTCATGCCACCACTTAATTAGCATGGTGGACACTCATTGAGGCATCTCTGGAGGATGCCGGCACATCTCCTTGTTATACTGGTATGTGGTTTAGTCACTATCCTAAGCAGTTTACAGACTGGCCTTAGGATTGTGCTGTAAGTGTTATTTTCCCAAATGCTGTATCCTTTTTCTGGAGGACTGGTTATTTTTATTTTAATGGCATTTTAACTTGCGCTTTTAAAATTATTTTTTTAAACCTTCCCCTCAATCCCTATTCTTGCCTCTCCATGAGATGTGTGTGTGTTTGTGAACAACAACATGGCTACCTACTTGAATCTAACATTACTTTTGTTTTCTTGAGTGCTTACAGATTTCTGCCACCTTTTCTTCATATACATTTATGCAATACCTTTACTGCATAAGCCTTCTATAACCTTCACTTTGATTGGTGTTCTCAGTCTGATAACATAGCTTAATTTATTTGGAAACATTGATTATTTACTCCCACAGTTTCTGTTATAATATCTGAGCCCTTATTTTAGGCTGCTTCCAGATGGGGGCATGAAACCACACCTCTGTAATGGCAGAGGAGAATGACTTCTACATGCCCCATCTATGCAACTGCACCACTTGCTGCTTCTGACTTCAGGCTCCCATGGAATGACAGCCACACTTGGACTTCAATTCCTACAGCTGACTGAGTGGAATGATCCCTTTGCTTGCAGTTTGGTCTCTCCAGGGGTGGAAATCTAGCAGGAGCTCCTTTGCATATTAGGCTACACACCCCTGATGTATCCAATCCTCCTAGAGCTTCCAAGGCTCTTTTTTGTAAGCTCTTGGAGGACTGGCTACATCAGTTGGGTGTGGCCTAATATGCAAAGGAGATCCTGCTAGAATTCCACCCCTGGGTTTCTTCCTGTCCTTTCCTTCCCCATTTGCAACAAGGCTGAACAGAATGCAAGCAAAGCTCCATCCCTTGCAGGCCCGCTTTTCTGTTAATTTTCAAAATCCTCAAATTGCACATTATGTGGGACTTTTCCTTTTCTAGAAATTTACACTTTTGTCCCATTCAGCATGTCTAACCCTTACTCATGCCCTTTACATCTGCAGGGACACCTGCTTTTCCAATGCATGGAGCAATTATATTACAGTGTCCTCTGCACAATTTCCCACGGGCTATGTCATAATGGAAGAACAGGGGAAGGACAGTTCTCTGCATCTCCATCACAAAGCATCATTGGGCTGCATGGGTGGCAGGGAGCTGGCTCATGACTGCAGCAAATTTCTGTCTTCTCCAAGCAGACTTTTGTGCAGTTGCCTAGAATGTACGCATCCTGCTAGGATCTGAATCTGGGGTAACAAATATCAGCAGCACCAGCTCTCATTCTGAAACAGCTGTCAAGTGATTGCCATCCATCATTCTTACAAAGGATGTAGAATGCCAGGCAGATAGGCGTGATCAAGAAAGTGTATTATTACAGTCATCCATATAATCTCTGTGAAAGCAGAGGGGCAATAGGACAGAAATCCATCATGATGATTGCCTTCCAGAGTAGTTATGAGTGCTCAGCAGTTTTGAAAAATCAGGCCAATAAGGCACCATTATTCTTATCCCCTTGACTGGTATGCTTACCACTCAAGGAGTCTTCATCCTTAAAAATAATTATTGTGTCTTCTCAATCAGCTGAAGCTTGGTTGCTACTAGCCTGTTTGCTAGTCTGTTTGTAAAGATAATAGGGTAACCCACGTGGCAAATTTGTTTACTAAAGCAAACCCTGCTTTTAAAAATTAAAAATTAAATAAAAGCTGGGACAAACCTATCTGTTTTCTATGCACCATCACTTTATGATCTGCCTACAGCATCCTGGAGACTGGAAGTGTCTGACATTATGCAAAGATATATTAATGCTCATAGCCTTTTATTAGCTGAACCAAAGTTATTTTAATTTTCTGCTGGCAATTGCAGTAGTTCCATCAGAGCGCACACCTGAGCAGAATCCAGAACAGGAAGCCTTTATCTCCAGTTAGGAGTGTTTAACACTTTAGAATATTGAAAAGGGAAAGTCATCCTTGCAAAGCACATGATAGGGAATGATATTCTTCTATCTGGAACACACTTACAGTCAAGGTGAACCTGCATTTCACGCAATACAAATATAGCCATCTCGGCATGTTTACTAGCACTCACACCACTGCAGAATAAATCCTAGGGCTTGTCTGGGGCTAAAACTGCCCTACTAGACTATTCAAAATATGAAGCATTTCTTCACAGCCTTCCAGTGCCACTCCAGGTATATGAAATCACATGTCAATAGAGACAGAGAGAACATTAGAAGCAAACAATATGATTTTTGACCAAGCATATTGCAATTTTTTTTTTTTTTGCACTCTGCCTGCAGGACGAACTCATCATTCAGTTCTTTACTCAAGCCAGCAATTCCCCTTGAATAGACAATAAGGTTATGACAAGGACAGCTACTTTTTCTGACAGGGTTCCTTTGCTTTTAGGAAAGGCACGATGGGCAACAACACAACTGATGCAGTTTTCACCAGCACAGAGAAATTCCTGAGTTGAATTTCTGCCTGCCATCTATCCAGCAGGCACTGCTGTTAAGTGTGGATGATGATGGGTATCACTTCCTTCTCACTTGGTTTGGGCCACTTTTAGTTTATAAACTGACCAGCCATTTTGTGTGTGTATGTGTATTTCATAACACAGCCAACTGTTATCCTTTGACAGGACTGTCATGAGAGGACTTATTCTGAGCTCATTTGAAGAAAGCTGTGACAATCATCACTGGCAGCCTGAGTTCTGTTCTGCCCCTAGAGATTTTCTGGAAAGCTATTTGGAATTTATCACACAGGTTTACAAAACAGTTCTGCCTCAGCTTGCTAGCATCAACAGTAGTTACCAATGCCAGCTAGACCCGTTGAAACCTTCAGACACTTACATTAGGTTGTGTAGTCTTCTCAAGCACCTCAGAATACACAAGGGAGATTGGCTGAATAAGCCCCCATTGCAAAATATCCCCTTCCTGGGGCTAAAGAGTGAATTCAAACCTGTAGGAAAATAACATGGTACAATTCTGTACCTTCTACATGGAGTGAGATTTTTGACATGCCAAACTTTCTGATTAGTGATCCTTCTTGCATAGTGTCAAGTGTTGTTATCCTGTACCATATGTATTTTTAAAGCATTTGAACTGGCCCAGAAGCTTTCTTCCTAATTTGCATGTATTCCATGGGAAGTTGTAATGTAGAGACACACTGAAATAAGCAATAGCCCATGCATATTCTGAGGTGATAATGTGTTACCGGAGGGATATACAACGTATGAATCAGTGCTTACTGCCCCCATGTTTTATTAACCCAGCTAATAGATTAAATTTCTACTAGGTTGCAATGTTACTCTATTGCAACATAGATATCTGTACATTCTTCTGCAAAGTGGGCTTACCCTCACAAAAGCTAATGCAACAATAAATGTGTCATTCTTTAAGATGTCACAAGACTCTTCAATTTGGTAGACTTTTAAAAAGATTGAAAATTGGGCTGCCTTATATCCCAGAGAAGGGTTGACTGGGGACATGAAGGCTTGAGTAGGCTGAGGTTGTGGGGCTTTTGATCATTAACAGTGTCATGAGCCAGCCTCCTCCCCCAAGGGCAAAAAAAAGCTGCTGTTTCAAACTATTGGACTATCATATACCGATTTCGCACTCACCGTACACCGCTGTCACGTTCGTCTTCTCAGCGCAGCGTCCTTTGGATTTCCCATTATCTGTGCCTGGGCTGCAGCAAACATCATAGGTTTCGTGCTGCAAACGGAAACTTGTTTTTAGCAGTTTCCGTTTGCCGTGCAAAAAACATGATGTTTGCTGCAACCCTGGCGCAGATAGTGGGAAATCCGAAGGACGCCACGCTGAGAATACAAACGTGACAGCTGTGTAAGGTGAGTGCGAAATCAGTCACAGTCAATAGGGTCTCCTATGACTGGCAGCAGCTCTACCAGGCAGAGATCTTTCACATTACTTGCTACTTGATTATTTTAACAGGGCATTCTGAGGCAGATGGACTATACCATTGGATCACAGTCCTGTTCTAAACAGAAGGAAAGGCTGGACTACTCATACTTCATACTCTGGGAGCTAACTACACATCCAAGCAGACAAGTGTTTCCTTTTGCCTGAGATCCTTTTAACCAGAGATGTCTGGACAGTCTTGAAAATGGGACCTTTCAAATGCAAAGTAGCTTCCCTGAGCCTTTCTATAGGAAGAGGTGGGGCTGGTACCTCAAGACCTAGTCCATGTGTACCTATAGCACTGCCTGAGGCCACCTGAAGGCATAGCACTTCTGGAGCCCTAAAAACCATTGAGGCTTGAGCAGTTACTTGATCTCTGCTGTGCTTCTCTGTTCCATAAAACACGTTATGTGAACCTTGTTCTGGGTGCAGCACTGGCAGGAGAGACTGAAAGCAGCTAAAAATCTTAGATGGAAATTTTGTAGGCTCATTGCCTCCTTGTGTAGTCCATATATTTTGCTTATGTTTTCTCTTACATGTTTAAAGAGGCATCTCCTCACTTGTCCCTTGTGAGTGAGAAATCTGATTCCTCCATTGTTTTAGCTGACATTTCCATTCCATATTAGACATAAATCCCACTTTTTTTTTACAGTTCTGTTTACACTTCCTTCATAAGGAACCTTTAAATCTAACTAGAGTACTTAAAATAGCAAATTCTCAGGATCTTTCATGGGGTTCTTCTTTTCATCTGCCATAGTGAGCAGCACTCCCAAATGTGCTGCACAGAAAGTTAAGAGCAAGGGAAAGATCAAATAAAAGGAAATCTCCCGGTACAGCAGGGCTACTCAACAGAAAGGAGAGTAGGGAGGCACAGGTGATACGAGCTGACATCCAGGGAGTGGTTGAGTTGGAAGAGTGATGAAGCCCTCTCCCACTCAGTTTCTATAACCCCCTGCTCACCTATAATGTCTTAAGATATTCCTATAACTTCATAACGCTTATCTTTATCAGGCCTAGAAACAGTCTGCTAAAGATTAAAAACCTAAGAATCTCAGGAATCTAAAGGGTGCTTCTCAGGAAACCAAATACTGTGATTGCCATGCAATTGAGAAGAGGACCCCAACTAAGAGAGCCAGTTTGTTGTAGTGGTTAAGTGCATGGACTCTTATCTAGGAGAACCAAGTTTGATTCTCCACTCTTCCACCTGCAGCTGCTGGAATGGCCTTGGGTCAGCCATAGCTATCTCAGAGCTGTCCTTGAAAGGGCAGCTTCTGGGAAAGCTCTCACAGCCCCATCCACCTCACAGGGTGTTTGTTGTGGGGGAGGAAGATAAATGAGATTGTGAGCCACTCTGAGACTCTGATTCAGGGAGGAGGGCAGAATATAAATCCAATGTCTTCTTCTTCAATCTCTTCTTCAAACTGTCATGCTAAAATCATTCTTCTAATTCCATTCATTAGCATGATTTTGGCATCTTCCATCATCTGCCACATAGCCAGATCCATGAATTCCCTCAGGAGCAGTACTTTGCATTGAAACCACATTATAGGCTAACTGGCAGCTTCTTAACTGATAGCGTGTTTCGCTTACAGGCACCTTGGAGAAAACAAACAGGTCTCACGTGGCCTGAACTATGTTAGAAAAACAGTATCTATTTCACAACCTTGTGCATGGTATGTAGTGTAAATGTTATATTTGTTCATTGCTGAAGAGTTATTGCTCAGTGTTCTGTTTTTTTTCTTTTTTGTCTTTAACATCATAGAAACATTTATGGGAACAGCAGCGTAATCACAGATATTACTGATGAAAACAAAAACCAACATGCCTTGCCAACCATGTGACAGGGTAATGAATGCTATTCTAGAGATAAACGCTGTTTTGCTTTCTATAGCCAACACCATAATATGGTTGCTGTTGCCAAAAGCATATTACTGTTGCTCCAACTAGCAGGAAATACTCCATTACAGGTTATGCCACCTGAAGCAATAAATGTATCAGTGTCTTCGAAGGAAGGCTTCTTCCCATGCCCAATTCTTTGGAAAGAGGTGGCATCCAGTAGAGATGCAGGCATTTCAGCCAGGATTCTACATATTAATGAATTCTGTCACTGTACCACTTTTCAAATAAGAAAAATTATTGCTGTGCAGAGTCAAAGCTCTCCATTTATCTGCAGAAATGCAGAACTTAATAGGTACTGGGGTTTACCAGGGCTTCAATCCTGACCCTGTTCTCAGTATTGTTTTATCTTGAATGTAACAAGTAATAAGAAAGAACAGCATTGTTCTGCATGTGCAGACTAGCGGGGTTTTGTTCAAAGACATCAGATTCACATTTAAGTCTTCAGTAAGAGAAGGATTTGGAGACCCATTCTTTTTCCTGGGAACCAGCATGTTATTTAATGTTGCATTCCTTGTCCTAATTGGACTGGTGTTGGCACTCCATTTTGTATTCTGAATTCTACTGCATTGTTCATTTGCATTGTCCATTGTATATCATGTACTGTTCACATTTTTGGTCACATTGTCATTCAGTTTTGTACTCCCAGTTCTATTGCATTGTTCATGTGATGTTCATTTCATGTATGATTTCATCCCCCCCCCCCCTCTTTCTGCACTCTGTTACCCACCCTGACTCCCAGTGAGAAAGGTAAGCTATAAATAAGCTAAATAAATATTGGTCAGAGAGACTAGGATTTATGAGACCTGAGTTCATATCCCTTTCCTGCCATAAGGGTTGCTGGGTGACCTTGGGCCAGTCACCTTCTCCCAGCCTAAATTACCACCTGGAGTTCCTGTGGATACAACTTCAAGATTGTTATTAAACGAAGGAAAGGAGAATGTTGTATATTGCTCTGAACTCCTTCGACAAATAGTGGGATAAAACTCTCTCTCTCTCTCTCTGTAAAATGCCATCAAGCCAATTTAGGGTGACCTCAGCAAGTGGCTTTCAAGGCAAATGAGAAGCTGAGGTGGTATGCCATTGCCTTCCTCTGCAGAGTCTTCCGTGGTGGTCTCCCTTCCACCCTGCTTAGCTTCTGAAATCTGACAAGATTGAATGATACCATACTGGATAAAACTGTAAATAATAATAATACTAATAATAAGCAACCTTGGTCTTGTCTCCTTATTTCGTAAGTTTATCTCTATGTTGCTTTAATAGGGTTCCTTGGGCCTTATGGTATTGCCACGGCTATACACTCCATGTTACAAAACAGGTGTGTACAGTATTGTTTAAATGCTGTTGCAAGCAGCAGTAGTTTTGTAGAAAAATAGAAGGTGGAGCTTATTAGCATAACTCATTAGCATATGCCCCCCACTAGCAAAAAGCAACCCGACGCAAGAAAGGATAGCCCAGGGTGAGTGAGGCCTGCTTGGGCTGGCTAGAGATCCAGCCAGTCCAAGCAGGCCTCGCTCAACTGGGGCTCTCCTTGGCTGTCCCCCCCTCCACAGTCAAAAGGTCAGGAAGCCACTCGCTGCCCAAAATCACATAATAAGTGGAGAAAGGGTGGTGCAGGCTTCTCCAGGGGTTAATGAGGCTCCTGGTGGCTGGCTGGCTGCCTACTCTCCTGATCCAGGGATTGTTATGCAGCTGCACCTACTATTCAATGGACAAGGTAGGTGAGGAGAGGGGGGCATCAAAATAGGTTCAGGAGGTGTGCTCCTGTGAGCTCCTGTTGAATTCAAGGCCTGGTTGCAAGAGAGAATGGTGGTGTAAGAGTAGGTGTAGGGACAAGGAAAAGAAAATAGTGTGTGCAGTGCAGCATGCAAGAAGAGAGTATACAAGGAGCTGTGCATAAGGAAAGAGATTCCGTGGGTAAGTGTCTAGGAGAATCCAGATCTCCAAAGTCCAAATGATGTATGATGCTGGGGTCTGTGTAGGGTTGCCAGCCTCCAGGTCCTGAAGATCTCCCAGAATTACAATTGACCTCCAGATTAAAGAGATCAATTTTCCTGGAGAAAATGGCTGCCTTGGAGGGTAGACTCCATGGCATGATAATACCCTGCTGAGCTCCCTTCCCTTCACAAATCCCACCCTTCTCCAGGCTTCACCTCTCACATCTCCAGGAACTGCCCAACCCATAGCTGGCAACCCTAGACTAAACGTTCCAACATGTAATTTACCCTTTAAAAACCAGCCAAGAAGGAGCCACTGGGGTCACAGCTCTACCCCCCTCCTCATGCTGTTTCTGTTATTCTAACTGATAAACTGAGTTGTTAAACTGCTGTTGGTTGATCTTTCATTTGTAATAAATGTTGTTGATGATTATTCTGTCTGCCTTCACTGCTTTTGAGCTCTGAAAGGAAAAGACACACACACACACACACACGGGCTCAAAGCAGCAAGGGGAGTTTTGAAGAGTGGAGTTATTCCAATTCCCTCTCACATTGCCCTGATCCATATCATGCTGTCCTGTAGCTGCTTTTGAAGGGTTATTACGTATTGGGGGAGCCAGTCACAGATCCCAAGCATATAGTTGGGAACTAAATATATATTTTAAAAGATATCAATATTGGTTGTCCAATCAAAATTGCCTGGAATCAGGTTGTATACCAAAAGTGATTCTGTCAACTTGTTCTGAGCCAAGCCTCCTTATGCATAAAGATCCAGCACAGAGCACTTTGCCTTCATTGACAAACAGCCTTAACCAACCAGCCACTTTTAGCATAGGCACTGAGTGAACAGTGATTTTTTAGGGAAGACTATGGCTTATGTGGGAGCTGTGGAAGGAAGAGAAACAACATTGAGCTACCAAGATTGAGCTACCAGCTTGCTAGACATACCATGGACTATAACTGGGGAGGGTGGGATGCCAGTGAGCCCAGCCCTAGGAGAACCAGCTCTTCTATTCTGTGAATGTATTTGTTTCTTGCAGGGGGTGGTAGTGGTATCTAGCATGGGCATGGACAGGCATGAACCAAAGGGCAAAAGTGCTCTTGGCTCTTAGTCCATGGCTTGCAACTTGTGGCCCTGAGTGAGTCAATTTAATGAAACCAGTACCACCCAAGGATGCTGGAGCATCATATTGAGTATGTTTTGTTCTGTTTGTTTCAACTGCATTTTTGTGTTTATTATACAAGGCACTTTGAGTGCCCAGATCTAGGGAAAGTGGGGTATAAATGCTTAAACAAACAAAACAAAAAAACCCCTCATATATGAAACTGACTGTGGGTCAAAGTGTGAAACTAATGCTCAAACCAGGAGAGAGGCTGGAGGATCCATAAACACATTTCAGACCCATTTTCATTTTGAGATAAAAATCATGGAAGGGAGGAGAACCTGGTTTGGATTGCAGCTAGTGCATGCCATTTTCCTGACCTCAAATAGCACCACTGGAGCTACTATTTGAGGTTGGTATTGAACCAGCCAGCAGCTCCTGCATGCCATCTGAGGCTGGGGAAATAGTGTAGGGCAGCGATAGGCAGAAAGCCACTTGGTAATGACCGGTTACTCATTAAGGAATTAGAATTAGCTCTCCACCCCTCCCCGGTGCAGCTGAAATCCCTTTCATGTCTTTCTCTTGAAAGCTACCAAAGTAGCTTCTCTCCTCTTTCTCTTTTGCATGCACATTTGCTCTGGATGGAAAATGACAGCACCAGCACCCTTTCCCATCTGCCTCTCTTCATCCTCCTCCACATGTATACAAATAGATAACAAAGGAGCATCCTATTGACTGCATCAGGGACTGCATCCCCGCATCAAGGCCAACCCTTATCTCTTCCAGGTAAAACACAGAAGTAAGTGTATATATTTCCTCCTGCAGGCAAGATATGATTTAGGGGGTGGGGATGGTTTGTTTTGGTAAAGCAGCTGAACAAAGGTTTTCTACCCAACCACTGCAGACTGCTCTGAAATATTGTTATTTTCCCACAAATCACCATCTTGTGACTGGATCCACCCAATGAACCACAATTTTGTGATTGGCAGCTCCCAAGGCTCTTGAAAAAAATATGTAGCTCCCGGAAACATACAATTTGTCTTTTTCTGGTGCAGGGTGAAAAAATTAAAACCTTCCTCATACCACAGCCTCAATAAATATCAGAGAAGGGCCCCTCCAATTGTACTTATCAATAAAGTCACTCTGGAGAGCTATTTGTGGCTCTTCCAGCATCTTGTCTGGTTTGACCCTTACGGGCAGGCTTCTAAATGCATTACTAGCATCATTTCCTTCCTTCCATTTTTTAAAAAAAGAAATGAACACTGTAGGAAATAAATTGCTCTGCTGTATTTTTCTCCCTTTCCAATTTAAGAACAAGAAGGGATCCATTCTACTCAGTTTATAGCTTCCTCAGTGAAATGGCAAATCTATAATAGCAACAGTACAAATAGGCAGAACCAGGGCTCCCATCATCTTTTGCAAAGATGACAAAACAACAATACAGTGGCAACTTATGGCCATTATTTCACTTGGCTAGATCCAAGGTGGTGATTCAGAGACCAAAGGCTGGAGGCAAAAGTTCTCTTCTATTAATGTTGGAGCTTTGCCCCACTATAAGGAGCCTTCCTCCAGTCGACATGTTCCACTGGTGGACGACTCTTTGCACTGAAGGCAAGACTCTACCACCCGTAGCATGGAACCTTTGACTCCAACTCAGAAGCTCTAGAAATCCTCTAAGCAAGTCAAGCTTTGTAAAAGCTTTGAATATTTCCTAATGAATAAACTTTATTTGGAGCACATAACACAAATCATGAAAGCAAGCTGATTTTTTTTCACACTTTATCTTTTTTATTGGATTTTTTTTCTCTGGCCCATCATGAAGGTAATTGTTGCCTGTATTTTGCTTGTACTAAATGGATATTTTATTTGATTACGGTAAACTGCTACATTTAGCAATGCTCAACTGTGATTTCCATACACAGTAGTCTTTCCTGACCTCCATTTCCCAAGTAATACTGGAGAGTGACTTTTTCTTTTGTAATATTTGCTTGTTTGTAAACACACACAGACACCAAGCAGGCAGGCAAAACTAAAAGCCACAAAATGAAGCCCTGCCACTTTTCCCAGTGCTGCTTTGACAGCCAATCCTTTTGGGACTATATTCTCGACCTTACTGTTTTCTTTTAAACAAACAGATGGGGTGTGTTCTGGCTCCAACACACACACAAAGCATTTCCAGCTAGCAAATTATACAAAAGCCTTAGGAAAAGTCTGTATTGTATATTCAGAGGTAATGATTGTGGCAGTGTTTTTTATGCCAATACAATAACATAATTTCAAGGTATTGGCTAACATATTTTTAAAAAAACCCTTCATGGCCTTGATCCTTCATATTTGCAGGAGCGCCTCTCCCCTATGCTCTACCATGACAGTATTGCATATCTGAACAGGGCTTTCTGCAAGTGTCACCCTGCAAACGAGCAAAATCAACAGCTGCCTATACACTGTGGCTTCCTGGCTGTTGCCCCCATTTTATGGAATGGCCCACCTGATGAACTCAGGAAGGCTCCTGTTCTCCTGGCTTTGCACAAACTATGCGAAACTGAATTATTCAGGAAGGCTTTTCTATACAGGTAATAGTGATGTACAATAGGGATGCACAATTAGTAAAAAAAATAAATAAGAAAAACAATGAAGGAATGTATACCATTTCTTTCATTCATTTCCCTGTGTTTCACATTTAATAAAACTTCTGTCTTTTCTCCTCTGTGTGAAAAGTGCTATCAAGCTGCAGTTCTTATGATGACCCCACGGGGTTTTCAAGGCAAAGACTAACATAGATTGTCATTGCCTTCGGGTGTTTTTACACTGACCGTTTGTGACTCTCTATCACCACATTGGAAACTCACCTTTTACATTACCTAACATTCTCACAACTATTTGCATCGTTGCTGGCCAAAGCATCTACATTTGTTTAAGTGAGATGAGTTCTGCCGCTGCTGCTGTAACGTTTTTCTCAAAACTAGTTTTGATCTGGTCATTTCTCTACAAGCATTTCAAACTTGTATTGTAGAAGTTTTCATGCGTTTTAAAAGACTCCTCCAAAAGGCACAAGGTGCAGTAATTTGCATGAGAACTGACAGCACTTTAAATTTTTACATATCATTGCTTGGCTCATCTTGTAATTTAAATTTGTATTGTTTTTGCAGTGTTGACACCATTTCCAAGCAATCGTATACATTTAACTAAGCACTGGTATTCTGTCTGCCCTCTGCCCCAAAATTGAAACGCTTTCAGCAGGAAATATAGAAGTTTGGCTACGCAAAATGAGTGCAGCAAATTCACAAATGTAAAAGGAAAATAATTAAAGCGGAATGGTGGCAGGCGATTTGAAGACTAAAACTCTGGATCACACTGAATGTAAAAACACCCTTCCTCTGCATAGTGACCCTGGATTTCCTTGGAAGTCTGCCATCCAAATACTAACCAGGATCAACCCTGCTTGGCAGCCGAGATCTGAGAAGATCAGGCTAGCCTGGACTAATCAGGGCAGGGCTCTTTTTTCTTCTATTGGTCTGGAATTTAGCAGAGAGGATTGATTTCGTAGATGATGGGTAGAATCTCTGAAAACTGCATCCAAACTGCATAGAAGCCAAAGAAGGAACAGGCATTTCCCACCGAACCAAATGGAACAAAAAATCAATATAATGAAAACTGTTCAATAAAGAATATGTTTTATTTATGAATGAAGCTTTTGAACATGAAAACAAACAGAAAAAAATGAAAATGAAAAAAATGTGCATCATGTTTTTTGCACAAAACGTAATCACAGCAGAAAGTTTGACGGTGTTTTACTATCCCTTTTTGTTCTGTTCCTGAATATATTGAAAACCATAAAACTAGGAAAACGAGAGCACAGATTGAGAAAAGGGTTTATTTGTGGACTATCTTTTGGCATCTCTTCTTCCCCCTGAATGCAGCAAGAATAATGTTGTTTTCATAGAACAAGCACAACTTGTCTAATTCCCTGTTGCATCCAATCAAGGGAATTTGAAAAGATAATTCCATGTTAGATGATGCATGAAGATATAAATAATTTAATTTACGGTTTATATATGCAAGCACCATAAACATAATTAAAAGCATTAATAGAGACATTGGGTTGCAATGCTGCAATGCATAATCATATTAATGGCTTTGAGTCAAATTTCACATAGAGTGGTGAGGGCAGTTCCTCATTTAATTTATAAGCAAAGTCTAATTAAGGGTTTGATTCTATGATGTACTGAGAACATTGTCTTTCTGCTAATTTCACTGTGAGCATAAAGTGTGCTGTAACCTACAAAAAAAAGCTATGCACCCTGAAGAGCAGGTTCCTACCTCTATGGGATTTTGAGCTTGTTATCTTAATGAAAAACAATTTTCCAGGAGACAGTGCTAATTCAACACCTCCTAGTTGCAATAAATGTATGTGGTGTTTATTAGAGCTTATTCAAGAAACTACAAATTAACCTAAAGAGAAATTGAAAGTGTCATATCCCATTACTAGATCCTTCACAAATATCAGATAACTGTCATATCAGATTACTGATGTCTTCCTAAATCACTTTGAAATTTCTTGATTTTTCCACTCTCTATTAGTAAATTATTTTAACCAGGAAATGAGATAGCATTTACCATGATTTTAAAAAGCATCAAATTAGAAGGTTTTTGTTTCTGCATATTTCAACCAAACAGCAAACTGGATGCAGTGGCTTTAGGAAACATCTGCTGTGTACCATCTATGCCCTGACCTGAAGTCTTCTCTATTCACTTAAATGGCCCTGTCAGATGCACAGAAAGATGCATGTGCAAGAATTGTTTCCTTGTGGAAATCTTTAGGATGCCCATTTAACACAGGAGTTATATCTGTTTACATGGATCCAGAAATGGGGTCATGGGTGTAAGCCAAAATGCCCTCAAAACTGAGGTCGGGGAATTGTCAGGTGGGCACCTGGCTTAATCAGGATCTTTTTACCTATGTATACAGGACCCACATCCAGAAATTAATGCTTTATCAAAGACTCTAATTAAGTAAAAACAATTAAAATTTATTCCAGAAAAATATAGGCTTACATACAAGACAAGTCATTCACAAAACACACATACAGTCCTAAGAAAAATAGAGAGATATATAGAGACAACACATGGGTAGACAAACAGGGTGATAATTACCGATTGTAGTCTTCAAGGAAGGCTCCAATGGCGACAAAAGAGGACGGGGGAAATGGGACCCTCAACTGTGGCCAGAATCGGGGATGGATCTAGACAGCAGAACTGGGGTACTGCTAGAAGCACACATGTGGGGAGCTGTGTTAAAGGTTATATAGACTATCTTGAGCCCTTAGGGGATGGGAGGTACATGGGTGGATGACAGGTGGTCAGCTGGTACATGGCCTCAGAAAAGGTGAGGCTCTGCAGTGACCATAAGAACTGGACTAGTGCAGTAGCCAATAGCCAGTTAGTTGGCAACCCCTGATTGTATGCTCATAGCTAGCCAATGAGCGGACTTGGCCTTAGTTACCTGATTGGCTGTCCAGGTAACAATGGGCCAAGGGGGAGGCTCCAGGATAACTGTTGGGGAAAAGAATGGGGGAATTACTGGGTGGAGGTGTGCTTATGACTATTAAACTTATCTAAAAAGGTGACAATAGATGGCCAAATTGCTACCAAAGGTAACACCCAGTTTACACAAAGGAACTTGGCTCTGGCTGAAGATGGTCTTCCTCTTCTTCAGTCTTCTCTTAGCACCAGTCTTTGTCTTGAGTTCCGTTAGACAAAGGTTTAGGCGGTCTGGCAGGATCCATGCCTAAGATAAGCTTGATGGCTCTTATGCAGAAGTTGAAGCAGCTGTTGGATACGTGAGTCTCTTGCTTTGCTGTAATGGAGTCAGGAAAACAAGATGGATTCTCGTGGTGTTAGCCTTTGGTTCATGGAAACAGGCTGGAAACTGTTTGCCTGTACAGTTCATGGCAGCGTGGCTTCTTCCACTGCAGTGGCCAAGACTGGGCACGCAAGTTGCAGCTGGAAGCTCGTCTGTAGTTCTGGCTAACACCCATCCAGAGATGTAGAATGCTGCTGCAAAGCTGAGGCTTATAGTATCCACATAAGCCTTAGAAACCGTGGGCAAAGTCCACTTCTTAGAGCAGATGTGTGCGAGTCAACCCTCCAGGCACCCTGGCAACCATACTGGTGATCACGATGTCCATGTGTATGAAGAGTAGGGGGCTTTTTCTTACATGGGCTCAGTGGGGGAGGGCAGATATAAATGGAAATAAATAAATGATTACAAAGATCTTGTGAAGCCCAGCTATGTGATCCTAACTGCAGAGTGTAGATGATTGTTGTGGATTCATGGACTCATCATGCATACATAAACAAAGCACCAACCAAGCTGTCTTGGTTCTCAGTTGACCTACTGCTATCAACTGTCTGTACTCAGATAATCTATTTGTTCAAGTCACTATACATTTCAGAGTGATAAGGCTTCTCATGTTGTGGACAGTGCTGGGAGGGGGAGGGAAGAAGGATAAGAAACAGTTATTTGAGCCCTAGGGATTTAGAGAAATGTCACTAGCAAATTCATAGAGTAGGAAAAAAAACCTTACGGATTTGGGTAACCCTCTTAAGGAGTTTGTTCTCTCAGAGAGACCAAACTTCAAAGCATATGACAATCCTAGGCATCAGGTGCAATAGATTCCAGTTAATTCAGAGCAAAAATGCTGCTTCTTTGAAGATACTTGCCATCTCAATTACATGGTCCACCCACAGAGCAATGTGAGCTCAGATCTCCATCGAAAAGAGGGAGCTATCTCCTTTTAGGAACTGTTGATGTGATTGTGACACAGATAATCACTCCATCACTGCCTCCAATCACTGAACCCTAAATCAAAGGCCAGCTTGGAAAATTCCTTGGGTGACCCTGGACCCTCTTTTCAATTAACCCAATAGTAGGTCATGCAGAATGCAACCACATATCATCCCGAGTTAGCTGTGGGACACTGAAGGTCAGGCAGTGATATGAGGCAAATGATCAGGATACATTAACAGGTGCACTTGGGAGTTCAACACTGGCAAAGCTTGGGTTTCAGAGGCCAGGGCTTGGGAGGAAAGAGGTGACAAGGGAGGCATCACCAGCACCTGAACAAGGCAAGTCACAAGAAGGACAGGCAGAAAGGGTCACATAAATCTGCTCTAAATTGTTACTGGTGCATCACTGAATTTGCTCCCAAGACATTAAATGGACATCTACAGACCATTATCAGAAGCCATAAAAAAGGCAAGGAAGAGAAAGGTCACTTTAAAATATTTCAGAGTAATATTTTCTGGACATATAAAACGCAATTGTTGCCTTGTTCAAAACAAATCAATCAATGGGACAGCAATCTGAATCAAACAGAACTGAGATGTACACCAAATTCTATATTTCCATTAAAATGAGTGACAGTGATATGGTCTTTCTGCCACTTAGAGGTGGATCCTTGCATTTAATATGATAGTGTTTTACTTTGATTCCTGGTCATAAGAAATAACCTGTGATCCAGCAGGATGTTCAAGTTAATCATACTGTGGTAGCTGCTGGAAGCACCAGTTTATGCATACAATCAAATCACATCTGGGGAAAATAAAGTTGTAAACAAGGCCATTAGGTACCCATGGAACCGCTTTTATTAGCAGTTGTGGGGAAATGTCTTGTGCATATCTTTCTTTTCTATTTTGGCTCAAGAACAGATCTTTGAAGATTCTATGGAATGGATAGCCATTATTCTTAGGAGAATTCTTTATTTATAGCTCTAGTAAAATTAGTTCTTAAATAAATATGCTTGGTCGCTTCCAAGATTAAAAGACCTCAAGGTGTGCATTTGTTATTTAAAAATCTCCCATTATTGCCAAAGTCACATAAAATATTTATATCTTTCAAACCAGCCCACTATATCTGGCATTAAGAACAATTCACATAGTTTGGAAAATGCATATATACATCCTGGTTTAACTAAACTATGATGAAAGTCAAATCCCTAGGTGAATTTTAGGTAATTACTTTTGCAATGAAGGATTAAGAGGAGTCACACAACGAATACTGAAAAAGCATTCCCAACAGGTTTTTGCATATCAGACGATACAATGGGGAAAGAATTGATACAGCATAATGGCTAACAGAATGAGGAACCAAATCTTTCTCTCAGCCACAAACTTATTAGATGAACTTAGGCAAAACAGTGTTTATATATGAGAACCTATGAGGTGGCAGCCAAGGCTGCTAAGAAAATATATCTTATGACCATGATTGCATCTGCGAACTCGCACCCAGCACAATTATTTAGGACAATTCGGTCTTTAACTACCCTAATGCAGGGTATACCAAATGCTAGGGAATTGGATATTGGCTTTGAGGCATTTGCGAGTTTTTTTGCAGATAAAGTTCTGTCACTCCACCGTGACCTCCCTGCCACCTTGGAAACAGTAAATGAATTCAAGGCCCTGAGCACGTCTTCTAGTCAAGTTTTGAATTCTTTCACTCCACTCAGCCTAGAGGAAGTTGACAGAGTACTCTCTACTGTGCGGCCAACCACCTGTAGGCTGGACCCGTGCCCCTCTTGGCTAATAAAAGCTGGCCGAGAGGAGCTACGGGTTCCCCTAAGGGAAATTGTCAACAGGTCCCTTCTTGAAGGAACCTTCCCCCAGCCTCTAAAAGAGACAGTGGTTCGCTCCCTTTTTAAAAAGCCATCAATAGACCCGGCTGAATTGGCTAATTACCGGCCGGTGTCTAACTTGCCATTCTTAGGCAAGATTATTGAACGGGCTGTGGCAGTGCAGCTTCAGAGTTTTCTGGATGATGCTTCCGTGCTTAACCCACATCAGTCCGGTTTTTGTCCAGGTCACGGGACAGAGACAGTTCTGGTCACCCTCACAGATGACCTCCAGAGGCACCTGGACAGAGGTGTTAGACCTGTCAGTGGCGTTCAACACGATTGACCATCAACTACTGACCTGTCGCCTCGTTGATGCTAGGATTCAGGGGTTTGCTTTGAACTGACTTTCCTCCTTCCTCCAGGGTCAGGGACAGAGGGTGGCACTAGGAGACGAATTATCCCGATGACACCCGCTTATATGTGGTGTGCCGCAGGTAGCGGTTCTTTCTCCAATGTTATTCAGCATCTACATGCACCCCCTCACCCATGTTGCCCAGAGGTATGGGCTGGGTTGTCACCAGTATGCAGATGACACCCAGTTCTATCTGCTGATGGGCGTCCAGTCTGAATCCACCCTGGAAGATCTGTCCGCAGTATTGCGAGCTGTGGCAGGGTGGCTTAGGCTGAGTAGACTGAAATTAAATCTGATGAAGATAGAGGTCCTGTACCTGAGTCGCTGCTGTCTGAGACCAGAGGTCCATTTACCAACCTTCGACAGAGCCCAGCTCATGCTGGCACCCAAGGTTAAAAGCTTAGGGATGCTCTTGGATCCCTCTTTGACAATTGAGGCCCAAGTAGCTGCCACTGCTAAGTCAGCCTTTTACCATCTGCAGATGGCAAAGCAGTTGGTTAAAAGCTTAGGGATGCTCTTGGATCCCTCTTTGACAATGGAGGCCCAAGTAGCTGCCACTGCTAAGTCAGCCTTTTACCATCTGCAGATAGCAAAGCAGTTGGTCCCCTTTCTCGAACACAATGACTTGGCAACAGTGATCCATGCCATGGCCACCTCGAAACTGGATTACTGTAATGCTCTCTACATGGGGCTGCCTTGGTCCCAACTCTGGCGACTTCAGCTAGTGCAGAACATTGCAGCCAGACTGTTAATGGGAGTTCCTCTATGGGAACACATTCAGCCTGTGCTGAAAGTGCTGCACTGGCTACCAATAGGGTACCGGATTCACTTCAAGGTGCTGTCACTACCTTTAAAGTCCTATATGGCCAGGGTCCTGCATACCTTAGGGACCGCCTTTCCCTGCATATGCCCCAGCAAGCACTTTGGTCCGGGCTTCAAAACCTGTTGACAGTCCCCAGCATCAGAGAAGTGAGGCTCAAAACAATCAGAGCCAGGGCCTTTTTTGTTGCTGCCCCTAGCTGGTGGAATGAGTTGCCGGAGGAGATTAGGAGCCTTCAAGAGCTTTCACAGTTCTGCAGGGCCTGCAAAACGGCACTCTACCGCCAGGCATTTACATGATGGTAGCATATGCAGCAAAGGGACTGGCCCATAAGAACACCACCAATGGCCTACCTCACCACACTGTGGCAATCCTGAGACCTCTGAGTACAGCTAACCACCAGAATTAAATTGCTGCCTGAAATCATGATAGTAGCACATGCAAATGTTTTAAAATTGTTTTATGTCTTATGTTTTTATTGTTGTTTATTTTATTGGTCACACTAATGTGCTTGGTCTGTGAGCCGTCCTGAGCCTGCCTTTGGCGGGGAGGGCAGGATATAAATTAAATAAATAAATAAATAATTATATCAGCTTCAGCCCTAGATGCCTAATATCAGGTACATTAGGAACCTCTCCTGTTAGTAGTTGTGGTGAAATGTCTTGTGCATATTTTTCTTACAAGAATTTTGGCTCAAGAACAGATCTCTGAAAAGTCTATAGAATGCACAGTGATAGCCCATATTCTTAGGATAATTATTTATTTATAGCTTTAGTAAAATTAGTTCTTAAATAAATAGGGTTGTTTGTTTCCAAGATTAAAAAACCTCACGCATGCATTTGTTCTAAAAATCCCCAATTATTGCCAAAGTCACATCAAACATTTATCTCTTTCAAACCAGTGATAATACAGGCCTACTTTATAGGACTGTTGTAAAGATCAAACTATGATCAGATACGTGATGAGATTTTGACATTAAAAGCACTACACAAATGCTAAGCACTTGGATATACTTTTACAGAAGTGCACATGGATCAATATGTTTCAGCCATGTAGGTCAAGACCAATGTCGCCTAAATGACAATATAAGCCATCACTACTGAGAGTTTGGCACAATGTGGTCTCATTATCTTTCCCCTTTCCTTCACACTCACAGAGATGTTTTTGTTTTGCTGTGCCCTTTTGGCTCCATAACCAACACAGTTATTTAGTAGGCCCAGGTGCATAGTTCTGCTTATTTAATACATATCAGCAACACTGATTTGATAATCTTAAAATAGTGCTAATATGACATATGAGAAACATCACAGGGCCGCCTGTGACCATACATATGGAATGGTTAACCATACATGTATGCTGAACTAACACTACCATGTTGACCAAATTTACAGGAATCCTCAACAATATTAACACTGTCTTGGGCTTGAAAACTCATGGCTGCAACTTTCTACAGTGTGATTCCAGATTCTAAATAAATGTTGGTTTTACAATCAAATTATATTCTGCATTCCCATGTAATCCACAATCACTCAATTCACAATCATTTATAGACTGCATTCAGACATCCAATTAAACATGGTTAAGTGAAAATGGGTATGGATGCAGTTTGTGCAAAGCTGTGAGTGCACCTGGTTTTTCCCTTGCCTTCATCACAGAACATGATGAAGGAATGGTGGTTTATGATTAAGTCTGGTTTTCTTTGATGTACAAATGCAGGTGCACACCTTAACTACCATAAAGCCTGGTTAAGAATCCCAGCCTGAGATAAAAAAATAACTCCAGTTACAACATGCACCTGCCTTTATACATTACAGGTCACTAGAGCTAGTCTTAAACCACCATTCATTCATTGTTCTCTGCGCAAGAATGTGGTGGGCGGGAGAGCAAGGCACATGTCCAAGCCTAGCACAATCCAGAGTTGTGCACATTTTTATTTAAACCACAATCAAATTGGACATCTGAATGCAGCTGTTGTGTTAGAGGCTCAACTGCTTCTAACTGCTTGGTGCACAAACTGCTTCTAACTGAATTGGTGCACAAACAACATCAGTGCTTTAGTTACGTGGACTGATGCATACTAACATCACACACATCAGGTGAAGGAATTAAAAAAAAATGAATACAAGGGAAACTTTCCTGTTAAACACAAGAAAATACTTTGCAAGTTTAAAAACTGCAACAGAAAAAAAGACAAGGGCAGACTGTACTTTGATCACAAGTGGGTGGGGAAGGGGAAAGTGCTGCCAGTTCTTAAATTTGATAAGAAAGGAAAGTACCTCTTCTATAAGCCCTGAGACTGAAAGCAAGCTATGCTGCTGCCCATCTGGTGTTGCTGAACTTGTGGGATGAGAGCTGGAACTGGACAGAGCGTAGGACTAGTCATACACCATATCCCTCTCCTTAGCTGACCTCAAGGATTTGCTGATTGGAAATCTGAGCTAGTTAATGCAGCTTGACATAGCATTAACTCTTACAGAGTCTTCCTACTAAGAGACAGCTACCAGGAATTCTGTCAATGAACTCTATCTCGTGATACATCATTTCCTGCAAAGTCCCTTTTATTATGAAGATCTGAAACACAGCGCATCCAGATAGAGGAAAAGCTTGCTCGTGGGTCTTGAGGCTTCCTTTGCCACGGTGCTCAGAAGAGATAAATAAATCTCAGAGTAATGCACACTGGCCTAATCACTAAATGCCACAGATCTCTGATGGCCCAACTACAATGAAATCCTGGGGAAAAAATTATATGGCCTATGATAAAAACAGGTCTGATTAACACAGCACTTTGGATGCTTACATATTCTATTATGAATTAAAAGAATATAGGATATGGACTCCAGAAAACTTGTACTGCATGCTTTCTTACACAGTAAAATAAAATTATTATAATCAGGGCTTTTTTTGTAGAAAAAGTCCAGCAGGAACTCATTTGCATATTAAGGCCACACCCCCTGACATCACTATTGTTTCACACAAGGCTTTTTTGTAGAAAAGGCCCAGCAGGAACTCATTTGCGTATTAGTGCAAAGCCAGCCAGAACTGCATTCCTGTGAATTCCTGCTACCTCCCCCCCCCCCTGATTATAATGCAAACAACACAGGAATTAATTATATACCATACTTGCTAATAAGGCTATCTGGTTGTATCTGCCTTAACTGTGTTCACCCATTTTCCAATTAGATTAATCAATGGACTGTGACCCCTCCATGAAAGGTCCCCAGGAGAATAGGGATCCTAGGTGGAAAAGGACTGTGGCATGTGGAGAGAGGAACTTAAGCCTTCCCAACCCTATACCATTTTCCTGACTTAAAACCACCCTATTGAGTTATTTGCTCCATTGGAGTGGCTCCCCAAAGGCCATTTCAGGTCAGGAAACAGCCCCTTCTTCCCACACCTCACAGTCTCAACCTGAATTGAGCCCCACACAACTCAGAATGAAGTTCTGAGTATGGCACTTGTAAGACATGTCTAACTAAAAGTCCTCACTGCAGACCTGGGGAGGATGTGAATAAAATATAATGTAGTTAGGAGTATAGTGAGTTAACAGGAATTATCACCTTGTCCACATTACCATGGTAAGCAAGTTGCATTTACTGCTTGGTGTAGTGGTTTGGTGTAGTGGTTAAGTGTGCGAACTCTTATCTGGGAGAACCGGGTTTGATTCCCTACTCCTCCACTTGCAGCTGCTGGAATGGCCTTGGGTCCGCCATAGTTCTCACAGAGGTTGTCCTTGAAAGGGCAGCTTGTGGGAGACCTCTCTCAGCCTCACCCACCTCACAGGGTGTCTGTTGTTGGAGAAGAAGATAAAGGAGATTGTAAGCTGCTCTGAGACTCTGATTCAGAGAGAAGGGTGGGGTATAAATCTACGGTTTTCTTCTTCTTTTGTCAGAAGCACACTACCCAGATAATTTAATAGATCAAAAATAATCTGTATTGGCCATTTGAATTATCCTAGTTTGAACAATTACAGAAGTCACTTATCCAGGAATCTCAGCATCCTCAGCTAAAGAAAAGGGAAACAGAACGTTTTCTCTTATTTCCACTACACATATTTTTATCTGTCTTCCAGGCTCCTGATTCAACAATCAGGAGAACTGTAACGGCGGGGGGGGGGGGGACTGCTGCCATCTTTGTACCCTCTTCCCCTCCTTTGTCTGGCAAATTAATAGCGCTGCACCTACACTGGGGTTTCCAGCACTGGTGTGGGGACTCCCCATATCATCAAGCAGGCCCATATAGAAAGAAGATCCAATGATTCCTAAAAGCATGACCATGCAGCAACAGTTTTTGTTATCAACCACACTGCTGACAAAATGTTTGGATTTGTTTCAGGAGTCTGAGAAGTTGGAGAACCACTCGGCCATAGGAAAGCTATTCTGCCTCAGATCTTCATCTGCAATATGGGGACCATTATATAAGCCTACCCTACAGGACTGTTGCATAGACGGTTTTAATTTGAACACTAAAAATGCTAAGTAGTAGTATTAGTAGTATAATAACGGGAAGAGGAAGGAATTCCCTAGAGCTCCACAGGCTTTCTCCTCTCCCACCCTCATCATAACAAAACACAGAAATGGGAAAGATTTCTCATGATTCCTTGCCTTTTGGCTTCTACTATTCTGGAGAAGACTAGGTTAAGAAATAGAGGCTGGGAGTGGCTGGAAATAACCTTTGCTGCTGACTAGTTTCCTGGGAAACCATAAACCATATTGCAACAGTGTTTCTTCTGTATGACCCAGCTGTCCTTTAAGGTCAGCTAGAGACACCTGACTCCAAGTATCATCTATATGCAATAACAGTAAAGCTGAGGTAGGTACAGAGCTGGATTCCCTCAGCTGTGGCCCCCATTCCTTGGAAATAGTTGCCCAGGAGGGCCCTAGTGTAAAATGGTCATAGCTAAGAACCACCCTAGATTTAATGTGCATAACTGACACCTTCATTTTCTCGTTTATATTTTGTTTTCTGATATTCCATTGCACTGGAATTACTGACCGTTATAATTCTGTGTAATAGCCATTTAGAGCTGTTGGAATAAAATAGCACATTAAACATTGTCTAAAATATACATGAGTGAATACATATTGTGACAGAATAACTGCATGTTCAAGGTTGCAACAAAGGCAAAATTTCTAAGTAGTTACTGTACTGTTAGTTACTGCACCGACAAGACTACTGAACTGTAGTGTACTGACAAAACTGACAAGTTACTGTACTGATAAGACTACAGGTGACCTTTGACTTACTCTTGAATGCTACCCAGGGTCTGGTATGAGATGTGAATGTTGTTGAATCAGTCAGAGGCTGTGACGTGACTAGACTGGACTAGCCTAGGCTAGGCTACAACATGTATGTAACTGGAAAGTTGCTCAAGAAATTCAACAGGTTCGCATTAATGAAAACTGGAACATTGAGATGGTCAGATCTCTACAGGTTATTTAAAACCACAATACTGGAAGCTCAACTAGAACGTATGCCATGGATTAGGAGTGATATAAAAAAAATCCAAGAGAATCGCAATCTAATTAGCAAGCACAGTTAAAGAAGATACAAAAGAGAAAATACTGCATTGTTTAAAAAGTGGAAGACATGTTCAGAAAGGCTTAATTCTATCTACATTTACTGGGAAAGGAAAGGAAAGAATGCATTGCTGCATTTTAATTTATTAATGTTTTATTAAAGCTATGAAATTGGATCCAAAGGTTCCATTCCACTAACAGAGCTTTCCACCCATAGAACAAGCCTCTTCTCTCAGAGGAAGGCTCCTTGTACTAGAGAGTCTAACCAGGGCTTTTTTGTAGAAAAAGCCCAGCAGGGATTCATTTGCATATTAGGCCACACCCTCTGACACCAAGCCAGCCAGAACTACATTCCTACTCAAACAAGCCCTGGTTATAACCCTGTGTATGGAAAGTCTTGAGATAATATGCTAGTCATACTTACCATAGTGTTTCCTCCAGTTTCCCACTGCTGTCCCTTTAATTTTTTATTCATGTTGAATTCCTGAGACTATTCATTTTGGAAGAATAAAATCTGTAAACTCATAACAACAACAATTTTTAAAAAAACAGAAATGGAAACTAAATGAGGAAATTAAAATAAAGCATGTAGAACATATGGCTAAAAGAGAAACAATAAACATTTATTTATATCTCAGCAGAAATTCAGCCATTCAGTCACAAAGATGTGAAAGAATTGCTGAAGAGGGGAGGATTACAGTAAAGCTAAATCAATTCTTTGCATCTGCCTTCACTGTAGAAGATACTTGGCAGCTATTTTCATTGGCGACCTGGTAGGGTTTGCAAATTTGGAAATAGCAAAAGGAATAGCATCTATGGCTGCAATTCTAGACACTTATGTGGGAGTAAGCACCACTGGTTAAAGTAGGATTTATTCCTGAATACACATACATAGAATTGCACTGTAAGTAAAATGTAAAGTGAATTCTAGTTGTAACTGACAAATTACAAATTAACAAGTCATTGGATCTGTGTCCCTTATAGTTCTTAAGAAACTCAAATGTGGAATTGTTGATCTTCTGACCTAATGGGGATATTATATTCCAGTTCCTCTACAAAAGAAAGATTCTGCTCCCGTGCAGCCTGTATTGACAGGAAAAATGCAAAACTCTGCTAAATGGTTATGTGGTCATGCGTACACATGAATTCATCTGTTAATAATGGCACCAGAAAAGGTCGCAGTTTGAGGAAAGTGCAAACTGGCTGCATTGTGGATGAGCCGTTCAGACAGAAATAACCCGATTGTATGCCGCACCAAGCACTTTCTCTGGGGTCAAATTGCGGCGAGATCAATCCAAGGCAAGTCGGAATGCCTACGAGTTGCTGCCGAGTAACAGATATGGAAGTCTGAACATGCTCAGGAAATACGAATGGGAAACATGCCTATGTTTGAACTAAAGGAGCATTTGAACGCACCCATAGTGCTTTAAAGATATCATATTAATAGTGCAATAAGATTTCATGAACTAGAGCCCACTTCATCAGATTATATTTTCAACTGCAAGATATCAACACACACAAATGAAAGTACAGAGAAAAAAGGTTATGAACTTCAGGTTCAAAGGGCCATGAAATACAGAAGGGTCTGGGACACTGTTATCTATCTGCCTGTACAATAATGGAGGCTAATGTTTCATGCCTCTGACAAAATAAGTTGTATTCTCCACAAACATACGACATATATATTACTCCATAAATACCTACAAGACTTTTTTTCAGTTTTGCTGCAACAGAATTAACGGCCCTATGGAATTTGTAAAAAAAAAAAAAAATGCAACTCGGCTACAGAATAAGCCTTGTAATGGGAAGATAGCCAATGTTACCTTAATTTTAAAAATGGAATTCAAATCACCATTAGCCCAACTTCTGCCCATGGATGATTGGTGGAAAACATTGTTAAAACAAAAGCTTACAGAAGATCAGGCCTTGCACATCATTAAAGTGAAAGCATGTAAGATCAAGCTTTGTATATATAAGTGTTTGTTACTCAATGTCATTGTATGTAAGTTATGTCAGGATTTGTACTAGTAAATGGCCCATGTCAGCAGGCAATTACCTAGTTAGACCTCAAGGTAATTTGTCACACCTGTATGTTCAGATCAGGCCCATAGCCATAGGGGGGAGGGGGCCCGGCCCCCACCCACCTTGGACCTTTATGCACCCTCCTTTCCCTGGCCCCCACTCTCTCCACCATCACTTTTCTGGCAGCCCCAATCTCCGTGCCGCTCTGGCGGCCCCCACCCCACTCCGTGGGTGCCTTCCCCTCCCTCCTTCTCTCCCTCCCAACTCACCAACCCGGCAAAACAGTGAAGAGCGAGCTCCTGGGACTCTTTCAAGGAGCCCCCCACCCCTGGTGGTCATGTGATTGGCAGGGAAAGCCACTCCAAGGCCGGTGGTTCCTACGCCGGCTTTCCAGTGTGCTCAGGATGTTCAGCACTGGGGCAGCTAGCTCTGAACTTGCTTAGCACACTGGAAAGCCGGTGTAGGAACCACCAGTGTCGGAGTGGCTTTTCCTGCCAATCACGTGATCGGCAGGGGCACCTTGAAAGAGCTCCAGGAGCCTGCTCTTCACTGTTTTGCCGGGTTGGTGAGTGAGTTGGGAGGGAGAGAGGAGGGAGAGGTGCCGTGCAGAGTGGGGTGGGGCCACCAGAGCTGCATGGAGATCGGGGCTGCCAGAAAAGATCAGAGCAGATTGGGGCTGCCATGGAAAGGGACAGTGGCTCAGAGGTAAAGCAACTGCTTGGTAAGTGGAAGGTCCCAGGTTCAGTCCCCGGCATCTCCAACTAAAAAGGTTCCAGGCAAATAGGTGTGAAAAACCTCAGCTTGAGACCCTGGAGAGCTGCTGCCAGCCTGAGTAGACAATACTGACTTTGATGGACCGAAGGTCTGATTCAGTATAAGGCAGCTTCATATGTTAACATATGTTAAAAGTGACGGTGGAAAGAGCGGGGGCCACCAGAGGGGGGGCCCCCACCCCCAAAAATTTCCCATGGGCCCCCTAAACTGGAATTTTCTGGCTGCGGGCCTGGTTCAGATCCATTTGACAGATAGATCCTTTAAATCTAACTCTTGACAGTTTGCCGTGAGGAATCAGAGTGACAGCTCTTAATTAGATTGTGGTCAGGATTGGCTAGTCAATCAGCCAGTCAGCATATATTCTGGCTAGGAGCCACACCAGGAGAGAGAAGATGAGAATCATGATCAACTCATGAAGAATACAGGATACTTGGAAGATAAGATGGGACATCAAGACATCTGCCTGAGTTGTGTGCCTGACCAAGAGAGTGTCATGTAAGTAAGCTTAGGGTAAGTAGCCAAGGAATGCTGCAAGGTATAGTGTAGGAGAAAGTTGGCTGGCTGCCATAGTATTTTATTTGTGTCTTCTTCTGTGCATACTGTATTATCTCTCTTTGGTTTTTATCTCCCTTTTTATGTTTCCTTTCCCCCTTTTTGTAAATAAAACTTTTTGTACATGTTTTTCTATAATTTGGCTCTGTATTCTGTAGACCTGTGACCAGGGATTCCACTAGACCACAAGAACCCTTGAGGATATTGTTTTTGTAGTCCTTAAAGTTATTTTTCTTATTTTTCTCCCCTCCTTCTAGCAGGTCTGAAAGGGCATGGTCCAAACCCCCTGGACCTGGATGTCTGTATTTGACATAGTGGCAGCTGTGTGTTTTAACATGATGGCAACAGCTGTGTTTCTTGATAATGACCCCTATGACACTACAAGCCAACACTGCATGAGCTCCTCAGTTCAGACCTAGCTAGCAGTGCCAGTGAGGAGCATCACACACTGCTTCTTATTGCTTCACAGGGGGAAAGAAGTAAAGGATGACACATCATTGGCACCACTTGACAGGTCTGAGCTGAGTGGTCCCAGGTTAAGTGGAAGAGCTACTGTGGCTTGACTTGTTTTTTCCTAGCTACCAGTGGCTACCCATGGCAGCAGCCCACCATTAGATATAGTATTCCCTATATCTAAAATAGCTAGTCCATCCCTGCCCCCAATTGTCTAATTTGAGATGAGATACTATCAAATTTTATTCATCTATGAGCTAGAATGAGAAACAAACAGTGAGGCTGCTAAATTAGTGGGTGACAGCTGTTCTTCAGAATGCTGAAAATCCAGGCAGACTATGAACACTGCCCAAAGGATCTCTCCAAACCGAGTGAATGGGCAGCAAATCAGCAAATGAAAGTCAATATAAGTTCCACTTATTTATGTGTAAGAGATGCACGTCTGGATTTTTAAAATCACAGGTTTCCACTTATGCACTGCATCCAGGTGAGAGACCTTGGGATGTGGTGGATAACACAGTGGAAATATCAGTTCAGTATGTGATGCCAGTGAAAAAAGGCAAATTCAGTGTTAGTGATTATGAGGAAAGGGAATGAAATTAAAAAGGCCAGCAGCAAAATACCCTCATATAAATGGAACAGTTGCATTTGGAATATCATATATAGTTCTGATTGCCTCATGAGAAAAAAAAAAGAACATATGAGAGCTAAAATAGGTGCAGGAAAGGGCAACCAAGGTGACTGGGGGTTACAGCACCTTCTCCACACAAAAAAGATAAAGTGCATGCAGCTCTTTTAGTTCAGAAAAAGACAACCAGTAGCTGTTCACATATTCAACAAGATTAGGAACCCCTGTTTTAAGTTTTCTTAGTTTTGGTTAGAATCAGGGTGCTTTTTTTGAAGCAGGAATGCCCAGGAACGTAGTTCTGGCTGGCTTGGCATCAGGGTGTGTGGCCTAATATGCAAATGATTTCCTGCTGGGATTTTTCTACACAAAAGCCCTACACGAAACAATGGTGATACCAGGGGGTGTGACCTAATTTGCAAATGAGTTCCTGCTGGTTTTTTTCTACAAAAAAAGCCCTGCTTAGAACAATTAAAGACTGTCCTTTTTCAACCTCCTCTCAGTAATCACTCTCCCGCCACACACACACAATCCTTTTAGGAGTAGTGAGGCTGAGCCCCACTGCTCTACTGAACAGAACCTGTTTCTTTGCTTTCATTTTCATTGCCTGCGGTGATAGAGTGTATCAAAAAATTCATACATTATTTTGTGGAAAATACCTATGGTAAAGATAATGAAGCCAAATTCTCCATATCTCCTTATTCAGACCATGCAACAGAACAGATAGGGTGGCCAGCTCTAGGGTGGGAAATGGTTGGAGATTTGGGGGATGGAACCTGAGGAAGGTGGGGTTTGGGGAGGAGAAGGATTTAAATGAGGTATAATGCCATAGAGACCATCTTCCAAAGCAGCCATTTCCTCCAGGCTAACTGATCTCTGTCACCTGGAGATTACTTGTAACAGCAGGAGATCTCTAGCCACTACCTGAAGATTGGCAACCCTAACATATCACTTCAGAAGGTTTATGGGGTAACACTTCGGAGCACTTCGTCTAATAAACCTTTCCATTTACTTATTAAACATATCAGGGAGTGTCACTAGTTTTTCATTTGAAAGGGTTTTTACACAGGGGAACAGTAAAGTTGCCAACAACCAGGAAAAAAAGAATGTTCTGTTCTCTTAATAGAAGCCATATGAGATATTATTTACCAGGTAATGCAATTTACCACTGCACCATGAAAAACTTCAACTGCTCAATTCCTAGGGTTGCCATCCTTCACATGGGACCTTGTTGTTCTTCTGAAACATCACTTGATCTCATGATTACAAAGATGAGTTCCCTTGGATGAAATGGCTGTTTCAGAGGGTGGACTTTATGGCATTACACCCCTGCTGACATCCATCTCCTTCCTAAAATTCACCCTCCCTAGACTTTGACCCCAAATCTCCAGGAGTTTTCCAGTTTGGAATTGGCAACCCTAACGTTTCCAAATATTAAAGCTCTATTAAGGGAGCAGGCTGTCAGCAACCCAAGGGAGCAGACAGAGTAGGTGTTCCAAACACACATACACACCTGCAGTTTGAAGTGGTACAGACCATTCTACCCCCTCTACTGCCTTCTTTTGCAGTGTATGTAGACCAGGTCTCAATGGCTCAGATCAGACACATCCACACACCAGTCCTTCTGGAATACTCAGCTTTCTGTAGAAAACAGGTGGTTTCTTTTTCATTTTGCCTCCAGTCCCCTTTGACTTGGTTGTTTCATAACACAGGCTCTTTCTGTGTTCCTCAACTGCTTTCCTTTTACACATCTTCTTTCCTGTGCATCTAACCCTATGATCAAGGCCTCACATTCCACCTGTCTTTTTGTCAGAGACCAGCAGGTGAGCCACAATACATGTCACTCTTATGATTACCATAATAACGGGCATCGCATCAGATGACTGCATTCCACAAATTCTCTAGACAGCTCTGTAATTATACAAAGCCAACACAGTCCCATGTAAATTAGGGAAGGTGCACAGAAATGAAATGACATCAACTGAAGTCTGCTTCAGGAGAGCATAAAGTACTATGACAAATATGTAGAAGGGGTTTTTTTTATTCCTCTGTATTAGTGTGAAGAAAGTGAAAGCTTTAAACTCTATATTGTATTGGTTTATTTGAAGTGTGGTGTTGGAGAAGAGTTTCTTATGAATACCATTAACTGCCAACAAGATAAAATGGGTTCTAGATGAAATCAAGCCTAAATTCTCCCTAGAAGCAAAAATGACTAAATTGAGGCTATTGTACTTTGTTCACATCGTGAGAAGACAAGGCTCACTAGACAAGCCAATAATGCTAGGAAAAGCTGAAGAAAATAGGAAGACCCAACATGAGATGGAGTGACTCAATAAAGGAAGCTATGGCCTTCAGTTTGCAAGACCTGAACAAAGCTGTTAAAGACAGGATGTTTTGGAAGCCCGTATTTCATAGGATCGCCATAATTCAGAAGTGACTTCACAGCATATAGTCCATAACAATAAGTAATCCATTAGCAAAGGGCTCATAATAAATGACCTAAAGGAGCAATGAAAGGAAAACAGGAATAGAACACAGCTCTAGCTGGTGAGGCAAAGAGCTTCAAACAACAGATACATGCAGGCTAGGTTGGAGAAAGAAACAGGGAGGCCTGAAGCTGGACCAGCATGGGATCCAATTCTCTAAAACCTTCTTATGGTGCACTGCCCAACAAGTAACCAAAACAATCTACCTGGCCTGCCAGGTCCTTATAAGACTACTAATCTCCAGGTGGGGCCTGGAGATCTCCTAGAACTATAGCTGATCTCCAGATTACAGAGATAATTCCCCTGGATAAAATGGCAGCTTTGGAAGTTGGACTCTATTGAATTAATTCCCTGTTGAGCTCACTCCCTTATTCAAACTCCACTATGGTCACAGGAAGAAAATATCTGTTTAGCTTTCATTGCTTTGTTTCCTGTCTGGCCAAGGCCTTCAGATGCTTACAAATAAAGAAGTAATAGTATGAAGGCTTTGAAGATGGACAGAGTCTGATATTGCAAGACTGTAACTGTTGGCTGTGCTTATTAATGACTGTAAGCTTAAAGGGCAGGGGGAGAACATGGAATGAGTGGTAAATCACCAGGGGACCCACAGAAGACCTGAGCAACTGCTTGTAATTTGAAGGGAACTGAAGGCAATGGTTTTCTTCTTGTCATGCCATTTTCCCACTTCTGATGGGAATTTTCCCCAAGTTTGCCAACCATCAGGTGGATATATCACCCTAGAGAACCACAGGAAGAAGCAAGGACAAACAAAAAAAACTGTGGAAGATTAACGAAGTCCCAAATACTAGAAGTTGCTATTGTTAACCCAGGTTCCAAAACTCTCTTGAAGTTGAAACAGCCTGAAGAATAAATTTTATATCTCAATATTACATATATTTCGTTATTATCACAGTAAATTGTAAACAGTCAAACCTAAATTATAACAACCAAAGTCCCAATCCATTCAGTCCATGTAAGCATGTCAGTTTCAAACTTCAGTAGTTTATTTCAGACTTCAGTAACTTCACCACCCCCACCCCCACTCCTGCAGGGCAGGTTAAAATGCTAGCGCTTGTGCTAATTCCATTAAGAAAAGCGCCTTATGATTTTATATCAGTTTTTTCGTATTCCAAACAGCAGTTATAACAGCTTCAGAACATCAACAAGTTGGAATTCATAAAAGTGGGTGCAAAGGGAGCCTCTGACAGTAACACCAGCATTTGTTACCATTTCCAGTTCACCCTCCCTTGAAGAGGAATTCTCCACTCATCACTTCAAAAATGGATCATTCCTACAGCACTAAACACAGAGAAAGTTCTCCCCAAGTTTGCCAACCATCAGGTGGAGCCTGGAGATCTCACAGAATTACAACTGACTACAGAGACCAATTCCCTTTCCATTGGATAAAATTGCTACTCTGGAGGATGCAGATAATGGCATTATATACCACTGATGTCCCTCCCCAAACCCCACCATCCCCTAGCTCCACCCCCAAATCCCAGGAATTTTTCAACATGGAGTTGGCAACCCTAATCCTCCCACTGGCTGGGGCTCTCCCACCCACCCTTGCATCCAGGCTGGTGGTACGATTGGGGGGACGGGGCGGGGACTGAAATAATGTTGTGGGATTCACTGATGTCACATCAGGGCAGAAACCTGGGCATTTCATCAGCACATCAGCAGAGCAGACACTTTGGAAACTCTACAGTAATACCATAAGTTTCCAGAGCATCAGCTGATGTGCTGACCTCATGTCTGGCTTTTTGTCTGGACATGGTATTGATACATTGTGTGATGTCACATCTGCCTTTCCTCCCCCTTTAAAGCATTCAGGACTGTGGTCCATGCATCTATCCTCTTCCCTCAAGCTATCAGGAAAGCAGAGGGGTTTTTTGAAAGGCTCCACCTTTGCTATTTTTCCCCTAGTCTCTCTTTAGTCTATCACATTATTATCCTGCCTGTATCCAAGACGTTCAGGGTGGAATAGATGCTTACTCTTGTTTTCTTTGGTAAATGGAGTTGTAATTAAAATGAGTGGAAAGCAAGTATGAGGGCCGCCATCTATAGTAAAGGGGGAGGATGTAAAATATGTTGCATCTTCTTGCAAATGCTTATATGTTTTTTTTTAACAAACTGAAATCTTAAAAGTCATCCTGACAACAGCTGAATGCAGAAGTCTTCCATAATTTAAGCTGCAGGTTTTGTGCAAACTGCAAGCATGTCTGTTGTGTCCTAGGCTCAAATGGGAGAACTGTTACTTTTGGAGGGAACTGTTACTTTTTGAGGGAAGCTGAACAAGCCAGAGCTTGAACTCCACACCAGGGTTCCAGAGAAGGCCTAAGCATGCCCAATCAGGGGAAGGATTGAAACATAAGTAGCCAATCAACATCCAGGCTCATACTGTACCCTGATAGACCCTTAGGGCCCTGTAAATAGCCAATCCATGTAGATAGTTAAGGACCAATCAGAAGGGGGGGAAGAATTGTATAAAGGAGCGGAAAGTTTGAACAGTCTCAGTCTGTGTGTGTGTATGTTCCTGAAGTAAAGCTTGCTAAAATCACTCTCCGGCTCTGGTCTCTTACTGCGCCGATCCCAGTACATTACACTGGCAACGAGGATAGGATGCCAGTAAGAACCAGCAACAGAACCAGGAACATGGAAAGGCGGCTAAATCCAAGCCATCTGGGTCCGCACCTCTGCTCTGCGCACACCCCAGCTCGCAAGCCGCCCAGACGCGCTGCCAAGAATGGAGGCTCCAGCCAACCTCCTACAGCCCTTTAGCATCGATCGCCTCGAGCTGTGGGACTCGTGGGTTGAAGGCTTCCAGTCATACCTGACCTTCCAGAAGATTACAGAGACTACCATGCAGAGAGCTCTGCTTATCAGTACGTGTGGCATGGAGACCGTGGACTTAGCCAAGGCTCTTCTCCAACCCAGGAAGCTCTCAGAGACGCCGGTGGATGACATCATCAGCGCTCTGGAGAAGTATTTCCAGCCCCAGCCAACCAAGCTCACCCGGCACTGGGACTTCCGACAAAGGACACAGAAGGCAGGCGAAACTGCCATGGCGTTCTTAACAAGCCTGCGCCGGGTGGCAAGCCAATGCAGTTTCGCAGACCTCAATGAAGCCCTTCTCAACCAGTTTGTATGGGGCTTGAGGGACGAAAAACTAGTGCGGAAACTCCTGTCCCTCTCCAATTGCGACCTAACAAAGGCAATCGACGTGGCCACCAGCTGGGAGAAGGGCAGATCAGCAGAGCCACGGCCGACAAGACAGGCTGCGGCACACCAGATCAACCCTGAACCATCTATTGAGGACTCGGACGAGGACAGAGTTCTACATACCGGCTATCGTTCAGCAGGAAGGAAGACCACCCACGTTCCACAAGGCATGAGACACAAGACACCACCTGCATGTGCAAGTTGCGGGGGCCAGCACGAGTGGAAGACCTGCCGATTCCGGAATGCCACCTGTCGACTCTGCAACAAGGAAGGCCACATCGCCTGCACCTGCAGATCCAAATCCAGAGCACGCGTCCCGCAAAGATCTGCGCACTCCGAAGGCCAGCCAGACTTCGAGATCGACGCTTTCCACGCCCACCAATACCCGGTACAGTACCTACCCTCGCCAGTCAGGCCCTTCAAAATCCGGGTCAATGTAGAGATCGGGAGGGTGCCCTGCCAAATGGAGGTGGACTCTGGGTTAGCATCATCTATTATAGCGGCAGAGACATTTTTTAAAATTCCCACCAGGCTGAGGCCTCGTCTCAGGGACCCGGGGTTTACCTTAGTGGACTTCCAGAAGAACAAGGTGCCTATCTTGGGAGTGGGCCCGGTCCCAGTCCAATACAAGGGGTTCAAGGGCCAGCTACAAGTGCTAGTGGTCAAGAACCACCTTACAAACCTTTTGGGTCTCGACTGGTTCAAGCCGCTGGGACTAGAGATCAGGGGGTCAATAAGACTGGCGGAATGGACTTTAACAAGGTTTGCAAAGAGTTCCCGGCCGTTTTCGATGGCACCTTGGGCTGCTACACGGGTCCCCCGGTTTCACTACACCTTGACCCCACAGTGCGGCCTATTAGGCTTAAAGCGCGGCGAGTTCCATTCGCGCTCAAGCCTAAAATTCAGGAGGAACTGGATAAACTGATTGCACAGGGAATACTAGAGCCTGTCACCCATGCAACCTGGGAAACTCCCATCGTGACTCCAGTCAAGCCCAGTGGGGAGGTGCGGATTTGTGAAGACTATAAGTGCACCCTCAACAAGGCTCTTCAGGCCCACGCATATCCTGTGCCCATCGTCAGCCACATTCTAGCCACCCTAGCCGGCGCAAAAATTTTCGGCAAGTTGGACTTGGCCCAAGCTTACCAACAGCTGCCAATGGATGAGGCCACGGCCAACGCCCAAACAATTGTGACCCACCGGGGGGCCTTTAGAGTAAAGAGGTTGCAATTTGGTGTGAGTGTGGCTCCGGGGTTGTTCCAGGAACTAATGGACTCTCTTTTAAAAGGACTCCCCGGAGTCACTCCATTCTTTGATGATGTGCTGATCGCGGCAGCCTCGCCTGAAGAATTCGCCTCCCGCCTTAGAGGAGTCCTACAACGTTTTGAAACAGCCGGCCTCAAGGTCAAACGGGAGAAGTGCCTCCTGGGCGTGGATCGGGTGGAATTCCTGGGGTTCTCCATTGATGCCCAGGGGGTCCACCCCTCTGACGCCAAACTGTGTGCCATCAGAGATGCTCCAGTGCCCACCAACAAGCAAGAACTCCAGGCCTTCCTCGGCCTCCTAAACTTTTATCATGCTTTTCTCCCCCACAAGGCAGCGGTGGCCGAACCCCTGCACCGGCTTCTAGACAAGAACCGACCCTGGGCGTGGGGCCGCCAGCACGCTAAAGCCTTCCAGGATATCAAGGGCCTCCTGATGTCCAACTCCGTCCTTGCCCATTTCGACGAGACCCTGCCCTTGGTCCTTGCATGCGACGCATCCCCTTATGGTGTGGGGGCAGTTCTGGGCCACCGACTCCCTGATGGGACTGAAGTCCCTATCGCGTATTACTCACGGACCCTCTCGTCGGCGGAGCGGAACTACGCCCAAATCGACAAAGAAGGGTTGGCAGTCGTGGCCGGCGTCAAAAAATTTCATGATTACATCTACGGCCGGCCCTTTACCCTCTATACGGACCACAAACCCCTCTTGGGCCTCTTTGCATCGGACTGGCAGACCCCTCAGGTGTTGTCCCCACGGGTCCTCCGTTGGTCCATTTTTTTAGCTGGCTACACTTACACCCTAGTGCTTCGCCCGGGCAAGGCAATGGGCCATGCTGACGCCCTGAGCCGCTTGCCCTTGCCTGACGTGGATCCCGATCCAGCCCCGGCTCATCAGATCCTGCTGATGGACATGCTTCCGGACAGGCCATTGCTCGCCCGCGACGTTGCTGCCCGCTCTGCTCGTGATCCAGTCCTCTCCCGTGTCTTGGACTGGGTGGGGAGGGGGTGGCCCAAGGGCTCTACTGGGCCGGAATTTACTCCGTTTGCAACCCGGAAAGACGAACTATCCACCCACAAAGGCTGCCTACTATGGGGCAACAGAGTCGTCATCCCCAAACCCTTGCAAGACCAAGTGCTGAGAGCCCTGCACGAGGCACACCCGGGCATAGTCCGCATGAAGGCTCTCGCACGGAGCTATGTCTGGTGGCCCGGCCTCGATGCAGAAATTGAGGCTTGGGTTAAAAGGTGCCCGACGTGCCAGGTGTCAAGGCCTGACCCCCCACGTGGCCCAGTGCAATCATGGGAATCCACCAACCCCCCCTGGTCAAGACTGCATATGGACTTTGCTGGCCCCTTCCATGGGCGGATTCTACTCATACTAGTGGATTCATACTCCAAGTGGTTGGAGGTGGTCCAGGTGCCCTTGCCATCGTCGCAGGCGACCAACAGAGCTCTGAGGGCCATCTTTGCAACCCACGGTTTGCCGGAGACCATCGTCACTGACAACGGCACAGCATTCACGTCCGCAGTGTTCCAGGACTTCTTGGCCAGGAACCTCATCAGGCACATTCGCTCTGCCCCATTTCATCCAGCCACCAACGGCCAGGCAGAACGGATGGTGCGCACGGCAAAGGAGGCCTTGAACCATCTGGGCCCCTCAGACTGGCCAAAAGACTTGGCGTGTTTCCTAATGTCTACCGGACCACACCCACCGCCTCCACAGGTCGCAGTCCAGCAGAACTCCTCATGGGCCGCCGCATCAGCACCCTGCTGGACAAGCTGCACCCTGACCGAGCCCCAGACAGGCGTCCAGCACTGGAACACCTTAAAGCCCCCAGAGGGTTCTACCCAGGTGAGACAGTGTGGGCACGGAACTATGCCACCACTGGCCCCGCCTGGCTCCCTGGAAAGGTGGACCATGTCACTGGACCGGTCTCCTATGCAGTGACCTTGGAGGGTGGACATCTCCTGAGGCGACACATCAATCAACTCCGAGGTCGCCTGCCTGCCGGGGAGCCAAGGTCAGAGGCTCCAGATCCGGACAACGTAAGTCCCCGAGAGCCTGACACAGAACAGGGTTCCGTGGAGCCCGCTTCGGCCCAGCAGGAGGAGACCCCCGACTGCGCAGCTGAACCCAGGTCTCCCGGGTCCGCCATCCCAGATGTCTCCAGCTCTGCAGCCGTGGAACCACCAACCGAGTCGGAACGCCCAGTCCCCTCGGAGCTCCGACGCTCGACACGAGACCGCCGCCCTCCGGCATATCTCCAGGACTATGTCACCCGATAGCTGGAACTATGGGGGGAGGGGTGTTGTGTCCTAGGCTCAAATGGGAGAACTGTTACTTTTGGAGGGAAGCCGAACAAGCCAGAGCTTGAACTCCACACCAGGGTTCCAGAGAAGGCCTAAGCATGCCCAATCAGGGGAAGGATTGAAACATAAGTAGCCAATCAACATCCAGGCTCATACTGTACCCTGATAGGCCCTTAGGGCCCTGTAAATAGCCAATCCATGTAGATAGTTAAGGACCAATCAGAAGGGGGGAAGAATTGTATAAAGGAGCGGGAAGTTTGAACAGTCTCAGTCTGTGTGTGTGTGTGTTCCTGAAGTAAAGCTTGCTGAAATCACTCTCCGGCTCTGGTCTCTTACTGCGCCGATCCCAGTACATTACAATTTCCAAGAAGCTTAATATTTTTCACTGGTATATTATTGTTGTCAGAACTATTTGCAGAGAGCAAGAGTAGTGGAATGGGAGGCGGCCTAAAAATAGAATATTGTACCACGTTAGTATAATCTACCAGGAACCAGGCCCATCTGTCACATTATAAAATTGTGAATCTAATTGTTAATGATTATTAACTTTTGTTTGGAAGTGTTAAATCAATTGCTTCCAGTGCTTGCTCATAATGTTCTCAGGACTGATTCACTCATTACCCTCAAAGTGTGGGACCCCATATGCTGAAGCCACTTTACCTTTGTAGTAGTGCTCAGTTCTCCTGTCAGTTATTACAGATGGCCGTGGTTGAAGAGCCATTTTCAAATAAGTAGACAGCTGCTCCCACTACCCATTCACCCTTACAACAGTGTATTCCCCATTCTTTTCCAGAGGAAACAGAGAAAGCCCTGGTTGTTTTCCTTCCTTCTAGTTGCAGCTGCTTCTTGAGATGGAAAAGAGCACAAGGAAGGGGTTGCTTGTGTTGACTGTTGCCACAGAGTGGCAAGCAATTTGGCGTCTCTGCATGTAACTGCTCCCTAACTTAAAAAAAAAGGCTGGTTATGCTTTCTAGCTCAGAAGAAAGAGGATGAATGTACTGCCTACAAAGCATTGCAAAAAAGTAAATTAAGAGATCAAAGGGTCCCAGATTGATGAGGCAGTGAGTAAAGAAGGGAATAATTGTTGCACCACCACTTTAAATATATATGAGTACTTCAGCACTAAGGCTTCCTTAGCAGAGTACACTCACCTCCCATTAAAACAGGGGTCCCCAACCACCAGGCCGTGGACCAGTACCGGTCCGTGGCCTGCCAGCAACTGGCCATGGAGCGAGGCAGAGTCACCGCCCCCACCCACCCAGGACCCGGGCAGACCAAAAAGGTAGCACAGCATTGCTCTGAGGCAGGGAGGCAGCCTCAGAGCAAGGCAGAGCAGCCCCACTGCCCCTTCCGCCCACCAAGAACCCAATCAGCAGATCAGTGGGGGTCTTTAACTGGGAGGGGGAGGCAGATTGGCCTTCTGCTGCCTGGTCACCCAGCAGGGAGGTGGCAGAAACAGCCCCAGTCTCCCCCTCATTTAAAGAACCCCATGGGGAAGGGATGGGGCATAGGAGGGGGGAAACAGCCTGGGGTGGCAAAAAACCCAGTGCTGCCCCCCCATCAGTCCGTGGAAAAATTGTTTTCCACAAAACTGATCCCTGGTGACAAAAAGGTTGGGAGCCACTGCATTAAAAAAACACAAAACCTTAAATTTCAGAAAATAGGTTCAAAAAATGTAGTGGGCATGGGTCACTCATTACTAGAAATTTGTGTCACTCATTAATGCACTGTATGTGTGTGACCAGACTGACGCAACCACATTCCACATAAGCATAATAGCAAGTGATATGCTATGGAGCAGGGAGGAAATGAAGTAAAACCAATTAATTTATTTGATTGTAACAATGACAAAAAAGCAAACATGATCTCACAAAGGGAGAAGTTTAACAATCCAGAAGTCTTTTTTGTAGATGGGTATGTGAGATTGAGTAAAAGAAAGTGAGGAAGAATCACATATACATATGTCAATATATGGATAATATACGTTAGGCCTGAGGCTGTGTAATTGGATCTATTCATAAAGAAAGGCTTATTAAAACTACAAACTTATAAGTGGTTGACAGATGTGAAAGCCTTGCATATGATATACTTTTCATCAGGAGTCTGCAGTGTAGAAATGTCATATACTGCAATACGTGGGAACAGAACAAAGCAAGGGAGAAGAAGCAAAGATCACAAGGTTCTCCCCCCGCTTGTCTGCTTGGTGAATTTCAATTTCATATTCTTTTCCCTCAGTGAATATGCTTCATTATGCAGGTATCGTGTTGCATTAAAACAAAACACAATATTGAGCACTAAAGCTTGAAGCCTTCCCATCAAGCGGTGGCTATTGTTACCTAACTACTTTAATGCAGTTATCATCAGCATATTAACGAGATGAGTGGGAAAGGCATGTGGTTGGTGAACAGCAGCGGACGGCTTGATCCTACACAGACTGGATGCCCGAGATTCAGCTGCCTACAAAGCTGCTTAAACAGTCAAATTAAATGCAATAACTTTTATCTGAAGGCCAAGAACAGCCCAGGCAGTGTTCCAGTTATCATCTGGGGGCTTCTGGGAAGAGATGACACCCTTCCCACCATTTGCAATGCAGAGATCCATATAGCTGGAACGCTTTTATGGGTCAAAGAAAGTTTACATGGTTCCTTTGACCCTCGTTTCCCTAGAAAGGCCCATTTAGCAGCTAGCTGCTTATACATCCTCCAAAGCATTTTATACCCCATTAACCCTTCACATGGTGTTATTTAATGGTTCTTAGAGTTAATTATATGGCACTAATGTGCAGTGTGTACACAGTATGCGGTAGGATAACTCTGTCAAAAGAGCACAGAAAGCTTAAATGTGGGTAAAGAAAAATACTATTGCATTATGTCATTTTACTGGACCAACAGCTGGAGAAGTATGAAGAGTTTTTACCAGCAAAATAATTGTATTGCATAAGAACACTAGAATGGTCTTGGTGGATTGAACTATCTCATCCAATATCTCCCTCCAGCAGTGGTAGGCTGAACCTTCATAGGATACTCATAAGCAGAGTAAGAAGGTGATGGCCCTAGGGAGGCCAACCTGGAGGTGGAGTCTAGAGATCTCCCAGAATTACAGTTGATATTCAGACTAAAGAGATCAATTCCCCTGGAAGAAATAGCACCTTCAGAGGGTGGACTGCATGGCTCTCTCCCCCCAAGTCCCCCTCCCCGGGCACTTCCCCCAAATCTCTAGGAATTTCCCAAGCCAGAGGAGGTCTTTTTTATTTATTTAGGAAAAAATGCCATCTCTCCAGCAATCTCAGTGTAGCTCACAAAGTAGAAACTGTGCAATAAAACCATAAAACTAACAGCATAAAAACAAACATAAAAACTGCACAAAATAACACTGAATGCAAGAATTGGGACTGGGGGAATGGTGGGCATGAGAAGACTGGCCAGAAAAATGAGACCAGTGAGGGCCATAAGGCCCAGAGGCTTAGAATCTGAACCTTCCCATCTATATGGTAACAAAACCCACTTGGGCCACGGTCACACTCACCATTAAATCCATCCCTAACCCATCGTTATTATACCCCGCAGCTTTTTTACAACGAATTTCCTGATCAGACATCCCTCCATCCTTCAGTTCTAAGCAGTGTTGGTCCCGTCATTGGTTGATCAGAGGTCTCAACCGGACCTCATTTTTTGAGATGGCATTCCATACTCGTGCAAGTGCAGTGCCGTGGGATATCGTGCTTGGCTTTTTTTTTTTTTAAAGGTGCCAGAAAAGGTGGGCAATCCGCCCCCCCCCCCCATTTAAACACTCGGAAAGGAAGGGGAAGCCCAGGAGTTCTCTTTGCTCTCTCTCCGCCTGGCGGGGAGACAGCAAAGGTGGGTCATCTTCCTCCCCACCATTTAAACACCCCGACATGGTGTTTAAATGGGGAGGGAGCATGGCAACTCTCTTTGCTGTCTCTCCAACTGGTGGGGAGACAGCAAAGGTGGGTGATCTTCCTCCCCCCCCCCATTTAAACACCCCAACGTTGTGTTTAAATGGGGGGGAGCACGGCAACTCTCTTTGCTGTCTCTCTGCCTGGGGGGAGACGGCAAAGGTGGGTCATCTTCCTCCCCTGGCAGGGAGACAGCAAAGGTAGGCAATCTGCCTCCATTTAGGAAAGGTCCCCTGTGCAAGCACCAGTCGTTTTTGACTCTGAGGTGATGCTGCTTTCACAAAGTTTTCACAGCAGACCTTTTACGGGGTTGTTTGCCATTGCCTTCCCCGGTCATTACACTTCCCCCCCCCCCCCCAGCAAGCTGGGTACATATTTTACCGACCTCGGAAGGCTGAGTCAACAATTGCTGGCGCAATGATATCATTTGGAGTGGGCTCTCGTAGGGAAGCAGATGCGCGCTTGCGATAAGTCGGCTACAATGGAGCGTTCAAACATAGAAAGTACGCGTGGGATTTAATGTACTATCAAAAAAGTCTGCGTCTCAGTCATGGCAGTTCGGGACACGAACAAGCCAACGATCATTGCCAGATGCTGATGTTTGGGCAACCGCATAAAATCCAACATGCATCTGGATTTCATCCATGCCCATCTCATCAGTTTATGTGCGTCTGACCTCGGCCTTGGAGTATGATTTTTCAGGGAATATCCTACCAAATCTGTTTTCAGGGGGAATGCAACAAAACTAAGGAAAACCCAGAATATGAACAAATGCATAATTAATGTTGTTCAGAAGCAAAAAAAAAAAAAGCCAACACACACAAACACAGCGACTCGTTTACACACTTCAGTTGGGGAAGCAGGAAAACAGAGCAAAGGCTTTATGTGGAAGCAACATGTGTTGACATTTTCAAGGAGCTTTACACTATGACTTCAATACCCCTTCCCTAGGTAGCTGTAGCCAATTTTTTTATGAACCCCACATTATGTTCAGACATAGAACTACATTCCAATTACTTACTTCAGGGCTTTTTTTGTAGCAGGAACTCCTTTGCATATTAGGCCACATACCCCTGATGTAGCCAATTCTCCAAGAACTTTACATGATCTTCTTACAGGGCCTACTCCAGGAGGATTGGCTACATCAGGGGTGTGTGGCCTAATACGCAAAGAAGTTCCTGCTACAAAAAAGCCCTGTTTACTTCTAAACAGATGAAAATTTGGAAACGATGATTTGGAGTGAATGAATTAGGAGGGGAGTTTACCCCTTTTCCCAGCAACTGCCCTTTTCAGGGTAAACCACTCTCCTTATGTCACTTACCACCTGCATCACAGAACTGTTCAGCATAGAGGTTCAAAGTCATGTATTGCATAAAATGTATGTTCCATACATATTGCATATGAAACTGAATGGATCCTGCATTTTATGATAACACATAGCAACTCTTTGTTTTTAAGCTGTCATTTTATCAAGCTGGTCGCAGTAGAAGAGTTTTGCTTCATTTTGTATTCTTCAGTGCTGTCTCTGTATTGTTGGCTTTTAATAAGATTTTAAATTAAAATGTTCAAAGAACAAATGTCTCTGCCTGTAGCCACTTATGCATCCCATCTAAAAGGACACTATGGCAGTCAAGCTGAATAGAAAGGTATGCATCAGGAATATTATGCGTTCTGAGAAGTAAGCTCCACTGAGTTCATAGAGATTTGCACCCTAATTATGGATCTCCCTTCTAACACCAACTGACCACTCCCAGTTGTCCTTTGTTGATCCCAGCACTACGTGGTAACATTAGGCATCCAAATCCTAAAATCTGAGGGCATATAGAACCAGAGAAAAGGGGCAAATAGCTCACTAATCCGCCACTGCTTTTTCTGCTAGTGAAAGCAGATTGGGAGGGGAACTGGAAGCTTCTTCTTCCCCATCCAGTGCCAGATTAAACCCTGTGGAGGCTCCTAGGCAGTCAAAATCTCAGGGGCCCCCTTGTAAATTGTCTCAGTTGGAATGCCCACCCCGTTGCCCACAGCCGCCCACTGGAGCCTGCAGACACTTTTTCAAAAGCCCCTTTTACTGAGCTGCAGGGGAGAGGCAGAGAGAGGCAAACTTGGCAACTATGCCAGCAGCTGCACCAGGCAAATCAGGCAAAGAGCACCTCAGTTGCTGGCTGCATGTACAGGCTGGGAGGTCTGCAAGCAGGGAGAGAACAGGAGGGGCAGAGCCAGCCTGGGGCCACTAAAGGCATGGGGGCCCATAGGCCAGTGTCTACTTTGCCTAATTGTTAATCCAGCCATGCCCCCATCACAACCCTCCCATGAAACACCAAGCAAAAAACACTTTTTAAGGTGAGTTTCCTGTTGTATATCTGACTGGGAGTCTGGTTATGCACCCATGATCTTACACACGTCAGATTTGTCGTGCAGTTTGGCATAAGCTGCAAATGATTGTGGATGGAACTGTATGTAGATAGTTCAAGTCTGAATTTGCTGTTATTTTTGTCTTTTCCCTCTCACAGCTTTTGTTTTCTTTTTCTGAGATGTCAAGTTCTGTGCAGTTATTACCCAGTTCACCTCTTTGATGTAAATCAAATTAGGCTTTTATTGGAAATGCACAAACATGGCAGAACACAGTTCTTGACATGAGCCTCAAAGATAATTAACAGTGCAATCCTATGCAGAATTACTCTGTCTCAGTCCATTAATATCAGAGGGCTGAAACTGGAGTAATTTGATATAGGATTGCACTATAAATTCATATGGCCTTGAATACTAGGGTTTTTGTTTTGTTTTACTTGGACAATTCTTTTTATATAACATATGCAATTAAAACCAAGTATGTTGCTCACAATGCTTTGCACAATACAACAAGTTTTCTTCAGTTACCACTTCATTTTCACTCACTGAAGTCTCCCCACTTATAAGTCCGTCACTTGTTGAAAATGGAACAGAGCTTCCCCAGAGGGCAGATGCTTTCTAACACTGTAACCCAATACCTCTACCGCCTGCCAGTACTTAACTGCTTTTCAGAGAATGGAAACAAAGCAAAGGAAAGTGCCAAGAACTGTTAATTGCTGAACTGAGCAGTCTGTTTACCGAAATTCTCTGTAATGTACAGAAGTATTAAATTAGGGATTTCCATTTAAGTTAACAAAACTAGAGAGGGTCTCTGGTTGCCTATGGGCTGCCGTCAACAATCGCAGGGTCTGAAATGGATGATGGGTGTTCCAAAATGATATGCCTAGTAATGATCACTCATCATGTTTGCATCAGGGGGTGACCTTTTGCTTAATGATCACTATACATGGAGTTGGGGAGAGGGGTGCCACAAAACAATTCTAATCTGAGACATTACATGATCCTCATACCCACTCCTTGTTCTGGCTTTCCTGTAATAAACCTACATGGGGCCAACTAATTCAAACACTGAAATCATGAGTAGCTGATATCATAGTTTTAAAATAAAACATCTACTATATTCCTATAGTAACAGTCAACAGTAAACTCACATGAGCTTAACGCCTGTGGAGGAAAACTGATTCTATGCATTAGCCCCTGGAAGGCCTGCTTTCTGATGCAGTGAGGTTAGAGAGCAGTTCACTGGTAAAGCACTTGCTTGACATGCCATATTCAATATTTGGCATCTCCAGCAGGACATCAAGTACAAGATCAACCCTGTTGACATGCTACAGTTAATGTACGTGCATGTATCTGTTTATAAGAAAGAGCCAGTGCACATACGTGCTGTCAAGGTGCATTAACTTATGGCAACCCCAGCAAGGGTCTTTCCAAGCAAGTGAAATATCAAGATGCACTGAATTGCCTTCCCCTGCAGACCTTTACTTGGTAGTCTCCCATCTAAGTGCTGACCCTTCTTAGCTTCCAAGACCTGATGAGATCAGGCTATACCATGCCTGCCTTCCTTCCTTCCTTCCTTCCTTCCTTCCTTCCTTCCTTCCTTCCTTCCTTCCTTCCTTCCTTCCTTCCTTCCTTCCTTCCTTCCTTCCTTCCTTCCTCCCTCCCTCCCTCCCTCCCTCCCTCCACACATACACTTAAAAAATAAAGCCAAGGACCAGTACTTGGATAAATGTGGGGTTCGAATGAAGACTCCAAGGCTGGTTGTTTTGGTGGACTTCAACATTCATGCCAAGGCTATTGGGAGAGATTCAAGATTTCATGGCCTTCATGACAACCGTAGGCCTATCTCAGATAAGGACTGGCCCCACACTCAGCGGTACTGATGCTGTTAGACCTATCAGCAGCGTTTGATACGGTCAACCATCAGTTGCTGGCTTGCCGTCTTGCGGGGATTCAGGGGTTGGCCTTACAATGGCTTTCCTCTTTCCTTGATGGTCGGGGACAAAGGGTGGCAATTGGGGGTGAACTGTCCCGAAGACACACGCTTGATTGCGGGGTGCCTCAGGGGGCAGTGCTCTCCCCGATGTTGTTCAATATCTACATGCGTCCCCTTGCCCAGATTGCCCGGAGGTATGGGTTGGGTTGTCATCAATATGCCGATGACACCCATCTCTATCTACTGATGGACGGCCAGCCTGACTGTGTTCCAGAAAATCTGGACCTGGCGTTGCAAACCGTGGCTGGATGGCTTAGGTTGAGTAGACTAAAACTAAATCCAATGAAGACAGAGGTCCTTTGCTTGGGTTGGCAGGGTCCAGAAAGGGAAATTCCCCTACCAGCCTTTGACGGTGCACCACTGACAATGGCACGCAGGGTCAGGAGCCTGGGGGTACTACTGGAGCCTGCCCTGACAATGGAGGCCCAGATAGCAGCCACAGCTAAGTCCGCATTCTTTCATCTGAGGCGGGCGAGGCAGTTGGCTCCTTTCCTGGAGCATGGTGACCTGGCAACAGTGATCCATGCAATGGTCACCTCAAGGTTGGACTACTGTAATGCCCTCTACATGGGGCTACCTTGTGCCGAACCCGGAAGTGGCAGCTAGTGCAGAATGCCGCTGCCCGGCTATTGTTAGGGCTCCCTAGTTGGGAGCATATTCAGCTGGGGCTCCGGGGACTGCACTGGCTGCCAATAATATACTGAGTTCGGTACAAGGTGCTGGTTCTTACCTTTAAAGCCCTATATGGCCTAGAACCTACCTACCTTAGGGACTGCCTCTCCCCATATGTTCCCCAGAGAGTGCTTAGATCTGGTTCTCAAAATCTGCTAACAATCCCCAGGCCAAAGGGCCATCCTGAAGTCAACCAGGGATAGGGCCTTTTCAATTACAGCCCCTGGATGGTGGAACCAGCTACCGGAAGAGGTGAGGGCCTTGCGGAACCTAGGGCAGTTCCGCAAGGCCTGTAAGACGGTCCTCTTCCAGCTGGCATTTAACTGATTGGGATTTAAAAACTGTGAAGGAAGGTTGTAAGAATAGCACCAGATTGATTGACTTTCTCTGTTTTACTGTTTTAATTTTTGTAAATTATTTAATGAATTTTACTATTTATTAAGCCAATTGTTTAATTTTATGTTGTGAGCTGCCCTGAGCCCGCCTCGGTGGGGAGGGTGGGATATAAATCAAATAAATAAATAAATAAAATATTGTAGACTGTAGAACTTTCTTCAGATGTTGCGCCAATACTGCAGCAAAGATTTTATAATCCACATTTAAAAGAGAAATTGGACGATAATTTTTTATATATTTCAAATCCTCACCATCTTTTGGGATTAAGGATATTATAGCTTCTAACCAAGAAGCTGGTATTTGGCCTTCATCTTGAATCTTTTCAAGGAGATGTTTAAATGACTCCTCATAAAGAGTCCTTATAAGTAAAGACTCCTCATAAGCTTTGTAGAATTCCGCAGGCAGTCCATCTGGGCCCGGGGCTTTGCCATTCTTTTGAGACGCCATTATGTCTCCAAGTTCTCTTATTTTTATTGGTTCATTTAAATTTTTTTGCTGTTCTTCTGTAAATTTGTTAAGATTATTTTGGTAAATATAGTCTTCTAAATCTGTTTTGTGAACTTGTTTATCTTCATATAGTTTTTTATAGAATTGTTCCATGATTTGACATATCTCCTGTTTTTGAGCTTTCCCTTTATTATGCTCAGTTTGGAGAGCCAGTTTGGTGTAGTGGTTAAGTGTGCGGACTCTTATCTGGGAGAACCGGGTTTGATTCCCCACTCCTCCACTTGCACCTGCTGGAATGGCCTTGGGTTAGCCATAGCTCTGGCAGAGGTTGTCCTTGAAAGGGCAGCTGCTGGGAGAGCCCTCTCCAGCTGCACCCACCTCACAGGGTGTCTGTTGAGGGGGAAGAAGGTAAAGGAGATTGTGAGCCGCTCTGAGACTCTTCGGAGTGGAGGGCGGGATATAAATCCAATATCTTCTTCATCTTCTTCTTCTCATCTTTTAAGACCGATATTATTCTTTTGGCATTCTCTTTTCTCATCCTATAGGCCAACCACCTTCCAGGTTTATTGGCATGCTCAAAAATTTTTTGTCTGGCATATCTCAATTTTATCTCCATCTCCTCCATGAGTAACAAGTTCAATTGGTGTTGTATTTCTTTCACCTTATTTTGGAACTCCTGTCTTGTCTGTTGTTTTTTAAAATTCTTTTCAGCTTCTCCAGCTTGTGACATTAGTTTTTGAAAATTTTCAGTTCTTTCTTTCTTTTTCTTGACACTATATCTAATTGCAAGGCCCCTGAAATATGCTTTAGCGGTATCCCAGACTACTTGCATCTTTACATCTTGTGTTCTGTTTAAAAAAGTATTAAATTTCAACCTTAGATTCTTTGAGAAAATCTTTATCTTTCAGAATTGAGGTATTTAACCTCCATGATCTCATTCGTGTACCTTTGAACTTTATCATTATAGGACTATGGTCTGAGATAACTCTTGTTTGAATTTCTGTCTCAACTAAATCTTTGACCAAATTTGTAGAAAGCCAACACATATCAATTCTTGACCATGTTTGGTGACTAGGAGAGTAATAGGTAAAGTCTTTAGAATTTGGGTATCTTGTTCTCCATACGTCAACCAAATCCAATTCTTCTGCTAGCTTCCAAAAACTTGTTGGCAATTGAAGACTTTTACTTTTAATCTGTTTATGTGTTTTTTTGTCCAGTTGTCGATCAGAAATGGCATTAAAATCTCCTATTGAACAGTATTCCACATATTCCAAATTTGATAGTTTAAGATATAAATCTTGAAAAAATTTCTCTTGTTGAACGTTTGGGGCATAAATATTTGCCAATAGGATTTTTTTATTGTTCACTGTAATTTCCACTGATAGGGTTCTTCCAACTTCAGAGGCGTATTGCAATTGTGGGTTGAATTTATCCTTAATATATATTTCCACTCCCCTTTTCTTTTTATTCATATCTGTTGCTGTGAATAAGCTACCAAGTTTCTTATTTTTCAAAAGATGTTGGTCTTTAGTTAAAATATGGGTTTTTTGTAAACAAATTATATCCATTTCCAATTTTGTCAAATATCTAAAGGTCTTCCTCCTTTTAACAGGAGAATTGAGTCCATTCACATTAATAGAAATTATTGAAGCCATTGTGGATTTTTCTTATCACTATCTTTTTTATCTTTTTTAGTCTGCTTTCTTGTCGGGTATCTCCATGGTTTATTTGGATTCCCTTCACCAGAGCTTTCTTCTTCCTCTTCATCATCCTTCTTTTCCTTCCCCTGTTTTTCCTTCATTGTATCTAGAAAGTTCTGGGCTTTGAAAATGGAGTTTATCCTATACCTATTCTCCTGATAAGAAAAAGAAGGCCTTCAGGCATTAGCCATGTTTAGGGTATTTCTCTTTCTCTCAGGAAGCCTGTTAAAGTTTGGTATTCTCTCCTCTTTTGTCTCACCGGCCATGGTACCTCTCTTAAAATGTTCACCATATTTCCAGCTATCATCATAGGTTTGTCTCTTGCTTGCTTCAAAATGTCATCTCTAATCCTCTTTCTTGTAAGCTTTAAGTGGACTTCACTGGGTAGTTTATTCCATCTTGTGAAGCTTGATGGCACTCATCTAACTTGATCAAACTCTTCTTCCACCCTTTGGGAGTCACCTGTAGAATTTCAGCCAAGGCTTCACTTAGTATTTTTTGCAAATCTTCAGTTTTCTCTTCTGGTATGTTTTGGAACCTCAGCATATAGACAGCTGTCTATTTCCAACTGCAAAAGTCTGGAATCATGTATGTTCTGTTCTTTTCCCAGTTGTTCCCCCTTTTGTGTATTATCTGTCACCTAGGCATCTTTTAAGGCTTTATTGGTCTCTGCTGTCTGTTTACTGCTCTCCAAAAGCTCTTGTTTGATCTCTGCCATCTGTTCTCCAATATTATCTACTTTACTAGTCAGCTGTGCTATGGCAGTTAATAGAGTATTTTGCATCTCTTTCATATCTCCCTGCATGGTCATAAATTTCCCTGGTCCAGATACAGAGCTAAGTGAAGGAATTGGTGGTTTTCCTTCTCGGTTTTCTTTTTTTTAACTGTTTGTTTAAAGCCAATCGCAGCTTTATTTTCCATTCTTATTAAAGTAAATGCACTCACAACCACCAGGTTTGTATGCTGCCTCTTCAGAGTTTGTTTTGGAACTCAGTATTCCTGTTTATGACAGATAAACTAATCTCCACCAGGCAGTGTCGTTAGTATGGAATGATTTTAAAAAGAAAACAGCCTTCTAGTTTCTATCAACAATTTGCCGTACCGAAAACAATAATAAAACTAGTAATAAACAGAGGTTTTTAGGACAACACCCTTAGTACCACTTAGCCAAAACAATTCAACTCACTAAAACAAAAACAATTAACTATAGCAAGTCTTCTACCAATGATAATTCAATTGAAATCCAAGTCACTACAGGATCATCTGACTGCTTCAAAGTATAAATTTGTAATCCAGGGCTGAATGCCCTATTTATAATCCACAGGTGAGATCAAAGATTAAAAATTAAACAAATAACCCCCAAAAATTAAACAAAAAAATAAAAAACACAAGTTGGACCAGACACTCCCAGAAGAAAAATAATAGCAAAGATAAGGAAGACTCCAAATTTGATAAACAGAAAGAGGAAAAGTGGAAAAATAAATCCAAAGCCAAAAATATTCAAACCATATCAAAAGTATTCAAACCATGGATAAAAAAAAATAAAAGCAGAATTAAAGGGTTATATCCATAACATCCACCATCAGAAAATTATAACCCACTTTAGAAATTGGCACAGGTATTCTTCCTTCAACCAAGAATCATGTTATATTTTATAATCCAATATACAATGCCCACTAGGATTCAAGAGTCTGGTTGAAGCTCATATAAATTTGCTCAGAGCACTTCAGCCTAAGCTTCAATCTGAATTACTTCTTAAGTCAATTGTTCTTCACATCCATATATGCTTGCAAACAACTTTCCCCAAATCAGATCTTTTTCCAGAAGGAAGTTTAAGACAAATCAATTAAGTTCAGCCATCAAGTCTCTTCTATGTTTAAGAATTAGTGTGAGTCTTCTCATGCAGGGATTATAAGGATCACCAAGATAGGCAGAAACTTTTAGAAGCCTTGAGAGAGAGTTCCCCACCTTTCTCTATCTTTTGCCTCTATTTGAATTCTGCTTCAGCCCCAGTTCTCCATTTTTACTTCTTATCAGAAACAATGTCTCAAAGATCAGCAAGAAGAAGAAAGAAAACTCACAGTCATAATAGTGAAGATGCAGCTTGTCACTTGAAATGCAGAGTTGCTTGAATCAAAACAGGAAAAGGGGAAGTCCGGCAGTCGACCCTCGAGCCATTTAAAAATGGCGATCGGGACTGCGATACTTGGAGCGAGCTGGGATCAGGGGGCAGCCGCATCCGCTGTCACCCCCGCTCGACCACTCGACCGCTCGAGCTCCCTGCCTACCAGGACCCTTACTGGGTCCCAGAGTCAAGTCACCCCTTGTGGGGGACCCCTCCGATGTAGAAGCAGCTCTGGACACCCGATCCAAGCCGCACCTACAGTCGCATCGCTGAAACCGGAAACCTTCATCAGTTTTTTTTTTAAAGAGCCCAAAAAGAGGGCCAATATATATATATATATATACTACTAATACCCATGTCTATCAGGTCCAGCACTTTTAGTCAAGAAAACAGCTGGAAAATGACTGTGTAGAGTGGGTTTTTTAAAAAGTGGGGAGACGGTTTCAGTATTATGGAAAATATAAATCTTTGAGCAACGTGAGTGAAAATCAGATCAAACCATGCTGCTCATTATGTACGGTATTTGTCTGATTATTTGGACAGATGAGTAAATATTTTTTTTACCTTCATTCTTGCTCAGGCCCTTTTTTCATTTCAATATGTCATTCCTTTAAATGTGTTTTTTTTCTCACTTAATGTTAGAACTCTGGGCTTTCCCATGTGGATTTTTTTGTTGGTTCTGGCCTTAAACTGTTTTGATTTATCCCCTGATTTCCATACACATTTTCATGCCTTTAGTTTTCATTTCAGTCCCCCCCGCCTCAGTTTTTTTCTGGGATTTTTTGAGACCTAATCTTTTCTGGAAGCTGATATTAAATTGGCTTTTCCCTCATGCATAGAATTTGTCTTGGTTTTCTTTGATCCACCCATTTCGATCCATCTCCAGCTCACTTTTCAAGGATTGGAGTGTGATGGTCGAACCACTCTCTCTCCTCCTCCCCTCCCCAAAGACAAATTGTTTCTTTTTCTTTTAAATGACACTAAAAAGGCATATTTCCAGAAGAGAAGGGGATACATACTGCTTTTTTTAAAAAATGAAAGCTAGAAATTCAGAGAATCTTCTAAGCCCATTGTTACAATTCTCTGGTGATATATCAACATTTTAGTGCCTTTTTCAAAAGGGGCGAGGGTGCTGTGACACCACCAAAGATGACAGCACCCTCCTTTGAAAATCCTCATTTTCAAAGGCAGGCCTTGAATTCAGCAGGAGCTCACAGGAGCACAGCTCCTGAACCTTTCTGAGGGTTCCCCCTCTTCCTCCCCAACCACCTACCTTGTCCATTGAATAGTAGGTGCAGCTGCATAACAATCCCTGAATGAGTGCCACCTATTTTTCTACAAAATGACCCCTGTTCAAAGGCATGTGCAGAAGAAAACAAACTGACTCCACAACTACAAAAATGCTGAGGGTAGACCTGTGGAAGAACTGTGCTGAAACTGATTCCAACACTTGTAGATTGATGGCCACGAAAAGCAGGAGTAAGTCAAACATGCAGAAAAGCCCTCTGTCATAAAACACTCACTGGGATGACTTCTCAAAAGTGATCCACCATGATTTCAACGCCAAAGTGCTATTAAGGTCAGTAGTAATCAGCCTGCTGAGAACACACGTGCCAGTATGTTTGGCATTTTCTGCACTGCAAGCATTTTTGAATAGGATCAGATGCCTCATGTTATTCAAAGTTGTACCTATGAATTAGACAATCAAATGGGGTTTTACTTTCCCTCTTAATTGTGTTGGCAGATGAAATAAATGAAGGGAGAGTGCTACATACAAAGGTAGGGTCAAATAAAGAAGGTTAATTCCCCAGAAGCTCATCAGGACTTAGTATAGTGTCACTAGAGCAGAGGATTACCCAGCTTGGTCAGCAGCCTATGGAACACAACAACATCAGCATTAAGCTAATTAAACAGAAACAAATTAAAGCAATTTTCAGGATCAACACTATCCTTAGACTACTTGCTTTAATTCGAATACTTAGAGATGTCATGTGGCACATTTCCCCTGGCATCATATCACTTTAGAATGCTGATAGGGAATGATGTGTTTAAATGCTATACCACATCACAAAAGCCTTGATTATGGTAACCCTAACTACTACTAAGCTTCATGCTTGAGATTTCAGACTCACAAGAAATGGATCAATCCATCTGAAAACAAGGGAAATCCTGAGAATGAAATCTAGACCATGGGCTGGATCCAGCCAACTCTTCCACTGGTGGAAAAAGGAAGACTTTGGTCCCTTTTGACCACCAAAAAGGCTATACTGAGGCTTGTGAAATCTGCATGGACAAAAGCCCCTTGGGATGGGAGCTGCAGTATGGAGAACAGGGTGGCATTGAACAAAAACCTATCTGAATCCAGTCCTACATTTTTCTCAAGGATTACTCAGCTGTTCTGTAGAATGATAGTCTACTGAGGTGGGAGGGGGGAGTCAGTATTTCACTGTAGTTCTAATGTGACTACAAACAGGGAGTTCTAAGACTTTATACAAAAATGTGTTTCAATGCAACCGCTTTGTCAACATTCCAATCCTTGGTAGTTCAAAGGAATTGTTCTGAAAAGCTTCCTCTAGCAAGAAACACTTCTATCACCACAATAATCTTTGAACCTCTCTTTCCCCATCTGTTGATATCAGTTTGCATTTGAAGTGCAAATATAACCAGTTAGATTCTCTGAGATTCTTAAAAGAAACCAGAGAGATGCCAGTTTTCCAGCGGTCAGCTATTGGCAAAAGAGATTAAGACTGATCTACAATAAACTAAATTACTACATTGTGTTTTTGTTTCTATTTCAAGTCCCACAAATAGTTTTTGGCAGCTAAGACATCTTTTCTCTTGTTAGTACAATGGGCAAATTCAGAAACCCCAGATCTACATTCTTCAAGTGACCTAGTAAAATCACATGATTGTGGAAAATGGGCCTGTTTGCCAACTTTGGAACTAACTTTCTTAAGCTGACTATTCATTTTTTTGTGTTGGTCCTGCTATGAAAGGCATTTAGAGCATTCATCAAAGAAACTAGAAAAAAGTAGAACACTTCTGTTCCACCTATGGGCTTCCTGGGATCATCTGGTTGGGCACTGTGGGAAACAGGACATTTAACAAGGTGGGTCTTTGGTCTGATCCATCAGGGCTCTTTCAAGATTCTTAGGTTTTTAGAAAGCCATGTATTATCATACAAACACTACAGCACTATAAACAACTTGTTCTGAACAGCTTCACAGTTTTCTTTGACAGGTTCTAAATCAACAAAGGACGAATAACCCAGTAATTCCTTGCAGTCAAATGTACACATTAAAAAAACAACATGCCATTGACCCACAGCCAAAGCATAGCAACCCTTTCTATGGGGCATTCTTCCAGGCACGAGATGAGTACAGGTGGTTTGCTATTGCTTTCCTTCACATAGCCACCTCCAGTTGCTGATGGTCTCCAATCCAAGTACTGACCGTGGCCAAACCTACAAAGCTCTAGAGCCCTCATGAGCTCAGGCCAAACTGGGCAAATCAGGCTACTGTACACATGAAAGCTCCCCATCAATGAAATGAAAACAGAAAAGGAGCCTTGTGGCACATTGAGGGCACATGGAAGATTTGTTGACATTTTTGTAAGCTCCAGCCCACTTTGCCAGATGCTGTAACTTGCAAACCATTTTTGTTTCAATAAATCTGTTAGTCCTGAAGGTGCCAACCAGGACCTTTGCCTTGTTCTTGTTTCAGCAAACTAACACACCTGTCCCTCTAGAGCAGAATTTAGTGGAAGAAGCAACTCTGCACATGCATTGAGATACACATGATATGCTGCTTGTTGTTCAGTCGCACAGCTGAGTCCGACTCTTTGCAACCCCATGGACAAAGTCACGCCAGGCCCACCGTCCTCCGAAGTCTGCTCAAATTCATGTTTGTTACATCAATAACACTGTCCAGCCATCTCATCTTTTCCCGTCCCCTTCTTCTTTTGCCTTCTGTCTTTCCTAGCATCAGGATCTTCTCCAGGGAGTGGAGTGGCCAAAGTATTTGAGCTTCAGCTTCAGCATCTGACCTTCCAGGGAACAGTCTGCGTTGATTTCCCTTAGGACTGACTGATTTGATCTTCTTGCAGTCCTAGGAACTCTCAAGAGTCTTCTCCAGCACCACAGCTAAAAATCATCTATTCTTCTGCACTTGGCCTTCCTTATGGCCCAGCTCTCACAGCCATACATTACTACTGGGAATACCATCACTTTGACTATACGGACTTTTGTTGGCAGGGTGATGTCTCTACCTTTTATTATACTGCTCAGGTTCGCCATAGTTGTCCTCCCAAGGATATGCTGCTACAGCTGTTCAAATGACTAGGGAAGCCTACTCATGGGTCTGAGCAGGAGCTCCAGTTTGCTTTCTCTCCCTCATCCTTTATTTCTCACCTTCTCTGTTGTGCTTCATCCTCCCCAGTAACTCCACTTGTTCCTTGCAGTTGCTGACTTGCTTCAGACCCCTTTAAAGGCTGCAGTTCAAGCCAAATGGCAAATCGACCCAGTGACTGAGCTTGCCCATCATGTTAGTTCTTCCCCTTATTTAAATCTTCACAATTTAAAATGCATATATGTCAAATTAGAACAGCAGAGAAGTTCTGATTAGAGCACATAGAAAGACACCAACACATCACATCCCCTTCCCTTAGGCTATGGTATGCAAAGCAGCCTGTGGATCTCTCTTTAAAAAGCATCCAGTAAATATGGAATTTTAAAATTCACCACGTTTGCCCCTTATGTGATGAAGAGCAGTCATACACTATAAGGAAATCTAGCAATTACAATGGCAGTTTGGCTTATAATTGGGAAAAAAAAAAGAATACGCTTTTTTGTATTCTCCATAATTGAGTTGTCAGAGAAGGATTCAATCACAAATTATCTATTTGGAAACCTGCCAGATGTTTTATTGTATGCTTTTGTTTGCTTTTAATTTAAAGTTAATTTTTAAAATTGACTTCCAATAAAATTTGCTTGTTTACAAAAAATTGTCTAGTAGATGAACAGCTATTTCTACCCAGGAATTAAATTCAACACGAACAACAGCAGTCTGAACTGGTAAACACTGAGCGAATGATCGGGACAGGATTAGCTGATTCCAAATTCATTGCAGGGAAACTTGACCTTTGCAATACCTATATGTTATTCATATGTGGTCATGCGGGTGCTTTCTGCATGTTAAATGGCAACCATCTTAAAGGACAATGTCTACAATTACATTTCCTTTTTCTCTCTTTAAGCAAACTTACAAATTTCACAATGTAATTGATGTAAAAAGTAGTGATGATCCTCATAACCATTTTTTATCTCTGAAGACAGGAAATGAAACCCTTAATCTAGTACTGCATGATTTACTTAGATTTAGTTTCCATTTCAAAAGACCATGTGTCTTCTCCCTTTACAAAATAAATTATGTACTCCCTCTAGTGTCAGAAATGGTATACGAGCTTAATCCATGTTTGATCAAGCACTGCTATAAAATGGGAAGCAAGGTACAATTTCATCATTTCATATTTTGAGTTTAACAAATTAGGGTAATATTTGGAATGAATAGTATTCTTATGAGATGGTGTCAATGAAATAACAGTTCTGCATGATTTAAGAATTTTGCCTGTGAAAGAAAACAAATACCTCTTGATTTACAAAGCTGTGTCCTGATTAAAGAAGGCAGAATTTTCCCTAACAGTCATTGGTAATGTTAGGCTAATTCTTCATGGAGAGTTAAATTCCTCACTCTGCTCAAAGTGAGCTTTTACAGTAATAAAAAAAGGAGTGCTTTATTCGTTTGTCTTTCCATTGCTTTCTGTGGTAAGCACATTTCTTACTATATCTTTTCCCAGTTGTGATTACCTTTAAAAGGACTGTAGCCCTTGCTGATGGAATCTTACCCACCAAATCTTATATGTGCATGCATAACTTTACCCCAGTTTTTATGGCAATTAAAGACAAAATGCATTTCAATATGTAATTTTGTATTCCCAGATGGGAAGAAATTTTCAGAGACTCACACAAGGGATCATTCCTGTCAGAATTTCAGACAGATAGGAGGAAAGGTCCACATCTTATATTTAAGTGCTTCCAGGGTTGCCAGCTTTGAATTTGGAAATACCCAGAGATTTGGGGGTGGAGACTGAGGAAGGCAGAGTTTGGGGAGGGGATGGACTTCAATGGAATATAATGGCACAGAGTCCACCTTCCAAAGTGGCCATTTTCTCTAGATGAACTGATCTCTGTCATCTCAAGGTCAGCTGAAATTGTGAGAGATCTCGTCACCACCTGGAGGTTGACAACCCTAAGGAAACAGCCTGCAAATGCAGACTGAATGGAAAAGAGGAAACAACTATTACATAAATAAAAGGCCATTGGACAGTATGCTTAGCAAAAATAGGTGCCAGGTGTACACCAAACATGCAGGGACTGGGTACACTAGTGGGTGCTTCAGTGATATATATTGCTCAGACTACATGGTAATACAGGTGCTTTAGTTTCCCTTGATGTCCTTTCCCCTTAACAATCAACTAGACAGAAGCCCTTTTCAGACCTTTAGTTTTGGTGCTCCAGTTGCACTTAATGGGAGCATGTGCTATGCACGATCGCCCCAATACCCATGGCCACCATTTGGTGTGAATGGGGCAATGCACTTATTTTCCAACCATGTACAGCTTCAGTACCTGCAAAAATGTTCCCTGAAAACACTGGGGTTCCATTTGCACAAAACAGATATCAGTGTTTGCCCATTCATACCAAATGTTCCGTTGCACACATTGGGAGGCTTACATGTAGCTCATGCCCTGGTTATGCATGGCTTGTACTCCAAAACCAAACATCAGGAAAGGACTAAGATTCTAGAAATCCATTGTGAAATCTATTTCTGTATTTCAGGCTGCCTGCTATCTAAATGATGGAGGGTAATCTGTTTGTAGTGATCTGTGTGATTGAGTAGTTGTTCAGGGTTAAATATTTTTGTTGAATATCATTTTTTAAAAGATAATAGTACGGAGGGTTAGAGAAGAGGGGAAACGGAAATTATATAATATGTTGTATATATCAAAGATTATTATGCATTGCAGGGTATATCAAACAAAAAGTTTAAAAAGCATTTCTCCCAACTTCCCCTTCATCACAATTTTAAGACATTTTATAAGATACAGTCGTCCTTACTTTGGACATTTCAAATTTCAAAGTTTATTGTTGATCTGTTTTGCAACTTAATTAGTGATTTCATCATTACTGCATAATCTGTACGACATATTTCATCATTTAATATAGCAAGGTTATTCTCAACCACCTTAAAATTTTGGTACATTTATATGCATTATAACACATTTATGTACAATTTTTAAGTTGTTTCTCATTCTAAAATTTAAACTTTCTCATTCTAAGTTTGTTTCCTGCTTGCATAATATACACTCCATCGCTCCTCAAATTTCAAATCGATCCCCAGATATTTAATAAAATCAGTGACTGTTGTACATTCTGTACTCATTTGGATATCTCCTTCTTCTTGTTGCATTAAGAATTTTGTTATAGTTTTTGTCTTTTTCCAATTTACTTTATATGCTGAAAAGGATCTAAATCAGGGTTATTTTAACATTGCAATGAAAGTCTTCAGTAGACATCCTGGTGCCATGAAATCATTGAGAATTTGTACCAAATAAAAGCAGATGAGAATATGAGCGATAAATATAATAGAAGAGAATCTGTAACTTTATAGCCATAATAAAACTATTCAAGTTATTGTTACTGCTTTCTAACCTGTTTATTTATAGCCACCAATGTCAATTCTGTGTGTAAGCCAGTTTAATATGTAGTGCTTGCTTTTTAAAATCCATTTGACTTATGTTATCCCACTAGAGGGTGCTTCAGCGATATATATTTCAGAAACTGCTTTAGCAACCAATAACTACGATCTCAGATATGTTTGCTTGGCCAGCTTTTCCAAGAAGCTGTAAAAACATTATTGCACAAATGGATCTAACATTTTGCAAAAGACAGAACAATTGAAACCAGGTAAGTTTGTTTTTACAGATGGCAAATAGAAGAAAACAAAACAGGAAAGGCCTGAAAAGAAAATGAATTACATGTAAGCATTTGTCTTCAAGCTGAGCATAATTACCAAAATATGGTTCAGAAATATGACTACACCTGATTAAGAGTTTTGTATTACTCAAAAGGTTGTACATTCCAACAGCAAACAGTCATTACTGCCCACCCCCAGCTATAAGTATTTTGAAGAAATATAGTATAGGCAGGTTAATTATGTTGGTAATCAGGGCTTTTTTTGAGCAAGAACACACAGGAACACAATTCCGGCAGGCTTGGAGTCAGGAGGTGTAGCCTAATATGCACATTAGTTCCTGCTGGACTTTCCCCACAAACAAGCCCTGCACAAAACAATGATGATGTCAGGGAATGTGGCCTAATATGCATATGAGTTCCTGCTGAGCCTTTTCTTTTAAAAAAGCCCTGTAGGTAATGAATATAAAGGTATAGCATTTTACGTTGACATTGGATGTATAAACATCTGCAATCCCCCAAGAAATTAAAGGAGAGAGAGGTTGTGCTACAAGTCAAAAGATTAAGAAACTCTCAAATGACATGCTTATGAAGCTTACCTGCCCCTGCTCCATGCTTATAATTGCCCTACTATTCTGAGCTGAGCTAAGAAATTAGCAATTTAAAAATTCACAATTGTATCAGGAAAAGGATGGGGAACAGAGCGTTCAGAATTTCAGGATCAGAAAATGAGATTCAATCCACTGAAAATACCAGGAGTGGCACACCCAGGCAAGAATCCAAACAATCCTCTAGGTGTGTGCACAATGGATTTTTCTCTTTTCCTAACCACAGCCTCTAATGCTGCCTAGGCAATCACATCTAATTTCTCCAGCTTTAGAAGCAGCTTTTCAGATCGGAGGAGCTGCTTTTGCAAGGACAGAAGCTCTACCAGTGTACTCTCTCCCCAGTTTTTGGGCCCCATCCATAGATGCACCATTTATCTTCAGACTCTGGAGAGCCGCACTGCTCTGTGTAGACAATGCTGAGACAGATGCCTTTAGGCCTGCTTCCACAAGGATCCTTGCTCTGCCTTGGCTTCCTTATTTTCACACTGTTTTCAACATTACCCACACAGCAGCATTCTCTTGGCCTGTTTCCTTGTTTTGTCCTGCTTTGTTGAGATCTTTCTCAAATTGAGTCATGGAGTAAAAGGACAGGTCCTCTTGTGGATCAAAAACTGGCTAATTAATAGGAAGCAGAGAGTGTGTATAAATGTGCAGTCTTCACAGTGGAGGATGATAAGCAGTGGGGTGCCACAGGGCTCAGTACTGGGTCCCATGCTCTTAAACTTGTTCATTAATGATCTGGAGTTGGGAGTAAGCAGTGAAGTGGCCAAGTTTGCGGATGACACTAAATTGTTCAGGGTGGTGAGAACCAGAGAGGATTGTGAGGCACTCCAGAGGGATCTGTTGAGGCTGGGTGAGTGGGCGTCAACGCGGCAGATGAGGTTCAGTGTGGCCAAGTGCAAAGTAATGCACATTGGGGCCAAGAATCCCAGCTACAAATACAAGTTGATGGGGTGTGAACTGGCAGAGACTGACCAAGAGAGAGATCTTGGGGTCATGGTAGACAACTCACTGAAAATGTCAAGACAGTGTGCGATTGCAATAAAAAAGGCCAACGCCATGCTGGGAATTATTAGGAAGGGAACTGAAAACAAATCAGCCAGTATCTTAATGTCCCTGTATAAATCAATGGTGCAGTCTCATTTGGAATTTGTGTACAATTCTGGTCACCGCAACTCAAAAAGGATATTATAGCATTGGAAAAAGTGCAAAAAAGGGCAACTAGAATGATGAAAGGTTTGGAACACTTTCCCTATGAAGAAAGGTTAAAACGCTTGAGGCTCTTTAGCTTGAAGAAACGTCGACTGCGGGGTGACATGATAGAGGTTTACAAGATTATGCATGGGATGGAGAAAGTAGAGAAAGAAGTGCTTTTCTCCCTTTCTCACAATATAAGAACTCGTGGGCATTCAATGAAATTGCTGAGCAGTCAAGTTAAAACGGATAAAAGGAAGTACTTCTTAACCCAAAGGGTGATTAACATGTGGAATTCACTGCCACAGGAGGTGGTGGCAGCTACAAGCATAGCCAGCTTTAAGAGGGGATTGGATAAAAATATGGAGCAGAGGTCCATCAGTGGCTATTAGCCACAGTGTGTGTGTGTGTGTGTGTGTGCGTGTTTCTGTGTGTATATATATTTATACACACACATATATTGGCCACTATGTGACACAGAATGTTGGACTGGATGGGCCATTGGCCTGATCCAACATGGCTTCTCTTATGTTCCTATGTTCTTATGGGTTTGGTACAATGTTTTGGCAAGATCCCATTTAAAGCACCTTTGAATGCCAAGTGGAAGGTGCATGGTTTTAGAGATCCCATCCACATTGGCACAATTTTCTTACCTCACTCCTGTGGCTGACATTTCTCCCCATCACCAATGGAAGGCTTCTTTCAGGCTTAAAAAAAAATTAGTATCTGACCAAATCACTGTAATGTTATAATGATTGATTACAGCAATATCTTAGCTCCCAGCTTGCATGGTTTTTTAAAAAAAGTAAATGTAGCCTTTTTTTTTGCAGTTAGGAGAGCTATTGCAGGCTTACTGTTTAAAAATGCAATCTGCAAGCTAGATAGTTATAGTATTATAATGCTTGAGCAATCTAGCACTTGTTGATTTTTTTTAAAATCCTTCCAGTGCCAGGGAGTGGAAATGACAGCCAGTGAGGGCTGAGGCAAAGAAAGTATGGGGAAATTTTCTGCATAGATGCTCTATTGTGATGTCAAGTGCTACCACATTCACAGCAGGGAGAACTACAGAGATCTGTTTCTGCATAAAGCAGTTTAATGTGTCCACCAGCTGGGGGCACATGGGAGGGGTAAGAATAATTTGGAAATCCCTCCCCTAAATCCTCCAGTAGGATTCTCTACTCTCCCAGAGACTTGAGTACCACCCCCTTTCTTTCTGCAGCTCTCACCACTCTGTGCCTCAAGTGCATGTTCACTTTTTATCAGGTCATTAGAAGGAGGGTACTTCTTATCCCTTGGCGAATTTACAGAGTAACATTTCTTCTGCATACCTGATGAATTTCCTGAGCATTTAGAAACCCCTGCCTCAAGGCCTGACTACGCAATTTTCAAGACTGCCGCTCTATCAAGTTTCCTGTCAGATACAGTGATGTGTAGGGAGTTAAGGGATGTGTGTAGGTTCAAGACTTGGAGATCCTGAGAGATTTAGGAACTGAATACATTTGGGCCAGCAACACTAATCTGGCAGGCTTCAAAGTCGTGGCAAGCCGCTGTTAAAACAAATCCACTATAGAAACAAAACCTAAGAACTGGCCATGACTATGGCTGAAGCATTCCCCTGGACTGCATGACTGCAAAACAATGAGTGAAACTTTTCCCAGATGCTGAACCTGTTGAAATTTGCCTGTTAATCAGATGTTTTCTGACACACACTGCAGCTCTGCCAAGGAGACAACAAGGAAGCCATTCACAATGGTATTTCTAAGCAGAATCATGCCCTTCCAAGCCCATTATCTTCAGCGGACTTAGAAGGATGTATCTTTGTTTAGAACTGCACTGTTGAAGATCCAGTGGCTCTCTTCTTAACTCCTTCTCATGAACATTCTTTTTAAAAGAAAAAATAATTAAATAAATTGTATTAATAATGGTAAATTAAGCATACCAAAAATAAGTAGGGAGACATTATATCAGTTAAGTTTGTATACCAAAGAATTAACACCAACAGATACCAATATGCCATAGTAACTCAATAATACTTCAAAGTATTACATTTGATCATACAAAAGGTTATGTGGAAATGGAATTATTGCCCCCCCCCCCGCAGTCGGAATGATGAGACAGACACAGAAGTGGAATAAAGGGCCACTTTATTGACTCAAGCGGCAAGGGGAGAAACGATGGGGGCAGATCAAGCCAGGGGTCAACCGGACCACCTCCTTGACCCGAAAACAGGCAAGCCCCCTAAGCCCCAGGTGTGGGCCAACACTACGGCACAGACCTGGCCGGCCCAGCAATGTGATCCCGCTCACAAAGCTCCACCATCCCCAAAGCCGTGTAGCCCGGAATGTGGACACTCTCCATGTGACGGGATCCCCCCAGCCTCCCTGGAGCCGACCTTGGGCCGTGCAGCTTAACGATCGCCCAGGGAGGCCATTCACCAAAATGGTGATGCCACAGGAGCTCACCGGACCTCAACAAATTCCCAACAAAACTGCCAGTGACCAAAAATTAAACGGCACCGCCAATCCAATGGCCAGCACCCACTACCCGCAGTACAAGGTAGGCAAAAACACTCCCCGAAACCAGCCAATTGTCAGGGAGCAAAAAATTCCTACCTGGCCCCTGTAACAGGCAACCAGCCTATGCCTGCACTGCATGACGGGTGGGCGGGCAGGCCGAGAAACTTTCCTAACTGCGTGGAAGGGGGCGGGGCCGCCCCTTTTAAGGGCGCTCACCGCCCCTCCCCTCCAGATAACGCGACTCGTCTCCCTCCATCCGGAGAGTCATAAAACGGCCCCCAGCCTCAGCGGCAGAAGCTGCTCAGCTGGGAGGGGGCCGAACTCTTCATGAACATTCTTGATTGCACTAGAGATCTTCTACCTTTCTGATGTTTGTTGAGAATGGACATTTCAAAGGTTCAATTGTACATTTAATTTCAGAGGGGAGCCATGTTGGTCTGCAATAGAATAGCTAGACTTGTGTCCAGAAGTACTTTAGAGACCAGCAAGATTCTTTGGTTATGAGCTGCTGAGAGTCAAAGCTCTGGCAAAGGGAACTTTGATTCTCAAAAGCTCATAACCCAAGAATCTTGGTACATTGAATGTAAATTTTTTTTGCTATATTTATTTTTGTTTTTGCATTGGAAGTAAACATTTTGACCATTGATAATATGTCATGCGCTAAATATGACAACTTGTTTTCCCCAGTCGAATTTAAAAGACAATTTATTAGCCTTAATTATCTTATTTGATTGTTATTTGATCCTAATGTCTATACTAGTCAGACAGCAGTTAGTGGAAATATTACAGGATATTAGCTCTCTGCCGGGGTCTAATGACATGCAGGCATACTGTATACACATGAAACAGTAACTTCTATTGTGACCTTTTGCAGAACAGGGGAAATATCCCTTGGGGTTTTCACTATGACTGGTATTTCTAATAAACTGCTAATTTTCCTGCATAAAATGCTGGTAGTTTTTCCATGGAAAACTAAAAACTGTGAAATTAATCCCTACAATGCAAGCTGTGCCAATGTAGTCTCTGGGATTAAGTGGCAGTTGCCGGTCAGTCTAATGTAACAACATTGCTTTATTACCATGCAAATTACAGAAAACACTACTTGTTTTTTAGGAGAATAATTGGGCATAAAGGATTAATGTAAAGACCCTCAGAACATTTACTGAACGTTATGCTTTCTCATTATCTGAGGTAGTCTCATGGCTGCAGTATTAAAACCTATATCTAGACCAGCAGCCCTTTCATATGCTCAGCTACAGATAATGGGAAGGAGGAGCTGGGGCTGCCTATGTTAGATCTTGTGACCTTTCACTGTTTACTCTTTTCCTCCCCCCCCCCCCAAAAAAAAGTGTGTGCTCAGCTCTTTCCATCCATAATATGTGAACTATAGACTCATGCAGCCTTGATTTACCTTGGAGTGGGGTGAAGTAATCCAGTATGGATAGGAGATCAGGCAACCTGAAGTGACAGACATTTTGTCTGTTTGAGCCCTGAGTTTTTCTGCACCTGAGCTGTACAGAAGCATGTGGTGTTTCCATTTCAGGCCATTGCTTTGACTTCTCTCCTTTATTAATGGATCAGTGCTGGCTGCCCTCCGTGCACTCCTCTCATTTCAGGTCTATGTTTGCCATGATCCAGGTATCACCAGTTGTTCTTCTAGATGTGGATATTTGTATGTTAATGAAGGCCCTTACTTGCCTCAAGTCTCTACTACTGGCAAGACGAGAGATATTACTTGATGGACTATGTTCCCCAGCTCACCAAAAGCAGCAGTATAGGTGGTTGAGCTGCCCAAATACATATTCAGGCAGGAAGAACAGGCTTCTAACTGTAGTGGCTAAAACTGACTATTTGAGGTCAACAATGATTTTTTTTTATTTAAGGAAGAATTTGTCTTACTGCACCCAAACATCCATTCAGCTCGTCTTAAATTTCCTGCTAATAGAGGAGAAAGAGTATTAGATGCTTTGTAATTGCCTGCTTTAAAGAGAATGTGATGTCCAAATGGCTAAAGTGCAGAAGAGTTGCATGCTTACATGTTATTTTTAGGAATGGCTGGCAGAGTCCTTCCACATGAGGAAGGAAGCTTCAAACGGGACTCACCTTACACTCCCCCTTCCCTCCCCCAATACTTTTTTAAAAAGATGTTAGTTGGCAGGCATATCTCTATAATGACATATCTACTACTAGAGGAACTAGAGATCAAATTGCCAACATTCGCTGGATTATGGAGAAAGCATGAGAGTATCAGAAAAACATCTATTTCTGTTTCATTGACTACGCTAAAGCCTTTAATTGTGTGGATCACAACAAACTGTGGCAAGTCCTTAAAGAGATGGGAGTACCAGACCACCTCACATGTCTCCTGCAAAACCTGTATAAGGGTCAAGAAGCAATGGTCAACTGATATGGTCAAGAAGATATGGAACAACTGTTTAGAATAGGAAAAGGAGTTTGACAAGGGTGTATATTGCCACCCTGCTTATTTAATTTATATGCAGAGTACCTCATGCAGAATGCTGCCCTGAATGAAGCACAAGCCGGAATAAGGATTGCCGGGAAAAACATCAACAACCTCAGATATGCAGATGACACCGCTCTAATGGCAGAAAGTGAGGAGGACCTGAATAATTTCTTGTTGAGGGTGAAAGAGGAGAGCACAAAAGTAGGCTTGAAACTCAACATAAAAAAAACTAAGATTATGGCATCTGGCCCCATCACACCTTGGCAAATAGAAGGGGAAGATATGGAAGTAGTGACAGATTTCAGTTTCTGGGATCCAAGATTACTGCAGATGGTGACTGTAGCCATGAAATTAAAAGATGTTTGCTCCTTGGGAGGACAGCTATGGCAAACCTGGGCAGTATAATAAAAAGTAGAGACATCACCCTGCCAACAAAAGTCCATATAGTCGAAGCTATGGTATTCCCAGTAGTAATGTATGGCTGTGAGAGTTGGACCATAAGGAAGGCCAAGTGCAGAAGAATAGATGCTTTTGAGCTGTGGTGCTGGAGAAGAATCTTGAAAGTCCCTTGGACTGCAAGAAAATCAAATCAGTCAGTCCTAAGGGAAATCAACCCAGACTGTTCCCTGGAAGGTCAGATGCTGAAGCTGAAGTTCAAATACTTTGGCCACCAAATGAGAAGGGAGCACTCACTGGAGAAGATCCTGATGCTGAGAAAGACAGAAGGCAAAAGAAGAAGGGGATGGCAAAAAATGAGATGGCTGGACAGCGTTACTGATGTAACAAATATGAATTTGAGCAGACTTCGGAGGATGGTGGAAGACAGGAGGGCCTGGTGTGACTTTGTCCATGGGGTCACAAAGAGTCAGACTTGACTGTGCAACTGAACAACAACAATTCTAAAGGAGCTAGCAAAAAGCCTATCAGTAGAAGGCAGAAAAACAGTGGGTGTAAAGGGAAATGGCACCAGTTCATGTGGCACCAAATATGGACACAAGGAGGTGGAAATTCATACCATCCCCTCCTCCCTATAGCCCCAATCCTACATGGGTCCCATGATACTCAACATAGCTTTTTGGTTGTCAAAGAGGGACCCATTTCCTTTTCCACCAGTGGAAAAGCTGTAGTTAATACTGTCAGTGGTTCATGTGCAGAGTGCAAAACAGAGAACTGCCATGAGGTAGACACTAGGAAGAAATTGAGCCTCACACCAGCACCTAGTATAAAAGCAGTGTATTTACCAACTATATACAATACTACTAGTGCGGTGAATAACATACAACTGAGTGACAAAGTGCTACGCCAGGAACCAACTCTCAACAGAGAGAAATACTGTCTGGCACTGTAGTCCTTATATATATAGCTCAGCCAATCATGGCAGTCCACACAATTGCTGACTCCAGCAGGTGCTTTCCCCTGGATACAGTCCAGCCTGAACCGGCTCTCCTTCAAGGTTGATCTGACCTGACCTGTCAGATGCTGTCATTGTAGATCCACCTGCTGCTCCATGCTTCTGTCATGCTGTGGACGGAGGACTCTATACTGACAAATACAACCAAACAAAGGTTCAGATGCTAAAATATGTCTATCTCCCCATGTGATTGCTTGCAATATGCAAAAAAAAAAAAAAAAAAGCCACCCAGATAAAATGATTTTGATTCTCACATTGCACTGCAGGATGCTTTCACCTGGCTACAGACAGACTGCCATGTTTGCTATAATAGTGTGCTTCCTGTCTTATAAAAGCTATTTTCATGATTTTCCATGTCAGAGCTTGCACTAGTGAGCAATTACTTACAGGGGTTCCACATAGAGCAACAGCAAGAAAGCAATTCACCAGGTGGCATTTCTAGTTCAATATTTTCAAAAACACCTTAAAGATAAGATGAATATAGGAAACACCATGCAACTCATATTGATGTCAGAAAGATATACTGCCACAGTAAATCACCAGGCAGGAAAGTATTCTTATTTGTTTAGATTGTCACTAGAGGACTAATTCAGATCAAATTCCTCAAAGCTCATTCCATTGCTCTTGTCAATTTTTCTCTCTCACACAGCTGTTTTCTGCTTTCCCCTACGTACTTGAAGCTCTAAACAGATAATGCTACAAGGCCTTGTTAGAAAAGGAAAATGGTGTTGCTCAAAAGCAATCTTCTAAATTTCTAAAGCAAAATAAGGATTTCTGGGTTCAGATTTTGGATGCAGGATAACAGTAACAAGATTCTTGTAAAGCCAAATTACAAACAGAAAATACACAAAAGAAATACTGATTATGAAGTACTGAAAGTGTCAGCATCTAAGGCTTTTCACTACCCCGTAAACTAACACACACAGTCTCAGACACATTTGTTTGCTTTGGTATTTGACACAGAGCTCATTGAGGTGTGGAAATTTTATAGCAGGGTTCAAAACTGGACCCTACATTCAGTTGCTTCTTTCCCGTTCCCTTAATTTAGCCCTTGCGATTTCACCCAGCACCAAACTATTGGGCACAACCACAGCCTTCGGTTACTAACCTATAGTGCTAAGACCTAAGCCTATGGCTTCTCTCTCACTATAGTTTTAAAGAAACTTCCCTTTCTGTCCTTTTCTATAGCTCAAGGTGAATAGCTGCGTTAGTCTGAAGCAAAAGAACAAAGTTACAGTCCAGTGGCACCTTTAAGATCAATGTAGTTTAATTCAAGATGTAAGCTTTTGTCATGTGCAAGCACACTTCATCAGACAATGGAATGGCATGGAATTAGCAGGCCTACATAAAGAGGGTGGGCAGTAAGTAGCATTTTGCATACTAATTTACTGCCCACCCTCCATACGTAGGTCTGTTAACTACATTCCATTCCATTGTCTGATGAAGTGTGCTTGCAAATGATGAAAGCTTACATCTTGAACTAAACTTTGTTGGTCTTAAAGGTGCCACTGGACAATAATTTTCTCCTTTTCTATGTCTTTCTGAAGGATACTCGAATTAGTCTTATTGGCACATGGCACTTATTTAAATGAATCAAATCCACACTAACTCAGCTTGGAGGGAACACTGGTTTGAAGTAGGTCTACTCAGGTCAGTTCAATGGAGAATTACTCCCAGAAAATTGTTCCTAAGCTCTCACCAAAAATCTACAAAGGGAATCAACCTAGGAAATGTTGCCCTTGGAACTTCCCATCGCTGGAGGGGTGTGTAACAAGAAAAAGGCACACAACACGTCTCATTCATCTTTGTCAATATCGTATCAGCCCATTATGTATGCCAGTGCATTTTGATGGTATTTCATTATTTCTAAAAAAATTTCAGAAGCACTGGTCAATAACAGTGTACAAACTGCACACCAGATGTGTTTTGCCCCCATGAGAAACTCTTACAACCAGACATACCTGGTGGCCGGCCACTCGGGTGTCGGTAGATCTACAGCGCCGCTTGTTGGCTTCCAAAGGGGTTTGGGGTGCCAGAGTATGGACCGCCCAAGCCCAGGCCACTGCCTGCAGATGTGTAAAAAACGCTGGAGCATGGGCTCCCAGAACAGCACGAGGGCAGGGACAGGAGGGGATGCTTCCACAGGGATGTCAGGGATTGGCTGGTGGTGGCCAGGGAGCTGGCCACGTGACACTCAGCTCCCCGGTGATAGGCTGCACGCATGCCCTACCCAGCTCATGCACACACCCAGCCCCATGGTGTGGCTGTGCAATCCTTGGAGAAGCATCCAGTCAGCACTTACCGCTAGAGCAGCCTACCCGCCAAAGGGGTGAAGCCGAGTCCATCAGCGTCCCTCCCGTGGGCTGCATGGCCAGATGGCATCCCAGATGCTGCAGGGGCCCCCTGCCAAGATACAGTAGGCCACCTGCTGCAGGTACCCATGCATCAAAGGTGCAGGTGACAGTTGCCACGGTGGCTTGCGCTTGTGCTTGCCCACAGAGAATCGGACACCCATGAGGGGTGCGAGGCGGTTTCGAAGTGGCCGTGTGCAGGACTTGCCTTCCCCCACCCCCAGATCCCCCTTGAATAAGGACTCAACGCAATGTGCAGGGATAAGATTTATTAAAGCGCTGGGCTGCAAAAGGGCTGCTACCCGGACCCCTCACAGGAAGTTGCCTCGAGCTGCAGTGGGCAGAGGCGGCCGCCCAAGGGGCGAAGCCGTGGGGCGGCCGTTCCCATTACGGGCGGGCGCAGCGTCCCGGACGTCGTCCTCGACGGTGCTTGCATGCAGCGTCTCCCCACCCGCCTCACCGGGGGGGGGCCCACCTTGGGAGCAGAAGGAGCAACCCCTCCGCCAGCCACCAGGAACTCATTGATATTGGCGAGCAGCCGCTCCACCCTCGTGCCCCATTCCTGCGACTGCCTCGCCATGGCCAGGAGACTGGACAGGTGGCCAGTGGCCGTAGACACGGTCCCCTCCATCCTCGCCATCCAGTGTTGGCCTGCAGCTGTGGCCTCCCGCCATTCCCGGTGCCCTTCCAGCCAGTCCCGCTCTATGGCTGCCCACATGGAGAACAGGGTGATCGGGATTCTTTGAGCTGGCCATGGTCCCTGAGCCCTGGGTTCCGATTCCCGGCCACCTGCACAGCCTTCTGCATCACTGCCACCTTCCAGATCCCCCGGTGGCTCCCTCTGGTTAGGGGCCGGGTCCAGGGGGGATGGGGGCCACCCCACACACAAGTTTGCCATGCCCAGCCCCCCCATATTCCCAGCCCTCGGGGTATGGGGAGGGGAAGTGGGCAGATCCAGGGTCCACAGCATGAGGAAGGCAGCTAGGGCCAACCGTCTGCATGGGGACACCCTCCGTAGGTTCTCCACATCGGCCGCCAGTGTCACGGTGTGACTACCTGTGGAATGGGACAGGGGTCAGATGCTGGCACGAGCGGCCAGTCACAGATGCCCCATGCCCCGCGCTCAGTGTCGCACCTTGAGCGGACTCAGGCCGCTCATCATCTGTGGACAGACAGAGGTCACCCACCGTGGCATCCATGACCTCCTTACTCTATGTGTCCTCCCCCTGATTTGGCGTCTCCTGACGGCTGTCCAGATGTCCTGGGGGCGGCGGGGGGCACTGGACCTGCCGACCTCTCGTTCTGCAGGTGCTGGGCGGCCAGTTCCGTCCTTCGGCTGTCTCACTAGAGCGGCCTCCCACCTCCGAGTCCACAGTTGAGCTCCTGGCAGCCCGCAATGATTCCTGGGAGTCACCTGAGGGGGACACAAGGTGTTGCCATCAGAATCTGGCAGTCCCATGGTGGCGAGGACGGGGGGGAAAGGTGCCAACCTACCGCGGATCACCTCAATGTCATGGCCAACTACTGCTACCAGGCGGATGAGGGGTCCCATGATTGCCTCAGAGCCAGTCAAGGCCCAGGCCACCACCTCCTCATAGGTTGAGCCCTCAGCAATGAGATGCCCGCTTCTTGGCAGAGCTGAAGGAGTCGTTCCAACGCTTCAGGGTGGACTGCTCTGTGCAGGGGACATGGCTCACAGCAGACACTCGCTCCGCTACTATATGCAAGAAACCCAGCCAACGGGAGTTTGCCTCACCAGCTCTTGTGGTAGCGAGCGCCACTGCGGCATTCTCAGCCACCAAGCCAAAGAGGAGTGCCTTCTCTGACTCAGTCCAGTTCGGTTGGCGATGACTCTTGGTCAATGCCAATCTGTCTGCCACCATTAATCCCACAGGCAGTGGAATGCGGGGCTGATAGTGGTCGCTCTCATGCTACCCCGCCCAACTTTTCCATGGGACACCAGCAGGGCATCTGTTGGCCTCGATGGCCCCACACTGCTGCTTGTGCAGGGTCCCTCATAACTCCAGCAGTGTCTGGAAGCTGTAGTGGAGCACCTCAGGGCGGCAGCATGGCCACCACAGCCTATACCACAGTGGGCAAACCATGGGGGCCTGTGACAGGTGGTGCCCTCTCATCCCGCCGCCAGAGCCCTCCAGGTGCGACCGCTGCACATTCTCTTCGTTCTCTATGTGTGAGTTGCGCGGTGGCAGCGGAGATGCTGTCAGGCATGCAGATTACGGGAGCGCCTGAGCACTTTGCGTCTCGAGGATGCCACCTGTCTGAACCACTTTCACCTGGACCATGCCGCCATCCAGGACCTGTGTGAGCAGCTCAGGGCAAGCCTCTGCAGCCAGGTGACCGGCCCCCACCCCATCCCCGTCCTGCAGTGGGTCCTCAGCTTCCTGGCGATCGGCTCCTTCCAGGGTGTGGTGGCTGAGGTCCTGGAGGTCTCCCAGTCGTCGGCCAGCTGCTGCCTCCACTCCTTCATAGACACCATGCTTCAGCACCTCCAGCAGCATGTGCAGTTCCCAACAGGTGAGGAGAAGCTGCGGACTGCCAGAGCCGGCTTCGCGGCGGTCACGGGGTTCCCCAATGTCATGGGGACTGTAGACTGCACGCATGTTGCCCTGGTGGCCTATGGTGTACCGGAACAGGCACCACTTCTACAGCCTCAACGTGCAGGCATTCTGTGACCACCAGGGACTCTTCACAGATCTGGTGATGAAGTTCCCAGGGAGTGTACATGATGCCCGTATCTTCACGTCCTCGGGCCTCAATCGCCTCCTGGCAGCCTGGCCGGATGGGCAGGGATGGTTGCTAGGTAAGGCCAATAGGTGGCGGTGTGGGGCACCCCTCCCATCCCCTGTCCTCACCTTCCTGTCCTCCACAGGTGACCGAGGGTACCCATTGCTGCCCTACCTACTGATGTCGTACCAGGAGGACGCGCCCGAGGACCGGGCAGCATACAACCAGGCGCACAAGGCCACTTGCATGGTCATCGAGTGTGTCTTCGAGCAGCTGAAGATGTGGTTCCGCTGCCTGCACCACACAGGTGGCCGACGCAGCATGCAGTCCTTGCCTGTGGCTAAGCTGGTCGCTGTGTGCATCATGCTATACAACATCACCACCCATCAATGCCTGCCGGCCCCCCAGGACCTTCCCCTCCCAGATCCCGGGTTGCCGATGGGGGAGAATGAGGAGGTGGGGGCATGGGCTGCCACCCAGCAGGACTTTCGGGGGCACTTGCATCAGGAGCATGTGCAAGCTCACATATGGGCCAATTGGCGCGTGGGCAGGGCACCCTGGGATGAGAGCATGACGTGAGTGCGGCTGCTCACACATCCGGGGACACTGCGTGCTCCCATGTATGCTGATGCCTCTTGGGCACTTCATTCTAATATTAAACCAGAATTGTCGGGACCACTCTCGGGATCCCTTCAAAAATTCATGACTTGTTGGAAAAGGCATGGGGAAGATGATGAAATGGCAGGCAGAGCTGAAGTCCTGGGGAGAGACACAAAAAGAAAGACAAGGTAGAAAAACATAGGGAGGGGACCCGGGAACCCCTGTGCAAAGACGGGCGCGACCACGGCAGGCATTCTGTGAGGTGTGAGTGGCCGCAGACTCAACTCCCAGCTAAAGCCGTGCCTTGGCAAACACAGGCCAACGGGGACGATAGCCGCTACTCACACCTCCCCACAGGCTCCCTGGGCTGAGCAGGCGCACCTTCAAGTCCACAGGTTTATCTCATTTGCATATCCAGAAGCCCCCACAGCAACCCTCACCACCCCCTGCTTATGGCCCTTGCGTGACCCCACCAAGCCCACTCTGAAGGGGGCCGGGAAGAGCCGATCATGCCGACACTCTCAGCCAGGACCAACCCCACCTCCGGCATGTAGCAGCTGTAAGCCACATCAGAACATAGCAAAGTCAGCTTGGCTTAGCGAGCTACTCCCCGCCTCATTATGCTGGGCCTGTGGATTTGAGGCTGCCCTGTGGCAGGACTGCTCACATGCCCAGCTTCCTTCTTTATTGAGTCTGCCATCCAGCCGCCATTATTTTTGATCGGCCAAGTCAACTCCCTGCCCCCCCCTTTCCTGCGAGCACCCACCCCGATCTCAGCCCCCCTATCAGCTGCATCACAGACCCAGGCAGCGTGGACACGGTGCAGCCCCAGACAAGTGTCTGCCTCGCCACCTATCAGCCCCCGCCCTTCACTGCTATCACCCACTGCATCTCCCACACAATTGCACTAAGTGGGTGCCCCGAGAGTCCCCCCAGACACAGAGCCATGCCCTTGGGACAGCCACGAGCAAAGTGCACGGAGAATACAGGGAGCCAGGGCGAGGTGGGAAAAGTGAGACACAGAAGACGAGATGGGCATGCTGGGCTCAGTTTATTGATCTGCAAGCAGGGAGAGCAAGCTCATGCGTGGAGGTTCCTGGCTCCCGCAGTCTGAAATGCCATTGCCGGAGGATGCACCAACAGCTGCAGGGCTAATGGGACCAGCCGGCTGTGCTCCAGCAGCTGCAGAGGCTGGAGTGCAGCGCACACACCTGAAAGACAGAGAGATGGTGGGGGAGCCTTGCTGAGAGCAGGGAGAGCCTCCCGGCTGCCTCTGGTGGAGCCGTCCCACACAATTCCAGCTGTCCTGCATAACGGGCCAGCTGAATCACATGCGAGCCCGCAATCACGGCAGCTGCAGCAGGGGCTGGCGCAAGTGGCAGGATCTACCCTAGATGGCGAGTTGCTGGCTGGGCAGTGGAAAACTGGAACACATGTCGCACCCCTTCACCCTAGCACAGGGATGCCCAAGACACGGGGTGGGGGGCCGCCAGCAGGATGGATGGCCAGGAGGCATCCCTACATGCACATGTGTGGTGGCTGAACCACACTGGACAGTTTTGGGGGCTGGGGGCCATGGGGACTCCTAGCCGGACTTACCTGTCCATACAGGGGGCTCTGGAAGTGAGTCCTGTTAGGACTGGGAAGCACAAGTGGTTAAACAGGCAGCCCGAACTTAGCTCACCTCTCCTCAAGTCCAGCTGCTCTAACTTAACTAACATCCTTCTCTGTGCCATTCCCTCCACCAAGTGCATCCCTCCTCGCGCTAAGTCCGCACAGCATGGCCCTCCAGAGCAGAGTGTCGTGCTGTGCGCCCTGCCCTCCCTAGGGAGTTGTGCGTGGCAGGAGTCGAAACCTTTGTGGGGGGGCACTGATTGGGTGCGGGAAGGGGGCATGCCCAGCCTGGAGCAGGAGAGGATTGGTGGGGCGATAACACGGCTCCTGAACGGATTTGTGCGCTGCCGCGCCGGCACTGCTGGCATGTGCTTTCTGCTTCCACTAGTGCCTATGGGGTACGCCAGCATTTTGCATGGCGCAAGCTTGCGCCTGGTGGGGGGGGGCATTCCCACATCGAAAGCTCTCTGGGAGCCAACCAGCAGCGGCCATGCCCCTTGGTCGGCCCCCTCCTACGCCGAAGTGCCACCCTGCACCTCTGCTGCGCTCCAAGTGCAACGCGGCAGTGCACCGCCATCAACCCACAGTGTCAGGAGAGTGGCGGACACCCCATTTCCACCAGCACAGAGGAGGATCTGCCACATAGGTCTCCATACTGCCGGCGTAGTGGTAAGTCCACAGTGCTTTCAGCCCCCCCCCCCCCCCGTATTGTGCTGTTAGTGTAGTAAGTATTGAGAAATACCGAATTCATTCTTAAGGCAGATGAAGTTTTATTTAGAAAAAAGAATCAGAAATTAGAAAACATTATGTTGGTGATAGGAAAACTATCAGTCTGTCTCAGTTTCTGAAGTGCTGTGAACATTAGTCCAGAAACAAAGCACCATCCTAAAGAGCAATTATTTCTTGAGAACTACAGTAAAAGACAAGTAGAGAAAGAAAGAAAGAAAGAAAGAAAGAAAGAAAGAAAGAAAGAAAGAAAGAAAGAAAGAAAGAAAGAAAGAAAGAAAGAAAGAAAGAAAGAAAGAAAGAAAGAAAGAGAAATATACTACCTTGTAACATCTCCCATGGCTACGGAAGTATCATCCTCTTTGTAACTACAGCTACTAGTGTCACTTCAACATGATTTTACAACCTCAAATTCTTCCTAAGGGAAGACATTAAATTGATAACACAAAGCGGAAGGGTAGTTCCCTAGTCGTATGTGCCTGTTTGATGGGAAATTTTACTGCACTTATTACTATCTATTTCAACATCCTTAGACCAGGCATGTTCGTTTAAAAATATTTAAATAATGCATTATAAAAGGTGAATGGCATGTCATTATTGGAATAAGTGAGAGTGGACTCTGGCAAGATGCATGCCAATAACACTGAGTTGCTCTTTCAGCAGTTAAAGCATACACCTATCTCAGGGAAAGGCAAAAAGGTACACAGGTAATTTAATGATGGCACTTCTCTAACTGCTGCTATCTATTCCTTGTCACCTCATTTACTTATCTCCATGCTTGTCAGCATTACAAAGTCATTGCTGACACTGCAGACTCCAGGGAAAACATGTTAAAGAATTCCTTCTGCTCGCTAGAGAACAATAGCTTGCTGTAGTGTTGACTGCTTGAATTGGAGATTCTCTAAACATTCACTGTTGATTGACACACCTGAGAGTTCTTGGCTTAGAAGGAACATGCACAGGCACCCTAGAACAATAAAAATAAAAATCACATCACTTCGGTGACATAAGAGCTTGAGTCTCCAGGTTCCACGATTTCAAGCACTCGACACTACATGCATAAGTTGAATACTCCATCAAGAATCACACTGTGCCTCTAAAATATAGAAATCATCCCCAGTGTCCTTTTTATCAGCATAAGTGCATCCTTTATCTTTCATATCATTACTTTGCCCGGGTCTGCAGACATGGGTGGATGGACATTCTAACTCATGCCACCATCAGCCATTTCTTCCAGAAATAACACCATCTTCAGGGGGACAGCAGCCTGGCTCCTGCAATCAGTCAGAGAAGAGGTAGCCACAGGGAGTTTGCTTCCCTCCTCTCTACCAAAAAGAACATTCCACATTATGGAAAGCTACTCAGGAATTGCACTGCAGAAAGGGAAGTTCTGGCCTCTGCCATTTACCAGAGGTCCAAGGGTGACACAATAGGTAGGAGGGGTAGAGTATTTGATCTGTTGTTTGTAAGTTGCCTTAAGCATCATTTGATGAAAAGGCAAAAATCTTTACATTGATACATATTTAAATGGTGCTACTCTTATTTATCTTGAGGATAGTTTCAGATGGTAGCCGTCCTGGTCTGCAGTAGCACCTTACTGACCAACAAGATTTTCAGCACATGAGCTTTCAAGGGTCAATACTCCCTTTGTTCTATACATTATCTGATGAAGGAAGCTTTGACTTTTGAAAGCTCATACCCTGGAAATCTTGTTGGTCTCTAGGTGCTATCAGTCTTGAATTTACCTTGAGAAATGAAAACCTTTCCTGTTTCTCCTTTTCCCAGCTTTAAAGAATTGTTCTAAATATGGACTGCCCAAAATGGTTTTGCAGCTCATGAAGACAGGTCTCAGAAGGATAGCCAGCAAAGTGTAATGGCACTGCATCAGATTAGGATCTGAGGAACCTAAGTTCAGATCCCCACTCTGTTATGGAAAGACACTGGGTGAACTGGTGCCCATATCACGCCCTCAGCCTAACATGACCTCACATGATTGTTGTTCTGAGGACAAGATGGAGGTGGGAAGAATGATGTCATAAGATATTTGTGGTCCATTGGGGGAAAAGCAGAGTATAAGTAGCTGTCTAAATAAATAAGGCCAGTACAAGAGTTTCCTAAGCTTACTGAGTCATGGCACCCAGTAGTTTGGGAGGGGGGATTCAGGTGATGGAGCTTCTAGACCCTAACACACTTTATCAAATTGCCCAGGCTTTCTGCAAGGTATTCACAATAGATTAAAGATGCTTATTAAATCCTCTTCCATCTAATTTACTCCTCAGATTTAGGGTTCAAATTATCTGATATTGTTCGCAGAGTGGCACTAATACATTAGCAATCCACTGTTCTTTGGAGAGGGTTTATTTTCAGACTTTGTACGGATTTCTGCTCATTTCTATTTTGCTCATTTCTTGAGTGTGGGGGCCTGTCCAGACACACCCAAGTGACTGTATACTAGAAATGCCAACCTCCAAGTGGGACCTGTAGATCTCCTGGAATTACAACTGATCTCCGGACTACATAGATCAATTTCCCTGGAAAAAATGGCACCTTTGGAAGGTGGACTCCACAACACCACTTCCCAGCAAAGCTCCCTCTCCTCCTCAGACTCCACCCTCTAGGAAACTCTACGAATTTCCCAACCCAGAGTTGGTAACCCTACTGGGCACACTTTATGAAACACAGCACAGAATGTAACTTCGATGCATTAGGACAGGGGTATCAAACTCATTTGTTATGAGGGACGGATCTGACATAAATGAGGCCTTGTCGGGCCAGGCCATGTGTCATAAAATGTAATGCCAGGTGTAGTGGAGATAAAAACTTGACAAAGGGCACAGACAAACACAAAGATTTTTTGAAAAAACTGCTCTCCCTCCCCACTTCCTCCCCAAGGGAGAAGCCTCAGCTAATAGAGGCTTCGCTCTGTAGGTCCTGTGTGATTGAGCAAGTCTGGCAAAGCAAGCTCCAATACAGAAGGAAGCAAGAGAGAGGGTGAAGGAAGCAGACAACAGTGAGTTGTTCGTGGGCCTGAAAGGAGCCCTGCGGGGGCCTGATATGGCCCATGGGCCACATGTTCGACACCCTTCCATTAGGATGTGTGGAAAAGTCACATTCAGAAATGTCCATCTTATATCATTTTAAAATATCAGCTGGAGTCAAAGGTGATCATATTAGGAAATCAGTCCAATAGCCATTTCATCAGTTTCAATGGGAAACTCATCCCCTCATAGGGACCATGTTCCTCCATTTAGAATGAAATTTTCAGGAGTTGTAACCCTCACCAAAGAAATATCTCTCCCAAGTTTTAGATAAATATAAGAAAGCATATTTGCTCTATAGACCATTAAAACCCTCACTTGCAGAGCAGGCCCAAGGAACAGAAGCAGGATTTGGTGTGTGAAGTGAGCTCAGGCAGAGGGTTGGCTCGATTTTTAAAAAACAAAAATATGTGCAGATAAGTTACACTATGTCACAGAAGTGAGTACACCCCCTCAGATTTTGTAAATATTTAAGTATATCTTTTCATGTGACAACACTGAAGAAATGACACTTGACTACAATGTAAAGTAGTGTCTACATCTTGTATAACAGTGTAAATGTGCTGTCCCCTCAAAATTATGCAACACACAGCCATTAATGTCTAAACTGCTGGCAACAAAGGTGAGTACACCCCTAAGTGATAATGTCCAAATGGGGCCCAAAGTGTCAATATTTTGTGTGGCCACCAATATTTTCCAGCACTGCCTTAACCCTCTTGGGCATAGAGTTCACCAGAGCTTCACAGGTTGCCACTGGAGTCCTCTTCCACTCCATGACGACGTCACGTAGCTAGTGGATGTTAGAGACCTTGTGCACCTCCACCTTCCATTTCAGGATGTCCCACAGATGCTCAATAGGGTTTAGGTCTGGAGACATGCTTGGCCAGTCCATCGCCTTTACCCTCAGCTTCTTTAGCAAGGCAGTGGTCGTTTTGGAGGTGTGTTTGGGGTCATTATCATGTTGGAATTCTGCCCTGCAGCCCAGTCTCCAAAGGGAGGGGAGATTGTGCATCAGAACAATCAACCATGTTAACTAAAAGAGGATGTAAATACTTGTGACGAAGATCTGTATACAAATTACAATAAAGAAGAATATGAGTAACTGACTCCACACATTTTTGCTTACAGAGACAGTATCTGACTGAGTAGGCTGTCTTGTTAAATCTGCCATAAAGAATGGCAGAGGGCATGGCATTGCATCTAGCAAGGGGGAAAGCTCTACGCTGCTGTGGCAACTGCAAGACGGACAGATATGAGGCCATTTCCCCAGTACTAAGAGAGATCTCAAAACTCAGTGGGGAACAAGTTTTCTTAGCCAGAATGTATAGGTCTTGGCGCTCACTATCTAGCAACCTGTTTTTAATTTGTTGGACTGCAGTGGTGAAGGACAGCATGGACAATAGTTCTAGGGATGAGCCCATTGCTTTTATTTTTCTCTCAATTTGTACTGACCAATTTGACAAATTAAATTCAGAGAGCATTTGAGAGATATAGCTCCCCGGTTCAGAGTTGTAGTGCAAGTGTAGCCAGAATTTGAAGGTCATGAGCCATGCTCTAGTAACCATTAAAGACATGCCAGTTTCTAAGCAGATAACTGCATATGGGACACATTTTGGCATGCCCAGAATTTTACGCAAGAATTTGGATTGGACATGTTCGATAGCACCTTCGTAAGATCCAATCCAGATTGGGATGCCAAACAGAAGTTGTGAAATCATTTTGACTTTGAATATTTTTATGGCAGCTGGCACAAATTGGTTACCTCTGCCATAAAAAAGCGAGCTATGGCAGATGCACTGATGTTAGCTATCTTCACTGCATACTTGCGATGTGTAGACCAAGTCACATTATATTGAAAATAAACACCTAAGTATTTAAAATACTTGACTTGCTCTGTCTCTTTACCATCAATAACCTATTTGTAAAGTCTCCACTTTGAGAAAACTAAGATTTTGGACTTCTCATAATTGAGCTGGAGCTTATTGCTAGTAAAATACAGAACACAACGGGACAACAGATGTCTTAAGCCCACTCTAGAGCAGGACAACAGCACCGTATCGTCAGCATAAAGTAACAAGGGTACATGTAATGCACCGAGTTTTGGACGATGGCAGTCAGGATCAGACAACTGAATAGCCAGGTCATTAAGGAAGAGATTGAATCATCTAATCATCTCAACATGACAAAAAATCGCCCCACTAACACTACTCTACCTATTAATTAACCACCTCTCAACAAATACTATATTACTACTAGGCCTCATATCGGCCTTCCTCGGAGGCTGAACTGGACTAAACCAAACACAAACACAAAAAATCATAGCTTTCTCATCCATTTCCCACATAGGCTGACTAATTACAGCCCTATGCCTAAACCCCAGCCTAACTACATTAACTATAATCACCTATATAGCTATAACAACAACAATATTCCTCTCCCTAGCCACATCCTCATCCAAAACACTACTAGACCTAGGAACCTCATGAACTCATTCACCTATCCTACTAACAACCACAATGCTAACCCTACTCTCTCTTGCAGGCCTCCCTCCCCTAACCGGCTTCATACCAAAACTACTAATCCTAAAAGAACTTGTAACAATCATCTCAACATGAAAAAGGGAGCCAAAATGCAACCCTGTTTGACATCCTTATTGGCAGCAATCTTCGGTGTTAAGTTGTCTGCTAATGAGCATTTGATCTGGCAGGTGGTAGACATGTGTAATCTCTTAATAAGCATAAGGAGTCTTTTATCCATGTTTAGTTTATCTAGCTTAATCCAGAGGAGGTCCCTGTCAGCTGAATCAAATGCGCCTTTTAAATCTAAAAAAGCAACAAATAATTTCTGGTTATTATTCACAGTGTACTTGTTGACTAGATGGGATAGGGTAATTCAGTGGTCTTCCCTTTGCAGAAGCCCAACTGTTCAGGGTCCAGTATTTTTTCCTGCAACATCCAGAGATTGAGCTTGACTAATAGATGTTTGGAGTAAAGCTTGCCAATGATGGAGAGTAGACTAATTGGCCTGTAATTGGCAGGGTTAGTGTGGGACCACTATTGCATTCAACCATGCCAAGGGAATTATGCCAGTTCGATCTACAATTGTAAACAGAGATGCAAGGGGAGAAGGCCACCAGTCTGGGTCTAATTTTAAGATTTCGGAGGAAATGGCATCCGGGCCAGGAGCCTTTTCTAATTTCAGTTGTGTAATTAATTCTTTTATTTCCTCTGGAGGGACAGGAGGCCAGTCAGGTAAATCGGCTAGAGGAAAATCAGATGGTTCAGCACAAGTTAGATCTTGATGGAACAGAACTGAGAAGTGCTGAAACCAAACATAAGAGGAAATGGCAGACATAGATGGGAATAACAACAAAACAGACTGCTGAAAATTTGTTCATTCCCGTGGCTGAGCGAGCATCATTTGCCCAGCCACTTTGTTTTTTCTCTCACTGATATGCATGGTTGTCAGGTTCTTGGTACACATGGATGGAACATCTGAAAAAGCCTTCTCTGTATATGTGATTCATACGGTGTAAAAAATGCAAAGCACTTTGTTGTTGTTGTTCAGTCACACAGTCAAGTCCGACTCTTTGTGACCCCATGGATCATTCAGAGCACAGATCCCTATAAAAAGCCTACAAGCATACTGCTTAGACTCCAGATAAGGTTGAACGAATGCAAAGGTAAGGGTGGTCCCGTTAATGCAACCCCAACAAACACAAACAAAATTGTTTTCCTTGGGTATATCATTTGTATAGGAACCTCTCAGCTAGTCAGATCCAGATAGTTTTCACTATCAGGGCAATTGTTTCTCTTGCTAATAATGCTCATCTTACTAATAATGCTCAGGATTGCCAGAGAACAGTGATTTGATCTGATTGCAGATAGCAGAATTATATGACAATAGTTTAAAGCTACTTTTTTTTTGTCTCAGTATGAAACTCCTAAGACTAAATTATGCAATTGAAATAACCAAGTGACCCTCTTTTCCAAGTGGTTAGTAACTGGCAAGTCTGGAGAGCCATTAATTATCTGTTTGTCATCTCCGCCTACAGCTGAGGCAATGCATGGTGAATGAAGGCATTAATGTGTAAGGGTGGGTGGTATAATTTGCATTCAGTGTTGCAGTGCCTCTTAATTTTTCTTTTTCTCTCAGAAAGTCTCAAAAGATATTGCTGTGCTGTTCCAGAGCCTGGCCCCACTAAAACTCCCCACAATCAGCTAATGAATGTTTCATCAGATTGTTCCCATTCAAAGCAGAGTTATCCCCTGAAGTGCACTTGTTCCGTACTGTTTTACATGTCGCCTTTAATAATGAAATGACACATGTGCTTGAGGCACATAATCTATGTTTATCAAGGCTATTACAACAGCACTAGAAACCTGGAGAAGGCAGAGAGCATTCCAGAATCCAGAAAGAGGAAGATATTCACTTAAGGCAAGACACAGGCGTCTGTCCCTTTGTCAGCCTTTGTCTCAAGACCAAACTAGACAGAGTCCTTGTGGCTGCCACAAGGACTCAGATCCCATTTTAAAGTGATGTAAAAATACCACAAAGGACTGGTTCCAACTGGTACTGCAGCATAGCACTCTTATTTTCCGCCTTGCCTCTTCAAGTGCCAAAACAGCCATGAGGGGAGCCATGATAAAGCTTGGGTGGGAGAGACAATGCCTCAGCTTGCCATAGGGTTGCCGAGTCCAACTCAAGAAATATCTGGGGAGGGTGGAGCCAGGAGACTTTGGAATGGAGCCAGGAGCAAGGGTGTGGCAAGCATGCTTGAACTCCAAAGGGAGTTCTGGCAATCACATTTAAAAGGACCACACACCTTTTAAATGCCTTCCCTCCATTTGGAATAATGAAGGATGAGGCACCTGCTTTGGGGATCATAGAATTGGACCCCCTAGTCCAATCTTTTTGAAACTTGTAGGGTTGTTTTGAGGAGAAGCATTGGATGCTCTGCTGAAAATCTGGTGCCTCTGCCAATTTGGTGTAGTGGTTAAGTGCATGGACTCTTATCTGGAAAAACCGGGTTTGATTCCCCACTTGCAGCTGCTGGAATGGCTTTGGGTCAGCCATAGCTCTCATAGGAGTTGCCCTTGAAAGGGCAGCTGCTGTAAGAGCTCTCTCAGCCCCACCTACCTCACAGGGTGTCTGTTGTGGTGGGGCGGAAGGTAAAAGAGATTGTGACCACTCTGAGACTGAGATTCAGGGTATAGGATGGGATATAAATCCAATATCTTCTTCAAACAAAAAAAAGTCCCACCAGAGCCCCAGATACCCACAGATCAATTCTCCATTATACCTTATGAGAATTGGTCTCCAAAGGGTATAATGAATTGCCCAGCAGACATTTCCTTCCCCCCTCTTTCTGATGACTCTGAAACGTGGGAAGGGCCTCCAAACCAGGTGATCTCCTGCCTCCAACTGGAGATTACCAACCTTAGCTTGCCACATTGGGGGTCTGATCAGGCTCAGGCCATCAAGGCATTTTAAAATTACTTTAACATGGTGGTGGTGTCCCTATGACAGCCACACGAGCACTGTCATGCACTTTCAGTGGTGATACTTTGGCCTCTCACAGTACACAGTTACTCCACAGACAAAGGGAGGGGTGAAAATAACACCAACTGCTACTACCTGCCATATTGCTCTCTCACAGATGATTGATCTATCTATATGGGTGTGTTCACAGTACACTAAATAATGTGTTTTGCAACTGGATTTTTATTGTGTAAGAACAGCAAAAATCCAGTTGCAAAACATATTATTTAGTGTAGTATGAACACATCCTGTATCCCACCCTTCCACCAAGGAGCTCAAACTGGCATAAATTGTTCTCTCACCCTTTTTGACCTCACAACATCTATATAACTTAGGTTAAGCTGAAGCCCCAAGTAGATGTTACTAGTGACACAAGCTGGGACATGGGTGTCTAACCCAATTCACTGCCATATGTAATAACTTGTATAATGTGGGTTTACGCACCTAAAAAGTGCTCTGTTGCGCTCCAGAGTGCTGCAAGATAGGAAGAAGGACTTTCCACTCATAGAAAAAGCCAGGGGGGTGGCGGGTGCCCTTAAACCACTTCCTCCCCATCACAAAGCTCTGGAGCACTTTCTAGGTGAATAAAGCTACTTTATATAACTTATTGTGTGTGAATCAGAATGGGTATCCATGTCCTCATGTTGCATGTTGGCTCTCAAAGAAAGAGTGGCAGGCTGTAGTGGGTTTATATGCAGAAGACCAGTATATGGTGAGGAGATAGTGAATCTTTTCAGAATCCCGGTGCGAAGGGCGGGGTATAAATCCCAATATAAATAAATAAATAAATTTCCTCTGTTTGCCTTCTTTTTCTCTATTCCAAGCTTAAGGGCTGCTCTAGGGGTATGCACCAAGAAAAATTCACTACAGTTTTGAATCTGAATTGGGGGGGCGGGTTAAACTTTACTATGATTGCTGAGTTTGGGGTAGGACATTACCAGTTTGGGTTTTAAATCCATGTGTTCTTTTTTGGGTTCCAGAATTTTGGGGAAATTATTTTCAATGAGGTAAGAATTTGAGGATCTGGAGCAGCTGTCTTTAAAGATAATGGCATCAAATTTGCCTAGAATATACTCTCTTTAATGTAAAGAACCCCCCCCCCAAGTTTAAAGTAAATTGGACCAAAGCACCCCTACTTTTTACAAACCCTACAGTGTCCCATGATTCCACTTATTGCTTTCATCAGAAGTGACATCAGTGCAGTGGTATGATACCAGCGTGTCAGTAAGGTAGTCCCCTGCGCAAGCACCAGTCGTTTCCGACTCTGGGGTGACGTCACATCACATTGTTTTCACAGAAGACTTTTTTACTGGGTGGTTTGCCATCTACCCCTTAATTTCTCATGGGCTGAATGGGAGATTTGAACACCTTACCTAGTGGTTCCCAAGTGCTTTTAGGAATTGGGTGATGCTAGGTGGAGTGTCATGGGTCAGCGAAGCTCAGCAGAGAAAACTAATATAGAAGATTCCTCTGAGGAAGAGCGTGTCAGCATACTTTACCCAAGCTCACAGCCAGAGACAGAGGTACTACAGGAGGAGGCAGTGAGATATAGAATCTCAACCAGGAACCAGTACACTGGCCCCTCAGCTTCCCAAACCTGGGCTGGCAATGGAGAGCCAGTTGCCAGTCAGTTCATCCCCCTCATCACCAGAACCTCAGGAATGCCAATGGAAGAAGATTAGGAGAGACCTTCAAGTCAAAAGGTGCAGTGCCCATCTAACAACACAACACTGATCCAGTTTCAACAATGAGAATGAGTGCTTGCAGGAGCAGGACTGACGCAGCCAGCAGGAGCATGATGCAATACTGGTGGTTAGCAGTGTGAGTCTTCAAAGCAACTGAGAAGGCAGTAGCTATGTGGAAGCACAGAGCCGGTGCGTCCATTAGGCAACATTAGGTAATTGCCTGAAGTGCTGGCCCTTGGGAGGCACATTGTTTCTGGGTGCTGAGGGGTTGGAGGAACTCCCCCAGTCCCTCATCACCCCAAAACAACAGTGCTTTCAGTCCTCTGCGCTTTCCAAACTCGGAGAGCACCAAGGACTAAAAGTGTGTGTTGTTTCTGGTTGCTGAAGAGTCGGAGGAACTTCCCTGGCCTCTCAACGCCCAGAAACAACGGGGCTTTTGCAACTGACATGATGTCGTCACCTCGGTGTGATGCCATCATTCCACATGCACGCAAAATCTTTTCCAGGGGGGGTTGGGTGTTCATCAGGGTTCTGCCTTGGGCAGCAGAACCTCACACGCCGATCCTGTGGAAGCAACTGGTCTGTTAACTACTGACCTTGCTGCTTGAATTCTGGATAGATTACCTCATCTCTGACCTTAGCCTGTATCATAGAAATGGTGTTCTTGGATTCTCCTTTGGACTTGAAGCCATGAGTGCTGCCTCACTGGTGCTTGAACCTCTGAACTGTATTTTGACCAACCCTGACATCAAGCAACTAACTCCATGTGCTTACTGTGTGTCAGCAGTCAAGGAACAGAGCTTTTGCCCTGCAGGGTTTGTGATTGGCTATGCAGATTAAAAGGCATCCTGTTAAACACAGCTCGACATTTAGTGGTTAGTGATGCTTCTTGTAGCAGCCATTTAGTGGTTGGTTTCACTTCCTGCAGCAGCCATTTTGTGGTTGTTCTCACAACCTTGTGTCAGAATTCCAAAGGTTTCCACAGGCTCAGAAGGATTGAGGACCCCTGCTCAAAACACTACATCATATCAACCTAATCTCTAACCACTGTTCCATACATGCACTATGGATGGAGCCTTGTTAGGGTGACTAAGGAATATCTTGGCATAGTAATTACCTTACCTTCTGCCCACTGTGGTAGATTTGGCAATTTATTTCAGATAACTTTATAAATATTTATGGTTGTCAACTGGCATAGATAAAAATGCCCTGTCCCTTCAGTAGAGGATAATGGGATGTTATTTACCAGTTGATGTTATTTATCTCCATGCCATGCCATGAAAAACTTTAACAACCCATTTCCACAGATTAAGCCTCTATTACAAGAGACAGAACATTTATCTCTAAACTATCTGAAAATTTTGGAGGTGGAGCCTGGGGAGGGTGAGGTTTGGGAAGGCAAGGGGCCTGAGGAGGGTACAATGCCATATAGGCCACCCTCCAAAGCAGCCACTTTCTCCAGGGCAACTAATCTCTGCAGATTAGAGATCAGCTGTAACAGCAGGAGATCTTCAGGCCCCACCTAGAGGTTGAGCAAACACCAAAACAAGACACTGTGTAATTGCTTAATAATTGCATGTTATTATCAGCATTCATACTAATACACACTTGACCACTTTAACACATCAACAATAACAGTCACTAAGCTGCTGCTCACTTCTTCAAATTCTATCACTAGTGATATATGATGTAATGTTTTCTTAATGTGCTTGTGTATATATGAGAAACTATGTATGAATGATTGCTTTGTGTTCCAATAAAACTGGGTGATCTGAAGAAGGGAGAACCTCTTGAAACGTGCAAATTATATAACCTGGGGTGCATATCTCACCAGTCTACACACAAGCTCATGAGGATTCGTAGAGCTGGAAACTGACTAATTTATTCTCCTGAGTCAAGAGACCTTAATCAATTTAGGAAGAATTTGAAGAAGTGAGCTGCGGCTTAGTGACTATAATTGTTGATGTGTTAAAGTGGTCAAGCATGTATTAGCGTGAATATTGATAATAACACACAACTATTAAGCAATTACATGGCATTTTGTTTCAGTGTTCACTCAACCTATACATTGTGGATTTCTTGTTTTAGTTGGACCCACCTGGAGGTTGGCAAACTTATTCCAGGCCAGTTGGCAACTCAGTGCATATTTCATTCACACACCTTTGTAAAATTCACTTTTCCTCTTCTGTGTTTTCTGACTTTATTGTCTCATTAGGGCTATTGTTATAGAGGAACAGTTTCTTAACATATATGAATAAAACTGCTATTCACTGTTTGCCTGATAATGAGGCTATTTATCAGCAGAACATTGTTCAGAAACTGAAATACCCTTCCCACCCCAAAATCTCCAGAAATATCTCAACCTAGACTTGGCAACCCTAAAAGGTTGTATTTCCTTAAACAGCCCGGGTGCTTGTCTAATCCAAAGGTTTTTCTGTTTGTTCCACTTACTCTTGTTTTTCTTGGCAATTCATCCCCAAGGATTGGAATTGATTTGGGCACAGTTCTTTTGCACATCTGTTCTCCCTCACAGTTGTGAAGTCAGTTTACTTTTTTCCTTGTTTTCAATGATGAGGATTTTCAAGGGAAGGTGCTGTTGTCATTGATAGCGTCATTGGTGGTGTCATAGCACGCACACACACACACACTTTTAAAAAAAGCACTACAATATTGATATATTACCAGAGCATTTTAACAGGTTCTCTGAATTCCCAGTTTTCATTTTTTAAAAAAGTAAGTTTCTATCTCTCCTTATGAAGATGTAAGGAAAATGGCATATCTCCATGAGGGAAGAAGCTAGAAACATACTTTTAAAAAATAAAGTTGGGAATTCATAGAAACTTCTAAGCCTATAATTAAAATGCTCTGGTGATAGATCAATATTTTAGTGCCTTAAAAAAAGAAAGAAAATTGAAACCATTTGTCTTTGGTGGAGGGAGTTATTTGACTACCATAGTTCAATCATCAAAAGGTGGGTTGAAGGTAGGTGGCACAAAGGAAACCAACAGAAACATCACACACAAGAAACATAACACTTGAGGGAAAAGACACACAAAAATGACTTCCAGAAAAAGATTGAGGTACAAGTAGTCTCAAAAAAAATTGGGGAAAAAATATTAACTGAAAATTTTCACTTTGCCAACTGGCCTTTAATCCAAAATTCTCACCTGACTACGTGACAGCTGTGGTTGTCCCCCTTATATCTGAAAACAGGTACTTGATGACAAATCTTGAATAGTTTAAAGTGATTAGTGTCATCAAAGCATGTAATATTCCTTTCCACAGTGCATAAATGTTCTTTAACTGCTATGAAATGGTACATCAGAGAGCTGAGTGTGATTAGGCTGCCCACTGTAGTAGTCACTGAAATCCTTTAGGCTGGATGCCCCCAAACTGTTTGTGCCATGATGAGCATAGTAATTTTAACAGCAAGAAGCTTGCAGGGCAAACAAAATGCAAAACAAGAAACCATTGGCTGTATATGATTCATGAGTTTTGCTCTCAGACAAATTTAACAGCCGTGAAAGTTGTTCATCCCCACTTACTCTAGAACAGTTGTATTGATGTCAGTGGAACTTCATTTATGTAAGTATGCTAAACTGTGAACTCTAATAGGGCAGCCTCAGCCTTAGACATAAATCCTTCCACTCACTCCCCTTGGGTTTCCTTTTATTCAACAGTGTGAAAAAAGAAATGTTAAACTATATACCCTTTATGAAGGACAGTACAAGTGAACAAAACTCTTTTGCACAAAAATGAGCACCTGAACATCTTTCTTGTAGTAACCACAGATACTACTCTCCTCTCAGTTCTCAAAAGAGACACCTACCACCTGTACATTGTTTTCAATTATTTGTTAGCATTTTAGCTCATTCATATCTAAAGTAGCTGTGTAGAGCCCAGTAAGGTTGCCAGGTCCCCTCGCCATTGTGCAGGAGAATTTAGGGGGTGTTCCAAGAGTGAGCTGGACATCACACACAATGTCCCCAATGTGATGATGCCCCTAAGAAGTGACATCATTGAGTTGGCAACATCACACATGATGCTTGGGGGGGGGGGGGGCAAAACTATTGTTTTCTGCCTTCAAAACCATAGTGTTTTTCCAAAAACCAGAGCGGCGATTTGCTACATCCCCAGTGCAATGATGTCACCCAGAAATGATGTCATCTTGTTAGAGACATCACACAGTGACATCCCTGTTTGGGGCAGGGTTCCCCCACTGGCTAGCTGGCCCCCAAAAGCTGGTGAATTGAAGCCCCCAAAAGTGGGGAGAGCCCCACTGGGATCTGGGGGTTGGCAACCCTAGAACTCAGTTTAGCCATGAAGCTCATTGTGGGAGCAATTGTATGCAGCCCTAATTAGAGGTAAGTCTAATTTTATTCAATGGTACATGCTCCCCAAAAAGCGTTCTTAATATTGCTGCATGAGTGATCTTGGATGAGCCACTGTATCCTACTAGGATTGTTGTGAGACCAATCCTACACCATGAGATTGTAGTGACATCAAAACAGGACAGGATGAAGAAACATGCAGGAACTTAGAGGAAGGGCAGACTTACATTGGAATAAATAAAATATAGTGATTCTCCTTATACTAAGTGCTACTGTAGTCCAAAGTTTTGCCCTGAGTCTTTTGGGTAGGGGTGTGGGGTTTTGTTGTTGTTGTTGTGGAGGGGGTTTTTTTGTTTTGCTTTTGGTAAGTCAATAGTTTATACTTCTGTCTTCACAACACAATATAGATCATATGAGTGAGCCAGGCTTGTAAGTCCCCAGATCCAGGCAGGGAATCCCCCAGTTTTGCAGGCTCCTCCCTGCCACCAGCTGGCCGGTGGGGGAAGCCCCACCCCAACAGCCACAATGTGCCTTTAGATCTCAGGCAGGATCAGACACTAGCAACTGCTTCTGTTTTGAAAGGTGTGTGTGTGCCTTTATATCTCAATGGGACTGAAGTTTGGGGGGGGGGGATAAGCAGGGAGACCCACATGTGTGTGAGAGAGAGGAAGCCAGAGAGCCCAGTCTCTCTGTTTATTTTGCATTCCTTTCAGAAGTAAAAAGGATAGTGTAGTAAAAAGTAAAAAGAAGTAAAAAGGATAGTGAAGAGTTAATTAGAACCTGAGTATGGGATAGAGGAGAACTCCACCCCCTAGACCTCTTTCAATAAATTGGTTGAAATACAGCAGATTGTTACATTCAGCAACTCCGGTTACATATTACAACTGGTACTACAAATTATGCTTGCATTGCCAGGATGCAATACAGATGACCTAACTTTACCATTTAAGATTAATAATGGAACCTGGGCAGCTGCTTGACCTACTTCTTTCCTAGCCATGCTGTAGCAAGAGAGACTTCCAAAATTTCCTTCCATGCAAGTTCTCTTCCTCTGTGAGGCAGGTAAAGGGACCAGAAAGCAAATGTGAGACATGAAGGCCTGTTGCACCATTCAGAAAAAGAAACAAAACTATGTAACACTTTTTATTGTGGCCACCCCCAAATCACAAAAGATTGTCAGCTGTTAAGTTCTATAAAAGCCTTCGATGTTACAAAAAAAAATTAAATGAAGAAGGAAAAAAAGCATACTTTCCAGGTTCAGATCTTACCATACCTACTTGTCAGCTTTTGACATTGAATGCTAGCAGGCTCACAGTTTGTTTGCTGTAGGTGCTAGATTAGTGTGCTTACACTCTATGCAGAAGAAACAAAAAAAAATGGAGGGGCATAACATTAAAGGTGAAGTCAGTTCTCCAGATAGCATCCTAATAGCTCTATTTACACCATGAATCAAAAACACTCAGTACTTTTGTTCCTGTTTCACAGACGGGGAACTGGGGTAACTATGACAGAATAGAAAAGTGCAGGAATTACAACTTTTATCATCCTTGCATCGAAAAGCTCCCCTGTCTCTTATTCCAATTGCTCCCCCTTGTGTACTCTGCCACAAAGGTCTCCTGAGGACTGTGAGGTGCTTCATACCCTAGGTTAACAACCTCCAGGTTGAGCCTGGTGATCTCCCAGAATTGTGACATATCTCCAGGCTCCAGAAATCAGTTCTCCTGAAGAACATGGCTGCTTTGAGAGGTTGACTCCATGACATTATTCCCCACTGAGGTCCCTCCACTCCCCAAACCCTGATCTTCCCCAGGATCCACCCTCAAATCTCCAGGAATTTCTCAAACCAGATTTGACAGCCCTATCCATACCAGTGAACCATGTATTATGGAGGACTCCAGCTGAAAGGAGGCAATTGACTGAAATGCCCCCCTTCCCACTCATGAAGGGGATTCTTTGGGTTCAACCCATTGAGGTTATAAACATGGATGAATTCATTTTTTCCTAGGAAAGAAAGTACCATCCTAATACAGTGTGCTAAACCTGTTGATTTTTGTTGCCATAAATACAGAACTCCATCAAACATCAACTAGTGCTGCAAAAAAAGAGGAGTTGCCATATGGTAAACAACGTAACAGTGTGATGGGCCTTCTAATATTTCAGTTTTGTAAACACAACACAGGCAGATTGTTCAATATGAGCTCCATTTGTTGAAAAAAATGCCATATGAGTTTTGTTATTGAAACATCAGGTGTGAAATGGGGTGATTCTCATTAAAAAGTTGTTTGACATAGACTGTGCCTTCTACAATAGCTGAGAGAACTCAGTAAGAACAAATTAATTTTGCTTCTGGCTACATAAATTAATTTTTATCTTTCCTCTGTTCAGTCATATTATGTAAGTAATCATTTATTTCATGGTCGTGAGGGTGGTTCTTATAGGATTCCACCCCCAACCCCAATGTAGTCTACCATTAAGAACAGTTAAAATGGAAGCCTGATAAAACTATAAATCTGGTAACTATTTCTGTTTGCTAAACTATGGGAACATGTGTAGAGCTACTCTGGGTGAGTCAGGTTAATAGTATACATTTTATTCTATGTTTGAACAAAGCATAAACCCAAGATACTAGACTGGGTGTTGGGGGAAGGGGGCACATAAACTATTTTAGGAGGCATTCCAAAATACACAGATTTCTCCATATTATTCCCTGTAATCTGAAAATGAAACCTGGTTTTCCATCTTCTCTTTACTGAACTGTCTGGGTCCATCTATGCGAAGGATTCAGAACCCTTATGCTTCAAATGTGAACTCACATCTCAAGAAAGCATTCTTTGTGGTAGGACAAGGCATAGTAGCACATCTCCAGAATTTGGTTTGGGAAGAAATCAACACTTGCCTATAATTTTGAGGCACCTAAGGCTATATCAAATTGTGTAAAAGTCTGAATAACAGTTTCTTACATGGGAAATGAGAGGAAGTTTGCTTGCTTCTTAAATGTATGCTAAAATGCATTACCAAGGATGGTCTCACAATATTCTTGCATCTCACTTTACTGTGCTCCATTTCTTCTCACATTTTCTCCCAACCAGGACCACTTCCAGATGGAATTTTTTAACCTCTACCTCTCAATCTGCAGTGCTGGGCACAGTATGACCACACATGCAACCAAAATGCTGTTCCTGTGCCTAATAATTGCAACATCTGAGAAAAAAGAATTAGCAAGCCAAGGAGCCATTGCTTATGTAGATCAAACCAAAGACATCCCCATTGGGCAGTAATTATTTTTGAACACTTTGTAAAGACAAGCCTATCAGTTTAGTCTTCTTTAGTTGCAGTATGTGTATGCAGGGCTTTTTTTGAGCAGGAACGCACAAGAGCGCAGTTCCAGCTGGCTTGGTGTCGGCGTGTGTGGCCTAATATGCAAATGAATTTCTGCTGGGCTTTGTCTACAAAAAAGCCCTGAGTGAAACAATGGTGATGTCAGGGGGTGTGACCTAATATGGAAATGAGTTCCTGTTGTTCTTTTTCTACAAAACAAGCCCTGTGTATATGTATGAGTGTTGACTAGAAAGCATCCCTCTTAGTTTCATATCTACTGAGTCAGTCTCTTTTCACACTCCACCCCAACCTTGTTAAATTCTAAACCAAACTGTGAGGTTTGCCAAATCAAAATATTTCTGAATCTGAGCAAATGTAAATTTTTCAGGTCAGAATAGTTACAATACCTGTATTAAGAAGCACAGCATTTTTAGTTTATGTTTAAGATGGCCATTTGACAGCAATGTGGATTCTGTGAACTTAGGGGGAGGTGTTTGTGAATTTCCTGCATTGTAAAGGGGGTGACGAGATGGCCCTGGAGGTCCCTTCCAACTCTACAATTCTATGATTCTAAGAAATTAACATGCAAATTCACATTCCTGGGAAATCATGTATTAAAAGGAGGGAAGACACAGAAGACACTTGTCTTGAAACTCCACACTTCATGAATAACTTCCCCAAACCATGTCAGAAAGCATGGATTACGATTACTAATACAGAAAACTATCCAACAATGCGAGAAAAGAGATTAAGTCTTTCCATTTTATAATGGCCTTTGTATTTGCCACAGATAGGTAGGCATGGCAGAAGGCCAGTGTGGGGTAGCAGTCAGAGAGTCAGGCTAGGTCTGGGAGAGTCAAGGGCAAATCTCTCCTTTTCTGAAGAAACTTGCCAGGTGACTTTGGTCCAGTCAATCTCTCTCAACCCAGCCTACCCCAGAGTTCTGTGAGGACAGAACAGAGGAGGGAAGAACAATGTTACCAGCCACTTTGCTTTTCCACTGGAGAGAAAAACAGAGGATAAATGTCTAAAAGAATAGTGGGGAAATGTATTGAGTTTTTAATAATGCAGAAGACCAAGCAAACCCAGGATAAACTGTTAGTTAGACTTCTTTGCTCGTACTTTATGGATGATTCCTTGTATTCTGTCACCATACTATGCAAGGACCTGATAATATCATTTTTAATACATACTAATTCCCTCTTAATTTATATGGAGATGCCAGTTTTATGCCCCTTTAAGCCCCATTTAAATCCATGGCACTTCTGAGAAAACATGCTTGCATGTTTTCAGTTATTTCCTTATGAGCCATGAGTGTTTTTTGCAGTCCAGATGAAACTTATCATTGCTTGGTATGTTCCCTCAGAAATAAGCACATAGGCATTCAGTTCATCAAGCTTCTGAAGCTTGAGGCTGAATTACAAATTAAATTATCTACTGCAGAAAATGAATTTTACAGTCTAGCTATGCAGGGTGAGTGGGGAGAATATACCATAATTGAACACCAGGCACATTCTTTCTCCTTTTTTTAAAGGAAGGAAATGTTGGACTTGATTATCAAAAGTAGTTTTTAGAAATTTGAATATCAAGTGTAAGCAGGAACATTCTCTAAATCCAACTATTTAATTTGCTAACAGCAAGGTGAGTTTAGATTTTTGCTGAAGTTTAGAATACAATGTGGCCCCTTCTGAAATTCTGTGGGTGAAACAGTACCTCACAGAATGGAATATGGACCTTTACAGGTTTTATCCATATGACTGATTGATTGATGTGGTACAATAGTTAACATGTGGTAGACTTGGACCTCAGAAACCCAGGTTTGATTCCTCCTCTCTGCTTTAGAATCTCACTGAGCAACCTTGGCCCAGGAACTCCATATCAGCCATTTTGTCTTCCTCATTTCCTTTTCCTGAAAGCCACAATAGCCTATCCTTTTCTTCTGCTTCCTCCTCTCCTTCTCACCCACCATTCAACCTATCTTTATCCTCCCCCCCACCCCTGTCTTCAACTTTCCCTCCTTCCCTCCAACTAGCAGCTTCCACTCAGAAAAATTACAGCTCACCACTGAGGTGCCAGCCACTGGGCAGCGCTCAGTTGTATAGTAGGAAACCCACACAGACTTGGAGAGAGCAGCTCATTTTCTCCTGTATCCCTTTCCCCACACTCTTTTCTTTTTCCCTTCTCCTGCCTTTTACTGACAGAAACTAACACCTGAAGGCTGGTAGTATAATTTTGTTGCCTAGCAACAGTCACTGAGGGTATTTGCTTCTTAAAGCTACAAATGCTGCTTCTATTATTTGGGGTAGAGTTAACCCCCTTTTTTAATGTTTGTTTTTAGATTTGAGATTTTTTCAGGAAACATGAGTCTTTTCTCAGGTTTGTGGAAAGATATGTCTTGTCTGTTCATGTTTCAATTTCTGTATGCGGGGAATTAAATATATTGATAATAAATGTTTTCTCTGTGTGATATTGTGACAACTCTGATGAGCAGGGAAGCACAAACATTTTGCCACAAGAGAAAAGGCAGCAAAGCAAGTTTCTATTTGATTGTGAAGGAAAGCAAAAACTGCACTTCTGGCTGAGTTAGATAAGACAGGCTATTTCAGCCCCAAGTTTGACGCAGTTCTGTATACGATGCATCTTTTCTATGCAGATTTATATTAAGCTAATGAGTGCAGTACTGCAAACATACAGCTTGTACAGTAAGCATAATCTCTTTTAGTTTCTCACTGTTGATTTGAAGGCACACCAAATGGAAAAATGAAAGTCCAAATATCCACCTAACTATACTTGTCAAAGAATGAATTATCACTTCTGATGGATGTCACCACTTGATTTGACAGACGTTCTTTGCTTGAAAAGCCTTGCCTCAATCTGCACATGACAACTAAGATGCAAGGAATAACATCCATTTTCTGCCTTACGGAGAAATCTCAAAGATAGCTACACCCTTCTAAGCCCACTGTCTTCAATGGATTTACAAGGGTGTAACTCTGTTTAGGATTGTGTTTTTAGACCAGTTAATTTGTGATCTTGCCTAAAGCTTCGTGGATTTTGAGAAGAATCATGATAATGGAGCTGCTCCAATGATAATTTTTTCCCCAATGCATTTACTTGTGGCAAAAATGAATAACTATTGCTTGTGCACGGACTGGTTTTATTATATGTTGGACAGTGCTTTCAGTGATTAATTTTAGCTACATTTTTAGCATAAGGTTAACACAAGGCAAATTCTAACATTGCTTGACATGCCAAACCGACAAGAAATTTCTGAGGTTAAGATTATTTACATCAGATCATAGTGATTAATAAGGCAAAGATAATGTGAGTTTGAACATGCTTACATGAATTGTTTGACAGCAATTTTGCGTATTCTTGCATGCCTTCATGTTGATTATTTTGAGTCCCAAGAACAATTTTACTGTGTTCCATTAAGCCACCCAATCAAAAGTGAGCAACTTGTATTCAGATCATTCTACTGCAATGGTACTACTCATTCCATGGCTCACAAGCCTCATGTGGTTCTCTGACATGCAAATTTGACCCTTCTGAGAATTGTTCCCCAATGTGGCACCTGCCCCATGTTTCAGCAAAGTTGGCCCTTGAGCAGTAGGGCTTGAGGTTGGCAGGTGGTTCCTACCTTGAAACAGCTGCCAGCAGAGGAATGCATAAATTGTGAGTTTCCATGAGATTCAGGCTTCATGCCAAGGATGGAAGGAAATGTGGCTCTTTTGGCAAGTCACTGAGTAAGTACCACTACTCTACTGCATGCACAAGTGGTTGCTGCCAAGGGATGTGTGCGTTAAAATTAACCTCTAACATTTAACATTATGACCATTTAAGTGTTAGGAGAGAAGCCAAAAGATAGTGTGCCGATCTCTTATGAAAGCAGAGGGGGACAGTCTCTGTTATTGCAGCTGTAACCACATGATGTAAAGGGGTTTCATTTCAGAAGGGTGGAAATGAAACACAGATTCTAAGCAAAGGATATATCCAAGGCCCAAACAATAGTGACGCACAGGAGGGCTTTCAAGGTGCGGCAGTTAAAATTTGGGGTTAGCGTGGGCAATAGTCCAGGGCAATAGTCTGCGTCCCAGCCCCCACGTGCAAGGCGGAGTTACAAAGTTTCTTGGGACTCTTGAACTTTTATCATTCCTTCTTGCCCCACAAAGCCGCCCTCGCAGAACCCCTACATAGGCTCCTCAATAAACACGCCCCATGGGTCTAGGGAAAAAAGCAGGCAGCCGCTTTTCAGGCTGTCAAGGACATCTTGGTTTCCAATGTGGTGCTCTACCATTTTGATGAGTCCCTTTCAGTGATTCTAGCCTGCGACACTTCCCCGTACGGGGTGGGCACCGTCCTGGGTCACCAACTTCCGGATGAGAGGAAAGTCCCCATGGCCTACTACTCTTGGACCCTGACCCCCACGGAGTGTAACTATGCCCAAATAGACAAGGAGGCGTTGGCAATCATGGTGGGTGTGTACAAATTCAACGACTACCTGTACAGCAGGCGTTTCACAATTGCCACAGACCACAAGCCGCTGCTGGGCCTCCTCGCCCCAGACCGCCAGACGCCGCAAATCCTGTCACAGCGCATCCTGCGGTGGAACCAGTTCCTCAATTTGTACACGTATAAGCTAGTTCACCGCCCTGGCAAAGCAATGGGACACGCAGACACCCTGAGCTGCCTTCCGCTTCCCTTGATGGACCCCAACCTGGCCCCTGCCCACCACATGATGCTACTGGAGACTCTACCAGAGAGGCCCCTTCATGCCACTGAGGTAGCTTGGGACATGGGCAGAGACCGCATCCTCGCACGTGTTTTGGACTGGGTGGGGAGGGAATGGCCTACGGGCAAACTGAACGCTGATTTCAGACCATTTGCATCCCGCCGGGATGAACTGTCCATACACAAAGGGTGTATTCTCTGGGTTAACAGGGTGGTGGTTCCCCCCCACTTCAGAAGCAAGTGCTCAAAGCCTTGCACAAGACGCACCCGGGGATAGTGCGTACGAAGGCCCTGGCATGTAGTTATGTCTGGAGGCCAGGGATGGACGAAGAGATAGAGGGGTGGGTTAGAAGGTGCCAACCCTGCCAAGAGTCCCGGCCAGATCCGCCCAGCGTCCTCGTCCACCACTGGGAGTCCAATCGTGTGCCATGGTCCCGGCTACACCTAGACTTCGCAGGGCCATACCACGGCCAAATATTCTTAATCCTGATGGACGCCTGCACGAAGTGGTTTGAGGTGATTCCCGTAGCTTCAACCTCCTCCACAGCTGCGGTCAGAGCCCTACAGAGGGTCTTTTGCACCCACAGGATCTCCGAGACCTTAGTCACGGACAACGGTACTGCTTTTACCTCCTGGGACTTCCAGGAGTTCCTGAATAGGTACCTCATCCGGCACATAAGGTCCGTTCCCTTCCATCCAGCCACCAATGGCCAAGCAGACCACCTGGGTTGCATAGTGCAGGGGGGTTGGGACCACTGCCTGGCAGCCTTCCTTTTTGGGAACCGAATCACCTCCAACCCAGTCACTCGCTTAAGCCCTGCCAAGCTGCTCATGGGTAGGAGGTTAACCACTAGGCTAGATAGGTTGCATCCTGACAGTAGGGTGGCCATAATATCTGCAGGCCAGCCAGGGACACCTTGAGGGGGGGAATGATGTGTGCGCGTGCGCAGTGCGCGCGCCGCCGGAAGCAGGAAGTGACGTCACTTCCGGTGACATCATGCCACTGCCGGAAACAGGAAGTGACATCACTTCCTGTGACATCATTTCCCCGCGCCACCTGCCGGAAGCAGGAAGTGACATCACTTCCTGTGACATCATTTCCCCCAAATGCCACTGCCGGAAACAGGAAGTGACTTCACAGCACTTCCTGTGACGTCCCCAAAAATCCCCCAAATATCATCGCCAGAAACACCAAGATTATTTATAGAGAGGAAAAGGGGGAAATAAAGTTAAATAAAACTGGCCCCACTACTGGACCTCCTGATAGCCCCTAGTTTTTGGGCCACTGTGTTTTTGCGCCACCTTCATCACTTTCGGGGTGTAGATCCCCCAGTGGGGTGGGCTCCCGACTCCCTCCGCTGGCTGTTTCTGATAGCCCTGAGCCCCCTCTTTCATTTGATATGTGTCCCATGCGGGTGCCACCCTCCCGCCGGGAGATGCCGCAAAATGAGCCCCCTTGAGGCTTATGGCGGCAGGGCTCGGGGGAAGCGAGCTAGACTGCTGTTCTTTTGAGGGGTTATAGAGTGTTTCGAGCCCGTCCCTGTGGCATCGGTCCCATCGTTGTGGGACCCAGGGGGCTGGCGTGGCCGCCCGCTGAAGCAGCCTGTTGGTCACTTCCGGGTTCCTGTCCTGCATCTCGACCTGTGTTATTAGTGACAGGCTGCTTCGGCGGGCCGCTGCGCCGGCCCCCTGGGTCCCACAACGATGGGACCGATGCCACAGGGACGGACTCGAAACACTCTATAACCCCTCAAAAGAACAGCAGACTAGCTCGCTTCCCCCGAGCCCTGCCGCCATAAGCTTCAAGGGGGCTCATTTTGCGGCATCTCCCGGCAAGAGGGTAGCACCCGCACGGGACACATATCAAATGAAAGAGGGGACGCAGGGCTATCAGAAACAGCCGGCGGAGGGAGTCGGGAGCCCACCCCACTGGGGGATCCACGCCCCGAAAGTGATGAAGGTGGCGCAGATAGAGCCAACAGAGCAAACGGGGGTGGACACTTGCCTATTAAACACAGACGGTAAGAAAGGAAGGAGGGAGGGAGGGAAGGGAGGAAGGAAGGAGGGAGGGAGGGAAGGGAGGAAGGAAGGAGGGAGGGAAGGAAGGAGGGAGGGAGGGAAGGGAGGAAGGAAGGAGGGAGGGAACGGAGGAAGGAGGGAGGGAGGAAGGAAGAAAGGAAGGAGGGAGGGAAGGGAGGAAGGAAGGAGGGAGGGAAGGGAGGAAGGAAGGAGGGAGGGAAGGGAGGAAGGAAGGCCGGCCGCCCCCTCCCGCCAGCCGCCCCCCCCCGCTTTCGGCCCCCTCCCTCCCTGTCTGCCTGGGGGGGGCTTACCGTCTTACAGGGCTTACCTCCGGGCGGGCGGCTTACCTCCGGGCGGGTGGGCGCGCGGGCTGGCCAGGAGGCGCAGCAGCAGCGCGAGGACGAGCAGGAGGCGGCGGTGGGCGGCCCCTTCCCGGGCGGCGATGCAGCGGCTGGTGCTGGCGCTGCTGGCCGGAGCGCCCTGGCGGCCAGGTAATAGGGAGCCACTCGGACCCCCTCCCCCCTCGGCGGGGCAGCCGCAGCCAGGCCTCCGGGCCTGCAGGGAGGGCGGGGTGGGGCGCCTCGGCCTCCCAACTTGAGCTGGCATCCGGGCAGGGCTGGCTGCGGGGCTGAGCGCATGCCTCCGCCGGCCTCACCGCCCTCCCCGGGGCGCCCGGGCCTGCCAGCGGTGGCAGCAGCAGCAGGAGGAGTCCTGCCTGGCCTCCCGCTCACCTGCAGTGCTTGGCGAGCCAGGCTGCAGCTGCCCCGCTTTCCCTCCTTCCCTCCTGCGATGTGGCCCCGCGCATGCCCACTCTCCTGGCCCCGCCGCCAATCGCCACGCACACGCGCAGGGACGCTCGCTGGCTCACTCGCCGCCTTCCCTGCCTGCCCGCGCGGCCCGCCGGCTCCTCTCGCTTGCTAAACCGGGACTTCTAATGGTCCCGGGATAGCCAGCCCGGGAGGCGGGTGTGAGGGACTACTGCAAGTCATGTCCAACCTGCCAAAAGGTGGGCAAAAGTGGGTGCAAAGCACGAGCGCCTTTGCAGTCCCTATCATGGGAGAGGCATTCCAAAGGGTAGGAATCGATATTGTGGGCCCGTTCCCAAAACCCACTCAGAGAGGCAAACGGTTTATATTAACTATTGTGGACCACGCAACCAGGTACCCAGAAGCGGTGCCTCTAGCCTCCACTGAGGCTCCAGTAGTAGCAGAAGCCCTGATCAAGGTGTTCTGTCAACTGGGGTTTCCTGCTGAAATTCTGACAGACAGGGGGCGTAACTTTCTGTCAGAACTAATGGAGTGTTTGTGGAAATGCTGTGGAGTGAAACATCTGAGAACCACAGTCTACCATCCTCAGTCAAATGGGTTAACGGAGAGGTTTAATGGGACTTTGAAAGGAATGCTAAGAGCCTATGTTGATACTCATCCGCAAGACTGGGATGAAAAATTGCCGCAATTATTATTTGCTTATAGGAAGGTACCCCAGGAATCCACCGGGTTCTCTCCTTTTGAACTTATGTTTGGCAGAAGGGTCAGGGAACCCCTAGACTGAGCAGGTGGTGGCAGCGAGCCCAAGGGGCAGGAGGAGAAATAGCTCCCTCCAGGAGTTGGCGACTCAATAGGGAGCTGACGGGACCGGGTCTGAAGGCAGAGTCGGGCCGGTTCCATCACAGCAGGAATTTGGAGGCAGGAGCGGGACTTTCCCGGGTGGTCGGGACGATCTGGCCACCCTACCTGACAGGGCCCCGGACCTCCACAGTTCCCCTGAGACAAGAGAAGCCAATAGGGGGTTCTTTCCAGGGGACCCAGTCTATGCAAAGAACTTTGCAAGTGGGCCGGAGTGGTTACGAGCCTGGGTGCTACGGGTCACCGGGTCCCGCTCTTACAAGGTCTTGTCAGAAGGGGGCCAGCTCCTATGGAGACACATTGATCAGCTGCACTGTCGCACCTTGCCGGAAGAACCGGCAGAGCCGGGGAGAGCAGGGTGACAGCAGTAACACCACCAGAAGCCACCCAGCCAGTGCCGGCCTTGCCGGCCCTGCCGGCAGAGGGGCCCCGCAGCAGCTGGAGTGACCCCTCCCCAATGGGGAGGCAAGGGGAGCCCCTGGAGTGGCTGCAGGCACCGGACAGCGCTCTTCTGGCTTTGCCCCACAGCGAGGAACCAGCAACAGCAGCCGCTCCGGCTCCCCAGATGGAACCTAGGAGGTCGAGCAGGAAACAAAGGCCTCTGGCTTATTTGAAAGACTATGTTTCTTGAACTAGGGGGGGAGAAGTGTTGTGTTCCTGCAATTCAGTCCCTGAATTTACAACACAGTGCGAGTGCACATGTGCAGAGGTGACCAGTGGGAAACCACAGGTCGCTGGACATAAGGATTAAAATGCACTCCGCCTATGAAGATCTGTGGTGGGAAGTTTAACTGGCCAGGATTGGACCTGGCCAGGTAAGGGGGTTGTTCCGGGAGATGTATATAATCAGGGACTCGGCCCCGCCATGTTGTCTTTGTCATGTACTTGCCAATAAAGCATGTTGCCTTCTAAACGTCTCAGTACATTACAATGCATATACTGCCATACTCAAATATTTTGGATATGCAGGATTATTATAAAATCTCCCTGCACAAGGAGGAAATTCATTTGAATCTAGCCCACTTGTCACATCTCTTTTGTTCTTACTTACTTACAACATGAGAACAAACATATATTCAAAAGGTTGGAATAAATCATCTTTTTCTATGGCACTCATCAAGCAAATAAATCGCATACAGTTTGCCATATTTTTCTTACAATACATTTTCATGCATTTGTGATAGAACCATACACATTAGGATCAAAGTGTACTTGCAGAAACATGAAATATGAGAAAAGCCATCATTTCAGTCATTAATGATCTGAATTATTTCTGTGCACCCTTCCTAAATGAACAACTCTAGCACACAGTGCTGAAAATGCTGCTCTTCTTGCATCAACAAGAATAGATTCTGTGAATTAGTAGAATGCAATAATTTTGAAAACTGAAATCTTGCAATATTATCCGGATGACAGTTGTACAATCTTTCTCTGATCTACGTAAATGGGGAGGTTGATGCACCCATTTGTTCTTGGCTGCAGGCATGGCTCATTTATTTACTTATACAACCATAATACAACAAAGCAATACATTAAAAGAAACAAACAATAGTCAACAGAAAGTTAGATCAGCCAATTTATAAATAGCAGAAGAAATATGCTTTAAAAAGAGGATAAAGCAAGAGTACTCCAAGCCAAGGAGCAGTAACAAAAAAAACCCCGGCTAAGAACAACTTAATTAAATGCCCACAGGACCAAAATCTGTCTTCACTGAGCATCTGACTCACAGAGGTGGCACTATGAGAATCTCTCACTGGAGGCTATTCTACAAAAGTCAAATTCTTGAGAAAAGGCCCATTCTGCATGTGCCACCACCTCAGCTCAGAGTGGGGCCTGAGAAGATTATTTCAGTGAATAGCCAGGGCAAAGTGAAAGCAGACAGTTCTTCAGATCCCTGTTGGCAGACTGTGCTGGTAATTTTGTTGCTCATGAGTGCTAAAAGGCAAGATTTCATTTACACACACCCCAACCCAGCTTGAGTTATGAGTAGGGATGTTGCATACTTATTTCACATGTCAACATAGACCATGTTTGGTAGCCATAATCACTCATGGCACTAGCCTTGGAGCACCTTGCCTCATTACCATCCTTACACCACCCAACGCAAGGAGCTGCGGAACAGCTTTGTCGCTGCATACTACTAGCTGTGGTGATGGGAGTTTCATTTTCATCTGCCTTGCAAGCCAGTATTGCAGGTGACATCAATTCATACCAAAAGTCATGGGTGGTCAAGTCAGGTAATTAAATGGCTTGGGAGTGGTACTACAGCCCCCACAAGGCTTTGCAACATAACCTCAATAACACAAACTTAAGCAAATATTAAATTATAAGGGGTTTTAAAAAAGTTTTTAGTTATTGTCACTGGCTAACTGGTTTATTTGCTTACTATTTGATTGGTGGCTGAGCAGCACATATTGACAAACAGGTCTTGTAAGAGCTGTGTGAGAACATCCGTGGGTGCAATAGTGTCATGTGTGCTGAACTGTATTGTTTACAAAAGAAATCTGATAGGCTCAAAGTGCTTTTAGACCAGATGATGAAAAATTGCTGACCTGCTTGTGGGATGGAGCGAGAGCAACCTTGAACAGGGTGGGTGTTCAAGCATTCTAATTATTCTATGTTACTAGCTTGGGGCAGAATGTGGATAGGGATACATTATACATATGTGTATATCTAAATGCACATCTTGTAGAAAGCAAGGTATTGTGGATGTATGACATCTATATTTGCATGTGCTTCCATATACATTTGGATTTGGATGTTCTCCATCCACAATTCCCTGCATTCTGTGAGATGTGCAACTGAGTGCACATCCTCACCTGCACTCTGCACAATTAAAAAACAACAACTATGCAGTGCTGGATCAGGGTAACTAAGGCTGTGATCAAATAAGCAGTTTGATCCGATGCCATTGCTTCATGAGCAGACAGCGACATTCCTCCCATTCCTCAGTTGTTGGCACCCTGTCTTGCCCTGCCTTCAAATTGGAGTTATTAGGCATTAGGGAAAGTCTGGTCTTTATGGATGCCAGTGCTTTCACCCTGCGTTTCTGGATGTCTGAACTCCGCTGCTGAGAACTCAAGCCGGTTGGGAAATTTGAACCTTCCTGTCTGTTTCCACCTCTCCCTTTTTTGATCAGGTAACAATATGCACATAAGCTCACAATTGCCCCTGGGTCATTAATCACTGCTTGTACATTTCTGCACCCAACATTCTGCCAGGATTGGGAATCCCTGGGGGGAGGGGATTGTTTTTGAGTCACAATTCCCCCCCCCCCCCAAAAAAGAAACCCTCCTGTTTCTTGGGGTTGGAAAGCCATGGAACTAGCCCCTAGTTAGGCTCCCATATTGGCGGGAAGCCTGGGTAGGCTGGCAACCCTACTTCCCATCCCACTTTCCCCCATGCAAATTGTGTTAGCAGAAAAGGGGTTGCTGTTTGAGACCATCCCATGATTGGCACAAGAGTAAATGTACTGAAGTCACTGGGGCTACTCCCATATAAGCCTGCATAATGTTTACACTCCCCCATCATGTATTCCAGGGGTGGCCAACGGTAGCTCTCCAGATGTTTTTTGCCTACAACTCCCATCAGCCCCAGCCATTGGCCATGCTGGCTGGGGCTGATGGGAGTTGTAGGCAAAAAACATCTGGAGAGCTACCATTGGCCACCCCTGATGTATTCCAAGGAAGAGAGGCAATGTAGAGGCTGAGAGGGATTGCAGTACTTGGCAGAGGGATTGAAAAGCTGTCAGAAAGGATCCAGAGCTTTGAATACACACTTACGCATATGTGTGAAATACAAACAAAAAAAAAAGATGCTCCCGACTGCCCACTCTGTGGCTGCCACACAGCAACGATCTGAACAGTCAACCACAGAGTGAGCATTCAGTGAGGCAGGTTGCGGGTGGCATGTTTGGACCAACCTCTCCAGAACAACTAATGCCAGATAAAATAGAGGTGAGGCCAGATTGTCCCAAGCCTGTCATCTGACTGCAGCCTAGATCCATTCCTTCTTCCTCTGGCACTTACCACCAGGCAAAAAGCTTCTGCAAATGGATGTGAAAAATGACCCAAAGAGATGTGCATTTCTCCAAGGTGAAAATGTTCATGAAATGCATCTCCTTGCCATTTTGTTGAAGTGCAAAATAGTACTAAAAAGTATCATTCTCATCAGTTCTATGAGCATATCTTCCACTTCGGACTATTGGAAATCTTTCCACTTCTACAGAGACCAGTAAGATTTACACTTGGGCAATGAATTGCAAGCTAAAGGTATATCAGCATTACTTTCTGCTCATAAGTTTCATTGCAGCCTATAGGAAGAAAATGGACTATGCAAAATCTTTATTCCCTTTGCAATAATGTTGAAATACGATTTATCAGTCATTTCATGAGTAAAAAATGCTTGAAAATGTTAAATGGAAATCTATCTGCAACTTAAAATCACTTGAAGAGCAATCCTGTGCAGAGTTACTCCAGTCTATTGAAGGCAATTGGTTTAGATGGGAGTAACTGAATAGGATTGCACTGAAAGTGTCTCATAGCACTTTAAAGACAAACCCTATTTGCATAACCAAGAACTCACCTGGCTGGTATATGAACAAATGTAGTTGGTAGGCATGTATGCATCCAAAGTTACAAACAGTAGGGGAATATATTACAAAGAGAGGAGGAAGACTGTTTTCCAGGACATTGGTATGGAATGCAATAGCTTGACATGTCTGTTCTCACTCGCATCTTAAAAGTTCAGAAGTCCATTCCACACCTGCAAACTGTAATAGTTAAGAACAGTGGACTCTAATCTGGAGAACTGGCTTGATTCCCACACCTGCACATGAAGCTGACTGAGTAATCTTGGGCTAGTCACAGTTCTCTGAGAACTCTCTCTCTCAGCCCCTCCTATCTCACAAGGTGCCTGTTGTGGGGAGGAGAAGGTGATTGTAAACCACTTAGAGACTCCTTAAGGTAGAGAAAAGTGTGTTATAAAAACTGACTCTTTTTTTTTTCTTTTCTCCCACTGTCTTTTGGTTCTCTGTTGTAACCGAACAAAGACCATACCCATTAGAAAAAGAAGCAGGACTATCGTCATTGCATTTCAGAGCACCAATGACATTAACAAGGGTTATGATTGGGATTAAGATCTAGCATCAACATATGTGGGACTTGCCAGGAACTGTGAAACTGTCCCAGAGATCACTTTCTATTGTCTTTATAAGGAAGAAGAGGAGCAGTGCAAATGAGATTAAGCACATCAGGGCTCTTCCTTTATTCAGTTTCTGCCACTTCAGTGGTCCCAGTGCAGGACATCTTTTTTATTAATTGCTGATTGAAAGAAAGTAATTCAATCATAACCAAAGAATTGATTTAACAGCCTGTTTAAACACTGATGACACAATTGGATAATTGCGTGGCAGTATGACAGTGTGCCTCCTCTATAGTCACCTGTTTGTACACCCTTGCTAAGACACAAATGACTGGGCAAGATCCCTTGGAAAGGAAAAAGAGCAGCCAACAGTTATTTCCAAGTAGTCCAGTGTGACTCACCTGCAATGCAAACAAAGCTAGAATCAACTCTGTGCCTCTGTGCCTAGAGTATGAACTAGTCAGTCACTAGGCTAAGTCCGGCATAGAACAGAGCCTGCTTTAGACAAATTAAGAGCTATGTCAAATTAATTTTTCCTTCTTAATGACAGGTGTTAACAAGTTTAGCAAAACCCAGGATTCCACTTTCATTACAGTTAACAGGCTTACCAACAACATTAGAGAAGAGATCAGTTACTGCTGTTCTAACTGATCTCTGTACTTTTCTTGAGTAAGTTTGAATTGTACATGATTGCATCTCATCCTATACTTACTGTATTTCATGGCCCTTTGGGGCTGCTGTTTACAACTTTGTTTCTTCATAAACTCTGTGTGTTTGTGTGTGTGCATGCACACACACACTCCCCTACCAAGACAGGCCCCATCACATGCTTCTAATCTATGAATTCTTATACTAGAATAAGTACTGATGTCTTGAACGTGCCGCAGAACTGCTGCTTATTTCTGATGTAGCTGACATAGCCACTACTCTGAAATTATGTGGACAGCAAGAGATTTGCTTTGAAATATATCAGAAAATTCCGCAAAGAAAGCTGTGCGGATGGGAACATTTTGAACTTAGAAAAAAAAGTATTTTAAAACTTTTATGTAAGTCACTGAGAATGTTTTTGTAGGAAGACTGTGAAGACTGTGCATAAATAAACAAGCACTTTAGTAGAACTTCTGGATTTTCTTTTTCTTTGGAGAGGTATTGAATTTATGTAGTGTCGGCTCAGAAAGGAAGAGTTTTGTGATAACTCACTCATGTTGTTCCGGCAATATTGAACTCCACGCACGTGCAATATTGAACTCCACGCATCTGCCTTTGAACCCCACATATGTGCCACTACACATATGGAAAATGGAACTTCTACAACACTGCTACATAGAAAGAAAATGTGTTTTTGTAAGAGCAAATTTTACAGTTTGAATTCCAAAAAACATACTGTTTCTTCACTACAGAAATCATTAGTTCTTCTGCCCAATGGCTGTTACTCTAACAGAAAGAGGAAGAGTCATGATCCAGTCCTCCTCAGTACCACCCTCCCCCCACCCAAGTCTGCAGAGATTTATGTCTGCAGGGGCTCTTTGACTCTCATGAGTGGCTTTTGACAGGAAGCTTCTAGAAGATAAGGAAGATGGGAAACAGAACATCTGTAGGATACAGACTACTATCTTGAGATAGTCTGTAGGATACAGACTACTATCTTGAGACTTGTTGGATATACACACACTGGGCATATATACACACACACACACACACACACACACACACACACTGTGGCTAATAGCCACTGATGGACCTCTGCTCCATATTTTTATCTAAACCGCTCTTGAAGGTGGCTATGCTTGTGGCCGCCACCACCTCCTGTGGCAGTGAATTCCACATGTTAATCACCCTTTGGGTGAAGTACTTCCTTTTATCCATTTTAACCTGTCTGCTCAGCAATTGCATCGAATGCCAATGAGTTCTTGTATTGTGAGAAAGGGCAAAAAGTACTTCTTTCTCTACTTTCTCCATCCCATGCATTATCTTGTAAACTTCTATCATGTCACCCCACAGGCGACGTTTCTTCTTCATAGGGGGCGTTTTCGCACTCACCTTCAAGTGGTGCGACCACCCTCCTCACGACGGCGGATCTGCAGGGATTTCGCACCAGAAGCGCCGGCGCACCCAAAAGAGCTGGCGACTTCCGTCGCGAAACCAGCTCAAACGTTTTCCCGCTTCTTGGCGGTTTCCGTTTGAGCTGGTTTCGCGACGGAAGTCGCCGGCTCTTTTGGGTGCGCCGGCGCTTCTGGTGCGAAATCCCTGCAGATCTGCTGGCGTGAGGAGGGTGGTCGCACCACTTGAAGGTCAGTGCGAAAACGCCCAGGGAAAGTGTTCCAGCCCTTTAATCATTCTAGTTGCCCTTTTCTGGACTTTGTCCAATGCTATAATATCCTTTTTGAGGTGCGGTGACCAGAACTGCACACAGTACTCCAAATGAGACTGCACCATCGATTTATACAGGGGCATTATGATACTGGCTGATTTGTTTTCAGTTCCCCTCCTAATAATTCCCAGCATGGTGTTGGCCTTTTTTATTGCAAAAGCACACTGTCTTGACATTTTCAGTGAGTTATCTACCACGACCCCAAGATCTCTCTCTTGGTCAGTCTCTGCCAGTTCACACCCCATCAACTTGTATTTGTAGCTGGGATTCTTGGCCCCAATGTGCATTGCTTTGCACTTGGCCACATTGAACCACATCTGCCACGTTGACGCCCACTCACCCAGCCTCAACAGATCCCTTTGGAGTTCCTCACAATCCTCTCTGGTTCTCACCACCCTGAACAATTTAGTGTCATCCGCAAACTTGGCCACTTCACTGCTCACTCCCAACTCTAAATCATTTATGAACAAGTTAAAGAGCATGGGACCCAGTACCGAGCCCTGTGGCACCCCAATGCTTACCGTCCTCCACTGCGAAGACTGCCCATTTATACTCACTCTCTGCTTCCTATTACTCAGCCAGTTTTTGATCCACAAGAGGACCTGTCCTTTTACTTCATGACTCTCAAGTTTTCTAAGGAGCCTTTAATGAGGAACTTTATCAAAAGCTTTCTGGAAGTCAGGGTAAACAACATCTACCGGGTCTCCTTTGTCCACATGTTTGTTCACCCCCTCAAAGATATGTAACAGGTTAGTGAAGCAAGATCTTTCCTTACAGAACCCATGCTGAGTCTTCCTCAATAACCCGTGAACATCAATGTGCCTACTCATTCTGTCCTTGATAATGCTTTCTACCAACTTTCCCGGTATTGAAGTCAGACTGACTGGCCTGTAATTTCCCAGATCTCCTCTGGAACCCTTTTTAAAGATGGGTGTGACATTTGCTACCTTCCAGTCCTCAGGAACGGAGGCAGATTTCAATGAAAGATTACAGATTTTTGTTAGAAGATCCACAAGTTCAACTTTGAGTTCTTTCAGAACTCTCGGATGTATGCCATCTGGACACGGTGACTTATTAGTTTTTAATTTGTCTATCAGTTGTAGGACCTCCTCTTTTGTCACCTCAATCTGACTCAGGTCTTTCAACACCCCTTCCAAAATTAGTGGTTCTGGGGCGGGCAAAAAGTTCTCATCTTCCACAGTGAAGACGGAGGCAAAAAATTCATTCAGCTTCTCAGCCATTTCCCTATCCTCCTTCAGTAATCCTTTTACCCCATGGTCATCCAAGGGCCCCACTGCCTCTCTGGCTGGTTTCCTACTAATATATTTGAAGAAATTTTTATTGTTGGTCTTTATGATTTTTGCAATATGCTCCTCATAGTCCCTTTTTGCCTGCCTGATCACAGTCTTGCATTTGATTTGCCACAGCCTGTGTTCCCTTTTACTAATCTCACTTGGACTGGTTTTCCACCGCTTAAAGGAGTCCTTCTTACCTTTTACAGTTTCCATTACTTTGTTTGTTAACCATGCAAGCCTTTTCTTATGCCTGTTTATGCCTTTCCTAACTTGTGGTATGTATTTTATCTGAGCTTCTAGGATTATAGTTTTAAATAGCCTCCAAGCTTCCCCAAGGGTTTTGACCGTATTTACCTTTCCTTTCAGTTTCCTCCTCACATGCCTCCTCATCTCAGTGCATTTACCCCTTTTAAAGTTAAACGTGGTTGTGGTGGTCTTTTTGGGCAACTCTCTATTTATACAAATGGTGAAATCAATAACATTATGGTCACTGCTCCCAAGCGGCACAATCACTTTTACATCTCTCACCAAGTCTTGGGCATTACTTAGGACCAAATCCAGGATCGCCCCACCCCTGGTAGGTTCTGAGACCATCTGCTCCATAGCACAGTCATTGAGAGCATCAAGAAACTTAATCTCTTTCTCTCGACCAGAACACATATTGACCCAATCAATCTGTGGGTAGTTAAAATCACCTATTACGACACAGTTTTTACATTTAGCCGCTATCTTTAAGCCTTCCATCATATTATAATCGTCCTCTCTCTTTTGATTTGGTGGGCGATAACAAACTCCCATAGTTAAATTTCCTTTTGGGCCCTCTATTTCAACTCAAAACATTTCTAAAAGGGAATCTAATTCTCTGACCTCAGTCTTACTGGACCATATATCCTCTCTGACATACAGAGCCACCCCACCTCCAACCCTTCCCTCCCTATCCTCCCGATATAACTTATATCCAGGAATCACCATGTCCCACTGATTCTCCTCATTCCACCAAGTTTCTGAAATGCCCACAATGTCTATGTTTACTCCCAACACTAAACATTCCAATTCACCAATTTTACTTCGAACTCTTCTAGCATTTGCATACAAACATCTATAATTTCCCAGGCAAGCTAGGCCTGCCACCTTCCTCCTGCCGCCTCGAGACTCTGGCAGACAGTCCATACTTTTGGCAGGCAGTCTGGCAGACAGTCCATACTTTTGGCAGACAGACTCTGGTAGACAGTCCATACAATTTGGAAGATGTGAATGAATCTCTTGGTTAGTGTATATGTAATCTGTGCCTTGACCTGGATAGCCTGGGCTAGCTCAATCTCATCAAATCTCAGAAGCTAAGCAGGGTCAGCCCTGACTAGTATTTGGATGAGAGACCACCAAGGAATACAGGGTCATGACATGAAGGCAAGCAATGGCAAACCACCTCTGAACAGGTCTCTTGCCTTGAAAACTTTTCAGGGTCACCATAAATCAGCTGTGACTTGATGGCTACAACAACAACAAATGTAATCTATGCATAAGGTTGCCAACTCCATGTTGGGAAATTCCTGTAGATTTTGGGATGGCGCTCAGGGAAGAGAGGGACCTCAGTGGGGTATAATGCCATAGATTCCACCCCCTGAAGCAGCCATTTTATCCAGAGGACCTACTCTCTGTAGCCTGGAGCACAGTTGTAATTCTGGAAGATTTCTAGGACTCACATGGAGGTTGGCAATCCTATATGCATCATTAGGTTTGCCAGTCCCCAGGTCTGAGTGGGGGATCCCCAGTTTTGGGGGTTTCTTCCCACTGTGGACAGCATCTAAATACCAAAAAATATGGGGCTAGCAATGGAGGAAAGCCACTATCTTCACGCTTTAGTTCTATGCTTGCAGAGCCATCTTGCTCACCAACACTAGAAACAGAATCCTGGACTAAATGAATCTTGAGTTGAGCCAATAAAGCAATTCCCATGTTCTTATGACTGCATTAAAGAGCACAGTTCACATTAAGCCATGTAAGTACCACTAGATCAAGGCAAAAGTATGGCTCAGATGCTCAACATTCCCAAGACTCTTGCCCTTGTTTACATCTTTTCTAATTTCAGCAAGGAGATCATCTCCTGAAATGCTTTGTTTAGTCTTTGTAGTGCCTAGAATTTTTAATACAAGAAGTGGCTACTTTGAGAAGCCTTTCAGGAGATCAAATGATGGAGCAGATATTCCACAGAGCATTGCTTTATTGTTTCATTTTGTTGTCAGTTGCATACCACAACGTGTTTTACAGACCTACAGATCTTAATACACTCTGGCAGTCACCTGTGATGCATAGAAATCAGGGATATCACACTAATATATTTTAGCAACCAAGAACTGAATTCTGTTTCATTTCGTAGGTGGTCAAATAGCCACTGTATTTGATGTTTCCCTCAGGGGAAAACTTCAGTGCAATAATTAGTCTGAAATCTGTATACAGATAATCACTAGTGACAATCACACAAACACATTTCATGAGGGAAGCTATAGCTGGTTACAGCAAAAAAAAAAATCTTTCAGCACAGATGCTGTTTCCTACATCCACACTCTAGTCATACCCCCTATCAGGCTGGTTCTTTGTTAACATATTTACTCAAATGCAAGACTAGTTTTTTTTTTTCCCCACAGGTATGTCGGTGCACGTACCCAAACACAAACAAGGGAGCCATCTTACATTCACATACAAGTTACAGTTATATCTAATAATAACTTTTGTGTGTGTACATTTCTAAGGGGTTATTTTACATTCAGGGTTATCTTCCTTTTGAGTAAATATGGTAGTATTGGGAGAAACCAACTCTTTTAATAACATAATTTCTAGGGTTGCCAATCCCCAGGTGGGACAGGGGAAAAGGTGATAACTTCCGCAAAAGACCAACCCCAAAGTCTCCTAGCTCCACCCCAATGTCTCCTGGGTTCACCCCCAAAGTCCCCAGATATTTCTTGATTTGGACTTGGCAACCCTAATAATTTCATAGATATCTTCAGCAACCTGCTAACCAGATAGTGGTAGTCCCTGTTGTTTTTTGTAGGTCTGACCTCATCATGTTAGGAGGACAGGGGTTCCCAACCTTCTTGTTATTGCAGGGAGTTCTGGAATTTTGAGATACACTAATGAATACAATTACAAAATGGCTGCCATAGAGAGACAGGGTTAGGGTCATCATTGGACAGTTTTCCAGTGGCATAAATGTATTTTCCCCAGTCTGGCCAATTCTCAGATGAGGGACTTTTTTAAAATAGGAAGGATGCTGGTTTTTCAGATTTGTGTACTTGTTTTGCAGGTATGTAAGGGTGAAGAAAAGACTGGTAATAGAAGAAGAGTGGGGGGGGGTTATACCTTGCTTTTCTCTACCCTAAGGAGCCTCAAAGAAGGTTACAACTGCCTTCCATTCTCTTCTCCAGAAGAGGCACCTTTTGAAATAGGTGGGGCCAAGAGCATTCTGAGAGAAGTGTGACTGGTCCAAGATCACTAGCTGGCTTTATGCAGTCAAGTGGGGAATCCAACCTGGTTCTCCAGATTAGAGTCCACCATTCCTTATCATGACACCACTAGGTCTTACCTAGCAGCTGATGGGGGGGATCCTGGGTCCTCTCTGATAGTTCATCCTGTGTGCCCTTCTCAGAAGTGACATCGCCATGTTGCTGATGTGGAGGGGTAGATCTCCAGTTTTGGGGCAAAACTCTATGGTTTGTAGGTGATTTTATCATAGAGTTTTGTCCCCAAACTGGAGCATCACCACATGACACAATGATGTCATTTCTGGGTGATGTCATCACAATGCCTTTTGGGGCAGTTGGAGGCAAGATTTCCCACTACTGGCCAGGGAAAGTGCTCCCCAAAAGCGGGGGTTCCCCTGCTCCCAGCAGAGGCTCCCCCACCCCTGGTGGGGTCTGCAACCCTAGAAACCATGCTGATTCGAAATACACAATGCTGGCTCACATGCACAAAAATCCAAAGAGAGGAGACGAAGATGGCTGCTCTTGTTGCCCAACCGGCCCATATGTTGATTTTTTTGGTCTGCTATTTTGATCTTGATGGAGGCCCACTGGCCCATGTAATGAATAGAGTTGACTTTGGGTTACAAAAGTAATCAGCATGCAGGAGAACAAAGCAAGAGTTAACAGAAAAGAAGCCACATCACACTGTTGTGCTCATTCTGACAAACCACTCACAGTGTTCCTGTCAAGATATTTGGTCCCCATTAGCCTAGCCCAGAGTGTTGCCCCTGCCTTACCTTTCTTTCCTTATGATTGCAGAAACTGGTGTAGCATTAGCCAAGCCAACAAAGGGGAGAAGACCAGGAGCAGCAAAAGCATACAGGAGTTCAGGGGGGAAATGTATGTGTCATGAAATACACATCAGAAGGAGAAATGTATGAAGTGGGGTGGGGAGTGTCAATGAAGAACATTTTCTAAAGTCTTTACCATGAGTGTATAATCACAATCTCAGCCTTAATTGGCTCACTCTCTTGAGCAATCTTCTTTGCACTGATTTTGAGTGCTCTGCCATGCAATTACAGACCATCATTGGGACCAAGGAGTCTCAGTGCTTACCTTCTTTAAAATGAGTTCTCAGTTCTATGTCTCAGTTCTATGTCTCAGTTCTATGTCTTTTAATAATATGGTATAATGCCTGTATAGTTCACTGTGTAGGCTGGGTTCCATTGCTTGAGTTGTACACTTTTAGTTTTTGCATTGTGCTTTAATGAATGCAGTAGAGTTTAGACTATGTAAAGATTATCTATATTGGCCTGGTAACCCATATAGATATTTTGCTCTATGGAAGGAGATTAGTAAATTCCTGGAATGGCTATGCACCTTAGCTGAACAGAATATTTTATGGCTTCTTATCCCCTGACTCCAATCCCGAACCCTTGAAAGCTGGGTTCTGCCTCAGTACAAGGGTAGTCCATGTCCTGTCCTCTAGGTTCAATGTAGTGGCTCCACCCTTTGACCTCTTAAGTGGCTATGCCCCTTGAACTTTCTAACCTGCATTCAGGTACCAGATTTCTGCTATTCAGGAGATGGAAGCCCTACATGGTGGCTTTTTGAAGTGGAATTTTTAAATTCGTCTTCATGGTCTAGCATAAATCAGTGTATCATATTCACATTTTATATTCTCAAAGTTATTAATGTGAACTGTTTTATCTGGCAATAAAATAATAACCTGCACACTGGTTAGCAAAATATGCACTTTCCACATCATTTTATTTTTTTCATGGGCAATAATTGTCATGAAACAAATAACTTTCTAAAAATCAAATATTAAAAGTGAACCCAAGGGTCAAATAAAATGTTAAATAGGTGCCACTTTGAACAACCATTAAGAGTAGGTGTTATGTTCATGCTACTTTTGCCTATAAGGAGATTGAAACCGAATTTGAATATAGCATAAAACAAGTCTTTACCTATTATTGTTGGTGGCCTTTCCCCCCTTTCATTTAATATGTTACCATTTAGAGTGCACAAGTAATTTATTTAAATAAACATATGTACAAGAATAATGAAGGAAAAACTCTACAGAATTCAGTACGATGGCTGCATGCACGGGGAGCTGAATCTCTGACTGGTCTTCTATCAATGAGTGATGGACTGAAAACTAGGAAAAAGACTGAAGATGGATGGTGGTTTCCATCACCACATTGCAGGATCTTCAAACCTGTAATGAGTTATGAAGGGGGAGAAAAAGATTCTGATGGTGAATGAGAGAATCAAAGAGCTTTTAAGTTATTCTGTGTGTCAGGGGTCCCCAACGTGGTGCCCTAGGGTGCCATGGCTCCCACTGACAGCTTTTCTGTAGCCTGCCAAGTGTTTTTAGAAAGTGGGCAGACCTAGGTGGGGTTTTTGCTCAGCAAGCCTTCTGACTGGCCATTAGAGATTCGATTGGCTGTGCAAATTTTTAAAAAATGTTGCTTTGGCAGCAGCTACCACCACTGCAGAACCACCTTCACTCTGTAACTGAAGGTAAGCTGAAGCAGCCATTTTGTGGCTGGTTCTGCCTCCCATGGCAGCCATTTTGTTCAAGTGCCCACCACACTGTGTCAGAACCACAAAAGCGCCCACGGACTTAAAAAGGTTGAGGACTCTCATGACAACAAAAGGAAATTTATTACGCACTAAAGAATAATTTTCATGTTAGGTTAGGCATGAAGCCTGTATTTCCTAGTTTCTTGAAAATCCATAGCAAGCATAAAACAAAGAGTGAATTCACATCATTTTTTCTCATAAAGCTGGTTCATATTTCACCTGAGCATGTAATTCTACATATGTTGGCACATGGGAACAATGTATGCCCTCTATGTTAAATGTATCATACTGTATATGGCCTGTACAGATATATAATCTGTCCACCCTTCTTTTTGTGGAGGATGGATTGCCCATGACTGAATACATATAAACGAATACCTACACATAAACTTGGATCTAGACCAACATTTCTACAGGTTCAAGAAGTTCCAGCTACAGAGTGCGATTTTCCTGCTTTTCTGTTCATAGTTTGGGAACCAAAGTCCATGACAGGTCCACAGTCACAGACTTTCACAAACTTTTAAGGTAGTTTATGGAGTTCATAACTATTCCTGGCAGAGCAGAAAGAAGGGATTTAAAAGTACTCAGAGTCCCTTTAAAATCCTGCTTTCAGCCCCAGCTGAAAGCCATAAAAACAATGAAGTGGCTGGAAGTGCTCCCCACCACTCAGCTGTTTTGAGCTTTCTTGTGCAGACCCTTTGAAGTTTAAAGGAACCGCACAAGAAAGCCAGAAAATAGGGAGCAGCTTGTCCGGGGTTGTGCACCGCTTCAACAGGGGAAGCCCCATCTTTTAACCAGCAATCCAGAAGAGCCTGGATGCTCACCCACCCTCCTCCATTGCATTAGGATGCCCCCCAGACCTCCAATTGGGAACTCACCCAGGAGGCTGGTGGAGGTGCAGGCCAGTGGCAGAGAAGGGGTGGCCAACTGAGGTGGTCAGCAGAGGAGATGGCTGTGATGAGCCTCACAGTGGCAGCAGGTCCATAGCCTTGAGCCACAGCAGCATTACAGTAGCTGGATCCATTCCAGGAGCCAAGGGTGGGGAGGTAGCAGGGAAGGAGGCTGCTCCAGACCAGGGACCACATGGGTTGGGTGTCTTCCAGGGATGGTAGCAAAGCCAGGCCCATTAGGAAGTGGGTCAGCCACAGGGGACATCCAACCTACATGGTCCCACTCCCCAGGCTGGAGTGGCCTCCTTCCCTGCTGTCTTCTCCGCCAACCACCTCAGCTGTCCACCCCTTCTCTGCCTCCAGCCACCTTCTCCACTGGCCTTCTGAGTGAGTTCCTGATGGGCGGTCTGGGAGGCATCCTCAGGTGGCAGTGGAAGGGTGGGTGAGCATCCAGGCTCTCCTGGATCATTAGGTAATGAATGGGGGTTTCCCCTGTTGAAGCAGTACCCGACCTCAGACAGACTGCTCCTCATTTCCCAGCTTTCTTGTGTAGTTTCTTTAACATTTAAAAGGATTGCACAAGAAGGTCTGAAACAGATGAGCAGCTGGGAGCACTCCTGCCACTCAGCTGCTTTTGCTGCTTTCTGAAAACCCCATTTAAATGGGTTTGCTGCGCCCACAAACTATGAACTGAACCAGTACATCAGAGAACAAACTGGTTTGGTTCAGTCCATAGTTCAGTTCATGGTCTGGTCACAAACCCAACTGCAAACCACAAATCAAACCCATTCCTGTTTTGGACTGGTGCCCCAGTTAGAGAACTCCCTCCTGAGGGATGTCCATCTGACTCCATCCTTGCCAGTGTCCAGGTGTTAGAAGTCTCCTAACCTATTTGACTTTTGGGTAGCTAACTCTCCTCCATGTCCCTAGTTTTTTGGGAGAGAGTTTGTGCTGTGGTGAAATGCTTTTTCTTTTTAAAAATGCTGCTGCTTCCATGAGTTTACGTGGCTGTTTTATTGATTATTTGGATTTGTTTCCTGTGAGCTTTTTTCTTGAGTGGCATATGGTTTTTATAAGTACAATGTTATAAATATGTCTCAGAGCACTACATGCTAGAAATGATCATGGATGTGGAGCATCAAAGCTTATGTTCTGACAACTCCAAAGGAATGAATACCAAAACAAGAAATATTGTACCTTGCTGAGTGGCTTGTTAAGTTCCGTTGAGTTGCTGTCCTTGAGAAAAGAGATCACAATAAGGTGCTCTTTGTCTCAATACCCACGGAAAGAGTGTACAAATATCTTTTTTGGGGGGGAGTCACTTTAGTTGACTCTGTGAGTCATTTTGAATGTTGGTGAATTGAAAATGGGTGCTGTTATTTTGCAAGGAAGTGAGAGCCACTGCAGAAGGATGTTAAACTAATGGCTAACATTTGTTATATTTATCTTAGGAAACAGACATTTTAATCTTTCACTAAGCAATAAAGCAGCCATTTACCACTATCAGCCTTTGACTCTTAGCTCCAACTCCCACTCTGATTCAAAAACCATTTTAATTCTCTGGACTCGGAGAGCACACAGCTGCCCAGCTCATTGGACTTAATTTGTGCCCAGGCTCACCCAGAGGACTTGGCCTTGCAAGATATGTCAATGTCAGTGAGCAGACCTGGAATATATAAGCAGCAGGAGAGGAGAGATTCCTTAACTGGATATATCTCTCTTCCTGTTTGAGTAACAAAGGTCTGATTCACACAGCATACAAGGTGGGAAAACTAGTCCTGAATTAGGATTGCCAGCCTCCAGGTGAGGTCTGGAGAACACCTGATCTCCAGACAACAAAGACCTATTCCCTTGGAGAAAATGGCTGCTTTGGTGGGTTGACTGTATTATACCCTGCTCAGGTCTTTCCCTCCCCAAACTTCACCCTCCCCAGGCTTCACCTCCAGATCTCCAGGAATTTCCAAACCCAGAGCTGGTGATCCTAATTCTGCCACTTTATGCTGCAGGAAGGGAACTGCATGACTGAATGTTCCCCTGAATAAAAACATTCTCTCCATAGAAAATGTCAGAGAGTTGCCAACTCTGGGTTGAGACATTCCTGGAGATTTTGTGGGTGGAACCTTGAAAGGGCAGGGTTTGGGGACCTCATTGGGGTATAATGCCAAACAGTCCACCCTCCAAAGCAGCCATTTCCTTCAGGGGAACTAATCTCTGTAGCCTGGAGATCAGTTGTAATTCTGAAAGAACTTAAGGCCCTGCCTGGGGGTTGGCAACCCTATGCCATCTCCCTGATAAGGTAATTGCAAAAAATTATTTTGATGGGAGAAACTTTCAACCACGTGCTTCATTTACCTGCCATGAAATGCTACAATTATGTTGTTAGCCGCCCTGAGCCTGCTCCGGCGGGGAGGGCAGGATACAAATAAAATTTTGTTGTTTGTTGTTACAATCCAAAAACATATTTACTTCCTCATCTACTATCTGTAGGAACTAGGCCAGGATTCCCACATGTAAGTGGGAAGGGCTTCAAAATCAAAGGCTGTGGTTTCTGGACAGATGAACTCCACGTCTATCCCCCTGTTTCTCCAACCCTGAGGTTAAGGCTGGTAGAGATCTCTGGTCTAATCCAATAAAAAAGAAAACCCTGTCAGAATTTGTTCTTGGATTAGAGAGTGATAAACTGATTGACACACAACAAGGCGTTTTTCAGTAATAGAGAAGATAATGAGTTGGATCCAAACTCCTTCTTCCACAAGGTGAGATGTACTACTACCCATTTGTACAAAGTATTTTCACAGATTTACCCTCACAGAACCTCATTTTGTATCTCATACTGTTCCAGAATGCCCACAAGATTTTTCCCCCCTGGGAATGTAGGAAGCTATAACAGGAAGGGGAGGCAGGAAAGACTGCTTCTATAAACAAAGTTCTTTCACAGTCTTTTCACATCCTAGAACTTGCCTGTCTCAATTTCGAAACAGTGTGTGGCATTTTAAATTTGTGATGGAACAGCATTGGAAGAAGTTTGGCCTTGATCTAACCTACAGAACGAATCAAGCTCAATGTAAATATTTGTAAACTAAATACATTTAACAATAGGATTGTTGAGTACATGTCACAATCTATGACTCTGAAATGAAAAAATATTAAACATGTTTAACTATAGCAATAACTGACCCAGTATTTATTCACCTAAAATTGTGTTTTAAAAAAGAATTTGTGATAGGATTGCCAAGTCCCCAGGTTCAAAATGGCCATGTGCGTGCAGGGCCACTCTAGGCATTTCCGGGAAACTCGATGGTTTTCCCAGATGCTCTAGCCATTTGGGAGGTAAAAACTCTATGGTACCTGCAATACTGTCATGAAGCAGAAATTATAGTAGGATGTAAGCTCATTGGTCATTCTGCAGTAGTTCTTCTGTTTACTTTGAAATGTTAAGTTCTGGAAGTCACCAAAATGCAGCACAGAAATTAGCTTTCACATCAGATATCTAGACTATGTGATGTTTCTTTAACATTTATTTTTAAGGGTTGGATTCCCCTAAAATTTCTGTCCATGTAAGGGAAGGCAATTTTTGCCAATCTCCTTCCCAGCAGCAGGGCTCAGATTCTCCCCCAAGCTACTCTTGTGGGATCCCTGTCCTCAGGAGCAGCATTTCAGGGGGGCATTTCAGGCTGCAGCAGGAGGATGGATGCATGTAGGAAAGTCATGCTTCCTCAGACAGAAATCCTTCCATCCACTGAAACTGGAGGCAAAATTTAAGCTATATTAATGAAAAGCATGATCACAATAGACTTTTGTATTTACCTAGATCTAGGAATATTTTCTGCGCTTTCCCGCAACAAGAGATCCGAAATCAGTGTCTCTGGGCTGGATCGTTTTCCATACCTGTTAGATGAGTTTAAAAAAAATTCGTTTAAAACCAAGATTAAATCTCACCTTTTCATAAACAGAACAACTAAAGGTCAACCGGCTAAATGCTTTATGGAGTATTTATCCAGCACTCACTCAAAGTATTTTCTGATGTTCAGTTTTTATGTAAGTTCAGTCTGAGATCCAATTTGAACATCTTGAATGTATGATCTGCACTAATAACTAGTCATCCATGGCATGGAAAAGACATGAGATTCAAGTTTTTTCTAGGCCAAGAGAAATCATGCTTGGGCCCTGTTAACAGCCATAGAACAGCTAGAAGTAAATTGAGTTATCAGTACAGAATGAAGTACAGAATGAAGGATTAATTAAAGTTATTAGTATTAATGACATATAGCGTAATAAGCAAAAATTTACTCAGCCTCACATCAGCTCTGAACTAAGTTCCATTTTTTACTGATGGGAATAGAGATACAATGTAAGAAGCCTTCTATTTTTAAAAAAATCTAAAATAGAAGTACTTGAAGAAGAAAATACATGTTATTAAAATTCAAGTTATTACAAGTGTTCAAGAATCTCCTTACATGGAATAAGAACATAAGAACAGCCCTGCTGGATCAGACCAGTGGTCCAGCTAGTTCAGCATCCTGTTGCACACAGTGGCCAACCAGTTACTGTGGAGGGCCATCAATAGTGCATAGAGACTGAGGGCTTTTCCTGATGTTGCATCCTGGTCCTGCTATTCTGATGTTTACTGCCTCTGAAAGTGGAGGTTCCCTTTAGTCACCCTGGCAAGTAGCCACTGATGAATGTATCCTCCATGAAGCAGTAAACCAAATTTCTATCAAGTTTATCCAAGGAACTGTCCAACTGTCTAACTCTACCTGTCTCCCCAAGATACCAAACAGAAGATCATGGGAAGCTAATAAGATCTAAGATCTGTTTCTTTTCAGCATCTAATCATCATGAACAAAAGTGATACGTTTATAACTTAGAGCTGCCAGTGGCCACTGATGCAAATGTCCTCCATGATTATTTCTTACCATTTAAACATACTTACAACCACTAGCATAAGTTTCTAATCAGCAAAATTAAGTTTTAAAAATATGGTTTTTACATTGTGATATAAATTACAACATGCACAAGAAAGACAGGGGAAAGCATATAATATTTGACTAATCAGATTATATTTCATGAATTTATCTCCATCTCAGAAAGACAAAGTATCAGTTTCAAATGAGGAAGCTGAAGACAACACACAATTAAATCCTCCTGCACAGTGATTTAATGAAGCATGACACTGAAACATTCTAGCTGGTGCAATCAGAGATTTGCTTCTGCTTCCTTTCCTCCATGTATTTAGATACAGTCTTAGCTTCAACTGTAGAGTGAGTTAATATCCTTAAAGAAAATATGGTTTTGTATATTAGTTTACCAAATTAAAAATCTGATCCTGCAGCCCATTATGAGGTAAAATCCTTGCTGAAATCAATTAATAGTATGTCTGTACTGGCGGGGGTTGGGGAAAGAAGGAAGATTGGATTTATACCCCACCCTTCATTTGGAGTCTCAGAGCAGTTTACAATCTCCTTTCCCTTCTCCTCCCCACAACAGACACCTTGTGAGGTAGGTGAGGCTGAGAGAGCTCCTTCAAGAATTGCTCCTGAGAGAACAGCTTTGAGAGAATTTGGGACTGACCCAAGAACATCCAGCAGCTACATATGGAGGAGTGGGGAATCAAACCCACTTCTCCCAGATTAGAATCTGTGCTCTTAACCACTATACCAGACTGGCTCTCTCCAAACTGAGAAAAAAAAGAATTGGGGCCTAGGTATGATTAATAGACCATAGACACTTAAATAAACCTTAAGCCAGACTGGACTAGCAGACAGCTGATGTGTACATAGGTTTGTGTTAATTTGCATGTTTAGCAAAGGCTCATGGGGCATGCTTTTGAAAGAGCCACTATGACACAAAGAGGTGGTATAAAGCAGGACTAGGCTAGCTGAAAGGATGAGAAGAGTAGATTAATTGAGACACACTAATAATATGATTAATTATTATATGGCAGTGTGTGTAATATTGTCTGGCATCCATAGTGCTCTTTTAGCACTATGCACCACTAGGTGGCAAGCTAGACTTGTTTTTATAGCCAGAGATGTGACACCTCTACACCTCGCCCCTGGTATTCCTTGGAGGTCACCCATCCAATACTAGCAAGGGCCAACCCTGCTTATTCTCCGAGATCTGATGAGACAGGGCTAGCCTGGGCTATCCAGGTCAGGGCATTGAGAAGCACTGAAGATAGTGCTCTCTGAAGGGCAAAGCTTGTTTTACAAGCTTTGGATCCAGAAAGGAGGAAACAGCTGAATTGCTAGCTGGGAAGAATGGAACAATCTTCTCTGGGAGAAATGCAGTAGCTGTGAAGATCAAGAACTGCTGACAGCTGAACTGCACTGAACTCAGCACCCTAGTACAGAGCTGCCCCATTTCAACTTGCCAGGAGAAAAGAATAACTGCTCCTAGGGCACTGAACAAGTTTGAAAACTCATCCATCATTTTCACAGAATGAGTTTCTGCTGTTGCAAGAAGGCCTTCTTGACATCTAGGACTCTGCTCTAGGGTTACGCTCAGGAACACACAGTGCTGTCTGTGCCTTCTGCAAAGTGGAGTGTGAGAAGGGCTCTGCTGTGAGACAATGGCTGATTTCGCACTGACCTTTTACTGGCGCGACCACCCTCCTCACGCCGGCGGATCTGCAGGGATTTCGCACCAGAAGCGCCGGCGCAGCCAAAAGAGCCGGCTACTTCCGTCGCGAAACCAGCTCAAACGGAAACCGCCAAGAAACAGGAAAACGTTTGAGCGGGTTTCGCGATGGAAGTAGCCGGCTCTTTTGGCTGCGCCGGCGCTTCTGGTGCGAAATCCCTGCAGATCCGCCGGCGTGAGGAGGGTGGTCGCGCCAGTAAAAGGTCAGTGCGAAAACGCCCATTGATTAGTGAACCAGTATTGACATCTTTGGAAATGTTTTTCACAGTTGCTTTCTGTTGTATTTAAATAAATTGGCTTTACATTTTGAGTTTATAAACATTACCCTAGACTTTGAGCCTGGTCCTTGGGTCTCAATGGGTTACAATAGTACTTCTGGATGCTGTCACTTATAATAAAGATGAGACTCAGCTGCAGTAAGCATAATGGAATTCCAGCAAAATTGCTACCCACTCATGTTTCATTGTCATAAACCAGAACTCCAATTAAAAAAAACCCACAGCTCTAACATTGTGAGACTGAGCTTCTTTGTTAGTCCATGAGCTTTGCTTTAAAGAATTTTTCAATCAAAATTCATCTTTTTAACGGATGAAGATTAGATTCTCCTGCATTTGTCAGTCTTGTTTTGTAAACTTGAATTAATAGTTTTTGTTACAATGCATTTGATCTCTGGCTATTACTCAGTGGAAAACAGATCCAGGTGGGTAGCTGTGTTGGTCTGAAGCAATAGAATAGAGTTCAGTGGTACCTTTAAGACTTTCAAAGTTTTATTCAAGGTACAAGCTTTTGTGTGCATGCACACTTCTTCAGATATAATGAAAATATATCATGAAAGCTCATACTTTGAATAAAACTTTGCTGGTCTTAAAGGTGCCACTGGACTCTAATTTTATTCAGTGGAAAACAGTTAAAATGAGAAGGGCTGCTTTGGTCATCTTGTGTAATAACTGCAGTTATCAGATGATATCACATTATATCCTGGGAGTCCAAAAGCTTTTATTGCAAAGTGACTCACAATAAGATGCTCTCCTCAATAAGATGCACTACTCATTTCCAATAAGCAGAAAGTCTCATGAAATGTGATTATCACTGTATGAATTGATTCTTAACAGGCCTCCTTTGTGTCTGCATCCTGAACAGTTATGTACTTCTTCGGACACACAGCCAAGATATAAGGGATCCAAAATATAGGGAGGAGTGACCAATAAGCAAATTGGAGAAGGGCTGTCAGTGCAATCCAGTGTACAGCAGCACCCTTCTAAGCCTCTTGACTTAGAAGAGTGTAACTCTTGTGGCAATTTCTAGCACTAAATGTCAAAGTACAGTGTACAAGGAAAATAGAATATGCTGCAGAGGAACTCCATATGAGCCTCATCAGTAACATGAGATATCACTGATAAGCACTCCTGTACCTGCCCATGCTTCTCCCAGACAACTCTGAGACCTAGAACAAAGTTAGAGTCCAGTGGGGCCCCTTTCAGACCAACAGTTTTATTCAAGGTATGAGCTTTTGTGTGCATGCACACTTCTTCAGATATTATATATCTGAAGGATTTTTACATACAAATAGAGTTTTACTGTCTTTCCAGCCCATGGTCCTTTTCTCCTCCTCACACCTTCATCCTTAAGAGGTTTCTCATACATAGAGAGAGACTGTTAATTACATAACTGTATGAGGAGGAGAAAAGAACCATGAGCTGGGCAGACAAAACTCCTTCTCTGTACTATTTGAACAAGTCTGAACATTGTGTTTCTTTGGAACCAAAATGGATACTATTCCTGTAATAATGGATAAAGTAATATTCTTTTATAAGAATATTTTGATGGGGGTAAAGCTCTTTCTCATTATGTGAGCTGGCTAAATATCAAATTCCTGAATGGAGCTATAAAATCCTTTCAATAGTTTACTCACACCTACAGCAATTACATAACTGCTTATGTGGGGGAAAGCAGGTAGCCATGTTGGGCCACATCAAAATCCAAAAATAAAAGACATATCATATCTTTTATTATTTATTACAACTTGTGCCTTTTTAAACACCTGTTCTGATGAAGAGTTCTGGAAACCTTAAAACACTTTCTTATATTGTTTTGGTTGAAGCATGTGATGAGTGTGAGTTGTACTATTGATCCCAAATAGATTTTTTTTTCCAGTTACTGCTCATGCACTTCACATGTCTTAAGAGAGTCTTGTTTATGTGGCATATTTATGATCACTAAAAATGTGGAAGATGAAGCAGGATCTCCTGATGTCCTTGCCCACTGGTCTCCATATGCTTATGCCCTGAACCTAAGCTTGTACAAGTCATAAAGATCTACAGAGTCTTTCTGCATGATTTGTTAAGGTAGGAAATGTGAGGATGAGAAAAGTCCCCTTCCCTTGTATTTGTACATAGGCTTTGTGCTCAGGGTTGTGTAGAATGTTGCACTAGGGCTTGAGAGAGACACGAGATCAAATTCCCACATTCCACTGAATTCACTGTGTGGTCTCTCTCTTTCTCTGTCTGTCTATCCTCTCCTTCCTGTCCTGTCCTATAACAGACAAATAAGCACATGGTGCTTAAGGGCAGGCTTGACGGATGTGAACCCTCCATGTATTCATTGCGCACATGCTGTGACTAGGGTTGCCAAGTCCAATTTAAGAAATATATGGGGATTTTGGGGGTGGAGCCAGGAGACATTGGGGTGGAGCCAAGGTCAAGGCTGTGACAAGCATAATTGAACTCCAAAGGGAGTTCTGGCCATCACATTTAAAGGGACGGCACACCTTTTCAATGGCTTCGTTCCATAGGAAATAATGAAGGATAGGGGCACCTTCTTTTGAGGCTCATAAAATTGGACCCCCTGGTCCAATCATTTTAAAACTTGGGGGATATTTTGGGGAGAGGTACTAGATGCTGTACTGAAAATTTGGTGCCTCTAACTCAAAAAACAGCCCCCCCAGAGCCCCAAATACCCGTGGATCAATTCTCCATTATTTTCTATGGGAATAAATCTCTATAGGGAATAATAGAGTTCCCAGCAGATATTTCCCTCCCCTCCCCCCACTTTCTGACGACCCTGAAGCAGGGAGAGGGTCTCCAAACTGGGGGATGCCCTGCCCCCACCTGGGGATTGGCAACCCTAGCTGTGACATATGAATAAAGTTTTTGAGTTCACAACCAACCCAGAGAGCAAGATCATACTGGACATTCAGCTTCTGTTGACAATCTCAGTATCATCCATGGTGGGAGAGAGGAAGAAGGGAAATTAGCAGCAGTTCTATGAAGGACTGCTTTTGACCTTTTTCCTCTCCACCTGGAATGATAGCCTATCATTGATAGCGGTGGGGGAAGGGTACAGAGGCTGAGACCTCATTCTACTGTAACTATAGTTAGAAAGGGTATTTTACTTCTTCAGCCGCTCTTTCCTTTTCCAAAAGGAGACAAGGGAGGTGGGAGGACTGTGTCACTATTATATGTAAAGAGACAGCTTATAGCATGTGCTGCAGAACTGAAAGTAGATCTAGAGGCTTAGATGATCTACATGACAGCAGGTGGCTGGCTGCCAGAAGGATTGCATCAGCCAGCAGAGTCAGCATGACACAGCAAGTTGCTGATTGGCTGTCCCATGTATAAATGTACAGAGCAACTGTGGTGATTGTGGGTTAAAGGAGTTGGAGTGCAGCGGAGCATATTGTCAGTCAGGAGAGTGAGTGGTGTTGTAAATAAATGTATATAGTGGTTTTACAGCTACTGTGTACAGCCTTCATTCTTGCGTTGCTAAGAATCACCCTCTTGGTCTCTGAGTGCATCCACAGACTGAACCTGTGTATTATAGTTTGCTTCCAAACCTTTTACATCTAGTTTGCCCTAAAGATATTCTTGGTGTAAAGGGGTAGATGGGTAGGTTGAGATGCATAATGTACATCAAAATTTACTTCTGCAAGTGGTTGTCTTAATTCATTAGACAGGAAATAATTTAAGAAGTGACTGAAACAGGAGTTTGGGGGGATTGAATCTCATCTGGATTACCATATCTTGGAATACAGGGGAGGGGCATTGCACTCTCCTCTCTCTCATACTTCAGTAAGATTTTGCTTTACGTATCTTGCCATGCCAATGTAAATAACTTACCCTAGCTATAATGTACACTTTCTTTTAAAATGTTTCTCTCCTACTTTTCCTCTAGATTATAACAGCATTTACATATGACAGAATTTCTGAAAGAAAGGCTAAAAACACTCTTCATGTGTGGAAATACTCTGACACTATATATCAAACATAGTTTCCAGTGTATTTGGTGAGTGGGTAGGGCTAGGGATGGGCGGGGTGTGTTTGCATGAGGCCCTTTCCAGCCATGGTTCTCACAGGTACCACATTTGGGGAACCTTGCTTTACACCTTGATGCTATTTCAATTATTTGGTTCAATTGAAATCAACTTCTAAATGCAGGCATTAGTGGGGGGCAGTTGAATGATTAATATATATATAACCAAACAGGATCTGAAATAGCAAAACAAGAGATCCATTGGATGACACACTCAATTTATCCAAGTAAACCTATGCTCACAAAGAATAACTTGGTTTGATGGCCTGTATTTTGATTAGCCCTTTCAGTTTTCATTATTTAATTTATTGCAGGAAATAAGTGTTCAGTTTGGTAAGGCATCTTCTAAGAAGATGATATAATCACCTGCCCCTCTAATTCAATTTCTTGGAATGTGAGAGTATAGAACCAATGAAAACCTAATTAAAACTATCTCATCTGGTTTGAACAGTAAATTGATTAGGGGATGATCCAAAAAACTGGACTTTGCTGTAATGAGTTCTTGGGACTAAATGGCACATCTAAAAGTCCAGCTCAGCTAAATTATTTTGGCATCTAACCTCATAATTTCAGTTTTAATGTTTATTCAGGAATTAAGTCTACATGAGAACAGTGCTATGTTCATATTTTCTGTTCCCCAAAAACATTAATTCCTACCTAACTCTTATTATGCATATATATTAAGAATGGCAATTTAAGGCATTTGTTTAATTACTATTAAAATCTACACATCAGCACACACAAAAACCCCCAGCTCATCCTACTCAGGTCTATTAAATGGCACTAACTCACGGGACAGTGTTCTTAAGATGGCACTGAAAAAATACACATAAAAACACATTAATATGCACAATTTATGTGGCAGAAAAATATAATCTCTCAAGATAATTAAAGAGAAAATGCTTACCTACACTGACCAGTTTTAGCTGCTGGTCTGAACAGACCTGGCAGATCTCCAAAAACAGGGAGTTCCACAGGAATAGGATTGTGCAAATGTCACTAAAGAAGAATCGCATCTTTTACCATAAGTGTTAAATTGACAAGCTCCTGTGAGGCTTTCTAAATGGCATTTTTGTAGTAAATGAGGAGACTTTCTTTAAAAATGCACAAAAACACACTGTACTTGTAATTTTTATAATTACTAAATAACTATTAATAACTCTCCATATAGAAGTGGAAAGGAGATGGGCAACATTTGTTGAGAGTTAATCCTCTGAAAGAGTCTTCCCTTCTTATGCTGTAAGTAGAACTTGCAGGTTCTGCAAAACCTTTTCACCAGAGGTGGGAAAGTGGGATTAGTGTACACATCATGAACAGCTCTTTCTTTATTCAACTGGGAAAATGCCTTGTGCCTCGAGTCTTATATTTAAAGGACTGTTATTAAAGGTTGCGCTCATTCCTGATTCCAAAATGTGTTTCCCCTTTTGTCTGTTTTCACGTTTTATGAATCTTCTTTTTGTTGTGATGAGTTTACTCAGGGCCATTTTTAAAAAACCAAATGTGATTTCCAAAAATTTTATGCATCCTGACAGGTTCTTGTTGGGTTGCCAATATTAAGCAGGAGCTAAGCAAAGAACAAGTCAAAGAATATGTTCCTCTTTAAGAATGTGAACATAGAGCAAAGAATACTGCTTACATGAGACCTAAATAACCTGTTGAACTCTCTGACATTAGAATTAACCATTCTCTGGCAATATAGCAAAGCTATAACAAGCTGTGGTGAGTGAAGCACTTGCCTCAGGCACACAACACTGAAGAGTACAGAAAAGGTATATCATGACTAAAATAAATATTGTATTATTATTACTCTTGCTATTTATGTATCTGCCTTTTCCCCAACATAACTACTAGGAAAGTATGGGGGGCACAATTTTACATCCTTGCCTTGGAAGCAAAATTATCTAGTTATGCAACACAGTGAAGTCTAAAAAGGGACAAAAACTCATGAAAGAAGATCAATTTGAAGGTAGATAACTCAGGACACCTATCTTAATTATAAGGGTTTTTCTGTTGCCTGACTATATTTAGCTGCCAAATGCTGAGAACTGGGCACCATTATTAGCACCTGTATTGGTATGGCTTCCCTCAACCATCTGAAGAAAGATACTGGGTTGAACAGGTACTGGGGTTGCTCACATCCATGTTTGAGTTCATTGATGTGATTATACCAGTGCAAACTGCACACAACCTACTGTACATCAGATGCACAACTGATAGTCACTGCAAATGGGTGTAGTCTCTCATACAATGAAGGTAGCAGTGCTTACAGTGCAATGTGAGCAGGGTCAGTGCCAAACAAAGCCTGACAAAACAGAATGGGGAACATCTCCTGCTACCTAATTTCCTTTTAAGCAGGTGTATTCTGACCCAGGGATGGCTTAGAGCATTACAATGGAAATACAGGTGCAAACAGTGCTGAGTGGATTGTGAGGTACTCATTTAAATAAGCACAGCATATTTACATTGGGCTTCAATTCACTGCTTCAATTGTTGTACTATACTTAAAACAGAAAACCCACAAATCTCCGGCAGTGGCTTTCGTTATCTTAAAAGCAAACATTATCCTGTCCCGTTTTTCATACTTTGTTTAGCCAAAACCACAAGAGAGAGAGAGAGAGAGAAAGCTTACCATATTTGGTACTAGAACTTCAGGGATTTAGATTTTTAAAATATGTGTAGTCTAACATACATTGAGTCAATCAACTTTGTTGAATAACCATTTCCCTACATAGATATTACTTCCTTGCCCTCATGTCCTGTTAGGCTGACATATGTGCATCTCTTTTGCCATTTTTCCAACCATGAAACTATGACAGCAGTCTGAGCTATTGAAATCCACATATAGCTTCTGGTTCAGCATTCTCAAAGGGAGGCCAATTGAGGGGATTGTGTGTTTTTAGCCTGAAACTTAATCACAAACATAAGTTTACCCTAAGACAGAACTGACAGTTTCAAAAGACACAGAAGTTTACCTTTTTCATCAGACACTTTTTAGCAGACTTCTGGTGTTTTACAGCATAATGACTAAAAGAACACTCTGTGATCAGAAAGGTCCCTAGTTCTAACCTCATCTCCACTGCTAACTCATGTAACACCCCTGAGCTTCAGCCCCCTCATCTCTACTACAGAGATAATTATAGCAGCTTATACTTATATATATAATTTTATTGAATCATAGAATTATAGAGTTGGAAGGGACCCCCAGGGTCATCTAGTCCAACCCTCTGCACAATGTAGGAAATTTACAAGTACCTCTCCCTGTTCCATTCCCAGAAGATGGCAAAAAAAACCTTCCAGGATCCATGGCCCAACTGGCCTGGAGAAAAATTGCTTCCTGACCCCATTATATTGATATATAATTATAGTGGCTAGCACTATAATATATGAAGTGTTTTGAACAACTGAAAGCATGATATAAGTGCTAAGTGTGATTATTACCTCAGGGTTGTTTTCTGCCTTTTCTTTAGTGACCTGTTTCATTAGGCCAAGGTCTATCATAAAAAACAGATCTATAGAAACAGAATTGCTTCCCTTTCAGTATTTCTCTCAAGCTGTTGGTGTTTCTTAATCTAAGAACCACTCTGGTCTGGCCTGAAAATGCTTCCTGTAATTGTTGTCAGCTTCTTGCCATAGCTTTAGCACTGAAGAACATATCTGAGAGGGGCTAAGTAGCATGAGCAGGAAGGGACAAAATACATCACTGCTTTGGACTATCTGGGAGAAGGGGCTACCATTAAGCAATTCGAAAGTACAAAGTAAGGGGACCCAACAAAAATGAAAAAAGGGAATATGAAAAAGAAGCATGTGAGTGTAAGAATAACACAGATTATTTTAAAACATAAAATATAAACAGTCTGTGGCACACACACACACACAATATTTCTCCATATCCCTTCCTTTTTTGTTACCTTTCCCCCCTGGGTTTCTCATTTGGATTATGCCTTTCCCAGCAATCCTGTTGGTCCATCTGAAGTAGAAGCAAGTAACTCCGAAACTGGGACTTCCCTTGCATATTTTGCATTAGGCAAAGCTAGCCCCTGATTCAGCCTGCCTGATGTTTCTGAAATGCTCTGCCATGGTAGAGATGATGGTGGGCCTCCAGGACACTTTCACGTCCTCAGCCCAGCCTGCGCCATTACTCATCCTCTCTTACTCATTACACTGCAAGTAACAATGATTCTTGAACTCTGTACTCCACATTTAAGGCTACAAAAGAGGAAACTTGTATCTAGTCTGAGTTCCCACACTTACAGTGGCTCATTTTATCAGATGAACTGCAACTTCACAGGAGTAGCTGTCTCTGTTGCTTTTGTTAGGGTTTATAGAATCTTTCGGGCTCAAGTGCCGTGTTCTACTGGAGAAAGTTTTTCTTCCAGACGTTTCGTTCTCGGCTGCGGAAAACATCCTCAGTGGCGTTGCAGCCGGAGCAGGTGCTCTGGCCTTCTTGGCTGCTGTGCATTGAGTGAGGCCAGGGCTGCTGGAGAGCTGCTATTTCTAGGCTGGAGGGGGTGTGGTGAAAGGTCAGAGCACCTGCTCTGGCTGCAATGCCACTGAGGATGTTCTCCGCAGCCAAGAACGAAACGTCTGGAAGAAAAACTTTCTCCAGTAGAACACGGCACTTGAGCCCAAAAGATTCTACAAACCCTAACAATGTTACCAGCCGTGAAAACCTGAAATCTGTTGCTTTTGTTGGAAGGGACTGGTAATCCTGGTGTTTTTGTGATCAATAGATTTATTGCTTCTTCTGTGGTGCATAAATTCTAGTCTGTGAAAGCTTATGTCACTATAAATATGTTATTCTCTACTTTCTGTCCTGTCTAAATAATTGCTTGACATATTGAACATTTAATATTGTTCTGCTAAACTGCTGGGAGAATTTGGCCATGTCACTGCTTTCTGATCAGGTGCCCAAGTTATGGTAACATTCTCAATGCCTTTCTTTTTCTTTTTTGCCATCAAGTCACAGTGAACTTATAGTGACCCCGTGGGTCTTCAAGGTAAGAAACGTTCAGAGGTGGGGTGCCTTTGACTGTCACTGTATTGCATCCCTAGACTTCCATAGTGGTGTCTCATTCAAGTACTAACCAGGGCTGATCCTCCTTAGCTTCTGAGATCTGACAAGATCAGGCTAGCTTGGGCTCTCCAGGTCAGGGATTCTCTACACCACTGTTTCCCATTTGCAGGGTTGGGGCCTGGTACCAGGCCACAGAAGCCTTGCTACTGGATCACAAGAAAAGCCAAAGCTAGCCCCGACCCCAGCAAAGCACGACTTCTGCTCTGCTTCCTTCCTTCCACCATCTCTCTGTTGTTCAGAGAAAAGCTAGCCTTGAAAACTGACACAGGCTTCAAAGCCTGAGCTCCATTTGGCTTCCTTCCTTCCCCCATCTCTGTGTTGTGCAGAGAAACACTAGCCTTGAAGACTAACACAGGCTGCAAAGCCTGAGCTCCATTTGGCTTCCTTCCTTCCCCTGTCTCTGTGTTGTGCAGAGAAAAGCTAGCCTTGAAGACTGACACAGGCTGCAAAGCCTGAGCTCTGTTTGGCTTTCTTCCTTCCCCCATCTCTGTGTTGTGCAGAGAGGAGCTGCGCTGCCTCTCCTTCCTTCTCCCCCTCTCCCAGTGTTTGAGAGAAAAGCTGGCATCCACTGGCACTTTAGATCCATGAAGTGTTTTTCAAGGTTTGAGCTTTTATGTGCCTTGCAGTATGTTCTTTTGGGGAGATTTCCCCGGGAGGCCTGGGCGGCAAAGAAGGGGTGTGTGTTTTTTTCAGCCGGGAGGGGTGGGGAGTGGGCATTCCAGTAGCTATTTAACCAAATGACCGAATTGTTGCTGGCTGGGGTAATCTGATGGTAAGGCTTTTTTCCCCTTTGTCCCCCCTTCTTTCTTTTTCCATCTGCAAGGGATGCTCTGTCTGTATTCTTGGTGCTGGGGGTTGGGGGAAGCAACAGTGGGAGGGCTTCTAGTGCCCTGGCCCCACTGGTGGACATTCTGGTGCTTTTGGGGCATTGTATAAGAGAATTTTGGACTGGATGGTCCACTGGTCTGATCCAACATGGCTTCTCTTATGTTCTTTCTTTTCATGTCTTTCCTTTCCTTCTATTTCATTCTTTCCTTTCATTTTTACTGGATGAAACTTTTCTGTTCCTCATACTGCTGTTGCAGACATAGGAGCTCTGTCAATAAAAAATTGGCACCCCCAGTTGTAGCCAGCTGGCCTTTCTATGAGATTTCTGTGTGAGTGGGTGAGAATTAGAGGTGTGGGTCAGAAAGAGTTTACTAGAGATTACTGCTGTATATCTCAACAGCACTGGATGTGATGGTACTATGAACCTGGCACCATTTTACTGGTCCTGCTTTTAACAGCTGACATCAAAATTAAACTCCTCCTGTAGATATTAAAGAGGATGAAAGAAGTTCACTGGCTAAATATCTGCACAACAGGTTGCTTTTAAAGGCATGGGAAACACAGCCAGTAAAAAGCTGCAAGCCCCTCATAAATATCCTTTTTGAGATAACTGCAGAAAAGCTTGTATGAACTTTATATAACTTGAAATTAATTCATTAATTGCAGTACAAGTCTCTGCTACCTTTCACAGAAATTTCCCAGTGTTTCAGTCAAGGAAAAGTATGAAAAATAGCTTCAAAAGATTTTCTTGAAACCAAGCAAGCTTGGTTGTAGCTTGAGGAAGGGTTCCAGTAGTAGCAGCTGAAGGAAGAGCCTACTAAATGTTTCAGCATATTTTGCAGTACAGCAGCTGCCAGGGCCCAGTGTGGGTGGTACACAGCACTGGCATTCCTGATGGCAATGGCAACAGCACTTCCAACTGCATACACTGGCCAGTGCTGTTGAGGAAGGGGTGTGTAGGTGGTGCAGGCAATTGAACATGGGCATTAGGAGTGCTTGCAACCTGGAGAAGAACACACAAACAGATAGATGCATGCAGGTGTGAGGGTGGAAAGAGAGGGCCCTGGGAATGCATAAAAAAGTTGCAGACCACCCACTTTCCATCCCCATTTTGGCTCAGCATGAGTTTCAGAGAGATTTTTCTGAAAACGAAGTTACTTCAGAAGAAGAGAAAGGTTTGAGGGAGTGCCCTGGAAGTGACATCATAGGAAAAGGTGGAGTTTTGGTTTTAGTGGAGTTTTGGTTCAGTGTGCCCTAGAAGTGACATCACTTGGCCCTTGACCTGGAAGTGACACCACAGGAAATGACATAATTCCTGTCTCCCAGCTCCACTCCCGAATTTTTAGTGGGCCTCGAAGAAGTGTAAAAATAACCAGGCCACGGGAAAGAAAAGTTTGGGAAACTCTGCTCTACACCACTCAGTAGGAGAGGTAGGATAACATACACACAGTGGCAAGTTGGCTGCCTGTATGGACTCACAGTTTAGCACCAAGAAAAAAAGTATGCTGGCATCATCTGGAGTCTGGTTTCAGCATCAAACAGACTCAGTCTTTAGTTCTCAGTAGAGAGGTGACAGAGAATGCTGCCAGCCCTTTGTAGGGTGTGTCTGCCAGGATGCTTGCAACCAGGTTGTCCGTTCACATCCACAAACAGACATATTGATTTTCCCAGAGCTCACAACACAAATTGTAAACAAGGTTAATGATCAAGATTTTCTTCCACCCACTCTTGAATGAATGATGTTTCAGGTGTGAACCAAACAATAAAAAATGATTCTGTTTTTTACTAACATTTTACCAACTATGCTAGCAATCAAGGATAATTGGATTTTATCCAGTCTCTGTACAATTACTCATTATTTAGTTCTCATGAAAAAAGGAAGGTAGCCTTTTGAAGAGAAGGAAGTGCTCCTTAGTTCCAGCACCACGGGCTCCATCTCCTGTGGTGACTACTCCAAGGGGGAGAATTTTATTCTTCCCAAAAGTGTGATCAGGGCCCCCCTTCCCAGATGTGTTCTGTCTGCTCTTTCTTGGCTAAATTCACCTTGGCAACCCTTTTAGGATTTAGCAATGCCATGCTTTGGAGAAGGTGAGGTCAGGGTGCTCCTCAGGTTATGTTAGTGAATGGTCAAAACTTTGGGCAAGAGACTGATTCACTGATGATCGGCATGCCTAGCCATTGCCGCAGGGACTTGAAAAGTCAAGCACCTACCTAGATGTATTGACATAATTTTATCAGCAAGGGCAAGTCTTCCTGAGTAAAAAACCAATTACTATCAAACAGGCAGGTGGGCTTGATCACTTTTACAGACCTTTGCTGAATGTCTGTTCCCAACCTGACTCTCCACCCTGCCAGCCCTTTTGTCCACTCAGCCTTGTTCATAAGGTAAAAATGGTGACGTTAAAAACTCAAGATAACAACACTGGACTCTAAGGGCTCATTGAATGAGCACATGATATCAGTGGCAGAGATAACAGCTCATATGGAAATGCCTAAAGTTCTATGCAGTTTCTGCACTCTTATTGCACTGAAGCGGAAAACAGCTTTTCCTGTTATTGCAAAAACCAGCATAGACAGTGGTTAGAGTGTCAGATTATGACTGCTGAGACCTGGACTCATATCCTCACTCTTCCATGATTTTTGCTGGGTGACTTTGCCTATATCCACATATCTTTGGATATTGCGTTATCATTGTGCTATAGCAAGGGTGGCCAAACTTGCTTTACGTAAGAGCCACACAGAATAAATATCAGATGTTTGAGAGCCAAAAGACATGAACATCAGATGAAGGAAGGAAGACAAGAAGGAAGGAAAATGGGGGAGGGAGGAGGGAAAGAGAGGTGGTAAGAAAGCAACTTTGACTTTAAATGCATTCTCCAAGCCGCTGGCTGGCTTGGCTTGGCGAGGTGATTTAAGGAGAGAAATGCTGGGAACTTTCATATTTGCAGAATAATGCAGTTTCAATTCACCTCGGCTACTGTTTGCAAGTGGATTTTGTCATTTCACACAGTATAATCCAGTTGCAAAGTGCATTGAAAATGAATTGAAGTGCATTATTTAGTGTGTGTGAAAATGCCCGCCTTCTCCAAGCCGGCCAACAGGGCAGTGGGGGCTTCAAGAACCACACAATATGTGTGAAAGAGCCACATGTGGCTCCCGAGTTTGGCCACCCTTGTACTATAGCAATCATTCACAGCTAGACAGCACCAACCAATCCACTTGGAGCCAGTTTTGTGTAGTGGTTAAGTGTGTGGACTCTTATCTGGGAGAACCAGGTTTGATTTCCTACTCCTCCACTTGCAGCTGATGGAATGGCCTTGGGTCAGCCATAGCTCAAGTAGGAGTTGTCCTTGAAAGGGCAGCTTTCTGTGAGAGCCTTCTCAGCCCCACCCACCTCACAGGGTGTTGGTTGTGAGGGAAGAATATAAAGGAGATTGTAAACCGCTCTGAGATCCTGCTTCAGAGAGAAGTACGGGGTATAAATCTGTGGTCTTCACTTGTCAATGACCGCTATAGCACAACAATAGCACCATCTTAAAAAGATCTATGGGTGCAACCCTTCGGCCATTGCCCCTCTCTCAGCCTAACAGGGTTTTGTAAAGAGAAAATTGGGAAGGAGGCCACATACACTGTCCTGAGCTCCTTGGAGGAAGGGTGGGTTTTTTTAAAAAAAAAGAACCACGTTGTTGGCAAAAATGGAACTAGAAGATTTCTAGACAATTGAGAGAAATGTAATGATTATGGTTTAAAATACGAGGATTGCATTTTTTTTAATTTATAGGTGGCTTGCAATTTCTTTCCCTTCAAAGATTGTCAGTCTCAAAGATCAGCTTTATTTAGCCCCCCTGAGCCCGGCAGTGGAGGGCAGGATACAAATGTAATAAAATAAATACATAAAATTCTGTATAGCTACAGTAGCTAAACTGCTACATATATATATATATATGTGTGTATATATATATATATATATATATATATATATATATATATATATATATATATATATATATATATAGCAGTAGCTAAACTGCTACATATATATATATATATGTACAATTACAATTATGTACATTATGTACATTACAATTATTTGACATGTGTCTGTCTGAGCGGAGGGAAAATGATATATATATATGTTGATAACTCCTGAAGACAGGGCAGAGCATAAGTCATAATGAATGACTAAATTACTGTAGTCCTGTTTTGTACAGCATCTGGCAACCACATCATGAACCTATGATTCTTAGCACCTTGGAGAAAGGGGGATGAGGAGGACCTCCAGAAATGAAAAAGGCTTCCATTGTACGACCTTACCTGCCTGTCCCCACACCACAAAGGACCTACCTCTGCCGTGTGATGAGGTTGATGTAATGCCTCAGAGCCGAATAGTATCTGGCCATATCCTCTGCAGGTGCATCCTCTCCAGGACTGTCCGGTTTGGATGGATACGCTTCTGCTGGTGTTCCCAGACAGATCAGCAGGCACAAAGCGAGCGTCATGACTGACAGCCACAATCGCATGGTCCCCTGCATCTGTGGGACACAGCAAAGGACTTCACATTACAATTATTTGACATGTGTCTGTCTGAGCGGAGGGAAAATGACAGGACAAGAGACGCCTTGCCCCTTGGTGTCAGAGTAGGCCTTTGAATCACAACACTGCTCCAATCTGTGTCTGGCTGAAGGATAAATTGTGCAATCCCAAACACAGCACCCCCCACCCCACCCCGCTTCTAAGTCCATTGAAACCACTGGGCTCAGGAGGGTGTACTTCTGTTTAAAACTACACTCCTAATTTCTCAAGAACAGCATCTGCCCTGGATAGAACCTCTAAGTTCTCTTTGGCCACGCTTTCTCTAACAAAAAGGGTTGGTTTCCCAACAGTCCTGCCATGTCTGGAAAAACCAGGATTCTAATGTCATCAGAGGAGCTATTTTAACTATTTAATGGGGAGAGACAAACACTCTGCTCATGTTCTAAGGCTCAAAAAAAGGTAAAGGTAGTCCCCTGTGCAAGCACCAGTCATTTCCAACTCTGGGGTGACATTGCATCACAACGTTTTCATGGCAGACTTTTTTACGGGGTGGTTGGCCATTGCCTTCCCCAGTCATCTACACTTCCTCCCCCCCCCCCAGCAAGCTGGGTATTTTTACCAAGCTCGGAAGGATGGAAGGCTGAGTCAATTTTGAGCCGGCTACCTAAACCCAGCTTCCGCCGGAATCGAATTCAGGTTGTGAGCAGAGCTTAGAACTGCAGTACTGCAGCTTTACCACTCTGTGCCATGGGGCTGCCTAGGGCTCAGTATGGTGTTAAAAAAAATAAAGTCAATCCCGTTTCCCCCCTTTTCAGAATCAGCATCCAAATTTCAAAGGCAGACCATAAACGAGGTGAGTATAAATAAAATAAAAGGCTTTGTGGAGTGGGTATTGCCCTGTTCCTTCTGCTGAAGAAAGAACAGTTCCATGAAGCTGAGAAGTGTGCAAACTTTTTAAACAAAGAGGAATGGCTTCAGTTAACAGATTTTATTTGCTATAACTATTTTGAAAGCCCTTCCAGATCTTGCCAATGGCACATTAAAAAGTCACCCTAATGATTTCTGTAATCTTTTCCAATTAGATTTTTAAAAATTCCCCTGAACTCCGTTTGAAGGAAAGAGATTGCACTTGTAATTAGCAGAGCGGGAAAGAGCAGAGATAGAAAATACTGGTGAGACTGACGTTTGTCATCTCGATTTGTGAGATGCCAGCCGTCTTTTCTTAGAAGGATTTAGGTCGCGAGGAGGAAGCGGTCCCTGAAAAGCAGCGAAGGGGAAAGTTCCTCTTTGTAACGGAATTTGTCACAGGGGGCTTAGCCCAAAACTGGAACGGCAACAATTCTTTTGCGTTGGCTTCATTCCTTGTCCAGCGCTGCGCCCCGAGGTACTAAATGTCCGATCCTACTCCGCGGCGGGGCTGGGTACATGAGGTCTAGGCTGCCGCGGCTGCTGTCAAAGCGACGCCTGCCCGGGACTTGCTACGGGGGAAGTTGCAAAAAGTCTGCTCTGTCGCGAAGCTGAGCGCGGAAAGATCCCCGAAGGAAGGAAGCAAGCAAGCATCCTATAGCTGGCGAGGGAAGGAGCGGGCTGGAAGCGACTGGGGTGGGAAGTTGGTGGACTGGGCATTGGGGACCCGGGAGCGCGGGGCGAGAAGAGACGGCGTCCGAGGGACTGGGCTGGGCGGCTGCGGGCTTACCTCGTGGCGTGCGGCCGTCCTGGGCGCTCGCGTCTGTCGGGTCCGGGATTCCTGTGCTGCTGCTGCTGCTGCTGCCTGGAGAGGGGCTGGGCTGGGCTGGCCAGTGTGGGGCTGCGCGCCGCGGCGAGGTGTTTTATGGCTTTCCCAGCAGGCAGGAGGGGCCTCGGGCGATCACGCTTCGGTGACTCCAGCGCCCCCCTCCCCATCTCCGCCTGCGCTCGGTCCCGGGATTGGCATCAACGGCGGCTTCAGCGCTTGACACTGGCACGGGGGGCGGGCGGGGGAGGAGCAGCCGCGCTGGCTGAGCCATCTTCGGCCAGGCACTCGCAGCCCCGCGCCCCCCCCCCCCCCAACAAAGAACCAGCAGAAGCCGGCCACTTCCCCCGCCCCCTCCAAGACCGGGCAGATCCGCTGCTATCGTCGCAAACGGGAAGAACGAAGAAGACCTGGCCCCGTGCTTCCACAGGCAAGCTCTCGCCTTGGATCCCAGCTTCCTGACCCCCAGCCAAGCCCCCCAGTAGAAGATCAGCTGGGGACATATGGGGTCCCTCCCGGTGGTGGGGAGACTCTCAAGTGTGTTGTATTCCAGAGGCCCCGCATTCTAAAAGGACACGCTTAACAGGTAGCAGACTTCAGAGAGGCAATACAGTCTTTCAATCTGAAAGTTTTAAAAAGGAGTGTTTAGGTATACCTGACCAGGAACATTTATTTTATTGAATGTGCCGACTGTCTCTTCTACGCCTGCTTTGGTCTTAAGACACAGAATGCAAGCATCCAAAAGAAGTTCAACCCACTCATCCCACAGAACAATTGGACCTCTGGATCCTGTCAAGTTTGCGGCACAACACCAGAGGCCCCATCAACAGAGGCTACTGCCTTTGGCACTCCAGTCCCATGTCTCCTTCGACTGTACACTGTTACATTTCTTTCTGATGCAAATACTAAGTTTCAGGATGAGGAAAAGCCAGGGTTTGGGGGTGGGGTTCATAATATGAACATGGCAGCTGCAGCATGGATGTCCTTTTGCCATTCAAAAGCCAATCATCAGTTCCCTGATCCACGGACATTTGGCCACAAGGATATTTCGGCCGCTATACACCTTGGTAGCCCTATGTTGTTTATGGCCTTTGAAATCCAATCACTGGTTGTGTGCATGTGTGTGTGTCTGGACATTTGGTAACCAGGGCAAATTGCAGCTTTGCAAAGCCAATTTCTGCACCACGTGAATGTGGCACAGGTGAGCAGCAGGCCTGTGCTGAAAGAAGTGGAGTGCAAAGTGTGGAACAAGGAATACCACAAGTTAGTTTTATTTTCAGGAAGATTTTTTTTGTTTGTCCTTCCAACCAATTTCATAGATTGCAGAGATGGGAGAACTTGATGATGATGATATTGGATTTATATCCCGCCCTCCACTTCGAATCTCAGAATCTCAGAATGGCTCACAATCTCCTTTATCTTCCTCCCCCACAACAGACACTCTGTGAGGTGGGTGGGGCTGAGGGGACTCTCACAGCAGCTTCCCTTTCAAGGACAACCTTTGTGAGAGCTATGGCTGACCCAAGGCCATTCCAGCAGATTCAAGTGGAGGAGTGGGGAATCAAACCGGGTTCTCCTAGATAAGAGTTCACACACTTAACCACTACACCAAACTGGTTCTCTTGTGAAACTCACACATCTTTTTTATATGGAAGATTCTTCAGCTCCCTAACCAAGCTGGGTGCTAGAACAAAGTTGGAGTCCAGTAGTACCTTTAAGACTAACAAAAGTTTTATTCAGAATGTAAGCTTTTGTGTGCATGCACAGTTTGTAGATGCTGTTTCTTGTACCCTTTTCACCTCCAGGACATCTGTTTTTAGATCAGCTGATCAAAATATACCCTCTATTCCCAATGTAGGTACACCACATACTCAGTACAGTAGAGACTTGCTGCATTGTTTTCCAGCCCCTTTCCCGATGCTAAATTTCTTCTTTATCCAGCTTCAGCACACTCCCCTACCAAGGTTAGTGAGCTTTAGAATGTGACCCCTGCGATCTCTCTCCTGAGTTTAGAATCCTCAGCCAGTTTAGAATCCATCAACTTAGAAAAAAGCGTGTGTGTGTGTGTGTGTGTGTGTGCATGTGTACATTAGGCTTACATCATGTGGTGCTTAAAACTTTAATTGTATTGTGACCATGAAGCCTGTGCATTGCTTCAGAGAAAGGGGGTTTGGTGGAGAGGCAGATGAGATGGCAGCAAGAGGAGAGAGACAAGGAGGTGGGAAAGAAGGTGAGGGGACAAAGAGATGAATGAGAAGGTGGAGCACAAAAGAGACAGAAAGAGAAGAAGAGGTTCTCTCAGGATTTTCTGATTGGCAGCTAACCAGCAAGAGGTGAAAACGGATATATGTATACCAGCTCAAATGTGATCTGCTGACCTCTAGTCAAGTCAGTTAATTAAACAAATATAAAACCTGTACTACGCAGCAGAATATACATTCACTTGTCACTTATTAATCAAGCATGGTTCAAGGAGGCTGAGAAATGGACTGCACTTTCTAATATCATGGGTGAAAGCATAAAATTAGGAAACAGTCCCCATGATAGGTTTTATTAGGACCAACCAAATGACACATAACAGGGTGCAAGCTTTCAAGTTCACTAGACCCCTTCATCAGGCTAGATGCTACAGGGCTTTTTGAAGTGTTTGAACAGCCTAAAGTTGCAAGCCTGTGTTCAATTACTTGCAAGTAAGTCTCACTAAAGTTGGCTTAAGACCAGACTGTATGGCTTAACTAACAACAAACTCAGGTAGAGTTAGTAAAGGTAAAGGTAGACCCCTGTGCAAGCACCAGTCATTTTCGACTCTGGGGTGACGTTGCTTTTGCAACATTTTCACGGCAAACTTTTTACGGGGTGGTTTGCCATTGCCTTCCCCAGTCATCTACACTTTCCCCCAGCAAGCTGGATACTCATTTTACCGACCTCGGAAGATGGAAGGCTGAGTCAACCTGCAGCCGGCTACCTGAACCAGCTTCCACTGGGATCAAACTCAGGTCGTGAGCAGAGGGCTCTGACTGCAGTACTGCAGCTTTACCACTCTGTGCCATGGTGTTCTTTTCAGTGGGAGTTAGATCTGAGTAAATAAAATTATATTCTAAGTCTGAAATCCTCCGTACAATTAAAACCTTTTACTATTGGAGCATCCTAATATGTGTGTAGGTATGTGCAAAAAGAGTCTGCTTCTATTTTTATGCCATTTTCAAAACTTCTAATGGGATCTTTAATACTGGGATCATCTTAGAAAATCAATTCAATAGTAATTCCTATTGGTTTTAATGGGAGATCCATTTCTGGATGTGTCACAGACAGAAGATTTAATGTTAGCTACAGAAGACTTTATTGGTAGGGCATACTCAGAAATTACAACTCATCCCCAAGCAACCTTCCATGCCAAATTTCCAGAAGACAAGAGAAATCATCCCTATTCTATATTGAAATTGAAATTTTCAACTGCACAGCCAGCACAAGAACTGGTGTTTCCTCCTTTCCCAGGATACCCAAGCAACAGGTGGAGGAGGAGGTGTTAATTTTTTTGTTAAATAAACATGTGGGGGGAGGGAAGTTGAATCCTGCTTACCCCCTTGCCCTATATTAGTTTTTTTATTATTATTATTGATTGGCTCATGGTATCATAGCCAGTTCAGGGAAAAAATACAATTAAAACAAGCATAGCATAAGGAGGTGAAGTTAGGAGGGGGGAGAGCAAGTTTAATTTCTCTAGTCTAACCTATGTGCTCTGGGTTTGTTTAAGCAAACATATAATGCTTTATACATTGATGAGAAGACTTCCAATATCAGATTTTCCCAACAGATGCAGTAAGACATTGGAGAGATGTCAGATTCTGAATCAGCTGTTCTCTGGGACATAGAGATGACTTGATCCTACATCATCACTATCTCTCTGGTGATTCTAAAGTGTCTATTAGATTTGAGTCCAGTAGCACCTTAGAGATTTGGGGAGGTGTAAGAGTCAAAGCCCCCATTTCAGATCTAGGTGTTCTACTGCAGATCAACATGGCTGCCTTCTGAAACAAAAGTGTCTGTGTTTGCTCTTCACTGATGCCTTAAAACTGGTTTTATCTCCCATGCCACAGTCTTTAGGGCAAGCAGTGTGCCTGCAGAGCTGCCAATGTCACCATTTCACATAAGTATTCTCTCCTATCCCCGCATTACTGCAACCTCCCAGTGGCACCCCTAATCCTCATGTCTCAGTAGTCATGGCCATATAGCTTTGTGGAGGGAGATCATGAGTCTCTTTTCCTCCCAAGTCTCTGTATCTCTGCCTGCCAGTGTGTGCAAGCAAAGTTTTTTCCTCTCTTCCTACAAGGCAGGTAGACTAGCCACCTCTTCTGAAGGGCAGAAAGCCATAGCCCCAGCATCCTTCACATCTGAACCTTTATCTGCCGCATATCCAAAACAGAGGGAATTTGGGGGGGAAACCATAGTCTCTGACTTTATATTCCCCAATCGGCCCTGTTTGCCAGCTCGCTTATAGGCACAACCTCAGAGAATAAAAAAGCATATGGAAATAGGACCCATGCTTATCTAGAATCAGAAAGTCCCTCCAATGATACAGAGTGATGAGTGCTGGAAACTTGAAATGCTGTGCACAGAAACACTAATTGGGATTGGCAGAAAAATCAAATAAATTGTTCTGATGCGATGACATCCCTGAGAATCACTCTCCTCTCTTTTCCTAACTGCCCAGGAAAGTTCAACTAGAGAGCAAGGCACCAGAGTGATGACCAGAAAGTTGCTTATCACAGCCAAGTATCATCAACAATTCTGTTCTAGTTTGGAGGATATATTATTTACCAATGGGTATTATCCAGGTCAGACCTTGGTTAGCAGAAATCCAGCTGAACATTCTTGTTTGCAGGATTGCAGCCTAGAGTCTCTAGCAGCTTGATCTACAATTAAGTCCATCTGAGGCATATGGGCTTTAAATGATTTAATCCCAGCAAAGTAAACAAGAGCAAATCAGATCAAACCTAACTATTTAGAGCTAATTGGCCAGAGGATTGCACTCCAAGTCAGGGACAAGGCAGCTCTTGGCATCTGATCCTTTTGACTGGAACTGGCCTCTTACTCCCACATCACAATTCAATTCTGAGGAGACTGCTGACATTTTAAACATGAGCTTTTAAAAATAATGCTGTGTGCCCTGATCATCGTTCCAGAGGCATGATACATGATAAAAACAGAAGCTAAACAAATCAACAAAGTCAGCCAGTGCTCTGGGCTTAAATGCCCAGATGCCATTAGCAGGGTTTGGCTCTTGAATTCTCGCAGCAATAACCTTACTGAATTAACATTTTCCCCAAAGCAGGTCCAGAAAACTGCTTCTGTCCAAGGCTGAACAATGCATTTGTGTTTGACACTGATTGCAAAGCCAGTTGTGACCCTGCCTAGCACTGCACTTGAAAAACCAGACGCTGCAGGGTTCAGGCCTAACTATAAGACACAGCATCTGGACCCAAAGGAGCCCCTTTAAAGTGACAACATGTTTTTAGGGGTACATCTGAGCACTAAACTTGACAAAAGATTGGTATGATTAAAGCGAAACACTTGGAGAGAATTGCTGCAGAGAGGCAAGCAGCAGATGGGGGAAATGATTCTGCATGCCTTACCCCCACAACCATTTTGATATAAAGAACCCAACATGGCATAGGAGTGTCGAACTAGGATTTGGAAGACCCAGGTTTGAATTCCCACTTTGCCATGGAAGTTTGCTGGGTGACCTTGGGCCAGTCACATTCTCTGTCTCATCTTAACCTAACTCACAGACTGTCATAGAAATAAAAGGCAAGAGGGGAGGACAGTGTTATAAGCTGCTCTGAGTCCTTATTGAGGAACCGTGAGGTATAAAGACCTAAATAAATAAATTGAAAAATGACATTTGGCCAAAAGCTGTTCTGACTGAATGCCACGAAGGTGATTCTAAGCTGATCTATAAATAAGCTGTCTCTCACTGATTCAGATGGGTAGCTATGTTGGTCTCAACTAGCAGAACAAAGTGACACTTTTAAGACCAACAAAGTTTTATTCTGAGTGTATGCTTCCATGTGCAGCATATGTCTTTAGATACAATCAGGGTGGAATTCTAGCAGAAGCGCCTTTGCATGTTAGGCCACCTCCCCCTCCACGTAGTCAATCCTCCACGAGCTTACAAGGCTCTTAGTTCAGGGCCTACTGTTAGCTCTTGGAGGATTGGATACATCAGGGGGTGTGGCCTAATATGCAAATGAGCTCCTGCTAGAATTCCACCCCTGGATACAATGAAACAGAAGTCACCAACCATTACATATAGGTAGGAGGTGATGAGGATGTTGCCAGAAATTGCCAATTACAGTCAAGATGCATAAGTAATTGAGCAGTAAAGATAGCTAAGATTGGATGAAAGCTATTGGAAAGAATAACAGCAAACAGTATACAGCATAATAAAGGAGTTTACAACAGATGTGAGAACTGAATGATATTAGCATGTGTAGTGACATAAGAAATCAATATCTCTGTTAAGCCCTGGGAGTTCTGTTGTCCTGAGTGTTGTAATAACTTGTAAGTCAGCAATCTCCCATTCTGTTTCTCCCATCTCCCATTCTGTTTCTCACTGAGTTAGACCATGAAGTAGAGAAGGGTCATTTCCAATGCCAGCTATCTGAGGTCTTGTCCTCAGGGATGCTGGGGATACAACCTACAAAGTACAACCTCTCCCCTAAAAATTGCCCTCATTCTTTAAATGGGGCTCTTGCCCCCAATTTGGAGCTGGTCCTGAACCCAAGAAGTCTTTCCCCAATGTTATATGAGCCCTCATCCTGTCCATTCTAAGAAATGACTAAGAATATCCACAAGACAACAGAACAAACTGATATGATTGCATTTTACTACTTACTCAGCTTTGGGGAAGGAAATCATCATATGAGTCAGGTGGACAGTTTAAGAAAGGGATATTCTGTACCTGAGATCACATTAGGTATCCTACTGTCACCACTCAATGACAGGGTCCAAATGATAAGAGAAGCTGCAGGGTGTTGTCATACTCCTATCTACAAAGGCACATGGGGAGGAGAAATAAAGAGATGCTGCAATTCTTTTTAAAAAAATTCTTAATGTGCACCATAATGTTGCGAAAATCCAGATTATGCCAACAGCAAAGTTAGTAATTTTTGTACTCTTATAACACAATACTGAATGCATTTATAAGTGCAATTTACTTCAGTAGCTCTTTGCAAGCAAGCATTCTTCACATCACAGACGTAGAAATACTTTATCCACTGATGTCTTGCACAAGCTGGATCCGGAAAGAGGAACAGCTGCTATGACTCTCTACATAAAGATAGCAGCAAATCATGCATTTACATGAACTGCGATGAGCAGCCATGAGACCACACAAATTTTAACATCTACATTCTGAGGGACTGTCATTCAGATTTTAAAGTTGTGTGTTTTCCACTGCTGTAGCCATATTTTACAGGTTCAAAAATATACCCCCTTCTATGAGTCAAATTCTCACATTGTTAAGTTCCTTCCAGAGCTAGTGAACCAAGTTAAGGATTTAAAAAAAAAAGCACAGAGAGTGAAATCAACAAGGGAAATGAAATTAAACAAAAGCTCCACTATCTAGTGACCTACAAGTGCTAGCCAAAATGCTATACAGCAGTTCGAAGACTCCTTTGCATTACCTGGTAGATGTGAGCTCAGTGGCTAATTAGATATCAAGACATAGGGGCACTTGTCCAAATGAAAAGGAAAAGAGGCCAGCTCCAAGTTTTATTCAAAATGTTCAGGACAAGAAGACCAAGTCAATATAATTGTTTGTATTTTGTAGGATTTATTCATGGCCAGAGCTACTAAAGCCTATGATTTAATTAGAGGTGAACTTTAATTCTTAAACCAAAGTCTAGTGAGATATAGTTTTATTTGAAAAGTGCTTTAGAAAAAGCATTTTGATACGTTCCCATTATGCAAAAGGTGTAAGACTGGAGACATGCTTCACACACCCATTCAGTGCTAAATATAAAGATTTGCCATATTCATTCTCAAATATCTTTAAGAAGCAGGATGTTTTGTTTTCTCTTTGCACAATCCCAGTTCACTTCTTGTTTTGTTTTTCCTTTGCACAATCCCAGTTCACTCCTTGTTTTGTTTTTCCTTTGCACAATCTCAGTTTACTTCCATTGTCTATGTAAAAAGCAGTTGAAAAATTTGGCCTTATAGTGCCGTGAGAGCCAACGCTCTCGTTACTTCAACGGGGAAAGGGGGTTGGGCCCTTAAATGTTAATCAATTCAGCCATCACTGAATACACATCAGAACTATTTACACAGCACAGTTAGACCTATATGTTCAAGCTCTAATACGAAGGAACCTTAAGTCTACATTGTAGACATATATCTACGTGGTTTGACTGTTCACTGATTCTAGGTTAAGCAGCTGAGCATTGTGGCCATTGTGGTGTAGTGGTTAGAACAAAGGTCCCCAGCGTGGTGCCTATTGACACCTTTCCTGGTGACTGCCAAGTGTTTTTAGAATGGGGGGGCAGGGGGGTTGACCAGCGAAGCTTCTGTTTAGCCATTGGAAATGTGATTGGCTGTTCAGATTTTTTTTTTATAATGTTGCTTTGGCAGCAGCTGCCACCAGTACACAAGAATCTTCACTCTGTAACTGAAGATCAGCTGCAGAAGCCATTTTGTGGCTGTACCTACCATGCTGTGTCAGAATTCCAAATGTGCCTGCCGGCTCAAAAGGTTGGAGGTCCCTGGGTTAGAGCATTGTATTAAGATTGGGAGAGACCTGGGTTCACATTTGTACTGAACTATGGAGCTCCCTGGATAGCCTCAAGCCCCAGTCACATCTCTTAACCTTGCCTACCTCACAGGGTTGTTGCTTTTGTTTTTATTTATTTATTACTGGATTTATGAATCACCCATCCCTGCTATAGCAGGGCTCTGGGTGACATACAGCAAAGATAAAAACATCAGCATAAATAAACAATTAAAATAACAATTATAGTACAGTTTAAAATCAGATGGCAAACTCCTGTCACTACAGTTGCAGACTGCCAGGAGGGTTGCTGTGTCTTGCCTGGCTCCCAGTGGGGGAAAGTTTTTACCCAAATTGCTAGAGCATCCTTCACCCGACATGCCCAGTGTGATGATGTCATGTGCCCAGCGTTGTGATGTCATTGCGTTGGGTATGTCAGGCACAATGGAGCTCTTTGGGGGAGGCGATCCTCCTGCTGGCCAGCTCCATGCAGGTGGGATGGGGGGCCCAAAACTAGAGGAATCCCCACCCCGTTAACTGCCAGCCACTTCATGGTCAGGGGGGAGAGGGCAAGATGAATGCAGAGAGCAAAGGAGGGTGTCAGCCAAGATGGTCCTCAACCAAAAGCTGGTGGAACATCTCTGCCCTACAGGCCCTGCAGATAAGACATGGGGGATAACTATGTGTGCTGCTCAGAGATCCCTGGTGGAAGGGTGGAATAAAAAGTGGATAGAAAGACATTTCCTAGGCCAAATCTAAAGCTATGAGATATCTTAATGGTAGGGTGACTGAGGCCAGTCACAGTTTAAAGCGATGTCAGAGCACTACTCAGACTCTTTAGGAGTGTCACAGCACAACAGGTCTTAAGACAAACAAAGGGTTTTGAGACCGCTGAAATTAAACATTTAGCAAAATCTCAGAGTTTGAACTGCAAGTACAGTTTTGCCTATGAAATACAATGCTGAGGGAGACTTTATATATCCAAGGCATGGGAAATGTCACAGAGTTTAGTGGAGAAGCCCATGCACCCACCACCACCACTTCTGGCTTGCTTAGGTCCACTCCTTTGCTTGGCAAAATATCCTTATATTTAAGCACACTTTAAGCACCTTACCCACCACTGCTGAGAGAGATACCAGACGGATTGAGTAGCTGTAGCTTGGTCAGTGGGAGCGTTTGACTGGTGAAAGAAAGACCATCACTAGCTCAGTTGTTGCAAAATCATGAACTGTATTTTATTCAAATGTCCAGTATCATTTGTATAGTGTTTGCACCATTGGTAGGACTTTTTGGATGTGAAATGATGTCCATGCTTTCACTCAAGATTCGGGAACTGCTAATCACATCAATATACTATATGCAGCAATACTGCTTCCTCAGGGTAGAATCAATTCATGTCTATAAAAGATGCATGACTGAAGCCAATATTAGTTCACTTGCTCATTGTAACGATTACATTAATATCATTAAGTGACCTTAGATTGCCCTTAGTAGCATTTGTGGGCTGAAAGCAGATAGCCTGAGCAATAATAAGCCACTGAAAGCTCACATATGCTTATAAAAGCATGAACATTGAGAAATCAGTTCATTTTCAAGGGGTGGCAGAAATCATCAGCTATAATCTTCCAAACAAGGACGAAAGGAAACTGTATATCTTCATTATGTAGATACTAGTGAACAGATTATACCCTACAGATCATAGTTTCAAAGGAACATTTCTAAATATTGTGATGCTGCCAATAAGTGAATTAAAAAGAAGCCATTTATTTGCAATACCCATTATAATTGCATGTCTTAATGAATCTGAAGTTTCATTGGATTAGTTTGTCCTTTGGGTACATATCTGCTATGTAGTTTTCATTTTTTTAAAGAAAAAGAAAGAAAAAACAGTGTTCAATTGCACAGTAACAAAATGCAATGTCATGCATCAAAGATTCCTGAGTAATAGCCCCATTACCAGCAGTTGTTTTAAGCACAAGAACAAGATTAAGTTCTCATTCAGCAACAGAGCAGCATTTATGGCTGGGAGTTTCAGAATTCAGAGTGAAAAGAGAGATACAGGAGGTGAAAAAGGCAAGCACTCTTCAGGGAGTGTGTGACAACTTTAAAAAGGAAGTCCCCTGTGCAAACACCTGTCCTTTCCGACTCTGGGGTGACATCACATCACAATGTTTTCACAGCAGTGAAAACTTTACATGCTGGCAAAACTGCTCTGTTCTTTTAGAAGTAAAAATCATGTCACTCAAACCAGATACCCAATTGGTACAAGATCTAGAAATTTAGTTCAGCAAACACCCTGAGGTCTATGCCACAGATGTACCTGACCATTCTTGCTTTCTTGCTTCAGTTATGAAACCTTGTATCTGAGATCCCAGAAGAACCTGCTTGCCCTTTCCACCGCTTGTGCTCTCAATCCATGCCCATTCATCATGCTGTGAAAAGACATGATGGAGACCTTTGGTAGAGATCAGCCAAGCTTTCCCCCTTCCAATTTTCTCTAATAATAGGGCTACTGATTCTCACAATTATAGTGAAACCCAGCAGTCTTTTATTTCTTAGTGATCTTTTTCCTGTGGCAGAGAACACTGTTTTGTCCTTAATGGTAGGTATCAGAATAAGGAGACAACACAATTTTAACAGGAGCACAGTTTAATATGACAGGTCCTTGCTCTAAGTGGAGCGGTGGGAACAATAACTTCCTTTTTCTTGCCCACACTAAGCCCTGGAGTTAAGGTTGTCAGGTCTTATCTTCTCCCTGGTGGGGGGATTTGTGGGGCATTCCAGGAGGGGGAGGGGCCATCCCTGATGTGATGTCGTCAAAGTGGGCAGCCCCTGCTTGAAAAGAGCAGATCTTCCATGCACCTGCCCTGCAAGCTGCGAATTCACCACCTGCAGGGCAGGCTTGGGCAGCCCCCACTTGAAAAGAGCAGGTGCTGTGTATGCCTGCCTTGCAAGCCACAAATTCACTGCTTGCAGGGCAGGCATCCACACAGCCTGCACTCTTTTCAAGTGGGGCTGCAAAGGACAATTGGGACTGGCATCTGGGGACAGACCAAAAAATCAGAGGATCCCCTGCCCCCACCTAGGTATTGGCATCCCTAACCTGGAGTGGACTAGGGCAGTCTGCAGCACTGGTGTGGAATAAAGAGTTGTCATTATTGGGATATTTAGTTAATATAACAGAGTTTGCCCAGCCATAGAAGCATGATGCTGAGTGCTGTAAATAAAATCTTGCAAGAAGTATATTGCAAAAAAATTAATAAACTTACATTTATTCAAGTACATCCAGTTCACATTCAGGCTGCAGTCAAAAGAAGAGAAAGAAGCCTAATCTAAATAGTACTTTTCCTATCATGAATGGCCAGCTTGTCTGGTATAATACGTCAGAGTATGAGTATGCTGTATCTACAGGAGAGACCTATAGAAACATGTGTCTCCATGGAAGGCCATGTGCAGTTGTGAGAGGACAGAGTAAAAAAGCGGAGTCAGAGGGCAGCTCTTGAGTTAAAACAAGCAGAGGCATCCCATTCAAAGAGATAACAACCATATACACTTAAGAGTAATGCAGTGCCTCTAATATCCAGGCATGCTGAGTCATTCACTCCAACAGTCACAACTACCACACGCACTTTGAGACAGAACAAAATTAGTGATTGAAGACATTCTTTATTGTTCACACCAAACAAGCAGAGTTTCTAGATTTATTTTTAACGCTATCTCAAACCAATCCTTAACCTACTATTAGTTAATATCAAGTATTTAACCTTACCAACAAGTTTCACCAATATTTCTTATTCTCAGTGTGGTCAAATTCGAGGAGCCAGAGATTGAAGCCATGAACAGACAATACACACCTTTCTACAAGCTAGAGAAAAGCCTCTGGGGGGGAAAGAACATTATGAGGTTAAAACCCCCTAAAATAATTGAAGCAGCACATATAGCTTTAAGAAACTAATGCTCTCTGTGGCCATTGCTAGGGAATCACAACAGTGTTGCCAGTTGAAGCCTTTCCACTGCTGTTTTGGCCTTGAACAAAACTTCTGTAGCCAGACCCAACAGCAGTAGGGTTGCCAAGTCCAATTAAAGAAATATCTGGGGACTTCCAAAGGAAGATAGGACTCTAATTTGGTACCTGCTATCAGCTGCTAGGACATTGTATGTGCAGCTTTGGAAGCAAGAAAAAATACCAGATAAATGGGATTGGACTATGAAAGTTCTATCGTGGAGTGAAATGGATAAATTAACTAGAACATTAAGAGACTATGATTTGGAGATATTTAAAAAAGAGTGGAGGAAGTTTAAAGAATACATAGAGAAAGAGTCGAATGTAAGAAGACATTGGACAATTTTTTAGTAATAATGGGGGGGGGGGGAACGAAGAAGCAAGAAGGGGGGGGGAAATATTTATATAACGAATTTTGATTAGTCAGATGTATCTTTAGTATTGAATTAGAATCTATAACCTCGGGGAAGTCTATATTGGAGGGAGGGGGGATTGAAAAGTCATATGGGTTAGTATTGAAGCAACAAAGGGAAATTAAGTTCTGTAACCATATGCTATCAATAAATTGGTTAAAACGAAGAAATATCTGGGGACTTTGGGGGTGGAGCCAGGAGACTTGGGGGGGTGGAGCCAGGAGACATTGGGGGCAGAGCCAGGAACAAGGGTGTGACAAGCATAATTGAACTCCAAGGGAGTTCTGGCCATCACATTTTAAAGGGACAGCACACCTTTTTAAATGTCTTCCTTCCATAGGAAATAATGAAGGATAGGGGCACCTTCTTTTGGGGCTCATAGAATTGGACCCCCTGGTCCAATCATTTTGAAACTTGGGGAGTACTTTGGGGAGAGGCACTAGATACTATACTGAAAATGTGGTGCCTCTATCTCAAAAAACAGCTCCCCCAGAACCCCCGAAACCTCCAGATCAATTCCCCATTATACCCTTTGAGAATCGATCTCCACATAGGGAATAATGAAGTGCTCAGCAGACGTTTCCCTCCCCCCATATCACCCTGTTTCTGGTTACTCTGAAGCGAGGGATTGGCCTCTCTACTCACAAGTTGCTGCCAACTTCTTCAAAGTAACACAGACACACCATCCCAAGAGGAAGCCTTTCAATTGGAGACTGAAGCTTCCGGAGGTGGAAAGGCACATGGTCCTCTGTGTCAAGCTTGCGGGTTCAATGACGAGTCGAAGTTGATACAAAGACTACGTTTATTGATAGACCGATACTTTAGCCGAAGCCATTTCTTGAGAGTAATGAAACTGATACATTGATACAATACTTTTAAGGCATACTTCAAAGGGATTCCAAGGGAGGGAGTTGCGGGGAAGCGTTCACACCTAAACTATCAGACTGTCTACTTTCCCAGGATATTTATCAGAACTTTGTCCTTGCTTTTGCCAGATGTCTCATCCTCCCTCTGGAGAATATATGGGAAGGTGCTGATTACTTTGTTCCCTTCACACTACTCTAACTTAACAGCCACAAAGCGGGAAAGGAAGAGGGGAAAGAATAATAAACAAACAGACTTGGGTTCTCCATGACAATTCACAGATCATATTTGGGCAGACCCTAAAACAATCAATTGACAATAACATTCAGCCATGCTTGACACTCTGGGGGCGGGGCTTCCCCCTGCCGGCCAGCTGACTGGGGGCAGGAAGGAGCCTGGGAAAGCAGAAGACCCCCCACTGGGACCTGGTGATTGGCAAGCCTAAACAGCAGCCATAGAAATCTTGAACAGTGCAGCCTCCATGACTCACCTAGGCCTAGCTGCTTGGTACTGTTCAATAGCAGTCATCCCACAAAAAACAGTGTGGTGTAGTGATTAGTGTTTCAGTCTAGGATCTACAAGACCCAAGTTCAAATCTCAGTACTGCTGCCATAGCACTCACAGGGTGTCCTTGGGCCAATCACACATTCTCAGCCTAACCTACCTCATGGGGTTGCTGGGAAGATAAAACAGAGGAGAGAAGAATGATGTAAGAGGTTTCAGGGCCCCTTCTGTAAAGAAATCAAGTAAATAAATAATAAATATAGATTAAGATGTGGGGTAGATGAAAGATAGGATGGTTGGTGGGTGCGAGGGACAGAAGGAAACAGGAAAGGTGAGAAATGGGATTCGACAGGAGGAAGAGGAAATAGTGTGGGAAAGTGGGTACAGGGTGTGAAGCAATTCCCACAAATCCATGCAGGTTTTTCACTACAGAATTGGGCCTGGCCTGCTAGCAACCACTGCAGAACTGAGCTATGTCTGGATACAAGCTGCTAGGTGTTGGGAAGGAGGGAAAGCTGAAGAGGTACCAAATCTTGAGGTAGGACACCAAATGTTGAACACCAAATTTTCAGTATAGCATCTTTTTATTTATTTATTTGATTTATATCCCGCACTACCCCCACCGAAGCGGGCTCAGGGCGGCATCTGATGCCTCTTCTCAAAACACACACACACCAAGTTTCAAAAAGATTGGACCAGGAGGTCCAAAACTATGAGCCCCAAAAGGCGGCGCCCCTATCCTTCAATATTTCCAAATGGAAGGAAGGCATCTAAAAGGCCTTTAAATGTGATTGCCAGAACTCCCTTCAGAGTTCAATTGTGTTTGTTCACCCTTGCTCCTGGCTCCACCCAGAGTCTCCTGGCTTCACCCCCAAAGTCCCCAGATATTTCTTGAGTTGGATCTGGCAACCCTACTTTTGGATCATGAAACTTATGCCATGTGCTTGGTATTCTAGCCAAGGAGTTCATGGTGGCATTGTAGATGCAATGAAGCTGTATACATTCCAGTGACTTTCTGCTACCTGAAAGTACTTTCTTTCATTGTACTTTTTAGAAATGATTAAAATGATGTAAGGGAGTCCCCTCACTGCAACAAGGCACAGACTTCATGTTATTTTGTCATTTTATTATTTGAGAGAACAACAACAAAAAATATTTTAGATTTCTTTGCAGCTTTCTAAAGTTGAATAAAATCAGTTTACTGGTCCCCCAGGGCATATTTTAAGTAGAGGATGTTATCCAAGATGGAATTATTTCCAAAAAAGATATTGCCAAAGAGTTTGTTACACACATTATTGGCACATTTTTCTATGCCAACCACCATGTCTAGCAAAAATGTCTAAAGCAGGCGTGGCCAAACTGTGGCTTGGGAGCCATATGTGGCTCTTCCACAAATATTATGTGGCTCTTGAAACCCCCACCACCCAGTTGGCTGGCTTGGAGAAAGTTTGGTGTAGTGGTTAAGTGTGCGGACTCTTATCTGGGAGAACCGGGTTTGATTCCCCACTCCTCCACTTGCAGCTGCTAGCATGGCCTTGGGTCAGCCATAGCTCTGGCAGAGGTTGTCCTTGAAAGGGCAGCTGCTGTGAGAGCCCTCTCCAGCCCCACCCACCTCACAGGGTGTCTGTTGTGGGGGAGGAAGGTAAAGGAGATTGTGAGCCTCTCTGAGACTCTTCGGAGTGGAGGGCGGGATATAAATCCAATATCTCATCTTAGATTACTTCTCCAAGCCAAGCTAGCTGGTGGCTTAGGTAATGCATTTAAAGTTGCTTTCTTTCTACCTTTCCTGCCTCCTCCCTCCCCATTTTTTTCCTTCCTTCCTTCCTTCCTTCCTTCCTTCCTTCCTTCCTTCCTTCCTTCCTTCCTTCCTTCCTTCCTTCCTTCCTTCCCTCCCTCCCTCCCTCCCTCTTCTTGTGGCTCTCAAACATCTGACATTTATTCTATGTGGCTCTTACATTAAGTAAATTTGGCCACCCCTGGTCTAAAGTGTGATAGTGGATCTCTTTGATTTGCACTGGTTTCAGTATAATATATAAGGTACTACCAACCCAACCCTAAACGTAACCCTAAATCTAACCCTAACCTAACTAACTTGAACCTAACTAACTTGAACCATTTCAGCCCATTCACTGTAATGATTCTCATAGGCTATAATGGAGAATGGAAAAACATCTAAAACTTTTCCCCATCGGCACAATGCCTTTCAGAACAAAATGTAAGCTACTTCTAACCCAACCATAAACCTAACCCTAACTCTAACCCTAACCTAAATGTGACTCAAACCGAAACCCTAACTCTAACCATAACTCTATGGGTCCATTCAGTGTTATGATTCCCATAGGTGATAATGGAGAATGGAAAACATCCAATACTTTTTCCCATCAACCTGTACCTTGCAGCATGATATGTAGGCTACTTCAAACCCAATCCTAAACCTAACCCTCATGGTAACCCTAACTGAACTGTGACTCAAACTGTAACCCTCACCCTTACCCTAATTCTATGGGCCCATTTAGTCTTATGATTCCCACACTGGAGGCTATATTGGAGACTGGAAAAACATCCAATATTTTCCCCATCAACACAATACCTCTCAGTATGATATGTAAGCTAATCCTAACCCAATGCTAACTCAAAGCTAACCCTAACCCAATGCTAAATCAAAACCTAACTCTAACCCTAACCTAACTGTGACTTGAACCGTAACCCTAACCCAAACCCTATGGGCCCATTCACTGTAATGATTCCCTTATGCTATAATGGAAAATGAAAAAACATCCAAACTTCCTTATCAAAAGAATACCTTTCAGTATAATATGTCAGGTACCTCTAACCAATGTTCCCTCTAAGATGCAGAGTCTTGTGAGCGGAAAATATACTTTGTGAGCTACTGGTATAAAAGTTGTGAACTACTGCATAAATTATTGTGCTCTGGTGCCATTTTTCCTGAACTCAGACAAAAATCTGTGAACTGGAGGCTACAAATCTGTGAGCTAACTCACACTAATTCAGCTTAGAGGGAACACGGCTTCTAACCCAACCCTAACCCTAACTATAACCCTAACCTAGCTGTGACTTGAACCATAACCCTAACCCTAACTCTAACCCAAACCCTATGGGCCCCTTTCAATGTAATGATACTCATAGACTATAATGGAGAATGGAAAAACATCCAAAACTTTATCCCATCAACAGAATACCTTTCTCAATACAGTTTTTAAGGCTCTGCTGTTCAATTAGAGATGTTAGTGGTGGTAATGACAAAGGTAATCCCTCTGGTTTTGTATCCTGGTACTTAATTTAACCCACTAGACTTGCAGAGTCAAGCATTTTCATCTTAACTCACCTGTTTGCCACTGACTGACTTGGTGTAAATGCCAACATTTAGCACAACTTGACTTCTCAACTTTTGTTTTCTTGCTCTAATCATTTTAGACATTTGTCTAAGACATCAAACTTTTGTTTTTCATAATAAGAATCCTTAACACTTACTTCTAAGATAAATGTTTGATTATCATATTCTGTCAATGTCTTCCTATTTAGAATTCAATACCTTTCCCCTCTTGTGGATTCCACCTGATGGTCCGCAGTCAACCTCTGGAAATTTCAAGGAGCAGAAAGGTCCTCTCTTCCACTTTCCTCCCCACCCTCATCTACTTTTAAAAAACCCAGCCCCGCCCCCCGATTGTGGCACTCAGAAAACATTTTCTTCCGATGTCCTGTTTGCACACTTTAATAATCCTCCGTTCAGAGACCACAGTGCCCCACGTTTTCTAAAAGTTCCCAATGTCTGCCAGTCATAGGCAAGGAGTTTGTTTGTGTTTTTTCCCCGTGTGAGGTCCCTAGGTGTTAATTTGTGTGATAAAGGTGTCTCTGGAAAAGCATACACAACACTGTCAGTATCTTTGATAACTGTATCTTATTACAGAAATGCACCCTGCCATTCACACTACAGAATGTGATGGAAACTTTGGATATACCTTTCCAGAGATGCTTTGACTGTGAAAATAATAATCTGGACTTTTAAAAAAGGATCTAAAACCTTGGCAGACATTAGAAAACACTAGAGAAACCGTAGGCAAGTTTGCTGCAGTCCCTAAATCATAAATATACATTTTAAAAATTCACCATTGATGGATACTATCATCTAGGCTCCACTCCAAAGAAGCCCTCACATGGCTTATACTCTCCTTTAATGTGCCATAGTCTACTTATATGTATGGACTGGTAACTTCCATTTCATTGTTTCTAAAGAAGTGCGTGTGCCCTTCCTTGGATTCTGCTTTCCTGGCTTGTGCTCCAGATCGGACCAACTTACACCCCACACTCCCGCCTGAATGAATGAACAATAAGGAGATCATTTTCCTAACTGAAACCATTAAATGTCCAAAGGTTCCTAACAATGAAATGTCCAACACTTGTCCATACATCCCCTTTATTTTTTGTTTGGAATAGTAGATTAAAATAGTAGATTGTAATGTAATGTAATGAATAGTAGTGTGTAATGTAATTTGGAATGGCAGATTGGAATGTATTTCTCTGATCTGGGGAGAGGGAAGATACTCTACACAGCCTATCACCCCACTTCAAAGAATAAGATGCTGTAAGGTTGCCGCCATGAGGAGGAGGAGAGCTGGATTTATATCCCACCCTTCACTCAGAGTCTCAGAGTGGTTTATAATCTCCTTCCCTTCTCCCTGCAACAGACACCCTGTGAGTGGGGCTGAGAGAGCTCTGAGAGAACTGCTCTTAAGAGAACAGCTCTGTGAGAACTGTGACCCAGGGTAACCCAGCTGGCTGCATATGGAGGAACTGAAAATCAAACCTGCTTCTCCAGATTAGAGTCTGCCACTCTTAACCACTACACTAAACTGGCTCTCAGATGGAGATGGATGGCAGGGTCTCAGTTATTTACTCTCAACATTCCATCTGCCCATCAATCTCTAATTTTGACATATTTCTTTCCTTTGCTATGTTTTCCCCCAGAATTAAGCCCAAACAAATGGTAACTGTATGTACTAAGCATGTTATTCCAGTTTGGTCTTTGTACCTGTTAAACATTTTCATTATGTTGTATGCTAATTTACTGCTTACCTTCTACCTATATGTGTGGACTGGTAACTTCCATTTCATTGTTTCTGAAGAAGTGTGTGTGCATATGAAAGCTCATTCCTTGAATAAAACTTTGTTGGTTTAAAGGTGCCACTGGACTCAAACTTTCTTCAGCTGCTTCAGACCAACACGGCTACCCATCTGAATCTGCTCCAGCATTCATTAACCTGTTTTTTAAATGGAAGTCTTGGAAGAGGGGGATATCTGCTTGTCCTGTGTTTTGCTTTCAGGTGGTGATCTAGTGATCCCAGGAACAGGCTGTACAACTTTTTCTGAAATATTCATGAATCTTTTCACTTATCTGCTCATATGGCGACAGAGAAGGTTGCTCATGTGTGATCCAAGAACAGATGAGAGGGCATTCTCACCACACAACAGAAAGCCAACAGGAAAATTCTAAGGAGACTAAGATGAACAGAGATCAGGAAGAGTAGTTCAGAAAGTGCTACTATGGACAAAGCAGAGAGACAATTGTGTCCAGGCCAGGGGCTGGTTCACCATCCAAGAAGCCAGTTGGGATGCCAAACTGCCAGAGGGGAGGTGGCACAGAAGGAGGTGACATATGTTGCTTGTGCCTATAATCTTCTCCTGCACTGCTGCTGCTTGGGATCCAAATCAGAGGTGCTTCCACGATTAGGGCTGCCAAGCCCCCGGTCTGGGCAGGGGTTCCCCTGCCCAGGAAGTTCCTAACTCACCAGCCCACATTGGGCTGGTGGGGGGAATGTCCCCCAATGTCATCAGCGTGATGACGTCACCCAGAAGTGACGTCATTATGGCGGCAGCCACTCTAGGCATCTCTGAGAAAACTCTATGGTTTTCCCAGACGCTTTAGCCATTTGGGACAAAAAACTTTATGGTACAACCCTAACCGCAATGACGTCACTTCCGGGTGACGTCATTGCATCTGGATAACGCAGGGGACTTGGCAACCCTATCCACAATGGAAGTTACACTGCATTCCCTGGCACCCTGTTGAGGAGGCATGTGTGGAAGGTGCTTGGGACAGCTAAATAATTTGAGCTTGCTCTGGTCCAGGACACTGGAAGAGGAGGGACCTGTTGGGCTAAACAAGCAAGAAGGGTAGCAGCAGAAGATACTCCTGAGGGAGAATCCAGAGAAAAGTGCAGATTAACTCTAAAGGATTTGGAACAAAGATTAATTTGGAGGTCCTTTAGGCTCTGCAGAAGCCCTCAGGCCTTAGATTACCATTACATCCTGATTTTAGAACTGCTGTGCAATGCTGGCAAGAAAAGCCATCCTGGACTTGGTGCTGGTATTATAAACATACTTCAGTGCAGGTGTTGATTAGCAGTACAGAACAGAAGGTAAGTGTGCAGAATGGGTACCATTCTATATTCCCACAAAGAAGTGGCTAATGTGATTGAGAAACTTGATTATTCCCAATTAGCAGATTCACATGTAACCATATAAGAACCTGAAACCCAAAGCGGTAGAAAAGTATGCATCTGCCAAGACTTAGTTCAAGTGCAAATCCCCTTCTATAAAACAATAGGGGATTTTTCTCAATTATCTAATAAATGGAGAGAACAAATTACTTTCCACCTACAGTTTTCCACAGTTCCATGGTTTAAAACATCTCTTTATTGGCATGCAGGATTTAATTCAAACCTTATTCTCTTAATGTTTTTCAAATTAATCTCTTCATTGCTCTGAAGTCTCCAGGGGTTCATGGCAGGAAAGTCGCTAACATAGCCAGTGATGAGCTCGGATGGGGGGGGAGTACATAAAAGACACGAAAGACATGGTCCACCTAATAAGACTTGTCATGGTTGACTTGGCCAGGGACCACTGGAGCTCAGTGTTGGAAGAGGTTTCTCTGGAATTGTACCAGCAGTCAATGTAGTCCAGACACTTTCCTGAATATATACAGTACATTTCAATTAAAGAACCCCAATATAATGCAGGCAGCTCTCTAGAGCATCTGTATTTTGAAAAGTAAATTCTGAACAAGGTGAATTTTCATAGTGAGACTCCACTGGCTTGGAAGCTGAAATTGACCACTACTTTAGTACATCAAAGGACTCATTGCCTCCCTTTTAGCAGCAGATGGCCTCTCCCATGACATGTAGTAAAAGGCTTTTGAACCTTCCTCCACTAATTCAAAATAGTTTATATTGGAGAACTGGGAGCAAAGGGTACTGCCTTTTGAGAAACACAACTCCAAAACTTCCTTGAGTACTTGGAACCAACTGCATGTAGCATGGCTTGCATGTGTACAGAGATGATTGTGTTGATCGAATCGAGTGGTTTCATATCCACATTTTAATGGGCAATTACCTGTAACTTGAAAAGCTACAATCAGAACCTTTTATACTTGCCAATTTAATTATCTTCGAACAGTTGCAGCACAGACAGTACATTTGCAAAATGGACACTGCCTCCATCTCTACCAGTGAGCAACACAGGGCACATTTTTGCCTGATGGAAATACTTATGCTGAGGCACCTTGTTGAATCCTCTTGTCATCCCCCATCTACACCCGCCCCCCGCCCAGGGGAAGGCATTGGGTTGCTCCCCTTGGAGGTCACACAAAGGGAAGGAAGGGGATTAACTCTCCTGTTTCTTCTTCCTCTCAGTTGGAACACCTTCAACCACAATGTTGGCTTCCAGCATTTTTCATCCTCAGTTTCTTCTCTAGAGACTCCTTTTATTCCCCTCCTCCCATTTGTGGGCCTGACTCACCTTCCTTCAGTGGAGCTGGTCCCCACCTACCACCCTTAGGCCTTTTCAATTGGCCGAGACTGACTCTCAAGTGAGTGCCAGGTGTCCTTCATCCCCAGCAGTGCCCTGGCTGGCAGAGGGTTGTGTGGTGCTGCTTTTGCTGCAGTAGCTGATGTCCCCACATCCCCAGGTCCACCCATACCCTTTCTGGCCCCTGCTTCCTGGTTTTAGGAGTTTCAGCGTTCACCAACTCCTTCATCCTTGTTATCTGCCACCACTAGGCAAACTCTGCCAGTGGCTGTGAACCCTCCACTCCCACCAGCTGTGTCACCTCCTCTGACCCTTGATGCCTCATCCTGGCCATCACTGTCTCCCTCCATCCCTGTAAGTTTGTTGTTGGGACCAGCAGGCTTGTCCAGGAGTCAGCTGCAGGTGGGCTGGGGAGGCAGTTGACAGGACTATGGCAGGTAGGGCTGTGATGCTTAGGGCATTCTCCTCCTGCAGGTCTGCTGCTGACCCTGGACTCTCCTCCCCCGCCCCTGCCTGGTGGAGTGGTAATGTGGTGGGAGGTAAGATTGGTCCACCCCAGTTCATGGGAGAAAAACCACAGTACCTGGTTCAGCAGCTACTGGATTTCCTGGTGGTTCTTCCAGGGAGGGTCTGGATCAAGGTGTGGTTCATCTTCTGATTCAAGGTTACCCCAGGGCATTTCTCTATTCATTAGTTCACCTGGGGTGTCAGCCCAGTGACAGGGAGCGGCCTCACTGCAAGGGAGTCACTCTTTTAGGTCAATGACATGGAGATGCTTCCACTCTTGGATGTGGGCCACATTGTACTTCATACAAGAGAGGCTCCATAACCCGAATGACAGAGAAAGGCCTCTGCCATGGGTCACCTATGCTTCCCGGTTGACTAACACCCTGCCCTGGAATAATTGTATCCATGTACCCCTATCATAGCACTGTTTTGGGGCCTGCTGGGCTTGCACCAGATTCCTTTGGGCCTCTGCCCACACCCTCTCTAGATGTTCCCCCAGGTTCTAGATGTACTCCTAGGGGAGGCTCCCAAAGTTGATGGCTTAGTCACCCACTGGTCACTCACCAAACCTAGGATCCCCTACCGCATTTGTACATCGTAGAGGAATTAGAAGGGCTTGAAGCCTATGAAAGCCTGCAGGGTTTCTCTGATTGCAAATATTAGGGAGGTGCACATAGAAGTCCCAGGCATTGGGTTCATCATGGGTGAGCTTGTGGAGCATAGTCTTCACCACCTGGTTCAGTCATTCAATGGGACTGTCCATCTAGTGGTGATGGATTGACATGAAGATCTGCCATATTTGGAGAGCCTGGCACACCTGCCTCATCAGCATCACTATGAATGGGGTTCCCCTGTTTGTCAGGATCTCCCATGGTGGGCCAACATGGATGAAGCAGTGCATCATGGCATGGGCTGTCTTGGTGTTCTTCATATTGCACAAGGGGATCACTTCTGGGTAATATGCAGGACTTTTTTTAAAATAGAAAAACCCTAGCAAGAACTTATCTGCATATTAGGCTATACCTCCTGGTTTTAAAACAATTTTATTGGTAACATATGGTAATAAATCTATTTCTTACATCTTTAATAACTTCTTTTATCTATCCCATATATTACTTTCTACTCACCCCTCTCCCCGTTACTTGACCCCCGCCGGTGTTATTTACTTAAAATGCTAATATTTGAAGGTACCCTTAACTAGTAAAACAAAAAATTGTATTATTTTTCTTTCTAAAACTTAATCATTATCAAAAATTGTCCAATGTCCTTTAATTTTCCACTCTTTTTCTACATATCTTCTAAACTTTTTCCACTCCATCTTAAAAACCTCCAAATCATAGTCTCTTAATATTCTTGTTAATTTGTCCATTTCACTCCATGTCATAACTTTTATAATCCAATCCCATTTCTCTGGTATTTTTCCTTGCTTCCACAACTGCGCATATAATGTCCTAGCAGCTGAAAGCAAGCACCAAATTACAATTCTATCTTCTTTTGGAAATTTTTCCATTTGTAATCCCAACAGAAAAGTCTCTGCAATTTTCTTAAATTCATATCCCAAGATCTTAGAAATGTCTTGTTGAATCATCTGCCAATACTTTTTTGCCCTTTCACAAGTCTACCACATATGGTAGAAAGAACCTTCATGCTTTTTACATTTCCAACATCTGTCTGGCATCTTATTGTTCATCTTTGCCAATTTTTTAGGAGTCATATACCATCTATACATCATTTTAAAACAGTTCTCTTTAATACTATGACACGTCGAAAGCTTCATAGAATTCTTCCACAAATATTCCCAAATTTCCATCTGTATTTCTTTATTTACATTAATTGCCCATTTAATCATTTGAGATTTCACTACTTCATCCTCCGTAGACGGTTTTAAAAGTAATTTATATATTTTTGAAATCAATTTTTCATCTCCAAGCAGAACTTTTTCCATTTCTGTTTGTTCTTTTATTCCTTCAGTTTGATATCATTATCCACCAAACTCTTTATTTGTTGCATTTGGAACCAATCATATTTATTATTCAACTCTTCAGCAGTTTTCAATTCTATTTTGCCACTTTGTATTTTTAATAGTTGATTATATGACAACCATTTTTCTTCACCTATCTCAGCTGTTATTTTTATTACTTCAGCTGGCACTATCCATAATGGTCTTCTCTCATCTCCATATTTCTTATATTTCATCCACATATTTAGCAAATTATTTCTTATATAATGGTGAGAGAAAAAACCGTCTATCTTCTTTTTTCCATAATACAAATACGTGTGCCAGCCAAATTTATTTCCATGACCTTCCAGCGCTAAGAGTTGTTTCTTTAACAGCGTTATCCATTCTTTTATCCACACTAAACAAACTGCTTCCTGATATAATTTTAAATTCGGTAGTTGAAATCCACCTCTCTCTTTTGCATCTGTCAAAATTTTCATTTTGATCCTTGGTTTCTTCCCAGCCTACACAAATTCTGAAATTAAATTTTAAAGTTTTTAAATCCTTCAAAATGGCGTTCGTGACTTTTTGCTTCTCTCTAAAAAAAAAATTCTTTTAAAGGCTTCTAAAGTCCATTATAAACAATATGTGCAATACTATTTATCCTCTTATCATCATCTCAATTATTTCCAACAATTTTTAATGTCCCAAACACTTTAAAAATATTATTTTAATTTTGACCTCCTTGCAATGGCTGCTGATGTTTCTCAATGGTATTATAGTCCTAGACTAGGCTTTTTGTCAGCTACTTCCTGCTTTGCTTACCACCAAATCTCATTTTCACTGGTAAAGAGATCTCACGATACTTGACGTACTTCCTGTGTTGATTCTATATGCTGCAGGTCTGTGACGATGGTGCTCTTTTTTTCAAAACCGCAAGTAACAATAAATTCCTTTCCACTTTTTAGCTCTGTCCTTTAAATTTACAAAGTCCAAATTTCACCTCTTCCTCCCTTCTTCTTCCAAGCTTCTAGATTTCAATTTCCCACCTTCTGAATTTATTCTGTTTAACTGTAAATAGGCCCAGAATGAAAGATAGTAATCTGTACCTTTTCTACCAATTATCCAGATCCACACCGGTCTTCTGTAGCTTTAAATGTTTAGCAATGTCCAAGAAGGTTAGGATTCTGTCGAGCTTATGTCAAATAAATGACTCTGAGAACTTCTGCAGATGATGAAAATGCAACTCTTCTCCAGAGACCCCTCAAAGGAGCCCCCCCCCGGGACTCCCTTTTAGCCAAGGTAAATCTCCTCAAAGTTTTCTGTGCATATCTTGGACTAATCTCTAACTGGGAAAAGTAGGCAGTAGGCCTTAATTTGCCTTTCACTACCCTGAACAAAAGTTCCAGCCTGCTCCCGTTATGAGAAGCAGCTCAGCTCGGCATTTTCCTCCCCTGGAAGTCATTAGGCCACACCCCCTGATGTCACCATTGTTTTGCACTGGGCTTTTTATAGAAAAAGCCCAGCACAAACTCATTTACATATTAGGCCACACCCCCTGATGCCAAGCCAGCTGTTGTTGTTTTTTAAAGCCCTAGTGATATGTGGTGCAATCCATCTGGACCAGAAGGAACCAAGCACCTTGGGGAGTCCAGGGCAATTGCCCCACAAAGTCAATGGCAATCCATTTGGGTACCTGGATAATCAGAAGGAAGGAGAGGAGGTGTGTGAGTAGCTGGGTGCCCCAACACCCTCTGGCACACTTCACATGTTTTACAAAAGTTCTGTATATTTCTGGCCACCATAAGCCATTAAAACTTCACCAGATCATGAAGAAGGGTATTCTGAGTTCCTTGGTGCCTCACCCAGAGTGGTTGTGGGCTGCTGCTAAGACTTTTGGCTAGTATTGGACAGGTAGCAAGAGATGCCATTGGATCCTGGCCCTTCCTTGAGCCAGTTAGAACCACATCCCTGTCTTCTGGATTACCCAGGGAAGCCATTGACTCCACCATCTGTCCATTACCTCCTCCTTGCTTACTGTGATGATGTGTCTCAGGCTGTCCAATGTATTGTCCTATGCTTGTGCCTTCAAGAAGAGAGGGTCTCACTGCCACTGCACAGTGGCCAGCTGTGTCATCTCCACCAGTCCTCACTGCTTTGTCCCAGCCATCACTGTCTCCCACCACCCCTGTAAGTTTTCTTGTCAGGGCTGGCAGGCTCATCTGAGGGTCGGGTGCAGGTGGCCCAGGGAGACAGTTCATGGGAATGTGACTGATGGGACCGTAGCGCATGCGGCATTCTCCTGTGGCCCTGTTGCCAGCTCTGGACACCTTTCCCCCCCCACCACCAATTTGTTATGCTTTCAATAGCAAACTGACATTGCAGTTTGCATAACAGTAACACTCTTGGTTCTGCATCTTATGGTCCCAAAGACCAAATTCGTTGCATTGAATTGAATAGAAAGAAATTATGCACAGTTAAAAGCCATGAGATATGAAATTTTGACAATGTCATGGAAATCCTGTGGACTGGCTCTCTTTGTTCTAAGTTTGGTACCTTAGGGCAGTATTACATGTTACATATATTTCTGAGATCCTTTTTCCTGATTTTATTTTACTTTGATAAATTGCTGTTACATTCAAATGGGGAATCCAACACAGATCTGTGGAAGAGCAGCTTTCCTCCTCACTCAATTTTCTTGCCAATATTTTAACTCCCAAGCAATTCTGATCTCTGCTGAGTAAAGTTTATAGAGATTGGGAAGTATTCCTTAATGCTCACAATGTGAAGTTCTCCATTTTTTACTACTAATTCTCATTTTATTTACAAGTGTAAATATTTGGGAAAGACCAATTTAGCTTGGGCAAAGTCCAGGATCAGGCCCCAGAATCATTGTGAGTTCCCACTGGCCCCCCCTGCTGTGCCCACCTGCCCCCACTCCAAACAAGGAGTGACCCTGCTCTGTGTAGAAAGTTTTAGCTATCTGCCTTCAGAACCCTCACCAGGCTCGTTATTTTGCTCTGTGTTATGGGCGACAGTGACGATCATGCCAGGCTCCTGCCCAGGTTGACAGGACCAGCAGAGCCTTCAGCTGGCCCCTCTGATGCTTCAGGAGCTGACAGCTTGCTGCCGCTGCCTGAGTCAACATTTCCTGCCCCTGAGGTGCAGTTGAATTTTTTTCTCCCTAGGAAATTGAAAACTGAAATTGAGGAAGTGCAGCTGCAAGTGGAAAGCCTGCCAGACTCACCTTCGCAGGTAGCTCAGCTGAGGGAGCAACTCCACTGGGACTTCGCAACCCATCGGAGAGACTCACACCTGTGGGGAAGATGGTCACTGAGTCTTGAGTTCTTCATCATGTGCCAATTGGAACATCACTGGGAGTTCATTTAGCCCCCTGCTTGGGACTGGGCTCCTTGTGGAAGCAACAAGTCACATCTGTGACGACTTTGCATCCAAGCTGGCTCTTGCACTCCTGATTGGATTTCTCGGCTTCCTGACTCTTGGCTCCAGACAACCTCGCTCTCTGACCCCCGATTTGACTACCTGACTTGGCTTTGGTTCAGACTCCCCTGGCTTGACCCCGGACTGGACTTGGACTTTGCTCCCAACCACACCCAGCCACTCTGATCCACTGGAATACGCATTCATAAGAGAAAACAGGGGGAAATACATATATTTTGTTGTGGAAGAAAATCCCAAACATGTTTATTCCAAAGTAATTTCACTTAGCTCAGTGGCATATTCCACAGTAAGTGTGTTTAGGATTGCATCCTCAGAAAAACAGGTATTTTCTTAATCAGTGCTGCTAATATATTTCTCCAAATAACTAATCTGTCTTTGAGCCTGATGCACAGTGGAACTAGACTAGCTATACATTAACTAAGGGCAGCCCCCTTCAACTTGTGTGGTCAGACATCACTATTTTCAATTAGACCAGGTACTTTGAAGTGGAAATTATAGACCTATTGAGTGTTGCTGTTTGTTGTGCCCATTGGGTAATTGATATATTTGTCCTTAATGAAAAGTTCTGTCCTTTTCTGTCCATAGGAGATCGCTGCCTCTGTTTTCAGTGAGGAGGGGGCTCTTTAATTTGGTTTTCAATTTCCTAGGGAGAAAAAAATTCAGCTGCCAATCTAAGAACATATATGACCCCAAAAATAGAAAAGTTATTTATTTTCTCATTGTGTTGAATACATAAATTACCAAAATCAGCTTGAATGTGTTAGGCTCATGCTGTTCCTACAATGCAGTTCCCCTGAACCAATTTATTGTAAATTCTAATGGGGAACTGCACCAACATAATTGCTCCATGTCTTCAGCTCTCCATTTTTACAAACTGGCACTCCATTCTCTGGTGGTCCACAGGGGGACAGTCTGCATTATTGGGAAGAAGCTCCTCTCTGGAGGCAGGCAAGGCCACTAGCCTTTTGGGGGTGGCTACAGGTGGGAGAGTTTTCTCCCACGACCTCTCAGTTGCCGGTCTGCCTGGCAATTCTCCACTCAGAGTGGCAAGGCACAAAAAGGGTGGGAAAAGGCATAAGGTTCAGGGAACACTTCAGTTTCTTTCCCTCTCATATGAAGCGTGGGAAGGGTGGTGGGAGGGCCCAAGATGATAGCATGTAAGTCTGTACCTGGCAACTAGTGCAAGGTTGCCAGCCTCGAGGTGGGGCCTGGAGAGATGGCAGAGATCAGCTTTCCTGGAGAAAATAATTAAAGCAACTGATGCCGGTGTATATGGCCAAATCTGCAAACAACCACCAGAAACAATAATACTATCACACTGTGTGTAAATGCATTCTTATTTAGTGCAAAACAAAATAAGACAAAGGAACACTTAATATTAGAAAACTCCCACGAAGTCACTACTTCAATCTCTTAAGGCAAGTGCCTCTTCCAAATTAACTGTTGTGTGGATATGGGTGGAGTTTTTTAGTGTTCTGCTCATGGTTTGTATGGAGAGAAATAAGGAACCGCTTATTGAAGGAATCTTCACGGTTTCGCTTATCAAGTTCTTCTTTAGCCTTTTATCCCGATGTTTTACAGAGCCACAGTACTTTTTTCTATGACATGAATCAACACATGCTGATAGCAAACGTTGAGAGCATGTGTTGATCCGTGTCATAGAAAAAAGTACTATGGCTCCATGAAACATTAGGATAAAAGGCTGAAGAAGAACTTGATAAGTGAAACCGTGAGGATTCCTTCAATAAGCGGTTCCTTATTTCTCTCCATACAAACCATGAGCGGAACACTAAAACAGCAACATAGGGAAGATAGGGTAGTTCTAGGAGCCATTTTCCAGCAGCACTTTACAGGGAGGGACATGAAAGAATGATCAATTCATAAAGCATTAGGTTAAATTGTTGTGTTGTGTATATTGTTTTATCTGAATCATGGAATGCCATGTCTGTAAGCCGCCCTGAGCCCGCCTTTGGCGGGGGAGGGCGGGATATAAAAATAATTTTATTATTATTATTATTATTATTATTATTAAATCAGCCTGTTTAAACCTAGTTTAGAGTTGCTTCTCTGCTGTGTTTGAACAAGTATGGGAAACTGGGAACATATGGAATGAATGAGGAAGAAAAAATTATATTGCATCATGTAAACTTCTAATTTTCTCTTTTATACCAATGGATGTGCAACATATACCTGAGACCTCCACAATGAAATTGCAGATCATCCTCCTAAACTACAACAGAAAAATGAAATGCATTGGAGAATGTCTGGAGCAGTACAATCATAGAGGAAAACATGTTTATGGATGATGTAACAGGACAGGGGTTTAAAGGATGAATTCCTGCAGCACAGTGATATTTTAGTATAGCAAAGATATTTACACAGGAAATGTAAGAATGGTCCCCCAATTTTTAAAAACTGACAAGCGGCTTTGGAAGGTTTCAGTTGTTTTGCCCATGGGGACAGGCTTGTGTGATTTTCCCTTTTCTGGTACAGCACAGCAGCAACAGGGCTTCTTATAGCAATTTCTCCACAATTTATGTACCACAAACAGTTCTTGCAATAGAGGGAAGTGAGCGGTGGGTTTCCATAAGAATCAGTAATGGGACTGGTGTTATTTTGTTCCCAAATGATTTTGAATTTGTCTGAGCAGTGTACTAGCCAAGTCTGCTGATTATACCAAATCACAGATAGTTTTAAAAAGGGGTTAGGCAGATTCCTGGAGGAGAGGTCCATCAGTGGCTACTCAGCATGGTGACTGAAGGGAGCCTCCATCTACAGAGACAGGAAACCTTTGACTACCAGTGTTGGGAGGCTGGAGCAGTGGAACACCTCAACATCTATTTGGCCCTCCAGGACAACTGGTTGGTCACTGCATGAAACAGGATGTTGGACTTGAACCACTGGGCTGATCCAGCAGTCTCTTGTTCTGTTCTTATGTTTCCAGCCCCTCAGCAATGGCCAAACCTCCCCCCCTGGATGGTTTATAGTGTTTCACCTATATGTGTAACAGGTTCTGAATTACCAGCTCTCATTTTTAAATTACATCTCTAGCCACTTCTGTTGCAGAGATATGTATTTCCCTGCACAACAGAAGGAGGCAGAGACTTATTCTTAATGGCAATTGGAAATTCAGAGAACCTGTTACACATATTGTCATAATGGTACATATAATGCTAAAAAAAAAAAAAATTCTGCTGGTATTGGGCAGGAGGAAATGGCAGGCATGGGGACAATCTCAGGGATGCAAGCAGAAAAAATTCAAACTTTCCTATCCATGTGACATCCAGCCAGACTTTACCACAATCTTTCCCAGAACTTCACAGCAATGCAGATCTTGATGGAGAAAAGTTGGGAAAACTAAGAGGTACATAAACATACCACAATGCTGCAGCTAAGCAAGAAAAAAAACCTCCCATTTTGAAAGAAGGAATGACAGGATACTTTCCCTGCCATTTTTCCATTCAAAAAATCAGCCTCCTCAAGTTGATTTATTCCCTGCAAGGCTAAATATTCAGAGACAGCAGGAAAGAAAAGTGGTCCCTCTATTGCCCATTACAGCCTCCAACACTACTTTTCAGTATAAACAAACAATTTTTAAAAAGCTTTGGGAAACTAATTGCTAGACTCCTGTCTAGTTTGACTCCATAATTCCCTCCGCATTGAACAGGCTTAATTTTTTATATATATACTGGATGTGTATTGTGCATTCAAATATATGTTGATCCTATGAAAATAATTAATGCAAGCCTGCCAGCTCATCCACTTTGAGGGGGGTGGGAATGCAAATTTAAGGCTGATCTGTTCTTATCACTTTTACACATTCAGAACCCTCGTGGGACTATGATTAAGGGGAAACAGATTCAGAAGTTGCCAGTGGGAATTTCTCCAGAGATGAACTCTGAATAAAATCTATTCTTGAGTTTATTTCCTTGCTCCAGCTATGGCCACATATCCATCACTAGGACATAGTTTAGAAGGGCTTGGGTCCAAGACAAGTCTACTTTTAAGACTGCAGCCAAAACAAGGATTTTTTTTAAAAAAAAATGCCCCTCCCATGGCAGCAGCAGAGGCAGCAGCAAATGGAGTGGGAACAGGCAGGAACAGTATTCACTTGTCATCATTCCCACATTGCTCACTGCTGCCACCATCTCCCATCTTCACCTTTTCCTTTTCCTCCATCACAATAACACAAAAGTGACAGCAAACATGTTGGGACTTTGTGCAGCCCTGAAGCACGCCTCACTTTCCCTTTATAATGCGACAGCATGACTCAGCAATGAAAGGGAATGAAGTCTTATAATGGGCTGAAGGGGAGGGAATGGTGCATGGCAGTGAGCTGGTCCACCATTTGTCTCTCCTGACAGTGGTAATAAAAAGGAATGTCCACATAGACATTTTGTGGATTCCCCCCTTTAGCTGGATTTAAACAGGTTTATTTTAATCCTGTTTAAAGGGGAAGGTTCCAGGAACACCATGAATTGTGCTCAAAATGAGAACCATGATGTGGACAATCCCATTTAATGAGGTGGCTTCCTGCTTTCCATAAAAGGAAAAAATCCCATTCATAAGCAGACATTGTTTCCAAATGTAGGGAGTGCTTAAAAGACATGCCAAGAGATCAGAGTTCACTTTGGAAGTAGATATGATCAGGGCTTTTTTTGAACAGGAACATACAGGGACACAGTTCCAGCTGGCATGGCCAGGGCTCTGGCTCAAAAAAAAAAAAGTCTCTGGCAAAGGGAAGGCACTAGGCAGCCACGTGCTCCCAGACTGCACGCTCTGCCCTCTCTGCCACCTCTGGCCTCCAGCAGGCTTGCAAAGAGAGTGATAGACATGGAGCTGCCCATGAGTGCTTTCTCCTGGGAGAAGCTGGGCCTGCCATTGCCTGCTCTGCTGCATGTGGCTCTCTCTCTCCGGCTGTGTTGCGGAGTTCAAACAAGGGCTGTGCAAGAACACACATCCATGAAATGCAGCTGATTGCACTGTATTGTTCTGTGTCAATATGCGGAAGGTAACCTACTGAATGGGTGATGTCACTTCTAGTGACAACAGGGGGTATAGCCTAATATGCAAATAAGTTCCTGCAGGGCTTTTTCTACAAAAAAGCCCTGCATATGATGATGAAGAAAGGGCAAGCAATGTGCAATATGGGCAGAGAGAAAAACAATTTGAGTTTTTGAATCTGGAAAATAAGGGCCAAACTATGTTACTGTTGGAATTATTTAGTTAGCAGAGCGCTCAAGGCACATAGCAAAGCAAAGCTCATCTGGAGCGTGTGTGCTGCCCAGAAACAAAGTTTCACATGGAACCATTTATCATTGCATACTAATATGAGTTCTTTATTGTAAAGAATGACATTCTAGATAGGATAGAGTAGAGATAGGTTTCTGATCTAGTTTAACTAGCTAAGATGGACGGAGATGCAGGACGTGTGTCCTGCTCTCATGTTGCCAAGATGAAGAAGTCTGGCAAAGGGTGGAAAGGTGTGCTGCTGGAAGGAAGGAAGTTTCCCAGAGACTGGTAATCTACACATCAAAGTGATAGCATCAGAGGAGAGAAGGAAAGGATGCTCAGTGTCCTAGCCTATCTATCTCTCATAGTCCCCTTCTGAAGACTGAGGCTAAGGGACAGTGCAAAGTCTGTCACTTCCAACAGTTACAATGTATGTAAGTCTGCCTCAGAGACTTGCAGCTGTGAGTTCCTGATAGCAACTCTATTTAAAAGCACATGGTGGCCAAATTCAGATCAGGACTGCAGTGTGGGGGGGGAGTTCCCTGCCTTCCCCTCCATGCTGTTTTCCAAGCCAAAGCAGTGCCCGGAGGAGTTATTTGTTCTATTGAGGGGCTGCCCATGCAAGCATTCTATGCAGTCCCCACTCTTGTCAGGCCAAATAATGTCCCCCCAGAACTTGCTCAGGAAAACAGCATGGAGAGTATGTAGGAAGCACTCTCCCCCACACCCATTCCATGGTCCTGCTCTAAATCTGGGCTCTGTGGAGCTTTTAAATGGAGTTTCCAGTGGGAACTTGTAGTAGCAGTACGACTGCAAGTCCCAGTAGAAACTTTGTGCATACATTTGTAACATAGTTTGGCTCCAAGAAAGAATGCTGTAGAGCCCCAAGGATGTTCCATTTCTTTGGGGTACCCAATGGTGCTATATGCTTAGCTCACTCTATGTGCCTGCACACTTCTCCCACCTCACTGTGCTCAATGTATTTGTAAACAATCAGGTATTGTTTTGAAAATGCCACAAGTCTCTCAAGTTATCTTCTCACAAGGTAACTGGCCCTGCTAGGATTGCTGATTGTTTGTGCTCAGAGAAATGGGAAATAGGAAACAACAGACCGTAATCATGATCAGTGGTTTACTAAATGAAACATAAAATATGATATCATTGATGTCCGCTAATGGACTAAGACCTACAAGTGGGTCATAGCCTGTGCTAAGGAACCACAATGTGCTAGTGGTACCACAATGTTAGTTTTCCTCCAAAATAGTTTCGTTACCAGAGCACTATACTTGGCTGAGAAGCAGGATATTAATAAAATAAATAAAGCAGGAATCAGGGATAGAAAAAGCAAAACGTAGACAGCAATCTTATGAATAGCAAAGGCATTCATTGTCTCCACTCCACCAAAATCAGCCTACTGTTTGGCCTTTTCCATCAACAGCTGGGCCAATAACCAAGTAATGTATTTTGAACTGACAGTCATGAAGCTATTAGAGGATGGCAATTTCTCTAAACTAATTAACACAAGCAAATCAATTGTTTAGAAAAAATGGATGGAACGTGCTTCTGGAATCCAGAGATGAGTTTGAATGTTTTACAACAACAGGCTTTGATAATGTTGCTAATCCCCACCACCACCAATGTAGATGTATCCACACTGGCACCTTCCCCCTACCAAAACCACTTCAAAGCTGCATGGCATATGCCTAAGCATGCCTGCACTGCTCCAAACCTGTGCACCTGCCATTACAGTGGCTTGAATCCAGGTTCATGAGTTCTGTGTTTCTAAGCCATTAAGAAATGTAAGTGTGACAGGTTAGCTGGAAGATGACTATGCAAGTGACAACTTGACCTGGGACAGTTCTGCTTAATAATAGACTGTTTTCCTCTGCAAGTCACAACCTCTTTGCAGCACTCCTGTTAGCCTTGGCCTCATCTATTAACAGTAACACACACCATCCATCCATCCATCCATCCATCCATCCATCCATCCATCCATCCATCCATCCATCCAAATATCCTTCCTTGTAGCATCTTTTTCTAGCTTCCTACTCACTACATTCCACCCTTCCTCCAAGGTCCTCAAGCTCATGTGCATGGTTCTCTTTTACACAAACATGGGAAATAGATTACGTAATTTGAGTGAGTCTGCCTGTTCTTTGCCATCCCATGAGTTTCATAGTTGCAATGGAATAAGAACTTCAGGCTTCCCAGATTTAGGACTCAATACCACAGAGACATCAGAACATAAGAACATAACAGAAGCCATGTTGGATCAGGCAAGTGGCCCATCCAGTCCAACACTCTGTGTCACAGAGTGGCCAAAAAACCCCAGGCGCCATCAGGAAGTCCATCAGTGGGGCCAGGACACTAGAAGCCCTCCCACTGTGCCCCCACAAGCACCAAGAATACAGAGCATCACTGTCCCAGACAGAGAGTTCCAACAATACGCTGTGGCCATGAATGGACCTCTGCTCCATATGTCTATCCAATCCCCTCTTGAAGTTGTCTATGCTTGCAGCTGCCACCACCTCCTGTGGCAGTGAATTCCCCATTGCAATCCATGTGTTAATCATCCTTTGGGTGAAGAAGTACTTCCTTTTATCCATTCTAACCCGACTGCTCAACAATTTCATTGAATGTCCACAAGTTCTTATATTATGAGAAAGGGAGAAAAGTACTTCTTTCTCTGCCTCTCTGTCCCACGCATAATCTTGTAAACCTCTATTATGTCACCACTCAGTCGATGTTTCTCCAAGCTAAAGAGCCCCAAGCATTTTAACCTTTCTTCATAGGGAAAGTGTTCCAACCCTTTAATCATTCTAGTTGCCTTTTTCTGCACTTTTCCCAATACTATAATATCTTTTTTGAAGTGTGGTGACCAGAATTGTGCACAGTATTTCATATGAGGCTGCACCATCAATTTATACAGGGGTATTATGATACTGGCTGATTTGTTTTCAACTCCCTTCCTAATAATTCCCATCATGGCGTTGGCCTTTTTTTATTGCAGTCACACTGTCTCAACATTTTCAGTGAGTTATCTACCATGACCCCAAGATCTGTCTTTTGGTCAATCTCCGCCAGTTCACACCCCATCCATTTATATTTATAGTTAGAATTTTTGGCCCCAATATGCATTACTTTGCACTTGGTCACATTGAATCTCATTTGCCATGTTGATGCCCACTCGCCCAGCCTCAACAGATCCCTTTGGAGTGCCTCACAATCCTCTCTGGTTCTCACCTCCCTGAGCAATTCCAACTCCAAATCTTTAATGAACAAGTTAAAAAGCATCAGACCCAGTACTGAGCCCTGCAGTTCCCCACTGCTTACCACCCTCCAGTGCGAAAATTGCCCATTTATACTCACTCTCTGTTTCCTATTAATTAGCCAGTTTATGATCCACAAGAGGACTTGTCCTTTTATCCCATGACGAGCTTACTAAGGAGCCTTTGATGAGGAACTTTATCAAAAGCTTTCTGAAAGTCAAGATAAACAACATCTATTGGATCCCCTTTATTCGCATCTTTGTTCACCCCCTCAAAGAACTCTAACAGATTAGTGAGACAAGATCTTCCCTTACAGAACCCATGCTGAGTCTTCCTCAATAACTTGTTCATCAATGTGCCTACTCATTCTCTCTTTAACCCAACTTTCCCAGTATTGAAGTCAGACTGACAGGCCTGTAATTTCCTGGATCTCCTCTGGAACCCTCTTTAAAGATGGGGGTAACATTTGCTACCTTCCAGTCCTCAGGAATGGAGGCAGATTTCAATGAAAGATTACATATTTTTGTCAGGAGATCCACAAGTTCACCTTTGAGTTCATTCAGAACTCTTGGATGTATGCCATCCGGGCCTGGTGACTTATCAGTTTTTAAATTGTCTATCAGTTGTAGGGCCTCATCTCTCATCACCTCAATCTGACAGGTCTTTCAACACCCCTCGCAATTGATTCTGTAGTGGGCAAACATTTCCAAGCTCCCAGCATCTTTTCCCCTTTAAGACTCAGGTGTGCAAAGGTATATTAATTGGAAAAATTTTTGGATGTTTTTCTGTTCTCCATTATAGCCTTTGGGAAACATTACAGTGAATGGGCCCAAAGTGTTAGGGTTAGGGTTCGAGTCACAGTTAGTTTAGCCTTATAATTAAGGTTAGGTTTAGGATTGGGTTAGAAGTAACTCACATACCAAACTGCAAGTTGTTGTCTTGATGGGGAAAAGTTTTGGATGATTTCCCATTCTGTATTATCGCCTTTGGGAATCATAACACTGAATGGGTCCATAGGGTTTGGCTTAGGGTTAGGGTTACAGTATGAGTCACAGTTGGTTAGGGTTGGGTTAGAAGTACCTTATATATTATACAAAAAGATATTCTGTTAATGGGGGGAAATTTTTGATGTTTTTCCATTCTCTATTATAGCCTATGAGAATCACAACACTGAATGGGCCCTCAGAGTTAGGGTTATGGTTATAGTCACAGTTAGGTTAGGGTGAGTTAGGATTAGGTTTAGGGTTGGATTAGAAGTACCTTTTATATTATATTGAAAGGTATTCTGTTGATGGGGTAAAGTTTTGGATGTTTTTCCATTCTCCATTATAGCCTATGGGCATCATTACAGCAATTGGGCCCATAGCATTTGGGTTAGGGTTATGGTTCAAGTCACAGTTAGGTTAGAGTTAGGTTGCGGTTTAGTTTTGAGTTAGAAGTTGCTTATATACCATACTGCAAGGTAATGTGTTGATGGGGGAAAGTTTTGAATATTTTCCCATTCTCTATTGTAGCTTATGGGAATCATTACAGTGAATGGGCCCATAGGATTAGGGATACGGTTCGAGTCACAGTTAGGTTTGGATTACTTAGAATTAGGGTTTTGGTTGGGTTAGAAGTTCCTCATATATATTACTGAAAGGATCATGATGTGAAGAAGGGGGTTAAGCCTTCTCCATTAGGCCACTATTTGCCCCTCTGGAGCAAACATAAAGACATAAACATCAATATCTCTCTTTGTGCCACAATGGAGAAAACAGTGGCTTGTTGGGCCATTTCAGGCCAGGAGAATTGCTCAGGGGAAGACTTAAACCTCCCTCTCATGCTGTGCTCCTGACACATGTTAAACCTCTCTAAGTTGATTTTTAAAAAGATTCTAACAGGTTTGGTTACTGAAGTCTCAGCATCTTCTGTATTTGAGCTCTGTCCAGCATTCAAACCACTAGACAACACTGGCTCTTTTAAGTTGCTGCTGCCATATCTACAGATTATGCCATTCACACAGTATGTCAGCCTATATATAAGTGCTTTCCTGAAGTAGTTCAGGACTGCTTGCCTGCATATCTATTCCTTTGCCTGAACTGTCCTGGGACTCATTGCTACAGCCTACCCTGAGGTTCTGTTTGAGTCCACTGAAAAAAACACTCATTATCCACAAGGAACTATTCTTGTTACGTGAAACAATTATTAATTAGGGTACACGATGAACCACAAAGAAAGGTTAGGTTGGGAAGGAGCTGTCAGGGAAAACTGGATGCAAGATGCTCAGACTATAAGAAATGGCTGAGTTTTGGACTCTGCTGTGTGTCTGAAAGTTATTTTAGCCTTGAATTAACAACTTCTTTCTTCCAGCTTGGCTGCAGTAATAATTAAATCAGCTTGCTTTATCATTAGGAATAGTGACTTATTACACTCCCCTTACACCTACACTCTGCTGTCAAACAAAACTCATTTAAGGCCAAGGAGTCACATAAACTATAAAAGGCTACTCCCTACAGTGGAATAGTCAGGATACTCAATTACTTTAATGACAAAATGCATGTGAGAGTGTTGCCAACAAAATGAAATTGAAAAGTTCTTAACCTCATGAAGGACAATGTAAAAGCTCCCATCAAACATTCTTTTACAAATGGTAAGAAATTAGCAAACAAATACCTTGCGTGTCTTATGCTAAAAGCAGTGTGGCAAACTATCAGCCAAAGTCCTGTCACTGTTTCTAAAATGGCTGAGAATTTACACAGATTAACCATCCTCCTGCATACTAAATCATCCAGTAAAGACAGTTTGATCCTTTCAAACAGTTTGAGAGCCAATTTGGTGTAATAGTTAAGAGCGGAGGGTTCTAATGTGGAGAACTGAGTTTGATTCCCCACTTCTCCACATGCAGCCAGCTGGATGACCTTGGGTAAGTCACAGTTCTCTCAGAGTTCTCTCGACCCCACCTGCCTCACAGGGTGTCTGTTGTGCAGAAAAGAAGGGAAGGAGACTGTAAACTGCTCTGAGACTCCGAGTGAAGAGTGGGATGTAAATCCAGCTCCTCCTTTTCCTCCTCCTCCTTCTTTACTACATACAGAAAAGCCCTGTTCAGTCCACCAAATAGAACAATATTCAACATGTGTTGGGATTGCATCCAATAGATTTGCCCCACAACCACCATACATTGATCCAGCCCTTCTACACAAAACCCATGCACATAGATGCTACATGAGCAATCTGGATCTTGCAAAAGATAAAAAGGTACCAATCACACTGAGAAAAGTGTTTCTATATGTACAGCTTATGTGTGCTTAGGCTCTCTGAAGAAGAACTGGATCGAGGCATGGCCAGGGCTGGCCCTGCCACTAGGCAAACTAGGCAACTGACTAGGGTGCTGACCTTCTTGAGGTGCTGAATTGGGCACCCCCATGTGACTCAGTGATGTTATCAGTGCAGGAGGGGGAGGAGCCAGAAGTTAGCCTTGCCTAAGGTAGCAGACAGTCTAGGGCTGGCCGTGTGCATGGAGATAGGGCCTGAGGCATGACTGATAACATCTTGGGGGTTTTTTTCTCCGGGCCAGTAGGGATAAATAAAATACTTCAAAAATCTACTTTCAGGAGGGTAGCCATGTTGGTCTGCAGTAGAGGAGCTAGATCCTGCACTTTGCTGCACTACCCTGCACTATGCTCTTTGGAGGCTTCCTTGGAAGCCTCCGAAGAGCGTAGTGCACTGTGCAGCATTCCTCCGATCCTGCCTTCAAGGCAGGCTTGGAGGAGCACTCCGCATGGGCAAGGGGAAGTAAGGGGGCACCTTGTGGCACCCCCAGGTGGGGTAGCACCCTTGGCAGCTTACCCCACCTACTCCCATGCACTGGCTCTGCCAATAAGATTTTCAGAGCAGAAGCTTTGCGTGAGTAAAAGCTCCCTGACAAAGAGAAATATCATTGGTCTCCAATTAAATGCTACTGGACTTGAATCTAGTTCTGCAATCTTTGATGGTTAAAATGTGCAATTAAATCTCACTCATGACTAGTCCATGAGAAAGCTGCAGGGATTTGTGAATGTCTCTGAAGAACATGAGATAAGGAACACTAAATGAGAAAGGAAAATAGAGTGAAAGATAATGCAAGAAGAAGGCTTGGGAATCAGAGATGAAGGTCATTATGCTGAACAAAAAGAGAGTACTGACAACAGCCAGGGACTCGGGATATTGGGAAGCTCCATGGCAGGAACCAAGAATAATGTCAGAGCAAGAGGGAGAAAGACTGTGGTGCCTATGGCCATAGTGAGAGAAAGAGGAAGAGATTAAGAAACGGAGAAGTTAGATTATAACTACCAATCTTGAAAAGTGAGTGTTGTCTACTTAGTGGTGGAAGTAGATTACCTGACCTGGAGCACATGGCTGAATCCCAGAATTTATATACTTAATTTCCTGTATTTGGGGGTGGGGGCACTAATAGTAAAGTCAGATTAAATTGTCTTGTTTGCTAGTTTCAGGATTCAACAGACTTATTTCCTTTGCCAATATTTGTTTGGGACAAAGCTAACTGTGACCTGAGATTGTGCTTAACGCAAAAACAATGGTTGAATATTTGCATACAGATTGTTACGACTCAGCAGATGAGTTTGTCTTAGTCAGGAAAGATGATGGTTGCTCTTTTTGATATGTTAAACATATAGTTTAAGAAATTGCCTTTATGTTTTCTGGGGTTTTTTGTTCTTTGTGGCCACAAACACCAACCATTTCTTGTGGCTGGCATCTGAAACGATCTTTAGCGAGTCAGGATTGTTTGCTTTTAAGATTAGCTTTCTGGCAAAAGGCATCTGAAAGTCTTGTTTTGCATTCTAACAAATTTTGGATTTGAGTCTGATCAAGCATGTTTTTTCCCCTTGACTTTTTAGTATTTCTTCTCTGGGTATGAAAGTGAGATGGGGGCCTTTTGTTGCCCCTTCTTCTATCTCCTGGGGTAGCCTGAAGCCTTAGATGACTATAAGGATGGTGGCATACCCACCCACCCCCAACTCCCAGTCCTGATAATTTAGAAGACCTGAATATGATCTACAGTAGATGGCCAGGGGAATTACATGGCAGGTGGTGAAAATAACAATCTCCTGAAAAGTATTACTCTGATTAGAACAAGAAATCAATCACTTGTTTTGCTGGATTGTTCATAAGATTGACAGATATATGGAGCATGAATCTGTAAAGCCTGCACCTGGTCAGGAAACTGTGAAATAGGACAACGATTTCTCTTTTGCTAATAATTATGCTTCCCATTTAATCGCCAGCATCACACTTCACAAAATGGAATCTACAAGTCTGTAAATGAGGAAAGCATGGGTATTTAAATCAGGAACCATTTTTTTTACCCTTCAATTTGCACAGTGATGAATTTTTACCACTTATCTGAAATTTTAGCTGATGCTGTCAGTATTCAGAAATAAGGACAGAAAATACAGTAAAAATAATTAACTAGCAACATGCAATATATGATGTGTCATATTTGCTAAAGGCTGAATATAGATTTTTGATGGTTGAATCATGACTCAAAACCATCAAATACAGAGACAATTAAAATATTATTGGCTATTATTCTTTTCAGATTTGTGTCTTTTCAGCTTCTCGATCACCAGTGAAGCTTTCAGATTTCTGGTCTAATTACATATAGAAAAAGGACACATCGCTATCTTCTCACTAAAAAGGTCTTTATAGGCCAATTACAATCTCTTATATTCCAGTCCATAAATCTATAACTGAATACTTAAATAGAATGCAGAAGTTAATGGGATTTTCCTTAATTACGCTTAACCAGAAATTAAGTTGCAAGTAAATGTTAGGTGGAACTGTAAATGCCTTAAACCATCAGAGGCTAGGCCACCCAAACTCTGTTCTCAGGTTTTAAAGGTGACCAAATGTAGACAAATTGCTTGTACTCATCATAGTATTGTTTATTAGATAATCAATAGGTGTTATATGCAACCTTTTGAACTCAAAAGCAGTTTGACTGGCCCAACCTCTGACAGTAACAGACCTTAAATTTCTACATTCCAGCATTGTTCAAGACAGGGAAGAAAATTACTCAAAATATGTGGGGATTGCAAGACTCATGGGGAAGGAAATCCCATCTGCTCCTCAATATCACTCTCTTGCTGCTTTCTATACCTGTCCCTACCCCTTATTGTATTCTCTTCCTTTGCCATGCTGGGATTCCTATGCAGCCTAAGAATACAGTCTGTGATCATCACACATGTTTTCTGAGATCTCAGTCAGCATTGTTTGTTTCACCCTCCCCAATTTTTTAAATACTGATTTAGGATTTTTCTGCAAATCTATGGGCTTCCCCAAATGTGCAAAAAAATTTCCCCAGTCTGAACCTGGCCCCATTGTGCAGGGTTTTTTATTTGCACTCTGGGGGGCCAAGTTCACAATTAAATATATGATAATGTTGAATTCTTTTTATGAGGCATCTGCACTTTTCAATAGTATTTAAATAAAATATAAAGACTGAGAAACACTGCTTAGTTTTAGCACATCAGTATAGGTACCTTTTCACAGTGGCTCAAAAGAACCCACCACATTTTATAATACTGTAAAGCTATTTTCCTCTCACAGATAAAGACCACATTAGTTATTCCTTCAGTTGCCACTATAAGTTACTGTATGAAGCTACCAAAATCTAATTAATTAAATGCTCGTTGAATTTGGAATTCTTTTATCTGGTGAGACATGATAAAGAACAAAGGCAACAAAAGTTGTGTGTGTATGTCCATGTGCATGCAAGCAGGGATGTGAAACCATGTCCTTGCACATGTTGTTTCCGAGCAGATAAGCTTTCAGTCAATAATGAGGATGTGTTTTATGCAGACCTTGCTTTAGATAACATTCTAAACGATTAAACAGGTAATTCTCTATATGCTACAAATATTTTTTAAAAAGTAAAATCCCAGACAAAAATATAAGGATGAATAAATGCAGATGCAAACATGGGATCAAATTTTCTCTTTCAGAATAGTTTGAGAACCTCATATATATTGAGAACCTCATATATATATATAAAGAAAGGATAAAGGTGTTTTTGTAAAATAAACAAACAAACTCCATCAAAATTCTTACTGATTGACAATCTTTTGTAAGCCATTTGCCCCAATCCGCAGTATCAGGAACACTGCAGGAGGCTTTGTAACCATCCCTGCTGCTGCAAAATCTCAGTTCACATGAGATTAGATTAAAAGTCTCTAAGGCACATCTAATGCACATCTTTGACACTGTGACTGTCTTCAGCCCATGCTGTTTCTATAACTTTTAGAAATCTATCTAGCGTGTTGTTATCCCACCCATCCCCCAAGGAGCTCAGATCAATCAACATAGCTCTTTCTTACTTTATCTTCACAACAACCCTGTTTGGTAGGTTATGCAAACAGAGAGAGTGAATGGCTAGTAGTTTCCTAGGGAGCTTCATGACAGTGTAAGAGTTCCGAATCTGTATCTTCCAGATCCTAATACAACTTCCCAACTTCTACATTACACTGACTCTCCAGTCACAGAAATACCCCACTGACTCTCTGATCACAGAGACACCATATGTGTTTGTGGTCTGCATAAAGAGAAACAATGTTAGTGAAGCAGAAAAAAACTATTCTAGAAAGTTGTCCAGGATTCCCCCTGCCCCTTCCTGTGTACCAAAGCAGGAGCAGGAGAAGCTTGTATGAAGATATGGCCTTAGAGGAAGACGTGGAGAAACCTCTGCTCACACAATATTCTGTCATTTTTGCTCTTCCAATCAGAACTGGCATCAAGGATCAGCAGGAATGGGCACCCATCAAGACCCACAGCTCAATAGAGGGCCCACCACTGACTCTAGATGGCTGGCACATTTGCTCTCCCCCAGCAACAACACAAAGCCTCTGGTGTGGAAAGGGCACTTGAGACAACATGTCTTTTGTTTTCCATTTAGCTCTGCAGGCAACAGTGGTTATGAATGATCATGACAGAATTGCACTGTGCTTCTACATGTGTTTGTGTGCATGCATGTCTGTACTCATGTTTTACGTGTGCATGCACAAAAGAAAATAATATGCTTGTGAAGGGTTACTGTAAGGAATCTTGCCCAGGTCCCTCCAAAACTACTGGCTCCAGCATTCCTGATATGCAGGGGGGGCGGGAATTGGTAGTTTCAATCAATATGCATTGGGAATCATTTGCTAAAACAATAAAGTTTTTCATGAATGTATAAATTAGAACCAAAACTGTCAACTGAGGAACTATGCCACAGTTCCTCATAGCACTACTTCAATGTTCAACGTTTACAAGTAGTAGTATTTTTAGATGATGATAAAAATTGCCACAAGTGTTGTTTATAGAAATGGTATCACTTCTTTGGAGCTTGTGCTATAACTAAGACAAAAAGGAAATCCTTACATAGTATGCAAATGTGCCATGTGTCTTCCGAGATCCTGAGCCTTCTAAATGAAGCCATTTGAGACTCGATCAAGGCTCCGTGAGGTAATACCTGAACTTTTCCGCATCACAGTGATGTTGGTGTTTCCTGACGAGTTGAATCCCCAGCTGATGCTCCAACTTTGCAGCACCCTTCTGCAAAAGGGCATTTATTCTGAAGAATTTTTCTTGGATTCAGATCCACTACTCCCCATGTTTTCAGCACTTCTTTTGAAAACAGGTTGTGTGGCCGTGCCGTCATGTACTTTGTCAGCGACGGAACCTCCTCCTTTTTTGCACATGTGCACAAATGTCATAACATGATGACATTGTAAAAGGGCTGGATGTATTGTTGGGAACAGCATGGTTGCTGCCATTTCAAAGATCCCCTGCTCCTCCTTAGTCACCAACTAAGAAAACGGCTGGCAATCATCAAACTGGAATGCACCAGTTCATAACAGTGTTATTGAACAGGTATGAAGCAAGCTAAATGTGTCTTCATGTACTTCGACAGCATCAGAACCTCCTTTTCTTGCATATGCACTAAAGTCATAACATCATAACATTGTAGAAAAAAAATTGGGAGCTGGTGGGGGGAAGAATAAAGAAACAACACAAGCATGTGGCATCAAAATCTACTGACAAAAGGAAAAGGAAAAAAGAGAAAAGAGGGAGGAAGGGAAGGAGGTGGAGGGGAGAGAGGGGGGGAGGAGCAGGGGGAGGGAACTTTATGGACAGGTAATTGCATGAAGAAGACTACACGGACCCTAACTGCCCATTTTGTCCCAACATTATAATGTTGCTATATTATAATTGAAAAAATGTGTCATAGCACATTACATAGCAAATTAGCTGATTACTCAGGGGACAATCTGAAAAGGGGTGGGAGGGTGAGATGCGGGTGAACATACAACACTGATGACACAAAAGGACCATGTTCCTCACTAGAAAACTGGGGATTCAGCTCCAATGTGGGGGGGGGGGCTGCAGAAAACATGGGGTAATGGGGCACTAAATTCGAATCTACTCCTGGGAGGCAAAAAAGTTGTGTGGAAAGTTTTACAAACCCTGCTTTTTTAAGAATGCCAATGCAGAGGTTTGTTTGAACTTATGCAGAAATGGTCCTTTTGTTTTCTAGACAGAGAAATGGCCATATTCCATGATCCTATAGCCCATATTTTATAGGTGTTTATTAACTTGTTTACTGTTACTGTTTTTAGTTGTTTGGAAAAGAAAAACACTGAGTTGGATCCAGTGAGCTTTTCCACTCAATCTTATCCAGTTCCCCATCATATTCATTTTTAATGGTCGAAGAGCCCCCCCTCCCTTTTCTCCAGCAGAAGAGCTGGTCGGATCTAACCTGCTATCTAGACAGCATGAAGAAGATGGATGAAAAAAATCAACCAACCTCAGTTCCACGTACTGCCTGATCTGAATAGCAGTACCATTACACTGAGGAAATCACCAGCTCTTGAGGCTTCTAAGTATTGTCACTGAGTTAATATGAACTGTTATATTGTGGCATGAACTATTTCAGGTATTAACATTTTCATTTTCCCCACAAAGTTCCTTGACAATGGCACATACATATCCAGTGACTAATCATGTCTGACTATAAAGAAGACTTACCTACAAGTTATCCCTGTGACACATTGGGAATACGTGAGGGGGTGAGCCTTACATTTGACAGGCTGACATTTCAGAGTCAAACTGAACATTAAAGAATTCACTTAAGGTTTATAAAGCAATGATGAGGCAGCCGGAGAAAAGTAAGTTTCTCATGGAACCACAATTCAGTTCCAATGGAGTATTAATAAATGGTCATTTGAACCAAATCTTGGGAGAAATGAGACAGGAGGGATATTTTGTCCCCTGTAATGACAGCATTCAATTTAATCTTTTATCAGAGCAAATTGGATTGGGGGGAAATGGGTCACACTCCCACAGTCTCAATTGTCAAATGTCTGGCATTTTTCTGGCTGGCAGAGGCCTTCCAGACATAGATTCTATAAGGTTTCTTTATATGAATTATTACCATTCTGAAGTAAAGGATTTTTTTTCTTTGCTTATAATTATAGTCATAGGAAACTACATACAAAAGGTATACTACTATTTCTTGCTATTATTAAGTCAGATATGTGGGGGCTCTAATGGTATCTCTGTCCTATGTTTTTGGGCCACACTGACCTGTTACCCATTGTTTGGGGACACAGTGTTCCTCTTTCTAAACAAACCAATACATTATGGGCCACTGCTAGCATCTGCTTGGCAACCTTAAAAGTGCAACAGACTTCCTCACAGAAGTTGCAGTGTGAAGGAACTGTTGAAAGAAGTGGGAATGGGTTTCCATGATCAGTGAGGTTCAAACAGTAATGGCTGAGAAACCATATGGTAGTATCATGTGTCTCATTCATTCCAATGTAGCAGCTGGTTTACAATGCTGTTGCATGTGGTCCCTTAGTTGCCCAAGAGAATGTTGAGTTTCAGTAGTTAATCTGGTCTTAAACAATTTTATTGATAACATATGGTAACAATTTCCGTTAATAACTTCTTTTCATCTATCCCATATGCTTCTTTCTAATCACCCCTCCCCCCGTTACTTGACCCCCACCAGTGTTATTTACTCAAAATACTAACATTAAAAGGTACCCTTAATTACTAAGAACTAAAATTAATATTCTTCTTTCTTGTAAAGTTTAATCATTATCAAAAATTGTCCAAAGTCCTTTTACTTTCCACTCGTCTTCTACATAACTTCTAAATTTTTTCCACTTCCTTTTAAAATCTTCTAAATCATAGTCTCTTAAAGTTCTGGTTAATTTGTCCATCTCACTCCATGTCATAACTTATACAATCCAATCCCATTTTTCTGGTATTTTTTCTTGCTTCCATAACTGTACATATAGTGTCCTAGCAGCTGAAAGCAAGTACGAAATTATAGTTCTATCTTCTTTTGGAAATTTTTCCATTTGTAATCCGAACATAAAAGTCTCTGCAGCTTGAATTCACATCCCAAGATCCTAGAAATGTCTTGTTGGATCATATGCCAATACTTTTTTGCTCTTTCACAAGTCCACCACATATGGTAGAAAGAACCTTCATGTTTTTTGCATTTCCAACATCTGTCTGGCATCTTGTTATTCATCTTTGCCAATTTTTAGGAGTCATATACCATCTATACATCATTTTAAAACAGTTCTCTTTAATACTCTGACATGTTGAAAGTTTCATAGAGTTTCAGTAGTTGATCTGATATGACCAAACAAAGCTGCTTTCTACTGAGTCAGCCCATGGGTCTGTCAAGGTTAATATTGTCTACTCTGCCTGGCAGCAGGGTGGGCTCCCTCTTGGGTATCCTGCCCCCCCAGGGAAAGTGTATGCGCAATACATAGCCTCTCCTTCCCGGTGTAGTGAACGCCGCGTGGTCACTGTCCGGCTATGCCTGGCAGATGGTCACTGCAATGGCCTCTCCTGCATTACTGCATCCGTGGCAACACCTTCACGCTGGTCCCCCCCGTTTCTCACAGAGTTTGCCACGTCATGGTGCGACCGAATGTCCGGCGGTATAACCGGATGGGCAGGCTGGGCTCACCAACCTTGCCAGCCAAGAGAAGGAAAACTCTAACATCAAACCCGGGCAGATAGAGCTCGTTGATGTAACACCTACCACCTGGAGGACTCGCTGCCAGCGTCCTGGCTTACTGGGCCATGGCAGATGACCCCAAGGTGAAAGGGTGGAGCCAGTACTGCGCACACTGTGCTAAAAATTCCTCTGCGCAGGCCTGAAGGGCAGTATCCACATCCACAACCCACAACACACCAAGTCCTGCAGCGATGGGCAAGGGGCAAAACGGCAGGTGGAAGATGCCACTGGAAGCCGCAGTCCCGATCCTGCATGTAGGCGGTTCAGGGTATTGGTCGCCTGATGCTGACCCGGAGACGAAAGCATCTTTTGGCAGCACCCTGAACGACCAAGCAGCCTTATCTAGGGACAGCACTGCTTGCTCCACACGGAGAGAGGCCTAGAAAAGGTGGCCTAAACAAAGCTCGTCTCCCCCACCCCAGTTGCCTAGCTGCGGTCAACGGGCATCCTTACTTGCGGTCAAAAAATAACAACAAAGAAAAGCCATGCACCTGCCTCACAAAGTGTGCAAAGACTTAAGCTTGCGTGTTGGAACATCAGAACCATGCTTGACACAGTAGACAGTGGTCGCCCTGAACGACGCTCTGCTCTAGTTGCCCACGAACTTCTCAGGTTGAATATTGACATAGCAGCTCTCAGTGAGGTCCATTTCCCTGAGGAAGGTAGTCTTCAAGAACATGGTGCTGGCTATACCCTCTACTGGTCGGGTAAGTCAAAGGCTGAGAGCCGCCTTTCTGGCGTTGGCTTCATGGTCAGGAACTCCATTGCCTCCAAACTCAAAAACCTGCCAACAGGTCACTCAGATCGCATCATGTCCATGCGCCTCCCACTTCAAAACAAGCAGCATGCAACACTCTTCAGTGTGTATGCCCCAACCCTTCAAGCAGATCCTGCAGAAAAGAACAAGTTCTATGCTGATCTACGCAACCTCGTACAGAAGACCCCTACAGAGGACAAGGTGATCATCCTTGGCGACTTCAATGCCAGAGTAGGTAAAGACTCGGAAGCCTGGAAAGGAGTACTTGGCAAACACGGCATTGGCAACTGCAATGATAACGGGCGCCTCCTGCTAGAATTCTGCACGGAGCACCAGCTCACCATCACCAACACTATCTTTCAGCAGAAAAACAGCCTGAAGACAACCTGGATGCACCCACGGTCCAAGCACTGGCACCTTATCGACTACATTCTGGTGTGCCAGAGAGACCTTCGAGATGTCTTACACACCTGAGTAATGCCCAGTGCGGAATGTCATATGGATCATCGTCTTGTACGCTGCAATCTCCGTCTTCACTTTAAACCCACACCCAGGAGAGGAGGTATCCCTCGGAGGAAGCTTCAGGTTGGCAGCCTTCAGTCAGCCGAAGTTAAAGCTGCCTTCCAGGCAAAACTCCAGTCAAGAATTGAGGACCCCAGTTGCCCCACAGACCCTTCTCCAGAAGCACTCTGGGAACACCTAAAAACTACCATCCTGTTGATCTCTGAAGAAGTCCTCGGGTTCTCCACAAGGAAAAACAAGGACTGGTTTGACGAGAACAATCAAGAGATCCAAGAATTACTAGTGAAAAAGAGATCTGCCTACCAAGCACATCTTGCTCAGCCCTCCTGTCCCGGGAAAAAAGCAATCTTTCGCGCTGCATGTAGCAACCTCCAGCGCAAGCTTCGAGACATTCAGAACGAGTGGTGGACTAAGCTTGCAGAGAGAACCCAGCTGTGTGCAGACACTGGTGACTTAAGAGGGTTCTACGAAGCCCTGAAGGCAGTATATGGCCCATCATATCAGGCTCAGAGTCCCTTGCGTAGTGCAGACGGCCAAGTGCTCCTCACAGACAAGGCATCCATACTGAACCGGTGGTCGGAGTATTTTCAGGCTCTCTTCAGTGCCAACCGCGTAGTTCAAGATTCAGCAATCCACCTCACCCCACTTCAACCAGTGAAAACAGAGTTGGATGAGATCCCCACCCTAGAAGAGACTGTTAAAGCCATCAAGCAACTGAAAAGTGGCAAGGCAGCGGGAGTTGATGGAATCCCACCAGAGATCTGGAAGCATGGGGGCACAGTACTACATAGCACACTTCACAAAGTACTTGTCACCTGCTGGGAACAAGGCAAACTACCACAGGACTTTCGCGATGCAATCATCATCACTCTACACAAGAACAAAGGAGAAAAGTCAGACTGCTCCAACTACCGGGGGATAACCCTGCTCTCCATCGCAGGCAAAATCCTTGCCAGAATACTCCTGAACAGACTGGTGCCCACCATTGCAGAAGAACTCCTCCCAGAGAGCCAGTGCGGCTTCAGAGCTAACAGGAGCACCACCGACATGGTATTTGTTCTCAGGCAGCTCCAAGAGAAATGCAGGGAACAGAACAAGGGTCTATATGTGACTTTTGTCGACCTTACCAAAGCTTTCGATACCGTTAGCAGGAAAGGCCTGTGGCAAATCTTGGAACATTTAGGATGTCCCCCAAGGTTCCTCAGCATGATCATCCAGCTACATGAAGACCAGCGAGGCCAAGTCAGACACTGCAACGACCTCTCGGAGCCCTTCCCAATAGGCACAGGTGTAAAGCAAGGCTGCGTTCTCGCGCCAACTCTCTTTACGATCTTCTTTAGCATGATGCTTCAAAGAGCCGCAGTAGATCTAGATGATGACGATGGTGTCTACATCCGCTATCGCACCGATGGCAGCCTGTTCAACCTGAGGCGACTAAAGGCTCACTCCAAGACAATGGAAAAACTCATCCGAGAGCTACTATTTGCTGATGATGCCGCACTCGTCTCCCACTCGGTATCAGCTCTGCAGCATATAATGTCCTGCTTTGCAGAGGCTGCCAAGCTATTCGGCCTAGAAGATAGTCTGAAGAAGACAGAAGTTCTCCACCAGCCTGCACCCCAGGAAGATTATCACCCTCCCTGCATCACTGTGGGTGAATCAGTTCTGAAGACAGTCCAGCAGTTCAGCTACCTGGGATGCATCATCTCCTCAGATGCCAAGATCGACAAGGAGATTGACAACAGGCTGGCAAAGGCAAACCATGCATTTGGCCGACTGCACAAAAGAGTGTGGAGCAACAAGCATCTGAAAAAAGGCACAAAGATCAATGTTTACAAAGCGGTTGTGATGACAACCCTCATCTACGGCTCCGAATCGTGGGTTTTATACCGTCATCACCTGCGACTCCTTGAGCGTTTTCATCAGCGCTGCCTTCGCACCATCCTCAACATCCACTGGAGTGACTTTGTGACCAACACTGAAGTCCTCAAGAGGGCGGAGGTTACAAGCATCGAAGCACTGCTGTTGAAGACGCAGCTGCGCTGGGCAGGGCATATTTCTAGGATGGAAAACCACCGCCTTCCCAAGATTGCTCTGTATGGCGAACTTTCCACCGGCCATCGAAATAGAGGGGCACCAAAGAAGAGGTACAAGGACTCCTTGAAGAAATCCCTTGGCACGTGTCGCATCAACCATCACCAGTGGTCTGACCTAGCCTCAGATCGCAAAGCATGGAGGCACACCATCCACCAGGCTGTCTCTTCCTTTGAGAAAGCACGCATAGCTGGTCTTGAGGACAAAAGGAGATTGAGGAAGAATCGCACTGCTACAGCACCAACCCCAAATCAGACTTTTCCCTGCAGCCACTGTGGCCGGATCTGCCTGTCCCGCATTGGTCTTGTCAGCCACCAGCGAGCCTGCAGCAGACGTGGACTACTGCACCCTTCTTAAATCTTCGTTCGTGAAGTCAAGCCGAGAGAGAGAGCCTGGCAGCAGCTCACCAAAGTCTCAGGAGGAGGTCTTTCACATCACCTACTGCCTCATCCTTTTAACTAAAGATGCCAGGGATTGAACCTTGAACTTTCAGCATGCCAAGCAGATGTACCACCATGGATCCATGGCCCCTTTTGGCATCTCCAGAACAGAGTTGCCAGGTCTTTCCTGGCTGCTGGTAGAGGATGGCGGGGTAGGGTTGCCAGATCCAGTTGGGAAAATCCTGGAGATTCGGGGACAGATCCTGGGAGGACAGGGAGCTCAGTGGGGTATAATGCCATAGAATTCAATCTCCAAAGCAGGGGTGGCTAAACTTGCTTAATATAAGAGCCACATTGAATAAATGTGAGATGTTTGAGAGCTGCAAGAGGAAGGAAGGAAAATAGAGGGGAGAGGGAGAAGTAGAAAGAAAGCAACTTTAACTTTAAATGCATTCTCCAAGCTGCCAGCTGTCTTGGTTTAGATAAGTGATTTAGAGACAAATGCCTTCTCCAAGCCAGCTGCAGTAGTGGGAGCTTCAAGAGCCACACAGTATTTGTGAAAGAGCCGCATATGGCTTCTGAGCCATAATTCGGCCACCCCGACTCCAAAGCATCCATTTTCTCCAGGGGAGCTGGTCTCTGCAGTCTGGAGAAGAGGTCTAATTCCAAGAGATACCAGGTCCCACCTGGATGCTGGCATCTCTACTCCAGAGGTCTTCTCCTCTGTCACTTTCATTTTCCCTCTTTCCTTCTCTGATTAATTTTAAGACAGCAATGTTAACTAGCAATGGCCCAGGCTAACCAGATCTCATCAGATCTCAGAATCTAAGCAGAGTTAGACGTTAAATGGGAGACTACCAAGGAAGTTCAAGGTTGCTATGCAGAGGAAGGCAATGACAAATCATCTCTGAACATCTCTTGCCTTGCAAACCCTATGGGGTCACCATAAATTGGCTGCAACTTGACAGCATTTTCCACCACCACTGCCAATGTTAACGATCACAGGTGCCAAATTCAGAATGCTGGGGGGGGGGGGGGGGGGCAATGTTTGATCAAGAGATTATAAAAGGCATGGATAAATTTGCTCCAGACATTTCTCAAATTCAAATTGTCACACTAAAATTTTCAATAGCAAAATAGTCATAATATTTTTAAAAACGACAAAAGGAAAGCCTAAATGTCTGATTTTTTACAAATGAAGGTAGATATATCACCAGTTTCATTATTTTCCAAAGCATTAATTGACTCTGGGTCAAAGCAGAGCATTCCTTTAGCCAGTAATAATCAATACTAGTGGGAAAACAGCATTTTTTTCAATGTGACTTTTTCACTCTTGTGGTGGCCCGTGTGCTTATCTTTCTCCTGCTTGCTACACAGAGGAACTGCAGCCCTTGTCCAAGAGCAGGTTAGAAAGGAGATTGGGCATCTGGACCACCACCACATGCGAGGAGTGCTCTTGCTGCACAGAAGAGTTCCCTATTCTAAAACTCTTTAAAAAGAGAGGACCATTACCCCCCATCATGTTACATTTGTGCAGAGACTTTTGAGGTATTTTTGCCACCAAGAAGAGAAGTCTCATCCTGTGTCATCTAGTAGTCACAGATACTCAGCATGAACACAGCCATCAGTGGCACTGAACCAGGAAGCCCGTTGCCTCATTCACCATCAACAGCTGGGAGTGAGCCAAGCCCCTATGGCACAGCAGCACTCTCTTTGCTGTGCTATCGAAAGCAACTGTTTTAATGGCTTGGCCAGATAACTGGGCCTGAAAATGTGTTTAAATTTGGGATGGGGGGAGTACGGCCTTATATATATTCAGGCAAACAGAATCAATCAGTGCTTGCCTCATCTTCCCCTGGTGTGTCTCTGATCCGCGTGACATTGCATTGTCTTCAGAATCAATGCAAAGGTCAACCACTCCAACAATACAATCGGCAAGCTTGCGTTACATTTCACTAATAGAGCCTTGTGCACAATAAACAGAAAGAATGCTTGAATGCAAAGAACAAAAGGACCTACGTACTATCTAAGATTTCCTCAGAGTGAATTGTGCAGAATTAAAATTTCTGAGAATTATTCAAACCATAAATTGTTTACTATTTTATCATAACAGATGCTTTAGACAAAAGAAAGCAGGAAGTTGTTGCAGCCTCTGGCTAATCTACAGCTCAGCACAGCTGAATGCAGTTGCGTAAATTAGTTGGTAGACTTTGTTGAAGAAGCCAACCAGCAAGAAGGAATTGAAATTACAGCACTGCTTAAGGGTTCTTTTCGTTTGCAATCAACTAAAATTGTGCCATTTTCTATCTTCTCTGCTGATAATGCAAATGCACCCTTTTTGAAGTAAACAGCCTTGTATGTTAACGCATCCTGAAAGTAAGAAAATGGCAAGGGAAAAGCATTCCCAATAAATCTTCCCCACCTCTCTCAAAAATGTCCCTGATAAGATAAAAAGTTGTCATTATAGAAACTGAACCTAACATTGACAGCTATTTGGTCATTATTGCAAATAGTAGGGTTGAATCCAGCTGGTAGGAATTAGAGTAGATGCACTGAAATGCCTTGAAACATTTCACTTTGCAAGTGAAAACACTGTTGCCAGACAGACTGAATAGAAGTAATAAAGAATGATATAATAAGAGGGGGAAATCTGCTCTGTTAAAATGTGTAGCAACCTCCCTTTCAAAACCGCCCACCCAACACCTCATTTCTTTAATATGCAAATCAACAATTTGATTAGGTATCAAGGACAGATATGAGGCCAAAAGCATGAACAAGATATACTCATGTGGCATTAGCATTCCTGTTTTAGAACAAATTCATTTGAACAACTGAAGTGGCAAATAATACACTAACAAAACAGTACTAAACCGAGTTGAAGTTAATGAGCTTGGAAGGGTATAATTCTGTTGAAGATTTTCCTGTAAAGACTGCACTTGGATGTCATGATTAATGACTGTTTCTTGTACAAATCACACTTATAGCAGATAACTGGAAATAGGGTGAGAATGGACAGCAGCAAGGTATCTGCCCTGGGGATGGTACTACCCAATAAAATGGGATTAAGCCAGGATTCTTGCAGTGGAACATCGCAGCTATCAGTTTATACAAACCAGAATTCATAAACTGGGATGTAACTTTAGTCAAAAATCTCAGTTTGTGGCCCTCTTACTGACCAGAATTAGTGGAGTAGCCAGCATTTGGACATCACACTAAATCAGAATTTAGAAAAATGTAAGTTTATAAATTGCAGTTTAGTGTGACATTTGAATAGTGCCTAAATTAATATGCAGATATTCTTGAAATAGGTGCCATCAGATCAGGATTGCAGTAGCAGACCCTGCCCCTTGAAGTAGAAGGCCTGCCTTCCACCCTACATCAGCAGCCATCTTACCAATCTACTTGATCCAACTCAATTTTGTCAAAGGGCCTCAAGACTTTCTTTTCTTTGCTAATTGTTGTAATGTCCCTCTTTTTTGTCCTTCATCAGGATGAAGGGCCCAGCCCAGGTGTGTAGTGGGGCATCTGTCCACTGGGAGGTATCCCAGTGCTCCTAATGGCCAATCTGCCTCTGAGGTAAATCAGGCTGAGAATGTGTAACTGTTCCAAGATCACCCAGTAAGTTTCTACAGTAGAATGGGGGTTCAAAGTCCTAGTCTGGGGGTCTAATGACTACACCACATTGACTTCATAGGGCGTCTGGGGTTGAACAGTAGCAAGCAGCTATGCCTAGCTGAGTAATGCAATTTGGGCTGGCCAAAGATTGTGGCCTGGCCTGGATCCAATGATTCATCCCTCAAAGGCTAAAACAACGCCCCCCACCCTCTTTTACTATCAGAAACCAAGCCTGGAATGCTGGCAAAACTGTTGAGGTTGCCTAGCAACCCAAGACTTTTGGTGGTTACCTGTTGGTTCTTAGATGGGTTGACATATCTTATTCTAATACCTTCTGTAAGGTCTCATGTTACCAGGATGCAAACTTTGATAAAGTAACTATAGCAGTCAGTCTGTGAATAGATCAAGTAATAACCCACAGATACAGTCTGAGATTTTAAAAGAAATGATTTTTGTTATAACAGGTTCTCAGACATTTACATGGCATTCAAAAAAAGGTAGATAGCAGAAAACTCAAAAATTAAAAGGTAACAAAAACATAGCATTTCAAAACATGGATGAAAAACATTTTTGAATTGCCAAACTATTCAACCCTATTTCCAGTTATCCAGAAGAACTTTTTGATAGGGCATGAATGAAGCAAAAGCTCTGGTATTTCGGAGACTGAATGACATTGAGCTCCAAAATGATAAAGCACTGCTCCTCGCAAATTATTCCAGATTAAAATCATGGCCAGATTATACACCTGCTCCTTATCTATCGAATACAACATATGTGAGACATAGATGGGCTTTCTCAAGGGCTCGCCTTGATGTTTTTCCGTCTGCAGTATTAGCTGGTAGGTTCTCTCATCTACCAATGCAGAAATGATGGGCAATTTCCCACACAGCTTACCGAGGAGCAAAGTCCCTCCTCACCGCGCAGCGTCTGCTCGAATTTCCCACCAACTGCTCCGCGGATTCAGGAAGTGCCGCACCTTTTGCGTCTCAAATGGAAATCGCTAAAACCCTAGTTTACGTTAGCAACGCAAAAGGTGCGGCACTTCCTGAATCCGCGGAGCAGTTGGTGGGAAATCCGAGCAGACGCTGCGCAGTGAGGAGGGCCTTCGCTCCTCGGTAAACTGTATGGGAAATCGCCCCATGTTGTCTTTGTTCAGAAAAAGTAGTTGAAACAGTCTCGCATATCCTTCTCCACTGTGAACTTTATCAAGAGGAAAGATTGCATCTTATTATCCCACTTTTATCTAAATTCAAACCCTTAGAGTTTTATATAAATTTTAGAACTGAGGTACTTCAGAAATTTTTATTGGAAGATACACAAAGCTCAATAACTCAGGCAGTAGCAAAATTTTGCTACATTGTAATTTGAAAGAGGAAATATTTGGAAGAGCCTTAATTTTATCGACTGTACTCATACAAGTTGTCTTGTTGTCTTCCTTTATTATTGTTCTGGTCTTTGACTGAAATAAATATTGATTGATTGATTGAAAACATTCATTCTGTGATTGCTGCCAGATGTAAATCCAGCTAAGATTCAAAAACTTAATTGAGTTGCATTTCTTTGTTCTCAAAACATTTCCAAAATGGCTTCAAGCCGTGTGGCATCCTCAAACAAAGAAGCAGTAGAAAGTGTAGCTATGTATTAATGACATACTAGGAGCTTCTATCCTTTATTTCTAGATAACAGTAGAGCCAAACTTAAGTATATTGGATAGATTAAATTGTACATTTTGATTGGCTGATAATCCAATGACAGAAAAGTTACAATACTCAATCATGACAAGTGGTAATGCACAGGAATCAATATATCTAATTCTTAACCTGGCCTAGTCTGAGGATACTGAAATCCAGAGATTGGACAAATCTTTCTACAAACCTGAAAAAACACCCCAAGTTTGCTGGAAAATCTTAAATCTTAAAAAAAAAAGGATTTAAAAAACCCAAAATGATAAAAGGAGCACCTGAAACTTTAAGAAAAAAATGCCTAGCAACCCATCTAAGACTTTTATAAGGTTTTCAAAAAAGAGGAGGCAAACAAGCCTGGAATACAGGAGAAAACATTCTGCATATTCCCAGATATTTAGGAATTTTTCTACTCATTCTTTCCATCACACCCTCAACCTCAGCACACTGATCAGAAATTGTTGCATATACAGAGAAACTATATGTGGATATGTGTGTCTATATATGTCTATATGCAGGATCACCATATCTATGTGTACAGGTATCTATGCACAGGAGATCTAGACAACACAGTCCAATCCATGTATGGGAGGCAGAGTCTGCTCCATGTGTTGATTTCACCCTGGTTCACAATGAGTGAGATCAGATGAGCCAGTTGTCTCAGCTGTCTCTTGGCTTTTAAAAAGCTGGTCCTGTTTGGGACATGCCATGGCAATCAGTTGCTGTCCTATGAGGTCAGGATGGGCCATGCATGAACTGACAGGAGCAATCACACAGTTCTGCACTTCCATGCAGTGCCTGGGCCAATCACACAGGCAGAAATGTGTCATGGAAGCGCCACAACAACTTTGCCACCAGGAATTTAATCCACTCCTGGGTCATCCTAAAATGAGGTAGGATGAGTGGGACACAGAGGACAGATGTGCACATGTGATCGTGTGTGATCACACACATGAAATCTGGAGGCGGGGGTGGCTATGACACGCCAAAATTATTGCACACAATGTCTGCACAGTGCTTGTTATTATCATTTATGTGAAAAGATGGAGATCAGTTTGTTCACTACCCATTTCAAAGAAACTTTGAGGCAGAAATTGCTATTATGGGGACTGACTTTGGAGCCACAGACATTTGGTCATTGCTACAAATAGCAGAGCAGAATTATATAGTTAAGAACAGAACAACTTCTACAGACACCCCCTGATATGCTTTGTCACACACAAGGAAAAATATTGTTTTTCAAATTCTTTTTAGGTTTGGTATGAGTCAAGAGGAATTAACATGAACCAGTTGGGCACTGTAGTTCAGTGTAATTAAATGGTTATCTTTCCATTGCCTCCACAGACTCCACCACCAGGGTGAATTCTCACATGCACATTCATCACTCCGTGGCATTGACATCAAGCCATGAACAGAATGTGTGAAATAGCCATTAAACCTCTTAGAGCTCATGTGATGACACTACTCCAAACTACTCCAAAGGCAAATTCTGTGAATAATTGAATCCTGTGTTAGTGTGTGTGTGTGTGTGTGTGTTGGGCTTTGAGAAACCAACAAATCACAACATTCATAATGTATTAAAAAAAACAATTCAATATTCTTCCCCCCAAAACACACACACACACACACACACACACTAAACTTCCTGAGATTCAGCCCCATTTCTGCAATGAAAGACCATCTATATGCAATTGGGAAGTTATTTTCTAGAAAGTCTAGAAACTAAGGAGAGAACACTATGAGTCCTTAACTAAATTTAACTGGAATTTTGCAAATGAGGCTTCAAAGTCAGTAGTTCTACACATAGGGTAGTACTCAGGGTTGCCTACTCCATGATGGGAAATTCCTGGGGATTTAGAAGTGAAAGCTGGAAAGAGCAGAATTTGGGGAGGGGAGGGAACTCAATGGGGAAACAATGCCAAAGAGTCTGCTTTCCAAAGCTGCCATCTCTGGAGATCCATTGTAAGGCAGTCTGGTATAGTGGTTAAATGCACGGATTCTAATCTGGGAGAACCAGGTTTGACCCCCACACACACACTCCTCCACATGCAACTGCTGGACTGACCTTGGGTCAGTCATAACTCTCTGTTTTGCTCAAGAGCAGTTCTTGGAGAGCTCCCTTAGCCCTACCTACCTCACGGGATGCCTATTGTGGGGAGAGGAAGGGAAGGAGATTTCAAACCACTCTGAAACTCCTTTGGATAGTGAAGGGCAAGGTATAAATCCAATTTCTTCTTATTATTATGTATTCACATAATGTTCCTGTAACTAAGCTTGCTTCTGCCCTCCAGGATCCTAATGCCTTCACCACGATTGGCCGTTCAGGTTGAACTGGGCAATCAGGGCCCCGGGCATGTAACTACTTTATGCAAAACATAAGATCCAGGAGAGACCAATAAGGTTATTTCCCACCGACTACATGGGCATGTTGTGGGCATGTTTATGTGTGTTCCCACTGTATATATTCCCTGCCTGTCTGTATGTTTCCTCAGTCCCAGTTCAAAATAAAATAGAGTTGCATCTACCCACGGCTGAATTCACAATCTTTCACAACACAACACTGGCAACGAGGATGGGATTTGCCTGGGTACGCAACCCCAAGGACTGCACTAGCTGAATCACTGCAGGGATCACAGCGCTGAAACGCTGCCGGCGAGGAACTGTCGCCTCAATCGATCAGCACAACTACAGCAACCTATGTCCCAGAGTGAGATGCAGCTGGGCCGCCAAGGGTCACTTTGATCGGTTCACAACCCGAAGACCACACTCGCTGAACCGCTGTTGGAACCACACTGCTGAAACACTGCCAGTGAGGAACTGTCACTTCAGTCGACTGGCAGAACCGCAGTTACTGGTGTTCCAAAGCAAGACGCAGCATGGCCACCAAGGGACAGTTCGATCCGTTCGACAACTGGGACTCATACATCGTGTGGTTCTAATTTTACACAACCACCAACGATATCACCGGGGCCATCAAGATTTAGGCCACATTCCTGAGCATGTGCAGGCACTGCATGTTCAACATTGTAAGAGACCTCATCGCACCAGCCAACCTCGATACCGTCTTGTTCCAGACAATCAAGGCCCGGCTGCATGACCACTTCACTCTGCACCCATCATAAATTGTATGCCGCCATGCCTTCTACAAATGCAACCAGGCGCCTTCTGAACTGATTGCTGACTACATCACCGCTCTATGGGAGGCAGTGCGTTTTTGCAAATTGGCTAACATCAAGGAAGCCCTTTGCGACAGGCCTATCTGCAGCCTGAAAAATGAGAAGCTTCAACGCTGGCTGTTTGCAAAAAGGGATTTAAACTATAAAGCAGCCTGTGAAGAAGCCATTGCTGCAGAAACAGCAGACCAAGCAACATGTGAGATTCAGGAGACATGGAATCCAGCTCCAGCACCCCCAGTGGCTCCCAACTCGACAAGGAACAAGCCTCCAGAGGTTTCGATGGCGCCCAACTCAACAAAAAGAGAGCCTCCAGCAGCTCCAGTTTCTCCGGCCTCTACCCCTGTGGGGCTGGCACCTTCCACTCCTTACGTGGACCCAGCAAAACAAGGCCCGCCAAAGATTATGGGACTGCACCAACCCCCGTTTGCACCAGAGGGCCGACAACGGTAACCAGGCCAGCAGCCGCTCCAACCCTGAGACACTCGCAATGGAGCTGAGGACCTCCAGGGTACCTAAGAGACTATGTAACTTGAATGCTTAACAGTTCAAATGTTGGGGGTCCATGGTCGTTCTTACTAAGGGGGGACAGGTGTTATGTATTCCTGTAACTAAGCTTGCTTCTGCCCTCCAGGATCCTGATGCCTTCGCCACGATTGGCCGTTCAGGTTGAACTGGGCAATCAGGGCCCCGGGCATGTAACTACTTTATGCAAAACATAGGATCCTGGAGAGATCAATAAGGTTATTTCCCGCCGACTATATGGGCATGTTGTGGGTGTGTTTATGTGTGTTCCTACTGTATATATTCCCTGCCTGTCTGTATGTTTCCACAGTCCCAGTTCAAAATAAAATAGAGTTGCATCTACCCATGGCTGAACTCACAATCTTTCACAACACAACAATTATTATTCTGGGGAAACTCCAGGACCCATCTGGAAATTGGCAACCCTGTTTCTGATACTTTACTAGAAATACAACAATGTAATCAAATCAAGGACTGTTCTCTTAGCAGCCAACACATATCATTGTACCACACAACCTGTGACCTGATGTGTCCCCAGACCCAAATAAAGAACACACAAGAAGTCCTATGAGGGAGAGAAACTGAAAGGTTTAATAACATACCTGGGAGAACAGGCCCCAAGAGACAAAGTCCTCAGGAAACCAGGAGTTCTCCAAAAAATACAGGCTTGACATAGGGTCTTATACCCTTGATGACATAAGTAAATTATACAAAACATACATTATTGGATAAACAGGTAACAAGTGTACTCAACTTGGCAAGGTTCCATTGGACAATTGCAATTTGGGAATGGCCCACAAGAAATTAGCAATTGTTTATGTTAAGAAAGATCAGATTCTTCTTGCTTAGCGTTCCTAACAGCAATAAAACACTACTCTGGAGATGTGCCCATCTCAAAGCCACTTCACCTTGCTATACATGCTTATCAAAACATCCCAAAATACTAGGCCCCATTGTAAATCTGCCTTAGAATTATATCAGAATGTGTCTTTCAAAGAAGTACTGTGTTCTCCTGTGTGCTCAGCCTCCCTCCCAACCCAACACTAAATTAGATTATACTGCAGCCCCCAGGTCTTGGAGGCCTACTAATGGCACTTTAGCACAGCGATCCCAGAGTCATTAGTTGGTTAGGAATGCAAAGCAGTTACTTTCATTTTCCCAGCCAGTCAAACTGGCTTAGAGACAAGGCTGATTCTACTAAATTAAAATATGAATAAATGTGAATGAATGTTCCATTTTATTTCTACTTCTACTCTTTAAATGTTATGATTATATAATTAAGGCTAGTGCATTCCACATCATGGAATCAGCCAGCATTCTAAGATCTCTTTCTCTGTCATTTCCAATCAATGTGCCTTCACTGATAATAATCAAAGCATTTAATATTTAACAGTGCATATGGACAAAAGCTCAACAGGCAGCTTGCTGTTTCATCAGAAAAATTATGTGATACTCCTGGACTGAATTTAGTTTGTTACTCCAAAGCATAGGGCAATCACATTTCATGATCCATTGGTGTTTTAACTATGTCAGCTAATGTAATGCACACCTGCTTCTCAATCTACATTATTACATATAGATTATTGGCTTGGATATTAAAACTGTACAAGCAGACTCACCTTATATACAAGGCAACTCTACGGACACCCTCACAAACACTCCTCTTTTGCACCCCCTGTAATTATGTTCCTGAAAGTCACTGGAGCCCCAGGAATAGTGTGGGAGCAAATTAAAGGTCTTCAGTGGAAGGGGAGAAATCAGTGAAAATTTTCCCCACCCTCTGCAAATGGAAATGCCCTATCACCAGCAGAACTGCTGTTACATTGAGGGTACAGCAATTTAAGATCCAACTCTGTATTCACAGTCCAAAGAAGTATATAGATGGAGCACACACCTGTACAGAAATTCACAGCACAACAGCAATCAGTACATCAGGGTGAGTGCACTGGACTGTGGATAGTGACCACAACTCTGATTCCATTTTTGGATAAATTGTATTATCTCTTGAGAAAGAAACACCCACAATGGTGAATATCAAACTCTATTGATAGAGAGATATATACAGGAGATGAAATAACTGAGAGAGAGACCGATTTCACACTAGGGTTTGTTCTGAGTGGAGAGCCCTTTTGATCCCGGCGCTTTGCTCCGTTTTCGTACAAGTTGCCCTAGAGCTGCGAGTTGGTGCGCCATTCTCCCACGGCAAGCAGAAACCACTTGGAAGAGTGCAGCGCCAACTCGCAGCTCCTGGACAACTTGTGCAAAATCTGAGAGAAGCCCCAGGAGCAAAAGGGCTCTCCACCCAGAACAAGTCCCATGCGAAATCGGTCAGACTCTCACATTTGGAATCAGCAATATTTATTGGGGAGAAGCTTTATTACAGTTCCTGATGTGGAAGATTTTGGCATGAACTTCTAGAAGTCCTTCTAGAAGTCTAGAAGTCCTTCTAGAAGTTTAAAAGTCCTTCTAGAAGTTTAAAAGTCCACAGCTAGATTCTGTGCTTAGGCAATCAAAGTGCACAATAAATTTAAGTCCTGCCCTTTTGAGCCTTGATGCAGGTTCTTCAGGAGGTTTATTATATTACTGTTTTTTAGATTTCTAGGTTCAAATTTTAAAATGATTATCTGTTCTGCTACATATGTATTTTACATATTATCTTTCTCTCAACAATTTAATTTTATCAAGTTTTGATACATTTTATCATTACATTTTAACTGGAACTCTTGTATACTAGTATACCTGATAAAGTTTTTTGTCAGTTGGATCTGGTCATGGACTGTAATAAAATTGAATCTGAATCTGTATATACAGTACATTTAGATTTGGCAGCCTTCTCAGTGCTGAGTAAGAATTCTGCTCTGAATTTTCTTCAAAGGCTGCTAAGATATCCAGAGAAATACGTACCTGTGTGGACAGCCTGTTTTTACTTATGTAGTGCTCTTCCACCTAGTCATGAAGCAAAATTCTGACAAACCAGTCATTTGGTTTACCCTTTTGCAAATGCCTAGAGATCATGCTCTGATCTACATTAATATTTTCATCATTTTGATGTTTCTCCTTTGCATTGTGCATATTCTTAAAATCTTCCTGCATATAGTTCAACACAATGAAAAGGAAAGTCATGCTGCTCATTTCTAGGCATAATTTAATTACATTCTCTACATTCATGTGCTCTGGTTTGCTTCACAGCAGAATCATAATCCAAAAACATCTTAGAGCATATTAGAAATTAAGATTGAATTACATTTGGGCAAAACCCCACATATTTAACTTTGATCATAAGCTATAAAGTCTCACTATCTTGGGGGGAGGGAAGGATATAAGCATCAACTGCAATACTGGGGATGGGAAACTTTTTGGCTTGCTCACTGGCAGCTCACTTTCATATTAGTGTGTGTTTCATTTAGGAGGATAGTAGTTAGTCTGCAAAACACAATTTGTTTCTGCCTCTATAAACTTCACATCAATAGACAAATGCAAATGACCAAGTTTATAGAGATAAGATAGATCTTGACCACTGCTTGTTAAAAGCTTACATCTTATTACTCATGAGCAATGAAGCTCATTATCTTCTAGTGCACAGATGGCACATACACAAAGAATACAGGCAGACATTAGTAAGGGCTTCGTCTTCTGTTCTGATGATTAGATTCACTAGCAGGGGTTAAAATGTAAAGGGAACTTTTTAGCAAATTACATTTCAGGGAAAACACTGATCAAAAGAAATAGCCTGGTCTATGGATGTTTCATGAGGAAAAGCAATAACGTGTAAAACATAAATAGTGTTCTACTGGTCATATCAGTTTCAAAACACTTTGTTAGTACTCTGACTACCCTGAGCTGAGATCAAGAGAAGAAAAATCGGAAATCTGGTTCTAACTTGGAATCAACTTTCAACAGGTACCTAGTTTCACAGAAGTATAGCTTTTGCTATAAAACTGTCAATCTGGTTTAGAAAGATTGCTGTGACCCAGTTATAATTCATTAGGGTTGCCAGGCTCCAGGGGAGTCTAGAGATTTCCCGCTTTTACAACTAATCTGCGACTGGCAGAGATCAGCTCCCCTGGAGATAATGGCTGCTTTAAAGAATGAACTCAATGGCATTGTACCTGAGGCCCCTCCCCTCCCCAACCCTGACCTCTCCTGGCTCCACCTCCAAAGTCTCTACATATTTTCCAACACAGACCTGACAAACCTATCCACTAATGTGTCCATGTGGCCTATGTTACTCTTAGAAGTTTGCTCCTAATTACGATTGTTTTCTCCCACATTTTGCTTGTGTGTGTTTGTGTGTTAAGTGTTAGAATCATAAAATCATAGAATTGGAAGGGACCTCCAGGGTCATCTAGTCCAATGCAGGAAATTCACAAATACCTCCCCCTAAATTCACAGGATGTTGTCAAGTTGATTCTTCCTTATAGTGACCCTATGGATTAATGTCCTCCAAAACAGTCTCTCATTAACAGCCTTGCTCAGGTCCTGCCAGCTGAGGGCCTTGGATTAAGTCAACCCATCTCATATTGGGGTCTTTGTTTCTTGTTGCCTCAGACTCTTTCTAGCATTATTGCCTTTTCTAGTCTGTCTTGTCTTCTCATTATGTGACCAAAGTACAATATCCTGTGTAGTAATTAGCTTCTAAGGAGATTTCAAGCTTGATTTGATCGAGAACCCACATATTTGTCTTTTTGGCAGTCCAAGGTGTCTGTAAAACTCTCCTCCAACACCACATTCCAAAGCAGTCTACTTTCTTCTTGTCAGCTTTATTAATTGTCCAGTTTTCACAGCCATACATACTAATAGGGAATACTATGGTATGAATTAGGTTGATCCTGTTTGCCAGCAACAGATCGTAAGGATCTTTTTTAGCTCCTTTATGGCTGTACTTCCTAGTTTCTCCTTCTGCTTCTTAGTTGCAGTCTCCCTTTTGATTGATGATTGAGCCAAAGAACAGAAAAAATTTAACAATTTCAGTTTCTTCACAATCAACCTTAAAGTTGTGTAATTCCTCAATTGTCACTATATTTCTCTTACCCCCTTTATTAAAAAATGACCCTGCCCCTCAGCCAGAGGATTCAGGGGAAAGTTCTCAAATAAAATCTATTTACAATCACCAATTTAAACAATCTGGTAAATAAAACAATAATTAAACATGATTTTCTCATTTAGAAAACTGATGCATCATCTCTCAGAAGACCTGCTTAAGAAGGTTCACAAGGCTAAAACAGTACAATAATTAAAATTACAAGCATAAAAATTATAAATAGTAAAATAAGCCATCTAGACACACTGAGCCAAGAGGAAAGGTGGTGTATAATTTTTTTAAAATCAATCAATCAAAACACCCTAAAATCAGTATTCAGCAGTATAAAACAGTATTCATAAAATAGTCCTCAGTAGAGAAATTTTTTTAAAAACCCAGCATCTTGTCACTTTCAATGAACTATTTATACAACAAGGTTTTTTAAGCGTTGGCCTGGTGCCAGAAAGAAAAAAGATCAGCTACCTGGTGAAAGTCTGTGGGGAGTTCCATAACTGGATGCCAGCACAGAGAAGGCCCTATCTTAAATAGCTACCAGTTTCACAGTAGGTGCAATCAAAACAGACCCTCTAGCACAGTCTGGGTTGATCATCCCCTTTGTGTAGAGCATGTTCAAACAAATACAAAAGGTAATATTGTGTCACTGTTGTGTCTTGCATTTCGGTCCCTGAATTTCCAACACAGTGCGACTATGTGCGCTGAGGTGACCAGCAGGAAACTGTGAGTCACCTGACTTAAGGGACAAAGGCAATCTACCTATGAAGATCTGTGGCAGGAAATTTAACTGGTCAGGATTGGACCTGACCAGGAAGAGGGTTGTTCCGGCTAATGTATATAATCGGGGACCCGGCCCCGCCATGTTGTCTTTGTGATGTACTAGCTACTGTTGTGATGTACTAGCTACTGTTGTGATGTACTAGCTATTGTACTAGCTACTCTGATGTACAGTTGACTGTTACTTGTGTCCGAACCCAGTACATTACAGTCACCTTACCAGGAAAAAACTGAGTTATAAAGTTATGATTCATGGGTTGCTTGGGTGGGTTAAAATAAAATTATAAACCAAAAACATTAAAAGTATCAATATTCAAACCACCAATAAAACAAGAGCCTGCTAGAGACATGAAAACAATCTCATAGCAGTCCCCTCTGTTATCCATTCTCTCTCCGACCCCTTTCTCCTCTATGGTTGTTTCATTCACTTTTTCCCCTAGGGTCAGAATGCAGCTAAACATGCTATTAATTTACCAGAAATCCTCTCCACACCATTTTCACATCTTCAGACAGCCTTAGGAAACCACTGTTGGCTCCATTGTGAAAATTAAAGTACCTAAAGTAACAGAGCCAATAGAATCTCCACAGGGTGGTTTCAGGATGTGTAATAGCGTGGAAGGTATTTCTCCCTGTGTGCTGCAGTTGTGAGCAGAAAGGAGCCAGCATGCAACTGGAAGGCACAAAAGTTCCCGTTTACTTCTGAGACTAAGTCCTCAAGTTGTTCATCAACATACACGGGGAGTCTGTAACATGCAGCTAGACTCATGTGAGAGAGGAGAAAAAGCAGGTATATAGTGACAATGTAAATGCACCAAACAGTGCCAAAATTCTGCTTATTAAAAAAAAAAAATCCCAAAGGAATAGAACATGCTGCAAAGGGGGGGAGCACTTTCAGAAGTGGTGTAAACATTTCAAACTCCACACTACAGCAATATAGAAAAGCATAAAGAAACCTGAAAATGGAAGGAATAAGGGGTTTTTTTATTTTTAAATGGCTCAGCCCCACTTTGAAAATATGACACAACCAACTTTGTTTGAAAAAAGGTAAATAAAATCTGTTGGCAGCCGGGAGCCAAAACAGTTGTGTCTGAAATGAAACAGATACACACACACACAAAAAAAAAACCTGTTAGCAACCCACAACTAAAATGGATTACAGTGTCTTTTTCAAAGGGGCCTATGTTTCAATAGAACTATATAAGCCACACTGTTCCTTCTGGAAGAAAAATGTCTGTGCTGATCTTAATGCCACCCAACAAATTATGTCGGTATTTTTCCTATTGCAGAACATTTGTTTGTTCCTGCACTGCTGTTTTTAAATGCACTCTGCTCATCTGGCTTTCTCATACATAAAGGAAGACTTTCCCATGTACAACACCAATCCGTGAAACAAAGAACTCACAGGAATCGGCTGTTAGGTTGCTTCCCCCATGTCATACCCACTTTCCTGGCAGTGCAAACAACTCTAGCGGATACACATGGTGCATTCACACTACACTAACTAATGTGTGTCACAATTGGATTTTTGTTATTCTTATACAGTAAAAATCCAGTTGCAAAATGCATTTAGTGTAGTGTGAACACACCCAAAGTCCCTCTCATCCAAGAGATCTTGAAAATTTTAATCTGCATCAGAATTGAAGTCCTGCCTTTACTCAGGGCTTTTTTAAAGCAGGAATGCTGAGGAACGCAGTTCCAGCTGGCTTGGTGTCAGGGGATGTGGTCTAATATGCAAATAAGTTCCCGCTGGGCTTTTTCTACAAAAAGCCCGTGCAAAACAATGGTGATGTCAGGTGGTGTGGCCTAATATGCAAATAAGTTCCTGCTGGGCTTTTTCTACATAAAAACTCCTGCCTTTACTAAACTGTCATCAGAGTATTCTTTGTCTACAATAGTAACACCTTTCATGATAATCACTTGTGAATTATTTCTACAGCACAGAGATAGTGCGATATTCATGGCTGCAGCCACATACCCTAATATTGGTTTAAATTAATGTTTATTAATTTAATAGCTAAAGTAGTAAATTTTTTTACCCACTCCTTTAGAGTGGCTTCCTTAAGAGGTTACTCTACTGGTTCAACAGTCCCACCCTGGCTGCAAGCTCATAGTTTAGCTACTCTTCACCTATCCTTGCCTGCATATCAAACTGTTCTGAGAGATGCTGTCCATATTCTTGAGCTGGTCAGCACAGAAAGAGTTCAAGGCTATGATGTCCAGCACTGTAAAAGTTCTCCCCATACACATTCAGTTTGATCAACACGAAGTCTCTGGTTCAGATACCTCTCCCCATCCTTGGATACCTCAAGGTGCTTGCTGATCTAAAATTAATTTGAACATTCAGCCTGCACTAATCCTACTACCTAGGACCTTACCTTGCTATTTAATGAATAACTTCCATCCCAATTATAGTGCAATTATTTTAAATGTGAATTGTGCTGTCTCCCTCAGTTTAGAAGTGGGGATCATATGCAATAGTATGTAATCCAACTTCTCTCTTATTGTCTCCTTGCCCCTTCCTGTTCACCTCTCCTCTGCTTTCCAGTTCTTAGAGAAAACCTTTGTCAGTGTAATCTGAGTGGTGGCTGGAGAAAGGAATGACTGGGTAGGCAAGTACTGGTTATCTGCTTCCATTTATGACTACTATGAGGTGCGAGGTGGTGATGTTGCTATGAAGTCTAGTGTGGTTGCTATGCCTTCAGCTACTTGGAGTTGCATCTTTTCTTTTAAAATGTCTGCTTTCTGTTGAGACAGTGATTAGCTATGTGCCAGCACCTTGCTAGCATTAGTGATGTATCAGTACCTGGGCTTTAGGACTGATCTGCCCATGTTGTACTCTAGTTTCCAGCTTTTTCTATATTGATTGTTGTAGCTGGAAGACTTGCATGTGGAACTTACAGATATGCATTTGCTTCTCCCTAACAACAAAGATGCCAATCATCCGCCATATTTTGAATCTTTCTTATTGTGGTAGTGGTACACCAAGAGTACCTTAAAATGCTGCTGAGATTAGAACCCACTTTGTGCTGAATCACTGAACCAAAGCACATTCCGTGCAATGAATTCTCTGGTAAATCTCTGGCTTTCCCTCAAAACAAGTATATCAATTTCAATTTGAAAGATGAGTGTATGATAGCAAGGGACACAAAGAGGAATGTATTTTTATGATCCGTCTACTAACAGGGATCAAACATACATAAACTATCCAGTGTCCATCAGAAAAAATTATATTGGGCATTTTTGCACTCACGTTCAGCCGGCGCGACCCCCCTCTTCACCGTGCAAGATCTGCGCGGATTTCGCACTAAATGCCGCGGAGCAGCCGGAAGAGCCGGAAACTCCCGTCGCAAAAGCCGCGCAAACGGAAACTGCTTTTTGGCGGTTTACGAAAAAGCCCATTGCTATTTTCATAGTGATGACATTAAATCCCACCACTAAAAGGGAAACCACTTGTATACACACACACACAAAACCCTCCCTCCCTCCTTGTCCCACACAGCAAATAATAAGAGGCATTTTAAAATTATCACTCCATAAATGTTCTCTGAGCAATAGTGTAAGAAGCCTAGATCCGAACAGTATGTTAAATGAGAATTTTCTAAGCAATTTCAGCTACAAAAAATGAGGGCACCGATTTAACAGGTCTTAATACTACCCAGTTATCTAAAAGCCCTGGCTGGTTACATCTGAAATTATGTAATTTCTTAGATATGAACCGATGTTATACCAAATATATAAAAGAGCCAAAGTAAATTTAACTCAGAGTTTGACATGTGACACTTTTCATTTGGAAGTCATTAGCTATAGCATAAACATACTGTCTTGTCCATTTCTATTTTTATGAAGACAGAAGTAGGCAAGTCCTAGAAATACATTCCTGTTTATGTATTTATTTAGAAAAATTTTATGCCATCTCTCCAGACCTGTTTGAAGTAGCTCTAAATTTAAACAGTATCACTGAACCAAGAAAATAACAGTAAAACTAATAAAACTTATCAATATGAACAAAAAAATATAATGTCAATTAATAAATACAATGAAAGCAAGCCATGGCATAAAATTCCATAAAACAGATCAATCTAAAATGATGTTGATAAAACAGTCCCCAGACTAGGAGGAAGGGGGGAGGGGAAGGAGGAGATTGGATTTATACCCCACCCTTCACTACCCAAAGGAGTCTCTGAGCAGTTTACAATCTCCTTTCCCTTCCTCTTCCCGCAACAGATACCCTGTGAGGAGGTGGAGCTGAGAGAGCTCTCCAATAACTGCTGTTAAGCAGCACAGCTCTGAGAGAGTTATGACTGACCCAAGGTCACTCCACCCATTGCATGTGGAGGAGTGGGGAGTCAAACCCAGTTCTCCCAGGTTAGAGTCCACACACTTAACTACTACACCAAACTGGCTCTGATTAAATCAGTTGTCTGAATTAGGGACCTGGCTAGTAGTTAGGAAGAAATGTAGACACTATGATAGGTCTCAGTTCTTAACAGAATAGATAAAAGAGTGATTTTTAAAAAAAAATTATATTTCCATTTGGTGGAGGAAGTAGATATTCCAACTTATGCTTTGCCTTCAGTGCATTCACCATGATCTGCAGTTTGTTCCATCTACAGAGTTTGGATTTGAAACATTTTTTTTTTCAAAATTCAAAACACACCATTCACTTAAATATTTACTCTCCCACACAAAAGTGCAGTTTAATAACACCACTAGGGTAAGGCCTCCATTACCTGATATGTCATTTTCATTTGATGGGCAAATATACTTACAAATGGAAAGGGGCCTGGAGGGGATACTTCAGACATCGGAATGAAAATATTTTTGCAACATACTGCAGAGCTGAAGCAAAGCAAATACACTGTTAATGTGAAATAAAATTTCCAATAGAATAATCCACAATTGTAAAAAAGAACAAAGTTTAGAAGAGTGCTTTAATATAGAAGGGTTCTTTTCCAAATCGAAACAGAAGGCTGTATGATGTATCCTACCACTCCTCTTGTGCTAATAGTGGCATGTTCCTCTTGCATGTCCTTCCATAGCCATTCTCTGATACCAAAGGTTCTTCTGCCGAAAGAAGAGTTTCTTTTGTCAGAGGAAGGTTCATTGTGCCAGAGAAACATACCACCATTAGCTGAGTAAAAGGGTAGGATATCAGGGTGATATAGGGTTGCCAATCCAAAGGTGGGGCAGGGAATCCCCCAGTTTGGAGGCCCTCCCCCCCCGCTTTAGGGTCATCAGAAAGCGGGGGGGGCGTCGCTGAGCAATGGCGGACGCGTTTCAGTGAAGCTCCTCAACCTTCCCTGCTAAATCTGGGCAGTGCAGCTAACTTGCAGGCTTTGAACCAGGTCCCAGATGGGAAAAACTTCTAAAACTAAAGGGAAGGCTAAAGATACAGTGAAAATAAAATCGAAAGTTGCAGCAGAAGCGGCACCATCGGTAAGACTTTTCTTCTCCCCCAACTCTTCCCCGGTGCAAGAAAAACAGTCCCCCTCGTCAGACTCTAACATGGCCCCAGGGCAGAATTCACCTAATAGAGACTTACCTGATAATGAGGAAGCCCCAATTTGTAAAAAAGACCTACTGCAGTTGAAGGAAGATATTCATATCTACTTCAAAGAAACTGTTGAAAATTTGTTGGCACCAGTTACTAAGAGGGTGGAAGAAATTGCGAATGATCTAGAAACAACCGCTAAAATGGTGGAGCGCACAGCTAAAGCCTCGTTAGTTCTGCAATCTGATTTAAAACAGCTGAAAGCAAAAGAATCCCTACTTAATACCAGACTGATAGCCCTGGAAAATCGCTGGAGGGCACTTAATTTAAAATTTAGAGGGATCAAAGAAGGTGCAGAAGAGAATATGGACTTAGCAACATTCATATCTAAGTGGCTAGCCAGAGTATTCACACAAGACAGCAGCAGTGTGGCCCCGGCCATTGCTAGAGCAATGCGCTTGGGACCATTAGTGTCGGCGCGAAATGGAAGACCACGGGACATTTTAGTTCAATTCATATATCCCAAAACAAGAGATAAAATACTCCAAGAGGCTAGGAAACAAGGAACACTGAACTTTGAGGGACAAAAAGTGCTAGTCCTGCTTGATCTGCCGGCTGAGGCATTGGAGAAACGGAAGAAATTGAAATTCTTTGCTACTAAGCATATTAGAATATTAGATTCAGGTGGAGCCCAGTCTCTGACATTTTAGTTTATAAAGGGGGCACGTTATTTAAGGCATCAGACATCGAGACGGGGAAGTGGCTTCTAGACAACATCAATATAAAGCTGACAAGAAGGGAGGAGGAGGATTTGCGCGCCTTTTTACCAACGGTAGAAGACCAGCAACCCCCTTCAACGGTTTGAACTTAAGCCCAATAGGAGCTGCAAAAGAACGCACATTGGAAGAGTATGCAGAGTGACTAAAAAGACACTGTATAACACTGATCTCAGGAAAATGGCAACTACCCTCTGACTTGAGTATAAGTGTTCAGTACAGACGGGGCTTTTTGAAGGTTTTCCTACAGTTTAAATCTTTTATAGTGACATTAATGTGATTAATATTTTCACCATGAGATTGCGTTGGCCAATAGAATAGGGTTAAGAGTTGTAAATAATGAATTTTTATCAATAGGATTTAACACTTAAAATAAGTATTGATGGTTGCATAATGAATTTTTGTTAAGAGGTTGAATGAAATATCTTTCTTTTTAATTGCAATTTATAGATGACCAGTAAACTAGAAGACATGGATTATTTCTGGATGGGCACTTATAATTAAGTCATGTTGGAGTTATTTTTACTTAATAAATTTAAAGGGGGGAGGGAGGGTGGGTAAGGGAAAGTGTTCTAAAAAGGGAATCTTTGTTAACATGATTTGTCACTCTAAATTAATATTGATTGTTATATGAAATTTATTGATGCCGAATGAAATTCTTTTTTAATTCCTACGATTGGGTGACTGGTAAATTGGAAGACGGTTTGATTACTTCGGAGAATACTTATAAAACTAAGTCATGCATAAACTTACATTGTTTAACAATGAGGGAGAGGGAGTGTAAGAAAACCTGGGTAAAACTGGGGTTAATGAATTCTGTTTATGGTTTTGGGGAATACAGTTTTGAATGCAGGGATAAAAAATGTTTTAAAAGTATGGTCACTCAGTTCATTAATGTTTAGCTATAATGTAATAATTCACATATGATAAGGCCAAATAGATTGAAATAATTCTTGAATTGAAAGCCTAGAAGTTACTTTTGAGAGCATATTTAGAAGCTTGCCTTAAAATGTATAAAAGGGAGGGAAGGAGCGTTTTGTTATATTTTTTACATTTACTGAAGTGTGTTTAGCCTCCCTTGCTTAATAGGAAGGTTTCTTGTTAGGGAGAGAGTTTGGTAACTCCCTATAAGTGGTACGGTGGTAAGAGGTTGGAACCTTAGCTCCTGTTGGGGCTTTAGTGTTAAGTGTTTTTAACTGTCAGATTTGTTTTTTCTTGTTTTTGTTTTTTAATTTAATTTTCTATTCACATAACATTCAGTCAACAGATACTTTAACGCAGAGGAAAACTTCAGAGATTAATATAGTGTACATTAATTTACTCTAGGTCTAAGAGTCAGCTGAAAGGGAGGGAAAAACAATGATGTCTCAGCAATACAAAATTATTACATGGAATTGTAAAGGCCGCAATAATCACATCAAACGTAGACGAATCATTAACTTATTGTACAAGGAACGTGCTAATATTGTCTTTCTACAGGAAACTCATCAAAAATCTAAACTTACGCAATTTATGAAATCTTCTTGGTTCTCTCAAACCTTCCAAGCCAAAGGAACATCTAAGTCAAGGGGTGTGGCAATACTAGTCTCAAAGAATACACCATTTCAATGCCAACAAATCAAAGCAGATCCCTCTGGAAGATATCTGTTTGTGCAAGGTGAGCTAAATGGTACCCAGGTAACTTTAGCGTCAATTTATGCACCTAATTTGGCCCAACTTGAATTTATTAAAAACACGTTAGATGTGCTAAATGATTTTAAAAAGGGGGAAGTAATAATTGGAGGAGATTTTAATTTAATTTCAGATCCTCTTTACGATAAAACTCACAAGCATAGGAACCCTACTGGCTTGCTGGTGAAGCCGACCACTTTGCAAAAAGTCCTAGACGGTAATAACTTGGTAGATGTGTGGCGCACACTAAACCCTTGCTCTAGAGAGTATACTTTTTACTCTCCGGTGCATGGCACTTATTCAAGGATTGATTTTATTTTAGTCTCAAAGTCTTATATGAATAAATTTTTAAATGCCTCTATTGGGCTAAGAAACATCTCTGACCATGCTTGGGTCTCTTGTGATCTCTCTCCACAAAACTCAGATGGTCACTAAATAAACTACTGCTATCTAATTCGACAGTTTCTGAAGAAATTGAAAAACAAAGTAAGGACTATTTTTCATTCAATGCAAAATGTGGAGTTTCCCAGTAGTATGTCTGGGATGCTTTTAAAGCAGTTTTAAGGGGTAAATTGATTTCTATTGCATCCAAATGTAAAAACAAGAGACAACAAACTATCTTGGATTTACAATTTAGTATTTCCTTATTAGAAAAAAAGTATATAAAATATGGAGGCAAGAAGACGCTCAGAAAACTAGATCTGGAAAGGAAAAAATTAGAACTAATGGAAACATCTACAATTCAAAAAGAATTATTATATTTAAAACAAAAATATATTACCAGAACTTCCAGATCACTCAAAATCTTGAAAAATAAAATTTCACAACAGAAAACAAATTCATTTATTCACGCTATTAAAAAATCTCTATTAAAGAGATTATGGAATATTTAAATTCTATTAAGTTTAACAAGTTGTTGTCACAGAACCATTCATCTTTTTTAGATAAACCAATTAATTTAACGGAGCTGAGAATGGCATTGGCAAAAATTAAAAACAACAAGTCTGTGAGAAGAGATGGCTTCCCGATAGAATTCGACAAGCATTTTAAAGACCAAATTGAGGAACATCTTCTTAACACTTGTAACAATATAATGACTTACCGTAAACTACCTAACTCATGGAAAGAGGCAAGAGTTGTTGTATTACACAAAGGGAAAGATAAGTTGAGTCCCTCCTCCTACCGCCCAATATCAATATTAAACCATGATTTTAAAAAATTTTCTACAATTTTGGCAGAAAGGTTGAATAAAATAATAGCAAACTACATTAGCAATGATCAATCTGGTTTTATACCAGGGCGATCTATAACCAACAATATATGCAGAACTCTTAATGTAATACATTACTGTAGGATATCCAAAATTCCCTCGCTGATTCTTTCCCTAGATGCCGAAAAAGCACTCGACAAATTAGAAATCCCCTTTTTGAAATCTGTTTTAAGTTTTATGCAATTCGGTCCTAATTTTATTCGTTCTATTAATGCTATTTATGACTCACCGAATGCACAGATTGATATTAACCATTTTCGTTTAGATACTTTAATTTTAAGCAGCGGCACCCGTCAAGGTTGCCCACTGTCACCGATTTTATTTGCACTATCTCTTGAACCACTAGCTCATGCCGTTAGGGAAAACCCAGAAATAGAGGGCATTTCACTGAAAGGTAAGACACACAAGGTTAGCTTGTTTGCTGATGACACATTATTCTACCTCAGCAACCCTATGGTTTCTCTACAAAATCTGAAAAAAGCTATTGATCTATTCAGCGTACACTCTGGCTTTACTGTTAAATTTCCTGCAATCAGAAATTTACCCTATAGTGGTAACTTCCTCTTTGAAACTAAATATTCTAAGGAATTTCAACTACAAATGGGTAGAAAAATCTTGGAGATATTTGGGGATTAATTTTCCAGTGAACCTTAAAGATTTATTTCAGGCAAATTATTCCCCAACTATTCTTTCAATTAAAAAAATCAATAAAAGAATGGTCAAAATGTAACTTTTCAATTTTTGAAAAAGGGGACCTTTTGAAGTCCTTTTTGTTTCCTAAACTACTTTTTATTTCAAAATTTACCTATCTCAATAAGCAAATTGGAGTCAAGGAGATGGCAAAAAAATTTCTTAGACTTTTTATGGAACTCCAAGCAACATAGAGTTTCAATATCTCTAATCTCTAAGCCATCAGAGCTTGGAGGTTTGGGAGTTCCGCTCCTGGAAAAATATTATTTAGCATCCCAATTGAGACATATCCTCATATATGCACTACCTGAGGGTGACACCCCTTGGCTTAGTATTGAGAAGGCAGCTTTGAAAAATACCCTCTTACATGTGGGCATTTGGCTTGGAAGGTTTGACAGACCAAAACTAATATTGGACAACCCATTTTTGGAGCACACATTGAAAATTTGGGATCAATATAGAGAAACTCTAACCACAGCAACATCACCGTTCATGTCCTTTCTTGGACAGCCCTGGTTCCCACCTGGCGAAGCAATAAGTGAATTCAAAATTTGGAGAGATAAAAACATTTTTAGGCTGATTGACATTACAACAAATGGCAAATTAAGTACAAAAATACAACTGGAGACAAAATTCAAAATGACAATACCGTGGATGCAATATTACCAATTGTTTAATGATTTGCACAAAGTGATTTCGTTTACTTGCGCAAATAGAACACCAAATTCTTTTGAGTCTCGACTAAAGGCTGGTTCCTCCTCGGTTAGAGGGGCAATCTCTTGCATTTATCGAGTGCTGAACGAAAGGGAGCCTCACAGCAGAACCAATGACGTAAGGACTACGGGAAAAAATTTTCAGAAGAGCAATGGAAAACCTTCTGGAAAAGCTCTTTATTTAAATCTAGATCTACGTACATTAAGATACAAAATTTTAAATTGTGGTCCCGGTGGTACTTCATGCCAATGAAATTGTTTCGTGGCAGTCTGATCTCAACTCCAGGGTGTTGGAAGAAGTGTGGGGGAATGGGCACGTTGAAGCACTGTTGTTGGGAGTGTCCACAAGTGCAGGCTTTTTGGAAATCAGTGATTAAAATTGCAGGGGAAATAATAGATTTCGACATTCCTTTCTTGCCAGAGTCTGTCCAAAGCTCTAAAACAAAAATGGAACTTCTTTCAATTTTATTATTAGCAGCCAAAATCAATATAGCAGAATGTTGGAAATCAAATAAATGTCCAACTATTCACCAATGGTACAATAAAATATGGGACTTGATGATCCAAGATAAATTGTCTACAAGCATATTAAGATATGAAAATCCAAGACCAGCTGATAAGTTTGTTGAGAAGTGGTTTTTCTTTCTCTCCTATATTAATGAGAAATCCTCATGAAGCCTACCTACTCCAAAAAAATATCTGGATTTCATTATATATTAATTATCTGTTTATGAGTTAGTTTGAGTCTTCATCTGTTATGTAAACTGTTCTAATATCGACTTTCAGATGTGTAAGTGAGTGTAAAGAATTCCTTTATGTATAATTTATACTATTTAATTTATATTTTGATGTATAATATTAATGTCTTGCGTACTTGTATACCAAAGATTTTGATTAAGCTGTATGGAGTTATTTAAAATAATAAAAATTATTAGTTATTTTAAAAAAAGAAAGCAGGGGGGGATGTCTGCTGGGAACTCCATTATTCCCTATGAAGATTGATTTCCGTAGGGTATAATGGAGAATTGATCTGCGGGTATCTGGGCCTCTGGGGAGGCTGTTTATTGAGGTAGAGGCACAAAATTTTCTGCATAGCATCCAGTTCCTCTCCCCAAAATATCCTCCAAGTTTCAAAAAAATTGGATCAGGGGGTCCAATTCTATGAGCCCCAAAAGAAGGTGCCCCTATCCATTATTTCCAATGGAAGGAAGGCATTGAAAAGGTGTGCAGTCCCTTTAAATGTGATGACCAGAACTCCCTTTGGAGTTCATTGATGCTTCTCACCCCCACGTCTCCTGGTTCCACCCACAAAGTCTCCTGGCTTCACCCCCAAAGTCCCCTGGTATTTCTTGAATTGGACTTGGCAACCCTAGGATGATAACACTTCTTTACAATGGGGTGTCACTCTGTATGGTCCTTTTCTGTAATGTGTGCCCTTCCATCTTCTAGAAAGACTACTGCCATTCAAAGTAGGCAGTACTGACCTTGATAGACCAATGCTATGACTCAGTGGAAAGCAACTCCAGGTGTATAGTATGGATGAAAACACTGGAGTGAAATAGTTCAGCGGTAACATCATCCAGATTTCCCTGAACAACTCAGTGAGCAAAATGTATTATTTTCAGTTCTTACAATGGACAGTTCTTGCAGTGGAAGAAACTGCAGGGTCCTACAAGGATCAGTATCAGTGCTATTTCATTTGTTCAAAAATGGTTTAGAATTGGGGCTGAGCAGTATACTTGCCATGTTTGTGGATTCAGAATGGGGGTAACCAAGGCATTCTGCGAAGAGCTACAGATTTCTCTAAATTTGGTGAGTTGGCAAAAACAAAGCAAATAAAGTTCATTGAAATCTCTAAGGTGATGCACAGTACGACAATTCCCCAAAAACTTTTAATACACATTGATGGGGGCTGAAGTGGCCAAGAAAGAGAGGGAAACAGATCTGGGTGTGGCAGTGGATAGCTCAATGAAATTGTTGGTTCCATGTGCAGCACTGGAGAAAAACGCAAACACCATGCTGGGGATTATATTAGTAAAGGGATTCAGTATAAAACAGCCAATATTCTGTTGCATTTGTATAGAGTTATATAGCAAGGCTTCATAATTATAGTCTTCATATATATAGTTCTGGCCACCATACCTTAAAAGGGTTTTTCAGAGGAGGAAAAAGTGCAGAAGAGAGCCATCAAAATGATTACAGGGTTGGAGCACCTTTCCTATGATGGAAGAATGTGGGACTTTTCAGAGGTGAAAAGCATGCAAAGTGGGGACATGATCGAGATTTATAAAGTTATGCTTGGGATAGATACAGAGTTTTTCTGTCTCTTTTCCATAATACTAGAATTCAAGGGCACCCAATGAAGTTGATGGGCAATAACTTCAGGACAAGACACAAGAAAATACTTCTTTACTCAATGAGTAAATGAATTGTAGAATTCACTGCCAGTGGACATATATGCTTTGTAAACAGAGTTAGAAAGATTTATGGAGATTATGTCTATCAATGACCATGGTTTGTAAGGAACACCTCCATATACAGAGATGGCAAACCTCAAAATACAAGTCTTGAAGGCAGCATAGGATGAAGGCCTTGATGTCTATGCCTTGTTTTTGGCCCTTCAGGGCAACTGATTAGTCACTGTGTTAAGTGACTACATGGACATATATGGGCTACAGGACTGATCCATCAGAATTCTTATGTTTTTGTTACAGAGGTCCCACGGCCCAGCATGATCCTTCTGAGTGGCTAGGATTGCCAGGTCTGTGTTGGAAAATACATAGAGACTTTGAGGGTGAATCCAGGAGAAGGCAGGAGGGGAGGGGCCTCAGCATGATACAATGCCAGAGTCCACCCTTCAAAGCGACCATTTTTTCCAGGGGAACTGATATTTGCTAGCTGAAGATCAGTTGTAAAAGTAGAAGACCTCCAGGCCCCACCTGGAGGCTGGCAACCCTATGAGTAGCCAACAGGAACCACTTCTCCCTTATTCACCAGGGGAAAACCTAGTTTGCTCCAGATCACAATCGCATCAGTATGGGCTATGCAAATCTGTGGTTATATTAATTAATTAAAAGGGAGTGAACACCTGATGCTTCAGCTCGTTAGGAATAGGCTTGCCAGTCCCCAGGTTCTGGTGGGAAATCCCTCAATTTTGCAGGCTCCTCCCCACCACCTGCCAGCTGGTGACGGGGAAGCCCAACAGCCACAATGTGTCTTTAGAGCTCAGGCAGGGTTAGGAGCTTGCAGACTGCTTCTATATTGGAAGGTGTGTGTGTGTTCCTTTAAATCTCTGCGAGACTGAAGCTGCAGGGAGATGGGGCATGGAGACAAAGCCATATGTGTGAAAGAGGGAGTGAGAGAGCCCAGTTCCTCTGTTCCTTTTGCATTTCTTTCAGAAGCTGACTGGGACAGTGAAGAGATAGTAGAGAAAACAGTAAAAAGTTTACTAGAACATGATTAAGGGATAGAGGAAACCCCCTAGACTCCCCTTTCCTTAAGTTGGCTGAAACACAGCAGTTTGTAACGTTCAGCTACTCTGATGAGCAAAGCTATCTACATCATTGTGGAGAAACACCATTTTAGGCCTGTGCTTGTCTGGGAGTTAGCTAGAGGAGTTTATAAAACTCTAGGCAAGGCTTTGGCCTAGCCTATTCCTCCTTCCCCCTCCCCTCCTGTCTGGAAGCAGCACTTCTGAGGAGGCCTCCTAGAGAGACAGGAAGTCTTTCAGGCTGGTCTCCCAGAAGGCTGCAGGAGGGAAAACCAGTTCCTGGGCAGGAATTGGGGTTTATATTATAGAAGGAGGGAAAAGTAGTTTGAGTTGGAGTTAGGGTTGCCAAGTCCAATTCAAGAAATATCTGGGGACTTTGGGGGTGGAGCCAGGAGACTTTGAGGGTAGAGCCAGGAGACATCGGGGCGGAGCCATGAACAAGGGTGTGACAAGCATAATTGAACTCCAAGGGAGTTCTGGCCATCACATTTAAAGGGAACGCACACCTCTTTAAATGTCTTCCTTCCATAGGAAATAATGAAGGATAGGGGCACCTTCTTTTGGGGCTCATAGAATTGGACCCCATGGTCCAATCGTTTTGAAACTTGGAGGATACTTTGAGGAGAGTCACTAGATACTATACTGAAAATTTGGTACCTCTACCTTAAAAAACAGCACCCCCAGAGCCCCCAAAACCTCCAGATCAATTCCCCATTATACCCTATGAGAATTGATCTCCACATAGAGGATAATGAAGTGCTCAGCAGACTCCCCCCCCCCCCATTTCTGGCAACACTGTAGGGGGATTGGCCTCTCTACTCACAAGTTGCTGCCAACTTCTTCAAAGTAACACAGACACCCCATCCCAAGAGGAAGCCTTTCAATCAGCGACTGAAGCCTCCGGAGGTAGAAATGCACATGGTCCTCTGGGGGCGGAGCTCCCACCCCCCTCCGCTGGCCAGACTCCTCGAGGAGACGCCTGTGGCAGCCAAGAGGACGCAAGGACTACGAGTCCAAGCATGCACCTCGTGAAGGGAGGCCGGACTGGAGCGAATAGCAGGCCGGCGGTGGGCGGGTCTTTGTGACCCGGAGGAAGGGAGAAGCCTGAAGCCTGCAAGGGAGGGAGGCAGGCAGGGAAAGAGACACTGCGCCGTTTCCCCCCCACCCCGCTTCCAGATTTTTGGAGAGCGGGGGAGGAGGCTTCTAATCCAGGGGTCCCCCAGCAGGGCGGGGGTGTTGGGAAGCCTAGTTGGAGTCTTGGAGACTGGTGAGTTGGTTCTCAATGGTATGGTCAGGGCCAGTTGTATAGTAGGGAAAGAAGGAGCATTTTTCCCTAGTTTGATTTATTTCTTCTGTTCACTATTTTATAATGTCTGTATATAGTTATAAATTTTAAATAAATATTTTGTCTGTTTAAAAAGGTAGTCCCTCTGTACCACATAGGTTCCCCAACCTCCTTAGACCACACTACTGTTAGAGGGGAGTCCAAGGAAGGCATACAGTTGGCAAGGGTGCCAATCCTCCAGGGGTCTGCCGAAGAAGGACTGTGGTCTCTGTGTTAACCAGGTGCTGGGTTGGCAGAGGACTTTGAGGTCACAGAACTGGCAAGGGGGATTGGGAGTACTGCTCCTCTCGGTCAGGCATCCCTAAATTGAACAGGTGGTGGCAGCATTCCCTAGTGGTGGGAAGAAGATTAGCTCTCTTCAGGAGTTGGCAACTCAAAAGGGAGTTGACAGGACTGGGTCTGAAGGCAGAATCGGGCTGGTTTCACCACACCATTAACCCAGGGAGATCACAAAGTGTGGGCATGTAAACCATTTATTTTGGTTGCTTTGTGAGAGTGTGTGTGTGCGTGCGTTCACTTCATTTTGTGTGTTTGTGCAACTCGAAAGGGAGTTGACGGGACCAGGTCTGAAGGCAGAATCGGGCCGGTTTCACCACACCATTAACCCAGGGAGATCACAAAGTGTGGGCATGTAAACCGTTTATTTTGGCTGCTTTGTAAGTATGTGTGTGTGCGCGTTCACTTCATTTTGTGTGTGTGTTCACTTTCATTTAGCAGCTGCTGGACAACAAAAAAGGCAAAAAAAGAGGAGAAGGAAATGAAGACTATTCATGGGAACTGCACTGCTGTATTTTATTTATTTATTTATTTGGAACAGGAAAGTCACCAGCTATTACCTGAGTTGGACATGGCAACCCTATTTAGGAAAAGGGAGGGGGCGGAGCACTGAAGACTGGGAATGCCCATGAGGGGAAAAATGGATTCAGTAACTGTTACAATTCAGCATCAGTTACAAAGTTTGTAAATGATATTTCCAAAGCCTCGCCATGCATGAGGTTTCAGAGAATTCAGACGGAACTAATGATGGTTCATTATACAGCTCACCATCACCTACAGGGGCAATTATGGTTGCAAGGAGAGGTAAAAGATAAAGAACATGCTGTGCTGGTTTCCCAGCATTCAGATGCCTAAAAATTATTAATATTACGTTTTTAGTTATTTCCATTACCTTATGTCACAACAGAAAGCTTAATGGAATGACCTTGTTTACAGCTTTGAAGTGAAGATAGAATATGAGCAGCAGGTTAGGAAGAGAAAGGATTTCAAACATGCCATTTTATCCAGAAAAACCATCACTTTTATGTCTTACATTTTATATTCTGTTTCATAGTGCTGGCACATAGTCCTTTCATGTGACATTTGCCATTTATGCCCTCAAAACACCACAAGAGCCAGCAAACAAACAAAAATTTCTGCTCTTATTGATTTCTCAGACATCCCAGTATAAATCAAGACAAAGGCAATCTAGTTCCAGGCATAGTTCAAAAGGTGAAGAAACAGGGATATTTAATAGAAAACAGGAAATGTTTATGCAAAAATTCTGTATAATGGGATTGCATACCTAGAACACACAGGTCCAACATTTTAAAAAAATGATTCTCCTGGGTCAGGGTAGGCTTTGAAGGAGAGCCCCTGAATAATTAATTAATGCCCCCAATAATAATATTTGTCATATTGAGTAAAAATATGGTTTGTCTTCAAACAGAGAATTCTGTTGTAAAACTGCCGTTAGAAGCACAGACAGCCTTCAGTGGGTATGTGTTCACAGATGTGTATTAGGATAAGACAAATGGGCCTCATTGAGAAGCTTCTTGCTGGAGCTGATAACAGAAGGCGACGGGAGGAATGGAAAAGTACAGAAGGAGTTGCAAGGGGGTGGGGAATGTTGAATCAGATAAGCTTATGTGCCTGTCTACTTGTTTTCGGTGTGAATAAAACTGGCTGTATGTAGAATGGTGGTAACTGAGTCATTTGGGGGGCCTATGGCCGACTGGGTTCTGCTTATGGTGCCATAAAGTAAACCTCACTGCAACCCAGTAAGTCTGAGCGGACCTCATTATTTCTCTGCTTAAGTTTCTTTAGAAGTGGACTCACAGCCTGTTTCAAGGAAGGGGTAACTAGCCCTTCTCTTAAGGAAGCATTAACTCGGTCTTGAACCCAAGCAGCAAACCCAAACCCCCCACCCCATCCACAGAAGATTTACGTAACCAGAGGAAGGGCAGGGATCATACACGCAGGTAGTAGGCCTCGAGCTTCCAAGGATCCTGAATAAACTGAAAAGTATCCCAAGCAACCGTACTGGTCAGTACTCTGTCACCATCTGATTTTGTACTGCTAATGTAGGGTGTTTTTACACTGACAGTTTGTGACTCTCTATCTCCGCTTTGGGAACTCACCTTTTACACTACATAAAGTTCTCACAACTGTTTTTTATCGTTGCTGCCCAAAGCGTCTACATGTGTTTTGGTGAGATGGGTTCTGAAACTGCTGTTGGAATGTTTTTCTCAAAACTAGTTTTGCTCCAGACATTTCTCTACAGGCATTTCAAACTTGTATTGTAAAAGTTTTCAGGCTTTTTAAAAGACTCCTCCAAAAGCCACAAGGTGCAGTAATTTGCATGAGAACTGACAGGATTTGAAATTTTTACATATCATTGCTTGCCTTGTCTTGTAATTTAAATTTGTAATGTTTTTTCAGTGTTGGCACCATTTCCAAGCAATCGTATACATTTAACTAAGCGCTGGTATTCCATCTGCCCTCTGATCAGAGACCCCTCCCCAAATTGAAATACTTTCAGCAGGAAATATAGAAGTTTGGCTATGCAAATTGAGTGCAGCAAATCCACCAATGTAAAAGGAAAATAATTAAACACTCACCAAGTAGTCCACCTCCTCCTGCAGAACTGACTTCTGTCTACCCAGAGCATACCATAAAGAGGTTACCGTAGTCATCAAATCTGGGTGTGATCCAAGCATGGGTGATCAGCTCTCACTTTTCTAGGAAGGGATGAAGATTGATTCATTTTCCTTTATTGTCTGCCTTTCTCACTGGGACTCAAAGCAGATTACATGTCCAATTGAACTATTCAGCCACTGAGTAAGCAATTACAAAATATGATACCATCAGAATGATAACATTTGAATCTGACAGCAAAGATTCCTAGTAAAACAACAATTCAGTAAGCAGATTACACAATATAACAACAATATTGGAGTAACAAAAAGGATTCTTACTAAACAATGCAATGCAGTAATGCTGGAACGAAGAACTGGAAGGGGAAAACACATTATTTCTAATAGCGGTCACCTCTCAAGCTGATCTATTACACTACAGCTGTGCTACTTTGACAAGCATGCCCTCGTGCATAATTCTGTTTTGCACATTTTGCAAAAGGACAGAAGGGGGTGGGGGCCTTAATAATAGCCCCAGGAAGACCATTCCATAGTGTGAGAGCCACCACAGGGAATGTTCATGAACTGGCAGTTGCCAATTTTACCTTTCTGCAGGGTGACACCTTTAGAAGACCAATATTGGTCTAATGAACAGAACACAGCAGGAGAAGGGGTTCTGCATGTACATGGGTGCAATGCCATTAAGGACTCTGTAGATGCTAGTGCCTTCACAACTCTCTCATGGATTGCTGCCTTGTTGTGGCGAGAGGGCTTGCGTGGTTCAATGAGGCTGTGGGCTATGCCATACAGGGCCACCCAAGATGGACAGGCCACAGCTGAGAACCCAGACTAAATGTGATCCACTGGAGAAGGAAATGACAAACCACTCCAGTATCCTTTCCAAGAAAACCCCATGAACAGAAACAAAAGGCTAAAAGATATGGCACTGGAAGATGAGCCCCTCAGGTCAGAAGGTGCCCAATATGCTACGGGGAAGAGCGTTCAAGTGACCACAGAAAGAGTGACATGGCTGGGCCAAAGCCGAAAGGACACTCAGCTGTGGATGTGTCTGGTGGTGAAAGAACAGTCCAATGCTGCAAAGAGCAATACTGCATCGGAACGTGGAATGTAAGATCTATGAATCAAGGTAAGCTAGATGTGGTCAAACAAGAGATGGCAAGAATGAACATCGACATCTTGGGAATCAGTGAACTAAAATGGACAGGAATGGGTGAATTTAACTCAGAGGATCACTATATCTATTATTGTGGGCAAGAGTCCCGTAGAAGAAATGGTGTGGCCTTTATAGTTAACAAGAGTGTGAGGAAGGCGGTAATGGGATACAATCTCAAAAATGACAGAATGATCTCGGTCCGTATCCAAGACAAACCATTCAATATCACAGTAATCCAAGTCTATGCCCCAACCACTGATGCAGAAGAGGCTGAAGTAGACCAGTTCTATGAAGATCTACAACATCTTCTAGAATTAACACCAAAAAAAGATGTCCTCCTCATCATAGGGGACTGGAATGCCAAAGTAGGAAGTCAAAAGGTAACCGAACAACTGACAAGTTTGGCCTTGGAGAACCAAATGAAGCCAGGCAAAGGTTAACAGAGTTTTGCCAAGAGAACAAGCTAGTCATAGCGAACACCCTCTTCCAACAACCTAAAAGGCAATTCTACACGTGGACATCACCTGATGAGTAATACAGAAATCAGATTGATTATATACTCTGCAGTCAAAGATGGAGAAGCTCTTACAGTCAGCAAGGAGAGCCAGTTTGGTGTAGTGGTTAAGTGTGCGGACTCTTATCTGGGAGAATCGGGTTTGATTCCCCACTCCTTCACTTGCACCTGCTGGAATGGCCTTGGGTTAGCCATAGCCCTGGCAGAAGTTGTCCTTGAAAGGGCAGCTGCTGTAAGAGCTCTCTTAGCCCCACCCACCTCACAGGGTGTCTGTTGTGGGGGAGGAAGGTAAAGGAGATTGTGAGCCGCTCTGAGACTCTTCGGAGTGGAGGGCGGGATATAAATCCAATATCTAATCTAAAAACAAGACCTGGAGCTGACTGCGGCTCAGATCATGAGCCACTCATTGCAAAATTCAGGCTTAAACTGAAAAAAACCAGGGAAGCCATTAGGCCATTCAGGTTTGGCCTTGATCACATCCCTTATGAATATAAAGTGGAGGTGAAGGAACTAGAGTTGATAGACAGAGTGCCTGAAGAACTATGGATGGAGGTTTGTGACATTGTATAGAAGGCAGCAATCAGCACTATCTCAAAGAAAAAGAAATGCAAGAAAGCAAAGTGGCTGTCTGATGAGGCTTTACAAATAGCTGAGGAAAGAAGGAAAGCGAAAAGCAAAGGTGCAAAGGAAAGATTCACCCAACTGAATGCAAATTTCCAGAGAACAGCAAAGAGAAATAAGGAGGCCTTCCTGAAGGAACAATGCAAAGCAGTAGAGGAAAATAATAGAATGGAAAGGAAAAGAGATCTATTCAAGAAAATTGGAGAAATCAAGGGAACGTTTCGTGCAAAGATGGCCAGCATAAAGGACAAAAATGGTAGGGACTTTTTGACTTCCGGGATCGGAAAATGGCGAGCTGAGCTGCTTTCCTTAACGGGGGCAGGCTGGCACTTCTGTTCGGGGTAGTAGAAGGCAAATCAATGCCTACTGCCTACTTTTCTCAGCTAGAGAATTGTCCAAGATATGCACAGATACTTTGAGGAGACTTACCTTGGCTGAAAGGGAGTCCCGGTGTGGGGGGGGGGCTCCTTTGAAGCTTTGAGGGATCTCCGGAGAGGAGTTGCAAATTCATCATCTGAAGAAGTTTCCAGAGTCATTTATTTGACATAAGCTCGACAGGATCCGAATCTTCTTTTACAACTTTAAACATCTAAACTACAAAAGACTGGTGTTGATCTGGATAAACTACAAGAAAAAAAATACTGATTGCTATCTTTCACTCTGGGACTAATTAAAGTTAAACAAAACAAAATTAAAAGGTGGGAGTTGGAAATAATGGAAGCCTGAAAAAGGAGGAGAAGAAAAGGGGCTAAATTTGAACTTTGTAAATTTAAAAGACGGTGCTAAAAGGAGAAAGGAATTTATTGTTTAGTCTATCTGCAGTTGAGGAGGCAGCCCCATTGTCATAGATCTGCAGCACTCATAGTCAACACAGGAAGTACATCAGACATCGTGAGATTTCTCTACCAGTGAAATGAGACTGTTTACTTCTCTGACTTCCTTCTTCTGGCACTTCAAGATTAAATTTCCTCCATATATCCTCCAAATTTTCTTGTTTGACCAATTCAAAGAAAGACTTTGGCAATTTTCCTTCCTTATTATTTTTTTAACCCCAGTCCTATCCAGTGTGTTCTTAATTGTTCCATTAAAGTCCCCCATTATCAAAACTTGGTCATAAGTTAGTTCATCAAATTGTTGCATAATGTCTTTTTAAAAAGCATCCTTTGCACCATTTGGTGCATACAGTCCCAATAACAACGGGTTTTTTGCATTTAATATTATTTCTACCGCTACAAATCTTCCATCTTTATCTTTAAACACTAATTTTGGCTCCAATTCTTGTTTAATATAGAAAATCACTCCCCTTTTCTTCTGTTCAGCCAATGAATAAAATTCTAGTCCCAATTGTTTATTCCATAAAAATGTGTAATCCTTTTGTTTGATATGCACTTCTTGTAAACAAACTATATTACAATTTTGCTTTTTAATCCAATGAAACATTGCCTTTCTTTTTTGTGGTGAATTTAGTCCATTTACATTCCAAGATAATAATTTGTAATCCATCATGGTGCAAATTCTTTATGTTCTTCATAAAACCTATGCAGTTCCTGTGTGTTTGTAATTGTAATCCTTTTTTTCTTGCAGCTCAAAGCTCAGACCTTCAGGTATTATCCATCTATACCTCATTTCATTGTCACATAATTTTTCTGTCAATTTTTTGTATGCTTTTCTGTCATTTATCACTTGTCTTGGCAATTCTTTCATGATTCTTACTCTGCTGCCTCCCACTATCAAAGTCTTTTCAAAAATGTTATTCAAGATTTTTCCCACCATTTCTTTAGCCATATATCTTATAACCACATCCCTTGGTAGATTATTTTTCTTGGCATATAGTGAGTTCACTCTATACATATAGTCCTAAATGCTACTAGTTCCTTCAGGGTCTTCCTCCAAAAATTCTGCAATTATTCTTATTATATATCCTTTCAAATCCGTCTCTTCATCCTCAGGTACTCCTCTCAGACGTATCTGGGTTTCCATCAATTTGCAGTCATGAATTGCCACCTTTTCTTGCATTTTTAGCAAGGTGGAATCATGTACTTTCACTCTCTCTTCCACCTCTTGCACTTTCTTTGATGTTACCACAGTCTCATTTCTGAGATCTTCTATATCTTTCCTTAGTTCTTCAATGTCTTCTCTAATTTCTTTTTTAGAAGCAGTTATCATGTCTCTCACCCCTTTCATCATCCTGGCTTCCATTGCTTCTAATTGCTCTTATAGTTTCTCCATTGAGGCAGTCCTTGCACGGGTTAACTTATGCTCTGACATTTAAAAAAACACCAAAAAATTTAACCTCTCCAAATTAAATTTAAACTATCAGGTTTGATAGACTGCAGCTTGCCCTTTTCAATAAGCCTAATTTCGCCATCCTCAGAGCCTCCTGGGCTCAGATATTAAATTTTAAAGTTTTTATTTCTTCCAAAATGGGGGTTGCGACTTTCTGCTTCCCTTTAAAAAACTTTTCCTTCAAAAGGCTTCTAAAATAATTATCAGCAATAATGTCCAATAGTATTTACCTTATAATTGTCACCTCTGTCAGTTTCACCAATTTTTAATGACCCGAACACTTTAAAAACTTTGTTTAAATTTTGACCTCCTAGCAATGGCCGTCGATGTTTTTCTATGATATTATAGTCCTAGAGTAAGCTACTGCTTCAATGATTTCCCTTTTCCATCCAACATTTCCTGCTTTTCTTGCCACCAAATCCTGTTTTCACTGGTAAAAAGATCTCGCGATGTTTGACGTATTTCCTGTGTTGACTGTGAGAGCTGCAAATCTGTGACGATGGGGCTTTTTCACCAAAACCACAAGTAGACAAAACAATAAATTCCTTTCCACTTTTAGCACTGTCCTTTAAATTTACAAAGTTCAAATTTCGCCCCTTCTCCCCTTCTTCTTCCAAGCTTTCTGAATCTCTGTTTCCCACCTTCTGATTTTATTTTGTTTAACTTTAAATAGTCCCGGAATGAAGATAGTCATCAGTACCTTTTTCTGCAGTTATCCAGATCCAACACCGGTCTTGTATAGCTTTAGATGTTTAGTAGTCTCAAAGAAGGTTAGGATCCTGTCGAGCTTATGTCAAATAAATGACTCTGGAAACTTCTGCAGATGATAAATATGCAACTCCTCTCCGGACACCCCTCAAAGCCTCAAAGGAGCCCCCCCCCCCCCGGGACTCCCTTTTAGCCAAGGTACATCTCCTCAGAGTTTCCTGCGCATATCTTGGACTGATCTCTGACTGAGAAAAGTAGGCAGTAGGCATTAAATTGCCCTCCACTACCCCGAACAGAAGCCCCAGCCTGTTCCCCTTCTGAGAAGCAATTCACCTCAGCATTTTCCAACCCCAGAAGTCAAGAGTTAGGTTTGTAAAAAACCCCACTCTCAGTTCAGGTTGTGTGAGACTGGCCGAGGGTGACATGAGTGACAGCCTGCAGAAGAGGGGCCCTGTGGGCAAGGCCAAGGAGAAGACTAGAGGGGTGGAAGGGAGGGGGAGAACCCAGTTTCCCCCCCCCCCCCACCTGTGCATTGGGCCACTCCACAGCCGCCTTCCAGCACTTCAACCTCTGGCCAGAGTGTGATGAAGAAGGCCTGCCTTGGACCCTTCATCGAGGCTGCTGCTGGGGCACCCCCAGCAGAGGTGCCATTAGGTGCTGGCACTGAACAGGGGTCTACTGCTCAGGCAGTCTCTCTTCCAGCTGATGTCGCTCGGCCTCAGCAGCCAAAGGAGGGGCAGCAAGAACAGCCCTCCTTGGAGATGAGCTTTGGGGACAGTTTCCTGTCCAAAATGATCAATCCAAGGAGGGTGCAGAGTGTTGTGCAGGAGCTGGAGGAGAAGCTGGTTGAGGAGGACCAGCCCCCTTCTTCAGTTCCTTCGGGCACCAGCAGTCCTTCAGGGGATGGCCAGGACGGGAGGCTGCATGGGGTGGAGGGGGAAGAAATGGAGACACATGAGGTGCCTCCATCTCCGGCCACTTCTGCCCAGTGGCCAGCCCCTCCTGCCACCCCGAGACACTATGTGTCTGCCCCGAGCACCTCACAGGAGGTGGCTCCGGACACCTGAGCTGCTGGTCAACTTGGGCATCGGTACACCTCCGAAGTCTGGAAGCATTTCCAACTTACAGAGGATCCATGCTATGCATAGTGCCAGCTGTGCAGGGCCCGGATCAGTCATGGGCGAGACACTGTCCACCTGACTCCGGGGGGGATGTGGAACCACCTGCGGAAGCACCACCTGGTGGTGCTTCTTAAGGGGGAGAAGCAGGCTGGTGCTGGGGTGCCCAAGCTGCCAACACCACCCAGTCAGGAGGTCCGTCCCATCGCGACTACCTCCAGAGCTCTCCAGGAGAATTCCATGACAAGGCAGGAATGCTAGCCATCTCTGCCTGAGATGTTTGGTGGGGGTGGCATCTGTGTGCCAAGAGGGGGAATCAGATACGGCAGGAGGGTGATCGCCTAGAACCTTGCCAGGTCAGTTGCCCATGGGCTTCCATTTTCAGTGTCGAGAATCCTAGGGTATAAGGGGTTGCTCAAGTACCTGGCGCCCTGATACAAAGTTCCTGCTAGAACCACCATTTAGCAGGACCATTGTGCCATCTGTTTTCAGGGCGACCAGATCTGTGGTGAAGGAGCATTTGTCCCGTGCTGCTAAAGGGACTGTTCATTTCACCTCAGATATCTGGAGCTCCCAACTTGCGTTCGAGGGGTATCTCTCCCTGACTGCGCATTGGTGACAACCCAGTGAGCTGCAGGGTGGGGGTGGCAGTAGCAGCAGACAGGGTCAGGGCCACCAGGCCGGCTATCGCCTGGTGTTGCTGCACGCCGAAGCAATCGACACGGCGCACACGGCGGACACTCTCAGAGCCATCCTCTCACGGCAGTTATAGGGCTGGGTAGGCAGCGGAGACGTCACCATGGGCTTCGTGGTGACTGACAGTGGCTCCAACATCAAGGCGGCTGTCCAGCCTCAGGGCCTAAAACGCCTTCCTTGCGTGGCCAACTTCTCCACCTCATGGTTAAGGATGCATTGGGCCAAACGAAAAGCCAGAATCATCTCTATCTAGCCATGACCCATGAGTACCAACTTCTGCTGCAGAAGTGTCGGCACATCACGAGTCACTTCTCGCACAGCAATACGGACTCGTATCTGCTGCATGAGAAACAGACACTGACAGGCATGCCAGGGCACCACCTGATCAGTGACGTCAGCACACACTGGAACTCCACCTGTGCCATGCTGGAACAAGTGGTGGAGCAGAGAGCAGCCCTAGATGCCTTTGTCTCTGAGACGAGGGTCTTTTGGGATGAGAAGAGGATTGGGTGGTCATTTCTCAGACTGTGGAGGTTCTTGGGCCCTTCAAGACCCACACAGAAATGCTGTCGTCTGACACGGCGAGCATCGTACTGGTCATCCCCATAGTCCATATGGCCCGTGAGGACCTAGCCTTGTTTCTAGTGCCAGCTCAAGGCCATCCAGACGTTCTTCCAGTGGTGCGCACCCTGGTTGTTAGGCTGCAGGAAGGGCTTGAGGCCCACTTTTAGACTTTCACCCAGGATAAGGTCTACATGATGGCGACCATGTTAGACCCGTGCTTTAAGGGTACGATTGCCGAGCGGGCCAACGAACTCGATCACTGGCAAGACAAGCTCTCCCAGAAGGTCGAGCGCTGCAGAGTCAGGGTGGGCCCAGTGCCAGTAGCTGAGGAGGGGGGGGGGGGTGGAAGCAGTTCATCTGCCACTTCCACTGCTGTTCATTCCCAACCTCCCCAGCTAGACAGTGTTTTCCACCAGACTCACGCCAAGATGAGTGCTGAGATGACACTCATCGGGCGGCTCGTTGGCCCCTCTGGGAGTGGTAGGCCCTTGACAGCGGAGACGGGTGCTGCGATGGTGAGGGATTATCTTTCGTAGCCCAACGAGTCACAGAAAATGTCTCCTTTGGACAACTGGGTCGCGAAGGAGGGGGTCTGGCCAGCCCTCTCCTCCGTGGCCAAGGCATTCCTCTCATGCCCACTGACAAGTGCGTCTTTTCACATATGGGTGACATTGTCTGCCCACATTGCAATCGCCTGCAACCCTGGACAGTTGAGCAGTTGGTCTTCCTGAAAGTCAACTTGCCTCTGTTCGGCTCCCTGAACATTGACTTTGAGAGTGAATGAAGTGAACACCTACTTGTGTCTGCATCCTCTCTTGGCCTGCGCTTGGAAGGTGGTTGTAAAACGCTCTCCCAGTAAACATGGACTAGAGTCCAAAGACAGCCCAAAAACTCCCTCACAAAATGATTGGCAGTGCACACCCCCACCCTTCATCCATCCCCAAACCAAAAGTGAATGCTTGTTTAAAATCTGCAAAGCAATCCAAATTTCCCCAGTCCCTATCCACACATGCCTAATAATACTGAAAGGGCCATTGCAGCCCCCAACTGTAACCGACAGCACTCACAGGCCCAGCCAGGATAACACAGTTTTTTTTCAGGGGCAGGAGGAAGAAAGAGGGAGGTGCCAGTGATGATGACATGAGGCCAGCAGCCATACCAGTGCTGAGGTCCCTCTAATGGGACAGTGATAGCTGGTGTGTTGCTGCTGAGCTGAGAGAGAAGGAATGGTTCCCTTCCTCTCACACAATCTGAGGCCCTCCCAGTGATCTTCTTCATTTGGGGTGTGTGGAGAAACGCCATTTTAGTCAGTGGTGGTGCTTCATTTGGCAGGGGTCAGTAAATCCCTCAGCAGGCTTTGTAGCCTTCCCCTCACTCCCCCCCTCCCTTCCAGAGCCAAACCAACAACGCTAGGGGGAAAATCTCCTAGAGAGGCAGGAAGTGCTGTTGTTCCTTGCATGTGTTAGGCAGGAAGAGAGGCCAGATTTGAACTGGGGCTCGAGCGAGCATGTGGTGAGCAATGGAGGCTCCTGTCTGGGAGGGCCCAGGCAGGCAGACTAAGTAAGTAATTCACAAGACAGGACAAGTTTAGACCAGGGACAGTAGAAAGCGTTTATAAACACCTTTCCTTTGTCATGCTGTTTGCTGTGCTGTGCGGTGCTGTGCTAATTTTGTAGATGCAACTGTTTTTGTTTTGTTTTTCTTTCCCTATATTTTTCTCTTTTAAATAAATAGTTTTTCTGTTTTAAATGCTGGCAGTCAATCTCTGTACCACATAGATCCCCAGACCGCTTTAGACCACGCTGTTTTTAAGAAGGGGGCCCCAGGGAAGGGGGAAGGCATGCAGTTGTATAAGGTGCCAATCCTCCAGGGGTGCCCCAAAGAAGCGCTGAGGTCTCTGTGAAACCCAAGTGCAGGGTGGCAGAGGACCTGGAGGCCTGGCCTCACAGCTGGAGAGGGGGATTGGGAGTCCTGTTCCTCTCAATCTGAACCCCTAGACTGAGCAGGTGGTGGCAGTGAGCCCAAGGGGCAGGAGGAGAAATAGCTCCCTCCAGGAGTTGGCGACTCAATAGGGAGCTGACGGGACCGGGCCTGAAGGCAGAATCGGGCCGGTTCCGTCACAGGGTGCAACTCTGGCTCACCTCCTCGTGGTGCACCCTGGGTAACACAAAAGAGCCTGGACCAGCCAACCGTCCATCACTCAAGGTTAGACTAAATGCTTCTTGCTTTGTGTCAGATACAGAATGATGTGGAGCTAGGTGTAGTCCACCACTTCTCTTGTTTGAGAGTTATGCTGTTAGGGGCAGGGCTGCAGAGCTGGCATCTGTAAACTGCGTGTTCTGTGGCAGGGAAGCTGGCATCTGGGTGAGAGACCCAGAACCAGCATGCTTGTTGTGCTTGGCCAGCTCTCCCCTTGTTATTTGGGCAGGGCTGGAGAGCTGGCATCTGGGTTTGCTGCAGCCAGGTCTGCAGAGCAGACCTTGAGCAGATTGTGTTTTGTGTGGCAGTGACGTTGGCAACTGGGTTTATATTGGTTCCAGGCCAGCAGGGTTAATAGAGTAGATAGATGGATGTAGTGCATTTGGGTCCTATAAAGATTCTCTGGTGTGAAGTTAGTTTTGGCTCTGGGTGCCCCAGGAATTGGACCCCCTGGTCTAATTTTTTTTTTTTTTTGGCCTTGTGGGTTTTGTGTGGGACAGTGCCCTGAAGCTGCACAGCATTTTGGGGGGCTCTCCTCAAAACCCCCTGCTCTCCAGAGCCACTTTTGCCATGACAATTACAGTGGGGGAAGTGGCTCTAATTGGTTTTTTCTCACCATTGGGAACAGTGTTCTTTTTGGGGTGCCCACAGATGGATGCAGTCTTTTTGGGCCCGGGAGGTTGCATGTGGGGGAGTCCCCTGAAGCTGCCCTGCAGTTTTGGGGCCTCTCCCTCAAACCACCCTCTGGCCAGAGCCACATTCCCCACAGCAATTATAGTGGAGGAAGTGGCTAATTGGGCTTTCCCCAGCATTGGTTGCAATGGGCAATCTTTTTGGGACTTGGAGGTTTTGTAGGGGAGAGTCCCCTGCAGGTTCCCTGCAGTTTTGGGAGCTCTCTCTCAAACCCCCTGCCCCCCAGTAGCCTCTAAGTATGCCCTATGTTGCCATTGATTTCAATGGCCCATAGGGTATAATGGGACCCCCTGGCCCAAACTTTTTGGGACTTGGGGGGTTTGTAGGGGAGAGTCCCCTGCAGGTCCCCTGCAAATTTGGGGGCTCTCCCTCAAACCCCCTCCCCTCCAGGCAGCTCCCAATATACCCTATGTTGGCATTGATTTCAATGGCCCATAGGGTATAATGGGGCCATATATTTGGAAATAGCCGTACATCTACCGTATATACGGCTATTCTGAGTACCAGTATTCGGAAATATACGGTATTCCAAATTTTTTGCCCCCGTATATTTCCGAATCTGATTAATTCTGAATTATTATTTTTTTTGCACACCCCTATCTGTAAGTTGCAAACCTACTTTATTGACATTCATTACAGAACTCCATGGTCAATACTTTGAGCCTGAGATCCAAGGGAAAACATGAAATGGCTGGGTATTGCAAGCTTTTGTACATAAATTGCTTCATGTGCTGGTCAGCCAATGGAGAAAATAGAGGCTTTGCTCTGTAGCTTGATTGAGCAAGCCTGGCAAAGCAAGCTGTGATGCAGAAGGAAGCAAGAGAGGGAGAAGGAAGCAAATGACAGTAGGTTGCTCGCAGGCCTCATAGGAGCCCTCCAGGGGCCTAATCCTGCTCACAGGTATAATGATTAAGTGTGCGGACTCTTATCCGGGAGAATCAGTTTTGATTCCCCAGTCCTCTACTTGCAGCTGCTGGAATGGCCTTGGGTTAGCCATAGCTCTCGCAGAGTTGTCCTTGAAAGCACAGCTTCTGTGAGAACTCTCTCAGTCCCACCTACCTCACAGGGTGTCTGTTTGGGGGGACGGGAAGGTAAAGGAGATTGTGAGCTGCTCTGAGATTCGGAGTGGAGGGTGGGATATAAATCCATTATCATATCATCATCATCTTCTTCTTCTTTCAGACACATACAAATAATTGGCGCCAGACTAATGAGCAGGACATGAGCCAAAACAGCTGGTACTCAAATAAACATAGTCTAAAAGCTACAATTTAGGAGGTTAGCATAGCACTTTGAAGAGGGATCATATTTCAGTAGCAGAGCACATGCACAACCTTCCAAGCTTCCAAATTTAAAAAGCAGGAAACTGCTTCCTGGATAAGCTCATAAACCATTCCCCCTCCCCCCCCAAAAAAAAAATCTGCACTTGATGCTTCCTGATAGCAAGGAACGAAGGTTACATAACAAGGTGCAACCTGCAGATGCGCACAGGTCAATGATGCATCCAGACTAGTGATGTGCAATTTTTTTAACCAGTATTTTTTATTGTTTGTTTGTGTCTATTGGACCCCACAAACTTTCAGGATTTACAAAAAATCCTGGATCCAAATACCGGTATGGTATTTGGATCTGGAATTTTTTAGAAATCCCAATTTTTTTCAGGTCCAGTAGACCTGAATTGAACATTGCCTGGGGCTGGGCTTGCCTTTCTTCTGCAGCCTGGTTTAAACAGAGTTGCAGAAGAAGGCAACACAGAGCTGCTCCAGAGGGAATGATCAGCTCCCCGTAGGCATAGCCGATCCTGGTTAGGCTGCCCTCTCCTGTCACCCAGTTTAAACTGGGTGGAAGAAAAAGGCAATACAGAGCTGCTCCTGCAGAGGGCAATTGGTTCCCTACAGGCACAGCTGATCCTGGCTGGACTGCCTTCTCCTGCTGCCTGATTTAAATTGGATGGCAGGAAAAGGCAGCACAGAGCTGTGCCTACAGGGAGCAATTGGCTCTCTGCAGGCGCAGCTTATCCTAGCTGGGCTGCTGCCTCTCCTACTGCCTGGCTTAAACCAGGCAGCAGAAGGCAGTGCAGAGCTGCACAGGTGGGGAGCTCTCAACTCCCACCAACCCAGCTGTCTTGGGCTGGCACAGCTGAGGCAATGGGGAAGTCTCAGCTCGCCGCCACACTGGCTGATCCTTTGGCTGACTTCTGCAGCCCCTTTAAAGTTTAAAGGGACTATAGAAGCTTGCCCAACAAACCGCTCCTGCCTCTCGACTGTTTTCAGATGTACCCAAAATCCCCAAATATATTCCCGGACCACCACCACCACCCAGTTTTCCCAAGAAACCCAGATACATTTGGGAAGCTGAAATACACCCAAAAAATATCAACAAGGTATTTTCCAGGAATATTTTTGGCTCAGGTAGATCTGAATGCACATCCCCAGTTCAGACAATGAAGCAATAAATTCAATAAGTCTGGGTCTGTGTTACCATACCTACATCCAATTTCAAGTAGTATCCCCTTTCAGATGTTCAGTGAATACATGGATGGAAAAGCTGGATCACGCACATATACATACACTGTCTCCACATGCAGCCCCCACAGCCTCAGTTGAAATGTATGATCTATATTTTCATATCTTTATTCCAAAAGGTCTGAATCATCTTCATTTTTGTTTATGTAAATATTTGAGAATATGAGTAAAATACATTATCTTCAAGTCTATTATCATAAAATATAGGGATCAGATAACCCTAACTTTGAGTTAGTCTCTAGACAAGAGAAAAGCCTGTAAATGTTGTATTATTTTTTATTTGATCTAACATCTTCCAAACTAGATTAAAAGTGAGAGACTATTATACGTCACTAGATGAAAACACATTACCCGGAGTATTTCTTAGAAACAAGATGGTTTCATTACGTTTAACTTATATCAATGTACTATTACAAAACTATAAACTTCACTGTCTCCACAGGGAACAATTTAGTTCTGTGATGAGCAAAAAGGAACAAATCAGAAATATTTCTCCTCTTTCAATCTGAACTCAGGAGACAGTACAATTGTTGCATCCATCACTATTGGCAACATGATTAATCAAGTACAAATACCTTCACACTGATTCCTGAGATGGGCAGCTTTGGTAGTGTGTTTCACTGAATCAGGTGCTGTTGCTCCCAGTTCAGTGGTGAATGACAGATACATTCTGATAGATAAAAAGAGTTTTGATGCATAATATTGTTCAGTGAAGACCCTTACCCAGAGAGGGAGGCAGCCAAGTGGGGCAGGCTGTGAAAGGCCCCAACCAGGTAGTGCCTCCCAATTGCTAGAGAGGAGGCTGGAGGCTTGGATAGCCTAGCAATGGTTTGTTGGGGTCAGGAGCTGGGAAGGGCCAAGGAAAGAAGATAGAGGAGGAAGGCTGAGCCTAGTAACTTTAAAGCCCAGAAGACAGAACAAGACTGCCCTGAGGATGGGTACCCATCTTCCTTTTATCGCTTCCAGGAAAAGGCAAGGGTAGGGCTAAACCTTGACTGAGGTCAAAGGATGGTATATAAGGGAGGTTTCCAAGCCAGGGTAAAGAGGAAAAACCATGTGGATCATGCAGGGCCAGAGAGTTAGAGGGAAAGAAGAGAACCAGGGTGCCTGAACCCCCTCTCCTTCATATCGCCAGGCTGGCAGGGAGGCAACACTATCTCAAGAGCAATTTCTGTTAGTGCTCTCTCATATATGAACATATGAAGCTGCCTTATACTGAATCAGACCCTCGGTCCATCAAAGTCGGTATGGTCTACTCAGACTGGCAGTGGCTCTCCAGGGTCTCAAGCTGAGGTTTTTCACACCTATTTGCCTGGACCCTTTTTAGTTGGAGATGCCAGGGATTGAACCTGGGACCTTCTGCTTACCAAGCAGATGCTCTACCACTGAGTCATCGTCCCTCCCCTACTCTCGGCTTCACCTACTTCACAGGGCATCTGTTGTGGGGAGTGGAAGAGAAAGGATATTGTAAGCAACTTTGAGACTCCTTTGGGTAGTGAAGGGCAGGGTAATCGCCTCCTCTTCTTCCTCTTCTCCTCCTCCTCTGTCCTCTCCTCTGGAGAGCCAGTTTGGTGTAGTGGTGAAGTGTGCCAACTCTTATCTGGGAGAAACGGGTTTGATTCCCCACTCCTCCACTTACAGCTGCTGGAATGGCCTTGGGTTAGCCATAGCTATTGCAAGAGTCGTCCTAGAAAGGGCAGCTGCTGTGAGAGCCCTCTCAGCCCCACCCACCTCACAGGGTGTCTGTTGTGGGGGGAGAAGATATAGGAGATTGTGAGCCGCTCTGAGACTCGATTCAGAGAGAAGGGTGGGGTATAAATCTGCAGTTTTCTTCTTCTTCCTTGGAAGTTATCATGATCCTAGGCCTACAGGCCTGGAGAAGCCTACTTTGAAGTTGTTGGTGGGCCTACATCTCCCAGGATACCTTCTGTCCCTCTGATTGGGTGAAAGCAGTTTTGGAGGGAAAACTGGCCCAGAGGAGGGTGGGACCTGGGAGGAAAGCATAAAAAGCCAAGCCACAAACAGGGTGAGTTCTCTCTGGAAAAGGTGACAGGAGAGAAGGCAGGAGGAGAGATCCCTCACCCAAAGGGGGTGATGAGTCTTTGGAGTTATAGCAAGGGAACATCTAGTCAGACACGTCAGGGTTTTTATTTATTTACACCAATCTTTACTATTTTCTACATTCACTGTGCACTAAATGTTTTTACTACCCACTTGTTCTTCTAGAGCACTTATAATAAATTTCTTGCTAACTGCCAGGGTCCTCACTTCTTTTCAGTCACGATTTAAAGGTATTTGCTAATAAGGAAGATACAGGGGTGGTTAGGTGCTCTGGGCCCCTGGAGGGCTCCTATCATGCCCACGAGAAGTCTGCTTCCTTCTCCGTCTCTCTTGCTTCTTTCTACATCATAGATGCTTTGACAAGATTTCTTAATTGCACAGGAACTATAGAGCAAAGCCTCTATTTTGGCCTGAGGCTCCTCTCTTGGGGAAGAAGGAGGGGAGGGAGAGCTTGCTTTAATACTGACCACAATATTGCAAGAGTGCTACTACTTTAAGCACATTTTATTTTAAAGAAAAAACCCAAAACTTCAATTGTGTTTGTCTGCGTCCTTTATAAAGTTTCTGTCTCTGCTACCTGAAATTGCATTTTATGACACACATGGCCCAGCCCAACAGGGTCTCATTTATGTCAGATCCGTCCATCATAACAAATGAATTCAACATCCCTGGGTTAGGAGATCTGTATTATGGTGCCTTAGGATTCAGGACCTTGTTGCATAGCTCTCAATTTTAACTGTGTAAATTATGATGTATGTGCTTTTAACTTGTTGTATACCACCCCGAGCCAGCCTTGCAGGGAGGGAATGATGATGATGATGTAGCAAGATATAGCAGCCAGGTGGAACTTTAAAGAAGATGATGGAAGTTGTATCGTTAAGTAATTAAAAGGCTCTTTTAAAATGTTATAGAAATGTTCCACCCTTCTGGACATGAGTTGGAGTGATGTGGGCTTTTACCACAAGCACTAGAAAGCCAATAATATCTGGGGAGTCTGATGACAACCAACTAGAATGTACAAGAAAAAAAAGTGACCAAATTCAGGTTCGTGGGACTCGACATTTTTCAGGATCTCCGAATATGCCCAAATGTTAGTATTAGTAGTGCACTGGTATTTGGGGGGATATTCAAGAAATCCAGCCTAACACTGGGGAAATGAAGACAGATCAAAGAAGCATCTTTAAATACCCTCCCTTCGCTTCCTCAGCCGGCCCTGCCACAGCGGTCATCACTTCAGAATAGTTTCAGCTTCTATATGGCAATTATCTCTTCAGAAGCCAAATCAGATCAGAGAATCTGATTCGGATTCTGGGGAGCCAGTATACTGCTGTATAGGCATTATACTGGTTCCCCAACCCGGCTCGGCCAAGCCGAATGCACATTCCTATAGCCAACTCCAAATCTTGTTTTTTGGCTTATGTTCTGATGGCTTTGATCTCTAAATATGGTGCCATATGGATCATCTCTCCGTACATGCAGATATCTTCTGTGAGAGAAGACAGAGAAGGTATCTCCATTCTCTCATTTGGACTTGGATCCAGTGTCATGTTGGATCCATCCAGGTCAGCAGCAACATCTTCTTGCTGCCCTGCAGGTATGAGAGAGCAAAGCCTTCAGGACACTGTTACTGACAGTGGGTACAAAGCAGCCTGATGATGGTATGGGTAAGTGTTTGTATCTCTGGGTTGATTAAAGTTGTCACTCCATTCCTCCAAATAACATATATGGGTGCAAGGGCCATCACACAGGTGGCTGAGATTGCAAGCATGGAACCGTTGCCATCTGCTCTGATTTGGGATCACGTGGAACTTGACTTGCAGGTAAGCCCACTTCTGCATCTGAGATGAATATCAGAGAGGATCTTAGCCCCAGAGAGTTCTAGGCTTCTCCTGAAGTGCTGGGGTAGGCTAAGGAGTACTAACAGGGGCCTGCTGTTAAGATGCAGATGTGTATTTCTCTTATTCCTTAGATTTGGTCTTTGCCCTCTTAGCAGGCAGTTCAGGTGAAGCGTGCTGTGTTGGAGGGAATTTGGATCCTGACTGGATCCATTGTGATACAGATCTGTTCCCATCTGTTCCCTGGATGTTTCAATGGGAAATTTTTCCAGCGCCAACTTGGACAAGGGGTCCAAAGCTCTGAGAGCTTTCTCCTACAATGCTGCCTTTATCTTAAGACACTCGATTCCCTCTAGCCTTGGGGGTGAAGCATTGACAAGCTTTACATTTGTGGATGTTGTGCCCTTCACCCAAACAGAACAGACATAAGTCGCATTCATTCATCTGGGTCACCTTCACCCTGCAATGGGTACATTTTTTAAAAACAGGGCTTCTGAGCTATATCAGACTTGTTAAAGAAGTTTACCTAGCAAACCAGAAATAATTCCTCACCAATACAAACAGAAAAGGAGAACTTCTCCTTCGATGGTAAAAGAGGTGTGGGAACAAGCTTTTGGCTCTGGCATGCAGTGCCCTCTGGAGACTTTTAGCTGTAAAGACCTTTCCAATGGCAGGCCTGCTCATGCACAATCCCCATGTGGGACTGCACAGAGGATCAATGATGAATTTATTTTTGAGTATATCTACTTAGGCTTGCACCTAAGCAGTAGTCAAAGAGTTTCTTTCTTCCAAGGAATTTGCAAGTCTATTCTCTAAACATGTTGGAACTCATCTGAAAAAGATATTTTTTGTTCCTTTTAAGCTTCTCTCTCTCCCCTCCCCTTCCTCCCTCCCTCTCTTCTTCCCCTCTTGACCTGGTCTAATTACAAAGCCTCTTAAGAATTTAACTTAGTGATGTAACTAACACAAATTTGAGCAGACTTCGGAGGATGGTGGAAGACAGGAGGGCCTGGTGTGACTTTGTCCATGGGGTCGCAAAGAGTCGGACTCGGCTGTGTGACTGAACAACAACCAAAAGCTCAGAAATGTCCATCCAGCTATGCCTCTCAGCCACTTCTTGCAGCCATGTGCAAACTAGTGCTCTGCTACATCCAGTTCATTGAGTTATATGCCTCTGAAGCAAGAGTATTCTTCTGTATGGTTCTAAGAGGCACAAAACTCAACTACAACAAGAGGGTAGTTAACAATTGTAATTCCAGTATGTAAGTTTTGACACACTAAAATGAAGCCTGCTTGGTGGGGAGGGCGGGATATAAATCAAATAAACTAAACTAAACCATAATCAGACAAAGCCACTTTCTGAGATAATCTGTACTTTAGTTGACGGTCAGTAGCTCAGAAATCCCTCTCATGGATTACTGCCTTGACGTGGCAAGAGGGCTTGCATGGTTCAGTGAGGCTGTGGGCTATGCCATGCAGGGCTACCCAAGATGGATGGGCCACAGCTGAGAACTCAGACAAAATGTGATCCACTGGAGAAGGAAATGACAAACCACTCCAGTATTCTTGCCAAGAAAGTGCTATGGACAGTAACAAAAGGCTAAAAGATATGGCATTGAAAGATGAGCCCCTCAGGTCAGAAGGTGCCCAATATGCTATTGGGGAAGAGCAAAGTCCGAGTAACCACAGAAAGAGTGAAGCGGCTGGGCCAAAGCCGAAAGGATGCTCAGCTGTGGATGTGTCTGATGGTGAAAGGAAAGTCCGTCGCTGCAAAGAACAATACTGCATTGGAACGTGGAATGTAAGATCTATTAATCAAGGTAAGCTGGATATAGTCAAACAAGAAATGGCAAGACTGAACTTCAACCTCTTGGGAATCAGCGAACTAAAATGGATGGAAATAGGTGAATTTAACTCAGAAGATCACTACATCTATTATTGTGGGCAAGGGTCCCGTAGAAGAAATGGTGTGGCCTTTGTGGTTAGCAGGAGAGTGAGGAAGGCAGTAATGGGATACAGTCTCAGATCATGAGCTACTCATTGCAAAATTCAGGCTTAAACTGAAGAAAACTGGGGAGGCCATTAGGCCATTCAGGTTTGACCTTGATCACATCCCTTATGAATATACAGTGGAGGTGAAGAATAGGTTTCCATAAGGAAGGCCGAGCGCAAAAGAATATATGCTTTTGAGCTGTGGTGCTGGAGAAGAATCTTGAGAGTTCGTTGGACTGCAAGAAGATTAAATCAGTCAGTCCTAAGGGAAATCAACCCAGACTGTTCCCTGGAAGGTCAGATGCTGAAGCTGAGGCTCAAATACTTCGGCCACCAGATGAGAAGGGAGCACTCCCTGGAGAAGGCCCTGATGCTGGGAAAGACAGAAGGCAAAAGAAGAAGAGGACAGCAAAAGATGACATGGCTGGACAGTATTAGTGATATAACTAACACAAATTTGAGCAGACTTTGGAGGATGGTGGAAGACAGGAGGGCCTGGTATGGCTTTGTCCATGGGGTCGCAAAGAGTCAGACTCGACTGTGCGACTGAACAACAACCAAAAGCTCAGAAATGTCCATCCAACTATGCCTCTCAGCCACTTCTTGCAGCCATGTGCAAACTTCTTCTACATCCAGTTCATTGAGTTATAAGCCTGTGAAGCAAGAGCATTCTTCTGTATGTTTCTAAGAGGCACAAAACTCAACTACAACAAGAGGGTAGTTAACAGTTGTAATTCCAGCATGTAAATTTTGACACACTAAAATGAAGCCTGCTTGGTGGGGAGGGCGGGATATAAATCAAATAAACTAAACTAAACTAAACCATAATCAGACAAGTGGATTATAAATTCCACAGTTTAGCCACATGCATGCCTCTCAAATTTCCCTCATTGTTGAGGGACATCTGGTATATGTGCTTATTTTTAATGCTGCCCTGACTTTTCTCTTTGGTTTTACAAAGTCACCCTTGCTTCTTTGACTTAACTCCTTCCCATTTAAGTAGGTTTTAACCAACCATGTGATGCCCTAATTTCAAGTTTTCATAGAGGCACTGGCAAAACACAGAGAGATTAGATCTACTGCATTGGTCTCTGGCATAAAAGGGTATTTGATTAGTCACACATTTTGCTAATATAAATCAGGGAGAAAAATATATTCTTTCCCCATCAGGGACTATTTTTTCTAGAGGCTAAAAATCCATCTGTCTATATGCTTTTGTTTGCTTTTCTGAGGCAGAAATTAAGGTCAGCAGAAGCATTAGGAAAAAAATGTTCTTTCTAGTTAGAAAGCCGAGTTCTCAGTCCAGTTGCTTACTACAGGTTTGACACTGCTGCATTTTCATGTTCCTTTGCCATTTATTGATAAAATATTCTGACAAAGTAAAGATGACATTAAGGCTTTGGTCCATAGGTTAAGATAAATTCCATCTTGACTTCCTGGCTGAACTCCAGTAAATTAATTTTCTCACCTCTGCCCTTCAGAACCATGCACAAATCAGACTCTGGATTGCATATAGTTCATCAGTATTAATGAGCATCCCAGAATGCATTCCTTCTTCTCTTAGTTACCAGTATGGTGAAGACAAATACTTCCCTATTGAAAATCAACCAATAAATCCCTTTGATTTTGACAAAAACAAGGCCAGAGTTCCTACTAATAAGAAGTTGTCTTTTACTCAGAAAAGACATAAGAATATGTGACCTTTTTTTAGGTTATTTAACTTTCTGGAAGCCCCTCTCCTGGATAGTCATCGGAAGGCAGGAACAAGCAGAACCAGCCTTAGCAGCTCCACTAGCACTGCAAGAGCTGAGAAAAAAATTCTCAGGCTATCAGTTGCCTCCTTCTGTATTGCCATCATAAACAATGGGTGAGCTGGTCCTCATCACTGGCACTGTTGGACAGGTGTTGGGTTGGGCTTTTTCCTGGGCCATTTAAAACCTCCCTGACCTTTACAATCTTTGTATTTGTTTAAAATCAAGTGCTGTGGGCCATACCAGAGAACAAACAGTGTGCAAAAGCTGAGCTTGGAGACTTCATGGAACCATCTGGTCTGCCACTTTTGGAAATGCTAGACCAGGGGTGTTGAACATCCAGCCTGTGTGCCTAATCCATCCCCCCCGCCCCCCGCAGGGCTCCTATTAGGTCTGTGAGCAACTGGCCATTGTCTGTTTCCTACTTCCTCGCCTGCTTCCTTCTGTTGCCATTTTTTATTTCTCCCCTGTGACGAGGCAGCCAAACCAAACAGCTTCTCACTTTTTCCCTCTTCCCCCTCCCTCTTTCCAAAGGGAGGAGAAGGGAGGAAGAGCCTCAGCCAGTGGAGGAGCTTGGCTCTGTAGCTCTGCTGTATGATTGAGAGAGCCTGGGATGCCAGGCTCTCTCAATCACACAGCAGAGTTACTGAACCAAGCCTCTCTTCCTTCTGTTGGCTGAGGCTCCTCCCCCTCCTCATACCCTGGGGAGGGAGGGAAAGACGGAGAATTTCCTTTCCCCAGTTCCCGTGATCAATCACACAGGAGAGGTACAAAGATAGCATCTTTAAGACCAGCAATGTTTTATTCAAGGTATGAGCTTTTTGTCTTGCTACAGAGAGAGAGTGCACAGTTTGTTGGCTTCTTATGCCAGGGGTCTTCTGGGTGCAACTAGATTTCCCTCCTCCTTTATCACTGTATTCATGCCGTCATGATTCAGTCTTCCTCAGCAGGAAAGCATATGAACTATTTAGAAGAGGAATAAGAACAAGCCATGATTAGGCTGAGAGTCTGTGTCCAGACCAAGTTTACCCAGCACATTTCCCTTGATTTTTCTTTCACATTTTCCTTTTATTTCCTTTGATTGATTGGGGATTTTGAAGTTAGACTTCCCAGATAGTAGGCTGATACTAACCACTATACATGGCTGTCTTTCTATTCTTGCACTGTCTCGTAGAACTTGTAGTAATTTCTCTGGGGAAGTCTATAGTTTTGTAAACAAACACATAGCCCTCAGTCTGTGTCATGGTGCTTTCACATGTTCTTGACCAGCACATGAAGAAACTAATGGACAAAAGCTCACAATATCCAGTCATTTTTAAGTTTTTAAAAATTGTGTTTGTCTGTGCCCTTTATAAAGTTTATATCTCTGCTTCCTGGCATTACATTTTATGACACACATGGCCTGGACTAACAAGGTCTTATTTTATGTCAAATCCATTCCTCATAACAAATGAATTTGACACCCCTGTGCTAGACCATAGGTCTGATACTCTCTTATTATGTAACATCTCCTAGGCTTGGCATGTCTTAAATTCATCCTTCTTCCAGAATGAGACCAATTTTACATAGAAATATGTGTGGTGTGAGAGAGCTGGGTAGTGGCGGTTTCTTGGGATTTGGACTTTGGCGAAATGGACAGATGTTGTGGAAAATGTAGTACTGCTTATGTCTTTACTTTTGCATGCCTGTAATGCCTGCTCAATCTGTCTATAAATATACATTTTGAGTTGGGTCCTACCCATTTTTCTGCTGATGCAAGACAAAGAAAGGATTATCTTGTCTGATTTCCCTACTCACTGCAGCTCCTGTCCCACATTGCAGTTTTGCATATGCAAGATCCACAATCTTCAGCATAGCCTTTTTGAGAGGATCCTCCTCCATCTTGCACCAGTGGAAAGGCTTGTAAGATCAAACATATTTTTACCAAATAAACAGCGTATTTCTCAAGACAAAATTAACTCTTCCAAAAGCTGTACTGAACTCTTCACTATGCAGAGAAAGGGGGGTATCAAACACAAGAAAATAAGGTTGGGGGAGGGGGAATGGCTGACCACGGGAATTATTAGTATGATCTTAGGAAGACCTGCCTCCAAATAAATGCTTGTAAACATTCAAAAATTATAAAGACATTCCTGTGTTGCAAACCCAACTCATTTGTTATCATCACACTAGTATTTGTACAGAACACCTCTACTAGTTGTTGCACACCTCTTGCATTCTTAATCCTTTCTTCCTAGCTGGTGTGACCTTTCCTTGGCAAAATGTGCTGGGTGCTAAACTGGCAGGTTGGTCTGAGATTATGCCGGGAGATTGGCATACTGGATGCTGATGCTCCCAATGCATTTTAAATGGGAATTCTGCGCCCCACCCCCCCACCCCGCTTAAACTCTTCAGAAATAGGTCAGTTAAAAGCACCGAAAAGCTGGCGCTTTTTAAATTTGCATTTTCTAAATTCAATCTCCAGAACAGATTATTCTTTCAAAGAAATGTCAGCACACTACTGCAGAAGTTCAAATGTTACCTTGGGAAAAAAATTCTTCTCTTCCATCTCTCTTAAAATCCTTCGAAGTGCACCAGACAAGACAGAGTAAAAGATGCAACAATACCAAAATGATGTTCTCCCTTTACAAAATGTATTTTTAGAGTCCCAAAACACAACCTGTTCTAGAATGATCAAACATTCCTTCTTTTAAAAGTGCAAAGGTAGACAGCATAGAGACTGTTGGTTCCATGTGGTTGTTTTGTGATACCTGCAAGTATTATGTAAAATTATTTAAGAACTCCAGCTTTCCTAGAAAACAAAATGAATGGTCACAAATAAAGGCTGGCAATGTTCAATTCACTGTCCACAGAAGGACATGGTGCAGTACCTGCATGTTAGGTGGAATCCAAACCATCTCATCTTGCAGGGGGTTTAAGAACCTACCTTTAATGCTCTTGCTTGCAGAAATATGCTTGAAAATATGATGATACAATGTTGTAAAGGAATGGAAACAAAGAAGCAATTAAAAAGAAAGGTAGATTCAAAATGATTTCCAATTTATAATTTTAAAACTCAGGCATCATGAAAAGCAAAGCACATGGGAAGCAATTTCAAAACAGGAATACTATCCAAGATGCCTATGATTGACTACCATGAAGAATTCACTGTATTAAAGAAAATTATATGCAAAAGTTGTCCATGCCCAACAACTTGGTTCTTTAGCTGTCAGCATAGTTACAACATGGCCCTTGATGCTTCTCATTCATACATGGCCCAGGACATGCTTCTCATTCTAGCATGCCTACCTCTGGGCAATTAATACTCTTTGGGAGCTATCCATGGTTATCTTTTTAAAAGTCTTCTTTCTGAAATAGAAATGGAATTAGAAAACTGATAGAAGCAAGGTGTTCACAAAAACATCTGATCCTGTTTATCAAGGAAGAGAAAAAAGACCCAAAAAATAGTTTTAACTCACACAAAGATAATAAACTCTTATTGATGTTTCAAAGGATTTTATAAGCACATGCAACTGTAAGGGTGATGATGGCTGAGAAAAGCAATGGAAGGGGGGGAAGAATTTCTTTTGCCGCATAAAAATTAAAATGCATTCTCTCCTCTTCATTGCATTGATGCACCTGACAGCTACCATTTGGCACCTGCTCAACGTGCGCCCCATTCTTTTTGTTAATCCTACAGAAATGAACAACCTTTCTTTGCTCCCCCTCCCTATTTACATCAGGCAGTGAGAGCAATTTGAGGTGAAAGGATTGCAATTTGCAGTATTTTGTGTATTACTTCCAGGCGAGTAATTTAACTGATGACTTTTGTTTCAAACACAAAAGTCTGAGCACATGATTCGTGTATGCAGCTGATGCGTCGACATTTCTTTCTCTGGGTTTCAGTTAATGAAATCCCAACAGACTCTTTTCCAAGGTGGCGATTGGCAAGTCTTGGGGAAGGAAGTACTTGTAAATTTTCTTTCATGGATGTTTTAATGGGGGAAAGGGGGGAGGGGGAAGTGTCTTGTGACTAGGATAATACCACCACATATATAAAGAATGACGACTTCTGCCAAACTCGAGGCATCCATCAATCACACCCAATTGGCTTTGCAGAACCAGTGCCTCAAACCCAACAATCGTTAGGATGATGAATCAACTAAGCAATGAGTCACTTCTCATCATGCCAAGGTTTGGCATTTATGACAGTGCTAATTACATATTCAGAAGAGAGAAATATGATAATAGAACATCTCCTACAAGACTACAGAGGACATTCAGCTCTGCAGGGTGTCACATGCTGGGATGCAGGGAGGCAGTCTACAGCCTAACTCCAGGTGACAATACAGAGTTCTGCCACCATGTTTGACTGGGAATTTTCTTGAAGAGAATACAGCACTGGAGTTTGTGTACATATATGCCAGTCTGTGCTACAGAACATACAAATCACTCCCACTGTCATTGTGTAAGAAGGTTTAATATTTGTGAAACAGTCCTTGGGGACATACAAATGGATCTTATCATGGGCCTGAGTGCACACACACCCCTCTGTGGGATAAGCCCAGTTCTTCTCACCCATCTTCAGATGGCAGTTGACAGTTACACCTTGCCACCTCTCCCAATACTGATTTAAGTTCTCAGTTTTAGGCCTCTGCCCATGCTTCAAGCAGGCTGGCTTGGCAGCTGTGGCAGGATGAGTAGGTTGAAGTTGAATCCAGCAAAGACAGAGGTCCTTTGCCTGAGTCGCAGCAGTCTGGGCAGGGAAATCCCCCTACCAGCATTTGACGGTGCACCACTGAAAATGGTGCACAAGGTCAAGAGCTTGGGGGTGCTACTGGAGCTTGCCTTGACAATGGAGGCCCAGATAGTAGTCACTGCTAAATCCGCCTTTTTTTACCTTAGGCGGGTGAGGCAGCTGGTCCCCTTCATGGAGCGCGACGACCTGGCAACAGTGATCCATGCAACGGTCACCTCGAGGTTGGACTACTGTAATGCCCTCTACATGGGACTGCCCCTGCGCCGAATCCAGAAGCTACAGCTAGTGCACAACACAGAGGCCAGGCTGCTATTGGGGCTCCCTAGGTGGGAGCACATACAGCCGGGGCTGTGGGAACGGCACTGGCTGCCAATAGTATACTGGATTCGTTACAAAGTGCTGGTTATTACCTTTAAAGCCCTATATGGCCAAGGACCTGCCTGCCTTAGGGACCATCTCTCCCCATATATTCCCCAGAGGGTACTTCGATCTGGTTCACAAAATCTATTGATAATCCCTGGGCCGAAGGAGGCCAAACTGAAAGTCATCAGAGAAAGGGCCTTCTTGGTTGTAGCCCTCCACTGGTGGAATCAACTGCAAGAGGAACTTTGCCCAGTTCCGCAAGGTCTGCAAAACCACTCTTCCAGCTGGCTTTTAATTAACATGGAGCCTACATTGTAGAAGGAATACCATTGCCATTGAAAAACTGAAATATGTATAACATCAAGACCTAGCACCAAATGAATTTTGATTGTTTTAACTATAAAATAAATAACTTATAGAATGCATGATTTATAATGTGTATTGTTTTAACTGTTTTTAGTGTTTTTATGCTGTGAGCCGCCCTGAGCCTGCTTCGGCAGGGAGGGCAGGATACAAATCAAGTAAAAAATTTTAAAAAATAAAATAAAAATATTCATGACAAAATTAAAAGTGTTTTTAAAGAGCTATTGCTGCAGAAAGTGGGGAGGAGGCAGATTCATGGTGCTAAAGATTACCAGGTGCTTCATCGGCAAATTGGCATAAACTTGGTCCTGAAGATTGCTTGTCTGAACCTAATGGATATCTTTTTATAGAAGCTCCAGCACTCAGACTGTGGAGTTTACAGACTACTCTGGTTCAGTTTAGACATCACATAAAAATATAGTTTAACATGATGTCCAAACTGACAGGCCATATCTTGCACATAATATGTAAGCCAGAATTTAAAAAACAAACAAACTGAGTTTGCAAATCATGATGGGTCATAAACGATCCATATTGTCCATAACTGCAGATGTAGCTGTCACTCAGCAATGCCGATTCTGTGAATTAGGCAGTCCATGAAAAGGAGAACAGGAAGGATTGTATCCGTGCTTAGTTCTTGCGGCTTAGTTGTGAATTTCCTGCATTGTGCAGGAGACAGGACTTGATGACCCTGGAGGTCCCTTTCAACTTTATGATTATAAGATTCCCTACTCATTAAACAGTCTTATACTGAATCAGACCCTGGTCCATCACAGTCACTATTATTTACTCAGAATGACAATGGCTCTCTAGGATCTCAGGCAAAGGTGTTTCGTATCACCTGCAGCCAGATTCCTCAACTGGAGATGCTGGGGGTTGAACTTGGGGCCTTCTGCATGCCAAACAGATGCTCTACCACTGAACCATGGCCCCTTCTCCTCAGGGGCTGCTACACTACAGAGGTGGGAGGGCAAGGCAGACCAGAACTCACAAGAAACTCTTACTGATAGTGGTCTAATCTACACACAGCCCAGTTGAATTTGGTATCTCTCCCTAGCAGAGTTCAAAGTAAACCATGACAATTAAAATATTAAAACACGGATCTACTTTAAAGCCAAATATATAATGGCAATATTACGAGGCTCAGTTACCGCCCATTCCTAATGTTGTGCAGGGACACTGTGCTTGTCTTATTTGCATTAGAGCTTCCCCACACACACACATACACACCATGGATGTATCATTTATTTATTTATTATTACTTCAACTTAATGAATCACCCCATCCCAGCTAGTGCCAGGCTCTGGGCAATGTACAACAAAAGATAAAAAAAAAATACAATTAAAACCAATAAAACCAGTTAATGCAAAAACAATTGTAAACCCTGATTGCATCCTAGTAAAATTCTTCTGGTCCAGATTTCTGGATGCTGCTTTGGGGGGGGGGGCATAGGAGTGGAGGAGAGAGGTGCTAGCTCGACAGCCATCGCTGTCCATAATCAAAAGCCTGGTGGAACATCTCTGAATCACCAAATAAAGATAATACTTTACACTCTCAAAAACTGAGTTATAGTCCAGAAAAACATATGCCATAGAGCAATTTAAAGTAAAATAAGGTTCTCTTTCTGCTGCAACAAACTCGCATAGTTACCTGTCTGGAATGTATGTTCAACTGTGTTCCATTTCCTATATGGTTAGAGTGTCAGACTAGGATCTAGGAGGCTTGGGTTCAAATCCCCACTCTGCCATGGAAACTCACTGGGAGACCTTGGGCCAATCACTCTCTCTTAGCACAGTGTTCTTTTGAGAATAAAATGAAGGAAAGAAGAATGATGCCAGCAACTTGAGTCCCTTAGGATTGAGGGAAAAGATGGAGCATAAATGAAGTAAATCATTTTGAGAAGGATATTGCTCATGTTTAAAATGCAAACAATTCATAGCACCTTTTTAAAAAAGTAAAATGCAGAGACAAAATTATGCTTTGATGAGTCAGATAATAATCACACAACCATAAATTGAGGGGGGGGGGCATTTTTCATTAGTGGAGACTGGACAGACTGCTCCAGTCTCCTTGCCTGATGAAAAAAGCCCAGGGAAGACATAAGCAGCTATTATTAGACAATAGTATGCATGCACATCCTTGACACATTCAGCTTGTCAACACATTTCAGTCTCAGGAGAAGCTAAAAAAAAAGAAGCTTTGCCTTGAATATTGGGAAATGTCCTCAAAGGATGGGGAGCAAGTACGGTGTGACAGAAAACACGCTGCATACAGCCTTGGGATTTTGCATCAGCCTAAGCAATACAAATGAAGAACAGCTTAATCTTCTATTTCCTCTCCATAATGAACCTGTCCACATGAATATAGTCCTCATACCTCTCAGCTCTTATCTCCCACTTCAGAAAGCAAAAGAGCTCCCTTGAAATGAACAGGGGTTTTTTAAAAATTCTTCTTGCTAATCTTTGGCCTACAACTCAGCTAGTGCTCTCCTATTGCTGTCAATCAAATGGACCAACAAATCTCAAACTCCTCTAGGTTTACTCCTGTTTACAGTCTAGCCACTGCTTTCCTAGCAGTTATCTTCCCCATTCTTATCAATAGCAACTTTCCCAACCAAGAACACAGCTGTTAGCCACCAATACGACCTACAAGAGGTGCATATAAGATGGGTGCATGGATGGATTAATTGAAGATGTAATGCTTTTAATCACATTACGAAGTTCCTGGATCCTGACAGCCATTTTTCCCCCAGAGGAGAGAACTATAAATGCATCAAGAGGTCAGAGAGCAGAGCTATATTTCTGCACAGAGATAACCATTTGCCTACCTGCCAGGCAGGGCAAGATGGTTTGCTCTTGTAAAACATGATTGGGGTATTAAGATGTGTGGGTCGTGAGCCCTAGGTTGATCAGGAGATCAGGGCAAGTTCCCTAAAATTGGATAGGGAGAGACATCTCACCAATGAAGGCAGGAAAGGTTACAAGGATGAAACATCTGTTAGTCTTTGTTCAAATGCATGTAAGTGCACCAAGACCTATGATGGGTTTATGACAGATAAAATTACCACCAACTGAAGGATTTCTGTTAGTGGAGCACAACTTTTTCACCTCCCCAGCCCCACCACAATGGAAAATGACCAAGAAATGCTGATAGAGACCCTTCTCCCAGGAACAGCACGAAGGGAAGGTGGAAGTTTGCCACAGAAGGGCAGAATTTGGTGAACCCCTCTAACCATACATTAATCCAGCCCTCTAGGTGTGTGTGTGTGTGTGTGTGTGTGTGTGTGTATATATATATATATATATATATACACACACACACACACACACACCAAACTGTATGTCCAGGTTTCCAGGGAACTTTTTAACGCTTAAATTGGTATTCAGGTATGCACTCTTTAACAGTCCATATTTATTAGGTACAGTTTCCGCTCAGTGGTAACTGACCTGACCTGCTTTGCCTTTTGTGATATGCACACAAATGCACTAGAAGATATTGAAGATATTGGATTTATATCCCGCCTTCCACTCAGAGTTCTTCCAGTTTCATATGCTTCCAACTGGAACTATAAGAATTAATATGTGGGTCAGGATGAACAGATGCAATAATCAGATAACTGCAACACGTTTTAAAAGAAGTTGCCTTTGAAGACTGTCCAGAATCTTTTGTTGGTTCAAAATGTGGTGGCCACATGTCAGATTGCCCAGATAACATATTTCATCAGTATGAAGTGTGCCTGAGACCAATTTGTTTCTGGGCACAATTCAAAGTTCTGGCTCTTACCTTTAAAGCCCTACATGATATAGAACTGTTAAGATCATTCTCAGGCTGATTCCGCACTAACCTTGCTCTGTGCCAGGCTTCCGTTTCTCTCTGGAGGAAGCTAGTGATTTTGCACCAGCTGCCCCACACTATTTTGCGCCAGGGCATTTTGCGCCAGGGCAACCTGCAATTTGCCACTCCTCAGGTTTATGCTGCGGCACAGGAAATCACAGGTTGCCCTGGCACAAAATGGTGGTGCGAAACTGCTGGTGTGAAATCGCTAGCTTGCTCCAGAGAGAAATGGAAGCCTGGTGCAGAGCAAGGTTAATACAGAATCAGCCTCAGAGACGCAGAGTTCTCTTACTTTCAAAGATAAAGTATATGGCCACTAGAGACAGATGTATCCTAGCACTCCACTCAGCAATCTGAAGTGTTCTTCCAAGTTCAGTGGCTTGTTTCCTAGTCGTTGGAAGAAGGTGTCAAACTTTGTGGAGCAGGGTGGCAGGATACATGCCAGAACCTTTTCTGCTCTTTTGCCTTCAGACTGGAACTCCCTACTTGCATTTATATCAATCAATCAATCAATCAATCAGTCAGTCATTTTATTTATATCCCGCCCTCCCCGCCAAAGCAGGCTCAGGGCGGCTAACAACATTAACTCAATACAGTAAATTATACAATAATATTTAAAAGCAATAACTAATTAACAATTTAATTAAAATTCTAAAATTTGTTATATGTTTAATATATGTCAACACAAAATGCCAGTGCTTCCCATTCATCCTGCATAATGGGATTCTCCAGATAGTATAAGTTGCTGAATGTGTTTGAGTTATAACTGTTGTATCATAAGTACAATGTGAGATTAAGCAGTGTATGGAGCATTTTTCTTTTGGAAGATAGACAGAAAGCCAAGCTGAAACCAGGAAGAAATAACAAGAGAATGCAAGGGCTTTTTTTGTAGCAGGAACTCCTTTGCATATTAGGCCACACACCCCTGATGGAGAATTCTGTTTTTGTGCTATTGCAGTGAGCTAACCACCAGCACCCCTAGTTCCTAGTAAGCCCAAAATATGAAGGAATTAACTCTACATACAAATTTCAATTCATCAATTTCTTACTGGTGTCTTCCTTTAAAACTCTTCTGCTAAAATGTTGCAACTATTACTAAAAAGGACTTGTGGGCATCTATGACTTAAGGCATGAAACAGACATGCGGAATGACGCAGAAGAGAATTCAGTGCTCTATGGCCCCAGGACTTAAGGCGTCCTTCCAGCTAAGCATACTGTCACTGCCACTGTCTCAGCCTCTTTTACTCCATCACTGCCCCTAATTTAGACAGTGGTAAAAAAAAATGTAAGAGCCCCGTGGCACAGAGAGGCAAAGCTGCAGTACTGCAATCTGAACTCTCTGCTCATGACCTGAGTTCGATCCCGGCGGAAGCTGGTTTCAGGTAGCTGGCTCAGGTTGACTCAGCCATCCAGGGTCGGTAAAATAAGTACTCAGCTTGCTGGGGGGGAAAGTGTAGATGACTGGGGAAGGCAATGCCAAACCACACCATAAAAAGTCTGCTGTGAAAACGTGAAAGCAACGTAACCCCAGAGTTGAAAACAACTGGTGCTTGCACAGGGGACTACCTTTACTTTAAAAAAAAAAGACAGTGGTCATTGTTTCTGCCATTATGGCTCACTCAGTGATGACTACTAAGTGCCACCGTTTATATAGAGAAGGGGAGCAACAAGTGGTGATAGCTGTTATTCTTCCTCCTATGTACAACCACTGTTCATATCAAGTGGGCTCAGGGGTCTAACATGACCACCACCAAGCATAAGAGGGAAAGTGTTGGTGGCAATGGGCTCTCAGGCAATCCTCTGAAAATGCCATCTTCTCATTAAGGTCCTGACTTAAGGTCCTAGGGCACCAGGTTCATTAATCATTTGATTCCTTTCAGTTACCTACTTGCTATAGCTGAAGAAGTAACAAAGATGAAATACAGTAGAATAGCTTTTTAAGTATGAAGAAATGCATTTTTCTTTGAAGCTTTGAACTGGGCAAAACCTTCACCTTGAGTTTTAAAATGACTCTCTCTTGGCAGAATACAGGTGGGGAGAGGGGAAGTCAATGGCTTGCCAGCTTCACCCGAGCCTTTAGATATGCAAATAGTAGAGCTCATGGACAAGATGAGATGGTCAAGTCACACACACACATACTCTCTAGCTAGACAGCTGATATCTAGCAGGGAAAAGAGATATGGAGGAATTGTGCTAGAAATACTTCAGGAAAACTCACTTGGAGACTTCAGAAAAGCTTCTTTGACCTGGCCTGACCTGGTCAATTTGAGGAGAAAGAGAGATGATCAAACTCCTAGAAGCGAAAAAGACGGGCTCTTTTGTGCTGATTCCACTGAGGCAGACAAAGCTGTTACCTGAGGTCTGGGGGATGGAGCCATTGCCATGTGCTGGCCTGCACATCTGAAAGAGGCTTCAAGGTAATTGTCACCCTATAGAACATCTGTAACTTCCAAAGCTTTCTAAGCAGATTTAACATCTGCTAGGGCATGTATAGAAGGAGGGAGAGAGGCTGCATTTTACCCTTTTCTTCTGAATCCTTTGCTAAGTCTGGTGCTGTGCTGAGAGTATGCTTGTGAACATTTGCTTTTTAATAAATGCTGATAGAGTTCTCTGTACCTCATAGATCTCCACCATCTTGGATACACTGTTTTAAAAGGAGAGCTAGGAGGAAGGGGAGGGGCAGTCAGTTGGAAGTGCCTACTCCCCCAGTGGCACACAAAGTTGTAAGCTGTCCTGGTGGTAAGTAAACACTGAATAGCAGAAAACATGGAGGTGAAGCCTCAAAATGTGAGGAAAAGTTGGGAGGCCTGACCTTCCCAGGGAGCGATTCCCACAAAGGCTAGGTGCTGGTGGCAGTTAAACAGAGAAAGAGGAAAGCCCCTCCAGGTGTTGGGAAAACCTGGAGGGTACCATGAAATAGAGCCTGCAGGTCAGAGCAGAAATGTTCTGCCATAAAGTAATTTAATGTTTTAGGTTTCATACATGACCTTTCCATAGCACAGTAAACTACTCAAAGGCCTTTTCATTGCTGGATGCTTTAATCAAAAACAATTTAGGAAGAACACTTCTAATGCAGAGGATCAACATTTAACTGACACTTGAAGTTAGGCTGGGAGGGAAAGAGAGGGATTTCATACTAAAAGGGCAAGTTCTCATTGTACAATGTTGCATCAAATATTACTAATGAACTGATAAAATCATTTGTAACATTTAAAATAGGAAGGCCTGTCACAGGAGTGGTCCAGGCTGTGTTTATTAATGAAGTACATAGCTATGGAAAAGGTTACAAAACCACTCAGCAACCAGACTAATTGAAAGCAAATGCATTCAAATGATAGGGGAGGAGATGCCAAGAGAAAAAGATATTGCTGTTTTATGATGGTAAGATGGTCTTTGACAATTTATGAACATTAACCATATTTCCAGAGTTCTAAAACAATTCCACCTAATTAACACAACTACAGCTCAATTTACACAGAAAGTTTTGGTTTACTTTTTAAAATGAAAGATATAATGCTATTTCAGCATGACCAGTGGATTTTAAGGCATTACCCCTTGCTTTATGAAGGGATCTATAAGGGTAAAGATATCCTTTATCTCAGCAATTGCATGCGCAGTCCTATATTTGCCAAGTGGAAGTGATGGTGAGGATCCAACTTTGCTCAAAAGAACCTTCCTTTGACTGTTTCTACCATTGGAGGAAAAGGCACTTAAAGTAAAGGAACTCTACTTAGGCTAAAGGAGGGTTCAAACTTTGTTCAGCAGAGTGGTAGAATAGAGACAGGATCCACTCCAACATTTGTAGGATGTACCAGATGCAAAAGAGGGGGTTCTTAATCCTTCTCTTGTCTGCAGTTCTTCCAATAAATCCCGATCCCACCACCTCTGAGGTAATTATTCTCCCAACTAGTATTTCTTCTGGGTTTTGAGTGCAGTTGTGGAGCTGAGAGTAGGTGGGTTTGCAAGAGAGAATTAATGGATGGAGCAAATTAAACATTCTCTTCTGCCCACTGACACTTCCCTTCCTCAAGTACTCATAGGTCGTTTTCGCACTTACCTTATTCCGGAGCGACGTCCCTCTTCAGCGCACAGCATCTGCATGGATTTCGCACTACTTGCTCCGCAGAACCCGGAAGTCCCGCGGCTTTTGCATTGCAAATGTAAACTGGTTTTTGGCGGTTTACATTTGCGACGCAAAAGCCGCGGGACTTCCGGGTTCTGCGGAGCAAGTAGTGCAAAATCCGCGCAGACGCTGCGGGGTGGAGAGGGACGTCACTCCGGAATAAGGTAAGTGCGAAAACGACCATAGACTCATTTGCACAATGGGGAAAATTTGGGCAAAAGCATATAAACCAGCAGCAACCTTGCCAATGCTAATCAGGTATTGGCCTGGTTGGTGCTTGGATGTGAGAAATCCTGAGAACCATTTGGAGTTCCATAATGGGCAAAAGGCAGGATATAAATGTTCCTTATTAATAATTTTCCTTGTAACATGCAGTTTTGTCCTAAGAGGGAAACTCTGGTTGCAGTTTATACACTGTCCTGTAACACATTTTCACTTAAATCAAGGGGAAATCTATTTGCTCAAATGCAGGTAGAGGTTTGATTTCAGTTAGGGATCAGAACTTAGGAGAAAGCCAAAGACTGCATGGGCAAAATTGATTTTGATGGCGCTTCCTTCCAGGAATCTTGATTCTTAGGTTGTGTCCTGGCTTAAATTAAACCTGTAGGACAAGCTGAGGAATCAGCCCGATGTACTTTGATCATATTTTAACAGCTAAAATGAGACATAAATTGTTTATTAATACAGTGCAATCTTAAGCAAAATGGCCCTGTGGCGCAGAGTGGTAAAGCTGCAGTACTGCAGTCCAAGCTCTCTGCTCACAACCTGAGTTCGATCCCAGCGGAAACTGGGTTCAGGTAGCTGGCACAAGGTTGACTCAGCCTTCCATCCTTCCAAGGTCAATAAAATGAGTACCCAGCTTGCTGGGGGGGGGGGGGAGTGTAAATGACTGGGGAAGGCAATGGCAAACCACGCCGTAAAAAGTCTGCTGTGAAAATGTCGTGATGTGACATCACCCCAGAGTCAGAAATGACTGGTGCTTGCACAGGGAAAACGCTACCTGTTTTAATCTTAAGTAGTAGTAGTAGTAGTAGATTTTATTTGTATCCCGCCCTCCCCGCCTAGGCGGCTCAGGGCGGCTAACAACATTCCATACATTAACATAAATAGGTAAAACTTTAAATTTAACAATTAAAAAATTTAAACATATAAAAACCAGTTAATTGAGTTAAAATACATAATTTAAGTTACATTAAATGTATCTGGCAGCAATAAAACTGTTCTGGCGCTGGTTCTGCCAGTTTAGATAGTTCCATGGTAATATTATAGATGGCGGTTCTTTTATTCCTAGCAACTCAGCAGTCGATATCAGTATAGGCTTGTCTGAAAAGGGCAGTCTTGCAGGCCCTGCGAAACTGGTTGAGGTTCTGCAGGGCCCGCACTTCCTCCGGAAGCTGGTTCCACAGTGCAGGAGCCGCGGCTGAAAAGGCCCGTGCTCTGGTGTTTTGGAGTTTGACCTCTCTCGGCCCAGGGATGGTCATTTTATTTTTACCCACTGACCTCAGTGCCCTCTGGGGTTCATATGGGGAGAGACGGTCCCTTAGGTAGGCTGGTCCTCGGCCATATAGGGCTTTAAAGGTAATAACCAACACTTTGTACTGGACTCGGTAGGTGATTGGCAGCCAGTGCAGTCCGCGCAGCCCCGGCCGTATGTGCTCCCATTTCGGGAGCCCCAATAGTAGCCTGGCCGACGCGTTCTGCACCAGCTGCAGCTTCCGGGTCCGGCACAGAGGTAGCCCCAAGTAGAGGGCATTACAGTAGTCCAATCTTGAGGTGACCGTTGCATGGATCACTGTTGCGAGGTCGCGACGTTCCAGGAAGGGGGCCAACTGCCTTGCCCGCTTCAGGTGGAAGAATGCTGACTTGGCAGTGGCTGCTATCTGGGCCTCCATTGATAATGAAGGCTCCAGTAAAACGCCCAAACTCTTTACCTGGCGCACTGGTTTCAATGGTGCGCCATCGAAAGTTGGGAGAGCTATTTCCCCTCCTAGGGCGCCGCGACCCACACAAAGGACCTCTGTCTTCGCTGGGTTCAACTTCAGCCCACTCAACCTGAGCCACGTCGCTACAGCCTGCAGAGCCCGATCTAGGTTCCCTGGGGCGGAGCCGGGCTAGCCGTCCATTAGCAGATAGAGCTGGGTGTCATCTGCATATTGATGGCAACCCAGCCCAAACCTCCGGACAATCTGGGCAAGGGGGCGCATATAAATGTTAAACAGCATTGGGGAGAGAACTGCTCCCTGAGGCACTCCACAATCAAGTGTGTGCCTCTGGGAACGCTCACCCCCAATAGCCACCCTTTGTCCCCGACCAGAGAGGAAGGAGGAAAGCCATTGCAAGGCTTTGCAAGGAGGAAAGCCATTAAGCAAAATTAAATCCTTCTAAACTAGGGCTGCCAGCTTCCTGGTGGGACTTGGAATTTTCCCTAAATTATAACTGATCTCCAGACTACAGAGATCAGACTCCCTGGGGAAAATGGCAGCTTTGAATGCTGCATGCTGCACTCTATAGCATCACAGCCCTACTGAGCTCCATCCTCTCCCCAAATTCCACTGAACTAAGGTTCTACCCCCAAAGGTCCAGGAACTTTCCAACCTGGCATCTATGACCTTGTGTGAAGCCTGTTTACTTAGAGGGACTTAAAAGAGTGTAACTCCATTTAGGATTGCATTGAAAGTGTTGGAAAAATCATCATGAATACAAGCATGTCAAATTATGTTTATCCCAGTTTATTCTTTCTCTCTCTCTCTCTCCCGTTGTGTGTGTGTGTGTGTGTGTGTGTGTGTGTGTGTGTGTGAGAGAGAGAGAGAGAGAGAGAGAGAGAGAATACAAAACCTGACAAAGGGCATGAGAAAAGTTACACAGATTTTGAACTCCCAATATTAAAATTGTAAAGCAAGACTTTAATAATAAATGACAAGCATCAGAGCAGAGCTATCTTGCTTCTTTGAAGGTTACAGAGAATCAGATACAGCTTTAAAAAGGAATTGCCCTATTGAAAGATTCCTTTACAAAAATATTGTTTTAAATAAATCACACAAGGAAAAGAAGTTTCTGAAAAACTATGATGATATAGAGTAAATAGTAACAAAGAGTTAATTTCCCAAGGCAGTCAGTGACTCATTCCTGCTAGTCAGTTCTAAAACCAATCTTGTTTGGATCTATACATAAAAGAAGCAAACTAGCACAAGAGTTAGGAAGGACCTTTGAAATTGTTTAAGTTTCTTACCAGTTTTTAATCATTAATAAAGTTGTTTATTCCTTATCAGTCTTCTAATTAAAGACAACAGTACTTGATGGCACCTAAAGTGGGAGGAAGAAGTTGCTGGAAAACACAGGAGACATAAATATATTTACAATAGCCACCTCTGATGTTGTACAGCTGTTACCAACACTTAGACTGGGAAGAAATATGGCCCAAGTGTGCAACAGATTTAGACTATAGTTTGAATTAAATACTAAAGGGTTCAAGGACAGTTAAATTTGCAGAACAACAAAAATGTCCCGGTCTTAACTGCAGCAGGATCAGGATCCTTACAGATTTTAATGGTGGTTAAGCAGAAGAAGAAAGTTTTGTCTGAGCAGCAGTGTAGCCCTCGTATATATGTATATATATGAGTATTGCACAGAAGTAATATAGTAAAGTATTGCACTGACGACACATGTAATATAAAATGTTCTACAGTCGCTAAGAATATTATTGTTTCCCTATGCAAAATGAAAGTTTCCAAGGCAAGAGACATACTGAGAGGGTTTGCCAATGCCTGCCTACACATCACAACCCATCCAAATACCACAGTGCTGAAAGCGAATATAGTAAATTATGCCCACGCCATGCTAGTGACTGTAAGTCCAATATATACATATAGAATAGCCATTTTCCCAAAATTTTCAGTATTTCCAAAAATTGTAAAAATGGCAAATTCAGGGCTAGATTCAATGATTGTCTGATAATACTTCTGTTTCAAGAGATCTTTATCAAGGATTGCCCATATGTAGTGTGTAGTATCAAGTGAAGTCAAAATGCCCCTCAAGTATTTCACCTCAGAGTTGACAAAGCCCCCAAGTCCTATTTTGAAGATCAATATCATTGCATGTACTTCATGAGGACAAGCGTTCCATTTGATAAATATTTGAATTATACCAAAACATATATCAGCTTTATCCTAAACCTGTCATTTTTATAGACAACTGCGTTGGTGAAAATTGATATTTTGTATTAGATTTGTACATGATGAAAAAAATTATTGCTCAAATTAGAATTTATTGTATAAATGCAGGGCTCTTTTTGAGCAGAAACACACAGGAATGCCATTCCGGCTGGCTTGGCATCAGGGGCTGTGGCCTAATATGCAAATGAGTTCCTGCTGGACTTTTTCTACACAAAAGCCCTATGTGAAACAATGGTGATGTCAGGGGTTGTGGCCTAATATGAAAATGAGTTCCTGCTGGGCCTTTTCTACACAAAAGCCCTATGTGAAACGTGATGTCAGGGGGTGTGGCCTAATATGCAAATGAGTTCCCGCTTGGCCTTTTCTACACAAAAGCCCTATGTGAAGCAATGGTGCTGTCAATGGGTGTGGCCTAATATGCAAATGAGTCCCTGTTGGACTTTTTCTACAAAAAAGCCCTGTATAAATGTATTATGTGGGCATATTTTACTATAGCTTCCAAGATTGGGCTAGCCTGGGCTATCCATGACAAAGTTTCATATAAGCTGTTATTTCTAAATACATTTGTTTATTCCTAACTGTTAAAGTCAATAATACAGCTAATGTTTCTTCTTCTCCACATCCTTTGCTATAATACCATCTATATTACACTGCTGGTAATATAGATGGTCTGACATTTCTCTGTTCTGTTGAAATACACACACTGCTGTAGCACTGGTAAAACCACAGCTGTAGACTCACCAGATGTTGCTTTGTGCCTACAGGGCTGGGTGCTGAGGCAGAAAAGGGAGGCAGCATGCTCCCTGCTGTGGCATGTGGTGCTGGGCCCTGCTGCAGCAGTTCTGGGACCTTCTGGGTGGGGCCTGGCAACCTACCCAGCAGCTGGCCAATTGGAATTCACTGCCACAGGAAGTGGCGGTGGCTGCAAGCATAGACAGCTTCAAGAGGGGACTGGATAAACATATGGAGCAGAGGTCCATCAGTGACTATTAGCCACAGCGTATTGTTGGAACTCTTTGTCTGGGGCAGTGGTGCTCTGTATTCTTGGTGCTTGGGGAGGGCACAGTGGGAGGGCTTCTAGTGTCCTGGCCCCACTGATGGACCTCCTGATGGCACCTGTTTATTTTTAGCTACTGTGTGACACAGATTGTTGGCCTGGATGGGCTATTGGCCTGCCTGAGCCAACATGGCTTCTCATATGTCCTTATGCTGGTCACCTGGGGAATGCTTCCTTGGAGTAGAGTTAGAGGCAGAACTGTGAAGAGCAGGCTTCATTCTGGTCCACTGCTCCCCTATTTAAAGTCTTGTTGCCTGGGCCTGACTGCAGAATATGCCCCTCTGGCCCTAACCCCCCTCTTCATCCATGCTGCTGGCTCCTTTCTCACTCAATTCCAGTTTGCAGTATCATGATGGAAGAGCTCATGGACTTTCCCTTGGGGATTGGGGGTCATGTCCATTAAGGACTGGTGCATCTCTCTCCTGCATGTATTCAGTCTACAGGCCGATGGAAGTCCACTGCCTACAAGTCCTACATCTGCCTTCACATGGACTCCTTCTCTCACACTTCTTTTGAACTTCTTTTGAGTTTCTTCAGGCAACTTCAAGTCCATTTGGATTGCTGGACACAGCAGTGTTGGCTGGGCAGGCTGCTACATCTCCACTACAGCATGGAGAACCTCATTGAGAGTAGGGTTGCCAATCCTCAGTTGGGGCAAGGGAACTCCTGGTTTGGAGGCCCTTCCCCCATTTCAGGGTTATCAGAAAGCAGGAAGGGATGTCTGCTGGCCATTCCATTATACCCTATGGAGACTGGTCCTCATAGGATACAATGGAGAATCAATCTGTGGGTAGCTGGGGCTCTGGGAGAGGGGCTATTCTTTGAGGCAGAGGTACCACATTTTCAGCATAGCATCTGATACCTCTCCTCAAACCCCCTCCCCCATGTTGGATCAGGAGGTCCAATTCTATGAGCCTCAAAAGAAGGTGCCCCATCCTCCATTATTTCCAGTGGAGGGAAGGCATTTTAAAGATGTGTTCTCCCTATAAATGTGACTATCATACTTTTCATAACCTTGCTCTTGACTCCACCCCAAAAGTGTCCTGACTCCATTCCAAAGTCCCCAGATATTTCCTAAGTTGGATCTGGCAACCCTAATTGGGAGTGGAAAGCCAGCTTCAGATCTTGTGGATGGGACAAAGAGCAATGCATTGGGACTCCTTCCTGCCACCAGTCCTGCAAGTTATCACCCACGTGGGCCCTCCAGATGCCCTTGTGATTCAGTTGGGAGAGAATGGTCTGCCAGGTTGGAAAAGGGTTGACTTCGACCAGGCTATGGTTGCTGATGTTCAGTGCAAGCCCTGCATTCTTGGCTCCCCTACACTCAGTTTTGCTGGTCAGAGCTGCCTGAGAGGCAGGTTTGGCAGGGGGATGCTCCCCCTAGCAAGGTGGACATTGCTAAGAAGAAAGATTGCAAGGCTGAATGATGTTTTGTGGAGTTGGTTAGTGGCTTGGCCACTCAGACATTTCTTTCAGGCAGTCTACTCACAGGATAGATTTTGTTGTTGTTCAGTCGCACAGTTGAGTCCGACTCTTTGTGACCCCATGGACAAAGTCATACCAGGCCCTCCTGTCTTCCACCATCCTCCGAAGTCTGCTCAAATTCATGTTTATTACATCAGTAGCACTGTCCAGCCACCTCATCTTTGCCGTCCCCTTCTTCTTTTGCCTTCTGTCTTTCTCAGCATCAGGATCTTCTCCAGTGAGTGCTCCCTTCTCATTTGATGGCCAAAGTATTTGAGCTTCAGCTTCAGTATCTGACCATCCAGGGAACAGTCTGGGTTGACAGATAGCATACACTTATCCTGCTGAGATCAGAATTTATGGCATTTGTAACACCCTTCTTTCTTAGTTGCAGCAATTGGTACTTCAGTAGAAGCAGGGCAGTTACTGCCTGGCTTTTGTGATGATTTCAAACATTGGGCCAGATCCTTTGGGGGGGAAGGCTGCATCTGTATGTATGCCTCCCCAGATGGGGACCCCCTTAAGGGGTCTTTGGGCTTGAGCCCTGCAGCAACATGCCTGGCTTTGGAGCGGTGATCCAGCTCCACTTCTAAGAGGTAAGGGTTCCACACAGAGGCTTCTGCCCATGTGGGACCACTTGCCACTCCAGGTTATCTCTAACACGTAGGTTGGGTTAGCTTCCATTGGCCAACAAGCAGGTCACCCAATGTCTGGATCCATGCCCTATTCTGCACCAATACTCCAGATGCTATTATCAATAAAGCTGTGGCCTGTTTCACTCCACTTGAGTTTCAGAGTTAGTTGTGTTGTATGTTTCCACCCACCTTCCTTTTCCTTCTTGGCCCCTTCCCTGCCCTTAGGACTGCAAAGTGAACTTGATTCATGTTAGCAGAAAAATGTTTTCTTCTGGCTACTGAACAGCATTACAAGAAAGGTTCCTTCATCATTCAGAACAAGAGAAGTGGGGAACTTAGGGCTCATGAAATTGCCAATTCTCACTACTTCAGCAAAAATTAATATAAAAACTACAAGTTAAATTCAGACATAAAATCAATAGGCTACAATTACATGCTATTCAGTAGAATAAACGTATTCAACAGCTCTGTACAATGTAGCTACTTTACAAGATAGCTCTACCTACTGTAATATCTTCTGCACAGAGTGGATAATCATAGGGAAAAAATAATATACATGGCCATGCTAGCCATAGGGCAACCCAGCAGAAGGATTTTGGGAGAAACAGTTTGGACAATCATTGTGCTGGTGTGGTACGTCACTTCCATTGCAAAACCAGAGGTAACGTCATTGTGTCAAGACAATACTTAAGACTCACACAAAACTCTATGGTTAAACCCTGTAGTGTTGGTGAACCGTAGAATGCCATGCTGATGTGATGATGTCACTTACAGTTTTGCACCAAAAGTGATTCCGTGTACTGACATGATGCTGTTAAAACTCCACCACCAGCCTATCAAGCAGTGGTAGAGAAAAGAGGGGCAGAGCTGGGTGGTCTCCTGCTATAGTGGGAGACCTCACCCCATCACCATTTGTACACATGGAAAATCAACTGTCAGTACCTACTGAGATAGTCTCAGGGTCAAACCAGATGTGCATTGGCATTTCCCTATCTTGGGCACTCTGTGATTTTTAAAAACTCAATTAACAGGTGCATGCACAAGGTGCAAGGAGGTTTAAACCATCCTCCATGCTTTTTCTTGAAACACCTTGGTTGCTTCATCAGGATAAACATATGAATAGAGGGCAAATAACACCTTCCTGGGACCATTTCAAGGGAAAAGATGCATGAGAAAGTACCTTCCTGCACCATGCTAAGGTCCAAATCCAAATCAGTATTCCACTTTCCTGTTAAATGAGTTGAAACAGTTCTAGTCTGGCCTACAAAATCCAAACCATTGCATACCACCAGCAGACAATAAATGCACCAGGGTGAAGTACTTGTAGAGAAAATAATTGCTGCATAATAATTTGGAGGCCTTGTCTTTCATTATAAAATAACATCACAAATTTAGAGGAATGTTATCCCACTTCACATATTATGGGTTTCTCTCTACCAGATGCTAGCCACCTAACAAGTATTATTGCTTGTTGTTCTTCAGCAGATTACATATCAGTCATACCAGTGGCTTCCAGCCAGAATATTTTAAGTCTTCCGGTTAAGGAACAATTGGGCAGAGAATATTGTCGTATATTTCTCTATTATCTGCAGAATTGTTTGCTTGAAATTTAAAGCTAAGAATTCTGATCAGTGAATGCCCTAGATGGATAACATGTAGCATCTCAAGAAACCGGGCAAAACTTAACTATCTGGATAATACTACAACTCAAAGTTGCAGAAAGAATATCTGTTCAAGTTAAATTATTTACACCCTTTTGAAATAATTTGAAACTAGTTCCATGACTAGTTATGGCATTTTAATACTGAAACTATAGAACAAAGGGTACTGAAGATACAGACAAAGTAGCAATTCAGTCTACATACAGAAGTACCGGTATGTACAGTATTACATACAGTATTAAATATGTACAGTAATACATATAGTATTAATTCAGTCTGCAAACAGAAGTAGCAAGAGTTGTTTGTTTCTGGCAAAAGGCATTCAATATTGTCATCTGACTTTATTAACAAAAGTATCATTCAAAAAGCCATGGAGTGAATATAAATTTCTTAGGCTACCTAACCGAGCAAGAGTCGTTTATCTCAGAGGTCAAATTCTAAGGTCTCCCCATTCCTTGCTAGAGAGCCAGCAATTTAGTCCCAGCAACCACTTGACAATATTAGAGCAGCTGAGAAAACATTTTATCAATAGGATTATGACATTTAGGAAATCAAGGATTCTTGGCAGGTGGATACCCCCAAATCCAGCCTAAGAAAAGGGAAATCTTGGAACTGGCATGCCAAAAATTCTCTTTTAGTAATACATATTAACTCACTTTAACTTTGCATCACATGCAAGGAAATCAACTAAGGAAGTTGTAATCATATGATGCTTACTAGGGAGCGAATACCATTGAATGCAGGGGGCCATAATATACATAGGATTAGACTGCAATTTTTAATGTTATTGAGACTCAGTGTTTCACAAAACAGGAAAGCTAGTTCACCACCAAGGCAATATTATTCCTTTTAAAGTGCTTTTAAAAGAGCTTCCCCTCTTTACCCAGTGAGAATTCAATGTTGAACGAAAAGAGAATTATTCAAAAGAAATGGTGCTTTGCAGTGTGTTAAGGTATCAAACTGACAGATCTTAGTTCAGAAACTGAATGAATGCACCTATTCAAGTTAACAGATAGGTTTTGAATAGCTATCAGTCTAAGCATTAGCAACATATCACCCTTTGTCACTCCATGACTAGCAAAGGTATTCACGTGTTACATGTATATCATCTCAAAAGGAGCTTGGAAGCTGAAGGCATTATAAAAGCCAACCAGATTCTGTTACTGGAGGAAGGAAGCATTTTATAATATAGTTCATTTATGCATTTCTGGGGTGTAGTTAATAAACAAATGTTGTTTCTGGCCTCAAGAGTTGACATGGTGCGTCCCATATATTTATGTAGAAGAAGAGTTGGCTTTTATACACCACTTTCTTCTACACTAAGGAATCTTAAAGCTGCCTGCAATTGTCTTCCCTTCCTCTCCCCACAACATGTGAGATAAGTGGGGATGAAAGAACTGTGACTGGTCCGACTCCAAAGTCATTCAGCAGGCTTCATGTGGAGGAATGGAGAATCAAACCCAGTTTTCTGGATTAGAGTCTCGCCGCTCTCAGCCACTACATCTAGCAAAAAGTTATGCCAGATTTGAAAGAATTAGTAGACTCGGAAGGGGTACAATCCCTATGTTAAGAAAATTAAAAATGCATTTGTTATTTCCAAATGCATTATTTACTAAAATATTCTAAGCTGCCTTTTGGCATGCCATGCCCCTCCTCCAACAGTTACAGTTTTCTAAAAACTGTACATTGCAACTGGTTGTATTCAGCCACCTGCCTATGAAAGGCACTGGTGGATTCTGCTTTCTCCTATATTCTTCTCCCAGAATTTCCCCCACATCCTTTTGACTTCCTGAAGGGTGATATCTGGATGCACAGGTTCTATGTGGACAAAAAGTCACACAGGAAAGGCTGCAGCAATTAAGAGGAATTGGGAGAAATTATTCCCTCTTCTTCATCTGCCCATAGAGCACCACATTCTAGGCTGGCAGTGGCAACCCTACCACAAGCAGAAGAGGAACAAGGTTGCATTTCTACCTGATTCCCCACTCTTCACTGCTGCCCTCAACCTGTGTGACTTTTTGATCATAGGAATCCTATGACTCCAGGGGACAAAAAGGATGGCTGGGGAAAAGGGAAGCCTGGAAAAATGTGTGTATTGTGCTGCTGGATACAATTTTGGTGCCAACCTCAAAAAGACCAAACCAAACCCAATCCCAAAACCTATTGATGCAGAAAGTTGCACAATTCCTATTGAAAACCTTTTAAAATATGAAAGCTAACTTTGAATGAAGATGGGTAGCTTCCTAAAAATAATCTCTACCTCTCCGAGAAAATAAATCAACAAGGTGACCCTATGCTGTATTGCAAAAACAATCAGATTATATGCTGTTGTTTGATCTGATCATTGATGGAAAGAGGCATTGCTTTAGAAAAGGAGTCATTATTCGTAACGAATCATGGTGCATCTCTCTTTAATTAGGCACTTAGAAATTATTCACAGTTTAGAAGGCAGGTGCTGTTATTGTATGTGTACTTGTATTTGCATGAAAAAGGATCTATTACACATAAAACGAGAATATGCCACAGAAACTGTAGGCAGCTGTGGCTTTCCAGCATGTTAACCATGTGATACTTGCACCCACTCCTCTGAATTAACATCAGGATAACAGAGAAACCAGGGCTTTTTTTGTAGTAGGAACTCCTTTGCATATTAGGTCACACACCCTGATATAGCCAATCCTCCTGGAGTTTACAGTAAGCCCTGTACTAAGAGCCCTGTAAACTCTTGGAGGATTGGCTGCATCAGGGGTGTGTGGCCTAATATACAAAGGAGTTCCTGTTACAAAAAAAAAAACCTGAGAGAAACCATTCTCTTACCTTCTGCATAAACTATTATTCCATGTGCCACATTTTCACATTTCCCCCTGTTGCTTATTTCTTCATGAAACATATTCCATTTATGAAACATATTTCATTCACAAAGTGATATACGTAAGAACATTGCATAAAATATGTTGTATGTTAATTTGGTTGTTTTAAAGCAACAGCAATAAGAGAAAGGCAGCACTGGTGTTGGTGGGCGGTTCCCTAAGGGTCACCAAATGAAATGTATGGGCAAAAAGGATTTGAACCCAAGTCTTCCTGGATCTAGTCCACACTCTAACCACTCTGTCCTTCCATAAATTTGCATACCCTCACCCAGTAGTTTCAAAAGTTGAACCCAGAGAAAGTCTGTCAGCTGATTCCCACGGAAAGGAATAACGAACATAAGACGACCCCTGCTGGATCAGATCAGTGGTCCAGTTGGTTCAGCATCATGTCTCACAAAGTGGTCAACCAATTCCTCTGGAGGTACAACAATAGGGAATAGAGCCCAAGACTTTCCCCTGATGTTACCTCTTGGCTCTGGGATTCAGAGGTTCAGTGCCTCTGAACACAGAGGGTGATTCCGCATTAGCCTTTGCACCAGCTCCGACGCTGTGTTTCCCCCAGGGCAGATGTTGGTTTCCGCACATTTTGACCCGGGGCGGCAGTTTGACCCACCTCCAAAGCGATGCTGCCCCAGATTAAGGAGATCGGCAAAATACCAGTTTTTTTTTTCTGCGGTTCCAAGGCTCAGAATTTTATGTGCGGAACTCGAGCCAGTGCGCTGTCAAACTTCTTGCATCAATAGAACACACCCACATAACTCCACGCCCATGATTCCGCCCAGTTATTTCGTCATACTTCCGCAATTTTACTCCCTTTGAAATTTATGCAATATTTTCCTGGAATTGATTAATTAAAAAAAAAACTCATTTCGCGTTACAACGCGAAAATAATATAACAATGTAACGCTATTTTCTTTTTCCAAATGCATCACTTACTTGCACCCGCCCCCCTTCTTTACTATATTCCACGTGAATTTGATAATGTGCCATTGCATTGTGATTACATTCTTCCCCCCTCCGAAAAAAATCAATCCTGACTGCTGTATTTTTCCCAAATAATAATAATAAGAAGATATTGGATTTATATCCTGCCCTCCACTCCAAAGAGTCTCAGAGCGGCTCACAATCTCCTTTACCTTCCTCCCCCACAACAGACACCCTGTGAGGTAGGTGGGGCTGGAGAGGGCTCTCACAGCAGCTGCCCTTTCAAGGACAACCTCTGCCAGAGCTGTGGCTGACCCAAGGCCATGCTAGCAGGTGCAAGTGGAGGAGTGGGGAATCGAACCTGGTTCTCCCATATAAGAGTCTGCTCACTTAACCACTACACCAAACTGGCTCTCATAAGATCTTATTCTCATAAGATCAAACTTATTCTCATAAGATCGTTGCAATGCAACTAAATAAAAAGCGATGTTGCACAAACTACTTTAAACATGCGTGATTGCCACCTTTATCGATCCCCCCCCCCATGGCCTCAAACGGGAGCAGAAATTTAATTATGTTTACAGCTTTATATTTTTGATAGGTTGGGTTTTTGATAGGTTTATATTTTTGATGGGTTCTCCCTTAACCCCTCTGCATATTTCTCCCCCCCCCCTTTCACGCATCTGTTTGTAATTTGTTATAGGTTTTAATGGAAAACTGTGCGCTTAACATTCAGCATGTGTGGATAAAAACGGTGGATCGCCGACTCAGATTTCATGGTGCTTAACCTGTCAATGGCAGGGCGAAAAAAACACACGTGACTTTACCAGTATTATGCCTATGGCATCATGTTGTAATGCAAACAAAGACGTTACGTTGTAACGCAAACACGCATGCGTGTGAAAAAAAAAGGGAAAACATATGAGAGAGGGGGAACTCTGGGAGCAGCGGTAATGTGGAATCAGAAAACATGGAACAGATTGGGAATTGAATCCGGGGGAAATCCTCTAATGCAGAATCGGGAGATCTGGCCCGCATGGAACAACCCCAGAGCAAAAGGAGGGCAAACGCCAAATGCGGAATCAGCCAGAGATTCCCCTCAGTCACCACAACTAGTAGCCACACAGCACTTTCTGAAATCTATCTCATGCAGGAGGGAAACCTCAAATGCTGCTTAAAAGTTGCTGGCCTGAGTAAGCTGGGCAGGGGTGATCCCTCCATGAAACTTCAAAGGATTATGTGCATTCTGTATCCATCCAGCAAGTTTTATTGGTGGCCCAGAAATTTGGTCACCTTCACCCACCATGTCACAAAGTATCCAAACCCTCTTCCTCCACTGACCACTCCCAGGCATGCTGGATCATGGGCTTTTATAGCTCTGCCCAATAATTAGCCCCTCCCCTGGGACCTTGTTCCTGGTCTTCTCCCAGCCCACTCAGGTCCACACATGCCTAATGGTACACACTTTCCTGCCAGGGCTGCTGATGCACCCTACTGCGTGTATGTTGGGCCATACATGGCTATCCTTATACTTCTATGGTCACTGCCCCGGGACCCTGTCTGGCTGTCCATCAACCTCACAGCCCTTGCCCGAGCCAAGCCTGTCTTGCCTGAATGTCACAATAGCAAATGGCTTATTAGAATTCTCTTTTCCAGAAGCACTGTAATTACATATGGTCTATTTTGGAATATGATTTCCGGTATCCCTTTGTTGCTATGTTTCCTAATTTACTTCTATTTCATTAAGCTCTGAATTGCTGCATATTTCACTAACCTCTTCATGTTGAGTGATATATATTTGTATTGTATGACTGGTTGCTTTAAGTTACAATGCGGTTGTGGGGGGGTGGGGTGAGAGAGAAAATAAATAAGAACAAGTACTAATGAGGAAACCCTTCCAGGTTTCATATGGTTAAATTAAATTAATTTGTTTCTCTAGAACAACATTTGATATAATCTTCCATCATCTGAAAACCTTTCAGCCAAAGCCTGTGGCCAATCTATAAACAGTTTTCAGAGTAAAACAGAGTAAAAGTTCAAACTAATGTAGTTAATGTAGTGCTGTCAGAAGCAAATATGACTCATGTGGACATTAAAAATAAAATACATGAAGTTTAGTTGAATAAACAAGTTGTTACACATGAGAAAATGGTTGGCCAGTGAAACAGTGAAGTTGGCCATGGTGGTTATTCTACAGCAGAGCTGTCAAACATATGGCCCAGGGGATGGAACTGGCCCATCCAGGTCTGTTATCCAGCCCATGCACAAAAAAGAAAGGGGTGGTAGAAGAGGAGGGCCATAGAGTTACTCAGAATAATGGTGCTGGCACTCAGATTTTGACCCAACTTCTCTGCCAATTGTAGTTTCAAAAGAATTCAGTGACAATCCTAACACTAATCTTACATGAAAATAGACTTTGTGGTTTATTCTCATAAGCTATTGTTGCAATATGGTTTTCATGGGTGAGCTGGGATAAATGGTAGGATAAGCACTAATGAATAAAACAGCAAACACACATTTCCAAATGCAATTTCAAGTAGCAATCAGCACAATTTGGGAGAACTGATACATAACTGGAATGAACTCATTAAAAATAGGTTTGCACTTACTTGTAACCATTGTTCATCAAGTGGTCATCTGAGCAGGCACACATGGAATTGCATGATTGCATGAGAACCTCAGAGAAGAGCTTCCAAGCTTTAAAGAATGTTCCAGACCTTAGGACTGCTCCTCCTCCCCTCTGTCTAGAGTAGAGGTGGCCAAACTGCAGCTCAGAAGTCACATGTGGCTCTTTCACACATATATCTTTGGGAAGTACAATTATTGTGTGGCTCTTAAAACCCCCAGTGCCCCTTTGGCTGGCTTGGAGAAGGCATTTGTCTCTTTAAAACATTCGCCAAGCCAGCCAGCAGTTTGGAGAATGCATTTAAAGTTTCTTTCTTTCCACCTCTCCTTCCCTCCTCCTCCCCCATCTATTTGCTTTACTTCCTGCCTGCCTGTCTGCCAGCTCTCAAATCACATGTCTTACAGCTCTCAAATATCTGACGTTTATTCTATGTGGCTCTTACGTTAAGCAAGTTTGGCCACTCCAGGTTTAGAGGCTTCCCTTTCCTACCCAAAGGGTCATGTGACAGAGGAAGGGAGAGCACTCCTCCCTTTGTTCACTTCACTGCAGTAAGGAGCCACCATTGTTCAAGGAGCAGTCCACTGGCCAGGGCTGGATTAGCAATTAGGCCAAGTAGGCACTGGCCTATGGGCCCCCGTGCCTTTAGGGGCCCCAGGCCGGCTTTCCTTCTGCTTGCAGCCCTTACAGCCTGCATGCACAGCCAGCAACTGAGCCACTCTTTGCCCAACTTGCCTGATGTTGCTACTGCTGGCGCTGTGTCCAAGTTTGCCTCTCTCTGGCTCTCCCCCACAGCTTTGTCAAAGGGGCTTCTGAGAAGGTGCCTGCAGGCTGCATTGGAGGCTGCAGGCAGTGGGGCAGGCACTCCAACTCTGAGATAATTTGCAAAGGGCCCCCCAAGATTTTGACTCCCTAGGGACCTTCACAGGGTTTCATCCGGCACTGACACTGGGGAAAGGAGGGAGGGATGTGTGCCTGCACAGAAGACCACTTGATGAATAAAAATTACAGGTAAGTGCAACTCCTGTTTTCAGGGGACTCCCATGCAGTCCCACATGGGAGATTAGCAAGTTCACTTACTGCAGAGAAGAGTGTGGGATGTCTCAGAAAAATATTAATTGCAGAATTGCTTTCCCCAGAGCTGCCTCTCCCTGAGAACCCACGTTCGTGGAGTAGTGGTGGACAAATGTGGATATGGTCAACCAGGTTGCTGCTCAGCAGATAACTCAAGGAGGAAGACCTGATGCATAAGCTGCAGATGAAGTTTGAGCTCATGTGGAATGAGCCAAAATTGACAATGGACATTGTAACCCTGAGGCTACATATGTCAGTTTTACTGAAGCACAGATCCACCTTGACACTGTCTGTGCCAAAGCCCCTCTACCCTTCTGATGCTTTTCGAAACAAAGAGGTGTCTTTCCCAAACTCACGTATTCTATCTAAAGTAAAAAAGAGCCCTTTTAAAAAGTTTCAAAGGATTTTATTGATACCATAAGAACCATGCAAAAATATAGGCTAAAGCAGTGGATAATGCATTGCAGAACATTACACAGATCTCCTAAAGAATTATGCTTTATAACAGCTGAAATACAAAGCTCATACTTTAAAGAGACTTAAAGGAGAAACAGTAAAAATTAAAGGTTTTCTATTGAGGGTCAATTTTACATGGATAGAGCATTGCCAATGGGCTGCTCTGTGATGTTCGGCTTTCGAGCGTTTCAGCACATTTTTGGAATGGGTTTTGCGGGAGAAAGTGGGTTTGCAGGATGGAGGGGGGGTGGAGGGGGAGGCTCTCCAAAATGGTCACCTGCCAACCTCAAGGGCAATAATAAAAAACCCAGGTTGCCCCACAGGCCCACACCCTCAAAAATTAAAAGGGGAAAGACCAACCCCTGGGCTCCACAACCTCTGCCCCAGCAGACCCCAAACCCTAGGCAGACTCAGCCAACAAGAAGGACAACGCCACGTCCTCCACCGCCTCCGATGCCACCGCCAGCCCACAGCACTGCAGCCGACACCGACGCTCCAGCAAATGCTTCACCCGCCGCTGCCCAGTCAACTGCCCCAACAAACCCCGACGTCCGACCAAAAACAAAACAAAAGCTTCAGAAGTCTGGCGGGAGCGGAGGTGCCTTTCCAGCTAAGAAAGGGGCCCAGCCCAATAAGGGTGGGATCTCTTGAGCAGTGGCTGTCGAGGTACCCTTGAAGGGTTGATAGTTTGTATTTGTTAGAAGGTTTTAAAGTTGGGTTTAGGATCCCTTTTCAGGGTCCTCGAGTTCCATTTTGGTGAGGCGTTGCGGGGTGGGGGCAGAATTGGCAAAATGCGATGTTAAGTCTGCATTTCGCCTTTTACCTGTCCATCCTGATGATTTTGAACTTCTAGGGTTTTCTTTTGAGGGTCAATTTTACATGGATAGAGCATTGCCAATGGGCTGCTCTGTGTCATGTTTGGCTTTTGAGCATTTCAGCACATTTTTGGAATGGGCTGTGCGGGAGAAAGTGGGTTTGCAGGATGTCGTTCATTATTTGGATGACTACCTTTTTGTGGGTTCTGAGGGGACTGGGTGTTGTAGGCAGTTGCTGTATGGCTTTGTTGAGCTGGCGGCAGAGCTTGGGGTTCCTTTAGCGCCTGAGAAAACTGAAAGTCCGACCCAGAGGTTGACCTTTTTGGGGATTGAGATTGACACTATTGCACAGTTGGCTAGGGTGTCTCTTCAGAAAATAGTGGAGCTGAGGGCTAGGATTTCTACCTTTCTTCTTAAAAGGAAGGTTACTTTGTTGGAGTTGCAGCAGCTAGTTGGGCACCTCAACTTTACTTGCAAAGTGGTTGCTCCTGGGAGGGCTTTTCTTAGAAGGCTGTGCGATGCTATGGCAGGGTTACGCTTGCCTCAGCATAGAACTAGGGTCACCTGCAGCATGAGGGATGATTTGAGGGTTTGGCAGGGATTTTTGGAGTCCTTTAATGGAGTCTCTTTTTGGAGGGACGACATGAGGCTCGAAGCTGAGCTTCAGGTCATGTCTGATGCTGCTGGTTCCTTGGGCTTTGGAGTCTATTTCCATGGAAATTGGTGCGCGGATAGTTGGCCTGATTCCTGGGTAAAGGTTGGTGTGAACCGGGATCTTACGTTTCTCAAGTCCTTTGCTATTTTAGTCGCGGTTTGGCTGTGGGGGAAGGATATGGCCAATCACACTGTCCATTTTTGGTGTGATAATATGGCGGTGGTCCACGTCATTAATTCCCTTTCATCCAAATCTGGCTGGGTTATGAGATTGGTGAGGGCCTTCACTCTGCGTTGTTTGCGGCTTAACATTTTGTTTTTAGCCAAGCATGTTCCTGGGGTGAGTAACAGGGTGGCTGACACCCTATCTCGTAAACAGATGGAGAGGTTTCATCAGCTGGCCCCAGATGTCGACAGAGAGCCAATGCCCCAGTAGCTATGGCTGATTGGAGAGCCGAGGCCTGCAGAGCAATAGGTCTAGCCATTGCACCCAGCACCAGGAAGTCTTACGAACGGGCTGGGCGGCAGTTTGAAGACTTTAGGGCTAAGGTAGGGTATTGCAGGGTTTGGCCCCTCCCGGTGGAGCATTTGCTCCATTACTGTGTTTCGCTGCGAGGTAAGGGGTTGGCCGTGAGATCCATTAGGGGGTGCCTGTCTGCATTGGCTTTTGTCAGTAAGGCGCTGGGTTATAGGGAAGAAACAGCTGACTTTCGTATTCAAAAGATGCTGGAGGGGTGGGCCAGAGAGGCCGGTCCCAGGGTTGATACGCGAAAACCGGTGTCTCCTTTGATTCTGCGGCTTTTGAAGAGGGTTTGGGACGTGGTGTGTGCTTCGTCATTTGAAGCATGTTTGTTTCATGCTGCGTCTTTGTTAGCTTTTGCAGGGGCTCTTAGAGTAAGTGAGCTGGTGGCACAGTCTAGAAATGATGTTTCTGGTAAGGCTCTGTTGTTAAGGGATCTGCTATTTGCGTGTAAGGCACTCATCACTGTCCATCGCTCTAAGACAGATCAGTTGCAGAAGGGTACGGTGCTCGAGTTGGGTAGTTGTTCAGAGCTTGAGCTGTGTCCAGTTACTGTGTTGGCTGCTTATTTGGCAGTTAGGGGGCCCATGGAGGGGTTTTTGTTTATACATTCGAATGGTAGCCCGTTGACGAAGCATCAGTTTTGGGTGAGTTGGGGTTGTCTGGGGTGCGGTTTGGGACCCACTCCTTTAGAATTGGGGCAGCCTCAACAGCAGCTGTCATGGGGTATCCTTCCACTTCCATTCAGAGATTGGGCAGGTGGCGTTCCTCAGTCTATAAGGCTTACGTGTGACCTTTTATTAGGCCGTGAGTGACTTGGTGTCTGTTTATCGTTGGTTCTGTTCTTGTTTAACTGTTTTTTCTCTTTAGATGCTGTTGTTCCTGGCCAGAGGAGCCGAGTTCTTGTATGCGGCCATAGCCACGTGTTTTGAGCCGCTCATCAGGCTTGGAGTGTCAAGTCTGCTGCAATGTCTAGGTAGTTTAGTCACAAACTCTGGTTCAGGAAAAGAATCCTGGGTAAAAACCACTTTGTATTCAGATGCTGCTAGCTTAAACTCTCCTTCCCCCACCTCCCTTCCTTTGTTATGTAGCAATGCTTAGAAATGGGAATATGGGAACAAGATTGTGCTGCCTTCTCAGAGATAGCCGGTGCTAAGGAAGCGCCCAAGGCCAGCCAAAGCTTGAGAACGATAAAGCAACAATAATGTGTGAATGTGCCCTGCATAGAGTGCCCCCCCGAAGGAATTCCTTTGATGTATACCTTAAATGTTTGCTCTTTGTGTATGCTTGCCAGTCTCTCAATCGTCTTCTACAGTCTAACAATATGTTACAATAAACTAGAAACTTTTTATCAAGAAGGTCTCGTTATTGAACATCAGACTTGACATGGAGAACTGCGGTTGACTCTCAGCTGGGACTCAGCCGGCATGTGTGTATCGAATGGCGGGGGCACCGGGGCCTTCAGTGGCCGGGCCTGCTGCCTTTGTTGTTTAAAGATTGTGTGAGTCCTCCTCATCAGGTTTTAATTGTTCACCTGGGAGGTAACGATCTGGGACTCTTACAGGGCAAGGCCTTAGTTTGGCAGGCCCGGGATGATTTCCAGCACATTCAGGAGCAATGGCCTGGGACCACCATAATTTGGTCAGCCATGCTGCCCCACCTGGTGTGGCGTTGTGCTTGGGACCCTGCAGCTATAGAAAGGGCCCGGTATAAGGCTAATAAGGAGATCAAGAAGGTGCTGGAAAAGGGGTTGGGCCACTATTTGCCCCATCTGGACATTTTGTTGAAATTTCCTGACCTCTACAGAGGGGATGGGGTCCATCTCTCAGAAAAGGGTACTATGCTTTTCCTGAGAGATTTACAGCAAGGGTTGCGGGTGGCTTTGGGCCTCCCGGTGGGCGCTAAGCCCTAAGTAGAGACTTGGCCTTAGTAGTGGCAGGTTTGGGGGGTTTAGGGCACTATGCGGCTAGGGGAGGACTGTGAAGCATCCCCCTTTTGGGGAATTTGGGGTCTGGCATGATCAGCCTTCAGGTTTGAAGACCTGGGTTTGGAGAATGCAGACTGTCCGGGAGGCTCGGCTAGAGGGTGCCTTTCTGGCGAGACGTGCGTCTGGGTTTGGGCTCTCTGGTGCGTGCCACCCTGCTGGGCCTGCCTGGAGGGAGCTGAGTAACACTCAGCTCCGGCTGGGGGGCTGGGTCTGTCGCCCGTTAATGGCAGGGGAGTGGTTGAGGTGACCCCTAGCCCTGGCCAGGCCACTGGTGGGGTACCCTTGCTGTTTATTAGACTATTGAATAAAGTGGCCCAATTTTATACCAATACTTGGTGTCTGACTCTTTATTCCGTCCTTGGGGAGCAATTAAAGATCTGATGTTAAAATTTGGTACTAACAGTGCTGAGCCCACTAAATGGCTGCGGATGTTAATGATACAGGCTTCTAAGTTGCTAAAGCTAAAGGGTACAAAAACCTTTGTGCAGTGATCTCATAAGTTCAGCCAGGTTTCTGTTCCATTTCAATGAAGTGACAGTCACAGAACAGACTTCTTGTTTTATTAAGCAAAGATGGTTAAAAAGAGGAAGAAATGGGTAATTATCATTAGAAACTGCAAAGCTAGGATGCATTAACCATAAATTAGTCAATTATGTATAACGTCAACTGCACAGGTGGGTCAATGCTTTGATAATATTCCCTGAGATATTTAGAGAGTTGGGCCTATATATGTGCTCTTTAAACACTCCATTATCTGGAAATAAATTACTAATTCAACTTACAATATGCTGGCCTGTCAGGGAGGGCAACCTTTGTTGTTGCTTTGGAAGGACCCTTATGTTGCTTTTCATTCTAATTGAAGAACTCTAACGGTTTCCCAGAAGGCAAAGGTTTCTCTTAAACAAGGGGTCTTTGGATTTAATTACCCTGCTTCCATCAGGGAACAGCGGGAGAATGTTTTCTTGGATGATACATTGACACATGAGTAGGTTTTTTAAAAAGCGTGACACAATCTTCAAAGCAGGAACAGACTCTGCATGGGATGGTAGAAACAAAACACAAAATTCCTTTGTGGGTTTTTTTTTGGGGGGGGGGGAGATGACATGGGGTTGAAGTACCAGAACTGCATCATAAATTATCACAGCTTTTGCTGTTAAGCAGCAAATTAAGAGTGATGTCATGGCCTCTGACCAACAAACACCTCCAAGTGTGAAAAGTATAGTGACCAGCAGGATTTTCTACCTTTGTCTCAAAAGGTTACAAACAAAAGGTACTGAGGTGGAGGGGTGCAAACAGAAAAGCTTGTGACATTTTTTAAAAAGTGCATGAGTAAGACTTAGTCTAGCCACACATACCCTGACCTGTGTTTGCTGGTCCAATACCAACTGTGAGTCCTGAGGGTGTACTTCATACAATTGCAAGAGTAGCAGCAAGGTTTCTCTGTCCTCTCACTGCAGTTTCAGACCATTTCCACAGTCTCTTGCCTCTTTTTATCAGCAACTTGAATTGCCATCGGATGTTTCTGCTTCGCTGTACCCCTTCCACAATAGGGCTTTTTCTTTGTAGTTTTCCAGGATTAGAACCACCCAATTTATTCTGTAGTTAGTTCAAAAGGATGCCACCTCCCATCATGCAGTTGTCAGTAATGGTGCCTTTTTTGCACATGCTCAGTTACGTTACAATGCAACCAGGGCCAGTGCTAGGGTTTCTGGTGCCCTAGGTAGGCTGCCCACTAGGCTTCCCCCCCACACACACACACAAAATTTTTAAACAGAATTGTAGGAGAAATGAACTTGAAACTATGTACCTTTTTAATTTGCAGTTTATTTTAAATTTTAATTTTTTTAAAAAAAAAATGTGAGTTTAAGCAATAAATATTGTGAGAATACTACTTGATCCTTTTAGCTGGAGGTGCCAGGGACAAGACTTTCACATGACCATTTCTACTTGATCCTTTTAGTTGGGGGTGCCAGTGACCCTTGTGCGTGTGAGAAAGATGCTCTACCACTGAGCTATGGCTTCCACCCAATGGCTCTGTTAAAGTAGAGTAGGAACATAAGAACATAAGAGAAGCCATGTGGGATCAGGCCAATGGTCCATCCAGTCCAACACTCTGTGTCACACAGTGGCTAAAAAAATTATATATATATATATATATATATATATATATATATATATATATATATATATATATATATATATATATATACACACTGTGGCTAATAGCCACTGATGGACCTCGGCTCCATATTTTTCTCTAACCCCCTCTTGAAGCTGTCTATGCTTGTAGCTGCCACCTCCTGTGGCAGTGAATTCCACATGTTAATCACCCTTTGGGTAAAAAAGTACTTCCTTTTATCCATTTACCTTGACTGCTCAGCAATTTCATCGAATGCCCACAAGTTCTTGTATTGTGAGAAAGGGAGAAAAGGACTTCTTTCTCTACTTTCTCCATCCCATGCATTATCTTGTAAACCTCTATCTCATCATCCGGTAGTCAACGTTTCTTCAAGCTAAAGAGCCCCAAGCGTTTTAACCTTTCCTCATAGGGAAAGTGTTCCAACCCTTTAATCATTCTAGTTGCTCTTTTTTGGACTTTTTTCAATGCTATAATTTTGAGGTGCGGTAACCAGAATTGCACACAGTATTCCAAATGAGACCGCACCATTGATTTATACAGGGGCATTATGATACTGGCTGATTTGTTTTCAATTCCCTTCCTAATAATTCCCAGCATGGTGTTGGCCTTTTTTATTGCAATCGCACACTGTCTTGACATTTTCAGTGAGCTATCTACCATGACCCCAAGATCTCTCTCTTGGTCAGTCTCTGCCAGTTCACACCCCATCAACTTGTATTTGTAGCTGGGATTCTTGGCCCCAATGTGCATTACTTTGCACTTACTTTGGTCTTTGTTTTTTGCAATATGCTCCTCATAGTCCCTTTTTGCCTGCCTGATCACAGTCTTGCATTTGATTTGCCACAGCCTGTGTTCCCTTTTATTAATCTCACTTGGTCTAGCTTTCCACCATTTAAAGGAGTCTTTACCTTTTACAGCTTCCATTACTTTGTTTGTTAACCTTTTCTTATACCTGTTTGTGTCTTTCCTAACTTGTGGTATATATTTTATCTGCGCTTCTAGGATTGTAGTTTTAAATAGCCTCCAAGCTTCCCCAAGGGTTTTGACTGTATTTACCTTTCCTTTCAGTTTCCTCTTCACATGCCTACCCCACCTCCAACCCTTCCCTCCCTATCCTTCTGATACAACTTATATCCAGGAATCACCGTGTCCCACTGATTCTCCTCATTCCACCAAGTTTCTGAAATTCCCACAATGTCTATGTTTTCTCCCAACACTAAACATTCCAACTCACCAATTTTACTTCGAACACTTCTAGCATTTGCATACAAACGTCTATAATTTCCCTGGCAAGCTAGGCCCACAACCTGCCGCCTCGAGACTTTGGCAGACAGTCCATACTGTTTGTCACCATTTCAGTGGACAGCTCTGATCCATTACCTAGTAGAAAAGTAACAGCTAACCCTTCATCTCTTTGAGATGAGTCCTCCCAAACCAGAGACATTTCATCTCCTGTCGGCTTTCCCCCAAGATTTAGTTAAAAAACTGCTCTGCCACCTTTTTGTTTTTAAGTGCCAGCAGCCTGGTTCCATCTGGGGACAAGTGGAGACCATCTCTTTTGTACAGCTCCCGCTTGTTCCAGAAAGCATCCCAGTGCCTAACAAACTTAAACCCTTCCTCCTTACATCATTGTCTCATCCACACATTGAGACTTCTAATTTGTGCCTGTCTCTCCTGCCCTGCACGTGGAATAGGTAGCACTTCTGAGAAGGCTACCTTGGAGGTCCTGGCCTTAAGTCTCCCACCTGGCAGCCTAAATTTTTCCTCCAGGACCTCACGACTGCATTTCCCCACATCGTTGGTGCCAACATGCACCATGACCACTGGCTCCTCCCCAGCACTGTCCATCAGCCCATCTACTACACGCATAACGTCCGTGTAAAACTTCAACAGGACCCAATTTTTAGAAACTGTAATTGGCTCTTCTTCAGCTTTTACAGTTGGTTAATTTATTCCTGCTGGGCTCCAAGGAGCGCACTGCGCAGGCGCCATCCAAAACCAGCCAGGCAGCATCTGCACTCCATGGAGCCTGCTTTCCATTGGGGAAGGCAGGCTCCAAGGAGCACACATGCTGTGTGTGAGGCTAGGTGGCTGCCTACTTAGCTTACTTCCATGCACTGGCAATGAATGCAACTACATTGCCATTAAAAATGCAGAAAGGCTCTCTAGAGCAGGGGTGGCCAAACTTGCTTAATGTAAGAGCCACACAGAATAAACATGAAATGTTTGAGAGCTGCAAGGCATGAATGTCTGATGTTTGAGATCCACAAAGAAGGAAGGATGGGAGGGTGGGAGAAAGGAAGGCAAATAGATAGTCAAGGAGATGTGGAAAGAAAGCAACGTTAATTTAAAATGAATTATCCAAGCTGCCAGCTTCCTTGGCTAGGAGAAGTGATTTAAAGAGACAAATGCCTTCACACAACTGGCTGATAGGGGGTAGGAGCTTCAAGAGCCACACAATGTATGTGAAAGAGCCACATGTGGCTCCCGAGCCAAAGTTTACCCACCCCTGCTCTAGAGGGTTCATTTTAAAATGAATAACCAATGAGAAGTGGACAGAGGAGAACAACTAGTGTTGATGTTTCACAAGAGTCTGGGCACCATGGCCAAGAGGAAAGAGTCAACCTTTTGTTCTCCTTCAGGGCTCAAGCTGGTTGCCCACCAGCCACAACTTCACCTGCATGAGCCATGCCAGGTGTCTTCATTCCTTGGCTGCTATGAGGCAGTCAACACAAACGTGCTGGTGTGGGAAGGCGTGGTTGGGGCACACATTGTAAAAAAGGCATAGTAAAAAAAAGAAAATAGATATTACTGTATTGCAGGGGTGGCCAACGGTAGCTCTCCAGATGTTTTTTGCCTACAACTCCCATCAGCCCCAGCCATAGGCCATGCTGGCTGGGGCTGATGGGAGTTGTAGGCAAAAAACATCTGGAGAGCTACTGTTGGCCACCCCTGCTGTATTGTAATGGTCAAAACTGTGTTGTAACACCATCATTATTTTTTTAAATACAGGGGTGGGTGAACAACTGAAACCTTAGCAATGTTTAATCCATACACAGTAAAAGAGTTGCATTTTGGGAGAGGGGTGAATGTTTTGGAGTGGGTGTAAACAAAAGAAGAGAGAGAGTCACGAAGGAGAGAAGGGCTGCCAGTGAGGAGCAGTGCTTGGAAAGGAGAACTCCTAGGCTCAGCCCCAGCCTTGTGAGGAGGAGGAGGAAGAAGAGGAGATAGCAGGAGAAGTTGTAGGACAGGAGCCCAGTGGTGCGGAGCATGGAACAGGCACTGAGCCTGGCTGCCAAGGAGTACTTGTTCCACAAGAGCCTGGGCACCACGGCCAAGAGGATGAAGTGCCTTTCACTTCCCTCTGGGGCTTGAACTGGCCAACCATCAGCCGCATCCTGTCACACAAGCCACACCAGGTGCCCTTGCCCCTTGGCTGCTACAAGGTGGTAGACTCGAAGGTGCTGCTGTTGGAAGGCACTACCAGGGTGCACTTTGTAAAAACAAACAAAACCAGACAACACACATTACCATATTGTAATGGTCAATATTCAATTCCAACACAATCAATATTTTTTTAAAATGATGGATATCACTGGAACAGCCTGGAGGGAGGGAGAGTTGGCTGAATGTGTGTCACGTGTCGCTGACTACACAACAAAAATGGTGGCACAACAGGGAAATAAACTCAACTATGGGAATTCCTCACTACAAAACTGTGAAGTTAGGATCCAAATTTTTAAACATTGCTGAACATGAGGATTCTGAAAATGCAGGGTAAAAGGACCCAACATTTCAATTTACATTTTGTGCAGAAACTTTTTCAAAGTTCAGTTATTTAAGAACATGGATGTGAGGGGTTGCTCTTTTGTGGAACTGGTCTTCCTCTTTCCTTGTGCTGGTGGGTATATGTTATCTTTTCAAAGTTTAATAGGCACATCCTTCAAAACATTCAAGGGAGTTCTTTAGCAAATGCGTCATCATTATTAAAGAACCATTTGTGTTAAAGAACCATTTAGCCTTGCAAAGGAATAATCTGGCAGCCCTAATAATACTGTTTTATCTACTGGTGATGAGATTAATCCTCTAGTACTAGGACTATCATATGTTGCTTTCAAAGATACAATGCACACCAAAGGAAGTGTTATATAAAACCTGATGTGTTTGTATATATGTGTGTGTGTTGCTATCAACTTTAGCAATTAAAATATTAAATCATTAAATCTAAATCATTGATGCTCAGTAGCTTGGGAACCACCTGTGGTGCTTTCAAGCTCCATTCTCCAGTGTGGCACTTACCCTGTGTTTCAGGAAGAGTGAGCAATGCCCTTGCCCAGTATGGCTTTTAGTTGGCAAGTGGCTGTTCCACCATGGCAATCACCACTGGAGGAATGGCTAAGTTGCTAGCCTTCCTGAGATAGAAGTCTCATGTCAAAGATGAAAGCAAATGTGTCTCTTTTGGTTGATGATAATTGTAAATGTGATTCTCTGTGAGCTGTGGGGTGAGTACCACTTATCTAAATCTAAACACATCAAGTGTTTCCTTATGTACTGTAATACTTACCGGTTCTGTTCACAGTTTGTTCATAAGTGGTGATCACCACAGTGGAATGTCATGCAAGATTGTGCATCTATGCAGCATGCACACTCTGGCACTGCCTCATGGTGGCTGCAGTTATTGGAAAGGGAGAGCTACCATTCCCAAGGCAACTATGTGCCTATTCTCCTGCATCACAGTGAAGAACTGTTGTGCTTGGCTGCCTTCACATGTTCATGACCTTGCAGTGTACAAAGCAACTTTTGCCATCCAGAAAACGGTGGATCTGGTTTGAAACAAGCATTTTCCTATAGTATGTTTTTCTGCCTTAAGCTGCTTCATTTCCTATTACAAGTAAACCCCACATTTTGCTGACCATTTCTATGCCCATATCAAAGCTTTTCATCCTGTCTGTACTAGATTAAAATATGAACTCTGCAGGCTGGAATCTTCCCTTTGCCTACAGCTTTTGCCTTCAATCATAACCTCTGCATTATTCATCCCTTCTGCTTAATTCAAAAATTGATTTCAGAAAGTGTGATTTCATGAGCAGAGAAGGACTTTGGTTCAACCTGTACAGAAATATTTTTCAAGAAGTCTTTTGCTTTATGTCACAACTGTTAAACATTAAAGAGGTGTGTGCTGTAGACATTCCACAGATTGTATGAATCTGCAACAACAATTTTTAAAAGCGTTTTGTTAAGAAGGAAGATAGGGGTTGGGTGGGTGCTCTGGGCCCTCCCAGACAGACACTTACCAGAGTGATGGCAGCCCGTTGAAGTCCCTCCCTGGTCCTCTGCTTGTGACAGATGTGGACACACAGGACCCCATCAGAAATTAAACTCTCTAAAAACACTTTCAGCTCTTTTTAAGAACTACTGCAGGTCTCTAGTCTTTGTCATTTGAACAAGAAAACATCCAATACCAAACCTATGAGCCAGGCTTTCAGTTTGTTTTTCCTGATTTTATAACCAACCTCTATTTGGTTAATTTTTTATCCTGCCTTTCAGTCCACCAATGGTCCATGAGGTGATCTGCCTTATGTGTGAGATTGATTTGTCTTATTTTAAGCATATATCATTATATAAACAAAACAATCTTTTAAAAACATAGGCCATTCCTCAATATTTTCTGATGGGCTGTTGTTAAGTGTGTGTTGTTGTCCTGTCATTCATGTCCATCAGAGCTTAGAGCAGGGACAGATGAAATGTTTCATGCTTTCTCTCAGTATCTGCAGTCCTTTCACCACAGGAAATTGTTCCGTCACATAGATTTTTTTCCCCTCTATATGACAAGTCTGAAAGAATTGTGTGTTTGACTTCTCTGAGATGTCCCCAGTACTCACTTATTTTTGGAAATGGCACATCCATTTTCAAAGAAAGAATAACATTAACTCCTTTTCACAGCACACCTGAGAGATGAACAATTTTATATTATCACAATTTTCCAGAACGTTTTTCACATTTTCTGCATCAGCATTTAGAGTACATGGAATTCTTGATGAAACTGTAAAAAGCAGATGCAGGTCTACTGACTTGGATCAGGGCCCGGTTCCAGAGAAAGGGATATAACTCTTTCCCCTCTACATTATTTTCCCATTCAAAACTGCCACCCCATCCTCAAGCTGCTTTAAGACCTGATATGGATATGGGTTTTTTCCCCTTCTTGGGCTTAAAGCAGCTGAGGACTCATTTAAATCCAGGAAAGATTTAGGGAAAAGTTAACCTTCCTTGCCCCAATGTAGCAGCCATGATCCATATCCCCCCACACTCCTTTTAGAGAGCTAAACAACATATCTGGAGTTCTAACCATGGCCCTCCAGAATCTCATGTAGTTTGACTGTGACCAATTTTTTTTTAAAAGAACATGAAGCATATTGGGATTCTTGAATTTCAGTTTTACAGCACCTCTGCTGTTTGGCAAATTTGCCTGATGCTTATCTATCTTCAGCAATATACTATATGGGTCATGTAGGAGACTGTACTACATAATTAAAAATTGCCATAGAGCCAGGCATGGTTTCACCATTTATATTTAAGAAATATTTAAGCTTTCCTGGCCAAAAATAGATCTACTTATTTCCTTTGATAGAAATCCCACTCCCCACAATGTTCTGTAAAAAAAATGAATATACTAATCTTTCTACTTCTCACTTCCCCCACCACATGTAAAACTAAAAAAAAACAGCTAAAAAAAAAGCCCAAGATTCACAGGAGCTAAAATCTAAATTAAAAACAGACAGATGTGGCTAATTTTATATAATAAAATGATTTATTCAGTGGGACAAGGCAAGACAAAAGATTACAGCAGATGAGGTCATCAGGTTTATTACAGCTGTCATTTCCAAAGTCTGCAAAGATTAGTCATTTCATTTAATTTTTCTTGCAACAAAAGCATGCTATAATTGCATGTATACCTGCTTGCTTACAAAAAAGGGAATTGCTGCATGGAACAGCAACGATTAATGGCGAGAGTTGACTGGTTTGACAGTAGGCTTGATTGAAACAAGTATGTCTACATTCTCAGTTAAATGTTTTGACAAACAGATATTTCCTAATTAGACATGCTGATGGACAAGAGCCCATGGCGCAGAGTGGTAAAGCAGCAGTACTGCAGTACTGTGGTCTGAACTCTCTGCTCATGACTTGAGTTCGATTCCAGCGGAAGCTGGATTCAGGTAGCCAGCCCAAGGCTGACTCAGCCTTCCATCCTTCCAAGGTCGGTAAAATGAGTACCCAGCTTGATGGGGGAAAGTGTAAAAGACTGGGGAAGGCAACGGCAAACCAACCTGTAAAAAGTCTGCTGTAAAAACGTTGTGAAAGCAATATCACCCCAGAGTCGGAAACGACTGGTGCTTGCACAAAGGACCTTTCCTTTCCTTGCTGTATTTTAGGACTTGTTACAAAGCTATTTTGTAACACTGGTGGACCTCCTGATGGCACTTGGGGTTTTTTGCCACTGTGTGACACAGAGTGTTGGACTGGATGGTCTATTGGCCTGATCCAACATGGCTTCTCTTATGTTCTTATTTGAGCTTATTAAATAGCTTAAATAAGATGACGGGTGGGCTTTATGGGTTCCAAGGTCATCCACTGTTACTCCTTTCTGCTTGATGCTATTCACCACCCCCACCACCCACCACCATCTCTTGTTACATATTAAAGCTGGGTTAAGCTGGTGCAAAAAAATCTATGGCCTGCATTGGATTAAGGCAGACAATGCAGACAGGAAAAGAAACCTCAAAAAAAAAGCACAATGCAATTCTATTTACGACTGAATCATAAAAAAGGATCCTCAATGAATTAATCAGTGTGCCTGGGACCAACATACCTTAAGGACCATCTCCTCCCATATGAACCTACCTGTACACTCTGGTCATCTTCAGAGGCCCTGCTTTGGTTGTCTCTGCCATATTAAGCTAGATGAGCAGGAACCCAAGAAATGGCCTTTTTAGTCGTAACACCAAAACTTTGGAGATTCGTCTGTCTCCCTCTATCAGTCTCTTTTACCAACAAATAAAAACTTTTTTTGTTTCATTCGACATACTCCCAATAACAGTTAATAGTCCTCCTTCTAGGGTTGTTTATGTGTATTAATTGAATTATTTTATGATTATTTTATAATTTTACCTGTATTTTTAATTGCCCAGTTTTAAAAATGTTTGCTGCCTTGTGGATCTTGATCAGATGAAAAGGCAGCATTAAAATGTTTTGCATATCTGTTATAGTAGGAAGTTTATAGTTTGGTTATTGTAACAATATGACACAAAGTGTGATAGTTGCAAACTCGCAGATATGCATAGAAAAAATATATGGAAACAATATATGGGAAATTTGTATAACATTTTTAGAAACAGAAGGGCAAAGAGAATGGCACCTGAAACACATTGAAAAAGCAAAAGGAAAGTAGATGAAACTGATGAAGACCCCAAAAAATGAAGAACTGGTGGGAAAGGTATTTAAATATTGCTAAATCAAATGCAACAATTGGGGAAAGAACACAGAAGAATATTCAGAGTATTCAGAAAACCATCTGAAGGAAGAACACAGAAGAACATTCAAGAAATGTGTCAAAAACTATTGGCTGGACAGTCAAAGATCAATGCAAAATGAAGAGACCAAACACAAGAAATTTTAAATATTAAAAAAAATTATACAGATTTAATTTTAAATATCCTCTAGACTTCCTAAAGGGATTTGACTCTCCTTACCTTTCCTTTCAGTTGTTTCCCCACAAGCCCCCTCATTTGAGAGAAGTTAACCCCCTCAAATGAAAGCCCCGTGGTGCAGAGTGGTAAGCTGCAGCACTGCAGTCCAAGCTCTACTCACGACCTGAGTTCGATCCTGGCAGAAGTTGAGTTCAGGTAGCCAGCTCAAGGTTGACTCAGCCTTCCATCCTTCTGAGGTTGGTAAAATGAGTACACAGCTTGCTGAAGGTAAAGTGTAGATGACTGGGGAAGGCAATGGCAAACTACTCCGTAAAAAGTCTGCTGTGAAAATGTTGTGATGTAATGTCACCCAAGTTGGAAATGACTGGTGCTTGCACAGGGGACTACCTTTACCTTTTTAACCCCCTTAAAGTTGAAAGTGGTTGTGTTGGACTTTTGGGGCAACCCCCTATTTACATAAATGCAAACTTAATAACATTATGATCACTGTTCCCAACCAGTGCTATCATATTTACATTTCTCACCAGGTCTTGACCAAGTCCAGGAACGCCTTTCCCCGGTAGGTTCTGTGACTATCTGCTCCATGGCACCGTTGTTGAGAGTATCTAGAAACCCAGTCTCTTTCTCCTGACTTGAACACATATTGACTGAATCAATGTGTGGGTAGTCAAATAGCACCTGGAACATCACCTATTATGACACAGTTATTTCATCTAGATGCTTTCTTTAAACCTTTTGCTGTTTTAAAATTATCCTCTAACCTTTGATTTGGTGGGTGATAAACTCCCAGAGTTAAACTTCCTTTTTTGGGCACACTATTTCCACCCACAGTGTTTCTACAAAGTGAATCTATTTACTTTACATTCTCAATCTTACTGGACTGTTTATCTTCTCTAACATACATACCTCTGACCCTTCCCTCCCTATCCTTCCCATATAATTTATATATCCAAGTATCACTGTATCCCACTGATTTTCCTAATCCCACCAAGTTTCTGAAATGCTCACGCCTATGTTCTCCTCTGACCCTAAGCATTCCAGGTCCCCATTTTACCTCAGACATTTCTAGTGTTTTATATAAACATCTGTAATGTCCCAGACATGTTAGCCCTGCAACCTTCCTCCTGCAGCTTTTAGACCTTGCCAGGCAGTCAATTTTGTTTGTCACCCTCTCAGTGGCCAGCCCTAATCCATTTCGCTGTAGAACAGTCAGCTACCCTTTCATCTCTTTGAGCTGAGCCATCCCAAACCAGAGACATTTAATTTCCTGTTGGCTTTCCCCCAAGATTTAGTTTAAAAACTGCTCTGCCACTTTTTGGATCTTAAGTACCAGCAACCAGGTTCCTCCTTGGGACAAGTGTACAGCCCCTAATTGTTCCAAAAAGCATTCCAGTGCCTAACAAATGTAAACCTTTTCTCCCTACATCATTGTCTCATCCACACACTGAGACTCCTAATTTGTGCCTGTCTAGCTGGTCCTGCATGTGAAACAGGCAGCACTTCTGAGAAGGCTACCTTGGAGGTCCTGATCTTGAGTTTCCTGCCCAGCAACCTAAATTTTTCTGTCAAGGTATTGAGGGTCCCTCAGTGACAGAACAGTATGCAATAAAGCTTGTGAAGAAAAAATATTCTGCTGGACTGACAAAGGGCACATAAGGGAAAAGCTCAGTGAACATCACAATGCCAGCTTGCTGCTAGCATCGACCCATAACTCGCTTCGCTCAACATTGCCTCAATGAGTCATGTTGCATACAGAAGCATGCAGGTGCTGATACTTAACAGCTTGTCAGCAATGGTTAGTGAACAGCTGCAGGTGGATCAGGGCTACATGAATACAGAAAAGACCGCAAAATCCTTCTTCAGTCCCTTCAATGTTATTGCAGTTTCAAACTTAATTACGCCACTTCTTTGTGGGAGCAAAAAAAGTTAAATCTATTCCAGGTGGGGGAGGGGATATGTAGAATGAAAACCTTCGCAGGCAAATATTTTCCAGTGCTAAGGAAATAAACTTCCTCCTTCCCCAGCTGCTTTTCTGTTTACTCACTTAACTTACCAGAGTACAGCTACTTGTCCTGTCACTGTTACATGGTAGAAACACTTTTCTCATGGATGGTGTTTCCCATCATCTTTCTAAGCCTTGTTAAGTACCTTTGATGGATAGAACCAGGGCCAGCCCAAGCCTTGGAAGAATGTCCTCCTTCCTTACCCTCCTCTGCCCACCACCAGGCCTACTACTTGCTCTTCTCTTTCTGCCTACTCACCTGTATGCCCTCCAGGCTGTGCTCCCTCCCTGAAAATCCTCCCACCACCTGTGCTTACAGCCATCTGCACTGCTCACAGCCCTTTCTCTGACAGTATAGGGCAGGAAATGTTAGGGGTGGAGCCTGGGGAGGACAGAGTTGCCAGAAGTCTTGGGCCTCAGCAGCTGCCCCAGCCCTGGGTAGAACTGACCTTCTGTGGGTGACATAGATTAATAGACCTGTTGATACTACCTCTTTTTAGATGTTGTGCTTTTTGATAACAGAGCAGCCAATGTCTCTTTGCCCAGCCACATCTTGATCAGTTTCCATCACTCATGCTGATGTGTGTATTGTGCATTCTGAACGTATTTGGTAACAGCAACTCTGATGTTCCCAACCAGTATGTATTTGGCATAAAACTAGTAAGAACAAGAACATATGTCACAGCAGTCACTCAGCTCCTGTGATAGCTCTAGAGCCAGATCAGTTCTAGTTTTGGGTCTACAGTGCATGAAGATTCTACAAGGGGAAAAAAAAGGTAAAGAAGCAGTGCAGAGACAAAGCACCTGGACTAATGTTGTAGTCCATTCAAAACAAATAAATGAACTGAAAGTATGAAACATGCTACATCAGTGTTTGTTGCCTCTTTGGTACAAATGGCAAGTTCACGCAATGGCACAAATAAGGAAAACAGAACAGAGCATTCATTTCATCAGTACAAAAATGAGCCAATTAATATAGCCAAGTATGTTACAAGTATGAGCATGCCGAGTATGTTAACTAAGAATATACAGAGAGAATATAGCAAATACTAAACTTACACTATGAAAACACTTCATAATTGCTCAAAAGGAGACAAACTTTTTTTGGCCCAGCTACTGGGAAAAAAATACAACAGATTTTCATGAAGATGGTGGTGTACTAGCAAACTGAAAGGGAATAAGGATGAGGGTTACATTTGCTGGACATGCTGGGAGCAAGCCGAGCTCCAATGGTACTGGCATCACTTCTGGGTCTGGCTTTGAGCTCAGCTGGTGACTGCATGGGACTGACATGGGATGGAGGCTGTAAGCCAAGTCTGTCTCCTTCTCCCATGCCACTGGTGCCAACAGGTGCTGCTAGTATCTCTGAGTTCACCTTGGGTACTTGGGTACAGAACTGGTCCTGTGCACTGAACAAAATGGTCTTCCAAGCTGCTGTTTGGCACACACTGAGGGGTTCCTACCTCCACTACATGCCCAAACTTCTAAAACTACTTTGGGCAACAATGGTGGTAGAAAACACCATCAAATCACTGTCAATTTACAGAGACCCAGTAGGGATGTACAGAGGAGTTTGCCATTGCCTGCCTATAGTTATAAAAATGCTTTCCTCTTCTGAACACAGACAAGCAGTGAAAGGCAAAATGACAGAACTCCTAATAATATATATGCATTGAAGTGTAGGTTTCGTAATAATCGATATAAATTAATTTGTACTCTGAGATTTATGCAAATAATTTTATAAGATGATGCTTTTTTTTCTTGTTTACCTTGCAAAACTTACGTTATAGCCAACTTATCATTCAACTCCCCCATCTTGCTCTAAGCATACATCTTTTTACATATATCTTAAGTCTTTTACAAAAACATGGGTGCAATTGAAATGGCTAAAGACATCCCCTAAAACCTGTGTTTCAAGGGTGCTTCTTCCGAGACATCGACACCAGAGCAGTGCAATGAAAAACAATGTTTTAAAGATTCCACTCCCTTTAAAAGCAATAGGTCCTAATTCAATCACACAAGTACACTGATTTATTCTGAAGGAATGTGCATATCCTTTGGCTGTGTGTGAAAAATCAGCCCTAATTCTGATGCTGCTTCTAATGCATTTTGTTGGCAAAAGCAGTCCTTTTCCTCAGAATATTTTGGACCCAATCACTGGGAGCATCTGGAGCCAACAAGCACTAGGCATTTAAGTCCCTGGCCTCTATAGGAGCATACTGACAAAGCAAGTCATTCCAGGTGTCAGCAATGCTGGTGCCTTTCTGCATAGATTAGCTGTGGAAGCCTGATGCTGTCGTAGCTAGGGGCAATTAATGAGCTTGAATCAGACTGCAAGTTGTTCGCCTGCAGATATGGATGTGAGTGTTGGCCTGTGTCACATCTATGTATTTTCAGGGAAACAGCAACTAAAATAGCCTCCAACATCAAACTGTGTATTAAAAAGGTACTGAGCCAAAGCAACAATATATCAAAGGCACTGCCAGCTGAATCTGCTCCTAGCAAACAGAAAAACAACCTATTACCTACAATTGCAGGCCGCTCTCATAAACTTGACCAGAATACAAGTAATACATTACATTGGCCTATTACTAGCCACAAAACTTTAGTCAATTGTAGTTACTATAATTCTACAAATTAGGTTTCATTTCCCCCCTTCTCAGATAGCATAGCAACAAAGCCTACCACAAAGCAAGACACGTTTGAAACAAACCAGAGAGGATTGTGAGGCACTCCAAAGGGATCTGTTGAGGCTGGGTGAGTGGGCGTCAACGTGGCAGATGAGGTTCAATGTGGCTAAGTGCAAAGTAATGCACATTGGGGCCAAGAATCCCAGCTACAAATACAAGTTGATGGGATGTGAACTGGCAGAGACTGACCAAGAGAGAGATTTTGGGGTCATGGTAGATAACTCACTGAAAACGTCAAGACTGTGTGCGATTGCAATAAAAAAGGCCAACGCCATGCTGGGAATTATTAGGAAGGGAATTGAAAACAAATCAGCCAGTATCATAATGCCCCTGTATAAATCGATGGTGCGGCCTCATTTGGAGTACTGTGTGCAATTCTGGTCACCGCACCTCAAAAAGGATATTGTAGCATTGGAAAAAGTGCAGAAAAGGGTAATTAGAATGATTACAGGTTTGGAACACTTTCCCTATGAAGAAAGGTTAAAACGCTTGGGGCTCTTTAGCTTGGAGAAACATCGACTGTGGGGTGACATGATAGAAGTTTAAAGATTATGCATGAGATGGAGAAAGTAGAGAAAGAAGTCCTTTTCTCCCTTTCTCACAATACAAGAACTCGTGGGCATTCAATAAAATTACTGAGCAGTCAGGTTAAAACGTATAAAAGGAAGTACTTCTTCACCCAAAGGGTGATTAAAATGTGGAATTCACTGCCACAGGAAGTGGTGGCAGCTACAAGCATAGCCAGCTTCAAGAGGGGATTGGATAAAAATATGGAGCAGAGGTCCATCACTGGCTATTAGCCACAGTGTGTGTGTGTGTGTGTATTTTGGCCACTGTGTGATACAGAGTGTTGGACTGGATGGGCCATTGGCCTGATCCAACATGGCTTCTGTTATGTTATGTTCTTAAAAGGGCGACATGATGAACAACATGAAAATGAATACTCTCAAATAGTTAGCAGCAGGTTTACAGTAAGGTTACTGACCGAACAATAATTTTCATTAGCCATACAGCATCCCCTGCATACGTATGTAATAGATGTCTTTAGCATGTTCAGAAAGCAATTTTGATACTCAAAGAAACAATCAGTATTCGCTTCAAGTTGCTGTCTTGTTGGCTTCAATCCTCCCAGAGGGTTTGCTTATTACTACTAGGTATGCACAAGTCCCAAATTTACGCTCTTCAACCAGGAGACCTGGTTTTATATGTATAGCCTCTGCTCAAGATTGTGAAGAGATACTGCCCATCAGAATAAATAATATAGAAAAGTCTGGGAGCTGGGTCAGTTTCATGTATGTACTGTTCCACATTTAAATTGGTGTTCAGCACCATACAGAAACCCCCAGCCTCAGCTGTATGGATTTAAAATTGACAATGGATGGATAAGGTGGGAGAGGTGAGGGATCAAAAATGATGAAGTCCTGGCAGTGAAAGAGTAGGTAAGATGAAGCTAAACATCCAGCAATAATGGGTTGCAAGTACCTCAACAGAAAACCAGCTGGTACTGTATCGTCATTCTGGAAGGCTCCAGATGTTTGGTATCTGTGGGACAACTGGTAGATGCTCAAAAACTCTTGCTGAAAGCACCCATATTTTTCGTCCAGTTCTGTTGTACTGCAGAAAACTTCAGCAACTGGAGTCTCTCCCTCTCACCTTTTTCTACCACATCTGTTTCACATGTCGTCCTTCCGGTCCAGGCATCCTGCATCTCTTTCTGCTCCATTACTCCAGGAAGCAGGCCAGAAGTCTCGCCTTAAATAATCTTGTAAGTCCTTCATATGAAGTAAAAAAGCTTTCCCTTTTCAGAAGGCAAATCATTAAAAACCAAATATATATTCATTTAATGCTCTCCCAAATGCTGAGAATGCACAACTACTAGGAATCTGATGAAAAAAATAACTGGAAGTAGTACAGTAGAAGTGTTAGTGAAACTGGTAAGACATGTTAGACAACTAGTCTTTGTTTTAGAAGCATTTAAAGGTATAGTCTCCAAACAACAAAGATGTATATGTAGCCCCAACTGGATTTTGCAATGAAAGCTTCAATGAAAGACCTACTGACTTTCACTTCTGAGCAATAACCTCTCACAGTTGCAAGAGTTAAGTAAAAGGGGTGTATTAATACAAACCTGCTGACTAAAAACTATCCTCCACAGTCACTGCATCAAGAAAATACTCTTAATTTCTGTGGGAAGTCAAATGAGACACATTCTCAGGGGGGTGAGGGGTTGACTGTTTGACTGAAGATAAAACTAGAGGCACAAAATATGGGACGAACATTTAAAGCATTTAAATCTGGATTCAGCCTGTCTCATTTGCTTCATCAGCTAAGCAACATCAAAGAATGTCAATGTATAGATGCATATGTGGCGCCCAAATGACTGAAGAGCACACAAAGTGGATTTTATTTTAGAATTGCAATTTTATTACCAAGAAACATCAAAAAGCTGTGAGAACATGAGCAAGATTATATACATTCAAAGCAAAAGATAAAATAAGGCTAATATAAGATGATGAACTGGTGAAGAAGTGTGTATACATACAAAAGCTTTTACCCAGAATTAAATTCTTTTGGTCTTAAAGGTGCCACTGGACTCAAACTTTTTTATAATGACTACTAATTAGATTCCAGAACTCTTATGGTCATAAAACTGAACTGAGGAAGTAAACATCAGGGTTTAAAAAAACCCAAAACCCTGATGTTTACTTCCTCAGTTCAGTTTTATGACCATAAGAGTTCTGGAATCTAATTAGTAGTCATTATAAAAAAGTTTGAGTCCAGTGGCACCTTTAAAAAAAAAAAAACCCAAGCAGTCATTGAAACTCACTCCTTCTATGACAACTAGCAAAGTGTACTTAAATCTTCAAGTATACTAGCTATAGCTAGGCTGTCATAAACCTATATATGGACTTCAGTGAAAGCACAGCTCAATAAAACATCTATAGCAGAAGTATCCCCCACCGTTCCACACACAGAGACCAACACAGAGCCAGTATAAGAAATCTCACTTGCATAACTGAAACATGACTGATACCTGACATGTTGATTAACAATTAGGGTTGCTGAGTCTTCCCTGGCCACCAGTGGGGGATGGGGGGGTCAATCTATAAAGCTTCCACAACCCAAATACTCATTGCTGTGAATCTTATTAGGAACAGGCATATATGAAGTCTGTTTATCTGTGTCAGTTTTTTTTCCTGTAAATCATCTCTAAGGCCCCAAATATACATTAAGTCTTATACATATTGCAAAATGGGTGCCCGATCCAACTTACAGTTAAATGTTAGTGCAGGGACTAACCTTTAAAGATGTCTTAATTGCCACGCATGGCTCCAAACTCTGTGAGAGGGAAGGTTTCACACTTTTCTCTCACACCATTTTTGCCAGAAGAAACAGTCAGTGGGAGGGCTGTCTACCCCTTCGTCTGGCTCCATGTGTTCATTCCCTGTAGAGAGAATGGCATTCCCCCCTTCTACTTAACACTTGCGACTGTGAGAGATTATTGCTCAGAAGGGAAAGTCAGTAGCTCTTTTGTTGAAACTTTCGTTGCAAAATCTAGTTGGAGCTACATATACATCTTTGTTGTTCAGGGACTATACCTTTAAATATTTCTAAAACAAAATTTTAAATTAAAATTTTAATTGTCTTTAAAATATACAAAAATATAAAAAGAAACAAAAGATAATAACTATTACCCCAACAACCCAACAGATAACACCAGATCAGCCATTAAAACTTCCTTATAACAAATTACAATATGAACAGCAAAGACAAGCAAAGGTCAACAAGACACCAACCACTCCCTCCTTCACATCCCACATCTCCCTAGAAAAAAATCAAACTGTGGAAGTTGGGATTTCTTGGAAGTATCTCCAGCTCATTCAAGAAAGAAATAGGAAACCATGATGCTACAAACCTCTGTTGGCAGGGCTTTTTTTGAGCAGGAACACACAGGAACGCAGTTCCAGCTGGCTTGGTGGCGGGGGTGTCACCTAATATGCAAATGAGTTCCTGCTGGGCTTTGTGAAACAGTGGTGATGTCATGGGTGTGGCCTAATATGCAAATGAGTTATTGCTGGGCTTTTTCTGCCAAAAAAGCCCCGTCTGTTGGTAAGTTCCTGAATTGGATACGAGATATTTTCCCCAAAGTAAAATGTTCCGACTTTAGTCCCTATTCCTGTATAGTTGGGATCTTTGTTTCTTTCCAATGAGTTGCCAAAGTGAGTCTCACCACCACCAGCAACACCACCACTAATTCCTTTTTATCCTTCTCTTTGTAGGTCATTGGGTACCAAGTTCCTAGAAGTTTCCGGTTGAAAAATTAAGTCTATTCCCAAAATAACTTTAATCTGATATACAATGTTTCCACTAATGTTGGACTTTCAAACAGGTTGATCAGCAATGTAAAAAATCTGCTGTCTCACATTTTTCTCCCAACATTTAGCGGCAGCTCCCATCCTTTTTAGCTCACTAGGGGTTGTTGGAAATCAGTCCTAAAATGGCTGACTGACTCCATCTTAGTAATAGTAATGTTGTTTCTGCAATGTCATGCTGAGTCATGCTGCATCATGGCCCAGCTGTTACCTGTTACTGAGGTAAGGTGGAATGACCTCACCTGTAATTAGGCTTTGTGCTGACTCACAGAGCTGATGCAACCTCTGGTGAGCTTGCATGATCGATGTGTGTATTTAGGGAAGTTCAGTGAGCTTGCTCTGCCTGCCTGTAAGGATTGTGGGTACTGTGAGACTCACCGTCCGGGTGGCAGCAAACACTGCTTGTGTTGATTCTGTGCTACTGTGCTTGGATCGTGCTGTGTATACTTACTGGTGTATACTGTTATCTACTGAAGTGTGTACTGATTACTGTGTATGACCTTGGCCTGGCAACGACTCTGAATATTGGATGCTGTCCTGGTAAATATATTCCACTGTTGAATACAGTTGTCTCTCTTGTCTATTAATTCCTGTGTTTGCTTGTCCCTCTTCTTCAGTGTCTTCTGCTGCGTGCAAATTCTCTAACAGGGGTGCAGTCACACGTCACATTAAAAGCGGGTGTGTAGAGCTCAAATCTGAACCGCTGAATATTGATTCGATGCAGGGCCGTTCAGACAAGCATCCAAGAATGCGACTCATTCTGTTGTTGAGCGATCAGATATACAATACTATCACACTCTTTTCTTGGAGCATGCATGATCAGATGGTGATTTCTGGGAGGGGGGTGCGGTCCACTGAACATGCACTCAACTGTTTGGAGGTGGGAAATCAAACTTTGCTTCAGAGGCGGCGGGGAGGGGGGGAAAGTTTCCGGAATTAACGTTGCTGATTCAAACCAGGGAACTGCCAGGAATTACTTTCCTAGAAATTGGCAGTGACAATGATATCTGGAAATCCTCCACGTTGAAAAAAAAGATTTTTTTTCCTGTTCTAAATAGTGGATAATGTTCCCCCCTGCCCCCGATCCTGTATTGATTGAAAAAGCAGAAGCGTCACCTCAGATTCCCGGATGATCTGGCAATGCGCATGTCTGCTGGGGCTTTAAAAAAAAAAAAGTGGGAGGGGCAGTAAATATTCCAAGGGGCAGTATTACGTGTGAACTGTCCAAACAGGAAAAAGCCGATCTTGTGCCGCTTTTTTGAAAAAGGGCCGGACTTTCTGCACTGTCACATTAATGCGGCATTGAGGTGCAGCAAGCCAGGATGACCCTGGATGACGCTCGATTGCCAGATGTGGATGTCTGAACGAACACATTTAATCCATCAGCGAGATGGAGCTGTGTCGCCACTAATGGTACTTCTGACTGCACCCTAGGAGTATAGTACCAACATGTGATCATTTTATAACTTTGGAATTTTATGGATACAATCTTTGATGTATTACTACAAGTGGACTATATATGTCCCAAATCCTGATCTGTCTTTCTGCCTTCAGAATCTATTTCCCATTGCTTTTGATGTAAGACTTTCTTTTATGTAACCAATGATAAGGGAGACCAAGGAAACACAAACACTCAACAGAGGGATAGGAGGGAGGAGGACAGTGAAGGCCAGGACTGAAGGAACACAGCTGAGTAGCATAAAATCAGCAGGCAGAGAACCAATGAGAGCTTTGGGTAATGTAGTAAGAAGACATCTCCCACTCTATCACCTCTAATTAACACAACATGGAAAGGGTTCTTTTCAAAGGCGGTATCACTTTGTGGCAACTGGATCCCAGTCCTACTCCATATTGTCTTACCTCTGCTTCATTGTCCTACTATATATTAGTATAGTCTCACCATATACCAGGAAGGAAGAAGGCAACATTTCAGTTTCTTCAGAAGCACCATCATATGTGATGCTTCTGAAAAGAATTGAAATGCTGCCTTCTTCCTTCCTGACCAATTTTAAGTGTTCGTTATAGTCCACAATATAGTGATTCATAACACAATAAGAACAGTGGCAATGTTGCTAGCTGTAGGGAAACGCTGGCAATGTGCTTCAGCCAGAGGAGAAAAAATGCCCACAGAGAACATATCCTGACGCAGAATTAGTAGGATAAAGAAAACAAAAGCACTCAACTCTATGCATGGAAAGGGGCTGTGGAGTATGAGTCAGAGTAAACCAGGGACTGACTAAACAAATCCAGGAACAATCTTGAGACAGTCTTCAAATTCTGGAATCATCTAAGTACTTGAAACCTGGCAGAGGAAATCATGCCAGTAAAGCATGATCCTGTGTTCTTCTAATGCGGCTCAGTCTTGATGGGAAAGTGCTGTACCAAGCTAATGGCATGACACCAAATGAGAAGCACACTGAGAAGCCGTGCAGTCTGTAAGATAAACTGAGTCACACCCCTATGAACATTGCCAGGATGAACACTGTTACATCAATCAGCAAGGAAAACCAAATTGACATCAACCTTTTTAGCACAGAGTTCGAGGTTTAACTGATACCATAAATGAGGCAGAAGCAATATTAAATCATGCAGTGGTCTCCCTTGTCAAGGCTGCATTGCCCTTGTTGCATTGTGACCTTTCCTTCAATGGAGGATCCACATAGCCACAGGTTGGAGAGTGAAGGAGGGTTGGATGGAGGGTTGCCTCCACCCTCCATAGCCTGCTACACATCCTCTGTAAATAGACCCTCTTCCAATCCTGCCCCCGCCCCCCGAGCTGGTTCCTCCCTTCCATCCAAGCAGGAAGTGCCCTGTGGCCTTGCTGCAGCTGCCTCCTGGGTTGCTCCCTCCCTGGATGGGATTTGATGTGACTGGCTCCCATGCTGCCAGTTTTGGGTGTGTCCTTACTGGGCTGATGTAGCTGCCAGCTGTGTTTATATGAATTGTGTCTGCAAGTGCGGGATGGTTCCTGATGCCAGAAAATAAGACCATTTTTTGCCATGCTGGTATTTTATATGCTAATATTTATTTGTAGCAATGTTATTCAGAAACCTCAAGTGTATAACAGAGCATTTTGATGTTCATCTTTACATGAGTACACACAGAGAATCAGTGTTTGATCAAAGCAATTTATACTAAATAATCAAACGAATAGCACCTGCTCTAGCTGGTCTTTATGGTTTGTGATAAGGTGCAGGCTTGGACAAGGAGAAACTCCATATGTAGGGTGGTGTCTGAAATCCTTCCAAATATAAGCCCTCAATGGTAACTGACAAGCTGCTTCCAAACTCAGAGGTGTATTGGGAACAACCAAGAATGTAAAAGTACATGAAGTACCAATGGTCAAACAACAACATCTAATGCAGGACTAAGATAATAACTATGACCCTCCATTTAGACCAGTTTCAACCAAAAAAATCCAATGCAGCAAGATGTAATCCGTGACATACACATTTGATCAGCTCAGAAGCACAACTCATTGTTTGGATAAGTTTCTCTTGTAAATGAAAGCCCTTAAGAACTTGCCAGCTCCCAACTATACTTGCATAGCTCTATACCCTTCCTAAGGACCTGCGACTTGGGACTGGGAAAGGAGAAGGTGTTCCTAGGGATGGGCACAAGCCGACTGATTAAAATTACTTTGGTCCAGGGCTGCCCACTTCAATGATGAAGTAAGCCCCTCCACTTTTCCCACATAACTGTGTGTGTGACTGGGTGGCTCAAGGAAAACAGTCTAGTTCCAGCCCCCTACCCTGAGTAGATTTCAGGGTTCACAGGTAGTGCTCTGGTGGGATGGCAGCCCAAGATTTGTACAAGAGGAAGGAGGCACCATGCCTCAGAGTGTCTACAAATATGTTCAGAGACTAAGACTAGGATATGAAGCCTGCCTCAGATCGATCTCAGATGGAAGGGTGATAGGTTTGTGGGAAAACAGGAAACCTTGCAAAGGAGGGATGTAAAAGGTCAATCTTAGTGTTCTCACAAGCATTTTGGAAGATTATGTTCTACACAACCTTATTTATAGCATGTCTTTCTCACTAAGGCAAAGTGGATTACAGGTAAGGCAGAGGTTTATTTTTTTGAAGAGTTTAACCATCCTTATAGATTCAGGTGGATAGCTGATCTGATGAAGTGTACATGCTCATGAAAGCTTATTACCTAGAATTAAACTTGGCTCTTATAGCAGAAATGTTCAAGCCCCATTGTGGAAAGAGCACAAAAATACCATTTCCCAGCTAGTGAGCCTGAATCATGGGATATTTGAGTTCTTCTGAACAAGCACAGAATTCTTCCTCTAGCCAGTGATGTCTCTCACACCTGGTCGATGAGTGGACAAAATCTTCCCACTTCAGAGGATGTTAATCTTTTTGTGATTGATGGATTGTGTTTGCTTTTAATTTTTTTTGGAAAATAAATCTATAAACAGTGTTAAACAAATTTGTCTAGAAAGCCACTAGAAAGAGGACTCTTGCAAAGAACTTCTGTAAGCCTGTCAGATTTTATGTAGCATTTAAAAAATTTTTTGGCATACTTAAACTCAGTTTGATGATACAGCATGGCAAAGACTGAAAATTGTTTGGAGTTAATCCTTCCAGCATGGTTTGGAAACATGGCAAAACAAACGTCACTGCTTTCATAGTGTTGTTTTCTGTTTGCTGCTCCAGTGAAATCTTTCTTGGTAAGGCGCAAGTTGGTGGCCTTGCCTAGGGCACCAAAAAGCCTGGCACCAGTCCTGCATATTTAGGAGTAAAATTCATTGAGATGCAGGTTGAGATCACCAGAAACCTGTAGGTAAGACAAAAACAGGTTGCTTACCTGTAACTGATGATCTTCGAGTGGTCATCTGTGCAGTCACACACATGGGTCTTGCCGCAGGCAACGGATCCATACCTCGGAGCTCCAATAGCTCGCCTATAGCGCTTTTTGGCGCGCTTCCCTCCCGCTCTGGGGAGCAGGCACCGACCGCGCATGCCTGGAGCGGGGGGGGAGCGGCCATCCCACTCAGTTTCTTCCAGCCGCCACTGACACTGACAGTATATAAGGTAAACAACGATCACAGGAGGCCAGCAGCGGGGAAGGCTGGGTGGGCGTGTGTGACTGCACAGATGACCACTCGAAGATCATCAGTTACAGGTAAGCAACCTGTTTATCTTCTTCGTGGTCTCTGTGCAGTCCCACACATGGGTGACTAGCCAGCTGAATGTCCTGGAGGAGGGTGCTGGGGAGAGGAAAGAGTTAGTCACACAATAAATTACATCACACCAAACAGGTTATAGATGTAAGCGGATGCACTCACCCATGGCTTCAATGGAAGATGGATCTGAGGACCGCTTGGCCGAAGGAGGCGTCTCGTCTCGCACGAACGTCCAAGGCGTAATGGGAGACGAACGTGGAAGGAGAGGACCACGATGCAGCAGCACAGATGTCCTCTAGGGAGACGCCCTGTAGAAAGGCCGAAGACGTCGAGACCCCTCTGGTAGAGTGGGCCTTAAGGCCTTCGGGTATAGGCTGCTTAACCAGTTCGTAGCACAACCTGATAGCACTAACTACCCATTTAGACAGTCTCTGGGTAGAAATTTTGTGTCCCTTGTGAGGTTTACCGTAGGCCACAAACATATTAGGGTCCTTATGGAAAGGTTGTGTATGAGCAAGATAGAAAGATAAAGCCCTTCTGACATCCAAGGAATGCAGGGCTCTTTGTCCTGCGTCAGTAGGGTTGGAGAAGAACGTCGGTAGGGAAGTCGATGTCAATAAATGGAACTGGGAGACAACTTTAGGAAGGAAGGCAGGGTCCGGTCGCAGGACAACCTTATCTTTATGGAATATCGTGTACGGAGCATCACAACGAAAGGCACATAAATCACTTGCACGTTTCCCTGAAGTAAGGGCAACTAGCTCTATGGTAGCCATGGGTTCAAATGGGGTTTTCATTAGGCAAGAGAGAACTAAGGATAAACTCCAAGTTGGGGCAAAGGTTTTAATTGGCGGATGCAGGTGCAAGATGCCCTTGAGGAAGGATTTAGACAACTTATGTGAGAAAACCGTTTTGCCCTCAACAGGGTCATGGAACGCAGAAATAGCCAAAAGATGAACTTTTAAGGAGGAATAGCAGAGTCCTGATCTCTGCAGGGAAAGCAGATAATCCAGAATCAGACTGAGAGGCACATATTCGGCTTGGAGATGATTGGAAGCTGCGAACGAACAGAAACGCTTCCATTTTCGTTGATAAGAGAGTCTGGTGGAAGGCTTTCTCGCATTAAGAATGACGTTCGCTACTTCTGTAGACAGGAAGGAGGACGGATTCTCCACGCTGTCAGGGCCAGAGTCCGTGGGTTGTGATGTAGCACCCTGCCGTCGGCTTGAGTCAAAAGATCGCCTACTAGGGGAAGGCAGCGGTAGGTGTGACAGGACATTTGAAGTAGTCTCGTGAACCATGGTTGCCGTGGCCACCATGGAGCAATGAGAATACAGTCCGTGCCGTCTCGAGCAATCTTGATTAACACCCGCGTCATGATGGGGGTCGGGGGGAAGAGGTAATGTAGGGGACTTCTCCAGGTGTGCAGGAACGCATCGTTGCCCCTCCTGGTGTAAAAACGAGGACATTTCGCATTGTCCCTCGAGGTGAAAACGTCTATCCTGGGCACCCCGAAGCAGCGGAAGATGCGTTGCAGATAAACTTGATTGAGGGACCACTCGTGGTCGTCTATCCGAATCCTGCTGAGGGAGTCGGCCAGAACGTTCTCCACACCCGGGAGGTGAATGGCAGTCAAGTAGATGTTGTGTTTGACACACCATTCCCAGAGCAGTATGGCAATGCGGCACAGCCGAAGGGATCTGGTGCCCCTGTTTGTTTACGTAAAACACAGTCGCCATGTTGTCGGTGGAAACCTGAACGTGACGACCTGTGACCAATGGCAGGAATGAATGGAGCGCCCTGTGAACTGCGATCAGTTCCAGGCAGTTGATGTGAATGGCCCTCTCGGCCCGTGTCCAAAGGCCTCTGACAGTCTTGTCCTCTAAGTGGGCTCCCCATCCCCACATGGAGGCGTCTGTGGTTAGAACGACTGATGGCGGAGGAAGGAGGAAGGGCATCCCGGAAAGCAGATTCTCTGGTATAGTCCACCAGCGAAGGGAGTGCAGAGCTCTTTGAGGAACGGTGAGGAGAGTGCTCTGTGGCTGTACATGCGGGTGGTAAGCACGGACGAACCAGAGCTGAAGATGTCGCATTCTCAGCCGAGCGAAGCGAAGCACAGAAGTGGTTGCAGCCATAAGGCCCAAGAGCCTCTGAATGTTGTAGGCAGACTGGCGTGGGTTGAGACGGAGTAGATTGGCCAGGGAGATGATGGACTGTGCACGGTCCTGCAGAAGGAACGCAAGATGAGGGGATGTACATAGACGAGCACCTATAAACTGCAGGTCCTGGGTCGGCGTGAGGTGTGATTTGGTGACATTCACACAGAGGCCCAGGGAGGCCAGCAGAGAGAGGGTTGTGTCGAGGTTCCTCTGCAGTTGGTGCTGAGTTGGTGCAAACAGAAGCCAGTCGTCTATGTACGGGAAAACTGAAATGTTCTGAAGCCGCAGGGCAGCTGCCACTACTGCCATGCACTTGGTAAACACTCTGGGAGCAGTGGAAAGTCCGAAGGGTAGGGATCGGTATTGGAAGTGTTGATGACCTATTGCAAAACGAAGATACTTCCGGTGGTGGGGGCGGATCGTAATATGGAAGTAAGCGTCCTGAAGATCTAGGGAAGCCATCCAGGAACCTTGAGGAATCAGAGGAAGTATGGATTGTAGAGAAATCATTCTGAATTTCCTGTAAATTATGTGTTCGTTTAGCTTCCGAAGATCGAGGATAGGGCGCTTGCCTCCATCCCTCTTGGGGACCAGGAAGTACCTTGAATAGAACCCCGTCCCGCGGAGTTGAGGAGGAACAGGTTCTATGGCATTTTTCTGGAGCAAGTCCAGAATTTCTTGTTGGAGGTGAGGGGAGGGTGGAGTAACGGTAAAGTAACGGAGGTGAGGAGGTGAAACGAACTCGATTGCGTAACCTAGACGCACAATGGTGAGAACCCAAGAATCGGTGGTGATGGAATGCCACGTTGGGTAAAATGGAAGTAGCCTGGTGTGATAAAGAGGGCTCAGTGGTATGGCTGCACTTGTATGAGAGTCAAAGAGACTGCTTGGTTGGTTGAGACGGCTTCTTGGATGGCTGCGCACATGGCCGTTGCTGGAAGGGCTGTTTCTGGTGCTGAGGTTTCTTCCTCCAGAGATCCTGCTGTCTGGGAGAGCACTGACGACGCTGGAAGGAAGGTTTCCATGGTTTCTGCTTGCCGAAGGACTGGGTAGCCGGCTGTGAGACACCCAAGCGTTTGGCCCTTTTACGCCCATCGTCCACAGAAGTGAGGACCTCGTCTGTCGACGCGTGGAACAGCCCGAGACGGTCAAACGGGAGATCCTCTATCTTCTGCTTAATGTCTGGCTGCAGGTTAGTCGAGCGTAGCCAGGCGTGGCGACGTAGGGCCACTGAGGTTGCGAACACTCTAGAGGAGCAAGAGACCGCGTGTCTGAGAAAGTTTATCTGCTGTTTAGAGATGCGCGACAACTCCGAAACGAGCCCGGAAACGGCCTTCTGTGAGGAGTCAGGCATCGATGCAAGGTGAGGTGTTATTTGGTTTGCGAGATTGAATGAGTATGCCGCAAAATAGGCTAGGTAGTTGTTCAGCTTAGAGTTAGTAGAGGCAAAGCTGTAGATCTTTCTAGCCAAAGTATCCAATTTTCTGCCCTCGCGGTCGGGAGGAGCAGGGTGACGAGATTGCTTGCCTTAGTGGCCGAATGGACTATAATAGAGTTGTGTGCCGGATGGGAGGCTAGAAACTTGCAATCTGTAGCATGCACCCGGTAAAGAGAGTCGAGACGTTTGGAAATAGCCGGGATGGAGGCAGGCTTTTCCCAAGATTCACGGAGGGCCTCCAGATGGACAGGAAGCATAGGTAGCGTTGAGCTGTCAGGGAAGTCGGTTTGAACAAGGTCATGCACCACATCGGAGACCCTAGGAGAGTCAGATGGCATAGGAATGTTAAGGGCTGAGGCCATTGTAGTAATGAGGTTGAGATATGCCTTAGAACTGTCCGATGGGGAGAGCCGAGTGGGCACGTCGGATGCAGGCGAGGCGGGAGGTCCCTCGGAGTCGGAATGGTCTGATGTATCCATCTCTGAATGTGAGTCTGGTCGTTGAGGTGACATGGACTTGGGCGGTGATCGGTCCCGAGACAGCTTCGTGCGAGGAGACCCTGATGGAGGTGGTTTAGACACCATCGCAGAAGGTGGCCTGGGAAGATCTCGGGTCCGAGGATGGGTAGGAGACTCGATGACCTCACGTGACCGATGGGCACGGTAATGTTGCTCTCTGGTGGAGTCGACAGCCTCTCGGGTCCGATGAGCATCTCGGGTCCGATGAGCCAAGTACGGTTGGACTCTAATGTAGTAGGGAGATGGGTGTCGAAAGTGGTGAGATTCCCGATCCCCAGAACGGTATTGAGGAGAATAGGTATCCCGAATTCGAGGAGTTGAAACGTCACGGACGTACAGTTCGGGTTCGAAGTCCGAGTATTGCCTGTAATAGCTTTGTTCAGATGGAGATCGAAAGTCTCTTCGGTACGCTGTACGGGGTCTAGGAGATGGAGACCTAGACGGGGAGCGGTCGTAGCGGTGACCCCAATAGTAATCCCGGTACGGAGACAGCGAGCGAACACGCTGGTCACGAACCGGAGAACGTGAGCGGAAGCGCTGAGTAGAGACCTGAGTAGAAGTGTCCTAGAGTTGCGAGGAAACTGGAATGTCCCGGAAGTATTCGGGACGGACACTTGGCGGGTCCGGTTCAAGAATGTCCGATGGCACCTCGCTGTGGATCGAAGGTGACCTGGAGCCAATCGGTATAACCTCAATCCTTGGGGAGTGAGGAGTTAGCTGTGGCATGTCTGAAATAACATCAGACGGTGCCGAGAGTTCCGGTGGTAAAATCGGATTCGAGTGCCCCGTCCCTGCCGAAGCGGACTGCGCAGCCACCATAGCGTGAGCGGAAGTCGAAGCGGGCGGGTCGCACGGTCTTTTCGGAGCCGAGGTCTTCGGGCTAGAGGCCGTCGGGCTGGAGTGGTGAGACTTCGACACCGAGGACGATCCCGAATGACGCAGTTTTTTCGGGGTCTTGCCTTCGGACACGGAGGACGATTCCGAATGACGCAGTTTTTGGGGGGCCTTGCCCTCGGAGTGCTTAACTGCTTTCTTGTCGGACTTATGCTTCTTAGGGATATTCAGAAGGGCCGACACAGCCGAATCTCCCGCTCCTTGTGGGGGAGGCGGCGAATCCGAAGTGGGCATCGCCCAAAGGGACTTCTCAATAAGGAAACTGCGAAGGCGGGCCGCTCTGTTCTTTCGCGCCTGTTTGCCAAAACTGGCACAGTGAGGGCAGGAGTCGACTCTGTGGGATTCCCCCAAGCAGAACAGGCAGTGAGAATGGCCGTCAGAAGTAGGGAACTTGGCCCCGCACTTCCGACACCTTTTAAACATAATTTTCCCTTCCATACGCTCCGGACGGGGAGGGGAAGATGGAAGGGAAGGGATGGGGGGGGGAGAAGAAACAGCGCAGAAGAGGTTCCTTTTATATATATATATATATATATATTGTAGGACGAAGAAAGTAGAAAAGGAATGGAAATAAGAAAGAAGAAAGATTAGTACGATACCAAAGTAGAGGCGAAGCAGTAGGAGGAACGCAGCAAGGTAGGTGTTGTCCGGGCGGCGGAAGGGAAGAAACTGAGTGGGATGGCCGCTCCCCCCCCCCCCGCTCCAGGCATGCGCGGTCGGTGCCTGCTCCCCAGAGCAGGAGGGAAGCGCGCCAAAAAGCGCTATAGGCGAGCTATTGGAGCTCCGAGGTATGGATCCGTTGCCTGCGGCAAGACCCATGTGTGGGACTGCACAGAGACCACGAAGAAGATCAATATTGTTTGTGTGGATCTAAACATGCAGAATAGTTGCAGAACTGGCCATGCCTGATTGGACCATTTTCTCCAAGTTTTTCATTTATTTCTGTTTCACCTCACCTGCACTTGAGATTCAGTAACCATGGTTCCTTCAACTCATTCATGTGGAGTGTTCTTGCATTTTTCTCTATCCATTCTCCTGTTTTGTGCTGCAAATACCCTCCAGAACAACTCCCAGAACTTTCTGAACTTGACAGATCAGGTGGACTAGGCTGAAGGGTTATGGCAATATCATATATTACTGTATTCAAATTTTATTGTATGCATGTAAGTAAGTGATTACTGCATTAGAATTTTATCTGTGGACCAATATGTCTTCCTACAATTTTTATAATGTTTAGTACATTAATTGGTTTTGAATGGGGATTGGTTAATGTAGTCATAGTTGTTTTCGGGTAGAATATAAACAGCAGGAGCTTGACTTCAGGTAAGGCACAAGCAGAGTGGTGGGGAAACTGAATTTCTGAGAAGTATGCCTTGTTTTTCTTTGGGAGTTTGATGAAAACAGAACTTGAAAGATGAAGATTCTACGATCAAGGAAAAGCACAACTGCTTCCAAGTGGATTCCCTAAAAATGGGTCACTTGTGCATGTTCTTGAGGGATGGGTTGGTAAGGCTGCTGACACATCTAATTTTGTTAGCGTTTTCCAGTTCTGTTAGTTTGACTTTAGTTTCCTCTGGAGAGGAAATTTGCATTTCATTTTAGGTATTCTTTAGTCAAGTATCAGACTTGTGCTAATTTATGAGACTTCACATTAACACAGGCTTCTTTTATAGGGATGTTATAACCATGGCGCAGTGTGGCAAAGCAGCAGTACTGCTTTGGTATGTTCAGACCAGGGATGGGCACAAACCCAGAACATGGTGGTTCGTGTTAGTCTGTGGTTCAGGAGGTGGTAGAACAGCCCCCATGCAAGTTAAGCGGCATCAAACTCACAGGAAGACTTCAGCAAGCTCTCTTCCACCAGCCCTCCAAGTTTGGCAGATTGGCCAAAGCAGGTGCCCCCAGGAAAGGTCAGCCCTAGCTTCAGGTTTGGTCCCTGAGACTGCAGCAAGGAACACCTTCCCAGCTGGGAGATGTATTTTAAAAAATTGTCCCATCTGTGTGTGTGGTGGGGGGAGGTAGTCCTCAAAGTCTCCCCTAAATCAGCTGTGCAGCAAACAACAACTAAACTCTTTGTGCCGCAAAGTGAAAGCAGCTGAGTTACGGTGTGGTATATAATCTGCTATATACTGGTATATAATCTGCTTCCATAGTGCAGAATGGGAGCCCCATGGTTTGCTCCCAGAGCTGCTAATCAAGCTATGGACAACTGCTTTGGGTGTTTCTAGGACTGTCCAAAAGTTCCATCCCAGCATTACCTAGGACTTGACTGAATTGGCACCAGGCTGTTTGGAGAACAAACCACAAAAATGAACCACCATGGAAAACAATGCAGTTTGTTTTTTGGTGGAAATGACACGATCAAATGAACCAATAAGCCCAGTTCATGCTCAAACCATTGTTCATTTCTTGGTTCAAGCCCATCCCTTTTTCAAACCCATACCCTCAAAGTCTGGATAAGCAATCACTTAGATACTGGAAAACATGCATATTGCCCTAGTCACACAAGTAGTTCAATATTGCTTAGTGCACAGTTGGAACGCCAAAACTGTAATGACTGAAATTATGTATTTATTTAGAATATTATTATGCTACTTTTCTCCTGGAACAAGGACCCAATGTGATTTAAACATCAGATTTACAGTTTGCTGAATTAATTTAGTATATGCTGAAATTTGTGGGGGCTATATCCATGCCATATGCTATATAATCAAAGTGGAAAACAGAAGAGGAAGAAGAATTGGATTTATACCCTGCCCTTCACTCAGAGTGGCTTACAATCTCCTTCCCTTCCTTTCCCTACAACAGACACCCTGTGAGGTAGGTGGGGCTGAGAGAGCTCTGAGAGAACTCTCCTCTTGAGAGACAGCTCTGAGAGAACAGTAACTGACCCAAGGTCACCCAAGCTGGCTGCATATGAAGGAGTGGGGAATTCAAAACTGGTTCTCCAGATTAGAGTCCAGTGCTCTTAACCACTACACCAAACTGGCTATAAATGGAAAAACTATATTACTCCTGGCATTCTGTGATTGCCTTGCTGTTACTGGTTATCAAGGTATTTCTGCCTGTGTCTACTGCTAATCCTCCAGAGAATTAAGTTTATGTAACAGATTTATATTAGCATATGCTTAGAAGCTTAACTGAGAGAGAAATATACCAACCTTATAAATCTACCAGAAACACATGTTCTGAAGATACTCCATATGTAAGTCACATATCCAACTAACTTGGTTTTCTTCACAGATTCCCATGTACAGTTAGGATCTCAATTCCATTTACAAACTGGATTCCCATGACAAATGCATAGAGGGTAACTAAGAATCTGGTTTGGTTTTCATATCCCGCCCCCCAGCACAAAGCATTTCAAATGAAGGCTAGTCAAGATATTTTTATTCAATGCTGAATATTACTGACCTCTGTGGCAAGAAAATGTGTCCCTCCAGTACTTCTTATTGTCTCTTTTGGGCCTGTCTTGAAAGAAGTTTGTTAACAAACCCAGAATGGTACCCAGAAAAAACCTGTTACAAGACAGGCCCAAAGAGACAATAACAGAACAGGACTAGTGGTCACATACAACTGTCAACTCAAAACGGTTCAATGCATCACCAGCAACTTATAACCTCTACTGGATAATGACCGTTCTCTTCCACAAGTACTCTTTTCTTGTGGAAGTTCTCTTTCCTTGCCCACAAGCAGCCCCCCAATATTAAAAAAACTCCTCACAATTTGAACATGGACACTGGTACCAATAAATCCAGATGCTCCCACACAGAATCATAGAGTTGGAAGGGATCTCTAGGGTTATCTAGCCCCTTTGCACAATGCAGGAAATTTATAAATACTTTCCTTCCTCCCTACACCTCCAGTGACCCGTTCCATGCCCAGAAAATGGTAAAAAAACCCACCCACACACACACACAAACCTCCAGGATCCCTGGTAAAACTGTCCTGGAGAAAAATTGCAGATTGACCCCAAAGTGTCAATCAGCATTTTCCTGGCCATGTAAGAAAGGGCCACAAGAAAAACAGGTTGCTTACCTGTAACTGATGATCTTCAAGTGGTCATCTGTGCATTCACACTGATGGGATATAGTGCACCTGCACCGATCCCAATCGGTACTTCAAAGTCTAAGAAAAAAGAATTTTCGTGCCCGTCCCACCGGGCACAAGGATCCCGCCATTTCCTTCTGACCACTGCAAGCTCATGAGAACCGACAGCAGAGGGGAAGGAGGAAGGATAATGTGAATGCACAGATGACCACTTGAAGATCATCAGTTACAGTTAAGCAACCTGTTTATCTTCTTCATGGTCTCTGTGCTTCACACTGATGGGAGACTAGCAAGCTATAGGACCTACCTGGAGGTGGGTGCTGGAAACGGTGCTCAGAAAATCACTGCTTGCAGCACTGCCATGCCCACTGTGGCACGCTGGTGCCTCCTAACATTCAGAGCGTAATGACGCACAAAGGTGTGAGGCATAGCCCCCATGGCTGCTTGGCAGACTTCCTGTCTAGTAGACTCCTGTCTAGTAGCGCAAGGAGGAAGCTAAATATTAGCAGCAAGGGTGTGTCCTGGAGGGAGGCCGGTAGTGTGGCCTTGTGGTTCAGAAAGGCTTTCCACTTGCCTTCATAGGAGCGTCAAGTTGAAGGACGTCTACTATTTAGGAGAACCTGGTTGATACGTTCTCGGATAGACATCATGGTAGCTGCTACACCATGAGTTTCAGGTGTGGGATGTTGTGATACAGGAGGCAACCCCCGTGAGCCACCAATAGATCGAGTTCCGGTAGAAACTGACGGAAGGTCTGGGCAGACAACCAAAGGAGGACTGGAAACCAGGGTTGTCATGGCCACCAGGGGGTGATTAAGATCCCTGCGGGTCTCTGTGCTTGAACCTTGGCGACTACCCTGGTCAAGGGCACAGGGGGAAAGAGAATGAGATGCTGCCCTTCCCATGGATAAAGAAAGTCGTCCCCTAGGGATAGGAGATAGTGACACCCCCCCCCCCGAAGCAGAAGTTCGGACACTTTGCATTGCACCTGATCGCAAAGATGTCTACGTCTGGGTGACCCCACTCATCTAATAGGGGGCTGAAGTACTTCCAACTGAGCTCCCACTCGTGGAAGGCGGAGTCCCCCCCTGCTCAAGGCGTCTGCCGTGGTGTTCTGGACACCTGGAAGATGTGTCATCACCGGGTGGATGTCTCATTGGATGCAGTCTTTCCAAATGCTGCTGGCCAGCTGGCAAAGAGTTCGGGAGACCGTCCCCTCCTGCTTGTTCATGCAGAAAAGGGCGGTGGTGTTGTCTGTCAGAAAGGACACCACAGAGCCGTGAAGGAGACGGTGGAAGGAGTGCAGGGTGTACTGTATCGCCAGGAGCTCCAGATAGTTGATATGACTTCGGAGGTGGGGCTCCCAAGGGCCACCGACACACAGGCCATTGAGATGTGCCCCCCAGCCCCATAAAGAAGCGTCCGTCGTCACCACCGCAGATGGTGCTGGCAGTGTAAATGGAGCGCCCCGGAGTAGGTTGAGGTTCTGCTCCCACCATGTCAGGGAGATCAGGACATGAGCTGGTAACATCAGACAATGAGATTGCAGATGACGCATTGGCCGAAACACTCTCATGAACCACAACTGCAGTGGCCGCATACGGAGGCAGGTGTGGAGGAGCACAGCTGTAGTGGCTGCCATCAATCCCAGAAGTCTCTGTATCTGGAACGCTAAAGCTTTGCCCTGACTTCGGATCTTGGTGATGAGCGCAACCAGTGCATCCACCCGTTCCTGAGGGAGAAAAGCGTGGCTGAAGTGAGTGTCCAGGATGGCTCCTATGAACCGTACTCTCATGGATGGGACGAGGTGAGATTTCAGCCCCAGGTCTTTGAGAAGGAGCAGAATGGTATTGAGATGTGACTGGAGGGTGTCTGCTGCCAGGGCCACTACCAGCCAATCGTCTATATAGGGGAATATTATGATTCCCCTGAAGGTGGAGATAAGTGGCAATGACTATCATAGTCTTCTTAAAGACTCAGGGAGCAGCTGAGATCCTGAAGGGGAGTGAGGTGTATTGGAAACGCCGGTTCCCAATAGCAAACTGCAGGTATTACCGGAAGTGGGGGTGTATTGTAATATGGAAATACGTGTCCTTTAAATCCAGAGTGGCCACCCAGGCATCTCTGTCCAGCAGTGAAAGGATGTACTGAAGGGATGTCGTACAGAACTTTCTGTAGATTCATTGAGGGCCCAGAGGTCCATGATGGGTCGGAGGCCCCCATCCCGCTTGGGGACAATAAAATACCGGGAGTAGAACCCCGCAGGGAAGGTAGGAGGAACTGGTTCTGTAGCCTGTTTTGATATGAGGTTTGTGATTTCCTGCAGGAGGACCTCCGAGGGAGGCATCATTATCAGACCCGATGGTGGGGGTCGCTGGATGAATTCGATTCAATAGCCATGCTCTATGACGGACAGAACCCAGCTGTCGGAGGTGATGTTTCTCCATGCAGGTAAGTACGGGGACAGGCGGATGGGAGAGGGTGGTGGTGCTGGGAGAGAGTCAAAGGCCCTGTTTAGGCATCTTGCCCCCCCTTAGGCCTGTGTTGTTGCTGTTGTTGTGGGGAAAACTTCTGTTTGTTCCCGTAAGACGGCCTGGAGTGGCTTGACTGGGAGCGCTAGGTTCACGTCTGTTCAGGAGGTGATTTGGTGAACGGTTTCTTGGACCATGATTTCGACCAAGTCTTAGACTTAGGGCGAGTAGAAGTAGAAACCCCCAGGTTCTTGGAAGTCTTGATGCTCTTGTCCAAATCCTGGAGCACTGTATCTGTAGTCGGGCTGAACAGCCCATCTTCCTCAAAGGGAAGGTCCTCGATCCACGCCCTGGTGTCCTTGGGCAGGGCCGTAATGCAGAGCCATACATGGCGACGGATGGTAACTGCCGTAGTCAGCATCTTGGCAAAGACATCTACAGAATGTTTGGCTGCACTGACCTGGTGCTTCGCAACGAGCATGCCCTCCTTCTGGAGTCATTTCAGCTCTGAAGCCTTGTCCTCAGGGAAGAAAGGTAAGATGTCTGCTAATTTTTTCCAGAGGGCATATTGATACCTGGCCTTGCAAGCCTCATAGTTTGCTGTCTTGATCCCCAAGCACCTGCAGAGTATGCCTTTTGGCCGAAAGACTCGAGTTTCTTCCCCTCCTTATAAAGAGGAGTGGAATGCACACGCTTACTCTTGGACGAGGATAAGACCATGACTGAGTTAGGCCTGGGGTGGTTGAAAAGAAACGAAGCCTCCGTTTCCTGTGTCTTATACATATGATCCACGCGTCTGGTGGAGACAGGGGTGGACACTGGTTTTGGCCATGAGACTTTAGCTGCCTGGAGGAGTACCGAGGTCATGGCCAAGCTTACCAGATTGGACGCATCTCGCTAGACGATGTCAAAGACCGTGTCGGTAACAAGGGGCTTTGGCTGCGACATCGGTAGAGGAAACTGAAAGGAAAGATAAATACAGTCAAAATCCTTGGGAAAGCTTGGAGGCTATTTAAAACTACAATCCTAGAAGCTCAGATAAAATATATACCACAAGTTAGGAAAGGCACAACCAGGTATAAGGCCTGCATAGTTAACAAACAAAGAAATGGAAGCTGTAAAAGGTAAGAAGGACTCCTTTAAGCGGTGGAAAACTACTCCAAGTGAGATTAATAAAAGGGAACACAGGCTGTGGCAAATCAAATGCAAGACTGTGATCAGGCAGGCAAAAAGGGACTGAGGAGCATATTGAAAAAACATTAAGACCAACAATAAAAATTTCTTCAAATATATTAGAAGCAGCAAACCAGCCAGGGAGGCAGTGGGGCCCTTGGATGACCATGGGGTAAAAGGATTACTGAAGGAGGATAGGGAAATGGCTGAGAAGCTGAATGAATTTTTTGCCTCCGTCTTCACTGTGGAAGATGAGAACTTTTTACCCGCCCCAGAACCACTAATTTTGGAAGGGGTGTTGGAAGACCTGAGTCAGATTGAGGTGACAAAAGAGGAGGTCCTACAACTGATGGACGAATTAAAAACTAATAATTCACCGGGTCCAGATGGCATACATCCGAGAGTTCTGAAAGAACTCAAAGTTCAACTTGTGGATCTTCTAACAAAAATCTGTAATCTTTCATTGAAAACTGCCTCCATTCCTGAAGACTGGAAGGTAGCAAATGTCACACCCATCTTTAAAAAGGGTTCCAGAGGAGATCCGGGAATTTACAGGCCAGTCAGTCTGACTTCAATACCGGGAAAATTGGTAGAAAGCATTATCAAGGACAGAATGAACACGGGTTATTGAGGAAGATTCAGCATGGGTTCTGTAAGGGAAGATCTTGCCTCACTAACCTGTTACATTTCTTTGAGGGGGTGAACAAACATGTGGACAAAGGAGACCCATTAGATGTTGTTTACTTTGACTTCCAGAAAGCTTTTGATAAAGTTCCTCATCAAAGACTCCTTAGTAAGTTCAAGAGTCATGGAGTAAAAGGACAGGTCCTCTTGTGGATCAAAAACTGGCTAATTAATAGGAAGCAGATAGTGAGTATAAATGGGCAGTCTTGGCTGTGGAGGACGGTAAGCAGTGGGGTGCCTTACGGCTCAGTACTGGGTCCCATGCTCTTTAACTTGTTCATAAATGATTTGGAGTTGGGAGGAAGCAGTGAAGTGGCCAAGTTTGCAGATGATACTAAATTGTTCAGGGTGGTGAGAACCAGAGAAGATTGTGAGGCACTCCAAAGTGATCTCTTGAGGCTGGGTGAGTGGGCATCAACGTGGCAGATGAGGTTCAATGTGGCCAAGTGCAAAGTAATGCACATTGGGGCCAAAGATCCCAGCTACAAATACAAGTTGATGGGGTGTGAACTGGCAGAGACTGACCAAGAGTAAGATCTTGGGGTCGTCATAGATAACTCACTGAAAATGTCAAGACAGTGTGCGATTGCAATAAAAAAGGCCAATGCCATGCTGGGAATTATTAGGAAGGGAATGAAAAACAAATCAGCCAGTATCAAAATGCCCCTGTATAAATCGATGGTGTGGTCTCATTTGGAATACTGTGTACAATTCTGGTCACCGCACCTCAAAAAGGATATTATAGCATTCGAAAAAGTCCAGAAAACGGCAACTAGAATGATTAAAGGGTTGGAACAGTTTCCCTATGAAGAAAGGTTAAAACGCTTGGGACTCTTTAGCTTGGAGAAACATCAACTGTGGGGTGACATGATAGAGGTTTACAAGATTATGCATGGGATGGAGAAAGTAGAGAAAGAAGTACTTTTCTCCCTTTCTCACAATACATGAACTCGTGGGCATTTGATGACTGCTGATCAGTCGGGTTAAAATGGATAGAAGGAAGTACTTCTTCACCCAAAGGGTGATTAACATGCGGAATTCACTGCCACAGGAGGTGGTGGCAGCTACAAGCATAGCCAGCTTCAAAAGGGGTTTAGAGAAAAATATGGAGCAGAGGTCCATCAGTGGCTATTAGCCACAGTGTGTATATATATGTATATATAATTTTTTTGGCCACTGTGTGACACAGAGTGTGGGACTGGATGGGCCACTGGCCTGATCCAACATGGCTTCTCTTATGTTCTTAAGGAATGGGCCATACGCTTGACAAAATCGCCATAGGCCCGAAGATCTTCAGATGGAGAGACCGGTGACTCCTCTATAGATTGCTGCGGCAGGGACAGTTCAGTGTCAGAGTCCCAGTGGCTAGAGTGGTCCGAGTCCGAATCAAGGCCTGAGAGGAAGTCGAGTCGTGTTCCGAGGGCTGTCTGGGTAGTTCTGGAGTTCTTGGTGTTGAGGGTCGGAGCGGAGTCGTCGGCGAGACACGCTTAGGCTATGGGGAGGGTAGCTGCTCCGCTGGATGCTTTGCAGGGGGTCTCGAGGCCGATGTGGATCCCTATGGCAGGAATGGTAAGATGCAACTGAACGCGAGTCCCAGTCCAGCAACAGGCGAGGCATCCACGGAAAATCCGAAGACATAGAGTACGCTCCGTATAGGTACTGCCATTGACTCTGGTCCCAATGCATCGGTGGCGGAGGAAGAAGAGGGGCTCGATCTCCCAGGGCCTTTGGAAGGGGAGCCTCTACTGGTGTGTGTGGAAGCAGCGGGGGAGGGGTAGGTGCCCGCTCCTGCTGATCAGGTTTCGGTGAGAGTTCGGTACCGGAGGACGTGGAGCGAGACGTCTGATGGGTGAGATCGATCTCAAAGTCCAACAGTTCCTCCTGAGGTACACGCTGCGGGGAGCCTGCCGAATAGGGGAGGCAAGAAGCTGCAGCGGGAGATCTTGCCCGGAGCCACCAGCCCAGCCAGGATGGTGGATTGGCTCGTTTCCTCTCAAGGGCTCTTGGGAGTCTTGTGTTTCTTATCCTTGTCCCTCTTATGTTCCTTTCCCTCCCTGCGTTTCTTTGCAGGAGTGGAGGGTTCCAAAGGAACTGGCGGGATCCTCGTGCCCACCCTAGTGGGCACGCGCGGTACACAACCGCACATGCCCGGTGGGACGGGCACAAAAATCTTTTTTCTTAGGCTTTGAAGTACCGATCGGGATCGGCGCAGGCGCACTGTATCCCATCAGTGTGAAGCACAGAGACCACGAAGATCTAAGCACTGATGCAACCCTTCCTGCCCTTCTTTCTCATGATCTGCCTAGGTTCACAAAATCAGCATTGCTGTTAGATGACCATCTAGCCCATTTAAAAACCTCCAAAGAAGGAGAGACCACCACCTCCCAAGGAAGCCTGTTCCACTGAGGAACCACTCTGTCAGGAAGTTCTTCCTAATGTTTAGTCGAAAACTCTTCTGATTTAATTTCAACTTGTTGGTTCTGGTCCACCCTTCCGGGGTAACAGAAACAACTCTGCACCATCCTCTACATGATAGCCCTTCAAGTAGTTGAAGATGGTGATTATATCTTTTCTCAGTCTTCTCTCCAGGCTAAACATACCTAGCTCCTTCAGCCTTTTCTCATAGGACTTGGTCTCCAATTTTTCCTGCAGTGAATTCCTGGGCACTCTGTTATAGTATGCATATTCCTGGATCAATTCTCCATTGTACTATGGGGACCACTGTAACAGAGCCAAAAAAAATTGGGTTTCCCAAATCCAAATACCATACCAGTATTGGGCTTCAGTAATCTTGGAAATACTGTTTTGGGGATTCAATATATCCAAATTTTTTTTAAAAATACCGTTTTTTGCACACCCCTACTCTTGATGTATTAGGTCATGGCTGCCCAGACTCACTTTCCTTGTGGAAGCCCCAGCATTAAAATTTAGAATCATAGAAGAGAAGGGGCAAGCCCCAAGTCTTATTTTGAAAGTGAGCCAGAATGGTGTGGAATGCCTTGTGTTTTAGAAAATGGACACCTTGGGAGGCATTTTGGGATTCTAGGTTTTCTGATTTCCGCAACTATTAAGCCCTCTAGGTAGGTCAGATACATGAGATCTGCTTTCTTGATGGTCTGTACTTTAATGGCAGTTTTTATTATCTTTACTCATGTATAGTGGGAGAAAGCTTGTCTTTCATTGAGTTGAATATTACTCCCAGATGATGGGTAGACTGCATTGACATTTGACATGAGTTGGTCGTGTTCTGACAGACACTTAATCTCCACTGCTCATTCATTTTGGATGGCAATCAAATCAGAAGATCATCAAGATATGGATGGAGAAATATTTCCCCTAATGCAGAGATGAACCATTATGGACACTGCGAGTTTGGTGAACATCCTTTGTGTAAATGTTGGTAAAAAGGCATGGCCTTGATCTGAAAATTTTGCTGAAAGAAAAATAGAGAAATCATCTGCAGGAATGCTATATTAGGACATAAAGGTAGGCTTCCATGAAGTCTATACCTTTCATGTCATCCCCATCAGAAAAACTCCATTATTATCAGTTTCCATTTTGAATTTTTGGTTCCTTATAAACCTGTCGAGAAACCTGCAATCCATAAAAGCCTATCATTCCATCAATAAAGATAGAATGTTACGGGAAATGCTTGGGTCTCCTCTTTTTAAATGGAGAAATTAGCAAGATGGAGACTTCGGTAGAGCGAATTAGGAGCAAAGGATCTTTTCTCCAATGATACGGAGGTGGGGTTTTCAGAAAAGAATACTCCAAGCAGATATATTGTATAATGTTTACTTAAAAATACGTTAAAAAGGTACATTCACACACACAAATACACAATAGAGGCAATCCAGAGGCTAGGAAAGATAGGGGTTATCAATAGGGAGGCTGAGGAATCGTTGAAATGGGTTATACTACCTGGTCAAGGAGAGAAGATGTCCATTCAGCAGGAAAATTGAGAAGGGCATGCACGACCAGCCCTATAGACCAAATTACACAGAGTAACGGGGTACAGACGTCATATGGTGCCCTACAGAATGCACACCATAATGGAGTTTTCGCCCAGTTAATATAGGGTTCCGAGGAGTGAGGACCCTTTAGTAACTATGGGGACCTTAATGGCCGGTGATGGGTCTTAATGGGACCCCTGAATGGATTTCCAGTTGAAAACAATATATCATTATTATACTATATTTGTTATAAAGATGGGCCAGGATGCAGCTTGTTGGGTTTAACACGGTTTGGTTTCGACACCCAGGAAGGAACTCAGTGTAGTAGACAAAGACTTTGAGCAACGTGATAGACATTAGCATAGGAGTAAATAGAAGAGGCTGAGTAATGAGCCTGAGGGATGAGCCACTGATCAGTAGCTGAGGATTAAGTCATGAGTAATAACAAGCAGTCCCCATTGTCCTTATGCATTCTGTTTGGGTGGGGGGTGGGGAGAGGGCCATGTCAAGAGGGTGCCTTTAAGTGATGGCTAGAACAAGCTCTCTGCTCACAGCAAAGTCACTCCAAGTTGCTTGAGCCTCACTGGGAAAAAGCATATACCTTTAAGTTTTCCTTAGCTTACAGATGATGTTCTTCTGAGAGAACACAATAGGGGAGGAAAGAGTTAGAGCCCCTCTCCCCCAGCGCTGTTTTTTAATTTCTTGAAAATACAGCCCTACACATTTGGAAAATAAAGCCTTTTGAAAATGAACTGAAAGACAGTGTATAGCTTGACTTCTGTTATTACTAAGCCATTCTCTACAGTTAAGGACAGCTTATAAATTAAAGTTATGATTCTTACCCTCTAGACAATTAGAAGGATTTGGGGGAATGGCATACAACACGTATGTTAGCAGTCTGGAATGTTCCCTTGAAACTGACTAGACATTTAGGGCAAAAGAGGTGACCCTGAGGTTGCTTCCACAAACCAGATTCCATATATTCTTGCTCACCCACTTGCTGACATGCAAAAATAGTAGGGACAAACTTATGAATCATAAAAAAGCATTCAACAGAGAGTGACGTAATGGGTGACTCAGTCAACTAAGATTTCTATTCTACCTAAATAATACTGTTTAGATCTTCCATGCATTCTACCACTGTGATTATAATTTGCAGTTGCTATTAGTGAAGCCAGCATCACAAAACAGAACTTGCGAGGAAGAAAAATCTGTAACTTATAAAAATGCAAACCATCTTTTCTGTAGCTCAAATTCCAAAAACACCAAGGTATTAAACACACTCATACATTCAATGGCAAAGCTCTGGAAAAATATATTTTTATTTCTAACCACCTGTTTACTAGTTCAGCTCCAGTAGTTGCAATGAAACAGGATTCACTTATAACTACATTTTCAAATAACTATTGTGTATCTTCACAACAATTGTGTGTGAACAACTCATGGAGAATGACCAGAATTGTCATGGTGGGTCTACTGCTTAAGAAGAGGGGCTATCATCCATCCTATCAGGGATGAAAAGTTCTGGGTGTGCATGACCTGGATACCCCAGGCAAGCCCGATCTTGTCAGATCTCAGAAGCTAAGCAAAATCAACTGTGGTTAGTTGGGATGGGAGACCTCCTTTAAAATACCCAGTTGAGAGGACAGGGGTAGGCTCTATTCAGCCACCTCTATGAATATCCTTCGGGCCCCCAGCAGGAGTCACTCACCGGAGGTCGACATGACTTCCAAGTGCAAATGCAAACACACATAAAATATACAAAATATATTTTTTAAAAGGTCTAGGTGTGCTTTAAATGGTGCAAGGGCTTAATCAAAACAATTATGAAAGATTGTGAATATGTTTTGCATTGCCTTTATTATATATACAAAAATCTAAAATTAAATTCTGCAGTCCTCTTACAGTAAAAGAAAATGAACAGACAACCAAGAACAGTTAAAAGAAATATAAACATATTAATGAAGTGTGACAGAGTTCTAGTCTGCAACTGGAACAACGGAATTAGTTTTATCAACTTAGAAACAGTTCCTTTCCAATATAAAAGTCACATATCATACATGCTTTACATGGCAATGACCTACTTGAATCAGCCTCACAAGCTGTACCATACAATTCCTTCCCTACCATAAATTCTGATGCCAGCGCTTACAGTGCTCAATAGCATAAAACCAAGTGCACCACCTACTGGCTAGATGGAGTAAACCACAGACTTGCTTCTATGTTTTATTCAAACCACTCTCTAATTACTGTGAACATCCTTCAGACTTATAAAAGGACTGAAAAACTTGCCTGTGATTTTAAAGTTTTAAACCAAGCAGTTCTATCCAGAATCATGTCAGGCACATTTAGGTCAAAATATAAGCCCAATTATCATTGCTTATTATGTAACACATCACAAAACATTCTTCTAGGTTTTGATGTTTTCTTTTGCCGGTATTTTGTGTTTATATTCAAGAATAGTATTTTAGATTTGGTCAACCAGGTAACACACTGGCAATCCTGCAAAAATACAATGTGAGGAAGTCCTTTAAAAGGATTATCAACTAGATTGTTGTTCTGTGCAAACCAAATCCAAAGGCACTTTCTGCTCAGAGACTCAAACAGCTCTGTAAAATAGTCTAAGAAACTACTTGCTCTGAAGCAAGCATAGAAACTGGGAAATAAGTGAAAGGAATAGCTGTCAGCAAGAAGAACAGAATTAGAGCCATAACTCAGGCTTGTACTTAAACCAAACACATTCTAAATCTGTTTTAAAATATAAGTGCCAAGCCCAAAGCATGAAACAAATGCATGTATACAAACTCTTACAATAATTACAATTCAACTGCACTGTGTAACTGAGCCAGCAGTGGTTCTACTGCTTCTTGTTTCAAAGTTCCAAAATTAGAGAATAATTTCTTTTCTAAAATTTGAAATTTAAGGTAGCCTCATTTGACTTGGCAATCTAACACTAGTCAGTATCTAGTATTACAGTCTCTGAAGAGTGTTCTGACTCACTACCCTGCAAGTCATCAGATCCTATTTCACTTTTTGTTTTTTCTCCTTCATTTCCACATTCAGCTGGTTCATCTTCTGGTGGAACTGGGTTTAGGTCAGGCAGTAGAAAACAGTCATCATTCAGCACCTGCTCAGAGATCATTCGATTGCCACAGCAGAGGAGATTCAAAAGGAGAGATCTAACTTTATCATCCTTAAAAGGAAGGGAAAACCTAGATGTAATAAAATACATCATAAATCAAGAATGAAATAATCCCCAACATGCAGTAGGTAAGATCTTAAAGTTACCCCCTAACACATATTGCTGAATATTACATATTACTGAAAAAGCATTGATGTCCACCAAGTTTGTCTTTGCTTTTTAATACCCCACCTTTCCTCAAGTCCTGTAGCATGAGCAGAGAGGCCAAGATGCACTCATTTCTCCCCCCGCCCCCCCCCCACACCTTATCAAGTAGTGGAATGGTCACATTCCTCCACACACATAGCTGTTTCAGTATTTGAAAAGGTCCAGGAGAGAAACAAAGGTGCCATGCAGCACATCCACTTAAGATCAGAACCCCGTGGCATTCTGAAATCAATTTAAAATGGCTGCAGCATCCTCATGGTATCTACAGGGACACTTATCACGACCCTTGGCACTTACCGTGAGGGGTCCTTCTCCTAAGAGGGCAGGAGGACATCTTGGGTGTTTCGCACCGTCCAATCAGGGAGGCAGGAATCTTAAAAAACTTCCCCTTCCTGTGGCTGTGGGAACCACCCTCCTTCCAGTTCGGGTGACTCCGAGAAGCAGTAAAAAACTCTTGCAACTATCGCCAAAAAACTTGGCATCAGCCTCCCAGACCGACTAAAATAAACTCGTATAGGAAACAAGAACAGGTAAACTACAGGTAGCCTATATCAGAGGGTAAAAAACAGCTGTAGACGAAGGCTACAGGAGAAAAAACCAGACACAGATAGATGCTGCCCAAGGTAGGGCGATAGAAAAGGGGAGGGCAAGATGTCCTCCTGTCCTCTTAGGAGAAGGACCCCTCACGGTAAGTGCCAAGGGTCGTTCTCCCCAAGAGGCGGAGGACATCATGGGTGCTCCCATAGCAGTATGTTATTCAGGGTGGGATCGTCCTACTCAGGCAGCACATGATGCAGGATTCGCCTGCCAAAGGCTGCATCCGCTGACGCATATGCGTTCAACTTACAGTGGTGGATAAAAGTGGAAATAGATGACCACGTAGCTGCTTTGCACACCTCCTCGATGGAGGTGTTCCTGCTAAAGGCTGCATTGGTAGCTGCACTCCTGGTCGAGTGCGCAGTGATCCCTGGCGGTACCTGAAGGTGTAACGCCTTATACGCCTCTGATATACACTGCTTGATGGCGTAGGTAATTGCTGACTTGGACATCTTCTGTCCTAGTCTGGGTGCTGCTATATTAATGAACATGGAGTCTGACTTGCGAATAGATTCAGTTCTGATAAGGTAGACTTTAATTGCTCTTCGCACGTCTAAGGTATGCCATGTGCGCTCCTTGGGATCCGGACAGAAAGATGGCAAGTTGATCTCTTGACTTTGGTGAAATCTAGAAGAAACCTTCGGTTGGAAGGTAGGGTCCGGATAGAGAACTACCTTGTCCTTGTGGAACACACACAGTTCTCGTTTAACTGACACGGCCCCAATCTCTGACACTCTTCTGGCCGAAGTTATTGCCACCAGAAAGATGGTCTTCATGCGCATCATCTTTAGAGGCACAGATATTAAAGGCTCGAATGGTGGGCCTGTTAGGGCCGAGAGTACCAGGTTCAATCTCCAGGTAGGGAATCGATGCACTTGCGGTGGAGAACTCATGGAGGCTCCTCTAAGGAAACGTCAAATATGAGGGTGAGATGAGAGGTTCACGCCGTCCACCTGCTGGAGTACCCAGGACAAGGCCGCCACCTGACGTTTGAGGGTAGCTGGCTTCAACCCAGACCGAAGACTGTCCTGAAGAAACTGAAGAATCTTGGGGACAGAAGGATGTAACGGATTCACGGTTTTTCTCCGACACCACCTGTGGAAGGCTTTCCAAGACATATCGTAGATCCGCATTGTGGAGCTCTTTCTGGATGCTAGGATGGTATTCGTCACATCACTTGCATAACCAAGATCTAATAGACAGCGCCGTTCAACCTCCAAACGGTCAATCTCAGCCAGTCTGGATGAGGATGCCACACCGGACCCTGTAATAGCATGTCCGGGCAGATTGGCAGGTGAAGTGGCTCCGCTATTGACATCTGTTGGATTGATGAGAACCAGTGACGTCGAGGCCACCAGGGAGCAACCAGGATGACCTAGGCCTTTAGCAATCTGATCCTTCTGAGTAACCTCGGAATGATCGGGATTGGAGGAAAGGCGTATAGAAGACCTTGCAGCCAGGGAGATGTTAACGCGTCCGTGGCCTCCGCTTGATAGTGGTAGTACCTCGTGTAGAATCGAGGAAGCTGGTGGTTCTGAAAGGACGCAAAGAGATCCAACACCAGCGGACCAAAGCGCTCCACTATCGTTAAGAAAAGCCTCTTGTTGAGAGACCACTCTCCCGATTGAATGCTCTCCCGGCTGAGCCAGCCCGCCTTGACATTGCAAGTCCCTTTGATATGTTCTACTCTTATAGACTTCAAATGCATCTCCACCCATTCGAACAGCTTCCCGGCCTCCTTGTGAAGGGAACTCGACCTGGACCCCCCTTGATTGTTTAAGTAAGCCTTGGCTAAGATATTGTCCGTTCGAACCAGGACATGCTTCCCGGTGACCTGGTCCTGAAAGTATAGAAGAGCCAAGCGAATGGCCCGGAGTTCCAGCAGGTTGATCGGAAGGCTCGCCTCCTTGGTCGTCCACTGGCCCTGGGTAGGGATCTCGCTGAAGGTCGCCCCCCATCCTGATAGGCTGGCATCCAAGAACAGCTGTATTTCCTTCTCTACGAGGTACGTTCTCCCCTGACGCAGGTTGTGGTCCTTCGTCCGCCACAGGAGACTCTCCTTGACCGTCTTGGGGACTGTCAGAGACATAGGGCACTTCTCCATGATCTGGGTCTGAAAAGGACGTAAGAACATCTGGAGTTGTCTGGTGTGAAAACGACCCCATTGAAGCACCTCTAGATTTGAAATCAGAAGACCCATAAGTCTTGCCAGGGTCTGGAGAGACGACGATGGCTCCCGCACTATCTGACGCACCAACATCTTGGTCCTCAGTATCTTGTCTCCTGGGAGAAAAACAGAGTTCAGGTTCGTGTTGATGACCATGCCCAGGTGTTGTAGCCTCTGGGATGGGTGTAAATGACTTCTGGGTACGTTGATTATGAACCCGTGTTGATGAAGGCAGGATATGGTGTGTAGAATGTCCTGCTCCGCACTCTTCCTCGACGAAGATCTTATCAGCAGGTCGTCGAGATAAGGATGTACATGTATCCCTCTCTGCCTGAGGATTGCTATCAGGTTCACCAACACCTTGGTGAACACCCGCGGTGCCGTTGCAAGGCCAAATGGTAGGGCCCTGAATTGGTAGTGGGACCCGTTCACACAGAAGCGAAGAAACTTGCGATATGCAGGGAGGATTGGAATGTGGAGATAGGCCTCTGTTAGGTCCAGAGATGACATGTAGTCCTGATGGTGCAGGGCTTCCGTTATTGATTTGACGGACTCCATCCTGAAGTGACGGAGCTTGATACGTCTGTTCAGAAATTTCAGGTCTAGAATTGCTCTCCAGTCCCCATTTTTCTTGGACACTGTGAAGAAGATGGAATAGACGCCTTGACATCTCTGCAATGGAGGGACTGGTTCTATTGCCGCAATTTCCAGTAAGTGTTGAATTGCTTTGAGGGTGATGTTTCTTTGTTCTGGGTTTGAGCGAAGAGGAGACACAATGAAACAATCTCGAGGTGTTCTTTTGAACTCTATGGGGTAACCCCACGAAACAATTTCCAAAGTCCAAGCATCGACCCTCGAGGCGGCCCACATCTGCTGGAAGTGTAGCAGACGGCCCCCCATTGGGATAGAGTCCCAGTCATGCTTTGTTGGGCTTGGGTCCCTTCTCAAATTTGTCAGACCTATCGGGCTGATTCCTCTGGAACCGGGAGTTGGAGAAACCCTTTCGGAAACTCTGTTTGGGCTGTCCCCAGGTTGATCTTCTAAAGTCCTGTTCTGGTTTGGAGAAACTGGCGGAGGCACGAAAGGAACTAGACCTGAAGCCTCTTTTGTCGGAGCGTCTCAGATACTTGGGCATGGCCTTTTTCTTATCCCGTGTTTCCACCAGGATCTTATCCAGGGTGTCTCCAAATAGTTTTTCTCCTTGAAAAGGGTAGGCTGAAACAATCGACTTCGAATGAACATCTGCCGGCCAGGCCCGGAGCCATAGACCCCTCCTCACTATGGTGCTCTAGCGGAGAACATAAGGGCATCCAGCGAGGCATCCGCTGAGAATTCGGAAGCCTTAAGGAGTCTGTTGGTACCTTCCAGGACCCTTTTATTTGCGTCTGGCAATAGCTGAGTTAGCCGTCTTATCCAGACGATCGCTGCTCTGGAAACTATAGAGTTGGCCGCAGCTGCCTTGATGGCCAGAGCCGTAGCTTCATGGCTCCTCTTCAAAGCCAGGTCTATCTTTTTGTCCCAGTTGTCTCGCACCGAGCCGTGGCCGTCCTCAGCTAACAGGCCGTGTGACTGTAAGGCTGCGATCGGGGCATCCACCAACGGTACCTGTAGCATATCGTTAGCAAAGGCAGGTAACTCATAGAGCTTCTTGATAGAATTGGGCACCTGCCTGTTGGCATTAGGCTTGGCCCATTCAGACTTCAACTGGCACTCGAAGAACTCCGGAAAAGGGAAAACCTTGTCAGAGGATCTGAATCTGGGAAAGAACTGCGTGTTCCCCTTGGGTTTGTTTTTGGGGTTGGCTAGTGGGCTCCTGCTGCTCGGGGGATACTTGGAGGTCTAGGGCAGACAGCACTTTGGCCAAGAGAGGTTGGAACTCTTCTGCCTTGAAGAAGCGTGATGAGGGTTCCGGAACTGTAAGGTCCTCTATCTCCTCATCAGATAAGAACTCGCCCTCCTCCCGATCTCCCCCATAGGAATCCTCAGAGCGAGCCTCAGAAATGGATCTTTCGCTCTCCATCTGGTCACAGATCAGTGGTTTCTTTGAAGCCCTAAGGTGGCTGGAGCTACCTCTGGGCCTCTTTGGAGAAGGGGATCTGGAGGAGGAGCTGGACCTGGGGGACCCTGGCTTCCTACGGCCAGATGCCCTGACTGCTGCCCCCACTGTCTGCCTTATGGATTCAAAAAATTCAGAAAGAAAAGAGGGTCCCATAAAGGGTACGTTACCCAAGCCCGTCTGGGGCTGGCAGGTCTGTGTGGCTTCCAGTGCAGGCTGGGCATCATCCACAACAAAGTCTCCCGCCTGGAGGTTGGCATCGGGACGTTCCTGCATCTAGAAGCTGCAGGGCTGCAGTCTGTCCCCGTTTCGCGCCTTTTTGCGCTTCCCAAGATGGCCGCCGGCGCTGGGGAAGAGCCCTGATGAGGAAGCCTCCTCCGTAGCTGGGGAAGACCAGCGCCGCCTGCGTCCGCCCTTTAAAGTCTTGCCCCTACAGGGCATGTTGCCGGTAGCCGAGGCAAGCCTAGAGGTCATGCCGGCTCCGGAGGCAGGTCTCTCGGTTCCGCGCCAGGCGTCAGGAACCGGGCCGTCGTCCATGAAGGCGTCTCTTGGCCGACGCGTCATTCTCCCTCTCCTCTGCTGCCGCGGCTTGAGTTTCGCTCCGCGCCACAGCCGCACTGCTCCTTGAAGCGTTGGTGGAAAGCGGGGGGGGGGGGGGAGAAGGCAGAGGAGTCTGAGGGAGTCTGAAGGAAGGACGGAAAGAACAGAAAAGAGGCTGGAGGAGTTAGTTTTAGAAGGCAATACAACAGGGCAGGGTAAGGAAGAGGAAGAAAAATATCTTTCTTTTTTTTAAAAAGAGATAGGAAAGTAATGAAAAGGATAGGAACCTAGCCTAAACGCTGCTACTCCCTGTCGAGGCAGGAAATAAACTGGAAGGAGGGTGGTTCCCACAGCCACAGGAAGGGGAAGTTTTTTAAGATTCCTGCCTCCCTATTGGACGGTGGGAAACACCCAAGATGTTCTCTTGGGGAGAACATCTAGTTGGGCCCTAAGTGTGAGGGCCTCAAACCGTATTCTGTTAAAATGCATACTTTTCAATAATCATGCAACATATAAAATGTGTGTCTTTTTTCCCAAACTACCATTTTCACAATCTGAAGATTTTTACAACTCCAAATATGTTGAAATGCAGTAAGACCTGATACTTATCTTTCTGAATATCTACAAACTATATAGAGCAACCTTAATTCCCCGCCAATGAAATGGAATTCTGACAAAATATTCTATTACCATACACCAAAAAACCCTAACAGCTTTCAGAGGGCATGGGGTGACATATGCCATCTTTCAATATGAATGGATGTTTGAAAGACACACATTGAACTGGAGCACTCCTACGAGACAATATTGCAGCATCATTTTACATAAGATGCAGAGGATTCCATTGTGAAAAGTCCTGAATAATCATGTGGTTCGACAGACTATTTAAAATAAATATAATTATAAGCTTGGCAACTGCTGAATTTTAAACATATTTGTCCAACAAACTCTGAATTAAGACAGAGTATTTGGTACTAAGCATACAATGTGGTAATGAGTTCCCTGACCAAAAAAAAATCAGTTAAGTTTCATCTCACACGACCCATGGAATCCAATTATTCAGGCCTATTTTTGCATTACACTGTCCTCCTTTATACAATTTAAGTTTTAAACTAGAAAAAAATTAAAATATAGATTTCCATTTTTAAAAAAATCTACAGGTAGCAAAAAAGCTGGATTCTTCTGCTCTGTGCCATAAGTAGTCGCACTTGCCTTACCCTACTCAGGGGCTTGAACATCTCAAGACACTTTATGTGCCATAAGTAGTTGAACTTGCCTTATCCTGCTCATGGGCTTGAACATCTCAAGATACTTTAAACAAGACACTTAAAACCATGAGCCAATATCAGTACAAGCATCCAAAAAACAACTTCAGTTAAGCTAAGAGTACTCACCATATTAATCCCATCAATTTGGGGCGTTCCATCATGATTTCTTTTTATTTCCACATTTCCAACAAACAACTACAATTAAAAAAAAAAAAAGAGTTAGCTCACACAACATGCATATCAGAAACTGAACTAAGCTGCAGTTGCAAGTAGCCTAGTTTATGTGCTCAGTTCAAAGACAACTAAAATTACTTAAATGTAATTATTCCATGTCACTATTGTTGATATATGTGGCAGTAGCCAGATGACAGCTCACAGCTGAAGTGACAGTAGATAGACAGGTTGCTTACCTGTAACTGTAGATCTTCGAGTGGTCATCTGTGCATTCACACTCATGGGATAGTGCGCCTGCGCCGATCCCCGAATCGGTACCTAAAAAAGCCCGGGATTTTTCCGCGCTCAGCGCCAATGGGCATGCGCAGGCGTCCCAATGCGCATGCTCACCAGCGCCAGCGCAGGGATCCCGCCAGTTCCTTCCTGACCGCTGGAAGCTCCTACTGGAGGGAGACCGTCAGCAGTGGGGAAGGAGGGCGGGTAGTGTGAATGCACAGATGACCACTCGAAGATCTACAGTTACAGGTAAGCAACCTGCCTATCTTCTTCATGGTCTCTGTGCTTCACACGCATGGGAGATTAGCAAGCAAAGCATACCTGGAGGCGGGAAGACGGTCAACCTGAAGAAACAGCTTGCAGCACCGCAGCTCCCAACCGAGTCCTCTGCTGAGCATGCACGTCCAGCGCGTAATGCTTCATGAAGGCATGCGGAGAAGACCAGGTAGCCGCCTTGCAGACATCGGAAAGGGACATACCCTTCAGGAATGCCACCGACGTGGCCATCGCCCTTGTGGAGTGTCCACGAACAGGTCCAGGTAAAGGCTTCTTTGCCAACAAACAACAAAGTCTGATCGTCTTAGTAAGCCACTTTGAAAGTCTCTGAGACGAGATTTTGGACCCTAACTTGGGGGCAGAATAAGAGACAAAAAGCTGCTTGTCCTTACGAAAACCCCATGAACGATTTAAATAAAACAGTAGAGCACGCTTAACGTCCAGTGCATGCAATCTACGTTCCTCATCTGAGGAAGGACTAGGGTAAAACGTAGGTAACCAAACTTCTAAATTAAGGTGGAACTGAGAAACCACCTTGGGAAGAAAAGTAATGTCTGGAGCTAAGGAGACCCCAGCTTCTCGAAAAGCAAGGTAGGGGTAGTCACAACGCATCGCCGTGAGCTCCCCCACACGACGTGCTGAAGTGATGGCAACTAAAAATGCAGTCTTCCAAGACAGAAGTTGTAAGGAACACGTTGCCATGGGTTCAAAGGGACAACGAGTCAACTTGTCCAGAACCAAAGTCAAGTCCCACAACTGCGGAGGGGATCTGGAAGGAGGATGAAGGCGTAACAGACCCTTCATGAACCTTTTGGAATGAGGGTGAGCGAAAACGGAGTAACCCTCCACTGAACCATGGAAAGCAGAAATAGCTGCCAGATAAACCTTGATGGAGGAGAATACCAGCCCCTCATCCACCAAAGCCAAAAGAAATTCAAAAATTGCCGAAAGCCCGACAGAGTCAGGCGGCACAGGGGAGTCAGCCACAAAGGCACTAAATTTCTTCCACTTCCTCTCGTAAGAGGCACGGGTGGAAGGCTTCCTACTGCTTAGGAGGACTTGCTGGACCCTGGTAGAAAAACCTGATTGTTGATGAACCACGCAGTCAGCTTCAGGTGTGGCACGTTGTGGTGGAGTACGTGCCCGCCCTGAGCCGACAACAGGTCCGGTTCTGCCGGGAACTGGTAAAAGACCCCCCTCGACTGTTGGAGCAGGATCGAGAACCAACTCTGACGGGGCCACCAAGGGGTCACCAGGATGCAACGTGGCTTCTCCTGCACTAGCTTGTGGACTACCCTTGTCATCAAAGGTAAGGGTGGGAACATGTAAAGGAACCAGCCCCCCCACGGAAGTAGGAGTCCGTCTCCCAGCGAGGCTGGATCCGTACCTCCCCTGGCACAGAACAAGGGGCACTTCTTGTTTTCCGCTGTTGCAAAAACATCTAGTTGTGGGTACCCCCAAAGTTGAAACACAGGCTCTAGGAACCGCCATTGTAGTTCCCATTCGTGTGGAGAAGCTCCACCCCTGCTGAGAGAGTCCGCCTGTATGTTGAGGACCCCCGGCAGATGTGTTGCCTTCACAAAAATGTCCATCTGGAGGCACTCCGTCCAGAGATCCAACGGCAGGGAGCATAGCCTGCGAGACACTGTCCCTCCCTGCCTGTTGATATAACACAGGGCAGTGGTATTGTCTGTAAGCAACGCCACAATCCTCCCCGCTATTAGTGGACGGAAAGAACGAAGGTCAAAGTGAACCGCCAGCAGTTCCAGGTAATTTATGTGGCACCGACTCAGCTTCGGTGGCCACTGACCCCCCACACATAGATCTTCCAGGTGAGCTCCCCACCCCCACAGGGAGGCATCGGTAGCGATAGTCACGGTAGGGGTTGGCAGGTGGAAGGGAGCCCCTTGACAGATGTTGCTCTCCGATCCCCACCATTGCAGTGATTGGAGAGTCACAGGTGGGATGGTGAACCTCTTTCGAGGTGAGTCTATGAGAGGATGAAAATGGCGCAAAAACCACAGCTGAAGACCCCTCATTCACAGTCTCGCAAAACGTAGCACGCTTGTCGTCACAGCCATCAACCCCAGCATCCGCTGGAGCTGCTGGGCCGTACCCCACTGTCGCCTTTGAAGAAGCTGTACCAGAGTGATGATGTCCCTTGCTCTCTGCGAAGGAAGAAACGCTCAGTGTTGATCTGTGTCCAGCAGAGCCCCTATGAATTGAACTGTCATTGACGGAGTAAGATGGGATTTCTCCAGATTGACCCGTAACCCCAGAGTGTCTAGGAGACGAAGAGTGATGGCAATGTGTGTTGTTAATTTCTCCCTCGACTCCACCACAAGAAGCCAGTCGTCGATGTATGGGAAGACAACTACTCCCTGAAGACGAAGGTGGGCAGCCACCACACTCATCAATTTCATGAACACCCGAGGAGCAGTAGACAGTCCAAACGGCAGGGCCCTGAACTGGAAGTTCGAGTACCCACTGCAAACCTTAGGAAACGCCTGAACGCAGGATGAATGCTGACGTGGAAGTAAGCATCCTTGAGGTCCAGGGTCGCCATCCAGTCTCCCTGATTGATGAGGGGCAGGATTGTTTGCAGCATTGCCATTCTGAACTTCTGGTACAGAATAAATTTGTTCAGACTCTGAAGATCCATGATAGGCCATAGGCCCCCGTCCCGTTTGGGGACCAGGAAGTAGCGAGAGTAGAAGCCTCCTGTCCTGGCCTCCGGTGGAACTACCTCTATGGCTTGTTTCTGTAGGAGGTTGCTCACCTCCGCCAGCAGAGGTGGGGAAGGGGGAGTGGTAACTACCACAGACTGATTCGGGGTCTGGACAAACTCTATTTTGTAGCCCTCTTTTACAATGGACAGAGCCCACCTGTCCGTGGAGATCAACTCCCAGGTAGGCAGGAAAGGGCGTAGGTGGATGGATGGAACACCGGTGGGGGCGATGACGCGTTCTTGTGAGAAGTCAAACCCCCTGCTTCTGGGGACGAGTCCCCTTGGACTTAGTAGTTGGTTGGCCTCCATAACGATTCCTGTTGTTGCCAGGATAGGAGGGTCGCTCAGCCTGTGACGAACGAGGACGCCAGTGCTCAGGGGAGAACTTTTGGTAGGGCTTTTTGGCCCAGGGCTTAGGCCATTGCTTTGACCTGGAAGCCTTGGGAGCAGTTTGGACGCCTAAGTTCCTTGAGGTCTTGACACTCTTATCGAACTCTTGCAGCGCCGTGTCTGTCGTGGTGCTGAAGAGCCCGTCGCCCTCAAAGGGCAAGTCCTCAATAAAAGATCTAGTGTCCTGGTGGAGGGCCGTCGACCTAAGCCAGGAGTGGCGTCGAATGCAGACTACAGAAGTGATGGCCTTGGCTGAAGCTTCCACCATATGTTTTGCTGCAGCCAGTTGTCTGGCTACAGTAAGCCCTTCCTTTTGCAGTTTTTTTGCTGCAGACCTCTTATCCTCACTTAAAGAAGAGAGGAGGGGGGAGAGTTGTTCCCACACGGCATACTGGTATCTAGCCATGCAGGCTGCATAGTTAGATACCTTGATACCGAGTGCTCCCGCTGAGTAGACCTTGCGGCCCATCCCGTCAATCTTCTTCCCTTCCTTATCTGGTGGGGGGGAATGAACCTTCCGAGCCTTCGAGGAGGAGGAGACTACAACGGAATTTGGTCTTGGATGGGTGAACAAAAATTCAGCCCCTGTCTCTTGGATCCTATACATGTGGTCCAGTCGTTTGGAGGAGACCGGCGTAGATGAGGGCCTCTTCCAAGGCTCCTTGACAGCTTGGAGGATCACCTTGGTGACTGGCAGGGCAACCGCAGTGGACATGTTCCTCTGCATTATATCAAACACGTTGTCGTCCACTACGGGTTCTGGCTGAGTAACAGGCAGGTTAAGAGTGGTCGCGATCCGTCGCACGAGGTCCCCATAGGACTTCAGATCCTCCAACGGTGAAATCGGAAGATCCTCAGCCATCTGGGAGACCGGTGAAGGTTCCACGTCTCGGGCATCACTATCTGACTCCGACGACGAAGACTCCTGGTGGGCGGAGTGCTCCGAGAGCATCGGGGTCGACTCCCGCGGAGGGGATCAAATCAGTGGCGATGGGCTTCGACCGGGACCAACCGTCGTTCCGGGGGAACCGACACTGATGCCGACGCCTTTCGGAATCGATGTGAGACCCTCGACATGGAGGAAAATTCTGATTCTTGCTCCCAATCCGGGTAGTCCTCTGGGTACCAATGGTACGATTGGTACCGGGAGTATGGAGGCTGCCACCTGCGCTGCTCCCACGGTGGTATCGGGAAGCGGTGAGGTGCCTGGAGAGGTTCCATCTCTCGCCTCTCTTGGGGTCTGATCTGAACCGGTGGGACGATCGGCGCCGAAACCTCCAGCTCCGACGCCAATCCGCTGGCGGTACGTCGACGCGAGCCGGAAGATGAGGAGCGTTGGGTCAAGTCAATCTCACGCTCCTGTTCGGAGGCTGACTGACGAGGCTGGACCGATGGACTGCGGCACGGGGAAGATAAGATTTTCCTCGGCATCACAGGAGGCGCCGATGTCGATACGTCGACCGAACGCGAAGGAGTGTGGGGTCGCTTCCGCTTCTCTTTCGATTTTGCCTTCTTAGGAGCTCGGGTCCCCGAGTCCTCTCGGCGCTTTTTAGCGGGCATGTCCACCGAGCCCTCGCGGGAACGTTTTGTGGAGCCGCGCTCTTCCGGCAACTCAGTCAGAGTCAGGGTCGGAGCAGCATCGGCCGATGCAAGCTCCTGTGCCGGGGTGTCGGTCGATCTCGGTGCCAAAGACGCCATCGATCGCTGTGGCCGAAGCGCCAATTCGGTTAACGCTGCGGATAACCGGGCCGCATGGTTCTTTCTCGTCTGTTTCGAGAAACGAAGACAATGCGGGCAAGCTTCCACTCGATGCGCCTCTCCCAGACACAGCAGACAAAGGGAATGGCGATCTTTTTTCCGCAAGCACGGCAGCGCTTGAAAAACCCCCAGCGACTTTCCATAGAAGGTGGTCGCGCAAAAACCGCTCAGAATAGTCTGAGGGGAAAATCGGGGGAAAAGGAGGACGAAATACCCCGAAGGGCAGTTCGCCACACAAACAGAAAAACGTTTTGTTTTTTTTAAACTAACTAACAACTAACTAAGAAACAGCAACGGGCTAGGAAAACGAGAAAAAAGGGCAAAGCCAAGAATTCTCACCGACCGGGGAACCAGAAAGGTAAACCTCTCAGCGCAGCGGTCAGAAAGGAACTGGCGGGATCCCCGCACTGGCGCCGGTGAGCATGCGCATTGGGACGCCTGCGCATGCCCATTGGCGCCGAGCGCGGAAAAATCCCGGGCTTTTTCAGGTACTGATTCGGGGATCGGCGCAGGCGCACTATCCCATGAGTGTGAAGCACAGAGACCACGAAGAAGATCATCTGGCTAGAGGGGGCAACGTGGCAGAGTGCCAAGTTGCATCAGCCAAGGTAGAGTCAGCATGACTCAGCACTGGCCTGATTGGTCAGTCATCCATGTAAATTGTATAAATGTACAGAAGTACCTTGATATGTGTTGGGAGTTTGGATGGTGAAGGTGTGCAGAGCATTTTGTCAGTCTGAGATATATTCTGTAAATAAATGTACATAGCTAGTTTAACAGCTACTGTGTGCTAGACTTAATCTCTACGTCTTCTGTCACTGCACTCACTGCGAAGTGGAGCACCAACACGGTTATGGGCTCAGCACGCTTACGCTGCGCCAACGGACTGTGAGTGTAGTTGGAGAAAGACGGCTGAAATGCTCCAGAGTGGAGAAGGAAGCTACCTCGGCAGAGGGGACCAGCAGTAGCTGAGAAAGCAAGGCTGAGCAGGATGGCTACAGCGGCGGCTACAGTGCTGATTGAAAAGCTGACTTCTACCAACTATAACGTGTGGGCAGTTCGTGTTGAACATTTCCTGAAGAGAGAGGCTGTGGAATGCCGTATCTGCTCCTCCAGAGGAACCCACGCCAGAAGATACCATCCATGACCAGAAGGCTCTTGCAACCATAATCTTGAGGCTATCTGATGGTCAGCATGTCGGAGGAAAACAGCTGGCAAAGGAGGCTTGGGACGCGCTCAAGACCGTCTATGTACAGACCACAGGGGGCTCGCTGATAGCGTTAACCAAGAGGCTGTATCGGAAGAGGATGCAGACCGGAGAAACGGTGAGAGAGCATCTTAATTCTTTATCTGCATGCTTTCAAGAGCTAGAGCAGCATGGCAAAACAATCCCAGAAGAGGATAAAGTATACATAATCCTAAATTCCCTGCATGAAAGGTTTGATATGCTGTTAATGGCGTTCGAGGGCCAAGACACAGAGAGGCTAACCTTGAGCTACATAACAGGGAAGTTATTGGCAGAGGACCAAAGACAACAGGAATGCCGCGAGCAGAAAGCTCACATCCAGCAGTGCCAGAGGAAGCCAGAGCCTGTAAGTGAAGGAGTTGCTTCCAGCTGGCAGCAGCCACCAGTGGAGAGGGTGCTGCAGGTAAAGAAAAAATGTTTTTTGTGCGGGAGTGATTCACATCTGCGAAGGAGCTGCCCAGAGCGACGGAGAGGCAAGCAGAGGTCGTCACAAAACCAACTGGCAACACTGGTGAGGACTAACGTGCGTCTGCAGAAAACTCCGTGGATTATAGACTCTGGAGCCACCCAGATGTTTTGCAATGAGGAGATTCTGTTGGAGGACACTAAACCAGCAAGCCTTAAAGTCGTGAGTTTGGCAGATGGCAGAAAGGCTGAAGTCTTATGCCGAGGAACTGTCTACTTTTCTGAACTGAGAAACAGATTTGTAAATGTGCTTTGTGTGCTAGTTTGGAGAAGAGCCTATTAAGCGTCTCTGTGCTGACTAAAGCAGGCTTTAATGTATTCTTTAATGAGCATGGTTGTACTATATCTAAGGCATGTAAAGTGCTGGCCAGAGGTATGCTAAATGATAATGTATTTGTGCTTGACCAAAAGGGAGTAAGAGCACAGGTGGTTTGTAACCGGCAGCCTCACCATAATTGTATCCACAGGTTGCACAGGAGGATGGGGCATGCCAGCTACAATACTCTAAATAAGACCCTGGCTATTCTGGGAAAGGAGAAGGTTGAACCATGCAATGCTTATCTTGACTGCAATGTCTGTAAACAAGCAAAATCCAAAGCTTACGCCGTAGCAAGAATGAGTAATAGGGTCTCTGAGAGACCTTTATAACTAATACATGCTGATATAATCGGGCCGTTTGCCCCGAGTGTGTCTAAAAACAAATTCGCCTTAATCTTGGTAGATGACCTTAGTCGCTTCACTTGGGTGTATGCCATGCAGAAAAAGTCTGATGTGTTTCCAACTTTTAAGTACTGGTCTAAATGAGTGCAGAGGCAGCTAAACTGTAACATCAGTGCCCTGCAAAGTGATCTGGGGGGAGAATTTACAGGAAAGGAATTTACCTCCTGGCTCAGAGACCAGGGAATTCATCATAGGTTGGCTAATGTCTCTACCCCGGCAGAAAATGGGGTAGTGGAGAGACGTGGGGGCATTCTTCAGACAATGACTCATGCAATGTTAAAAGACAGTGGGCTAAAAATCTTCTATTGGGGGGAAGAGCTAAAGACAGCGTGTTTTCTGATTAATAGGCTTTGGACTGAAGCAATAGATGATATACCTTACAGAGTTTTGTATGGGAAGAATCCCAACTTAAACTTTCTGAAAATCTTTGGCACAAAAGCCTGGATAATTATTCCACTCAATAAGCGAAGAAAAGGAGGTCCCAGGGCAAGAAAGCTGTTATTCCTGGGGTATCAAAATAGAATGAAAGCTTACAGGTTCGCTGATGACTGTAATGCAATAAAGTTCAGTAGGTCTGCGTCATTCTGCGAGGACGATAGCTGGAGCAGAGTGCATGCCAATGAATTGCCCAGTGGTGTAGCATTACCAGCACAGCAGGCTGAGAAGGGCATGATAAACAAGAAATTTCCTCGGGTGAGGAGGGGAGTGTTAAACAAGAAACTTCTCCCTCAGAGGAGGATGGGCAAAGAGCTGAAAGCTCTATCAGTGCAGAGGCGGTAAAGCAAGAAATGGCTGATGAATCTGATAACCTTCAGGCAGGAGTCCGAGTGTCATCCAGAGTAAATAAAGGGGTGCCTCCGAAGAGGTATGGCTATGACACTGACGTAAACTATTTGCCTACTGCAGAGCCTCGGTGTTACCAAAGTGTGCTGGATTTAGACTATGGAGACTGATTGTAACAGGCTGGAAACTAAAGAAAGAAATGAAACTCTAGAAATACAATGCAATGTGTTAAACTGGTAAAGGTGCCAGCAAATGTGAATGAAATGGGCTATGTGAAGCCAATTAAACTAAGCTGCCTAGAGGACGTGTGTATCCAAGCAAAGGCAATGCTGGCTACTACATGTATGTTGACACAATGGTACTGAGAAAAGCCATAAATAAAGAACTGGTAATGTTAAAGCATTGTAACTCTGAAGACAATGTTGCAGATGTATTCATGAAAAATGTAACCATTGAAAGATTTGTAAAACTGAGAGAGCTGTTGCAACTTGTAATCTGATCCTGAGGGGTGTTGATATATGTGGCAGTATCCAGATTACAGCTGACAGCTGATGTGACAGTAGATCATCTGGCTGGAGGGGGCAACGTGGCAGAGTGCCAGGTTGCATCAGCCAAGGTAGAGTCAGCATGACTCAGCACTGGCCTGATTGGTCAGACATCCATGTAAATTGTATAAATGTACAGAAGTACCTTGATATGTGTTGGGAGTTTGGATGGTGAAGGTGTGCAGAGCATTTTGTCATTTGTTTGGTGGCCTTGACCTTCAAAGTCCTATATGGTTTGGGACCAACATACCTGAAGAACCGTCTAATCCCTTATGAACTTGCTCTTCCATAATGGTCATCTGCAGAGGCCCTGCTTCAGATCCTCCTGCCCTCTGAGATCAAGTGGGGGGCAGCCCAGGAAAAGGTCTTCTCAGTCGTGGGACCAAAGCTCTGGAACTATTTCTCCAGGGAGATTTGTCTGTTCCCTTCTGTTGCTGCCTTCTGCCAGCAGGTGAGGATTTTGTTTTGTTTGGCATTCCCTTAATGATCCCTCCTTCCTAACCAATGTTTTTGTTTTGTACGTATTTTAATTCTTTTTAAAGTTGTTTTAATGAGGTATATCTGGAAGGCAGGTTTATTTATTTTTTAAAATTATGTATTTTAAATTGTTCACTGCCTTATAAGAGCAGAAAAATGGGATATAAACTTTGTAAATAAATAAAAATACATATGTTAATGAAAGAAAATGGTGAGTTGCTACAGCACCCATATCACTAAGATCCAATGTGGTCATTGCACAGCACATGTCTAAAGTGCAGTTGGAAAAAGACAGGAAAACTCGTAAGTGTGGGAGTTCTATCACCAATGCACATGCTACTGCATTTGCAGCAGTGATGAAAGTAACGTGGAGAATTCTTGTTGTGAAGAAGAAAACCTAGTTGAGCCACACAGCAAAATCATGCATTAGAGTCCTAAGCTGGTTTTTTTATGTCATGTCTCCAGAGATCTGCTTGTGGTGACTCACCAAGTGTAAAACAATAAATTCGTGTAACTCAATGTAAGAATTACTAACGGTAAAACAAACAATAAAAAATAAGCAGAGAAAACATACAAACAACACTTAGCAGTATAAAATGATACTCATAAAGCAGTCATGAGGTTAGAAGCAGACCATGAAAACAGCTTAAAAAGATGGAATCCCTCAATCAAAGCCTGATAAATACAGCAAGGTAGGCACCAGGCAAATGCCTGGTGGACATTTCTAGTTTTATTTTATTTTCCACAAACCCTCTGATGTAATAATAGCCAACTAAATATTGTGCTTTCATTAAATGCACAAAGAATAATTACAGTTCACATGACACGTGAACAGATTTCAGGCTGGTATTTTGAATAATACATAATAAGACAACAAGAGAGAAGTTTAGGCAATGTTGAAGACTGTTTCATTTTATCTTCTTGGTTACATCAAACTATTTCTCATTTAAGTAATTTGTAGGGAACAGAAATATATTTATAAAGGAAAATTACATACCCAGTAAAGTAGGCAGCCATAAGCATACATATCTGAAGCTGGAGATGGTGGCTGTCCATTTTTTACTTCAGGAGAAGTTAAACTCAAACCATTTGCTAGTATATAATCCACTGCAACACGCTGATCCTAAAATAAAATGCCACAGCTTAGAATATATGACAATTTGAATCTTAATGACTGGCTTCTGCTAACCCAGACAGGATATCAGAAAGTCAAGCTATCTCATCAAGTGACAGAAGCAACAAGCAAGGTCTAACACAGAGTGGTATTATGGGGGCCAAACACATGCCTTTTGCTAGCTTGCTCTCTGACCATTAACTGGCCAGTAACACTTTAATGCCAGAAAGAGTATGCACACATATGAAACGTACACAAATGCTTCAGATACTCTGTATTCAACACAGAATACACTGGTTGCCTCTATACCTTTTTCTCTGCCTCTGGTTTCAAACCACTGCACTGTTTTAGGAAGTCATCTTACAATGGCATCCTATAACCAGGTTTCCACTGTCCTCTGTGCACTCCCTCTCAAACTTGGTTTATTATGAGCTGTTCTAAAAGAATGCAGTCCAAGTGCAATAGCATGCTGTCAGCTGCATATTTTCAAAGGTCCCACCAAGATCAGAGCCACTTTCCTTACATTAGCCCCTTGAAGCTGCCATTTTCTCAGCTGTACTATCAAATATAAAAAAAACAAACAGTAGCTGCTATAGTGCTATATTTTAGAGCTCAAACTCCAGTAATTTCCATTTTTTAAAAAATAGTCCTTCAGTGGTGTGTCAAGGGAAAAATGTAGGGGAAATGGTGACTGATTGAGGAAGGCATGCAGAAAACTTCTGCGTTGACATTTGTTTATTGTATGGCAGAATTACACACAGAAAGCATGTAATAATATAAACATATTATTTTTCCACGATATTTAGTGCTACAAGAGAGAGAAAAATGATGGCAGTAAAGTGTTGGGAGAGGAACTGGAACAATCAACCCTAAGTAATCATTTACAGTGATCTCCTAACGTCTGCAAAAACATTGGCAAGCTGCTTGTCAACTGGCCCAACTAAAGAAGTTTGGTAATTTCTGGTTTGAGTGCTCCTGTCTTCTGTGATCAGGTGAGTGGCAACCCAGGAGAGGGTCTTGTCAGTCATGGTACCAAAGCTCTGTATCTGCCCAAGGAGATTTGTCTGATCCCTTCTGTTGCATCTTCTGCCAGCAGGTGAAGACTTTGTTTTGTTTTGTTTGACATTCCCTCAATGATCCCTCCTTCCTAACCAATTTTTAATTGCTGTTTGTATGTATTTTAACTGTTTGTTTGGAGGTGATATTACTGCTTTTAAAATGTGATTTTATCATGTATGTTTCAAAAGCTGCCTTGATGGTTAGGGTTAGCTGCCCTTTTAAGGGCAAAAAGATGGGATACAAATTTTATAAATAAAATTGTATTTATTTTTCAAGAAATTCTGTACCGTGAACATGTGGAGTCCCTTTATACAATCAGACCACCTACCTCAGTATTTTAGATAATATCTTACAATGCCTTTCAAGGGTTTCAGGAAGAGAAATTCTTTTCCAGCATCTACTGCCTGATATCCCTTAACACAAGGCATTAGGGGCTGAATGTTCAACTTTCTGTAAGCAGAGCAAGTGCTGTAACATGGAAGTAGTTGTCTGCCTAGATATACTCAGCAGTTGGTTTCTTTACCACTGATTTGGTGAAGTCAAAGTCTCCAACAATTCCTTGTTCCCGGTTTACAGCAAATACATTCTTTTCATGCAGCGAGCCATGCACCACGTTTGCTGTATGTAACGTCTGCAGACCTCTGGCTACTCCTTTCATTATTTTCAATATCTCCTAATGATCAACAAACAAACACACACAAAAAAACAAACCCAGAGGGATTAACATGGCCTTGTCAGAGAATCCAGAATATAACCATAAAGCCTTTTGGCAATATTCATACACTTGTCCCATACAAAGTCTTAAACAGCTGATTAAAAATTTAAAAATCAAGAGAAGTCCCATTTATAAAACGTCCTTGCTATCTACATTTACCAACATCATATTAACCAAATGGCTTTATATTTTGCAATTCAAGGATAATCTTCAGACCAAGACAAATGCCTCTTCTGCTGAAGTTTTAAGCAATACCAGATTCCAAATGTTCCAAAGCATAATCTCCAACAAAGAACAGCAGCAAAGGTCTCCACCTTGTTGATAGAAGGAAAGCAACTCATGCCCTCACCACTTTCACCTGAAGGAGTAAGTGTGCTTGGAAATAGCCCAAGCTTCCTGCTTCTCTCACTATGTAAATTACCAAAAGTGCAGCAATTTTGCTGGGACCTTATGACAGGATATTTCCCAACCAGCTCAGAATGAGAAAAACAGGATAGGCAAATGGGAAATAAGATGGTGTTTCTTTTCCTAGAAGAGTCTTCCACAACTCTTTATTCACTGCTATTCAAAGATTCACGGGAATGGCTTCCACACTGATATTCCAGATTATCTGTGTCTCCAATAACGGATTGGGATTCAAGGTTTTTCCTTGGAATTCTGAAATATTTAAGGTGCATTATTTTCTATGGTGGGACTCATTCAGGTTGGAAGACTGGAGTGGCTGTTTTTCAAGCAAATGGCATTAGAATTGTAGGGAACCTAGTCCAGCCTGTCCACCAAAGATCCCCCAAATTTCAAGTGGATTGGATCAAGGGATCCAATTCTAATGGGCCCCTGATCGAGGTCCCTCCCATCATCCTAGTCACCATTGTTTCTTATTGCAAAACATTCCAAGCTTTCTCAAGAACAAAGAAGCCAACAGCAAAACTCACAAGAGCAACCATGGCCAAAAAGTCTACAGACACAAACAGAACCAACAAGGCCAACACAACCACAAATAAGAGAATTCAAACCAAACAAAATGAAGCAAGGGATGCTGCTGCAAACCTAGTGTCAAACTACAAAAGCCAAGCAGAACCCATGGCTAATGTGACAGGCCCAACAGAACCAATGGCAAATTGCAGGATCCAACTTGGACTCCCCCCAAAAAGCAAAAAATAATAATAATCAAAAACTGGAAACATTTCAGAGAGAGAACATGAAAACAGTTAAAAATTCTCAACAAGCCAAGAGAACCCAATAAAACAGCTCAAGCCTTTTAAACCCTTAAAAAACACACCTAGGAAACCCATTTTTAGAAGGAACCAGAATGAAAACAAAGTCTTCTCCCCACCACTACAACCCACCCCCAAGCAGAAACAAAAGATGCAGGAAAACTTGAAATAATAATTTTGGTAATATTCTTGTCTATGTTCCCTTTTGCGCATCTTAACTGTAATGGCCTCTGGCACACAAAAATGCTACTTACCATGAAATAATATTTCTATAACTGGGGTGGCCAAACTTGCATAACGTAAGAGCCACATAGAATAAACATCAGATGTTTGAGAGCCACAAGACATGAACATCAGATGTTTGAGAGCCACAAGGAAGGAAGGAAGGCAAACAGATGGGGGAGGGAGAGCAAGGTTGCCACTAAAACTTTATTTTTAATTTTCCTGACCTTCCCTGACCAAAATTTGTCAATTTTCCTGACCACCATTCAAATATAACCTCAAGTTTAAAAAATGAATAAGTAGTGTTGCATTAATGCAAGGCTTAGTGAAATGTTCCACTCTACAACTACACAAGTCTCAACTGCAAAAATATGTCAAAATAAGAGATTTAATACCAGCTTCTTTCAACATTAACTGCAGCAACATCTGTTTTGCAACTGCGCCAAAAAATTACACCAAGATACAAACTTCAATTCAAGTAAACCCTGAATGCTAACAAGTAGGAACTTTCCCAAAGCTGGGAATCTTTCACTTTCTGGTCCCAGAAAGTGTAATGAACAGATCAGCTGCGAGAAAGAAGATGGAGTTTCTGCAATCTAGAGAAGCAGACAACCCTCACTTGCAACCCTTATGCATGGGAGAAGTCAGGAAAGAGGATGAGAGAGCAGGTACTCTGTAAACTCCAGCAGGAAAAAGCAATCACCGTTGCAAAATTTACTTTGCATGGTGCAGAGCAGAAAGTGATAATTGTTTGTGAAATCCAACAGTGGCAAAACTCATTTGCAACTCTGTGCTGGGTTCAGCAGGAGACAAAATGTCCATTCCATACACAAGCATGACCCAAAAACATGCTTATTTTTATGTGAAAGTGAAATGCAGTACTAGCAGATAGGGATGAAAACAGTAAGATGTTTAAAGTTTATATATTGCTAAACCTTTAAACAAGCCTTGCTTTGCAAATGCTACAGGCAGACCTTGGAAATCATACAGGGACAGAGAGACAGGTTGCTTACCTGTAACTGTAGATCTTCGAGTGGTCATCTGTGCATTCACACCCATGGGATAGTGCGCCTGCGCAGATCCCCGAATCGGTACCTGAAAAGCCCAGGATTTTTCCGCGCTCGGCGCCAATGGGCATGCGCAGGCGTCCCGGTGCGCATGCTCACTGGCGCCAGCGCAGGGATCCCGCCAGTTCCTTCCTGACCGCTGGAAGCTCCTACTGGAGGGAGACCGTCAGCAGTGGGGAAGGAGGGCGGGTAGTGTGAATGCACAGATGACCACTCGAAGATCTACAGTTTCAGGTAAGCAACCTGTCTATCTTCTTCGTGGTCTCTGTGCTTCACACCCATGGGAGATTAGCAAGCAGAGCATACCTGGAGGCGGGAAGACAATCAACCTGAAGAAGCAGCTTGCAGCACCGCAGTTCCCAACCGAGTCCTCTGCTGAGCATGCACGTCCAGCGCGTAATGCTTCATGAAGGCATGCGGAGAAGACCAGGTAGCCACCTTGCAGACATCGGAAAGAGACACTCCCTTCAGGAACGCCACTGACGTGGCCATCGCCCTTGTGGAGTGCCCACGAACAGGTCCAGGTAGAGGCTTCTTTGCCAACAAATAACAGAGTTTAATCGTCTCAGTAAGCCACTTCGAAAGTCTCTGAGACGAAATCTTGGACCCTAACTTGGGGGCAGAATAAGAGACAAAAAGCTGCTTGTCTTTACGAAAACCCCGTGAACGATTTAAATAAAATAATAGCGCGCGCTTAACGTCCAGCGCATGCAATCTACGTTCCTCAGCCGAGGGAGGACTAGGATAAAACGTAGGCAACCAAACTTCTAAATTAAGGTGGAACTGAGAAACCACCTTGGGAAGAAAAGTGATGTCTGGAGCTACAGAAACTCCAGCTTCTCGAAAAGCAAGGTAAGGATAGTCACAACGCATCGCCGTGAGCTCCCCCATGCGACGTGCTGAAGTTATGGCAACTAAACATGCAGTCTTCCATGACAAAAGTTGTAAGGAACACGTTGCCATGGGCTCAAAAGGACGACGAGTCAACTTGTCCAGAACCAGAGTCAAGTCCCACAACTGCGGAGGGGACCTAGAGGGAGGATGAAGCCGGAACAACCCTTTCATGAACCTTTTGGAATGAGGGTGAGCAAAAACAGAGTAACCCTCCACTGAGCCATGGAAGGCAGAAATAGCTGCCAGGTAGACCTTGATGGAGGAGAATACTAGCCCCTCATCCACCAAAGCCAATAAAAATTCAAAAATTGCCGAGAGCCCGACACTATCAGGCGGCACAGGAGAGTCAGCCACAAAGGTACTAAACTTCTTCCACTTCCTCTCATAAGAGGCACGGGTAGAAGGCTTCCTACTGCTTAGGAGGACTTGCTGGACCCTGGCAGAAAAACTTAGTGGTCGATGAACCACGCTGTCAGCTTCAGATGTGGCACGTTGTGGTGGAACATGTGTCCGCCCTGAGCCGACAACAGGTCTGGTTCCGCCGGAAACTGGTAAAAGACCCCCCTTGACTGTTGAAGCAGGATCGAGAACCAACTCTGACGGGGCCACCAAGGAGTCACCAGGATGCAACGTGGCCTCACCTAGCTTGTGGACCACCCTCGTCAGCAGAGGTAGAGGTGGGAACATGTAAAGGAACCGGGCCCCCCACGGGAGTAGGAATCCGTCTCCCGGCGAGGCTGGATCCGCCCTCCCCCTGGCACAGAACCAAGGGCACTTCTTGTTCTCAGCTGTCACGAAAACATCCAGTTGTGGGTACCCCCAGAGTTGGAACACAGGCTCTAGGAAGCGCCATTGCAGTTCCCATTCGTGTGGAGAGGCTCCATCCCTGCTGAGAGAGTCCGCCTGTATGTTGAGGACCCCCGGCAGATGTGTCGCCTTCACAAAAATGTCTAACTGGAGGCACTCCATCCAGAGATCCATCGCCAGCGCACATAGCCGGCGAGACACTGTCCCTCCCTGCCTGTTGATATAACACAGGGCAGTGGTATTGTCCGTAAGCAGTGCCACAGTCTTCCCCGCTACTAGTGGACGGAAGGAACGAAGGGCAAAGTGAACCGCCAGCAGTTCTAAGTAATTTATATGGCATCGACTCAGTCTCGGAGGCCACTGACCTCCTACACAGAGATTTTCCAGGTTGGGCCCCCACCCCCACAGGGAAGCATCGGTAGTGATAGCCACAGTAGGGGTTGGAAAGTGGAAGGGAGCCCCTTGGCAGATGTTGCTCTCCGACTCCCACCATTGCAGTGATTGGAGAACTGCAGGCGGGATGGTGAACCTCTTTCGAGGTGAGTCTATGAGAGGACGAAAATGGCGCAAGAACCATAGTTGAAGACCTCTCATTCGTAGTCTTGCGAAACGCAGCACGCTTGTCGTCGCCGCCAACAACCCCAGCATCCGCTGGAGCTGTTGGGCTGTGCCCCACTGTCGCCTTTGGAGAAGCTGCACCAGATTGATGATGTCTTTCGCTCTCTGCGAAGGGAGAAATGCCCGGTGTTGATCTGTGTCCAGCAGAGCCCCTATGAACTGCACTGTCCTTGACGGAGTGAGATGGGATTTCTCCAGATTGACCTGCAGCCCCAGGGTGTCGAGGAGACGCAGAGTGATGGCAATGTGTGTTGTTAAACTCTCCCTCGACTTCGCCACAAGAAGCCAGTCGTCGATGTATGGGAAGACAACTACTCCCTGAAGACGAAGGTGGGCATCCACCACTCTCATTAGCTTTGTGAACACCCGAGGAGCAGTAGACAGGCCAAACGGTAGGGCTCTGAACTGGAAGTGCCGAGCACCCACTGCAAACCTTAGGAAACGCCTGAACGCAGGATGAATGCTGACATGGAAGTAAGCATCCTTGAGGTCCAGGGTCACCATCCAGTCTCCCTGATTGATGAGAGGCAGGGTTGTTTGCAGCGTGGCCATTCTGAACTTCTGGTACAGAATAAATTTGTTCAGATTCCGAAAGTCCATAATAGGCCTCAAACCACCGTCCCTTTTGGGAACCAGGAAGTAGCGAGAGTAGAAGCCTCCCGTCCTGGCCTCCAAAAGAACTTCCTCTATGGCTTGTTTCTGTAGGAGGTTGCTCACCTCCGCCAGCAGAGGTGGGGGAGTGGTGACTACCACGGACTGATTCGGGGTCTGAACAAACTCTATTTTGTAGCCCTCTTTTACGATGGACAGAGCCCACCTGTCTGTGGAGATCAACTCCCAGGCAGGCAGGAAAGGGCGTAGGCGGATGGATGAAGCACCAGTGGGGGCGATAACGCATGCTGGAGGAAAGTCAAAGCCCCTGCTTCTGGGGACGAGCACTCTTGGACTTGCCCGTTGGTTGGGACCCGTAACGACTCCTGTTGTTACCAGGGTAAGAGGGTCTTTCAGCCTGTGAAGGACGAGGACGCCATTGCTCGGGAGAGAATTTCTGATAGGGCTTCTTGGGCCAAGGCTTAGGCCATTGTTTGGACCTGGAAGCTTTAGGGGTAGTCTGGACACCCAGATTTCTTGAGGTTTTGACACTCTTGTCAAACTCTTGCAGCGCCGTGTCTGTTGTGGTGCTGAAGAGCCCATCACCCTCAAAAGGCAAGTCCTCTATAAAGGTTCTTGTGTCCTGATGTAAAGCCGTAGACCTAAGCCAGGAGTGGCGTCGGATGCAGACGGCAGAGGTGATGGCCTTGGCTGACGCTTCCACCATGTGTTTTGCTGCAGACAGTTGTTGGTCTGGCTACAGCAAGACCCTCTTTCTGCAATTTTTTTGCAGCAGCCTTCTTATCCTCGCTCAATGAGGAAAGGAAGGGGGAGAGTTGTTCCCACACAGCATACTGGAATCTAGCCATGCAAGCTGCATAGTTAGATACCTTGATACCTAGTGCCCCTGCTGAGTAGACCTTGCGGCCCATCCCGTCGATCTTCTTCCCTTCCTTATCCGGAGGGGAGGAATGCACCTTCCGTGCCTTCGAGGAAGAGGAGACGACGACTGAGTTTGGTTTTGGATGGGTAAAAAGAAACTCAGCCCCTGTCTCCTGGACCCTATACATGTGGTCCAACCGTTTGGATGAGACCGGCGTTGATGATGGCTTCTTCCAGGGCTCCTTAACTGCCTGGAGGATCACCTTGGTGACTGGCAGGGCAACCGCAGTGGATGTGTTCTTCTGCATTATATCGAACACATTGTCATCCACGATGGGTTCTTGCTGAGTCACAGGCAAGTTAAGAGTGGCTGCAATCCTTCTCACAAGGTCCCCGTATGACTTCAGATCCTCCGACGGTGAAATCGGAAGATCCTCGGCCGTCTGGGAGACCGGTGAAGGCTCCACGTCCTGGGCTTCACTATCTGATTCCGACGACGAAGACTCCTGGTGGGTGGAGTGCTCCGATAACCTCGGCGTCAGCTCCCTCGGAGGAGACAGGACCGGCGGCGATGGTCGTCGATGGATTTCGAGCGGGACCATGCATCATTCCGGGGGAATCGATACCGATGCCGACGCCTTTCGGGATCGATGCGAGACCCTCAACATGGAGGAAAACTCCGACTCCTGCTCCCACTCTGGAAACTCCTCTGGGTACCAGTGGTACGATTGGTACCGGGAATATGGAGGTTGCCATCTCCGCTGTTCCCACGGTGGTATCGGGAAGCGGTGAGGTGCTTGAAAGGCTTCTACCTCTCGTCTCTCTCGGGACCTCATCCGGACAGGCTGGATGATCGGTGCCGAAACTTCCACCTCCGACGTCGACTCACTCGCAGTGTGTCGACAGAAGCCCGACGACGAGGAGCGTTGGGTCAAGTCGATCTCACGCTCCTGCTCCGAGGCCGAATGACGCGGTTGAGTTGATGGGCTGCGGCGCAGGGAAGCCAATATCTTTTTCAGCGGTGCAGGGGTCACCGGTGTCGAAGCGTTGACCGAAGGCGAAGGAGTGCGGGGTCACTTCCGCTTTTCCTTCGACTTTGCCTTCTTAGGAGCTCGGGTCCCCAAGTCCTCTCGGCGCTTTTTAGCGGGCATGTCCACCGAACCCTCACGGGGACGTTTTGTGGAGCCGCGCTCTTCCGGCAACTCAGTCAGAGTCAGGGTCGGAGCAGCATCGGCCGATGCATGCTCCTGTGCCGGGGTGTCCGCCAATTTCGGTGTCGATGAGGTCGCCATCGATCTCTGCGGGCGAAGCGTCGATTCGGTCAGGGCTGCCAATAGCCGGGCCGCACGGTTTTTTCTCGTCTGCTTAGAGAAGCGAAGACAGTGCGGGCAAGCCTCTACACGATGTGCCTCTCCCAAGCACAGCAGACACAAGGAATGGCCGTCTGGGGGGGCGATTTTCTTCCCACACGCACGGCAGCGCTTGAAAAACCCCCAGCGACTGTCCATAGACGGTAGTCGCGAAAAAACCGCTCAGAGTCGTCTGAGGGGAAAAACTGGGGGAAAAGGAAGACGGAACACCCCGAAGGGTAATCCGCCAAACAGACAGGGAAAAAACACTTTTTTTTCCCCCAAACACTAACTAACTAACAACTATCTATCTACACTAATAAAACAACAAACGGGCTAATAGTAAGAGAAAAAAGGCAAAGCCAAAGATTCTCACTGACCGGGGAACAGGAAAGGTAAACCTCTCCGCGCAGCGGTCAGAAAGGAACTGGCGGGATCCCCGCGCCGGCGAGCATGCGCACTGGGACGCCTGCGCATGCCCATTGGCGCCGAGCGCGGAAAAATCCTGGGCTTTTCAGGTACCGATTCGGGGATCGGCGCAGGCGCACTATCCCATGGGTGTGAAGCACAGAGTCCACGAAGAAGATCTCAACAAACACATTAGGCTGGTTGCTGGGGGTAGAGCTGAGAAAAAGGTGGAGCTGGGAAAGAGCATCATTAAGTTTTACTTGTATTCTGTTACTCCTCTATTACAGTTGCCACAAGAACAGATCATGCTCTTGCAGCAGAAGGTCAAAAATCCACTGCTTGAATATATTTTAATCACAATTTCCCTGACCAATTTTCATTTCCCTGATTTTCCAGAAAATGGCAACCCTGGAGAGGTGGAAAGCAAGCAACTTTAATTTTAAATGCATTGTCCAAGCCACCAGCTGCCTTGGCAAAGTGATTTAAAGAGACAAATGCCATCTCCAAACCTGGTGATAAAGTGGTGGAGGCTTTGAGAGCCACATAATATGTGTAAAAGGGCCACATGTGGCTCCCGAGCCACAGTTTGGCCACCTCTGTTCTATAATATTTTAGAACAAAGACCACTGTTGGCAAACCAATCCTGAAGATATCCATCCACAGAACAAGAAGCAAGTGTTCCTGGCAGGCAGATGAATTCCAAGGCACAGACCAGAGGACCAGCAGCAAGCATCACCAAGACTCCAAAAAAATCTAGCCTTGAAATGGAGCCAAGCTGCAGGGTAAGCCTGCTTTCTATCCTCTTTGCGCCCATGCTCAGAGAGCCATGAAGCACTGAGACAGAACTGTCATGACTGGGCAGCCAGTTCTATCTAGTAGTCCCCTCAATGTCCATTTCCCATTGCCTGGGAGAGCTGCTTCCCCACTCCCTGCCAAGGAAACTTGTTAAATGGAAAGGGGGGGGGGAGCCTAAAAGTCTTAAAATGCTAGCTCCAGGCATTCCTGAATATTTATGGAAATGTGCTTAAAAAGATGAAGATTACAGATGCCCAAAGGAATTTAGTTCATTCCAACTATCAAATATTATATAAAAATATAATATACTGAAATCCAATTTTTTTAAAATCAACTCATCAAAGAATCTAATTTTTAGATTAGGGCTAAGCATCCACAGAAAGCCCTTACAAACAATTCAGTACCTTATATTTAAGACTTAAAAATAATAATTAATGTTCAATGTTTAAGTCCTAAGCATGACTGACCACTCCATTCAGATATCTGGCTATTATGTATACATATTATGTCCTATTATGAACAACTCCTACACTCCCTACTTACCACAGCTAAGTAAGCAGACACTGAGAGAGCAATCCTAAGCAAGTCTACTCAGTAGTATCTCTCATGTTATTCAGTGGAGCTCACACCTGGGAAAATGTCCTTAGGATTGTAACCTGAGTGAATGAACTTATGAATGTATAGCTACACCAAGTGCAAGGTGGGGTGGGGGGAAACATACAACTGACTTTTCAAGTAAATATAGTATATATTACTTACACCTGGAGTTAAAGGAACGCTAGCCTGCAATGCACCCAGACTTGCTCCAGCATAATACGGTACCATCACATATGCCAATGGATCACACTTCACAATTAAAAAATGGAAGAGAGAAAATTGATCAGAGGTTAAAATACTGCAGAATTTCTATAATCAGCTTAGAGAGTTAGCCATGTAGTTGGTTACAGCAAACAAAAGTGTCTTGTAGTATTACCTTAGACACTAGCACTTTTGTCATGGTATATAAACTTTCATGGACTGAAGCCTACTTCATTAGATGGTGCCCAACCACGAAAGTTTATGTCACTCTACATCTGTTAGCCTTCAACAGTGCATATAATCAAAGTATCAACATTTATATGTATTACATTAATTATTGTATTTATAATATACATGCAACAAGTTTATAACTTGCCCTGCATAAAAACAGGAACACCAGCTGCATTAAACCAGATTCCTCCTTTAATTCTCTCCAGGCTTTGTGATATTCCGCTGCTCTTTTTATCACTCCTGTTTCTGTATTCATATCCACAACATATCCCTGAGAAAAGAAGCAATTTAGTTATGAATCAGAAGGCTGAATTATATTCCATCCCCTAAACACAAAGATTAAAAGCAGGTTAGGCACATTATGTCAAGTAACCCGTTACCATATTCTATGACTTGCATTCATATTGATGGCTCAGATGCCTCACTGTTCACACGGCAATTTGGACGTGAATATGTTGCAATTTCCTTCTAGAATTTATTGAGTCCTATCATCATTGTTGTTGAGTGCTCCAAACACCCCTAAGCAGGGAGGAACTAACGCTGACAGCTTACATTTGAATCCAGTAGCACCTAAAGAGACTGAAACGGCAGGGAGATAAGGTTTTGAGAGTCAAAGCTGATGAAGGGAGCACTGACTCTCAAGAGCTTATACTCCCCAAATCTTGTTGACTTCTAAGGTGCTGCTGGACTCAAATCTAACAGCCAGCTTTAGCTTCCTTTGAGCCAGAAAGAATTTATGACTTACTATGTCTTTGTTAAATTTGTTTCATTTACAAACATAAGCAAAGGCACTCATAAGACAGTAGGCCTGCTATCCTTTAGATGCCCCAACCACTGATGCAGAAGAGGCTGAAGTGGACCAGTTCTATGAAGATCTACAACACCTTCTAGAATTAACACCAAAAAAAAAATGTCCTCCTCATCATAGGGGACTGGAATGCCAAAGTAGGAAGTCAAAAGATAACCGGAACAACTGACAAGTTTGGCCTTGGAGAATCAAATGAAGCCGGGCAAAGGCTAACAGAGTTTTGCCAAGAGAACAAGCTAGTCATAGTTAACACCCTCTTCCAACAACCTAAAAGGTAACTCTACATGTGGACATCACCTGATGGGCAACACAGAAATCAGATTGATTATATACTCTGCAGTCAAAGATGGAGAAGCTCCTTACAGTCAGCAAAAACAAGACCTGGAGTTGACTGCGGCTCAGATCATGAGCTACTCATCGCAAAATTCAGGCGTAAACTGAAGAAAACCGGGGAAGCCATTAGGCCATTCAGGTTTTACCTTGATCACATCCTTTATGAATATACAGTAGAGGTGAAGAATAGGTTTAAAGAACTAGAGTTGATACACAGAGTGCCTGAAGAACTATGGACGGAGGTTTGTGACATTGTACAGAAGTCCGCAATCAGCACCATCCCAAAGAAAAAGAAATGCAAGAAAGCAAAGTGGCTGTATGGTGAGGCTTTACAAATAGCTGAGGAAAGAAGGAAAGCGAAAGGCAAAGGTGAAAAGGAAAGATTCACCCAACTGAATGCAGATTTCCAGAGAACAGCAAGGAGAGATAAGGAGACCTTCCTGAAGGAACAATGCAAAGCAATAGAGGAAAATAATAGAATGGGAAGGACAAGAGATCTATTCAAGAAAATTGGGAGAAATCAAGGGAACGTTTTGTGCACAGATGGCCAGGATAAAGGACAAAAACGGTAGGGACCTAACAGAAGCAGAAGAGATCAGGAAGAGGTGGCAAGAATACACAAAAGAATTATACAAGAAGGATTTCAATGTCCTGGACAACCATGACAGTGAAATCAATGACCTTGAGCCAGACATCCTGGAGTGTGAAGTCAAATGGGCTTTAGAAAGCGAGCGGAGATGATGGTATCCCAGTTGAGCTATTCAAAGTCCTAAAAGATGATGCTGTTAAAGTGATGCACACATTATGTCAACAAATTTGTAAAACACAACAGCGGCCACGGGATTGGAAAAAATCAGTTTATATTCCAATCCCAAAGAAGGGTAATGCCAAGGAATGTTCAAACTATCGCACCATTGCACTCATTTCACATGCCAGCAAGGTCATGTTAAAGATCCTACAAGCTAGGCTTCAGCAGTATGTAGATTGGGAACTACCAGAAGTTCAAGCTGGGTTTCGGAGAGGTAGAGGAACTAGAGATCAAACTGCAAACATTCGATGGATTATGGAGAAAGCACAGGAGTATCAGAAAAACGTCTATTCCTGCTTCATTGACTATGCTAAAGCCTTTGATTGTGTGGATCACAACAAACTGTGGCAAGTCCTTAAAGAGATGGGAGTACCAGACCACCTCACATGTCTCCTGAGAAACCTGTATAAGGGTCAAGAAGCAATGGTCAGAACAGGATATGGAACAACTGATTGGTTTAGAGTAGGAAAAGGAATTTGACAAGGATGCATATTGTCACCTTGCTTATTGAATTTATATGCAGAGTACATCATGCGGAATGCTGGCCTGGATGAAGCACAAACTGGAATTAAGATTGCCGGGAAAAACATCAACACAAATGCCGTCCCCCCCCCCAATTCACAGGATCCACATTTTTGTCAGATGACCATCCAGCTGCTGTTACAGTGTGATTAAATTTATTATATTGCATACACTAGTGAGACTGGGCACGCCCAAGACCTGCTTAAGGAAAAAATGGAAAGGATTCTAGACTTATCAGAAAATACCAACTATAATCCAGGCAAGTTCATGGGTACTTCTGGATCCACTACAATGCTGAGACTAACATCTTTTTAAGCCTCTTATTAAAGGGACTATTTTTTCTCCAGTGAGCACGCAACCCTATCAATACTAGGATTTGCAGCTTATAAGTTTAATATTAATATCTGAGAACGTGATAGTTTTTAAAAAGCAAGCTGAGGAAATGGCTAGGAACATCTTCTGTTATCTATATACTGAGTGCACCAATTGGCCCGACTGGATGATGCTGACCTTGATATGCTGATCCACGCCACTGTAACCACAAGGCTACTTTACAGTAATGAACTATACATATAGTAGGAGTGCCCCTGAAAACTGTTCAGAAACTTCAGTGGGAAACAAATGTTGCCACTAGATTAATGACCAGTTTTCACCAGTGTGTTCATGTAACACCTGTGCTTATGCAGTATCACTAATTACTCATAAGTTTCCAGGAACATTTCTAGGTGATGGCTGTTACACCTTTAAAACCCTTCATAGCTTGGAACCTACATATTTAATGGCTCACCTTTCCCCATATGCACCAACCAAGGTCCATCAGGCAACACACTTCTGATGTACCCTCCCCATTTGGGAGGTCTGTTCAGCTACAGCCCTTGGCTGCTCATTCTCAGTGGCTATGCCAACACTTCAGAACAGCCTGCCACATATGATATGGAAACTCCTACTCTCTCTGCCTTCTGTAAAAGGTGCAAGGTGGTATTTTCTCAAAACACCTTTAACCAATGAATCTAATGACAACGCTGCAGTTTCAATGTGATGTATTTCAATTCTCATGTTTAATTATGTTTTTATTCGTGTATGCTTATATTTTATAAGCTACCTTGGGCACCATGAAAAGGTGGAAAAGAAATATTTTAAATAAATTAACGAATTCAATGAGTGGTCTTCCTTTGAACAACTGTTTTTAAAAATTAGGAACTGTACCTTTAGAAGGACTTTCTGCCCTTGAAACTCTGAACGAACTACAGAGTGCTTTGTGCTCAGTTCCTTCATTGGTTCAGCATCTAAAAGATCACGCTCCAAATTGACTGTGAGAAGACCTCCTGAGTTCTAGAGAACACAAAATAGATTATACACAGTTGTAATACATAAATCCCGATACTGCACACATATAAATATTACACCAAGGAACTAATCATATTATCTTTAAATGACTGACCTTTTATGCCAAAAGGGAGCTATACCTGTTTTAAAACAAAACACTTCCCCTTTGCAATCTCCATCATTTAAGTTTAAATCTTACTGATTAACCAATATTTTGTTAGTTAAAATGACAGTATGCCAAAGAATCTTCAGAATTTGAAACCTCCACAGTATAATATAGACTTCCACAATCCATACTGGCACCCTTCTTCCAGAAAACAATGCATCCCACCACCTCTATTCAACCCTAAAAGCTTTTTACTGAATAAAAACTTGCCATTTCATTGCAAAACTGTTATCTATGGCATCCATTTTTGTTTACTGATCTTTTCCTTTTACAGCAAAACCAAAAGTGAAACAAATAACCAGCCACAGAACCACTGCTCAATTTTTAAAGAATGACAAGAGTTGTTACATAAGATATTTTAAAGAAAGAACTGTAGAACCTCAGAAAAGCAAAAGGTTAATGATGCAGGAACACGTATCTGAGATGCAACAGCAAGCCAGTTTGCCACCTGGCAATCTGGCCAGGATGGAGCAGCAAAGCAAAGAGAAATATCAAGGTAACTTCAACCCTTTCCCTCCTGCCCCAAAGTGGGAAGAGGGGCAGGATTACAACGTAAAACTCTTACTTTATACTCTCTAAGTAATTTGAAAAACCAGAAGTTTCTTCGATTCTTTCTCCCTAAGAAAGAAAACAACTTACCATATACTCCAAAATTCCTGCTTCTGGATGAAGGAGTGGCAGTTCAGGGAACCATTTCTGTACCAGGTGATTAAGCTTCTCCTAAATTAAGAGACAAATTCTGCAGTACCACCCCAGTGTGAACACGAAGAGCAATATGCTGAAAATAGCACTAAGCAGTGTTTGTTCTTTATAATCACATGATGTGAATTTTATGATCACATGGGGCAAAGTGACGTAAAACTGATCAATGAAAGTTTAGTCTCTACATCACACTGTACAACTGAATTTATCCCATTCACCACTGCAAAACAATCTTCTAAATAAGAGAGCCATTGTCTTCTCCACAGACACACAAGGAAGTTTCATTTGTGTCATTGTTCTTATACTAGCAACTTATATTAAGTTAGACATGCCATTTTATCCTAACTCAGATGTTCCACAAAAAAAACAAGTTTCTTCCAAGCAAATGCATTCAAGAATTGAGATGTGATCAAGATTTTTTTACTTCAGTTTTAGACGTACCTAGTTTATTCTCAAAAGAACTCAATTGCTCAGAAAATTTATGACCATTTTTCTATAGTCAGGATAGTTTTGCAGATTACTAGCCCTGAGAATACTATCTTTTTATACTTATTATACTCTTTTGAGTTTACTCAGAATTACGCATGCAGCACATTACACCATGTAAAAATTCAATCAGCACAACAGCTTCAATTAAAAAGCTGTTCATGTAACCGAAGACTTACATATTCTTCTTGTTCTTGAGATACATTCTGAAAGACACTATTACGTAGCACAGCAATTTCTTCTTTTATTTTGGCCATCTCAGACTCATTGTAATCATCACACTGAAAGTAAAATATAAAATTACCACTTCTGCAGAATATATTATTGCATCATTACAGGCAACATAGCTTCACTACAAACAAAAATGCCACCTTTTAAATGGAAGATATTTCTGTGCTGCCTCTTTTGAGTTTTCCTTGAGAAGACTTACAATGTAACAATATAAAAATACGACACTGGACACAAACAGCATAAAAATTATAAAACAGACACAGGCTGTTTAAAAAGCTGCTAAGTAAAAGTTCAGGTAAAAAGATCTGTTTTAGCATGGTGCCTAAAAGAAAATAAAACAAGCGTCATGTGAGCCTTAAAGGGAGAACACTGGCAGTGCACGATGCCACCACAGAAAATGCCCTGCAGTCAAGCACAGTCTGGATGGATCCACTTGCAGAGCTATCTGATGCCAAATTATACCAGTCCAAGTGGGTCTGGAGCTGTTCAGTATAGGACTGCTCCATCAGATAATTTTCCCCACCTCTCTGAATATGTTTTATACAGAGGGTCAAACTACAAATGACAGCAGACACTACTCCATTCCATAGCCACCAATGGCATTTTAAATGCATTTGTAGTTGCTTAAAAATTCCCGCAAGACACTTATCTGGATTGGGCATGCAGTAGCCACATCTCCCCCCGGCCCACACACACACTATGCCTTTTTATGTGTAGAAATGCCCGTGGGGGGGCTGAGAGAAGTAGCTTAAAGGGGATAATTTCCATACTTCTTCCAAGTTGCTCTTCTCAACCAGCTTCCACCTCAGCTGGGCCTTCAGGTTTTTCAGTCTCTTCTTAACCAGTAACAAATCATCAATGTTGGGACTTCTATCCAGCCACTCCACAATCTGCTTTTTGAACTGAAGTAACATAATTATTTTAAAAAATAGATTTACACATTTACTCCAGTATAACTTTAATTTAAAACATTTTTATGCCATCTTTGGACCCAAATAGGGCCCCCCAAATTGTCAAACATGAAATCATCTGAATACTGAAACTGCATTTAAATAATATGTAAAATAATCCAATAAAACCATACAGATGCAAAAACACAACACCAAAACCAGGGAGAAGGGCCAATAACAGTTTACTGGGAGTATGCCAAACAAAAGAAAAAAGTCTTCACATGCTAGAAGACAACAGTAAAGGGAGACAGATGAATCTCCCTGGGGAGGAGTTTAGAAGTTTTGGCAGCAGGACGAAGAATGTACCGTATTTTTCGGACTATAAGACGCACTTCCCCCCCCCAAAAAAAGTGGGGGGGGGGAGTGTGTGCGTCTTATAGTCCGAAGGTACGTACCTTCGGGGGGGGGGGGCGATCTGCTGCCTCTTCCTCTGATCCGGCGCTTCCCCGCGCCTGCCTGCCTGGCTCCATCTTCTTCAGGCAAGCGCTGGGATCGCTCCACGTGGCCCCAGCGCTTTGCAAGCACCGGCTGCGGAGGGTGCAGCGTGCTTCCTACTTGCCTGTGTCCCTGCCTTCAGCTGTGATGTTTAAAGCAAGCGCTGGGATCGCTCCCTCCCCCCTCCGATCCCAGCGCTTGCTTTAAACATCACAGCTGAAGGCAGGAACACGGGCAAGTAGGAAGCACCCGCCCCCTCCGCAAACGCAGCGCTTTGCGAGCGCCGGCTGTGGCGAGGGCAGCGTGCTTCCTACTTCCCTGTGTGCCTGCCTTCAGCTGTGATGTTTAAAGCAAGCGCTGGGATCGCTCCCTCCCCCCTCCGATCCCAGCGCTTGTTTTAAACATCACAGCTGAAGGCAGGCACACAGGCAAGTAGGAAGCACGTTGCCCTCGCCACAGCCGGCGCTCGCAAAGCGCTGCGTTTGCGGAGGGGGCGGGTGCTTCCTACTTGCCCGTGTTCCTGCCTTCAGCTGTGATGTTTAAAGCAAGCGCTGGGATCGGAGGGGGGTGGGAGTGATCCCAGTGCTTGCTTTAAACATCACAGCTGAAGGCAGACACACAGGGAAGTAGGAAGCACGCTGCCCCCTCCGCAGCCGGCGCTTGCGAAGCACTGGGGCCACGTGGAGCGATCCCAGTGCTTGCCTGAAGAAGATGGAGCCAGGCAAGCAGGTGCGGGGGAAGCGCCGGATCGGAGGAAGAGGCAGCGGATCGCCCCCCAGGAGGAAAGTGCGTCCTATCCTCCGGAGCGCCTTATGGTGCGAAAAATACAGTAATTTCTCAGGTTGCCACCTGTCTAATCTCAGATAGTGGTAGCACCTGAAGCAGGGGTCCAAAGATCTGGAGAGAAGGTGGTCCTTAAAGTATGCTAGCCCCAAGCTATATAAGGCTTTCAAAGGCCAATACCAGACCTTGAATTAAACTCAGAAGCAAACTGGGAGCCAGTGCAGAGGCAGAAGACTGGAGGGATATGGTTCCTACCACCCAGTCAACACTCTGGCAGTAGCATTCTGTACCAACTGCAGCTTCTGAACAGTCTTCAAGGGCAGCCCCATGTACAGTGCATTGCAGCAATCTAACGCAATGGTTGCCAGGACATGCATCACAGTGGCAAGATCCTTCCTGTCCAGGAAGGTTTGCAGTTGGCTCACCACACAAAGCTAGTAAAAAGCACTCCTAGCCATGACTACCACCTGTTTATCCAGCAGGAGACCCAGGTCCAGTAGCACACCCAAACTATGAACCTACACCTGGAGGAAGACTACCACAATATATCTTTAACACACAATGGGAAAATCTATTCATGGCTCCACCAGTCTCTAAATAAAACTTTATCTGGAGATCAATTACTAGTTATATAAAGGGAAACCGCATTAAAATCATCCAAATAAAAGGAGAGATCTTCTTCGTGGTCTCTGTGCTTCACACTCATGGGATAGAGCGCCCGCGGCGATCCCCGAATCGGTACCTAAAAAGCCCGGGATTTTTTCATGCTCAGCACAAGTGGGCATGTGCAGGCGTCCCAGTACACATGCTCACCAGTGCCAGAACAAGGATCCCGCCAGTTCCTTTTTGACCGCCGCGTTGAAAGGATCTGCTTTTGACTGCTCCTGTTGGTGCCTGGTAATCTGTGAGATTTCCTCTTCTTGCCCGTTTGTTGTTTTCTAGTTATAGTTAATAGTTGATAATTAATAGTAGTTGTAGTTGTTTAAAAAAAAACTTTGTGTTGGACTTTGCCCCTCGGGGCTTTACTTCCCCCTTCCCTCGTGGGCTCTGGTCCTATGGAAAGGCGTTGGGGGTTCTTCAAACATAGTTTGAAGTGTGGCAGCAAGATCGCACCCCCTGACAGTCACTCCCTCTGCTTGTTATGCCTGGGTGAGGACTCGTGCCAGTATTGTTCAAGGTTTTCGAAACAAACCCAAAAAAACAGGGCAGCAAGGCTATCGGCAGCTTTAGTCGAGTCGGCTCTTCATCCGCCGAAAATGGCAACAGGCCCGTCGGTAACAATGGGAGATGCTACGATCCATCGTCACCAGTGCAGATGGGTATGCTGACGGAGCGGGGCCAGCCCACAAAACGACCCTCTGAAGGGTCAGTGGTGCCCACGCCAACCAAGAAACGCCAGGATGATTCGGGGACCCAATCGTCTCTCCCGAAGAAGCTTAAATTGAAGGAGAAGTGGGAAAAGGACAGACTTTCCCGCACTCCCTCTCCTTCTCGGGATGCTTCGATGGAGTCGGTGTCAGCGCAAGTCACTCCACCTCGGAAGATTCTGGCTTCTCCCAGTCCCCGAAGTCCTTTGGTATCAAGAAGCCGTGGTTCGCAGCTGCTTCATCTTTCGGGATTGGAGCAGGAAATAGATCTGACGCAACGGACCCATTCATCCAGGTCGGGGTCACATCATCGAAGCGACAGTGGTTCGGTATCGGAAGTCGAGGCTTCGGCGCTGAACGAACCTTTAGCACCACTTCCGCCTATTACTACTTCAGGATGGAGAGAGCTCAAGTCGAGTGCTGTGATGCGGCGTTTTCCACCACCTCCAATGTGGGACCAACGTCAATGGCCTTGCTCTTATGGACCATACCCATATCCATTGCCATACCCTTGGTACCCTCCCCATGAGTTGCCGGAATGGGACCAGCGATCAGAAGCCTCACATTTCTCGAGGGTTTCACATCACTCCGCCACTCGTCGTGCCCCTTCAGCATCGGTGTCGATCCCCCCTGAGAGACGCAGGGAGCAGTCTGGGGACCTGCAAGCTCATCCGTTGGTATCACTCCAGTCACCTGAACATGCTTCGACCCCGATACTATCTGAGCATTCGGTGAGAAGGGAGTCTTCAACATCGGACTCTGAGGTTGGTACCGATGATCCGGATCGAGCAGCAGAACCTTCTCCAGATTCTCATATTGCTGAGGACCTTCTCATATCCCCCTCAAAAGATCTCAAGTCTTATGGGGACCTGGTGAACCGGATGGCACAGTCTCTCTCCCTGCCAGGAGTCCAACCACAGCCAGTCGTCAATGATACCGTCTTTGACATAACGCAGAGGGATACATCGGTGGCTGTGGCCCTTCCAGTGACGAAAGTTATTCTACAGGCTGTGAAGGAGCCTTGGACAAAGCCAGCATCCACACCAATCTCGACACGTCGCCTGGACCACATGTACCGTGTTCAAGAGGCTGGTGCTGAGTTTTTGTTTTCCCACCCCAAACCCAATTCGGTGGTGGTTTCTTCATCTTTGAGAGCACGTAAGACCCATTCTTCCCCACCTGATAAAGAGGGCAAGAAAACTGACAATGCTGGCAGACAATTCTACTCAGCGGGAGCTTTGGGAGTGAAAATCTCAAACTATGCTGCTTGTATGGCTCGCTACCAGTATGTAGTTTGGAAGCAGCTCACACCGTTGATGTCATCCCTGAGTGAGGAGAAGCGGGCTTCGCTGAAGAAGCTGCAAAAAGAGGGATTTGCAGTGGCCAAACAACAGCTGGCTGTGTCAAAGCACATGATGGATGTCTCTGCAAAGACCCTCACCTCTGCCATCTCCATGCGCCATCACTCTTGGCTACGGTCTACAGGTCTACAGCTTGACACCAGGGCCTATGTTGAAGAACTTCCCTTTGAGGGTGAAGGTTTTTTTAGATCCACCACTGACAGTGTCCTTCAAGAGATGGACAAAAGTATAAAGACCTCAAAGAATCTTGGTGTCCCTGCATCTACTAGGGCCAGCAAGCCTAAGCAGTGGCACAAATCTTGGCCCAAGAGGCCTTATCAGAAATTTTTCCCTGACCAACCCTGGAGACCTCACTCTTCATAGCCGGAGAGTAGATCTCCTTAATGGGGGAAATAACAAATCTAGGTTTGCTTCAGCTTCTGCGAACACCAGCAAATCTAAGGGCTCTCGCCAGCAGAAGCAGGGCCTTTGACTTTTCTGCCACACACATCGCCGCCCCTCTTTCTTTTCACATCCACCTCCATCACCATCTACCGGCTTGGGAGTTCATCTCCACAGACAGATGGGTTCTCTCCATCATTGCAGAAGGCTACAAGACTTTGTTCAGGTTCCGACTCAGTCAGTGATTGTTACAACACCTCCTTCCCCCCTCTCTGCTAGAGGAAGTCAGCAACCACTTGCAGAAACAAGCCATAGAACCGGTTCCGGTAACAGCCGGTTCCGGTAACAGGTTCTATTCTCGTTATTTCCTGGTCCCCAAACGGGATGGGAGATTGAGACCAATCATGGACCTTCGAAATCTGAACAAGTTTATCGTGTACCAGAAGTTCAGGATGTCTACCCTGTAAACAATCCTTCCCTCATCAACCAAGGGGATTGGATGGCAACGCTGGATCTCAAGGATGCCTACTTCCATGTCAGCATCCATCCATCTTACAGGCATTTCCTCCGGTTTGCGATAGGCTCCAACCATTTTCAGTTCAAAGCCCTTCCATTCGGCCTGTGCACTGCACTGCAGGTGTTTACCAAGATGATAAGTGTTGTGGCCGCACATCTTTGGCTCCAAGGCATAGTTGTTTTTCCGTATATCGACGACTGGCTCCTTGTGGCGGATTTGGAAGAACGTTTATCCGGCCATATTGCAATCACTCTTCGTCTTCTTCACACCTTAGGTCTGCAGGTCAACATGAAAAAGTCCCATCTCATACCATCAAGAACAGTTCAGTTTATCAGGGCTCTGTGGGACACAAACCTTCATCGTGCTTTTCTGCCTCAACAGAGCGCAATGGACATTTTCAATCTTGTCCATCTTTTTCAAAGCCGGAAAAGGGGCACAGCACAACAGCTGCAGTGGATGCTGGGGCCGATGGTGGCAACTACCAGTGTGCTGTTGTTTGTGAAATTGCACATGAGAGGGCTTCAACTTTGGTTCCTCAGAAAGTTTCGGCCCTTATGGGACTCACCTCAAAAGAGGTTCATGATTCCACCATCGATCCTTCAGGCCATGGCATGGTAGACATCCAGAGACAACATCTGTCAGGGAGCTCCCTTCCATTTGCCTGTGACAACAGTTACGATCACCACAGATGCGTCTTTATGGGGCTGGGGTGCTCACATGGACTCTCTGTGTGTGGGAGGACCTTGGCCTCCACAACTGGCTCATCACAAAAACTATCTCGAACTGTTGGCAATTCATTTCGGACTTCGGTCCTTCCGTCCTCTGGTGGCAGGGAAGGCTGTTGACGGACAATACTACAGCCCTTTGTTATGTCAACAGGCAGGGCGGAACAGTCTCTCGACGGCTCTATGCGCTAGCAATAGAACTGTGGATGGAGTGCCTAGAGCATGGCATCTATGTGAAGGCGGCACACCTTCCAGGAGTACTCAATCTGCAGGCGGATTTGTTGAGCAGAGGGGCAGCATCTCCACACGAATGGGAGATGCAGTGGCGCTTCCTTCAACCTGTGTTCCAGCTCTGGGGGTATCCTCAGGTGGATGTTTTTGCCACATCACGGAATCGGAAGTGTCCCCTGTTCTGCACCAGGGGAGGATCGGACCCAGAGTCATTGGGAGATGGCCTGATGTTCCCGTGGAACGATTGGTTCCTGTATCTGTTCCCGCCTCTTCTGCTGCTGACAAAAGTTGTCAACAAAACAGCGAGAGAGAAACCAAGGTGCATTCTAGTGACACCGTGGTGGCCTCGGCAGAACTGGTTCCCGATCTTGCTTCGTGTAGCAAGGGGAGTTTTTTATCAGTTCCCAGCAGAACTGGACCTTCTGTCAGCCCAGGAAGGATAAGTGTTTCATCACAACGTACCTCACCTGAAGCTGATGGCGTGGTTCATCGACCCTGCGAATTCTCGAGAAGAGTCCAGCACGTCTTTCTAAATAGTAGCAAGTTGTCTACCCGTGCTTCCTATGATAGGAAGTAGGGGAAGTTTCTTCGGTTTTTGACCGACCCTACAGTCTCACCCCAATGGGTGGGCCTACCGGTGATTTTTAAATTTTTGTTGCCCTTAGTGGCTGCTGGACTTTCCTTTTCTTCTATTAAAGCTTATTTATCAGCAATATCATCGTACCATGAATCTGTGGAGGGGCATTCAGTTTTTGCTCACCCTCATTCTAAACATTTTATGAAAGGACCGGTCAGGTTGCATCCTCCATCTAGATCACCTCCACAGTTGTGGGATTTGCCGTTAATATTGGATAGGTTGACTAGGCTTCCCTTTGAACCAATGGCAACCTGTTCCCTACAGCTCCTGTCCTGGAAGACTGCATTTTTGGTGGCAATCACGTCAGCATGCCGTGTAGGGGAGCTCATGGCTATGTGTTGTGACCACCCATATTTAGTTTTTCATGAGTTCGGAGTGTCGTTGGCTCCTGATGTTTCGTTTCTCCCTAAGGTGGTTTCCCAGTTTCACCTTAAGTTGGATGTTTGGCTACCTACGTTTTATCCCTCGCCTTCCTCGGACGAGGAACGTCAGTGGCACGCTTTAGATGTTAAGCATGTGTTACTTTTTTACTTGAGTCGTTCTAAGAGTTTTCGTCAGGACCAGCATCTTTTTGTTTCTTATGCTGCTCCTAGATTGGGTTCAAAAATTTCATCTCAGCAGCTTTCGAAGTGGCTTACTGAAACTATTAAACTGTGCTACTTGCTGGCCAAGAAGCCGTTGCCTGGACCCATTCGTGGACACTCTACTAGAGCGATGGTGACGTCGGTGGCATTCCTGAAGGGTGTTTCCTTGACTGTACATCTTCAAGTGGTCATCTGTGCATTCACACTACCCGCCCGCCTCCCCCACTGCTGATGGTCTCCCTATGGTAGGGGCTTCCAGCAGTCAGGAAGGAACTGGCAGGATCCTGGGCTTTTTAGGTACCGATTCGGGGATCGGCGCAGACACTCTATCCCATGAGTGTGAATGCACAGATGACCACTTGAAGATCTACATACACAGGTAAGCAACCTGTCTTTTTCACACCATAATACTATACCTAGTATTCTGCTTGCAAATTGCATTATTAGAAACTGAAACAGGGAATTTCTCCTATGTGTGCTGTTCAATAGTCTTCAATAGAATAAAATGCAAGTGTTTAAAAGGCTGAAACATACTGTGGGGGAAAACAGACTTATTTAATTCTGAGCATATGACAAACTGACCTCAACACTGTCCAGATATTTGTGATACACAGCAGTCAGGAGACATTGCTCTTGGTGGATCTTCCACATTACCTCATTGTACACAGTCAAGATTATATTTTTATCTGCTTCATCTAGTTCCTAAATGGAATTTCACACAAAGAGACAGATAACATATCTACAGCTGCATACAGATTATTGAGGTTAACCCCCTAGATAAGAAGTTTCAGCACGATGAGTTCATCCCTTATGTCTAAAGCCATTGTGAACAAGGGTTCTGTGATAAATCAGGCCCAAAGAGCACCCACTCAGGAAGGTAGTTCTCTCAGACATCAGCTCCCCACACTTACACAACAATCTTTTGTATTTACAAAGGGGCAATCCCCCGAGCTCATTAAAATACACTTTGAGTGATAAACTGAACTTGGAGGTTGCATGTTGTTATTGAAAGCAATCTCTGCTCCCCAGCTTCAGGTCCCAGATTGAAGGTAAGTTACTTAAATTCCTTTCAGTTAACTCCCACTCCAGCTAACTTCTGCTTGCCACTTTCTGCTGCCAGCATTTGGAGAGAACATGAGAACAGCATACATGTGCAGCTCTTACATCTCCTAGTGTGGTGTGGATGAACTAGGAGTCTTTTAAAGATTAAGGCTTTCCAGCATAACTTTAGAGGAGATACTTTCCCTCTTTCTCATGCTGGAATTCAATTCAAACATTTCCCTGAATCAATTCTGCAACTCAGTGCATCCCTGGCATACTGAGTTAACTAAACAGAGGAGTGATACTAAACACCACAAAAAAGAAAAGACAAGCACACTCAGGAAAAGCTTCACTAAAAATACAGTAACCAGCTCTTAAGGACATCAGGCAACTGAAAGCAATATTTTAAGAATACAGAACAGTAACAACCATGGAATAAGACCTCAAAGATGAAATCAAACAGAATACAGGGCACATATGCATCATACCACTATGAGTTCTTTGGACAACACTAGAGCAGCAGGGCCTTCTACTGAAGTCTGCCCATTCCGAGACCATCCTCAGAACATGGATTCAGCCCATTCTTTGCTAATATGTACAAGAGAAACCACTTGCATTTCTGAGACCGCTCCCCACATCTTAAAGAAAAAGAACACTTACAACCAAGGAGATATTCAGTTCTTGGGAAATATCCAACTCAGCCTTCTTGAGAACATCATCAATGTTGCCAATTGCATCTTCAGATTTCAAAAATGTTTCTGATGTTATGTCAAAGCACTTTAAAGGCAAACAGACAAAAGCAAAGACAAGAAGAGTTTATCTATATTGCATTGGGTAACGAAAAGGTATCTATTTAGAGGAATGATTAAGACTAACACTGAGCGTGAAAAAGACCCCAGCCATATTACAGAATATACAGGTTGTTCAAGATCCCTGAAGTGTGTAACTGTCAGACATAAGTTGTGGGTTTTCTTTCATTCTTATGTGCAAGGTGCATACTTTGGTTCAGGACTGTGCATGAAGGGGCTTCAGCTTACACTCCTCCCACCACACACACACCATTGCCTTTACCTTAAACCGTTCAGGGGATGCTACTTCACCCACACAGGTTTCTTCACTGAGCCATTTTAGGTCAGGAAAATGGCCCAGCAGAAAGCTAAAGCCCCTTCATAGTCCTGATCCAAACTGGTGCCACACTCATGGGAATTGAAGAGAACCCACAACTCACATCTACCTGTTACACAAGGCAGGGACCCAACACCCAAACTGTGCAGTGTAAGAATTGAATTGTACTGGATTTACCAAGACTTGTGTAGAACTGCAGTTGAAGTCATGACAGTAAAGTCATGAAAGGAGTTTTTAGAATGCTTCTGCTCTGTGGACGTCACGTTCTCAGGGTGCAGGCAGGCAGGAGTCCAAAGCCAGTCCAAGGTCAAAGTCCAGGAAGTCAAACAGGAGCCAAGTCACCAATGCAGAATCACAAACCGGAATCAGAAGTCAATGTCCAAAAGCCAAAAGGTCAGGATGCCAAGAAAATCAAGCAAGTCAGGATCAGGAAGGAGCGTGGATGCAAACCTTGTTGCTTCCACAAGGTTACTAGGTCCTGGGTGGGAGCTATATGGAAGTCTCAATCAGCCTGCTCCCTGGGTGGCAGTGACTCTGCTAGAACTCAGGGTTGAGAGATCTGAAGCATTGGCATGCCTCATGTCTTCGCTCTGAAAGTTCTTTCCGGAGCCTGCTTTGAACTCTTGAGATGGGAGGAGGAGAGCTTGGAGGAGATTGATCATCAACAGCTGACATTGATGCCTGAAGAGTGATTGATGGGCCAGCTGCTGTTTGTTCAGCTGAGGAACTGGCTGGCAACTCTTCCAGGTCTGTTAACCCTTCCAGCTCCTCCTCATCAGGGCTCATGACACTGGACATAATTTTATAGTGGCTACACATGTCATAGTCAGTATAGGTTAATACAGTTTGTAGGAAGATTGTAGGAGGACTGTTGCAAAAAATGGTAGACTTGGTAAGCAGCCATGATCTCCCACGAAAAGTAATTTATTGTTCGCATTGTTAACAAGAGCTGGCTGCGTGCAAGTCTAGGATGGGGGACTGCTTTAGAAAGAAGTCTATATGAAGCTTGTTGCTTCAAAGAAAGATTATTCTTTATTTTTAAAGACATCCATATTGTGATAGGAAAAGCAAGATAAGCACAATGTTGTTTTAATGTTGTTTTTAACCAAATCATTTCTGTGTTTCTGATACCCACCTTGGGTCCTGAAGAGAGATTCAGAGACCTCATGTTTCCGTTTTGAAGGTCAACGAAAGAGCAGACAAAGAGAAAGGCGAGAAAGAAGGAAGTACCTAAGAATAACAATTAGGTAACAAAGGACTGCAGGAAGAGACAGGGAAATACAGATTTGATCTGTACACTTTGCTATCTCTATTACCCCTTTTCAATTTATGTATCAGGTGCAACGCAACACTGCATTGTCTTTCACGTCCAACACATGTATTTATAGCATAAAGCAATTACTGTGTTTATCATAGGAATGCTATGGGTTCGGTTATCCCCACAGAATTTCATCTCAAAAACCATGTGATTTTAAAAATCTGCTTCAGGTCTTTAATGCTGATAAATGTTCACAGGTGAAACAGGAAACAGGTATTCTGCTTTTTTATAGAGAAAACTGAGCATGTACTGTACTTCCTTGCTTTACATATATGTATGAAGCTGTGCCTAGGAGCTCTAAATTCACAGAAATCCCAAGGAAATTATATGCCAGATCAGGTTTGCTTATAAGGAGATTTTTAATAAAGCATCAGACTTATAGAAAATACAAGCTAAGCTCCCACCTGCTTGGGCATCAAGAGAACACATGCATAGCAAAGGTTGCCAGAATCTGTGGCCACATTCATAACTAAAACTTGGGCATCTTATATCCTCATTGCTGGCTATGAGTCAAAAATTTATTAATTAAGCTATCACAAACACTATGATGAGCCTGGCCATCTTGTACCTGGCTTCCAGTGGTCAGAAGAAGATAAGAGCTGCTAACAAGCATGAGATTCACTGGAGAATGGCCTGATGCCATCCTTTCAGAGAACTCAGGGCAACCAAGCACCAGCATGTAACAAAGGTGGCGTTACTGAGGCTATACAGCATGCTTCTTCCAGTACAGCTCACTTCTGGTGATGGAGCTGGGCTGGGAGGAAAATGCTTCAAATGTCCTCTGATTTTTGTTTAATACATAATGACAATTCCATCCCCCCCCCCCCTTTAAATGTGAAAGGTTTGACACATGAATGAAAAATGTGGCTTTCTATTACTCAACCCTGAGAGTCTGACCCTGAGAAGAGTTCCTGCAAGCAATTTCTTTGTTCTGATTATTTATTTATATTTATTTATTTATATTTCCAATTTTTAACCTGCCCTCCACAGAAGTGGGCTCAGGGCAGGTAACAACACAAACATTAAAACAATCAATGTTAAACAATCAAAACAGCATTATACAACAATTTAACTAAATGAAACAGATTTTCCCATTTAATAACAGCTTCAAGATGGTGAGCGTAAAAAATTAGCTCCCCATGTGCTTGTAATAGAGAGCTACCTGCACAAATTTCAAGTATTTTATTTAGAAGATATATTTAAAGATCAAAGTTTATTGACATCTCCTTAATTTGTGTTTCCAGCTGCAAATAGTATTAATACTAATGAATTTGTCCCCCACTATGCCATCAGATGGTTTAGTTGTTTTAAGTCTGATTTGTTATAATCCACCGTGAGCCTGTTTGTGGGGTGAGGCAGAATATAAATCTTCTAAATAAATACATATTATGTTGGATATTTGTCAGTGCTTCAAGTCTGTACTGAACACACAAAGGATCTGCATTGGTTGAAGCAGGTTAGAGCCATGTAGCTTTAAAACTGACATACCATATGTGCCCCAAAGAGCTTTAAACTCAGCTAATCAATATCAGAGTCAGAAACAACTGGTGCTTGCACAGGGGACTACCTTTATCTTTATAATCAATACCTATTGGTTGTCCCCAGACTGAAAAACATCCAATTAGCCTCAACCAGGACCAGGGTGTTTTCTGCCCTGACTCCAGCATGGTGGAACATGCTCCTCCCCTTATAATCAAGGCCCTGCTGGACCTTCTGCCATTCCACAGGGCTTGCAAAACAGAGCTGTTCTGCTAGGCCTTTGGTTGAGGTGATAAGTGTCCCTGTAACTTGATCTCCCTACCACAGCCTCTTTGCATGGGCCCTGTTCTGAGAAGTTTGTTCTCAGTGGTGCCAGTCTCTGACTTTGTGTATCCCTGGCCAACAGCTGTCTGTTTTAACTCTTACTAATTGTTAATATAGTTACGTTTTAACTAATTATGCTATTTATATGTTGCAATCCGCCTTGAGCCCGCTTGTGGGGAGGGCAGAATATAAATCAGCTGAAATAAATACATTTAAGCAGAATGATTCATTCCTCATCTGGATGTTGCCCTGAATGCCCTTAATAATCTTTTAATGCATGGTAGTCCTGCTTCCTGTATGTCTTATGGAGGGGTACAAATTGTCAGAGTATAACAACTTAAAGGGAGCTTCAGTAATTATCAGGTTTTTGTTTTGTTGACCCATTCTGCTTTGTGTGTTGTGATAGAAAAGCACAATATACATGTACTAAAATGGAAATAAAATGATTTTTAATTCAGGAAATAAAGGAGGTGGGGAACCTCTGTCCCGAGGGCCATATACGGCCTTCAAGGTCACTTGGTGTGGCCCTCGGGGATTGCTGGACCGAACTGAGCCATGTGGCAGACTCTCTGGGGCCTGGCTGGCCAGCAAGGATTGTGGGGCCCAGCTGCGCTGTGCAGCAGCCTCCCCAGGGCCAGGCAGGGCTCACAGGGCCCAGATGTACTGTGTGGCAGCCTCCCTGGGGTCTGGCTGGCCAGCCAGAATTGCTGCAGGGCCTGGAAAAGTTACTGTCACAGTTCAGTTTGCACTTGATTATCCCAGATGGTGTGACCTAATATGCCACTGAGTCTTGCTGGGCTTTTTCTACAAAAAAGCCCTGGACCTATGCATTTGCTTGGATGGCAGGCCAGGGGGGTGTTTGTGGTGTGTGTGTGTGTGTGTGTGCGCATGCCAGATTAGGCTCTCCCCACATGACTTCAAATAGAAAAAAAATTATTTGCATTAAATTTGATGGCCTGAATCATTCTCCCTCGGTGAAGCACTGTTTTTTAAGCTGATAATTTTTATGGCCCGCAAATGATATTATAAATATCCATATGGCCCTTGGCAGAAAAAAGGTTCCTCACCCCTGAAGTAAAGTAACAGTTTTTCCCCTCAAAAGCAAAGCTTTATTAAACAATATGTACATCCAATTGCCATGATTTTGAAGCTGGAAGATTACAGTTCCCTTTGTAATACTTTGGCCACTCTGTCATGTTTGTTATCTCAAAAGTTGTGAATACGTAAGTAATGTACAATCTTAACTATGCTGCTTTTGCTTATGGAGCTGGGGGAAAGTTACTTCAGGCTTCACGAAACTGAGCTCTTCTGCTTCCCAGATTTTGAGGAGGAAAGATGAAACCTGGGAGGATTCAGTCTTTAATGTAGCTCACTCCCAAGGGTAAGTTGTATGCATACATAGCTTGTGAGGAAGAGTGTGCAAAGCTCTTTAGGGGTGGGGATCCCCCTGCTGGCCAGCTCCATGCCAGCAGGTTGGAGGCTGTTGGGTATCCTGCTTTATGAATGGGAAAAAATGTTGCTGAGTTACTCTGTTCAGCAGAGTGGAGCCCATATTCTCAGCCCAAATGGGGGCATTTGGGGGAGGGAGGAGGGTCTCAACATATTTTAACTAAGTATAAATATGCAATGTAAACAGAGCTGTTAGGCTCCTGGTGCAGGCAGGGAATCCCCCACCCCAGCTGCCACTGGCCACTGCTGGTCTGAGGGGTAGTGGGAGAACAATAAAAAAATGCAGCCTTGTGTACTTACTGAAAGTGACAAAGTATAGCTCTAGGAATCACTGGAAGCTATAGTACACCACAGACTTTCCAATGATTCCTAGAGCTACCCTTTGGTACTTCTGGTAAATATACAAGGCTGTTTTTTAAAAAATTATCCCACAATGCTATGTCTTCTTCCCATAATCCTCCTGCTTGTTGCCAGTCACTGCCAGTAACCCTAGATGTAAATGTGCATAGTTGCAAACCTATGCAGAAGTCGACTAACATTTTAGTCACAGCGATCAATGCCCAAAGTTATTCTAGAAAGCTCTCTCAAAAACAAGTTAATTTAGACCCCAGTGGATGCACCCTTATTTGCCTCTTATTTCAACATGTTCCAACTACATGGGAATACATACTTGATGTTTATTTGGCTCCCAAGTACAAGAGAGCAAGCACATGGACAGCTGAGATATTCTGCCTCTCATACCCTACACAGCAAATGCTGTAATGTGAACTTTCCTAATCATCATTAAGCTCAAGGTGATGAAAGAGTGTTCTGATCAGCTGTCCCCATGTATTAGCTACATCACAAGAATAGTATGTTCTTACATCTTGTTAGTTCCTAGAAAGCTTCCCAAATATGATTCACATTTAGAATGCCTGGCAGGGCAGCCTGAAAAGCACAGTCCAAACTGCTTGAGACAAATCTTGTGACACAAGTCCCATTTGTATTTTGAAAGCAAAACCCATAGCATGTGTACAACCATTCATAAATACAGTGTTGCAGTGACAGAAAAAGAACCAAGTGGAAATATGCCACGCTGCCTATCACTCGGGCAAGTCTCACCTAAAGGTAGGCAGACACAGTGCCAATAAGGTCCTTTGTTTTAGCTCTTAATTGTTCTAAAGGACACACTGTGCACAGAGAGAACCAATCAGTGTGCCTGAACACAGATCACAAAGCAGCTTTCATGGCCAATCAAGGCAAAGGCTTCAAAAATTACCAAAGCTTGTGAAGCACCAATGATGGATAGCAGGCTCAACTATTGTCAGCCATATACAATGTCACCCACCCGCCTCTTACCATCATCCCAAGACCTTCAGTAAGCATTCAAGACCTTAGACACTGTCCTTGGTCACCAGTTAGCAAGAAGATTTCATTAAGTTCTTCCTCAGTGAATCACAAACCAATAGTCAGAACTACTATGCTGCAACTGTGTTCAGCCACAATCCAATTACAATAGTTTAAAAGAATCTAAGATGCTAAGGAAGTGTACTTTGGTTGCCATGCAACTGGCCCTGAGAACGAACAGCAGTAAACTGGATGGTGTGTTAAGTACTGAAGTAATTGGGCTAGTGTTTTTTGGGAGAGACAAGACACCTAAGCCCTACAAACTAATGGAACAGGGACGAATTATGCTCAGATTTTCAGAGAGATATAAATAAGACTGCACACATATATTGTTAACCAGTTTCGTTTAGGGATGAGGATATACAATTATACACTTAAAATAAAATTCTGTTAGTAATATGAGTCAAAACCTAGAAAAACCATTCAGTCAGCCATCAGCCAGAATAGCATTCTGGTTTACAAGATGAAAATTATCTTTCCACATATACTACTATCAAAAAATATAATAATTGTCCAGCAATTCTTAAGCCAGAACAAAAAGACTATTCCAAAACAACAATTTGAACACTGACCTTTGTTTTCACTTAAGACAACCTTAAATTTTTCTTACCTTAATTATCCCATTGAAGCAAGTTACAAAATCTTGCAGAGAAGCATCTGTGGTACTTCTGACATGGTTTAATCCCTCCATCTTAACATGCTTCCATTCAAAGAACTCCTCAAATATTCCCTCAGAACCCTGCGCTTCATGAGCTTCACCGTATGCGGCCTCCAAATATTCCTGCAATCTCTGTAGAACAAGTAAATGCCACCAGAAAAGGAAAACAAGGCCAAACCAAGAAAGAATGTGCTTAAGTCAGCCGAGAGTGCCTGGGAACTATGGTGGCTGGACTTCCCCCAGTGTCTTCCTCTGCCTCTGTCCCCAGAGCCTTTCCCTGCAGTGGCCACTGCCAGCTTAAATGGTAAATGCTTTGTCTGCATATGTGCAGACAATGGTTTCTTAATTTGGGGGAAATTTAACCGCCAATGTACTTTTTTTAACATCCCCTAGTTTGCAAAAAAAATCTGTATTGTCAGTGTGGCCTCGATTTAGGTATCCACAGATGAGGGTCGCATGTCCCTATTAGATATATATAGATAAGCTATTATGATTAAGAGGCAATAAGAAAGTCACACACCTCAAGCAGGCTCTCAGCTAACAAGACTGGGACAGAACTGTCCATGTCCATGAAGAACCACTGGCAATCTATGACAGTCCAATGGTTTGGCTCAATATATGACACTTCACATGTCTGCTTATGCATACTCCTGTGCCATGGCTTTATTATTTCATCTGTTCTTAGAAATCAGCCATTCCCCTTTTTACTTTACCTGTTCTACACAGCTCCCCAGAAACCAACCAGCAAAGAAATATCTGGTCAGACATAGCTCTTCCTCTGCACAGTCAAGCACCAAGGAAAACCCACAATTTCTGCAACTGAAAATGGATGGCCACAGCACTGACTGGCAGGACACTAAACCTAGTCACTCATGGACAATTCCATGACCGTTTATAAAGGTTCAGATAAATAAGGCAGGAAATTAACCCTTTAAATGTGGTGGTTTTTAAATCAGTCCACCTGGAGCAGCCCACTATTAATAATAGCATCAGTGTTGCCAGTCTCTTACAAAGCCTTCCCCAGATGTTATTACTGCATGTACCAGGCACTCATCAGCTATAATAGGAAGCACATACTAACCAAGATGCTGCCAATACACATGGTTAGCTTGTCAGCTGAACAGGGGCAACATGCATATTTTGCATGCACATACAGTTTCATTGTGGGCAAAACAACCTTTCAAATTCCAGCAGGCAGTTAACATGTACCAAACCCATACAAAATACAAAAGCTGCTGCTGTTCAGAAAGCATGAGGACCATGCTTATCAGGAGGATCTATGCACAATTCCAGTAGATGGGGATGCAATGTATTCTGAAATACGTGGATATAGTGCTCGAAGGAGGCTAAAGTGAAGGCACATGGAATTCAGGCTTATGTTCATGGGAGGAAAAAACACACAAAGGGACCCAAGAAGCATTTGCTGTGTTAAAAACCTTCAGGCAAAAGTTAATGATGAGCATCAACTTGTTTTTGCTAAACGTGTAGGAAGCCTACAGGCAGCCCAAAAACATGAGCAACTGCAGGTAAGTAGTGCTCTTTTGGAACTAGTAAGAAACCTGCTCATTCTGTGACAGTAAAATGTTAAGTCAAACTGCTTCATGGCTGCCATCTTGTGGGCACCAGCCAACACAACACTGGCTATATGGCATTAGAAAATATATCCAGTGGCATCTTAAAGACTAACAGCATTTATTCCAGTATAAGCTTTCATAAGGCAGAGATCACTTCTTCAGATATAATCGCATTATGGTCTACTGGACTTCTATTTTGTAATGCCACAACAGACGAACACAAAAATACAAAAATACAAGATATTGTGCACAAACAAACACTCTTAACTGGTGTATATAAAGTTCTATTATAATGAAATGAACAGCCCACAACAGTGGGCATACATTCTACCACAAATTATGCAGTCGAGTTTCCCGCATTTGGGGAAATCGCAGGGGTCAGCACACCCGGAGTGCAATGGATGAGCCTCACCCTGGGAAAACCTCCTGCGAAGTTTCCCCCAAATGCGGGAAACTCGACTGCATAATTTGTGGTAGAATGTATGCCCACTGTTGTGGGCTGTTCATTTCATTATAATAGAACTTTATATACACCAGTTAAGAGTGTTTGTTTGTGCACAATATCTTGTATTTTTGTATTTCATATATTGTGCTTCCACTGTTCTTGTACAACAGACGAACACAGCTATCCCACCAGAATTACATTGCATTGGGAAAGGCAAGCAGGGGATCATAGGGACTTGTGCAGGGCATTTCATTCCCCCTCCCTTGGTATTTCCTCTTTCCCTTTCCTGAAAGCCCCCATGGCCTGTCCCCTTTTCCTGCTTCCTTCTCTCCTTCCCACTCACCAGCCAACCTACTTTTATCTGCTGCGCCCCCACCCCCACTTCACCCTCTTTCTTTCCCTCTTTCAGCACTCTTCTATTCAGGAAAAATATGCCGATTGCACAGTGCCAGCCACCAAACCACACACAGTTGCATACTGGTGAACCCGTAGGGACCTGCAGATAGCACTTCTTTTTCTTCTACATCCAATTGCCCACACTATTTCCTGCTTCCCTCCTCCTCAAAACCCCCAAGTGCTTACTTTTCCCTGCTTCCTTCTATCCTTCCCACCCACCCACATTTTCTGTAGCCCCCATCTTCAACTATATTTCATTTATACCCCATCTTTCACCACAGTGAGAATCCAAAGCAGCTTGCATCAATCTCCTCTGCTTTATTTTGTCCTCACAACAACCCTATGAAGAAGATTAGGATGAGAATATATAAATGGCCCAGGTCACCCAGTAAGCTTCCATGGCAGAGTGGTAATTTGAACTTGGGTTTTTCTGATTCTAGGCTAAAATTCTAATGACCCCACACTGGCTTTTGTGGGGTGACTGCTACTGAAGAGTAGCAAGCAACCTGCCTTGGGTAAGTCATGCAAGTCAAGTAGTAGTAAGTTGCCCAGTGATTTCTGACAGGTCTGGCCCTGATGAATCTTCCCTCAAAGGCCAGAACAGCCATGGAAAGGGCCCTGCCTCCTCGGGTTTTTCGTTTCTGTCAGTAAAGCTTGATGCCCAGCAGTATTATTATGTTTATCCAACAATGGTCACTGTGGGCATTCATTTCTTAAAGCTACAGATGCTGCTTCTACTATTTGGGGGTTTTTTTAATTCCCCAATGTATTCTTTGATGTCAGATTTTTCTGCAAACCTGAGACTTCTTTCACATTTGTAGAATGACTTGCCAAGTCTGTTCTTTGCTCTTGTCTCTGGATTTAAGTAACAGCAATAAACACCACTACAATTTTGTTGTACTATAGACACACTGTGGAATTGCCCAATTCATCATAAATATCTATATGAATGCTCTGACTCTGCTGAGGGCTTAGAAAGATGATCATAATACTGTATAACATTTCCATGTACATGCATTATCCTATGTATTTATATAATCTTCTTGACTGGAAATTTCATTTCATTTTCATTTTATTCGATTTATATCCCGCCCTCCCCACCGAGGCGGCTCAGGGCCGCACAACATTCTCCTGCCACTTTTCAGGGAACCACCAGACGCACCCATTAAATATGGCAGAATGTGACATCAACACTTCCTGTTAGAAGTGACAAATCAGCATGACAAGTATGTCCTTTGTGATTATGTGTTTTGACATATGTGTGACTTATACAACCAAAAGGATAACGGTGTAAGTGTTTCTGTTCCCAACCTGCAAAGTTGCTAGACGCTCAGAAATGGGCAACTTATCCACTTCCATAATGAATTCATCTACCGCACAGTATAATTTCTGCTGCATTTCATTCCTTGTAGGAATCAAGTTTTGAACTTCATCCTGTACAGAAAGAAAAGAAAGTCTGTGTAGGTTCTTCTGAAACTTTTCCTCCATGCAACATGTTCACATATGACAGACCTTAGGTTACTTCCTACTGAGCACAACCCCATGTAACACTGAGACAGACTATGGCCTCTACTTGCTGTCCAAACCAGCACTGCTTCCACACAGAGGTTTTGCTCCAGTTTCTTATCTAAACAAGAACATAGGCCTGGGGGGGGGGGGGGGTGTCAACATAACATCATCCACTAATTGGTCACTTTGTGTTCTCTGCTGCTTTGCTGCAATCTTCCCCAAAACTAGTTTGGTATGATCTTTTGTGAAAGTATAGACTCAAAATGCCTTTGTACAGTGTATGAATAAGAAACAGCAGGTCCTGCCAATATTAATGCCATTTGCTTTGACCCACCAATTCCCCCTCCCAGGCCACTAGAGGGCTTTGGGGGAAAATTAGTAATTGACATATCACTATAGCTTAATGCTATAATAATACATCAGTCACCAATTTTTTTAAAAGCCCTCTGTTGGCATGTGGAGGGAGCAGCTGCGGCAAGTGAAGGGAAAAGTACCATGTGGATGCTCTGCTGCTCCTCCAAATGCCTCTGCATCAGACAACAGAAGAACATGGCAAAGCTCAGGCCCGAAACTGGTTTCCAGTTCCAGCTGAACCAGGGTTCACTTATTCAGATGTAAACTGTGGGTTTTGCTAACTATGAAGCAACTCAAATAAGCACAAGGTTTGTTCCCAACTGATGGGAAATGAAACATATTAATTAATCCTTAATTAGAACTAATTTTTTTACGACTACTCCACGGGTCAAATAAAAAATTAAGTATATTTTTATAGTTTTATTTTTAGAGTAAATTTGGATCTCTCAACACCCTACACTTGTGCAGGAAAGAGAGCAAGCAATCTAGATTTGTGACAATTCATATAATTTGAAAGGCATGTCTGCTATGTAAGCACACTCACTGCTCTTTGTTTAGACGACTAATTCAAATTCAGGATGAACCAGTTCTATACAGAAGCTGGCTGTGCACAGTGCAGCCAAACAATTTTCCAGTATTTTAAAGACTGACCATGCTTGGTAAAAAAGAAAGTGAAAACAAAAATGGAGAAGTAAAATAAAATAAAAGGTAATACCGCCTGAAGCTTGGGAAGATTAAAACAGAATCTGTGTTTAATTAATATCTGTAAAGGGTATTGCAAGAGAAAAAATGTAGAGTGCCCAGATTTGGACATATGTCTGTAGGCATCCTATTGCCATAAATCCAAGAGATCAGGTTACTGGTGCCACTGCAACTTAAAACATAAAATAGCTGTAGCCTTAAAACATAACATCATGCCAGAAGGAAGCTGATTCAGGTTAGATCAGGGATGTCAAATGTGCGGCCTAAGGGCCGGATCAGGCCCTGGGAGGGCTCCTATCAGGCCCGCAAGCACCTCACTGTCATCTGCTTCCTTCTCTCTCTCACTTCCTTCTGCACCACAGCTTGCTTTGCCAGGCTTGCTGAATCACACAGGAGCTACAGAGCAAAGCCTTTATTTTGTCCATTGGCTAACCAGCACATGAAGCAACTTATGTACAAAAACTCGCAATGCCCAGCCATTTCATATTTTCCCCTGGGTCTTAGGCTCAAAGCACTAACCATGAGATTTCTGTAATTGTCAATAAATCAAAAGTAGGTTTGCAACTTACACACACCTGAACAACATGTGAACAGCATACTCAAGATTGCTACAGCACAGACATTGTCTCCAGATCTTGATGAATTCAGAGCAAGAGGTGTCAGTTATCAGAAACTGTTAAATAACAAACTATTGCAAAAATGCTAATCTTTTAAGCATATTTTCTTTTTTAAAAAATTACATTTGTCTGAATTCTTTATTAAGTTTATATCTCTGCTACCTGGCATTGCATTTTATGATATGCATGGCCTGGCCCAACAAGGTCTCATTGAGGTCAGATCCGGCCCTCATAACAAATGAGTTTGACACCCCTAATTGTCATGTGTACAGCTTGCATCACTTGTAAGAAGCTAAGGCAAGTATCTTCAATATGGCATTCATGGCATCATGAAGATCCCTCTCCTGGCACACAAGTGCTTTAGAAAGTGGGTGAGGCCAGGCAGGGTTTCTGTTGAATGGCTGTGCAGATTTTTTCCAAGTGCTTTGACAGCAGCTGCCACCACAACAAAAGGATTTTCAGTTCATGACTGAAGATATGCTATGTGTTTATGCAAGAAAATGTTTAAATAATATGTTAATTTTGAAATGCTGAAGTTACTATAAGAGTTATGCTTACTCCCTAACATTCCATGGCTGGCTTGGTGTCCTGCAACAGATTCCTAAGATGTCCACAGACTCAAAAAGGCTGGAGACCCCTGAGTTAAGGCATTCCTTTTGAATTCTTACTGCAGTATTTTAAGTTCTTGGAGGTTGCAAGTAAAAGTTTCCCTTTGAGAAATGTGTAGTTTATTTCAGACATTCTTTAAAAAAAAAATTAGCCCCATCCCCTCGCTTTCCTAACTTTTTCTACAAACACAAACCTCTGCATCCTTCTCATCCACATCCTTAGTTTGGGATGTCATAGACAAAGAAAGTGCATGCACCCCATACCCTTAGCCTCTACCTGTTTTCACAAAGCAGATCTCTCTTCAGTTCCGTAATCAGGAGCCCCCACTGAGCACCAGTTAGGCTGAGGGGAAAATGAAATAAGTTCTCACAATGAACATATGAAGCTGCCTTATACTGAATCAGACCCTTGGTCCATCAAAGTCAGTATTGTCTTCTCAGACTGGCAGCGGCTCTCCAGGGTCTCAAGCTGAGGTTTTTCACACCTATTTGCCTGGACCCTTTTTTTGGAGATGCCGGGGATTGAACCTGGGACCTTCTGCTTCCTAAGCAGATTCTCTACCACTGAGCCACCGTCCCTCCCCTATCTTATCCTTTTGGAAATATAGCACCTCACATTGTTACAGATACAACATAATTTAATAACACATTACTGAACATTAAATTTTTGAAAAATTCAAGATAGATTTTTTTCAACCTGAGGCAAAAAGTAGACCATCCTAAGACATGAATATCATGAAAAAATGCAAACCATCACACACCATGTATTTGCATGAGCTTATTTCCTCTTGAGCAATGTTATATTCAGCCCAAATCTTCTCCAGCTTTTCCAAAGAGGGAGGAGCAGCAAGACATTCTTCTGTTACTGCTTTTACAGCTTCTGAAAGGTCTTCCCCAAAGCAATCATTCAAAGAGGTATGCCTGGGTGAAAAAGAGAATTGAAATAATTTAGGAAAAATACATGTTCAATATGTAAGAAAATTGTTCAAGGCTTAAAACTGCCATAGAAATAGCTCTACATTTCATACGTAATACATTCTATTCTACAGGATACTGAAAAGAGTGAGATGACACAAAGGAAAAATGTTTGTAATAAGCATAAAAAACAACCAAATACTAATGGTAATGATTAGGCTATTCAATTATTATCCCTGACAATCCAAATTTATACTTGTGCATCCAGGTCTAGAAGAAACATGTGATTTCCATATTATATATATATTTAGCCCATCACAGGATACTGTCACCATTTATTTTTAAAATCTGCTATTTGGCTACATAATTCTTTGTGTAAATTAAATGACAAAGGCATACTACCATTATAATCAGCTTCCTTAAATAAGAAGTACTGAACCTATAATGAGACAAAAATCACTAGTCCACCAGCTTCCTACTCCACATGGTTAAGACTGAAGATAACTGATGTGGTCCATAAAACATGAGCAAACCCTGCTACCTTGTACACCATTTATCATCTGCTATCTGTGTGATCGGTATGTATGCCACAGTCATGACTGTGCACTGATCATCCCTCCAGGCACAGCTCCTGCTCAAAATTCACAGTATTGAGACTCACTTCAACTAGTTCAATAAAGACTTTACATTTTTCAGCAGAAAGCTGCATAAGAAAGCAACTAATAAACCAAGACTCAACACTTTTCTTGTCTTTGGAAGGAGATGTTATAGGAAGAGAATGTTCTGAGAACCAGAAATGTTCCCAATTCAATTCTCACTTTTGCCTCAAAACAAGCCACTCATTTCCAGTCACAGTCCCCCATGGTATCACTGCATAATTTCTTTTTTTTTTAATTAAAAATGTTTTATTTAAGCAAATATCAACGTAACAAAAATAGAGGGGAAGAATGCAATACAGCAAGCTCCATAAGATGAGTATATAGGTGCCTAGTTCTCAAGAACTCCATCTTGCTTCCACTGGGGTGAGCGCTTTTTCCATCATAGCCTCATCCTGTTGGAAAGCTTCCTCAGGGAATGTAAAATGGAATTATTTCAGCAGGCCTTTGGCTAACCATTTTATTTTCAGCAACTATTGGTTTATCTCTAGAATATTTCCAGATACTGGGAAATGGCTAAGATTTTAACTATCTTAATCCGTTTTTATTTATTATTTGAGTTATATACTGCCCTCCCCGCAAATGGAGCTCAGGGTGGTGAACAATAACTTATAAATACAATTCTAATAAATACATAAATATATACACAACTTAAAATAGTAACCACAGCAATAATTGAAGTAATCATATGGTATTAACATTCTATCTCCTTCCGGGGGGGCAGGGGAGAGAAGATGGGAGGCCAGGCTTGATGGTGAGCAGTTGCTATTCTCAGCCATAGGCCTGGCAGAACATCTGTCTTCAGGCCCTACAGAACTGCATTAGGTCCCACAGGGCATGGATATCATTAGGCAGTTTCCACCAACATGCTGTCAAGACCAAAAAGGTCCTTGCTTAGATTGAGGACACTTGTATTAAAAAAAAAATGTTGCAAGCCACCTCAAGCCCCGCATTGTGGGAGAGAGGCATGACATAATTCTAATTTAAAAAATAAATACTAGATTATCTCTCAGCAGCACCCTTCTCCCCTCCCTAGTTTTCTTCTCTGTGAGCATTTTATCCACCCTTTCCCCACTGGTTGTCATCTACTGAATGTGTGTTATCACTCCCTGGGCTTCTGGGATGTGTGTGTGTGTGGGTGCATGGGTGGGTGGGTGGGTGCGCTTACATCCCCCTTCCTCTTGTTTATGTCTACTTATCTCCATATCTTGTGGCAGCCATTTTGTAGTGGTATCTGCCACCCTGATTCAAAATTCCAAATGTACCCTCAGGCTCAAAAAGGCTTGGGATACCAACGTAGATTGTACCTAATGTCTTTCAGCTTCTCAAACTTCACAGCCAAATTTCTCACAGTAGTTCCAACATATGTAGACAGAGTCTCCTTATGAGCTTTCTCTTTTGCCTGAATTGATAAAAATAAAATTATAGGCAGTACTACAACATTTCTACAGTATGAACATGAAAACTTACAAATCAACTTCAAAATATTTGCATACAAATATGAAACCAAGAAAAGAAGGCTTCAGCAGACTGGGTATTTTAAGTAGAACTGTATGATACACCAATGCAAGCTTAAGTGAGAAGTCCATACTAGGATGGACATGAACTGGGAAAATGGAGGTTCATGGTTCACAAACCTCCATGAACTTTCCCATTTAATGAACTGGTTCATGGTTCTTGATGTGGTGCGCTTGCAAATGCCATTTAACCGGAACACATTCCTTGTTGCTTGGATGTCATTTGTGCACTGCTTGCAAAAACCACTAAAGGCAATGTGTCATAAATTTAGGTCCATGAGTTTGCACCCATCCCTAGTCCATACTAATCATAAAAACAGCAAAATCAATCCATCCGCTGACAGCCCTCAGATGAACCCTAAGACCCGATTCATACACTATGATCTACGCAGGTTGTCTCTCTCAGTCAGCCAGAGTTGCAGGTTCTTCTCTTTAATTCATTCATACCCAGCACTTTCTTAAAAGAACCTCAACAAGAGTTTCACAATCACATGCTTCTTCACTAAGGGCAGGGGAAATTTCCCAACTGCTTGTCCTTCCAATATGTGCCTCCCTCCAAAACAAACAAGTAAACCTTGTATTTGCATATAGTTAATGTACCTAGTATACATTTTATCCATATATTCATCTAGGGAGTTCAAAGCAGCTTATCTAATTATTGAAATATTTATACCCTTCCTTCCCTTTTAGATTCAAGGCAGCTTACATATCTAAAACAGCCAATGACCCCAATAACCCATTCCACCCCCAAAGAGGATGAAATGAAGAAGAGACAGACAACAACCCTGTTAAGTATTATCAGGCAAAGTGTGTGACTATAGCCCAAAGGCATTCAAGTCTTTACAATACACAGGAGATTTGAAGTAAGGTTTCTCACATCCCAGTCAACCAGTGAAAATTATATGTATGGAACTGCTATGCAGCATCTTGTGGCTGAAAAGCTATCTACGGGTAGGGCTGTAAAACTACTTTCCTCTTTTTTTAAAAAAAAATGAGAAGTAACTGTACTATTTTCTGTGCTGCAAAAATGTTTGCTTTAATTGTGGTGTGGTCTGGCACACACATATGGGAAAATGGCCTGAAATCTGGAAAATGGCATAACAGAGAACTATCCCTATAACTCTGATTGTAACTTTTGATCAAACTGTCCCTGTAACTTTGTTCACTCTATTCCCAAAAGCCTAGGAGGTAGATTATGTTTGCCCAAAGTGGTTTCCGAGCAGCGTGGAACCCCTGTACTTTTGCCACATGAAGCAATGCTGCTACTGGGTTGGACCAGCTCTGCACTCTATTGTCAACAGTTTGGTGGTAGACAATGATAATCACAGCAGGGGTGGCATTTTGACCATTTATCAAAGTACTAAATTTTTCACTAAGCAAAGAAGAAGTCTTCAACAAAAGACTACACCAGCAAGAGTGACCAGTTCAATAACTTTTGCTTAAAAGGCTGCAAAGGCATATGATTCAAAACCCTTCTTTCCACCATACCTCCAGTTCACAATCAAGCTTCTCAACCTTTGATTTAAGTTCTTCACACAGATGGAGAAGATTCTGGTTCTCTTCCTTGAAAGCCATTTTCTCTTCTTTTAGCTTTAAATTCTCCTCTATAAGTTTTTGCTCTTGTTTGATTTTTGCCAGGCTAATATTTGATGCCCTGCTCAAATCACAAGCTATCATTTTTTCCCTGTTGAAAAACAGAGACCAATTTCATCACTGGATTTCAGAAGCATACTTTATGATTGCCCATCCAAGGCCTCTGACAAACTACCTTTCCATATTTCCTGGAATTTAACAAGACTTTCATTCATGTAAGTAGAATAAGGGCTAGTCTATACATGTAGTTAAGACTGTCTGTCAAAGAGTACAGTTTCCATAACTCTACCTTTGTTACAGGCTGGTGCTTAACCTTTAGTTGCTCTGAACTGTGCAAGGGGACAGCTGTCAGGACACTCCCAAGAAGATATTCTTCTTTTTCATGCTTGTTAGCAGTTCTTATCTAGGAAGCCTGACTTGTTTTCTCTCCCCACTAGACACCAGGTGAGAGACGGCTTATTTCAGTGTTTGGGACAGTTTAATGATTCCCCAACTTGTTGACAGCAACTGGCGTATAAGATTCTTAGTTTTAGCTTTGTATCTCATCTCAAGATCTGGCTAAGTTTCACTGTGCATGTGTGCATTTGAGACCCAGCAGATGGGAGCTCAGCCTACTATTTCTGTAGGCTTGATCACTGCTTATTAAAATCTCTTTGTAAGCAAACCTGGGTCTTGCATATCATTTCCTTGGGATTTCTGTGAACCCTGAAGCTCCTGGCCAGAGCCCCAAAATAAAGGTCAATATAGTCTACTCTATTTGGACTAGGCATGGGAACAAACCAAACCACAAATTGTCATTTGTGCATGAATCGTACTGATTTGTGAACTGTTTTGAACGATTCTGACCATAGTGCTTCATTTGTCTTTACAGTTCGTCTTCTCCAGACAGCCTGGTAGTGATTCAATCAATTGCTAGGCAACACTGGGGGGTGGACTTCCAGGAGCCCTAGAAATACCCATAGCAGTTGTCCATAGCTTGATTGGCAGCTCCATGAGCCAATCACAGAACTCCCATTCTGCAGAACAAGGAGTTGACAGTGAGAGCTGAAGATGAGCTTTCCTGGGGACACCTGCTTTGGGGGGGGGGGCTATAACTTAAGACATTCTAAATCCAATCTTCACTAAACTTGAAGGGTGGACAGAACAGAGCCTGCTGAAACTCCCAGTGAGTTTAACAACTTTCAAACCAAATGAGCCATGAACCAGGTCAGAAATCAAATGAAATAAAACGAACCACCATTTCCCCCCGGTTCTTGCCAATTCCCAATCCCAATCTGCTGCTAGTAAGAGGTCTTTCACATAACACCTGGGACTTTCTGAATGCAAAACTGATGTCCTATCACTGAGCCATAGCACCTCTATAGTTTCATCAGAATCATGTAAGCAAAATTTTTCTTGCCTTGCACTATTTTAAATAAAAGGTGGGGAACTAAAATTCTGAATACTTCTCTTTATCCTTCTCTCAAACCCAACCTTCTCATAGAATAGTAGCATGTCAGAGAGAAAATTTCTGTGCAGATCAATTTATCCCCACATTACTTTTCTATGCTGAGGGAGGCTTTTTTGTGAGGAATCATTCAAACAACTACCACCTAAAGCAGGAGTTCAGAAGTAGTTTGGACACAGTTCCTCCAATGCTTCTTTCCAACCTACACATGCCATCTGTCCACTTCAGTGGTCCAACCCTCCCACATGCCCTTGCATTTGGGCCAGTAGGAGAAACAGTAAGGGACAGATATGGTGTCACACAATGTCATATCAGACAAAATATTAGCCAATGCACTGGAAACTCTACTGCAATATCAGTTTCCAGAACACCCAAGTAGTACCCCAAGTCTAACCTCATCAACCTTTAAGATACAAGGAGTACAAGCTTTCGTTCAGCTGGTTGGTACTATGGCTAGAGAATTAAGTGTCCTACCACTTTGTTCCCTTCAGTCTGTGGCCTGTGGTGGGGGGGATAAGGGGAATTGACCCCCCCAACTTCCCTTGGTGATATAAACAACTGAAAGTAGCAAGAATCTGCGGGGGACAATACATATAGTTCATTAGCTCTACGCTTGATGAAGGAAGCATCACCAGAAGGCAGGCTAAACCCCCAAAAGAGATTGCAGTTATTGTTAACTTGTTAGCTTATGTGGGAGGGCTAACAAAATTTAGAAAGGGCTAAACAACAGTACTTTCTCTGAGTCAGGGAACATCAAATCTTTATTCCTGAACATTTCCAAGGGTTGTGCACTACAACATTATTAAGTCCCTTTGGATACCAATTAGCTGGTTTTCCTGCATAGAAGCTGCTCTGACCATTTGTCCTCTGCAGAGTCCTAATATGATATGAGCTGGTGTGACTCCATTACCACCTCTCCAGTGTATGGGGGGATTCTGAACTGCTATATCTATCTTTCTTTTAATTGTCTATTTGTTTCATTTGTTTTAATGATTATGTACTAACTGGTTTTTAACGTTTATATAACTTGGTATTACTTGCACACAGCCTGCTTTGGGAAGGGCAGAATATACATTTAATAAATAAATAAATACACAGGCACTCTTCCTTGCCAGCTACGATCAGTCCTCATACATTAGCGACCAGAAAGGGCTTGAGCCTCAAATGCTTCATAAGCATTTATTACATAAAACAGTCTGAAAGTACTTTCAGTTTCTCAGCATAGCTTACTTGATAAACGGCACATGATTTGCAGTATTGTTCTCATTCCAACCATTCTGAGGCATATGATCCCCAAAGCCTCTAACTCTGTTGCTCGCTGCAGAGTTAGCTCTGTTTGACCACACTGAAGTTGTTGGTTTTGCATTCCTTGATTGGGATTTAGAAGAATCTGTCTGGGTATCACAGTTATTATTGCTTACAGGACACTTGGACCTTTCAGCAAATCCTTTCTTTACCATTTCTTCCCCAATACTCAGCACACCACACTCTGCAAGGGCAAGAATGGTTCCATCAAGACATGTGCCCTTGCATGTTATTTTCACTTCTTTTTCAAAAATCAAGCTATTCAGGAACTTCCTTCCCTGCAAAACAAGTTTTTTTTAAAAAAAGTTATAGAATAGTTCACACTATAGACGCTTGCCTCAACTGCATGAGTACTCTCACATGCAACAGGTTTGCAATGATGTTATATATAGTACATTTGTCAGGACAAACAATCAACAAACTGATTTTTGGTTTTTAAAAACAAGCCTTAACTCATAAAGCTACTGAGAAGCTTCAAATGTTCTGAGCAGTGGCTCAATGAAGCCTCCAAAGCTAAAGCTGAGAGAGTCTTCTGATAATCACATGATCATCAGGTAAGGCTTCCATCAATTTGCATGGCTTTAGGCCAAATGAGATGTGACAGCATCCCCAAGTCTCCCTTGGTTTGTATTGACTTTTTGAAGCAGTGAGTTCCCACTGAAAAACTCCTTTCCAGAGTGCCATGGGGCCCTGACTCTAACCAGAACCACTGTGGCAGCAGGGAGGAAGGGTCCCCTGTAATGGTCTGTCTCCTGCAATGGTCCCAACCACAATCACACCACAGCACTGGTGAGAGGAGCTCCCTAGAGCTTCAAAATGGTGGTGCATCCCCAGGGATGCCATCACATCTCATTTGGCCATTAGTTCCTAATATGCAGTTAACAGAAGCAACAACATCAACAACCAGTTGTACAAAAAGTAAAATATGCAATAAACAAAGTTGTTTAAAAGGATTTTGATAAAGATCTTGGGTCTGTTGGCATTTTTTATATTTCATCTCTATTGATTAACCATTCTTGTTGGAAATACAAACTCTCCATAGAACTACACATCTTCAAAATAAAAAGGGAATGATTTACACTTAACCTCTAAAATGTAGGGTAAAAATAACTGTCAGTTTATCATATTGTTAAAAGGACACACAAATGCTACAAAGTGAAATATTTACGGTAACTACTATAAAGCAAAAGAAATTAAGCTGCTCTTTTGCTTCCTGGTTTCCAAAGTGGCTTGACCACTGAATAGTTTATATGCACATGGAAAACAAAAAGACTAGCTCACCTGGTCAAACCGATTCAAATCTTGATTAACTGCAATCTGAAATCCCCACAGTCTATATTTTTCGGCCACACTAGGAAACTGCAAGTCTGAAGGAATTTCAACTATTTCTGACCGGTTAAGAATCTCAGAGTTTCCATAATCAATATATAATACCTGACACTGCAGCAATTAAAAAGAAAAACCTATTAGTTACTGAAGTTATAATCCACAATATTAATCATACATAGGCATATCTAAATTGGGATTCCCCATGTGTTTTTTGGTGCCCACTAAAACACAGAGTGGGTCCATCTTTCTTGGTGCCCATAATGTGTTTCTGGAAAGTGGGTATGGCATCATTCAGAGTTTGAATTTAAAAGCTCCACAACTTTTCAGCTGCACTTTATTCTACTAACAAACTTGTAACATTATTTAAAAAATCAAGTTGTGTGGCTAGTCAGAAACTCCTTACCTTTTCATCACTGATAACCCTTTGTACTTTACACCTATACCAGCATTTATCTTCAGAAAAGCACCCACCATAAACCTGCATTTCAAAACAAAATCAATCATTAGTGGAACTGCACATAACGGAAAACAGAATTTGTGACCCTTTAACATACATCATTTTGCCCACAAGTTTCTAATTCAATAATTCAGTGGCATGCTATTTAGTTGATTTACATTGCTTAGGCAGCTGCTTCTAACAGCAGCAAACAGACTTAACTGTATAAAACTATACATTGTCAATACTAGGTAATGAGAAAATTTCTTATGTGGAAGCATTCTGCCACTGCAGCACAACTCTGGAGAGTGAAGGGGGGGCATGTTTAAACACTTCCACTTCCCTTTCCCAGTCACATAGCAGCAGTGGCATGAGAAGGGAAGACAAACTGCAATGTGCCTTCCCTTCACTGTTGGAAGCATGCCTCAGTGAGTGAAGGGAGGGCATTTTGAATGCCTTCCCTTCACAAACCCAACAAACCATAACCAGGAAAGTTAAACAGGAAAGTCCGTCAAGGTTCATGGTTTATAAACCCCACAAACAATGACCCTCCACAGACCTCTATTTTTTCAGTTTGTGCCCACCCCTAATGTTAACCTCCTGCCTGGAAGCAGAGGGGTGAAGAGGAGTCTGTGGGAGCTCTGTTGGAACTTAAGTCTTCCTGGTGGCAGAAATTACATATCTCCTCCTGTATGGTTTGCTTTATCATATTCATAAACTCTACATTCAAGGTCCTGGATCTGGGCACATTACCCATCTGTGCTGCTGAGATTTGCCCCAAAGGAGGCAAATCTGCATCTGTTTCTTCAGCATCTCTAGGCTTAAATTGGGTGTTGGCATCAGCATCTCTAGGCTTGGATTGGGTGCTAGGAGCCTGGATAGTATCTCCACCTGTCGATTTGGAGCTTTCAAAATGGCCACTGCTCAAAGCTGCTGGGCTGCACTGGGCTGTTGATTCTAGGTGGGTTTCAGAAGGCAGCACTTTTTCACACACTATTGAACCAACACAGCGGTCAGTTCATTGGAAGTAGTTTGCGCAAGCCAAATATCAGGCATCCCAGCTCCTGATGTCTCCTGCTTTACAGCAATGGCTGTGAGCACCGCAACTGACTCCCCTTTGAGGAGGAATCTATCTGAGGGCTCCTTTGATGTCATTGGGAGGATTGAAGCTGCAGCCATTTGTGTTAGACCCAAAATGGTTGCTGAGGTTCACTGAGTTTCACACACTGAATAAGGCTTCTTCAAAAATTAAGGATAAGGCAGCAGACTCAGACAATAAGACAGAAATAGAAAATAGATAAGTAGACAGTAAGTGATAGTAGTCGTAGGTAAGGAAGAAAACTGAATAATAGGGTCTAAAGAAGACGATAGAAGGCTAAGCCTACTAAAGAAATGCTCTCCCTGTTGAGGCAGAAACAAGACTGAAGAGGTGAGTGACTCCCATGGCAGACAGGAAGAGGAAAAATCTAGTTCTTCCCTCCCTGATAGGACAGTGGGAATCACCCCACCAAGATGTCCTCTGCCTCAAAGATAGAATGACTGTTTCAAAAATCACAAGAGGCATTGTCAGAATACTTTTAGCGAGACTTTTGGGTCCCAGCTATAAGAAACATGGGGAATTTCCAAGCAATCTTTCCATCTACTTCATGTAAAAACTACATGAAGTAGATTGAAAGATTACAGCTTTAGATAATGCTCCCCCCCTCCAAAAGTGGGATGGAGCCCAGTATTCAACCCTTTTCCCTCAACATTTTAATTCATAGTAGATGTCCTTGTTTGTATTCTTCCTTTTCATACTAAAAACTTGAGGGGGTTTTAAGGGGTTTTTAATGTGAAAAGAAACAACATTTTCAAAAACAAATTCGGGAATAATGTACTGCAAGTATTTGTAACTACTCAAATGCTATATATACTCATTTTTTTGTGACAGGAGTAGTCCCAGACTTCATGCGAATCACATACTCTCAGCCTAACCCAATTGACAAGGTTGTTGTAAGAATAAAATGGAACAGAAAAGAACAATGTGAGCTGTTTTGGTCCCCACTGGGAACCAAGGCAATATATAAATGAAGTCAGAAAATAAGCATGATAAATCACACCATCTTGAGTGAAATTACTGAATAATTTAATTTTTTTATTTATACCCCACCCTATCCTGCAAGCGGGCTCTGGGCAGCTTACAACTTTAAAAACCTTACAGAAACATTAAACAAACCACATCCAGACTAGATAATATCATAATTACATAATTAACAGAAACCATGATCCACATCATTAGCAACAAGTCATAAACCACATATAGGCTGGTAGTATCAGTTAACGTAGCATCAGCTCATATCTGATTATTGAAATTAAAATTTTATCCCATTACTTTTTAAAACATTAATTTAAACATTGGCTCCACTGAGATTATAACAAGCAAACATACAACATAAAAGCCTCAAGTGCTCACACCAGTATAGGATCAGACAAAGCTCCAGACATTCTACATTCTCCTCTATACACCATGTTAACACCTCTATACACCAGCCAACACTGAGAGCCCAGCTAACATCCCTAAAAAAATCACACAAGGTAATATTTAACATGGAAGGTGCAGAGAGAAGAACTGGAGTGCCAGCAATTCACTCATGTGGCCCATTATAAGGAGTCCCATACCCCACTTTGCTCATTCTATATCTGCATGGAGGTTTTTTTATGCAAGGAATATTCAAACCTGTAATCACTCAGTTAGAAGCAGTGCTGTCCATTCTACCACTTCAAAGGACTGTTAAGTCATTCTTCACCATATGCTAGCCAAGTTTCATACTGCATTTCTAAGTGCAATTTTCCCTTCTAAGCCCACTGACTTCAATAGGCTTACAAGAATGTAATTCTTCCTTGCAGGCCCAGTGCGTCCAAGTAGGCCAGTTAGGTGGCTGCCTACGAGCACCACCTGGTCTACAGGGGTGCCAGGCACCCCCTCCCACCCCACCCTCTCCCCACAGGCAGCCCAAGCAGCCTGCAAGGGAGGCCGAGCTGCCAACAAATAAAAGCAGCTGGCAGCAAGGCAAAAGACAGTGAGGCAGGAAGGAAGCTCTTGGCTCCTTCCCACCATCACTCCACCTCTTCCCTTCTCTTCCCACCTCGAGGCCAGTGATGATGCACCTGATAGCCAGTAGGGGTGGTGACATATGTGCACCAGGGCACCAAATGGGGCCTGCTGCCATGCTTGGGTGGGGAGGGGGGAGGGCGTGCAGGAAGTTGGGAGTGGGGGAGGCAGCTTGCCTGGGGCAGAAGCCCAGTGCTGGCACCCTATTGCCAGTGCTGCTTCCTTGGATAGGATTATTAGTCTGCTTAGGGGTGCAGTTTGAAATAATATCTACTGATCTTTTTATATTTTGGTAAATAAAGAAACCATATAAACAACCTACCTTAGCAAGATCAGGATTACCAAAAACTGATCTGGCTTGAGGACAAATTTCAGCTAGAGCACAGCTAGTCTTCAAGATGTCATGATGTCTATTAATGTTCTAAATAGCATAAATTTAAAACAATGTCAGCTCTCTCAAATGAAAGGCAGTTATTTTACTTGAAAAAATACTACTAACAAACAAGCTCTGCAAATTTAACATCTATAAAACATGGGACTAAGAGGTGCTTTCCCCAAGTCTAATAATTACCTATGGATACTACAATCATTCCTGTTGGGTAAGAATGGCCTTGAATTCTCCCCCCGCCCTGCCTATCAAGTCACTCTCCTGCATCCCACATGCCTGAATTTACCTGTGCCCAAAATGTTACTGCATCTTCCACATGGCAGCCAATTACTTTTTCAACTGTGGAGAAAAAGAATTCAAGTCAAACCCTGCTTTCAGAATTGAGGGGAGGGAATTAAATAATCTTCATATGTATACCTTTATCAAATAGTGAATCCTCCTCCATACTGACAGAGCCTGAAACATGGAAACCATTTACAGTCAGATATATTCTTATTAAAATGTAGTGCCCATATATAGAATGCTGATTAAAAACATCAGCCTTCACTTGCCAACCCTAACACATATTTAATGATACGTCAGTTTTGAAAATAAATAAGGAATCAGCAGCTCCAGCTTCTATAACCCAGAAATTACAAGATGTTAAGATCTGTGTTTGTCAGCAAAGACAAATGTGAAGCTACATATGGTTAACAGAGACAAACTGGTTTCTACAGATGCTCATAATATGTATATCAAGGTAGAACAGATGCATTAGCAACAAAATCAACTACAGAAAGATTTTTTCACACAAGTTTGTCAAGATACTGGAATTTGGTACTAATTTTCTATTGTCTTGTAACAGCAATACCTTTTATCTTATTTCAATGAAGAACTGAATTTTATGGTATGATTTATTGCTCAGCATTTCATTTCCAAAAGGAATGTGAGCATTTTCTCTTTGCCCCATTAGTCTTGGTGGTGACCAAGACCTGTTTGCATATAAAACCAAGTAATCCAATCAAGTTTGCAAGACCGCAGCAAGGCTGTTATTAATAGGACATTTTGGAGGACATTAATTCATAGAGATGCTGTAAGTCAGAAGCAGAAAAGTTACAGTTGTAAGACAAATGCCCCCCCCAAAAAGTCACTTTAATATAATGCCCTTAAATATTATTTAAAGCTATAATGGCCTAAGCAATTACTATGCAAGAATACAAAAATCACTATTAAATAATAATTCAAAAAATAATTTCAATCACCAGCAGCATAGTACAAATCTTTTCATATATCCAAAAGAAAGTAACAGTTCAAATACATCAGGAAAGGAATACAGATAATATTCAATTTCATCTGAAGCAGGATTCAAAATCTTCACACAAGGTTCCCAAGGATAATAACTCACTTTGATATATCTTCCTCAGTGATATTAACCAGCCTCGGAATTTACAAGACAAAATATCTGTATAGCAGATTAGTTTTCTAATTAAAGACAGATGACAGACTTAACAGAAAATAGCAAACTTGGGCACCATTTAACAGCTTTATAATGGAATGAATTCAAACCTTTCAGTACCAGATTGTTTTGTTCACATTTTCAATAACTGCATGCTTAGACCATTACTGCTTTAAACAACTGTTTATTATTTAAGCATATTACAGTGAATTTTTTTGTGTGTGTAAGTTGAAAGCAGCCTGATGACACTTAAAACACACATACACACACACAATCCAACCAGCTCTGCAACACATCCTGGATTCTAGGCTGTGGACATGGGGACCACCCCAACATGTTCCATATTGTTATATTCTCTTCCCACTACTCTTTTTTGTTTTTTGTTTTTTTTTGGGGGGGGGGGTTACTAAATATTCAACCTACTGAAGTGTTCTGTGAAACCTGAAGCTTGCGTTCTATTTTGTGACATCTGGTCACTCCTAGTAAAAGTTATTGGGCCAATTCCAACACAATACTTTTTCCCCAATAGTAAAAATTCATATTACATTAGAATCCAAAATCTATGCCACAATATATAAGAAAGATCTCTGTGTAGACCACGTTCCTGCATACTCAGTCTTCATAGGTGCTTCCTGGAAAATACACCTGTATTTTGTACTCTAATATATCCCTCAATAAGGTATGGTTTACAAAGGAAAACTACATTAGAATTAGCACAACAGCTCTGCTGGATCAAACCAGAGGGTCATCTAGCCCAGGGGTGGCCAACGGTGGCTCTCCAGATGTTTTTTTTGCCTACAACTCCCATCAGCCCCAGCCAGCATGGCCAATGGCTGGGGCTGATGAGAGTTGTAGGCAAAAAACATCTGGAGAGCTACCGCTGGCCACCCCTGATCTAGGCCATTATCCCATTTCCACAGAGGGAACAGCCAAATGCTTCCAAGAAGCCTACAAGAAGGGCATGAAGGCAACTGCCTCCCCTAGCTTTCCTAAACAATTGGTATTCAATATTTAATTAAAAAGTGGATTCACTTGAAAATCATGGCCAATGATAAGCCTACCAAGTAATTTAATTCCCTCTCAAGATGTCCACTACATTTTAAATCAGTGAATTCCATATATGAATTGCAGACTCAAGTTTGAATCCCTATTCTGTTACGGAACCTCACTAAATATCCATGCGCTTTCCCTCAGAGTTCCTCACTCTTTCTCTCTGAATTACCTCAAAGGGTTGTTGTGGGGATAAAATTAAGGAGGACAGAATGATGGTGCAAGCCACTTTGAGTCCCTTCTGTGGAAAAAAGCAGGGTAGAAATAAGGTATCTAAACAATCTTTCTTCAAAATGGGGATCAATTTACAACATCACCAATGAGTTGCTGGTAAAGTGAATTATTAGAATTAGAATTATTAGAAGAATCCATACAGGCTGTCTGGTCCCACTTCCTGCTCAATGCAGGATCAACTTCCTAACAAGTGTTCATCCAGCCACTGCCTGAAGACTATTAGTGAGGGGGAACTCACCACCTTCCTAGGCAGCCAGTCCCACTGATGTAACTACTCTTATGGGGGGGGGGGACCTCCTAATATCTAGTTGGTACTTTTCTGCCCATAATTTAAACCCTTATTGTGAGTGCTATCCTCTGCTGCCAACAGACACAGTTCCCTGCCCTCCTCTAAGTGACAGTCTTGCAAATATTTAGAAAGCAGTCATGCCCCTCCCCACTTCTCCAGAATGAACAACCCCAAGTCCCTCAGCTTTCTTCACAGGGCTTCATCTTCTGGCCCCTGATCATTCTCATCACACTCTACTGCACCTGCTCCATTCTGTCCACTTCCTTTTTAAAGTGAGACTTCCAGAACTGCACACAGAATTCCAGATATGGACTGAGCAATGCAGTATACAGCAGGTCTATGACATCTCATGATTTGGATGTTATACCTCTGCTGATACACCCCAAGGTCACATTAGCTCTTTTTGCCATTGCATCACACTAACTGCTCAGATTTAGCTTATAGTCCACTCATACTCAAGGATTTTGCTTCACACACTGCTACTCAGAAGTGTATCCCCCATCTAATATGTATGCATTTTAATTTTTGTGCATTTCTGTGCAATGTGGCTGCTAGAGGTATGAACTGCAGATTCCACTTTCAGGGGCAGACTGGATGCAATGCTAACAGAAGCTTTTGCAGAAATCCAAATCTGCTTCGGTCACAGAAAAAATGAAGGGGCAGGTTTTAGAACAAACAACATGCAGAGGCAATGATCCCTCAATTTTTCACTTCAAAGCCAAATTCCAGTAATAGGTATTAACTCAATGGGGGGGGGGGAGGAAAAGGTTCTAAAAATCAGACTCCTACCGTACCAGCAAATAGGGTACACACTAAACTAGTTTATTAATATTATTTCTACTTCACCTGCAGATCTCTCTTCACCATAAACAGATTCAGCCTAATTCTAACTCACAAGAGCCAGTATGGCACAATGGATAACAGTGTCTGACTAGGATCCTGGAAAACCTGGGTTCAAATCCCCACTTCTACTGTGGAAGCTCAATCGGCCTGACACAAACTTTCAGCCTGGCTGAAATTAATGTTACAGCAGATCCCACGGCGCAGAGTGGTAAATCTGCAGTACTGCAGTCGGAGCCCTCTACTCCCGACCTGAGTTCAATCCCAGCGAAAGCTGGTTCAAGTAGCCAGCTCCAGGTTGACTCAGCCTTTCAACCTTCCAAGGTCGGTAAAATGAGTACCCAGCTTGCTGGGGAGAAAGTGTAGATGATTGAGGAGGGAATGGCAAACCACCCCGTAAAAAGTCTGCCGTGAAAACGTTGTGAAAGCAACGTCACCCCAGAGTCGAAAACGACTGGTGCTTGCACAGTTGACTACCTTTACCTTTTTAATCTTGTGAGAGAACAGAGGAGGGAAAAACAATGTTCTAAGTCACGTTGAGTCCCAACCAGGGAGAAAAACAGGATATAAGCAAATTCAAACACATCTCTGCAATATGTGTGTGTGCCAGCTTATAGGGTGGGTTTCCATACAGAGTACCCAAAAATGAAGTTCTTGAAATACTGACAAAGCCCTATACAATTTTTCTTGGGGAGAAACCATCACTCAGGGGCACAATCCGAGACACAACAACTGCTGACCATCCCTGACCTAAAGGACGTCCCACTTGCCTCGGCCAGGGCCAGGGCCTTTTCAGCCTTGGCCCCAGCCTGGTGGAATCTGCTCCCCCTAGAGATCTAGGCCCTTACGGAATTGCTACCTTTCCACAGGGCCTGCAAAACACAGCTATTCCACCAGGTCTTTGATTCAGGCTGGTCGACCCTATTCCACTGGTCGACCCTATGCTGTGAATACAACCGCTGCTGTAAGATTAATTTTACATTATTCACTGTTCTAGACCCTGAGCATATATAAAATGTGCCCAATTGAGCCACCAGTTTAACTTATGATCTGTCAAATTGTATTGGTCATATCAATCTAGTTTTAACTGTTGTTTTATACTGTTTTTAGAATGCTGTTATCCACCCTGGGCCTGTTTTTGGGAAAGGGTGGAATATAAATTGCCTAAATAAATAAATAAATAAATGTCATTATAAAAACAAATGCTCTCAGAGGACACTGCTAGGTAACCACATTTCGTCAGCAAAAAAGGAGAGCAGTGCTCTTTTAGGCCTTCGATACATGACCTGCATGACTCACCCACACCTGGCCACTTCCTACTGGTCACCAGCAGCCAGTGTAGTGCTTAGCATTTCGGGCTAGCATCTGGGAGACTCAGGTAGGGCTGCCAAGTCCAATTCAAGAAATATCTGAGGATTTGGCGGTGAAGCCAGGAGCAGGGTTGTGACAAGCATAATTGAACTCCAAAGGGAGTTCTGGCCATCACATTTAAAGGGACTGTATATCTTTTAAATGCCTTTCCTCCACTGGAAATAATGAAGGGGCACCTTCTTTGGGGGCTCATAGAATCGGATGCCCTGGTCCAATCCTTTTGAAATTTTGAGGGTGTCTTGAGGAGAGGCATCAGATGCTATGCTGCAAATTTGGTGCACCTACCTCAAAAAATGTCCCCCCAGCGCCCCATGGATCAATTATCCATTATATCTTATGAGAATTGGTCTCCATAAGGAATAATGGAGTGCCCAGAAGACATTTTTTGATGACCCTGAAGCAGGGGGAGGACCTCTGCCCCCACCCGGGGATTGGCAGCCCTAGACTCAGGCCTGAATCCTCATTCTGCCCTGGAAGCTCACTGCGTGACCTTGGGCCATTCACACACACAAAGCCTAACCTACCTCATGGGGTTGTTATGAGGATAAAATGGAAGAAAATTATGTAAACTGCTTTGGATCACCATTACAAAGAAAGGGGGAGTAAATGAGGTAAATAAATAATAAATACAACTAAAGATGGGGAAGACAAATGGTGAGCTGGCTGATGGGTGGGAAGAAGAAAAGGAAACAGGAAAAGGTTCTATAGGGCTTTCAGGGAAGGATGAAAATAGTTGGGGAGAGAACAATGATGTAACCCCCCCCCCCCACCCCTGTCCTTGTGGGTTCCTCACCCCACTTGTTTTACTAAATGCCAAGATAATCACTGTATCTGGAGAGGGGGAGATGTCCCAGAGGAAGACAGGTGCATACAACACAATCAGTAAAAAACGCTCTGCAGTAGAACATGCTGTAAGAAAGCGAAGACAAACCCAATTTTCATGGTAAATAGAGTGTAAGCGCGTAAGCAGCCAGGCCTAAATCTCACCTCAACTAAAATTTTGACTAGACAGCCTGATGCAAGTCATTCTTAGGCCTGAGCCTTTCCCTTGTCATACAGGAACGCTGAGCTATGAAATACTTTGCACAATTTAAAGTTCCACTCAACTCGACCACCTATTCCATATATTAGCAAGATCCTGCCCTCAGACAATCTCGCTGTTTCCCTCAAACTTTAAAAGTGCAATTCACACAAAAATTGTGAGGGAGGTAGCCGGGGGAACCAAACAACTCCTCCGTGAAATTCAAATTGCTGAAGGACACATTAAGTTACAACAGTTCAAAAGCACACCTGTGCACAAAGAAAAAAAATGGCTGCGGGAAGGAGAACGTGACCTTCCCTAGGTTCGTCTTTTACTCCCCAGTTTTGATAGCCACACTGTTCTGTCGCAACAAGATAAACCTCCTCCTCCCGATGGTAAAAGGAAGACAAATGCACTTTCCCCTACAAATATCGAGAAGACGGTCACTGCCTGCAACGGCTAAAAACCCCAATCGCCACAGGAGACCTGCCGACGAAACCAGCACATGCCTCTTTTCCGCTCCTCGAGGCCCGCGAGCCTCGGCCCCGGCTAAACGCGAAAGAAAGAGGCGGTGTCGCGCGCAAACTCCCTTTCGACGTTGCTATTGCCCCTCCCTCCCCTTAGCCGTGGCGCTTGCTTACATGGGGTTATAGCTTTGGAAGGCAGACTGGCGAGTTAAGCTACAGAAAATCCTGTTAAATACGTTCTCCTTCGACTTCCAAATAGATTGGGTTGCCGTCTAAGATAACATTTCCTTGACACTCGGCCGCCGGCATTTTAGCTATCCTTTGCCTAACTTGTCCCTCTGTCATCTATGTAACTAGGCTCCACAAACCGAAAGAAGAAAGAAGGAGGCGGAACGCAGCTGGCTGAAAAGCAGCCTCGCTCTGCAGCGCACAGGCAATGAAAAGCGACAGGCGACCAACAAAGTCCCGCATATGTATTGAGGGATTAAAGACACTAAAGAATGGTCCGCTGTGCCGAAGCACCGACTAGAGCGGACAGAAAGATCCTCGGTAAATTCAAAGACACTGCCTAATGGCTTTCGATCCCTGCTTAGCTCGTTCAATAATGTGGCGCCATTTTTGTATGTTACTTTTCTGAGGAGCGTCCACTGAATTCTGCAGGGTCTTCCGTAAAGGTTTATTTAGCCAAAACATTTCCTGCCACCTTTTTACCCGGTTCAGGGGTCCCCAGACCCCAAAGCAACAAATATTTCAATACTAAAAAGCATTTAAACTATGCGCACGATACTTAAAACAAAACATGTAAAACACAGACAGGGAGGAGGGCTAATAGAAGCTAATGAAGGGGACCTGTCAAACAAAAGAAGTCTTCATCCGCGGGTAGAAGACAACCAATCTTCCCCCTGAGGGAGTTCCCACGTTTTCCTGCAAAGACCTAGGAGGAGGCCCTTCCTCAGGTTGCCAACTGTCTAGCCTCAGATGGTAGGAGCAATTGAAGCAGGGCCTCCAAGAATGACCAGAATGGATGGATGGTTGAAGATGGTCTTTCAGGTTCTCACTCTTACCTCGGTGAATGCAATTGCAGCTATAACTGCTATTTGCATGTTTCCTCAGAACCTTCTCAGTTAAATGGGACTTACACCCAAAGAAATGTGTGTAGACAGTACATCTGCATTGCATTCAAACTGGGCCTTTATATCTCAACAAGCACACAAAAGCAAATACTAAGTACTGCTGAAATATCACTTCATGCTTATTTTTAAAAGCTTCTAATTAGTAAAATGAGTGTACTCCATTAATGACAATGTGGTCTATTGGTTAATGTGTCAGACTAGTGTCTTCAGAGACCAGGTTAAATCTTTGTGACCTGAAATTTGCTGAGGGACCTGGGTTGCTCTCAGCCCAATCTACTAGCCCAAGGGTGTTAAACATGCGGCCCAAGGGCCAAATCAGGCACATGAGCACCTCACTGTCATCTGCTTCCTTCTCTCTCTCTTGCTTCCTTCTGCATCACAGCTAGCTTTGCCAGGCTTGTTCAATTGCACAGGAGCTACAAAGCAAAGCCTTTATTTTCTCCATTGGCTGACCAGCACATGAAGCAACTTATGCACAAAAACTCAATGTCCAGCCATTTCATGTGTTTCCCTGGGTTCTTAGGCTCAAAGCATTAACCATGAGATTTCTGTAATTAATGTCAATAAATAAAAAGTAGGTTTGCAACTTACACACACACACCTGAACAGCAGCTGAACAGCATACTCAAGATTGCTACAGCACAGACATTGTTTCCAGATTTTGATGCAATAATTCAGAGCAAGAGGTGTCAGTTATCAGAGACTGTTAAATAAACAAAATATTGCAAGAGTGTTTTATCTTTTAAGCATATTTTAAAAAAATCTTTGTTTGTCCTTTATAAAGTTTATATATCTGCTATCTGGCATTACATTTTATGATGCACATGGTCCAGCCTGACAAGGTCTCAATTTTTGTCAGATCTGGCCCTTGTAACCAAATTAATTCAACACCCCTGTACTAAACAATATTGTTCTGAGGATAAAATGGGGAACTGTGTACACTACCCTCAACTCCTTTTAGAAAGGCCAGGTTCAAATGCACTGCATTGATATTTGACCTCTTAATTTGCCTTTTAGATTCCTTGGTCTGTCATAGCAACTGCTTTGTATTGCCCTACAAAAGGTGAGATCCTGGTGCACTTAGGGTTGCTAACTACTTGGAGAAAGTGACCTGCTCCATTAATATAGGCTTAATGAGATGTCATTTACTTAATGCTGTCATGAAAAGCTTCAGCTGCCCAGTCATACATAATGCATATGCATTGTTTTCTATTGAATTAATTTTCACAGGGTTATTAAGGATGTTTTTAAAAAAAATCAAGATCCTTAATCAAGATCTTTTCTGCAAAACTAGATTGCCAGTTGTTCAAATATTTAAAATGTTTGTGTCCACAAGGCTGCTGTTAGTATATAGACTGCAGCATTGTTCTTTCCAGTCATGTTTTATTTTATTGGGCCCAGTCCCCACAGGAACCGTTTTGTGACTACACTATCTCCTGCTTCTTATCCAAGAAGTGCCCACAGGCTTAACAAGTTGTTCCTTGGGATGCAGTCTTTCCCCAAGAACACTTGTGTTAATGGGGATATTGCATTTCCCCAGCATTCAAATGATATTTTGTCACCAGGAAAATTTGATCCTCTTCATCTATGCTAACATATTTATTACATTTTAAGAGTTCTGGATGAAATATGGTTTTACAGGTACCACAGGCTATTAGTACCTACTGACTATATGGCTAATAGTGACGAATGAAGAAAATCTCATTGCCCATATAATTTTGTGAGACTGTAAGTTTTTACTTATAACGTTTATGTGGAATACTTCACCAGTGTGTATGTAGCATAGCAATGCCAACTACCTGTAAAAAAATGTCCTACCCTCTTAAATAGCTTATTTACCCAGTGATGTTATTGATCTCCATGCTAAGAGCTTCATTTCCACACATTAAGCCTCTATTAAAGAGGCAGGATATTTTTCTTCAGGCCTACTGGCAACTCTACATGCATGCACAAAAGCCATTTTCTTCTCCCAATCAGTGCACCAATAAATGGGTGTTGTGTGGTACTGCAATATAAGCAAATACAGATAAATTCTGCTGACTGTAATTACTCCAATAAATCCCACTGAATAAAGTGGAATTGTATTGAGATTGTTATGTTACAGGATCAGGCTGCACAGCATTTATTTTGTACATCTCGTTAGAATTTATTTATTTATAATCTTTAATGGAAGTACTCGATGAACCTGTATTTCAACAATTCCCAGTGTTGCACCCAGTAATGGTTTCCTGGTGCCAATTGGCCAAAAGCAAATAGCCAATGCTGACATTCGTGTGCCTTATTGTAGTACGGGGTGTTTCAGAAGAACCCAGGAACAATCACCTTTGTGCCTAAAGACATTCATTTAAAGACAGTGGACTTCATCATATGATGGTACTTAGCTTGCAGTTTCCCAGCATATTGTGTTATACCCTTTGGCAGCCATTTTTGTGATTGGGCTCAGTCCCCACAGGAACCGTTTTGTGACTGCACTATCTCCCGCATCTCAGTCCAAGAAGTGGCCACAGGCTCAACAGGATTGTATGCAATAAATACATACACTGATCAAACCAGCCTCCTATTTATCACCCATCTTCCGCTTTGGCTGAATATGACAAAATACATTGTTACTAAACTACTGTGGTTATGTTTTTTAGTTAAATAAAAGTAATTAAAATTAGCAGTCTTTTTGAGATGATTTTGGTTGAGTGTGATTGAAGATGTATGTATAAGGGGCTATGTCAAATTAACTGGATAACATTTCACATTATTTCCTGAGAACAAACAGACACAGTGACAGATACTATCAGTTTTATTTAATTGTATTTGGGTACAGCAGAATCCATTACAGAAATACAAACATAGTGTAATCATTAAGGAAAACACATAAAATGCTTATAAAGACAATATAATGAATTCCTTTGTTGCATTTATTGTCATTAATTCTTTGATGGTACTGATCCTTTCCCCTTCTTTGCAGCCTTCTCTTTTTTCATCTGTAATGAAGAGAATGGGAAAGAAAGGAACTACAAAATCAAATATTACTTCAACAATGGGCACTCCACCTAGCCAGCCTCACAGAGTGGTTGTGATGATAAAATGAAGGAGAATTGTGTAAAGTGCCCTGAGCTTGAATTAGCTGATTAAGAAGCAGGGCAAATTTTGATTTGTTAAGGCTGAGACTGAGAGCAGTATTGCTGTATTTTTAAGTTCTTTGTCCCGTCATGTATTTATATCATGAAAATACTAACAATGGACACTCCTTCCAAAAACCAGCAGTAGTATTTTTTGGTCAGTTTTCCATTTAAGTCCAGGTGAAATTTAGTTGGTTGGTAGTCCTAAATCAAAAGTTCTTATGCATTTTCTTTAACATCATTTAGTCTGGCCTACTAGTATAAAGTTTGTTGGTTTTGTTTTTGTTGTTTTTACTAACTACCATTTTTCACTGTCATAAATATAGTGGTATTGTTTTTGCTTCCTGTATCATAACAGAATTAAATCATCTAAAGGAGCATATAATTTTGAATATAATTTTTTAAAAAGCCAAATAAAACACTGTTTTTTCAATCAAAACTGGAATTCCTCTTTTATAAGTCAAAGCAGATTTACAGCTCCCTTCTTTGCTTTGCTGTTTCATTCTGCTATACTAATTTTCTTATATATATTTAACTATGATTAAGAGGAAAGAAAAAATGTTTGAAGTGTGCCATTCAAGAAATTATTTTCAATGGTAAAAAAATGTTTTAAATTATGTATGAAATCACATACCCGTTCCTGATATTGCCTTTCAAAGTAAGCCATGTCATCTTCTTCAGGCCTTTTTAAACTGGAAACTTGCATTGCTGAACTAGCACCTCCTTAATAATTAAAAAAAATGTTTTAAAAGGTATTTTAAATTTTATTAGTTTTGGGAGGGTGGGTTGATTTGTTTGTTTCATTTGAAATACTAAGCAAACTTCCTTAGAAGAAAGTTTCTTTGAAATCAAAGAAACTTATTCATAAACAAACACTGTTAGAGTCACTAGTGTTCTATAGCCAGCATGTTTGCTGAGTAAGATGAAAACATTATTGCTATGAAACTGGATGTTTGGTAGTAATGGGAATATTTCAAAATCGAACTCTTCATTTGCCACTATTCATTCCTAATACTTCAGGCCAAAAACATACAAACATTCAACTCCAACTGGTAAGTCATGTCCTAGACAAATTGCAAGTGAGAAAAAGTAGTATTCCTTGTACAGAGTACACTGGATTTTCTCACAAATCATCCTCTTTCCCTACTTCCCACCAGCCTACTGGAAGCTAGATACACTGGAAAACAGCTAGTTTCAAGAGAATATCAAGGACTGCAGAATCCATTTTCAATATTGTGCATTTTTCTGTCCTGCAATTCCTGTACTTGATAGACATTAATCCCCTGAATGCTTTACCTGTTCAATGTGTATGTAAATGCTGCTAATCAGTACAAGGTACTTTAGCTAAGCATTCCAGTCTCCTGCAGTGCAGACCTAAGAACCCCTTTGTAAGCCCACTGTACATACCTGAAAAGGATTCTGAATAGGCGTGTTTAGGATTGCCCCCCCTAGTTTATTTCATAAATTGATACATAAACACATTTTAAACATGTGCTAAACTAAAATCTGGCCACCTATGTCTTCAGAATAAAGGCAACATTTCTTCCAAAATAAACTTCTTAAAGAGCTTAGTGATGCAGTCAGTTAAGCCATACAAAAAACATATACCCAGAATAAAACTTGGTTGTCTTAAAAGTGACACTGGACTCAAACTTTGTTCTGCTGCTTCAGATAAACACACCTAACCACCTGAATCTATTTTAAACATGCACACAGTAATCTCATTACCATCTGTTAATTGGAAGTTTGTTTGTATGGAAGGTCCTTGGAATGCTCTTAAAAAAGGATGGTCTGTGCTGGTAACAGGAGATTCTAGAAACTGAGCTGAAGGTGACCCTTGAATTAAATGAGAAGAAAGCACAAACTGGTTACCACGACAGTTTTTTAAATGTTATAGTTACTGGAGAAAATTAAGGCCAAAATTTTAAATACCGGATGTTTATTAAGCAAAAATTAAGACTGTCTGAAGAAATAAGCTGATTTTACACATCTTTAATGGCCTGATTTCAAGATCAGTTATAGAGCTCAAGAAAAAAGGGGAATTTTAAGAACTGCTAATGTTTACACCCGTGCTATAGCAAATAGGTCCATAAAGAATACTGAAGAATAAAAACAGCTTGAAATATAAACAGATAGATGTCATTCTATCTTCGAGTGAAGTTAGCAAAGAAATAGCTCAAGGACAGAACATCTGTCTACATTGTGATTTAACAGATATGTCAATATGCTATATTTAAATATGTACATGGTAAGGCTGAATTTAATTAATTGGTTTGGTTAACTATAGTTTTATATTTTATTTCATTGGAACAAAACACAGCAACAAATTCCACAAACATCATTCTCCCGTAAAATCAGCCTCCAAAAGCTAGCCAACTATATGGCTGCTGCCCTTTTAGAACATTATTTTAAATTGTACATCAATGGATGAGCCTGCTTCTTAATTTTTATATACTGTATAATGATCTTAGGAGCTTTGTTTTTAGGAACTTACTTATGTATAATTACAAGACTAGAGCAAGTGTGGCAACAGACTCATGATGAATCTGAAATATCCTATACGTAAGGGGTCCCCAACCCCTGGACCATGGACTGGTACCAGTCCGTGGCCTGTTAGCAACTGGGCCACAAGGCAGAGCAGCCCTGCTGCCCATCAAGGACCCTAACGGACAAAAGAGACAGCACAGCTCCACTCCTTGGAGCGAGGTTGTACCACCTCTTTTGTATGCCTGAATCCTGGGCGGGCAGAAGGTGCAGCACTGCTGTGACCTTCACCTACCCTTCATTTATAGACCCCCACTGATCAGCTGATTGGGGGGTCTTTAAATGTGAGGGGGAGGCAGATTGGCCACTTCTGCCACCTAGTCGCCTAGCGGGGAGGCAGCAGAAGCAGCCCCAGTCTCCCCCCCCCCATTTAAAGATCCCCATGTGGGGCAGAAACAGGGTGCAGGCAGGGGGGGCAGCCTGGAGTGGCAAAACCCCAGTGCCACCCCCCCACCACCACTGGTCCATAGAAAAATTGTTTTCCACAAAACTGGGTCTGGTGTCAAAAAGATTGGGAGGCACTGCCATAGGTCATTTATGAAAACCTATGAGATGCAGTGGAAGCTGCAAAAAGATTTCTTTACAGCTTCCATTGCCATCTGCTAGGTCAAGGGTGGTCAATGGTAGCTCTCCAGGTGTTTTTTTTGCCTACAACTCCCACCAGCCCCAACCATTGGCCATGCTGGCTGAGGCTGATGGGAGTTGTAGGCAAAAAACATCTGGAGAGCTACCGTTGTCCACCCCTGTGCTAGCTCTTGCCTGGCACAATTATTTAAGGTAATTAAATGTCTTTAACCTGCCTTTCAGGAAGAGGCCAAAATACTAGAAATTCAGCCATAAAGCATTTGCGAGCTTTTTTGCACATAAAGTCCTGTCACTCTGCCACAACCTGCCCGCCGTTGTTGATACAAGTAAGGCCCCTTGGCCAACTTTGGACTTGGCACTGGACAACTTCAGCCAGCTTTCTTGGATCAATGTTAACAGGATCCTGGACGTTGTCAGACCGACCACATGCCTCTTACACCTGTTCATTACAGCTGGTGAAGGTCAATGGTGACAGAATACGGGCCCCCAATGGCCATTACCACCTGATGTCATATCCTCAAGGAGAAGCACAGGGGAGGGGGGTGGTAGACAACAGCTGATCTCTTCATTACCAAAGTGTGTGAGTGCTTTATTTTGTCCCTGTATTAGATGATGTGAGTGAAGCAGGAGATGCAAAATAAAGGCAAAACCCTTAAATGCCAACACTACTAAGAGTGCTAACCCTTTAGCAGGAATAACTCTTTAATGTTAGGTGGCAGCAGAAATTTACCCAAAGAGAAGCTGGCTATTCCGGGAAGAGAGCCTGCTCTCATGTGGGCAGAAGTGGGGCTTGCAAGGTATTTCCCCACAGGTGTAATTTGAATATCAATGACACTCAACTCCAAAACTCAAGATTATGTCTCCCAATGCCTTCAGAGAGATGTTAAAAATCACACTGAGCATGAAGGACACCATAGGTTATTACCCATTGGAGCTGAAGAAGCATCCTAATCAGATGTTATTGTAAGAAACATTTCTTTATTTATGTTATTTATGACCCACTTTTCTCACTGAGAGTCAAGGTGAATTACATGGTATAAATTAATACAACCCAATAGCATGGGACATCTGAGAAGCTATACAACAGCACTAGATCTACAAATCAGAAACAATGCAAAAAAAAAAGACATGATTTACAGAAAATAGAATTACAAAAGTTGACAATTAGTGACAGCATATAACACATAAAAAATAAAAAAGAATGCATACCATAGTGCTGTATTATGCAACAATCAAACAGGGTTATCCCAGTGACATTTCTGTAAGTATATTACTTAAAAATCATGTGGAAGTAGTAATCTGATAAATTTCTCCAAAATACTTTGGATCTATCAACATACAAAAAAAAGTAGTCGTCTGTACTTACCTATCCCACTGTCATCAAGTCTCATATAGCCTTCTGCTAGGGAACTAAAGCCAGTTAGTCCTCCCATTGCAGCAAAAGGGACATCTTGCCCCACAGGTTTTCCTTGGGCTAAGCGCTCCTCTTTAGTTTCCACCACTGTTTCATGAGTATACGTTGGTTGACCACATCCACAAGTAAAGCAGCTGTGAAAACCTGAACATTTGGAACCTAATGGAAAATATATATATTTCAGAAGGGAGTCGAGTGGAGTGACATCTTCAACTGTCTTCCTTCTGAGCAGCATTTCCACTTGGCGATCCTTCTGTTACTACTGTGAATGCAGAGGCATCTGCACCAACAGTAGTATTCACTTAGAAGTTTTCTCCACACTTTCTTTGTCCCAGCCCCTCTATAGCCACTATACCCTACCACTGAAGGGTTTTTTTCAGGCTCTTTTAAAAGATCAGTAATTGGCAAAATATTGTTAACTGACATATTATGAAAGCCTAAAATCAGCAACTGACAAAACAGTGGAATTAGGGGGAGGCAGCTACAGAGGAATGAGCCAAGGAAAATAATGTTAATGTGGGTGGGACCTCCAAAAATGTGCACCAAAGAGCATGCAAAAGTACTCTGACTGCAATATTTCCCAAAAGACTACCAAACCAGTTTTGGAAACAACTGCAGCAAAAGTGGGGGCAAACAAAGAAAGCAGACAATTAGGGGAAGACACTGTGCAGATGATACAAAAAAAATTGCCCCTGCTTAAACATGAAACCAGAGTAAAATCTCTGTGTGGAGTATCAAGTATATCTTGGGCATATTTCATAAAGTCAGTATTCAAACTCCCAGTTTTGGATGCAGACCATATTAAAAAATATGTAGCATTCTGCAAATGTTTATAGTGAATTATGAACATGAATGTTCTAGTTGCAAAACATTTTAGGCAGAGAACATAGTATCTACATATAAGTGCACATGGTTATAATTACACGAAGTCTAAAAAGGCATAGTTTTAAAAGATAAGGCTGCTATGTTCTTAATACAATACATGAGTATTTATCCATTCTCACTTACATGAATTACATGGAAAGCCAGGTACTGCACTATGTTGATCAGCAAAGTGCTTACATCTACAACGAATAGGTTGTGTACCATTAAGAGGGACAAAGTGATAAGATCTGCATGGGCATTGGTTCACCCTACAAGGTATACAAATAGGACGTTCTTTTGGAATCACTTTAAAGTCTGTCTTATGTTGTTTATACCTGGAAAAAGTGTAAAAAATAATTTATTCAAAGCAATAGCATTCAAATATTTTACTAACAGGTCTCATTAAACAGCCATTATTTGGGATTGTTCCACCCAGAAACCTTCTGATATGTTTAAGATGTGGAAAAAGGACTGGATTGATCTTTTACTTTGTCCCAGTGTCACTGGGAGGTTCTTGCTGCTTCTGAATATCTCCAAAATCCAGCACAAAGTAAAACTGAGCCCTCTTACAAGTTCTCTTTGTCTCTTAGTAAACTAAGTTTCAAAACCTCAGGAAACAGATGAATCCAGTATCCTGCCCTTGGCATAAAGCAAGACTCTTTCTCCTCCATCCTCCCCTTCCATGCAACATAAGAGAACCTGGGGGATAGAAGCAGGTTTTTTGCTATGTGGAACAATCTGCAATGTACATTTTAACATTGAGCATGTGGTCAGTCTGAACCAAAAAGGGAATGGTATTAACATAGGAGCCTATATTATATTACTGTATTAAAATATTTAATAAATATATAAAATATAAAAAGTCAAAACCTTAAACCCTCAATATAACAGCAAAGATCTACTTCTGGATTGGAACTTAATAAGAACTGAGTGTCAAGCTGACACTTTCACCACACTGAAGACTCCATTTTTAATCTATTCTCAACTCTATTCAAACAGAAATATAATACCATACACAACACTGAACTCTTCCAGAAATTTATTTATTTACTTAATTTGTACCCAGCCTTTCTTCCCATTGAGGACCCAAAGCGGCTTACATCATTCTCCTCTCCTCTATTTTATCCTCAAAACAACCCTGTGAGGTAGGTTAGGCTGAGAGAGTATGACTGGCTCAAGTGTATCCAGTGAGCTTCCATGGCATAAGTGGGGATTCAAACCCAAGTTTACCAATTACTCGTCCAACACTATTAACCATTATGCCACACTGGCTTTGGAATTTGAAGTGAAAATTCAGAATGTTTCTTTAAAAGGGGCATGTGATATACAGAATGGATGCACTCAAATCCTCACCTATGAGTACAAAAACACAGAGTCTCTGGGCCCACAAGTTTACAGTCCATCCCCGTTGGTGATCTCCAGCTCACATATAATCTGTTTTGCAACCGTATTGGTAACACTTTCTTCTTATATTCTTCATATTCTTCAGGGGTGAAGAGTTTTCCTCCATCATCTTCACCTACAATTCTGTAAACAAGTATTAATTCCATTGTATTTTAATACACTCAAATACATTTTAATAATGCACCAAACACATATAAGGCTGTAATATCTTGTGAAAAATATTGGGTAGTTTCAAATCAGAAAAATTTAGGAGTTTCTTAGTCTTCTTGTGGTGCAGTATTAGAAACTCTATTATCATTAAGTTATAAATGTAATAGAATATTTATACTTAACAATAGCTTACTCTGAGGGAATAGTCTGAGAACTCAATTTTAAAATCTACATTGTAAAATATATATACATATGTCCAAGTCTCTTAGGCTTTCACTATGAGACTGACAGAACAATCCTAAATAGAGCTACAATCTTCTAAACCCACTGATTTCAAAGCACTTAAAACAATGTAAATATTTTAAAGGCTGCATTACTAATCATGCATTTTATAAGAAAAGACTAAACTCTGTAACCACTTTATTTTGCATAAAAGTTATAATTAGTTAATTTTCTGTTCTGCTTCATGAGCATCTTGTTTAGCTCACACCAGCAGAAGTTGGTCCCATGAAAGACATCACTTTACCTATTTTTGCATGCACAATCTGCAAAGATGCATAGTGGCTTGGCTTTGAGAGGAGTTTGGACAACTCCATCAATGGCTATCACCCATTATGGGTAACTAGAACTTCCATTCTCAGCAGATCTCCGAATTCAAGTTGTGAGGGTAGCAACAAAACTGGGAAGTTTGGACCCCTCTCATTGCTTTGTGGCCTTCTGGTATATGTTGTCTATCTGTCTGATTACCTTGGGAAACAGGATATTGGGCATGTGGCTGACCCAGCAGCACTCTCATATGTACTGGTAGCTTTTCACACCATCTTTGGCTTTCCTGCATCAAGAGTCAGAGGAACTGTTCAAGGTGCGACTCGCCCTGGTGTTTTCTACTTTCCATTGTTTTTGTTGGAAGCGAAGGGCTTTGTGATGTCTCTTAGCCAGGGCTGGATTTAGGTGGGGGTGCTTTCCCCGGGCACGGACGGAAGAGTAGCGCCCAATTGAGTATGGAGTCCATTGTATTCTATGGGACCATAAGATAAAATGGCCCATAAGGGGGGTGCCATTTTTTAGTTCCCCCCCCCCTCAGAAAACATGTCGATCGGGTCCTGCTCTTAGCCTCAAACTTGAGAAGAGGACTTTAGAAAGTCAGAGAGACAGACAGACCAGGACCTTGACCATCCTTCCCTTCAACTGTTGATACTATCCCTTTGATATGTAGATAGCTACTCTCAGAGGAATCTTTCTTCTGGCCTGATAACTTCTCTCCACACTACGCCAGGGTTTTCTTCTGGAAAAAGAGGTGCCGGAACTCTCAAGAGGGAAATGAAGGAGAAACACAGGGGTGCCCCTCATGAACAGGCGTAACTTTTCGCATTTCTCTATCTGCACTACTACACCCCCAACCCCCAGCTTTTCCCTTAAATTGTTGTAATAATACGAGGCGCAACAAAAGGCACGGGGACCATGCAACCGGCGGCAAGGGGGCGGGCGGGCTGACAATAGTTCGTATAGGAAAGGGGGGGGGGCTTTTCACGAAGAGGCTCCCTCCGCAAGTGGGACCTAGTTTCAAATTTTGTAGCCCTAAACAGCTCCGAGGCTGAAAATGAAATCGCACAGCAGCCTCTCCAGGTCCCATTTCCCTCCCACAAAAGCGCGCCTATCCCGCTATTTACTTGTTCCGGAACAAGGCGAGCCTTCCTGTCCTCACCTTCTGTACTCCAGGTATTCGTCTATGGCTGCGGCGGCTCCCGGTTGTAACGTCAGCCGCTCCATGACGAAGTGAAGTAAGGGTCCCCGCTGCCCTGCTTCCCGGCTGGCAAAGCGACAAGGTGTCTCACGAAAGCAGGAGTCGCATCGACAGGCTGAGGGACAGGCCGCTCGCCCAGCCTCTCTGGCGCGCCTTCCTGGCCACAAGGAGTGCAGCGTTGCTACGGCGCCCGTTGGAGCTCAGCCGTTGCTGGGAGGAGACGGTTGTAACGCGCCTCTGAAAGCTAATGTTAGTTTTGCTGAAGGAAAGCGGGAAGTGCCCGAGGTCGGCCTTTGTAACAGGACAGAGTGCTGTAGTGGCAGAACTAATGAAAAGTACCACTTAGAACGATTTTTAGACGTTCCCAACATTAAGCATTCCCTGGAGCTGGGTGAGAACGTTGCCTTTTTTTTTTTTTTAAACAGTCCATGGTTTTTAATTTGAAGGGGCTTCCGCTTGGGGAAAACGTTACAAACTTAATTTTTTCCTGCAGTTTAAAGTGATACGATGCACTTTGCCCTCTCGCTATTCTGATATCTCTCTTGCATGGTTCAGAACAAGCCTTAGTCCTGCTTATTGTCCTATTTTATAACTAATCCCCACTTTCCTATAAATTAAAATGGCAGCCCCTTTAAATTTTTTTAAGGGCAAGGGTCTGAATTGCAGACAAATCAATGCCATGCATAAGATCAACAATAACAAATTAAATTTATTAGTTACAGATGGTTCTGTTAATTCACAGTTATTGAAATTACCCAAGACAGCCTTTTAGTAGATGAGTCCAGGACCTGCAGTGCCCTTGAAGGAGGGCAAGCTATTTTGCTGGCTTTTGTATGCTGACTGAGTTAAATTAGTGTAAGGTCCAGCAGGAATCTGTCTAGGAGCACTACAGCCCTCCACAAGATACAGAATCTTGCCTTAACGTAACAAAATGATATAATTTTCTAGCAAGGAACCTTCACATATGGCATTCTTTTCCTACTTTTTCTACTGGTAAGGAAGTGGTTGTTACTTAAAAGTCTTTTGTCTCCCTTACCCAATACAACATAATGGGTACTGCAGGTGCAGTACTCTTTAGAAATACAATCTGAACTTGGAACCCTTGCCTGTTAGTGATTTCATAGCTTTCAAATATCTAGCAGAGCCCATTGGAACACACACTGTCTGTACCCCCACTACACAGCACTCAGTAAGAAAGCAGTTGCCTTTTTATTAATTAGTTGACAAAGAGGCACTGCAACTTTGCCTTGTCACCACTGCTGGCACAAGAGAGGGAAGAGGAATGCAAATCCTCACCAAACTTTAATTGTTGCATAACAATGTGCACATTTGTTTATGGGGCAGGGCTCAAAGTTCATATTTTGCAAAACTGCTGTATTCTTGAACATGAAGCTATACACATCCTCAAAACCAGTTTACACTGTATCTATCCAGAAGAAGTATTTTAAAACACAGCTGGCAAATTATTTACATCTTTATGACTTTCAACAGGAGTTGTTGCTCTGTTATTTTTCTTTATTGTCCTCCTTACAGTCTCACCCTTTGCGCTCACCTATTTCGCAAATGTCCATTACTCAGAAAAGCCACACAAAAGAACAACGTGCAGAGCCAGAATATTTTTACTCTGTAGCAGCTTCACTTGATAGGGTAACCATCGTCAGTAAAAGGACTTCAACAGAAACAGGAACTCTATATCATGCATTTTCATTGAAGGCAGATACAAGGGTACAACCATTGCATAGCAAATGGGAACCCCATTTGTAAGGGCTGTACCAGACATGGGAATACAAACATGTTTTAGACAATAAATTTGCAGCACATCTTGCCAAAGCAGATTCAGGAATGTGGCCTATAAGTCTTCTGATATACTGTAGTTTGATAAAGCATATTCAGATTTCAAAATATACATCCTTAGATATGTAGCCTTACAGTTTTATTTATCAAGTCTAGCTTGCAGCTATTAAGATGAAAAACATTTAAGTTAAAATAACTGGGCAGGGAAAAGACTGAAATTTTTTTAGAAAGCAATTTTACATTTACTTTTTTTTTTACAGGATATCATATATGCATAAGAAAAACAGACCAGGCACTCAAAGATTTGACCTTATATTTTACTTTATTTTTAATTAATTAAATCCACCTTTTATAGTCATCTGCAGGGATAGGCATTTGGGACAATATATCATCTAGCACCACACAACTTGTTCTTCCTTTGAATCAGTTCTTCGAAAACTACACAGCATATTTTAAGCAAAAATACTGGAATAAACCATTTAGAAATCATTCCATAATAAAATAATGCAAAAACTCAGACTGGCACTTTTCAGAATATGATACAGAAAGCACACTATGGAATATAGTGCACCCTCACTGCAATTTGCTGCTGTAAGGCTAACATGGATATAAGGCAGCATTCCCCTTTACTCCTATTTGTTTTCAAGTCCATCATGAAATGCTTGGGTACAAGTCCACTGGACAATGGCACAGCAGCACTGCCTGCCAGATCACACCCTTTTAGTACACCTCTTTAGTAATCATCAAGATGCCATGCTTCCCTTCATCTCAGTCCACCTCTTCCTCTTAAAATAGCTTTAGAGGTGTGTGATGTATATTATAGGCTGCAAAGTACTTATATAGTCACAAAAAACATCAATGAATAAGAAGCTAGCTGTGTTCAATATCTGATGTGACTTCTATCACTTATTTTATCTTCAGTTACTAAACAGATTTAAATATTTTTAGACAGCTATGTACCATCACAGATTAAGTTTTATCTAACTGCTCTATCCTTTAGTAACTATGTACTTTAGCATGTTGCTACTTGCATAAATATAAACAGTATTTTGATACATTCTCTCTCTATTTCACAATAGTGCAAATAATTCTTTGGATAGCCATTTTAAGATGTCATCCACGATGTTACCTTGATTTTTTACAATCAGCCAATTATGATGTTAAAAGTATCTTAGGTACAGTTTCTTCCCAGCATTCATCTTAACAGAGACATTATCCTTCATCAGTATGCATTAATAACCAAACCACAAAAAATTAAGCCTATTTTATCACTTAGTCAAAAGATATGTTAGATTTATATTTAAATATTAAATCTACATCCTTCTCCATAATCATTCCATAAAATCTCCGTTTACACATTATCCATTTATCTTTCTACGCTAGCTATGTTTCCAGCAATTCTTTAAATAAGACATTATACAGCATTACTTTATGACTTTTATCTTACCTAACAGGAAGGTTTCTAGAGCTTTAAAAAAAATTAGAATTGAATTTAGTATTCCCTGTTGAAACAGGATGGAGACTTTCATGAGCCAAGTGTTTCTTTTCCCAACTGTAGTAGAACTAAATCAATGGCAAATACAGCTGGACACAGTGATTTTAGACAGAACTAAATCTATGGCCAATACAGCTGCACAAAATGAATTTTGAACAGGATTAAACCAATGGCACACAGTGATTTTGTATGCTATCTTACGTTGCTTGCCACATTTACCCGTTTGCTTGTAGTTGCTGGCATCAAGTTTCCATTTGTGGTATTTGTTGTCGAACCATTTACAACAATATAGTCAACCTTGTTTTCCAGTTTTACTAAGCGCTGCAAGATGTCATCTAGAAGAACTGCAATTGTTCTTTTGAGATCAGCTAAAAAACACAAAATACAGAAAGGAATCCTTTTTTACATTCAAAAGTTAAATATCAGAGTAAAACCAACATATATGTACATTCAAGAGGTGAGAATCTCACAGCATTCTAAGGAAACAAAAAAAAAGTTACTAGGGGAAGAATGGGTCCTTCCTAGTCAAACTTGTTTATTTCACATTTGCTAATAGGGGTTAAAAAGAGCTCATCCATATATTTCTAATCAGTGTGGCATACACAATTATATATACTCTAAAACAGGGGTGTCGAACTCATTTGTTATGAGGGCTAGATCTGATATTAATGGGACTTTGTGTGGCCAGACCATGTGTATCATAAAATGTAATGCCAGGGGAGATATAAACTTTATAGAGGATACAGAAAATACAACTAAAGATATTATTTTTACTTAAAATATGAACATGCTTAGAATTCTTGTGATTTTTTTTGAAAGGCGTGGAATAATGGAGTTTGGCAATGCGATTTTAAAAACAAAACATAATAAGCTTTTAATATTCTGATTAGCTCTCTCAAACAGCATGCATTCCTTAATATCAATGAAGCAAATGTTTTCAGGACCAACACAGATAATTAATACATCTTCTATTAATGATTGTGAATTTCCTTGTTTACAAGCTATTGCTTCAAATATAGAAAGAAGAATTTTGTGTGGCAGTATTATAGAATTATATTACTATATAGGTCATCTACACTTTACGCCCAGCAAGCTGGGTACTCATTTTACTGATCTCAGAAGTCTGGAAGACTGTGTCAACCTTAAGACAGCTACTTGAACCCAGCTTCTTATGGGATTGAACTCAGGTCGTGACCAGAGCTTGGACTGCAGTACTGCAGCTTACCACTCTGAGCCACAGGGCTCCTATAATTATATTACTATATATGTATATTAAGAGAAATTAAATATTGACACACAACAGTGCATAGAAAATGTATATAATTTTACCATAGCCTGCCATTGCAGCTCCGTTACCACCATTAATTATATTCTTGTTTTCTTCTGCCAGTGCTCTGACATATCTTTTACTTAAGTCCAGGATTTGTTCTCGCAGCTCAGCACTGTTCTGTTGCCTTGGATGTTGAAAGGTGTAGCGCAGTAACATTATACCCCAGATAAAACCAAAAACCAGCAGCAATAAACTTATTTTCTGGGATATGTTTTTTCTTGAAAATGTGAAAAACATTTCTGAGCAGGCCAAAGATGTCAAAGTAAACTGAAGTCACAGTGTTCTCATTGTAGTTTTTTAAAAAATTCTTCACAGAACAGTTACTCTTCTGGAAAGACAGTTTCGTCTATTCGTTTTCCAGTGGACATGCTTGATTCCTGAAATTTAAACAAAAAAAAGTGTTCTCACTCAAAATGCCTTTGCAAAATACAAACAGTCTTTATCCATATCAAAGCAAGATCTGCTAAACAACAAGAGTAGCCTGGGCACCGTTATGACAAGCTCCTAAGATCACCAGTTAAATTCTGTCTCTATTACTCATCAGGTATGTATTCTTCAGACTAGAGAATCCCTAGAGTTACATGTAGTGGAATTTTTACAGCGTGGACTGCACTTTACAGGCCCAGCTCAGTCGGAGCCCCACCCCCCCAAATCATGAGGTGTCCGAGGCCCTAGCATTGGGCCTGCCTTGGTCCTGGGCAGGTGAAAGAGGCAGTGGCAAAGGAAGGCAGCCTCCAAGTGGCCAACAGGCGCCCTGCCGCACCCTTCACCTGCCTGGGTGGCATGTGGCAGCAATGTGTGCATCACTGTGCAAGGGGTAGGGATCCTTGCCTGGGGTTTCCTTCTCAAATATAGAAGTAAGACTCCGCAAAAAGTGAGAAGCAAATTTTTAAATGTAGAAGCATTTTGAATTATGTGAGTTTGCAGCAGGCAGATTCAGTGCTCAGTAGATCTGGAGCAAACTGAATGGAGAAAGGGTCTTTCTCTCACTCTTTCCTCTCCATCTTTTTCCTACCATTCTTTCTCTGTCTCTTTCTGTCATTTTATTTGTCTATCTTCCTACCTCCTACACATTCATCACCCCCCTCCAGGACCCATTGTATTTCTTCCTACAATGGGCTTTACTGCTAGTTCCTATAATAATAAACATAATCTAGATCTATCCATCTTTATTTGAAAAAGCCTTTTTAGGCACATAAAAGAAAATAAAAGACTTAAAACAGTCAAAACAATCATAGATTAAAATTACATCATTAAGAGTGTAACAATCATACAAACTTAAGGGTAACTAACTGGATTACCATCAGAAAGGAGAAACCATAAACCACTGTTAATCAAAGAGATATCTGACCTGACTGATAATTGCCATAAATCTGAGGAACAACTGCATGGATTTCAAATGCTTTGGAATAAATTTTGCAACAGCCAAGTAGCACATCTGTTGTTTCCAAACAGCATAAATGATTGTCATAGGAAATGGCAGGGTATGTTTATTTACTTAATTTATATGCTCCCTTTCTCCCCAGTGGAGACCAAAAAGGACTTCCATAACTTAGCCTCACAACCTTGTGAGGCAGGTTAGGCTGAGTGTGTGCGACTGGCCCAGGGTCACCTAGCAAGCTTCCAAGCAGTGGGACTTCTCGAACCTGGGCCTCATAGGCCTATAAAGGAAAGGAATAATTGGAAACAATCTCAATCTGTGATAAAGTTTACACAAGAAAAGAATGTATGTTAAAGTCCAGGGCACTTGGAGCCCACAGGGACAAACCATTCGATCCCATGGGATATTAGGAAATCTGTCAAATAGGTCAGCAGTTGATGTTAAGCCAAGAGGGAAAAGGTGATGGTACAAAGGGACTGTTTGAAAATATGAATACTATTAGCGCTAAAAGGTGATAAAGACAGAAAGCCCAGATACGATAGGAATGTTAGTATCTAATATGAGATGTTGCCAGTCCTCTGCTTTCAGCTTAACCTTTGACCAAGGCACAAGTTCTGTTAAGCCCTAGGACAGTAAAGCCTTTGTTTGAAATACCTAGCTCACCAGTTTTAGCATCCATCAATAAACTGGATCTGTCTCTAAGAAATGCAATATACTAAAATCTCTCCAACATATTCTGGACTATAAACCTACAATTCTCGCAAAGGATAGATTACTGATTACTGTCATAACTGGTGAAAGGATTCAAAAGTCCAATACAAAGCTAATTTTAAAAAATCTCTAAATCCACGCATACATAAAGCTTAATACTGACATCAAAATTATTCTTCCAAACCCTATAATAATATCAGTAAATAACTGGATTAATAAAATCTTGTATGCTTCCAAAGTGTCTATTTTAAATTAACTTACAGGGGGTGGGAATCAGAACTGGCACCCATTTAAGGAATTTGGAAACCTAAGTATAATATTAAACATAGTCAATTGATTTTCAATATAATATCAAAGGAAATTTTTACTTTTTGATGACCAAAATGTTCTTGCATTCTAGTTTTATAACTGAACGTTTTTTGAAAGTATGATTGGCAGGGATCCTTACTCTGAAATACATTAAGAGGCCAAGGGCAGGTTTTCTCTGCTCTTCTCCATCTCTGGTTGCACCTGAGTTCAACAAATAGCCTCTGTTGTGCTAAAGTGGTCCTAAATCTGAGCAGCAGGCACATTCCTTTGTAGTTTTCAAAGCAAGTAACACAATCCTCCATGGAAATTACAGCCATTTAGGAGATGGTAATACTTCTGGCCCCCTCTTGGAGACACACCTTAATTTGGTGTGAGAGTTTGTGTGCATCATTGAAGCAGTACCATAAAGAATACCATAAAGAGTTGAAACTCTGTCAAGTGGCTAAACTCCTAGCAGAGTTACTCAAGGCAGAATGGTCATCACAGCTGAGACACCAGACTAAGATGCATCTGCCCCCTTCAGAAGAGAATGAATAGTTCTAATGGTGATGGGAGTAGAAGAATCCTTGAAGGGTAGCTATTGGGCAGCAGCAGTAGTGGAAGGTGACACTGGTAGAGGATCTTTCATAGACAGCAGAAGTGCCACTTCAGCTAACCCTGGTTAGTACAGCACAGAGGAAAGCAATGGTAAACCATTTCTGACCATCTCTTACCTCATAACACCTATGGTAAGTCATCGACAAAAAAGGGAGGTTGCAACCAAGAAATCAGGAAACCAAGAAGGACAATCATGAAGGAGGTATAAAAGGGTTAGCCATCATATTGCCCTTACATATGGGCATGAAAGTTGCACTATGAAGAAAGATGAGAGGAAGAAAATTGATTCATGTGAACTGTGGTATTGGAGGGGAGTTTTATAGATACCATAGATGGCCAAAAAAAAAAAGTGGGTTCTACATCAAATCAAGCCTGAACTCTCCCTAGAAGCTAAAATGTCTAATCTGAGGCTATCATATTTTGGTAACATTATGAGAAGACAAGATTCACTGGAAAAGACAATAACACTAAGAAACAGTGAATGCAGAAAAAAAGAGGAAAACCCAACTTGAGATGAATTTACTCCATCATGACCATCAGCTTGCAAGACCCAAGCAAGGCTGCTGCTGATAGAATGTTTTGGAGGACATTGATTCATCAGGTCACCATGAGTCAGAGGCTAACACATCAACAAAACGTCTGGAGGAAGAAAAATCAAGGATGTGAAAGTCGAAGTATATTTAGGCCATCACCCATTTAGAATAAAAATATATAGATTACATAAGGTAAAATGGAATACAAATTTAAGTCCAAGAAGTAGTTAAACCAAGTTTCCAATAAAAAAACCCCCTCCAATTAAAAAAACCCAGCAGGAACCATCTTCCAATTGTGTTTAATAATTCCGTCTTCCATTAAGTGTGCAGTAAAATACGACAGAACATTAACTTTTATGGGGTCACCTTCTGAAAAATTAGAATTAGACACAAGTTTCAAGTCACCCATGGCTTCAGGAACATTAATGATTACTCTAGCTTAAAATTTTACAGGAGGTGGTAGCAGCTACAAGCATAGCCAGCTTCAAGAGGGGGTTAGATAAAAATATGGAGCATAAGTCCATCAGTGGCTATTAGCCACAGTGTGTGTGTGTGTGTGTGTATATATATATATAATTTTTTTTGCCACTGTGTGACACAGAGTGTTGGACTGGATGGGCAATTGGCCTGATCCAACATGGCTTCTCTTATGTTCTTACTTAATCAGATTAAACAGTAAATTGAAATCATATACCAAGGGACTTCATCTAGATAAAAAGTAAGACAAATATTAACCTGTTCCTTCAAACACAAGTAATGCTCTAAAAACAAAACATACTATGTCTCAACAACAGATGTACATATTACTGCGAGTTACAGTGTAACGCATATACCCTGCTACAATAAAAGATACAGACTTTCCCCAAAGACTTCTTAGCAAGTTACTGCCTAAATGAACGGGGTACATTTCACTCGAAAAGCACACTTGAAACCAGAAACACGTATCTAAAAGCACTAGTTTGTTTGCAGCATGCAAAACAAGTAATTGAGGGAGGAGTTGATCGCTGAATACAAGAATTAAGAGGCTCGAAAGGAAGACCATCATAGCGTGTTTTAGAATTAAATAAATTTACACTGACGAAAGAAATATTATGCTGTTCAGCCGGTATAATACCTGATTTTATAAAAGGGGAAAAAAGCGGAAAACTGTTACACACAATACATCATACCTTGAGAACACAGGTACTTGGAATCATAGGACTCGAACGAGGCCATTCGCTATCCATCAGCATCTCTCGTCCTCAAATACCCTGCAACGCGCCCTAAGCCATTGCCGATACCCAAAGAGCATTTTTCCTTGTCTTTCCGGGCCCCGGGCACCTTCCGGCCCCCGATCACGCCGTCCAATCACAAACAGGGTTACCATGCAACCGCACACGCTCTCCCAGGCTGTCAGCACGCACAACAAAAGCCTCCCAACCAACTTCCCCTCCTCTCCCGCCTGCGCCTTATTACTGCGCGGCGCATAGACGAAAGACAGAAGAAAAACGGATCATTTCCGGCTTCTGGGTAGAGCGAAAAAAATGGCGGAGAAACAGCCATATGCGGGCAGGAGTAATTAAGTTACGGCCCGAGACATATGCCTTGTGATGTAATATTTCATGCGCGAAAAATCAGTCGCTTTGAAATCTACATATTTTCCACCATTCTTTCTCTCCCCCTAGTAGCCTCTACTGGGGAAAACTTCGGTCCAGTTATGTGGTGCTGCCTGTTGGGTGGGACCCAAGAGCTTTCCAGCCACTAGACTGGGTCCAGTTGCATGGTGGGGTACCCAAACGAATTTCCAAGGGGCACCTTATGTTCCATTTCATCACCTTTCCCACAATATTACCCCTTCCTCATCTTTCCAGGCTTCCTTTTCTCTCTGCCATTCAACGAAGCCACACCACACTGGCTTTCATGGGGTGACTGGTATTGGAACAGTTACCGCCAAGCCTGATTACTGGCAAGCCTGGATCTAATAAGACCCCTCTCAGCAGCCAAAACAACGCCAGAAAAGACTTTGTCCCTCCCCCTGCCTTTTACTGATAAGAACTCAAGGCTTGCAATGCTGTTGTGATTGCCAAGCAACAGCCGCTGAGGGTATTTGTTTCTTAAAGCTACTGGAGACATTTTGGAGATTTTCATTTCAGGTTTTCGTGCAAACCAGGGGACTTTTGTACAGGTATCCATGTTGTTTGTCCATTGCTCCAGCCTCTGGCTTTAGATATCCACATATTTAGTCACATTAAAAATGTAAGTCTCATATATCAAAATCAACATTCAGACCTTAACACTGCCATCATAAACAGAATTACACCCTTCTAAGTCCACTGTAATCAATGGGTTTAAAACTGTACAATTCTGTTTAAAATTGAAGTGTTAGACAGTTATCTTTGCAAGATACTAAGTTTTCCTGGATGCCATTACCAATCTAGGATAGCATTCAGGCTATTAAAGGAGCTAATAAAAACATTGCGATGAAGTAATATCATGAACTAGCAAACATGTCATCCATTTTAATTCTAGATGTGTAGATGTTTTAGCCTGTAGCAGCAAACTAAAACAGGAGTACAGATAGTGACACCTGAAAGACTAATAACATTTTATTCTGGAAGCTTTTGTACATGTACATCCATTAGGCTGACAGCACACCTATCAGTATACTGAATGAACCTCTCCTAGCTGCTTGGAAACAGTTTGCTATAGAGGAGCAGAAGCACTACAAAGCTGTATTCCCAGCAGGACCAGTGGCTTCTTAAGAGAGCCACTGAGAGGTTTAGGAAATCAACAGTCACACTGCATCTTATGTTTAGTATAGACCATCTAATGGTTAATGGTTCCTCATCTGCTTGGAGAGGAGTGATGAGTGCCTCAGGGATCTGTCCTGAGAGCAATACTCCCTCTAAGCTGTGGAGTCTTGTGAGCAAAAATTCTGCTTTGTGAACTATTGGCATTAAAGTTGTGAGCTACTTCATAGATTAGCTTGCTCTGAGGCCATTTTTCCTGAGGTAACACATAAATGTGTGAGCTGGAGGCTAAAAAACTGAGCTCACAGTAACTCAGTTTAGAGGGAATACTGCCTGGGACCTGTTTGTTCAACATCTTTATAAATTAGTTGGATGAAGGAATACAGGGAATGCTTATTACATTTGCAGATGATACTAAGTTGGGATGGGTAGCAAATATGGTAGAAGACAGAATTAGGATACAGGATAATCTTGACAGGCTGGAAAACTGAGCTACAACAAATAACATGAATTTTAACAGGGAGAGTTATGTGAAGTTCTGCATTTAGGTAGGAAAAATCAAATGTATAATTATAGGATGAGAGGCCAACAGTATGTGTGAAAAGGATCTAGTGGGTCTTAGTGGACTGAACATGAGTCAGCAGTGTAATGTGGTAGCTAAAAAGGCAAATTTTGGGCTGTATCAACACTAGCATAGTGTCGAGGTCGTGAAGTGATGGTATCACTTGCTCTGTTTAGACCTCACGTAGAGTGTTGTGTTGTGCTCAGTTTTGAGCACCACAATTTAAGAAGCACATAGACAAGCTGGAACATGTTCAGAGGAGGGTACTGAAGATGGTGAGGGGTCTGGAAACCAAGTCCTATGAGGAAAGGTCAAAGGAGCTGGGAAGAGAAGATGACTGAGAGGTGATATGATTACCATCTTCCAAGCACTTGAACAGCTGTCATATAGAGGATGGTGCAGAGCTGTTTTCTGTTGCCCCAGAGGTTAGACCAGAACCAACAGGTTGAAATTAAAACAAAAGATTTTCCAGCTAAACTTTAGGAACAGTTAGCGCAGTTCCTCAGTGGAACAGGCTTCCTCAGGAGGTGATGGGCTCTCCTTCTTTGGAGGTTTTTAAATAGAGGCTAAATGGTTGTGGGGGTTTTTTGCCATCTTCTGAGCATGGAATAGGGGTCACTGGGGTGTGTTGGGGGGAGGTACTTGCTAATTTTGAGCATTGTGCAGGGGGCTGAACTAGATTACCCTAGAAGTCCCTTCCATTCTGAGTCTAGCTATCAAAGTAAAAAAAAAGTGGGGGGAGAGACAGGAAAAAACCTAATCCAAAAGAACTGAATCAAGAACTGAGAAAGGTTAGCTGCAAACCAATATAGGGCCAATTACTAAAAACAATATATGAAAACTAAATATTATCAAAATACGTGTATTTATTCTCTAATGGTTAAAAATAGGGGCCAATTGTAGCCTCATTCCAGCATAAAATGCAATGTTTACAAAAGCGAAAGTTCCCTTTTGTATATATAATATTTTTATGCTGTAACGAGGTTTATCTATTAAAATAACCAAGCCAATATATATTCCAAAACTGAAACTACTTCAATTGAAATCAGCCTAATCAAACGTTTAAAGAATTGCAATACTGCCCCACCCCGCTATTGTTATGAAACGTAGATGCAGGTAGTTTCAGGTGGGCATAAAGCAACAGAACGATGTTTTGAGTCCAGTGGCACCTTTCAGACCAACAAAGACCCAGAATTAAACTTTGTCGGTTTAAAAGATAAGATAGATATATATTAATACGTAAAACAACTGCAAGATTTCAGCAGTACCCATAACTACAAATACAGAAACGAGCTGCACAACTTTTAAAAATCGGAGCAATTAATACATCTTAAGAGAAGCACGGTTTCCCCAGTTAGCTACCGGCAGTTCAAATCAGAACCGAAATCCTGATCCGCCGTCACTGCGCTTGCGCGAATCTCTAACCCGCCACTTCATTCTTTGTGGCGGCAGCGTTTCCATTGTGACAAAAGGGTGGGGCATGCACTTGGCTCCGCCCCTCGAGTAGTGTCGGGCGCAGATCTTACAGACTGAGGCGCCATTTTGCGCTGCCGCCACTGGAGGACGGTTGGTGGTTTGGACGTGTTTTGCCAGAAGGACTGGTCTTGCTGCTCTCCCTCGGCCGGATTCCTGCTGGTTGTCCCGCCGGTGTTAGAAACGCGCCGACATGAGCGACGTGGAGGAGAACAACTTTGAGGGGAGGGTGAGTAGTGAGCGGCTCCGTCCGGGCCGCGGTGTCGGAGGCCTGGCCTGTGATCCTGAGGGCGTTAAGTGGGTAAAGAGCCAAAATCTGTATCCTCGCAGGGCGCTGAACGGGAAGGAGGGCATCCGGGAAGGTGTCGGTTCTCGCCTAAATGATTCTTTCGCCCGAGGTGAGGCAGCGCAGTCTCTTGACGGGCTGTTCCCTTATTGTGAGTACGTGCTAGAGAGCCTTGGGCTGCAGTCACACACACTAAATAATGCACTTTTAATCCATTTTCAATGCATTTTCCAACGGGGTTTAACTGTGTGAATGGCAAAATCCAGTCAGAAAGTGCATTGATAGGGCATTATTTAGTGTGTGTGATCACAGCCTTAGATTTGCAGCCTCTGTTCTGGGACCCCCTTGTTATTGTCCTCTGGCAGCCCCCTCTTGTGCTTGGATTCTGCAGCCTACACTGCTCTTCGCCCTTGTTCTTAGCTTTCCGGTCGTCGCCCCGCCCCAAATCGTGGTAAGCCCTGCCATGATCTCGTGCCTGGACGGCTACCAGTCGCCCGCTGCTTAAGTCAAGGTTTCATCGCTGTCCTATTTTCGCTGCCCTTTATTCTTTCATCCGCCCTCCAGCGTCTTCCCAAGCCTCGTACTAGTCGACGGGAGTGTATATGTCGGGTTGGTGAGGGTGGGATGGCGAGCGGTCATTATATATCGGGCAACAGGACGATGAAGCGCTCTGCTTGTGGAGGAAAGAGTCTGATGCTGTGCTGCTATGAGGGCAAAGGGTCATGATCTCACCTCTGGGGTCTGCAGGATAGAGGAGTTTTCTCTACACAGGCTCCTCGGACTTTCGGCATGATTTGTTGGTTGCCCATCAGATGCCTGAATCAGTTTTTTGTTCTGTGCCAGGCATTAAGTAAGGTATGAGAACAGCAGACATTTTTCTATATGTATGTTTATGGCTAGTAACAATGGAAAAGAGGCATGTATTTCACATGTATACAGTTCCCATCAATTACCCCTTATCTGCACTGTCCTGTGCTATCTCTTTTTTTCATTGTGAGGTTTAAAAAAAAAAACTTACAGAAAATTCCCAAGTTGTCCTTTCAGCAAAGGAAGATTAGAACCCTTGCTGTAGTGATTCTGGGGCATTATGTTATAAATAGTGCTGGGATTGCTCTCTTGAGAAAATGTCTGGAGTGTAATTCGTTAGACCATTATTTAAGGTATTTATAATTTTGTGTGTGTGGGTAAAGCAGCATAAGCAGTTTTTTAACCAAACAAAAAGAGTTGTGAAAGAATGTAATATTTATTTTCAAAACACTTGTGTTTGGTGTAATTCACAATGTGTAACTTTCCCAACCAATATAAGAAGTGCAATAGAAAATCTTTATCAAATAGTGGTAACTGGGAATCCTTTTCTAGCAATCCTGGTTATACACATGCCATTTGGCAGTTGTGATGAGTTGTGACCATGAATTGTGGCTGTTATTGGTAGGCTGCAGAATATTTTGTGAAGTTATATTTTATTTGTATTCTGCCATTCTGTGAGTGTGCTCAGAACAGTATACATTTTATCCTCCCAATAACTGTTCTAGGAGGTAGGTTTATAAGCTGTATAACTGTCTTAAAGTCACCTAAGTGAGCAGAATGGAGAGCTGAACTTGGCTGACAGTTACAATACATTGGCTATAAGTGGCATTCTGATGCTATAAACGGAAAAGTTAATTCTAAGTGTATTATTTATTTATTTATTTAGAATTTATATCCCGCCCTTCCCACAAGTGGCTCAGGGCGGTAGAAGTAGTAGAAGTAATAAACATCACTGAGTCATTCAAATAGAAAATGGAAAACATTAAGAGTAGGATTGTGTATGTATGGGTAATTTTTATGGCAGTAGCAAGTATACCAATGTCCGATTAGTTCATTACGTTGAAAGTCAATATTGGTAAGATTTTTTAACAATAGGTTTGATCTACCTGTTTTTCATCAGATAGTGTTCTTCTACCTAACACTGTATTTGTTAGTGGTGGTTGAAAGTGCCTTCAGATTGCTGCCAACTTAAGGGTTCTGAAGGCAAGAGACTTTAAAAGGCGGTTTTACCTATTGCCTGCCTCTGTGTAGTGACCCTGTTTGATTGTCTCCTATCCAAATACTTATCAGGGTCGACTCTGCTTAGCTTCTGAAAATTTATAAGATCTGGCTAGGCTGGGCCACCCAATTCAGGATAACACAGTATTTATCTTTTATAATATAAACATGAGAGTATCTTGCATGGGCTTGTAAACACACCCAACATTTATTAGCTCATATACTTTTGTTCATTATATGTGGCCTATAAAATAAGCTCATTTCTGTAAACATACTTGGTTTCTTGGAGACCATTCTTACCACAGGCAGTCTATGGAGTCTATGATAGTTGATACTCGAGAAAGAAAATTTCCAGAACTGTTGAAGCCTGTCTGAGCTGAGTTAGCGTGAGCTAGCTCACAGTTTTTTAGCCTCCAGCTCACACAGTTTTTTTCTTGGCTCAGGAAAAGTGGTCCTAGAGCAAACTAATTTATGCAGTAGCTCACAACTTTAATGTCAGTAGCTAACAAAGTAGAAATTTTGCTCCCAAGATCCCACAGCTAGAGGGAACATTTCACATCTACAAATACATGAATTCACTCCCAAGTAGTGCTTTTCTGAAGCTTAATGGCCAAGCAGTGCATTTTCCAGTAAATCTGATTGGCAGCATTGTAAGTTTAAAAATATATAGTTGATCCTAAATAGTTCTTCACATGATAGGGACATTCCATGTGGCTGGTTATTGAACGTATCCCATTGGCCATGCTGGCTGGGCTGATGGGAGTTGTAGGCAAAAAACATCAGGAAAGCTACCGTTGGCCACCCCTGGATAGGATTTGAAGTTATCTGTAGATCTGTATTAACAGTGTTCCACAAAAGCACTTGCCAGTGGTATATGTTTCTTAGGCTGGCAAGTGCTTTTAAAGTAAAGAAAATTGCTGCACTTCTCCTTTAAGGGCTTAAGCTCAAGACTTAAAGCTCACTTCTACTTTCATTTTCAGCCAAGGCTTTTCTGCGCATCTCAAAAGCAGTATACTTTTGCTGCCCTTTCTGATTCTGTTTCCTTCCTTCTCAGAGAAGAAGAGAGGGTGAAAAGGGAGGGAGGGAGCACAGCACTTCATTCATAAATGACCTTATTTCTACTTGCTATTTGGTTATTTAGCAAGTGAGCTGTTCTTAAAAACTGACATAAGATTTACTACTGATTTTTAATTTAAAGTTTTACCTACTGTAGCTTTGGAATTTCAACTATGTTTACACATTGATACCATGCTCATTATTTTAAATGTGAACTTGTGTATGAGCATTTCCTAATTAAAAATACAAAGCTGCAGGTACTATTCTATTCACATTTTCATAATATAAGAAAAAAAGGTGAAAGCAGCACTGAAATATGCATGTGAGTACAAAATCCTTCCAACATTATCCCTACTGGATGAGGTAGATGAGATACTGCTATTCAAGAAGTTCAAGTCTAACATTTCTTGGGTGCACAATTGTTGCTTGGTTGACTAGTCTCTGTACGGCCAAGCAATCCTTAGAACTGTATTTATTGAATTGCAGTACCTAATTTGCCTTGTCCAGTGGGTATTGTTGCAAGGATTTTGTACTCATGTGTACACTTATTTCAGAACTGCTCTCAGAACCACCTATTGTATTTGATGTTATATAATATATCAGCTAGGTTAATTGGGGTTTTTTAAAAAAAAAATGCTAGGTGGTAAAATTACTATTTCAGTAGTAGAATAAATCTGCATTAATGTTCTGTCTTATTCAATCTCTGAGCAACTCAAATGTAATCAATAATGGCAGGGTTTTAGGTTGGACAGTGAAATGCTCTGATCAACAGAAAAATCTTATGGCTGTGTAGCATTTTTTACTAGGATCTTGGTTTTACCAGGGTCTGACCAATAATTCTTTCCAGTGCCAGAGTTCTACCTTGTAACAAGCCAGAGCCTCCCCTTCTGAGCAATAGTTTGTTTAAGGTTGTAAGATGCTACAGAACTTTGGTTCTTGGGAACATATGTTAATGCGTTTGGTTTTGCTCAGAAAAAATATATCCTGTTTGCACACTACCACATTATGAATTCAGATAGTTGTAGGCATCAAAAACAGAGTATTCAATAGAGGAGATGCTGATTGGCTGAAAGGGACTGATTATTATATTTATGTGCCTCCTATGACTCATATCTGCAGCCTGTTTGGTTAGTAGTGTTACCTGTTGCAGAATAGCATTCAGAATTTCCACAACCTAGCACTAACACCATAAACTATTGCTTTCCAGTGTGCAGGCTGAGTCAAGAGGTTCCCAGTTAAGTGGGCTTTCTTGGGATGATCAGGCAATTAATGTGAGGCAACGCATATTATATCTAGCATTATTTGAAAATTCAGGTCTTCACTTTGTGGTATTTTAGTAAAGTGAGGAAAGCATAGGTTATGCTTGTTGAACTTGAGTATGAAAAGGCAACCAAAAGAACTGAGAATTACAATAAAGTTCATTCATTGAAAGCTTCACAGCTTTATCCTTTGCAGACACAAACAATATGAAACTTAGCAAACTGTAATGAAAAAGGCTGTCAAGTGACCACACTAGTGTTGCAATCAGAAATTGGCTCTGAAACAGTGTTGTAATTGTTAGAAGAAATAGCATTTGTAAAAAGTTACATTAGCGCTTTTCATAGATAAAATTAATGTGAATATTGAAGGAAGAATGCTGTTTCTATGTACCTTAATTCATATTCTTCCTAATGTACATGTAGTGAAGATTCAAGTACACTGACACCTAAACTTTTGGGTAAGATTATTTTGAGGGAAATTCTATTCTTTTACTTGTGCTCTGACTGCCTTATTTAGGTGTGCCAATGCATACATAATAACAGTCTACTGCCCTGCTTTAAACATGTACCACAATTGATGTAATTTCTGTTGTAGAACAAGAGCCCTAACTTGGCGTTTTAAATATTGTATTGCACAAATAGTCTTTGGATTGAATGGTAATGTTTAGAAATAAATTTGCATGCCAGAATATTAAGACCAAATGTATCTTTAGCCTGGATCCAAAGAACTGCACTGTTTCTCAAGTTCAAGCTGAGAATTTAGACTTGTTTGTCTTGAACTGCCTTGAACTGTCTTGAACTTCCTCATGCAGTCTCGTAAATATTTAAAAAGGTGGGTATTCCGCTGGACCTAAAGTACTTTTGTGGATCCTGGTATATACTTTTTGATGCATTCAGGCAATACTAGTACTTGAGTCAACATTTAAGTGTGTGTGTGTGTATCTTAAAGAACTGAAAAGAGTTAAAAGGTTAGGGAGCAGAATAGATATAGAACATTTGAGAAATGCAAAACGAAATCAGTGGACTCATTATTAGAGCCTATATGATTACACTAGTTAAAATACTTTCTAAAACTTGCTTTTATAAACTAATTATTTGCACTTTACCTGCTGGTTATTCCATTTTGGTAGATAAAATTCTGAAACTCCCAGCAGAGTTTTATAATCCCCATTTGCTTAAATATACTAAATGTTCTTTTTCCATTAAGGTTAATGTTCGTGAAGAAATGGAAGAGTTTTTTCCAAGAATGTGGAAGATAAATCAAGATAAAAGAAGGCTAATGAAAAGTATTAAAGATCAGAAAATTAAAATTGAATGGGGGAAAAAATTGAACAGAAGATTGGTCAGATAGAAGCACTTGAATATTTTTAAGGCTATAATGAATTGTGTGAATTGGGGAAGAATACACGAAGTATGAAAAATGAAAAAATGAAGAATGAAGAAAAGTAGAAAGCAAGAGTGAAGTAGAATTAAAAGAATCTGGAAGAATGAATGGGTCCTAGGTTAAGTAAATGTATGGTTTATGTTCCAGTGTCTGTATGATCAAGTTGTAGTTGAATTTGCATGATTACTTAGTTAATAGAGCATTTGGTTCAAGTAGGAAATTATTTGAGGAAATCACACAATGTTAACTGTGGGTTAAACAAATTTGTTCTGGAGGGTATTGCCTAACCATTTATCTTTCAGGCACAATCAATAAAATATAGTTACTTTTAATATAAGAAGGTAGGCATTTATGCAACCAGTACCATTTGTAATACTGTTTTTTTTGTTAGGAGTCGCGCTCCCAGTCAAAATCTCCAGCTGGGAGCCCTGCTCGTGTAAAATCTGAGAGCAGGTCAGGATCTCGTAGCCCATCAAGAGCTTCTAAGCATTCTGAATCACGATCTCGATCAAGATCAAAATCCAGGTATGTATTTTTGTGCTGTTAAGATTCACTGGATAGCACTTGGATGCTTGTAAATTCACCACCATATATGGCAAATATCCTAACATGTCAGGGAATCTCTGTACTGTCCCCTCCTCCAATCACAGAGAAATTCTAAGCCCCCCCGCCTTAAATATTGTTGTGCATGTTCCATACAGGAGTCCTTTTTCTAGAATGGTCAACATAATGGTCTGAATAGTGTGTATAGAATCCAAGTGAAAGGGACTTCCAGGATCATCTAGTCCAACCTCCTGCAGAATGCTGGAAATCCACAAATACGTCCCCGCACCACCCCAATTACACCTTCTCTATGGCCAGAAGATGGCCTATATATAATAATAAAAACTAATAAAAATAAAAGCTTCAGGGATCCCTGGCAAAACTGGCTTGGAGGAAAATTGCTATGGTCCTATTTTCAGATTTTTCTGGTGATTAGTGCATTTTGAACTCCATGTACCATATTCGATCCAGCTATTATGCTGACAGTTGTTACTTGCATGAGTAGGCAACTGAGGCCTAGGGATGCATGCACATATGAATGAGAGACTTTCTGTAAATGGATGTTGGAAATACTTGGCTATTCATGTAGTTTATTCTTATATAATCTTGTGATCATGTATTCACTGTAGAAGTAGGTGATGAATACATGAATTTTACTTCATTAATATGCAAATATGTTGATAAATATAGGTATTTGCTTATAACTCACAATTTATCATTTGAAGGTCTAGATCAAGAAGGCATTCTCACAGGCGGTATACTCGCTCTCGATCCCATTCTCACAGAAGGAGATCACGAAGCAGATCCTATACCCCAGAGTATCGTCGTAGAAGGAGCCGCAGTCATTCACCAATGTCCAACAGGAGAAGGCATACTGGTAGCAGAGTATGTAGTCAATGTAACCAAGGTTCTACAGAAGTGTATTTAAATCTCCAGGCTTATGTCATAACAGAAGCTATCTTAGTGTTTCATTACTTGATTTTGTGATGATTAGGCATAATATGCACAGTTTGCAGTGTTCTGTGGCCAAGGAAACATACAAAAACTTGTGTATTGTGATTAGAATGTACAGCTAGAGACTATTGGAAGGAATGTGGTCGAATTGACAATTTTTTTGAATTGTTGGTGGACCTGCCCTAAAATGAATGCTTTTTGGAAATTAATAATAATAGAAGCTATTGTGGAATGCCCGCTACCAAATACCCTGGAATTGCTTTTAATGTATTATTGGTCAAAGCAATCAAACACAAAAAAATTCTAAAAAGAACTAATTTCAATATTACTTCTGGTGACAAAAATAGTATTGGCAAAGTATTGGAAAACTTACAGAATCCCTACATTAAGGCAGTGGTTTAACAAAATTTGGGACATAGTGGTTCAGGACAAAATTGCAGTGCAGTTTGTCCAGACAGTCAGTCCATCGTTAACCGGTACATTTGTTGAAAACGGCCCATTGGACTTACCATGAGGGGTCCTTCTCCTCAGAGGTTCGGAGGACATCTCTGTGGGTTATTCCTACTGTTCCTTCAGGGAGGCAGGAACACTTTTTTCACCTTCCTGTTGGCGCCTTCGGAATAACCCCGCCCTCAGTTGTGGGACTCCGAAAGCAGTATCGTCTTCCCTCTAACTAGAAGGACTATAAACAGAACTAACAACTCGTATTAAAATGCAAACTGTAAACTTGAACTCCGATAATACTGAAAGTAACACAGTACAAGGGAGATAGGCTGTAGAAAGAAACCTAAGCGATGAAAATGAATCTGGGAGTGGCGAGATGTCCTCCGAACCTCTGAGGAGAAGGACCCCTCACGGTAAGTCCAATGGGCCGTTCTCCCTCAGAGGTTGTCGGACATCTCTGTGGGACCTACCAGAGCAGTCCCCTTTAATCGGGTGGGTCTTCATCGCTGACCTCCCCCAGAACATGCTCCCAAATGCTGCATCTGTCGATGCCATGGAATGGATCTTATAATGCCTTATGAATGTAGACGGAGAGGACCAAGTAGCAGCTCTACACACCTCTTCGACTGAAGCCCTATTCAGCAGTGCCGCGTTTGTGGAGGCACTCCTAAGTGAATGTGCAGTAATTCCTACAGGTACCTGTAACCCTGATGCCCTATATGCTTCACTGATACAGGCCTTCAGAACTGCACTAATTGATGAATTAGACATCTTGTCTCCAGCTCTTGGAGGAGAGACGTTGATGAACATGTAGTCATGTAGTCAGTTTTTCTAATTGACTCTGATCTTAGAATGAAAATCTTCAAGGCTCTGCGCACATCTAACGTATGCCAGACTACCTCCTTGGGGTGTTTGGGTTCTGGACAAAAAGTGGGTAAGTAGATTTCTTGTGAGTGGTGGAACCTAGAAGCAGCCTTAGGAAGGAAGGAGGGATCCGTGCGCAGAACCACCTTTTCTTTGTGGAACACACAAAGACCCGCCTTCACTGATAAGGCCCCCAGTTCCGAAACTCAACGTGCAGATGTGATGGCTACTAAAAAGAGAGCTTTCATTCGCACCCATTTTAAGTCCACCTCTCGAAGAGGCTCAAATGGTTTCTTAGTAAGCGCTGATAAAACGGTATGGAGCCACCAAGACGGAAAACGATGGACTGTCGTAGGAGACTTCGAGTTTGCCCCCTGCAAAAACAACTGGATGTGTGGATGTTGAGACAGCCTGAACCCTCCCACGACCGGTAAGACAGTGGACAGGGCAGCTATCTGTCTTCTTAACGTAGCTGGTTGTAACTTGGACTCTAGGCCTTCCTGCAGGAACGCTAGTATCTCCGCCACAGAGGGATTAAGCGGAAAAACCTTTTTTCTACGACACCATCGGACAAAAGCCTTCCAGGTAGTGTTGTATATGCGAACTGTGGAGGGTCTTCTTGACGCTAGCATAGTGTCTGTCACCTCCAGGGAGTAACCTAGACTTCTGAATGTCTCCCGCTCAATCTCCACGCGGTCAGATGAAACCACTCCGGGTTGGGGTGCCACACCGGACCCTGATGGAGCATGTCGGGAGAAACTGGCAGCGACATCGGAAGGTCTATTGATAGCTCTGTCAACATTGAGAACCACGGACGCCGTGGCCAATAGGGAGCTACCATGATGATTTCCGCCTGTAGAACTCTCACCCTCCGCAGAACTCGAGAAACCAGAGGGACCGGAGGAAACGCATACAAGAGACCTGGAGGCCATATGGCTGTCAAGGCATCTGTCTGTTCGGCTTCTGGATGGAAGAACCTTGTGAAGTACCTTGGTAGCTGTGAGTTTGTGTCTGAAGCGAAAAGATCCACCTCTGGTTGACCCCAGCGCTGGCATATGAGATTGAATATGTCTGAGCTGAGGGCCCACTCGCCCTCGCAGATTTCCTGTCTGCTTAACCAGTCTGCCTGTATGTTGTCCTGGCCTCTGATGTGTTTCGCCCTTAGAGAGGCCAGATTCTTTTCTGCCCATGTCAGAATCCTTGATGCTTCCCTGTGCAACTGCGAAGATCTGGAGCCCCCCTGGTTGTTCAGATACGCCTTGGCTGTAATGTTGTCCGTTCTGACGAGCACATGCTTCTGGAGCAATTGGGTCCTGAAGGCAACCAGAGCTAGACGTATAGCTCTGATTTCCAGAAGATTGATGGGAAGCAGACTCTCGTGTTGTGACCACCTGCCTTGGACTGGTTTGTCCTGAAGAGAGGCCCCCCAGCCCCCCAGGCTGGCATCTGTGAACAGCTCTAGGGATGAGGGAGGATGGAATAATTTGCCCTGGTGAAGATGAGACAAGTCCGTCCACCATTGCAAACTCCTCTTGACTGTTAGCGGAATTATCAGATTTATGACCTTTCTCTCCATTATCTGAAGTTGAAATGGTCGTAGGAACAATTGAAGAGGTCTGGAATGGAATCTGGCCCATTGAACCATGTCTATGGTCGATATCAAAAGTCCCATTAGTTTGGCAAGCAACATCAGTGGTGATGATTTGCTCTGGATGACCCTGGTAGCCAAATCCTTGATGGCCCTGGCCTTGGACAGAGGTAGAAATAGCGAATTGCAGGTGGAGTCGATCATTGCACCTAGATGTTCCAACCTCTGGCTCGGCTGAAGTGAACTCTTTTCTGTGTTCACCAGGAATCCGTGTGACTGAAGACACTGAATAGCCAGAGTTGTACCCCGAAGGGATTTCTCTTTGCTGTTGGATCTGACCAAGAGGTCGTCCAGATAGGGGTGAATGTGAATTCCCTGCTTCCTCAGCTGGGCTATCGGATGTATTAACATCTTGGAAAAAACTCTGGGCGCTGTTGACAGGCCGAAAGGTAAGGCCCTGTATTGGTAGTGTTGATTCAGTACCACGAACCTTAGAAATCGACGGTGAGAAGGGTGGATAGGTATGTGAAGATAAGCTTCGGTTAGGTGTATGGAAGTGAGGTACTCCCCTGTCAAGAGAGAGTCCATAATGAATCTCAAAGTTTCCATTCTGAAGTGACGTACTTTGACGTAGCGATTTAGAAACTTGAGATCCAAGATGGCCCTCCAGTCGCCATTCTTCTTGGGTATGGTGAAAAGGATGGAATACACACCTTTCCCCCTCTCCAACCCTGGGACCGGTTCGACTGCTCGAATGTCGATAAGATGCTGTATTGCTTTTGTGGTGATGAGAAGCTTGTGCTCCTGCTTGGGGGTAGGTGATCTGACAAATCTGTCTGGTGGAATGCGGTGGAACTCTATTGAATACCCCTCTTGTACAATTTCTAAAGACCATTGGTCTGCCTGAGAGGCCTCCCAGGTTTCTGTAAAGTGGAGTAGCCGAGCTCCCACCGGTAAGTGATTGTAGTCATGCCTGCTTGGACTTGGCCTCTCTGTCAGACTTGTCCATTTTGGAGAAGTTATTACGATTGAATTTGGAGCCGAATGAACCTCTTTTGAAGGAATTCTTTGGCGTTTCCCAATTAAACTTTTTTGATTCAGAACGATATCTGGCCAAGGAATGTTGGGTCCGAAAGGACTGGGGGCCCCTCTTTTCATTCCTCCTAATGGATTTGGGCATGGCTTTCTTTTTATCCCTAGTCTCTACTAGGATCTTGTCCAAAGCGTCCCCGAAGAGACGATCCCCCTGAAAAGGGTAAGCTGCCATTGTAGACTTAGAGAGAAAGTCAGCTTGCCAAGCCCTAAGCCACAGAAGGCGTCTGGCCACAGTAGTGGAAGCCATTGTCTTGGAGGCAAAGGTCAGTATATCTAAGGTTGCGTCAGCTGTGAATGACGCTGCCTTAAGGATGCGTGAGGCGCCCTCTAACATACGTCTGTTGTCCTCTGGTAACATCTGGAGTAACTTACGTACCCAAACAATGGACGCCCTGGAGACCAGGGAGGCCGCAGAGGACGCCTTGACTATCATGGCCACGGATTCGTACAATCTTTTCAAGGTCGCCTCAGCTTTTTTGTCCAGGGGATCTCTAAGAGAACCCTGGCCGTCCTCTGAAACCAGTCCCGACGACTGTAGAGCTGCTATTGGGCCGTCCACAGTTGGAGCTTGTAACAACTCATTGGTATAGGCAGGCAGTGCATATAACTTCTTTACTAAGTGAGGAAACTGCTTAAGGGAAGCTGGCTTTTCCCATTCTGCTCTAACCTGCTTTTCAAAGTATTCTGGAAAAGGGAAGACTTGTTCAGAAGTTTCCCCCCTGGGCAAGAACTCAGAATTTCCGCTGGTTCTTGACTTAAACTTCTTAGATTTAGCTACCTTGGCTTCCTCATCAATAGGCCCCTCCTCAATTTCTAATGCTGAAAGCATTTTGGCTAGGAGAAACTGGTAATCTTCCTGACGGAAGAAACGACTAGCCTGCTCAGGAATTTTAACCTCCTCCTGTTCCTCCTCAGAGAAACATTCCCCCTCTTCCCTGTCTTCCTGGTCAGAGCCAGATGCTATAGACTCAGGCTCAAAGGATAAGGACTGGAAAGACTGCACTGGGGCCTTTTGCGCTGCCTTGGTGGGCCAGGAGAAAGGGCGGGGAGGATCTGAAGGAAAGGTTGGTCCTTGAGGGAGAAGCCCCATACGGGCGCAAAAGGAGCCCATTTCCTCCTGCATAGCTCTTCTAATAAAAAGCATAGCCTCTGGGTTCAGAGGGTTGCCCATTTGTACATTACCCCCGTCCTGGAAGCCTTCGATGTGCGGTTGCAGGTAGTTCCGAGTCTCCGGAGTGCCTGCTCTTGGGGGTTGGAAGGTCTGAGAGCTACGCTCCGCACTTCCAAAATGGCCGCCGCCGTTTGCTGCCACCCCGAGGAACGTAGCTTGGGCCTCCATTACGCGCCGTTTCTTGGCGCTGGCAGCTGAATCGTCTGCGGCCGCGTCGGGAAGGGCGCGAACAAGCCGCGAAGGCAGGTCGGCTCCTTCGACGTGAGTCGGCGCTGCTAGAAGCGCGGCGCGCGACCCTCCCTCCTCGTCCGATAGGAAACGGTCCCTACTACAGGCCATTCTGAACGACCCAGACAAGTTCCCTCAGTTTTCTTCGGCCAGCAAAAGGCAGAAGGAAGGGAGGGATAAATTAGATATGGAAAAGAGAAGATATGGAAGGGAAAATAAGAAGAAGAAACAGAGAAAAAAGGCTGAGCCTAGCCTTGTGCTGCTGCTCCCTGTAGAGGCAGGAACAAAACTGAGGGCGGGGTTATTCCGAAGGCGCCAACAGGAAGGTGAAAAAAGTGTTCCTGCCTCCCTGAAGGAACAGTAGGAATAACCCACAGAGATGTCCGACAACCTCTGAGGGAGAAATAGTATGTTTTCTTTGAACACATAAATAAAAAATCCTGTACTGTATGCTTGATACCAAAGAAATATCTAGATTTTGTGCTGTGCTGATAAGCTACTTAAAAATAATTATTGTTCATGGGAAAGAATTTTTGTATGTTCTTGTTTGTTTAAAAAAGGGGGGGGGAGAAAATCCTAACAAAATTTAAATATATATATTTTAAAAAAGAATGTTCAGCTAGGATCAAGGATATCTAGATTCAAATCCCAACTCAGTTGTGAATCCCATTGTGTGACCTTGGAGTCAGCCTTTCTTTTAACTTACCTCACAGGGTTATTGTGAGGATTAAAATGAAAGAACACAACCTTGTATGCCAACTTGAGCACCTGGAAAGAAAAGTGGAATAAAAATTTCGGCAGGATAAAAGTAGCACAACTGTTACGGTACTGGTTTTATCCTTCCAGGGAGGACAGGCTGGCTTGTTGACTATGCTTTCCCCCCTGTTTGTGAAGTAAAAAGGGCAAAAAAATAAGAGTAGGCATCATTACTGTACTGCACAGTATTTAATTGTAATGCCTGTACCAGACACAACACCGTAGACAATCTAAAGGAGTTCAATAAGATCTGTAGTTATTGGTACCTTAATATGTTGATAGATTACATTTAAGGTTAGGATTAAGTCCTCCATAGTGGAGTTGTGACTTTAAAATGAGGATATCACTATATATTCCTTGGCCTTAGGACAGGGCAAAAAAGTACTCAGAAGACTTTGTCTTTTATTGGTTATGAAGTGCTTCCACTTACTGTTCCATTTAGCTAGTCTCCGATGTAAAACAGTAATTGCAGAAAATATCAACTATATCACGCTTAATTTTACATAAAGACCATGGGAGCCTAGTTGATCAGAGAACCACTGCTGGATTATTGGGAAACAAACAAGATCTGTTTTCCTAAGTGAAATTTCCAATTCTGAAATGATCTTTATAAATTACTTCTGCATCAGAAATATGTCATTTATCATGCAAGCATTTTTAAAAAACACCTGCAGAGGACATCAAAATATGCTTGAAAGAACTACATGTAAAAGTGATTCTGTTTCTGCTCCTGCCAGACCTTTTTGGTGTCATCTTAGAATGAAGAGTTCTGTGTGCCCACTAGGAGTGTGCATTCACATTTACCCAAAAAGAAAATATACCTGAAAAATGCCTTATCAGTATTATGGGGTATATTTTGACTTCCCAAATGTATCTGGGATTTTTCAGGAGAATTGGAAAAATCCCAGATATATTACCAGCAAAACTGGGCTGCCCAAGGGGGGGTGGGGGGAGTTTCCCTCCAGGATCAGCTCCCAGAGCTCTCCCCGCAGGATTGGATCCTGGGTGGACTTGTTGAGTAATCTGGTCTAAACTGGGCTGCCCAGCAGAGTCACAAGATTGATTTATTGGTGAACTCTTTCATGCAGTCTAAGTTAAAGGGACTGTCCAAAAGAGCTGCCTCTCAGCTGTTTTACAAAGAAAAAAATTGCACACCACTAGTGCCCACACTGGAGTTGTTTTAGGAATGTTTCCCTTTGCATCGTAGGGGAAGACCATTAAGTAAATGTATTTTAAGAAGTACCGTAATTTATTTGAAGAATATTGCAGGTATTCCTGAACACCTTATTTTTACTTTTGGCTTATTTCTCAGGCTAATCCAGATCCTAATACATGTCTTGGAGTGTTTGGTCTCAGTTTGTATACCACTGAGAGGGATCTTCGCGAAGTCTTCTCCCGTTATGGACCTTTATCTGGTGTTAATGTAGTTTATGATCAACGAACTGGGCGATCTCGAGGATTTGCTTTTGTTTACTTTGAAAGAATAGATGATTCTAAAGAGGTAAATACTTCTGCATTCCTAATATCATTATTTACCTTTAAAATTCACATACCTGTTTCTTTTTTTACTTTTCTTTGCAAAGTTTGTAAATACTTGAACTGTTTGGTAGTTTTATTCATTTAACTTGTGGAGTCCTGTGAATTCATAGGCTTTTTTGGGGAGTAATATCTTTTATGTACATCCAGGGAATGGTCTGAAATTGCTGTATGTAAGACAGATGGTGAATCTTGAGAACTAATATGTTTAAAATAAGTTACCCAGCAAGGTAGCTGTACCTGAGACAATTCACACATGAAATTGTTGATCTTAGATCAATTAAATATGCATCTTCCTGATAAAATCATCCTCCTTTTCAGGTATTTGGAAAGCTGTCAGTGTACAAGCCTGATCCCTAACCATGTTGAAAAGAAATGAGGCAGGCTATGGGATTGCATGCTTCTTATTAACTTGTGGATTCCCTTTGCCCTCCCCCAGTGTCCTTAAACACAGTTAAAGGTTATATCTGTCTTGGCCACTAAAAAGAGTTAATGAGTGTTTCCATTGTGTCCAAGATTTGAATCTAAGCATCTGAAAATTATTATCTAAAAGGAGACACATGTTAAGCTTCTGAAATGCCCTTAACATTAACCAGAACCATGTTCATGTCTTAAATGCATATCAGTATGTGTAGTAATATACTTTCCTAGGAAATCTTTTTCAATACAGTTTCCCTTGAATATGTAATACTGACTTTCAAATACATTATTATGTATAGCTTGGGTATGTTACTCTGTCTTGTTACTGTACTACTTTAGTAGCTTTTGCTTTTCTGTCCCTGAAGTGATTGAAAGTGGTGACAAAGTAACTGGCGTATGGTACTGTCTCTTTGAAAACCATAATTTACAGTTTTTAATGTAGTATGTTGTGACGGTAATGAACGGGTTAACAAGAAAACTAAGGACGCATAGAACCTGCGTCAGGTAATCTGAGGGTGGGGGCCAGAGTGGTCAGAACTCTCAGAGGTGATTGACAGCTAACAGCTGAGGGCAGTTAGTGTCAGAGGGAGTCTGGGGGAGACTGCTGAAGAGAGCAGTTGGTCTGAGAAAGAGCTGAGACAGTAGCTGAGGAGAGTCTTCAGGAGAAGCAAAGCTCACTGTTCGCTCTATTTAGACAGCCACGGGGCTGTGTGTGACTAGAGGAGAGTCACAGTAAAAGACCTGAGAGGTCACAGACACAGAGACACTTCTCTTTAGAGCTAAAGAGGTGGTTGAGGGAAAGATGTGGGTCTAGAAGTCTGAAGGGCTGGGAGAAGAGACACCAGTTGACTTAAGGGACTTGGCACATTATACCCAAGAGGCCAACCCAGAATAGTGTTGGAGAGTGAAAGCTGTATGATCTGTGAAACCTGAGAGACCTAAGTGAGCTAGATATTATAAAGCCTGAACTACGAAGAAACTGTTAACTGCTTGAGATACAATATAGCCCATGTATATATTTCCCATTCCCCAGTTGAAGACGGTGTGTGTATGTTAATAAATTCCTGTGGTTTATTTTAAAGTTCTCTGGTGCCAGTATATTGGGAAAGCTCTCAAAGCGGCTGTGGTCCCCTACCTACAAACTGAGTTTATATCCATTTTAAAGCAAAACAAAAACCCCGAAGAGACTAGTAGTGAGAAATCCATATTACACCCACCCCTTGAGTTCCATAGTCATGAAGTAAAAATTCAAAAGGAAGAACTGAGGTGGAAGAGGGGCTGGCGTAGCCATAAGCCTTATATAGAAGCGATCCAGTGAGACCGCGAGGCGCGCTGTTATATATGTATATATGGATCTTGAGAGGACATGATGCTCTTAATTGCTTGTTTGCATGGTTTTGACTTGTTACTCTTATATGGACTTTGGTGTCAGAGAATTCTTTCAAAATAGTGTGTCCAAGAAGAAAGAATCACTAGGTGGCACTGCAGCCTAAATTTAATCCTATTACAGAATATGGTAAAGGCCAGCGCTGAAGGTTTTGGTCGTAAATTTATTATAAGATGTAAACAGTGACCATGTGGAACTGTTTTTTTCTTATTTCATAAATTCCTGGAAAAACCAAAAAAGGTTTTCAAATTGCAACAAAATTAATGCATTATTTAAAATACATATATGGTTTGAGCCAATGGTGCCTTTTAAAAATATCTTTTGCTAAATGTGCAAATGAAAACATGAGAACTACTGTAAATGTATGTGTTATAGCAGCACAAGCTTTTCTGCAAGTACTTGTACAAGAGTCTGCAGAACAGTGCTATGAGTGATTTCTCTTTAAACGTATAGATCTTTGAGGTTGTGGTGTGGAAAACTGTTTTATAGAAGTCTTAACAGTGTCATCCTGTGAATCTGGTCTAAATTCATTGCAATAAATGAGCGTAGCCCAGAGTAGTTGTTCATAGGATTGTACTGCAAGTTACTTTACTATGATTTTCATTAATAAATTATTGAACTTAGGTGAAAAATATTTAAGCACAAAATTAGGGAAAGGGGTTTCTTTATAAGTATAAAAAGGAACAAAATTAATTACAATTATAAAAAGGAGCAAAAGTCACGTAGTTGTATTTCAGTTAACTTCAGTAGATTTTTGTGTCAAATGTGAATGGTAAAAAAAAAGGACTAAAAAGTCATTAGGTGATACAAAGGTAACATAAGCAGGGCACTTGGATCCTGAATAGAATAGAAGAGATTAAGGCTTCTGTAGAATCATACTCTGGTTGGATATTGTAAGCCAGTTGGCAGGAGATGGGGGAGCATAAACTGGCAGCTGATTAGCAGTAACCCAGTTATGTGCATCCTGCAGAAAGTCACCCTGTTTCATGTTTCTGCTTCAGTTCATCACTTAGTGGCTTCAGTCAGAGCAAGTCCTGCAAGGACTTAAGAGAAAATTACTGTTTGCTTAGCTTTTTGATGTGTTTAAAGGTAGAGTGTCAAGGAACCATCAGCGTTTTGCTTGTTAGCAGAGAGCCCACTTGAAAAATGATCATATTTTGCTGTCTTGAATGCCCCAAAGGTTAGTAGGGATGTTTTCATTCTGCCTGTTGAAGAACAACTTACCCATTCTATTTGGCACTATACTAATAACAATCTCACTCTGCTTAATGAAAATAAGTACTGGTTTCTTGTTACTAAGAGCTAAAGTTTTTCATTTCTTTATAGGCAATGGAACATGCTAATGGAATGGAATTGGATGGTAGAAGGATCCGTGTGGATTACTCCATCACAAAGAGAGCACACACACCCACTCCAGGCATTTACATGGGCAGGCCAACCCAGTAAGATGTTTATTTAGTTACTGGCAGTCCTAATTGAGATTTTCAACTGTTGTCTTTTATGTGTTTTATTATGGTGGCTTCATTTATATTGTAAGCTGCTTGAGTGCCACAAGGTAGAAAGGCAGTTAATCTTGTAAATAAATAATACATTGCTGTCTTCAGTTTTTGCTTTTTAAAACGTTATTATTTATTTAATTATTACTTTAAATTTCTATCCTGCCCTCTCCGCAAGCTGACTCAGGGCGGCTAACAACATTTATTTTTACAAATTAAAACCCAGTAACAAATAGCTAGTTTAAAATTATTTTAAAAACATTTCATTTCATGGTGCTGTATCACTACAATATAATTTAAGCGGTGATCATATGGTACTCTGTAATGATGTAGGGTGGCAGCTCTCTCCATGTTAGATCTCTGATTTAAGGAACTGAGAATCAGTAGATTTATTTCAGACAGTTTGCATCTCATAATCACTGCGGTAGTTGAAAGAATTCATTCTGAAAGATTGTTTAGTTAAATGGTTTTTAAAACTGGCATTTTGAACAGACAAAATACAGTATTTAGTATACTTCCAGAATGTATTTTCTGTTTTCCCTTTAAAAGTAGTGGCGGCGGCGGTGGAGGTGGAGGAGCTGGCCGTCGACGTGATTCCTACTATGACAGAGGATATGACAGATATGAAGAATATGATTATCGCTATAGGTATGTGCTTTGTAAATGCATTTTGAATCATTATAGTAAACTTCAAATCTGTCAGTGTCTTCTAGTTAAGATTTTTTTAAAATTGTACACCCACACAATTGCATGCTGTTTACTATATGTAGGGTCTGATGAATATCTCTGAAAATCTTGTGCCAAGCTATGTTCATGCATATAAATAATAGCTTCTGAGCATAGGCCAAAAATGAGTTGCTTTTTATTGTAAGGATATGCGCAGAAAGGAAGGCTGCATTTCTAAAAAGATGTCTCTTAGTAGTTTGATAATGCTATCAAGAAGAGATTTAGCAGCTTGCAGGTATAAGCTGGTATACAGCAGCTGCTATAAGACTGAAAAAGTAGCTGTTGTAGTGTAGGAGGGAACACTTCTAATGTAAAAGGATTAAGGAAAAGAGACTTGCTTTTATGATTGAACTGTGTTAATAGAAACATTTCCACGTCAGCCATTTTATGTATTCAGTGTTTATGTGTGTGTTGCACATGCAACATTTTTCTTTGTCTGGACTCTTGTACACCTTAAACTATGACAGCAAATGAATGCAACTTTAAATAATACGTATGTACCAGGAAAGTATGTAAACATGGGTATGAGCTACTGCCAACAAAACTACTTTGTTCTCTTCAAAGGAGGCGATCTCCTTCTCCTTATTATAGCCGTTACAGATCACGATCAAGATCTCGTTCCTACAGCCCAAGTAAGTATGCATTTGTGTTGAGTGGATATTTATTTTTAGCATGGTGAAAATTCTTGAAGTGTGACAGAATGAGTACAGATGGTAAGCATTGCTGCAGGGAGATGGGGAAAAGGAAAGAATGTGTAAGTATGATTGTTATCACGTTCTTTCTGTTTCCTTTCAGGGCGCTATTGAAGAACAGAAGCCAATTACATTTGCAAACATGATTTTTAAACAGCAAGTTCTGACCTAACTTTTCCTATAGATCCCCTAAACCCCATTAAAATTTGTGGGTTCATTTAGAATATATGTATTTTCAGTTGAAATATCAGTTTGCCCATCTCTTATTGTAATTCTTCAAGTGTAATTGTTGTAGTTTTATGTACGTAAATGTCCTCAAGCAAAACTAAGTAGGTTTCCTGAAGTGTTGATACATTTTGTAAATCGTTTATTTTTAAGCAAGTGGAGATTTCTCTTAAACCTAAAAGAGAGAAGCAAGAATTGGTTTGTTTTAAAGTTTGCACGTTGTATTTCAGTAGAAACCTACTATTTGAATAACTGTCTATCTGCCTGTTTTGGGACAATGTTGACCTGTATCTTCAATTACACTTCAGTGTGTATCCCTGAACCAGAGTTTATAGTTCTCAATGTAGTAAGTTAACATTACTGGAAGGAACACTGTGGGAAAACTAATTGTATACTGCAAATTATAGCTTGGTATGTATTTGATAAAATAATTTTAATGACAGTATAGAAGACATTTGAAGTTTTTGGTTAAATTATATGAAACCAAGCTCTCTTTAAATTGTACTTTATTTCAACCCCATTGTCATGACACAGGCTTAAGACTTAGGTTTTTTTGGCATGCAAATATATTTGCTGTTCACAATAATTCCATATGATTTTGAAATGATGGTTAACTAGGTTCTCTTTGGTAGTATGGACTGTAGATTTCCTTTGTAAAATAAATTTTAAATTCTATCCTTATAGCCTTCCAGTATTTAATATATAATTGGTTAGATTTGTGGGATTTTATTTAAAGGAAAGTCAGAACATCCAAAGGTACCTTGGATAAATTATCTGTTTTGAAATTTGCCTAACATGTTTTGGGCCACCTAATACTTAAAATTAGGACACATTTATAAATACGCTACACTGTAACTCTTCATAGTGAGTGTAAAACTATAAAACTTGAACTGGTTGAACTGCCCAAGGAAGCCTCTAGATTGCTGGTACAGAACAATGGACTACACCCTGAAATGAGCAAGGAACGGAAGCATTGAAATTCATCATGTGCAAAGGGACCTTAGAGGTAATTACTAGTTGATGGAGTAGTACACAGTTAATGTATGTGCTTATACTACCAGAAAATGCATGGTGGAGACAGGACAAAAGTGTCTCTTAGATGGCAGGAATCCCCTCCCCAAGTCATGCAAGAAAAGCTCAGCTTGATCGGGAAGCCTCTTCCAATCCTTATGAGCCCCCTCTTCTAACTCTTGTTTACTAGTGTGCTTAAACCAGATGTTCTCAACATTGTGCACATGGGTGACATGGTACTTGCTGACATCTTTCCTAGCACCTGCCAAGGGTATGAGCAGGTGGGGCTTTTGCCCAGGAGAGCTGCTGATTGGCCATTGAAAGTATTACAGATACTGCCAGATAACTGTTGCTTAGCTAGCTCAATATATGTATGCCTGTGTGTGTGTGTGTGTGTGCAAGAAACTATTTTAATGGTATTTCATTTTAAAAAGCATCCTGTTAAACAGTTTCTGCCTGAATCTTTAAAAAGTGACATCTGCGCATAATTTCACTTCCTGACATTTTGTGGCTGGTTATACCTCCACTTGTGCAAGGTGAACATCCTGGCTTAAACGTTATGAATATTTTATTCCCCTCAGCTTCTTCTAGTTTAACCTTATGATTAAGTTTCTTCAGGAAATTAAAAAATGGGAAAACCTTTCTCCCCAAAACAACAATACATAATGGGGGGGGGGGCGCTATACACGTTGACTGCCCTGTTGCTATATGTTGCTGACTTCAGCAACATGACAGCTTTGGCAGACCTCATACTAATTTCTGCGAACGGGAAGGCATAAAAGGCATAATATTTACTCAAACTACGAAGTGGAGCAGGAATCCGCAGCCTAAAATCTTTTCCTTTACAAAGCATACTAAGATGTAATGTAAATGTTAATAGAGTATATGCCAGCAGAGCCTAACTGAGGGAGTAAAAAATACTGAGTAAGAGACACAGTGTGTTTCCAACTGACTTTCCTCACTCATTTTCAGAAAGGAGGATTTCTCTTGGATGGCCATACAATTTGTATTACCAGCTTTTCACAAATCTCTTGTAGTGGCAGTATTTTTCTTTCTGATATACAACATAGCTTGCAGTTTTTTTGTTATGAGCTTACTATTGTGCTTAAGGGGGAGCAGATAGGAGAACTCTGCAAAGGAGAATAGCTGCTGTTAATACTCAGAACATTAAGTGAGCCAGTGAATGAATTTATATCCTTTCTGATATTTCCAGGAACCTGAAAATAAAAACTTAACAATAAAGTTCAAATGTAGTTTAATATTTTAGAGTACTAGTTGCTATGGTAAAACAAAGGAATGTACAGCACCTGAGAAAATAGGCTATTTCCTATGAAAATTCATGTTACATTGTCAAAGGTATTACATGACTTACACTGGCAGAAAAACAGTTTGGATTCAAGTCTTAAGTGCCCTACAGGAGTGGAGCATTTATACTTTTTCCTTCAATTACACATTCCTATATTGCCCCACTTCTGTTCTTTGTGGTCCCCTTTGAAAGTGCTGTGGGAGAGGCCAGGCGGAAAGTTCTATTTTCTCTCAAGGAGAGGATAGGGTTGCTAGGTCTCCTCATTGCAATGGTGGGGGGATTTGGGAAGGCATTCCGGGAATGGGTGGGACATTGTGCAATGTACTGACATCACCCAGAAATGATACCATCATGTCAGAGGTGGATGCTCTGGTGTTTGAACAAATTTCTGTGGTAAAATTTGCATCAAACTGGAATTTTGGCCAAAAACCAGAACACTGTTGTGTGATGTCCCCAATGCAATGACGTCACTTCTCAACATGAGGCCTCTTCCCCCTCCCCTTCTATAGTCAAACACCTTAAAAAATGTTGCTACTTCAAGACCTCTCTGACACAGGCACAGAGAAATGCCAGGGCTCCTCTTGGTCAATAAAGGCTGCCAGTAAAAGCAGCTTTCCTATTAGAAGCAGTTATTCAGATTTCTCAGACTATAGATTTGAAAACGGAGTTCCTCCTGAGGATTCTGATACAGATCTAGATAAAGAGCAAGGCCAGTTGTCTGAGGATGAAGCAAGCCAACTGATTGCTTTTTCTTCTCACAAGGAACTTCCTGCTCTCTTATATAATGCATCAAAAAAGTACAACTTTCTGACCCTAAGGTAGAAATCCCCAAGGAGGAACAGGATGATAATAAAGGGTCCCTGAAGATTCCTCTAGGGTTAGAGAGCTGGGTTCAGCTTTTTGCTTCCCTTCTTTTTTAAAAGAGATAAAAGGAATGGTCAGATTCTACCAAGAACTGTTTACATTCTGGACAGGCTAAAATAATGTACTCTTTTCCTCCCAAGGTAGCTAGCTTACTGTGTCAGTAGTAGATGCTCCTGTGGCTAGCTTAACATTAGCAGCATAACAAATATTCAAACAGACTGGCTCAGCCGCACCAGGCTGGACCAGGGGAGGGATCCCAGCCAGTAAATACTCCAGTCCCTGGTTCTACATTTCAGCCTACCATGCATAGATCTTTGCCTCCCTAACCAGTGCCAAGACACCCAGATTCTTCTTGAGACACCAGTGTCAACAAGTGGATGTTCTGATGTCCCCTTGGCCTTCTTTATGCCTCCCTCCAAACCTTTGATTCCAAAGGTTCTGAACAACAACAAAATAGGAGAAGGCACAGTTGATTTCCTTTCTTTGGGTATTGTCCTTCCTACAGGATGGAGTCTCTGGAGGTCTAAGAGCAAGCACTCTCTGCTGCCAGGTAGCTGCTCTGAGTACCGTACTTTCATCAGCAGTGGACCACTGTCCAGGCACCCAGTGATAAAGAGATTTCTGAAGGGAGTTACATGTCAGCCCCCTACAATGCAGTTTTCTCTCTTTGTCATTCTTCAGACCATTTGAGCCACTGAGGGCAGTTTCCCTCAAGTTCCTTACCCTAAAAGTAGTTTTTCTTTACATCAGCAAGACAAGCCTTATATCTAGGTGCTCTTTCCACTAAAAAGGGCTTATGCATCTTCCATAAGGACATGATGGTTCTGTGCACAGATCCCACCTTCATTCCCAAAATCAACATGCTTTTTCACAGCTCACAAGAGAAATGCCATACTTCTGCCTGAAGCTGACTCATCCTAGGGAGAAAAAATGTTGCTTGACCTTTGCAGAGCACATGTTGATACCAAAGGTTCAAGCCATTTTTGTGACTTTTCATCCAGCAATCAAGGGGGAAAGGGTTTCTAAGGCTTACACTAAGTAGGTGGCTAAAGGACTGCATCTCCTTGACATATGATTCTCAAGGCCTTCAAGTCCCAGAGAGGATCACAGCTCATTCAACAAGAAGTGCTTCTACGTCAGCAACATTCGACACAAATGCATCCTTTAACAGCTATCTGCAAGGCTGCTACCTGGGACTTGGTGTCAACATTTATATCAGGCACTACAAACGCAACTACAGCAAGTGGTCTAGTCATACTGTTATCTCTGTGCTTGGCAGTCACTTTTCCGTCCCTTGACCAGATGAGTTTTGTAACATCCCAAGCATATCAGAGTATCCTCCTCCCCTTGAGAGAGAATGGAACATTGGACTTGCTGTGAAAGTTTCTTCTTCTTGAGGGCGAGGATACTCTGCACCCACTCTTATTTGGAGGGTCTCTGTTCGGCCTATTACGCTTCCTAAAGGGTGGCTGACTGCCAGTCTCCATGTTTACTGTTCTTACACTGTTTTAATAGTTTATCTTTACCTATATGGTTTGTTTCATAGGATTCTGTAAGCCTTGTTCTCTGTTTGTTTGGCACACATTGTTTACTGTTACCGGCTGCAGAAGTCTCCAGACTGAGGGTGGGCTCCTCCCCCAGAGATGGAAAGTGTAATCAATTTCCTGCCTCCAGGGCTTGTGGGAAAAGGAACCCAATTGTGTCAAGAGTGTCCTATTCAAACTCGAGAAAATGGAACCTTCATGGTAATCCAGTGATCCATTCTCACTGCCCTCCTCTTGTGAGACTTCAGATCTAGGAACTATATGCTGATTTAGAATTCTGTTGTCCTTGTGTGACTTTTCATCTAGCTATTGTTCTGCCTACCAGTCTTGAAAACATAAATTGAAGGACTTCGATATCCCTAATCTCTACCTTATGCTAAAAAATTTTTTACCTGAGCACATTTAAAAACCCTAAATTCCCTTTTATAATATTTGAATGTGATGTAGAAAGTTTTATTCATAACAGGATTCAATTCCTTTGCCTACTGGCAGTTTAAAATTATTTTAATTTAAAAATTAAAATGGTTTTTATGTATTTTACTTTATTTACATTGTGTTCCTGAAAGGTAGCAAGGCAGCTAATCTTTTACATAAATAATGTGGGTCAACTACTTAAAATGCATTTATATGTATTGATGCTAAGGAATATGCTATTGATTCATTAATGATGGTAGGGGGAGGGTCTGAATATGTATAAGATGCACTCTGTGGATCAGTCCTGCTGCTACTTTAGTTTTTAATAAGCCATCCTGAAACTAACACTAAACAACCTGTGAATGTGGAAACAAAATTTGTGGTTGCTGAACAGTTGGCTTCTGGTAGCTTCTACTATATCTCTTTGGCCAGACTGCTGTATTCTGTATCAGTTGGAGTTTCTGAGTTAGCCTCAAGGGTAAGCCGCTCTTGAGTATATAGAGCGGGTTTCAGTAGTCTTATCTGGAGGTGACTTGCATTGATTACTATGGCTAGGCCAGGACAAGTCAGATAGGGGGCCAGTTGCCTGACCTGGCGCTGTTGAAAGAATGTCAGTCTGGCAACATTTGTAACTTGGGCCTCCATTGTTAGGGAGGTATCCAGGATCACACCCAAGCTTCTGACGGTTGGTGGTGGTCTTTACAAGCTGGGAGTTGGCACCCCAAAGGTGAGTCTCTATGCCCCACCCACAGAACTTTCATCTTAAAAAGGATCCAGTCACAGCTGGTTCTTTTTCAACCATCCCACCACAGCCTCCAGTACCTTAGCCAAATTTGCCAGGGCTGTATCTGGCTGGCCATCCATCAACAGGTAAAGCTGAAACTTTGCACCAATTGGGCAAGAAGGCAACATGCAGATATTAAACAGTATTGAGAGGATTGTCCCCTGAGGAACGCCACATACTTAGGGGTACCTCACTGATATCCTGTCTCCCAATGCTACCATCTGTGCACAACCTTGGTTAAATGAGGTAAGCTGCTTCAAGGCTACTCCGTGAGCTGTGTCAGTGAGGCAGTGGGTCAAAAAGCCATAATTGACCTGTCAAATGCTGCTGCAAGATCTATCGGTAACAGCACCAACCCACCTTGATCCAGCTATCTGTGGAGCTCATCTGTGAGGACAGCCAAAGTGATCTCTGTCCAGTGGCCGGAAGCTGGACTGGAATGAGTCCAGGGCCAATGTGTGTCTTCCAAGAAGCCAATCTCTCAATTACCTTCCCAGAAACAAAATATTTGGGACTAGGCAGTAATTGGAAGTGTCCATAGGATCCATGGCTGGCTTCTTTAAGAGCAGTACAATCACAGCCCCCTTAAATTTCTCAGGGTGAACCCCCAGATCCAGAGATATTGATATTTCCTCACCACCAGCTTTCACTAGCCATGAGGGACACAGGTCTAGGAGGCATGTGGTCGGCCTGAGAGCACCCCGAGTCCTTTCAATAACTGCCAAGGAGAGTTGACTGAAGTTGTCAATTCAAATACTGAATCCAGGGATGGCAAAGGGGCCTCCAGTTCTCTCTCAATATTGGCTGGGAGGTTGTGGTGGACTGACAAGACTTTCTCAGCAAAAAAACTTGCGAAAGCATCACAGCTAATGGCTGTATTCCTAATATTCTGAGTTTTCTTGGTGAGAGAAGTTGAAAGATCTAATTACCTCTTAAATGATTGTGCTGGGAAAGAGCTAGCCTGCCATTGTTACTTTTGGTTTGAGTGAGATGTTGAGATCAAAGCAATGTGTTGTTTGTGGAGGGAGCAGGGAAGAGGAAAGCAAAGGAAGTCAAACACTGTCCAAGTATTGCTTAATAGCTTGTTATAGACAATTCAGAGATTTAGAATGTAAAATGTAACGCACAATCTTTCCAAAAGGACTGACGGGGCGGGGGAGGGGAAAATCTAATTCTTAAGTAGGTCATTGACAAATGTAGTTCTCTGAAGCTAGATTATCTAATAAAAGATTAGTTTTGATACACTTATTCCACTTTGTTGCTTTGAGGTATATACTGGTACTAGGACAGTAGCATGTGTAATACTGATTTTTGTTTTGTGGTATGTCTAGAAGAAGCTAAATATAACATTAAAACAGGTTGCCTTCTCTCCTTATACCATCCTTACTAACAGAAAAATGTCCAAATGTTTTTGAGTACATTATAGTGATGAGCAGTGCTCCCTCTAAGCTGAGTTAGTTTTTAAGCCTTTCGCTCATACATTTTTATCTTAGCTCAGGGAAATCGTCCCCAGAACAAGCTAATGTATGCAGTAGCTCACAACTTAAATGCCAGTAGCTCATGAAGCAGAATTTTTGCTCACAAAACTCCACAGCTTAGAGGGAGTATTGGTGATGAGTAGTGTTAACCATGACCAAGTATTTTTGTCAGACTTTGGAAGTATTGCTTTTGTAGGAAAAGCTAATCTGAAAAGCACCATTCATTATTTGCTTTGTTCCCACTTTTCAGGGGTAGGTGGCAGTCTTGTATGGGAGAAGGCTTATCAATCTTCCCATTCTTTTCTTGGCTACAAGAAATGCAGAGAATGTGCCACTTTCTGGCAGCCCTGGAGCTTTCAACACCTGCTACAGATAGCTGACAATGTATTACTTCCTGACTGCCTATTTAAGAATGTCATGTGTTGAGGAAAGAATGAAGAATGTTCCTGCACCCTGTAACTGCCGGCCTGTGATCAAATTTAGTAGAACAGAATCCTTAGCATTATCCAGTGCTGTTCATCCTTTACAAAGTATTTCTGCATTAAGACAAACATTTTTGATGCTGATTTTCTAATCAGTATTTGCTAATTTCTGTAGCAAGGCTTACATTAGTACTGCATCTAAGCTCTGTCTACTCTGTTTACCTTTTCTTTTGCTGTAAACTCAGAGTGCAATAATCATAAAAAAGCATTTGATGTAGGAATATAGACTATATGGAAACAGAAGGTGCAGAACTGATGCTATTCTATTTTTTGTGTGTTGTGCTAATTACCGGTATTCGCACTACAACCAGAGGATTTGTTCATGCAGGACTTAAATGCACATGCAAGGAGTTTTAGGATAATCAGCTATATAGCCTATATCTGTGAAGGGATAGGTTTTGTCTGTTGAGTGAGCAGCATGATTTTTTAACTACTTTTAACTTCCTGGGGAACATGAGGCATTGTTAAAGGTTGGGACTTATTATTTCAACCTTTAGTGAATAGCCTGGAAGGGGAAGGATAGGAACTTCAAATGACTCAGTCTTACATGGTGAAAAGTATGTACATGCGCTGACAACCCTACTTTTCTGCATGTATGCAGTGTGTAGGGAATCCATTAATAATTAAGTCTTGTAGACAAACTTAATTCATTACATGTATCAAAGTTATTAAAGGCTGTGATAACTGTTCCAGTACAAAAATAGCATAAGGGGATGATTTATTAGTAATATAAAACATTGATTTGGTTTCTGTTTTCAAAATTGGCAGGCAGAATGATATGTAGAAAATAAATGTAGAAAATAAATATTTAAAATTGCTATATTTCAAGTGTTTTACTAAGCACAGGACACCAAAGTAAAAAAATTAATGAATTCCTCCGTCATCCAGCTCTGTAACTGAAATTGCCTTGGCACTTTATAACTTTCTTAGATAGGACTTATAGCCCCTCAAAGTCCATTGTAGAATGACTTCCAATAGGAAGATTATTCCAAAAGTTTGGACAGTATAGCATTTCAAAATTTTAATCTAATTTAAAGAATTTATATAGACAGGGTATGGTTGATTCACCATAACTGTTCTGCTTTACTGTCTCAGACTGGAGCATTCCTGAACCAGGAAAAGGCCTCAATAGCTTGATTGACCTGTAGGTTAGATCCGTGCCCGTCTTGGCTTATAAAGGCTAGCCAAACGTGGCTACGTGAACCACTACAGGACATCATCAATAGGTCCCTGATTGAAGGGATCTTTCCCACACCTCTTAAAGAGGCAGTGGTCCGTCCCCTCTTAAAAAAACCATCAGCAGACCCGGCCACATTGGCGAACTATCGGCCGGTGTCAAACCTTCCCTTTCTGGGTAAGGTCATAGAGCGGGCGGTGGCGACTCAGCTGCAGGGATTCCTGGAGGACACTTCCGCACTGGATCCATTCCAGTCCGGCTTCCGGCCAGGTCACGGGACGGAGACAGTTCTGGTCGCCCTCATGGATGATCTTATGCGACATCTGGATCAGGGCGGCTCTGCAGTGCTGCTGTTATTAGATCTGTCAGCCGCTTTTGATACGGTTGACCACCAGCTACTGATTGACCGCCTCACCGATGTGGGGATACAGGGATCTGCCTTGCAGTGGCTGACTTCCTTTCTCCAAGATCGGGGACAAAGGGTGGTGATAGGGGAGGAAGCATCCCAGAGGCACTCCCTTAGTTGCGGGGTGCCGCAGGGAGCGGTCCTATCCCCGATGCTATTTAATATCTATATGCGCCCCCTTGCCCAGATTGTCAGGAGGTATGGACTGGGTTGCCATCAATATGCGGATGACACCCAGCTCTACCTATTGATGGGTGGCCAGTCTGACTGTACCCTGGAAAATCTAGACCTGGCATTACAAGCCGTGGCCTCTTGGCTCAGACTGAGTCGGCTGAAATTGAATCCGACGAAGATGGAGGTTCTCTATTTGGGTCGGGGCGGACCGGGGAGAGAGATCCAGCTGCCGGCCCTTGACGGGGTGCCACTGATACCGGTCCCCAAGGTCAAGAGCTTAGGCGTGCTCCTTGAGTCCTCCCTTACAATGGAGGCTCAGGTGGCAGCCACCGTTAGATCTGCCTTTTTCCATCTCCGGCAAGCACGGCAGCTGGCCCCTTACCTGGAGCGCAGCGACCTAGCGACGGTAATCCATGCTACGGTCACCTCAAGAATAGATCACTGTAATGCTCTCTACATGGGGCTACCCCTGACGCTAACCCGGAGATTACAACTAGTGCAGAACGCTGCGGCACGGCTGTTAATGGGGCTACCACGACGGGAGCACATTCAGCCAGTGCTGAGAGAGCTGCACTGGTTGCCTGTTGTGTTCCGAGTTCGCTTCAAGGTGTTGGTACTAACCTTTAAAGCCCTTTATGGTCAGGGACCTGCCTATCTACCGGACCGCCTTTCCCCATATATCCCCCAGAGAGCACTGCGATCAGGGACAAAAAATCTGCTGTCTGCCCCTGGCCCAAAAGAAGCCAAGCTATGCGCAACAAGATCCAGGGCTTTCTCGGTGGCAGCACCAGAACTTTGGAACACCCTCCCAGAAGCTATAAGGGCCCTGCGGGATTTGTCGGCGTTCCGCAGGGCCTGTAAGACCGAACTGTTTAAACAGGCTTTTCTGGTTGACTGAAAATGGGCTGCCACCGGACATCCTACAGAAGCTGGCGAATCAGAACCCAATACCGCCAGACTGGACTGAGACAGCGCAAATAGTTTTAAATTGATAAGTGAATTATGGTTTTATATGTTTTATGGAATTGATTGTTTTTATGATGTTGTAAGTCGCCCTGAGTCCGCTTGCGGAGAAGGCAGGATATAAATGTAAAGTAATAAATAAATAAATAAATTTGGGTATAAACACTCTCAGGTAACTAGTGCAGTGGTCATACATCCAGCCGAATATGTTCTGTCTTTCCAGTATACATTGGGAGATTAGCTGCTGCATTTGACACCTCCTATAACTTGCATATCATGTTTAAGGGTACAGCCCCACATAAAGCACATCCTAATAAACACAAAGGATATTACAAAAGAGTTTATTTGCAGGGTGAGGATCTATGTCTCCAAAATGGCCTTCTCCCAAATGCAGTTGTTAGAAATTTAGGCCATTGTTCTTACGTGCTTCCCAGGTGTATCCCCAGGCACTGAATTTGTTTAGATGGGTAAGTGACACCCTATCAGTTAGAGACATAACTCAGCCCTAAATACTACCGTAATTAGCTATCTTGTAGTCTGTCTTGGCTTGTTTAATCTCATGATTTCAGACACTGAGGTGGCTGTTCCTGGGTGCTTGCTTGCTTAATAAGATACAGAGCAGGGTATTGTCAGCATATTCATTACACCAAATCCCAAAACTCCAGATGATTTCTTTCAGTGGTTTTGTATGGCATTGGTGCTGACTCCACATGGTGCAGAGTTAATAGCAGTAATAGTCATATTTTGGATATACTCAGAAAAGCTGTAAACCTTTTGAATGACAGCTTAGACACCCCCACCAACTGTTAAAGCTGCTTTAAGAGAATGGCATATGTCACAATCGCAGCTCATGGGTTTGGACACCATCTTAATCAACAGGCTGAAACAATCTTTTTATCTCCTTGTGTGAAGATTATTGGAAAAGTATGTAACTTCAGTTAGTCGTGATATATGAACGTGGCTATTTTAAAAGCTTTCCCACTAACAGGTATTCTTAACCGCGGTGTAGTCCTGACACTGACGAGGTTTTGCCTGGCAATTCACTTTATTCATAGCACTTTAATTAAACCACACACTGAGAAGTCTAATCAGATCAGCATGGAGATATTCTCCATGATAACTTTTAAACAAAAATCATCCACCAGGATTATCAGGGAATATTAGCCAGGCTTGATTCTGACTGAAGCAAAACTAGGATTTAAAAAAACAACAACACAACAACCAGAAAATATTAGAATGACTGTGCTTCCACATGCAAAGAAGGGAAGATTAGATTCTATCCTAAAACTGGCCTAGTCCCCTTAGCATATATAGGCCTCTCTCCTGAGCATTAATATTCTAGGCAGTCTTTTGACTGTAATAGTTATATTTATGGATTTGCCTGTAGAGTTTGGGGCTGGCTATGTACAGTGGCAGACCTCAGTGGAAGGATGATTAGGGACAAACAAGAATGCCTTTCCCTCATGCCTGATAGTTCTTGAGAATTTTCCTGCTATGTCTGGCGGTTGTTTAAAATAATTAGTTGGTCTCTAGTACTAGAAATGCTCACCACATGTGTAATATAATTGCTCTAAACATCCTCTTCCATGCTGTTTGTTTAGCACCACGGTATTTGGAAGCAGGGAATAAAATTGCTAGAACTACAGCTAGAGCAATAGTTGGAGGACATGTACTGAGGTCATTTAGAGCCCACTTTGTGGCTGTGATGGAAGTTTTAAGTCTTTATTTTAGCTGTTTTTTATTTTATTTTTAATCTTATTTTTAATTGTTTAACTTTTTGATGGAACCCGCCCTGAGCCTGCTTTGCAGGAAGGGTGGGGTATAAGTAAAACAATATTGCTCTCCATTGAGATAAGAGTGGCACACTGCTCAGCCAATGGAAAGCAAGGTGAGTCGTCAACAGTACAGTTTGCCTTTTATATACAGAGAGCTAATTTTACCTGATTTTGCACCATCAACCTGGGCCTTATTTTTTTATCTTCTGTGACTTATTTTTTATCTTCTGTGGCCTTCCCCCCCCCCCCCCTTCTGGAAGCTTTTATTTACCATACTGAATGAAATATCTTTGCAGCCTCTGAATTTCATTTTCCCCATCAAATTTAGGTTTGTTGACTTTTTGGTGTTGATTTTACTTGTCTTTGACTTCATGTTCATTTGTTTTATTGTTTATATTGTAGTTTAAATGGTTTGCAAGCTTCATAAAAAACTCAGTGAGTTAGTATGCAAGGGGGGGAGAAGAGATAAATGCTGGGAATAGTTGAGGCAGACTAGAATCTTTTGCAAGTCAGCTTTTTCATTCAACCGAAGAAGGTAAGTACTGCTCGTAACCATGTCCCATAGATGAGTTGGAAAGAAGTCATGCTGTTGGAATTCTGTGGCACAGCTGCTATGTGCTTGAGTATGTGAGACCTATACATTTTAAGGTTCACATTCTATTGAAATCTAAACCTCCCCCCTACATCACACACAAAGTGTAAACTGTATATAATTACTAAGGTTCATCTTTGCAGGCCTGGAGCATTAGAAGACAGTACTTCTTAGCAAATCAGCACTTTTGCTGCAGCAACAGCTGGAAAGTGAGGATGATGTTTTCCTTCCTCCTTCCTCATGTTGCCTTGGCACAAGTCCAGCAGCTGCTCAGGCACAGTTGTGATTAGGCTCCATGTGTTCAGGAGGCATGGAATGGCCAGGCAATGGGAAAGCAGCATCAGCATGATGGTGGGAGTGAATGAGGTCCAGCCGCAGCCTTCGAGAGCAACTGCAGACATTACCAAAAATATCACCAGCTGAATGTGGAAATAACTGGCTGACAATGCTGCTTTTTATTCTGGGGATTTCTCTGTGTTACTTTTGCTTGTTTGCAACAGAACAATTTATAATGGAGCTCAGTAACGAGTAATTCTAAAGTTGGAACATATATTTGTTTCCTTTTGGAGTATTTTTGTTGTAGGGCATTTGGCCTGTTGGAAAAGAAAAATCAGAACGCAGAGTTATGCTATCCCTGCTTTACATGAGTCACATAGTACTTTGTGATCCATTAGGTACTATTGACATATAAGCCTTTCCCTTAAGTACAAAATCAGTACATGGCTACACTATGTCAAGATACCTGCAAATACTGACACAACCAGAGTACTTGTTTGTTTTTTTTTCTTCATGCTTTTTTGAGTCTTATGGTTTCTAATACAGAGGGAACAAGGGTTATTCAACTGTTTCATTGATTTATGCTAGAAGAGCAGCTACACGAGTCTATTATAGCAAAGCAATATAGTGGGTTGCACCTGAAAGTCTTGTACATTTCTTATGGCTTTCATAGGCAAACATCCAGCTGATGGCGGAACCGTGAACCTGCAAAAGTCTAGCAATAAATTTTATCTTTAGGATGCCTGCAGGATCTGCTGATTCCCATCTCATCTTTTTCATTGCATGCCTCTTGCCAAGTGTTGGTTTGTTGTGTTTTAATTTCTTTCAAATATAATAGCAAGGAAAAACACTTAAAATCCAGCAATTAAATAATTTTAATAAAAATATGCACATTAAGATGACAAAAATAGAATGGTGGGGAACAGATTTACACGTAAGTGCACATATAAACCATTTCCAAATGTCTGAAAATAAGTCCATATGCAATTGTCTATATGTCAAACATTCAAATATTTAGAGTTTTGTCAGTGTTGTGTTAGCATTAAGTTTTATAGTCCTGTAGCTGTCTAGGTAAACCATGGGGTTTTGTTTGCCGCAGCAAAACATTGAAGAACTTCCTTGAGGTACCTCAAAACCAATTGTGTTATAATATGAATTTATTCTACATACCTGAAGTGGAGTAAGAGGAACCAACTGAATGCATGATCATACTGCATGGGAAGGGGAACAGATGTTGCTGTGTGCTAGAGTACCTGCCTTGTATCCCTGGTATTCTGTTCTTCAGTTCCAGTTGAAAGGGACAGGCAGTAGATAATGAAGAAAGACTTCTGCCTGAGATCCTGCAGAAGAGTTGTCTCAGAGTAGGCCATACTGATCTTGATAGACCATAATCTGGCTCTGTATAATTTAGCTTCATGTGTTCAGCTTCCACAGTAGTCTTCCTATATTGTGTGTGTACATACACACACACACACTTTCTGTATTTAACAAATTGCACTTCTACTCTGAAAATCAGTTAAGAGCAATAAAGAAGAACAAAAAATACCTAATCAAGGGAGGATATAAACTGAATGGCATCAGGATTAATTTGCAATATTATTATTTTCAGGTGTCTTTGTATTCGGCATTTACAAAATTTGGTTCAGCCATCTGGTTTAGAGGGCGGATGTAAGAGTCCAGTATGTATGGTATATCTACACACTGTTCATTTGTTTTTTTCTTGAACACCAGTTCTCTATCATCATATTTAAATTTCTGGAGTATTGTCAAGCCTTCTCTATACGGGGTAAGTTTGATCGTGATGATAAAAGGAGAGTGGCTCCCTGATGGTTGGTTTTTGCAAACGTGATCCCCTGTGGCTTTCTGGAATATGTACCCCTTCATGCATTGATAAGGGTGAAACAGGACACTGAAGCTTAGAAAACAGGTGCCAATTTTGTTAATACAGAGAAAGCAAGCAGTACCACTGACTCATGGTAAAAGGCTGATGTGACTTGCTTGTAATTAACCAAAATATGCATGCCCTTAATGCTGTATCCTGCCTCCTTTTACTTCTAGGAAACCAGAGATGCATTTTGCCTGGGGTTTTCTGCTGCATCTTGAGTACTCTCCTTAAATGGGTCCTTCAGCAGAAATAGAATAAAGTGTTCTGAGGCCTCTTCAAGAAGGCTTCCTGTACTTCCTAAAAGGCATTTCTGCAGCCAGTGTGCTACACTGGTGCTGAGTGGCATCAAATTTACCCAGTTTTCAAGAGGGAGAACAAAGGGTTGCAACTCCCTCACCTCCAAATTGCTGTTAACCTCTTAGTTGTTTTTTAAAAGGGGAAGGGGAGAGATTTTGTAGGTGCTCCTTTCCTCTGTTGTGCCTCTTCTATTCATGCCCTCTCCTCCACTCCCCCTCAGTGCTGAATGTTGTGATTTAACCTCAGCGTTCTCTTATTTTAACATCATCTACTGCAGACATGGGACTTGAAGAAAAATATTTGGTCCTTTATAGAAAACCTGTGCAGGAGGGAAACTGTTTCTGTTCTGGTAGGTGGAAAGGTTCCATAATGGTGTCTCCCACCAGTTTATGACGCAGTGGAAAGATTTTAGGTTTCCAGCCTCTGAGCTCTTTCAAGAAGACTTGAAGCATATGCACCAATGGATGGGAAAGAATATCTTCTCTGTGTCTTAGGACATTTTAGAGTGCATTATCATTGCTATTAAAAATATAGGCACCTGTGTCATCTAGCTTTCAAGAGTTTCAGATGTCAAAAGAAGAGTGGAAGTTACTACTTGCATTCATTGTCTTGAAATGCTGGGGGTTTTTTTTGTTTTCAGTAGTATTTAACAAATTGCACTTTCAGTAGACTAGTGACTCAACGAAAGCTCATACTCTACCACAAATTTTGTTTGTCTTTAAGCTGCTACTGGACTCTTTGCTACTGCTACAAACTAACACAGCTATCCATCTTGATCTACCTGTGTTAATCCATCTATTTCATCTATTACACCATTGGTGCTCACGAGAAGATTCAAATAAACACTTATGGACAGGTCAGACCCAGTAAGGTTTTATACCATTGGCACAAGTGGTACAAGGTAAATATAAGAAAAGTCTTGCTGGGTCAGAACAATGAGCAATCTAGCCCAGCATTTCATTTCTCACCATGGCTATTCAAGATGCCCCAGACTAAAGCATTGTTACCCCCTTCTGTTGAAATGGATGTCCTCTTTACAATTTCCAAAAGTATTTTCTGAAATTACAACGAAATGAAAGCAGATAAAGAAGAAAATGGGTGAACCCTATTTTAAAACCTGGAGACCTGCATATCTTGAATGTAGGCCATCACTATTGTGAAATTCAATTTTTAAATCTTTTTTACATTGCTTTATTTGACAGGCTTTTGAGATATGAGGTGAAAGCCTCATGTTTATTCTCAGTTTAGAGTGGATGTGGTACTGAATGGTTCCTATTATTCCCTCTTCTCCCCCCTCCAAAAAACACCTCTGACATCACCTACTTGAAACTTCAATCAGAAGGTGAAAAAGTATTCTGTTTTAAAAAAACACTCAAAACCAGTGCAGTTATTAGTATTGCTGAGGAGGAACAATGTGGTAGTCCTCCAATGGTGCTGTTGGACAAATTTCTATTTAGCAATATTGGACCAAACACATGCTTGTATGCTAAGTACCAGTTGTGGAACACGTTCATCCACAATGACATTAAAAGTAGCTGAGAATGGGGTGCTTCCTCTAAATTGTTGGTTTCAGTTTATCGTTTCCAACTGGTATGTTCAAGGATTATATTTACATTGAATCCTTATGTATCTGAAAACTTGGATAATGTGTTCGATATATCTAAATCGATAATGTGTTCAATATACCTAAAATCAACTTGTCAGAAGAAGAGATTGGATTTATACTCTGCCCTTCACTTGGAGTCTCAGAACAGCTTACAATCTCCTTCCTTTCCCCTCCTCACAACAGACACCCTGCAAGGTAGGTGGGGGCTGAGAGAGCTCTCCCTGAACTGCTCTTGAGAGGAACAGCTTTGCGAGTTATGACTGACCCAAGGTCATACCATCCGCTGGAGGAGTGGAGAATCAAACCCAGTTCTCCCAGATTAGAATCTGCACACTTAACCACTACACCAAACTGGCTCTCAGAGGCTGGTTCCATGGACAGATGAGATAGATCTTTCTAGAAACCTAAGAAAAGCTCTAAGTTTGCAAAACAAGCTGAAAACTTTTTTTTTAAATAGGGTTTAAAACCTTCCAAAATGATAGAAGCAGCACTGTTAGCTTTAAGAAGCAAATGCTCTCAGTGGCTACTGCTAGCAACCACAATGGCATTGCCAGACTTGGTTTCTGTCAGTAAAAGGGAGGGGCACAGTCCTTTCCAGAGCTGTTTGGTCTTTGAGGTAGAACTAATTGGGATCTGGCACAGCAGCAACAACCAGGTGACATGCTAGCATGTAATTTATATGGCTTCCCCAGGCCAGGTGGCTGTTTGCTACTGTCCTACAACAGCCCACCCACAAAAGCCAGTCTGGTATAGTAATTAGAGTTTCAGATTAGGATCTGAGGGACCCAGGTTCAAATACCTACTTTTCCTTGGGAGCTCACTAGGTGACCCTGGGCCAGTCACACCCACGCAGCCTAATATATTTCACCATTGTTATGAGGCTAAAATGGAGGAGAGAAGAATTATGTAAGCTGCTTTAGGTTCCAAGCAGGGAGAAAATATATGAAGTAAAATACAGCTGAAGATGAGGGGGAAGATAAAAGGTAGGTTGAATGGTGAGTGGGAAGGAGAGAAAGAAGCTGGGAAAGTTGAGGATATGGAGCTGCTAGGAGAGAAAATGGACTCCAATACAGGTGAAATGAGGTGTCCTCCATACCTTGCAGATTCCCTACCATGCCACTGTGCCCAGCATCATGCAAGTTGGTTAAGCTTAATGGCTGGTACTATACAACTGGATTAGACTTTTTCAGGGAAGGAGAGAAAACTCAAGATGGGGCAGGTAAAGATAGTGGGTGGAAAGGTGAAAATGAAGTAGGAAAAGGGAAGAGGATAGGCTTTCAAGAAAGGGAAAGGACATCATGGGGGAGAGGAAAGTTCTTACAGGTTTGTTTCTTGTTACAATATCCCAAAACTTTTAGAAAAACACCCCATCTCTACTAATAATGATAGAGGAGCTGTATTAGTACAAAAGTAGATAATCATGGGCAGTACTTGAAAATTAAAATTAAGATCATGCTATGAGCAACAATTTACAGTAAAGAGGAAGGCAGGAAAAATACATTCAGATGCATGTTAAAAGGGTGGATGTAAGAATCTGGACAGAAAAAAGACTGGCTTTAGTAAAGCTGACAGTTTCACAAACTTTTATATGTTTGCACACACAAGTATAAAGCAGTGGTCAGTGGGAGATTTGTGTTAAGCAGCCAACAAAAGCTCAGCCCAAGAATCTACAGTGAATGAACACGTGAATTAAAAAACAGCCACTACACAGTTGATTAGGAGTAGAAAAGAGCAAGAATCCAGTAGCATCTTAAAGACTAACAAAGTCTGCTCACTTCAGATACATTGTTTATAGTTTTTATTGTCAATTTTTTAAGAATAATACAATGTGTTACTTTGTTAGTGGTAATCAGCATTAATTGTAACTCACTTCAGATATATGAAAGCACATACCCTGCCACAAATTTTGTAAGTCTTCAAGGTGCTACTGGACTCTTGGTGTTTTCTACAAGTACAGACAGACCTATCTCCACAGTTGCATTGGGTAACCAATATTTCTAGTCTCCAACCTCCATCTGTGAATACTTGTCTCACAACTGGAACAGGAACGCAGTTCCAGCTGGCTTGGTGTCAGGGGGTGTGGCCTAATATGTAAATGAATTCCTGCTGAGCTTTCTCCACAAAAAGCCCTATGCGAAACAATGGTGATAACGGGGTGTGGCCTAATATGCAAATGAGTTCCTGCTGGCTTTTTCTACCAAAAAAGCCTTGAGAAGCTCCATGGGGAAAAGAAAGGAAAGAAAGCTGAAGACAGGCAGATAAAAGTAAGTTGGGTGGTTATTGAGAAAGACACAAAGAAAAAAGTAGAAAAGAGAAGCTATGGGGGCTTTCATGAAGGGAAAAGAGGAAATAGCTGAGAAGAGAAATTAAATGACCTCCCCTTCCTGCAAGTCCTTGTGGATACTCCTCCTGTTCTGTAAGTGAGCAAGCAGAAAGAGCATTCCAGTATAAAGCACCACTGAAACTTTTGGGGATGCATTAAAGAGAAAGATGTTTGTGTTAAGGACCAGCTCATATGGAACAGGAACAATTCTTCACTCATCAAAGGTAGGTAGAAGTTTACCACAATCTGCAGATAAATGTTTGCTACAAATATTGATGATGGGTATATGTTGAAAATCATGGTATATGGTAACTGGCACAGAGGAGGAATATGTCTATTAAAACACAAATGGTTCTCATAGCAGACTGTGCATACCAAACATGAATACTTTCAAACCCACTGTGATTTGGGAGTTTGCCTGGGAAGCCCAAAAATGTCTGCCAGAGCAGTGTGCCTATTTAATGGTATTCCCATGCCTGCACAATAGCTCAGTCCCTGCCATGTCAGAAACACAAATCTTCTCACATTACATTTGGCAGCCTTGGGGTTGTCAATCCCTAATCTGCCTAAGCAGAAAAACATGTGAAAATGCCTGTTTGTGCCCATCTGACTGGCTTGTGCACAGAGGGTTCTGTACAACCATCTTCAGACTTCAAAGGGGCACCTGTGACTGATCCATTAGGCTAGCCTTTGAAAAGGGCAGATCCTGCTTCTCATGCAAAAATAGCTTTTGAGCTTCCTGTCTGGTTCCAGATTATTTTTCTAAGCAGCAAGTGGAGCAGAGGTTTAAGAAATATTAATCCAACTAATTCTGAAGATACATGAAACAATTTACCTAGGGTTGTATCCCACTGATGTATTATGCCAACAATGTCCCTTCGCTTTGGCACAAAGAGCATCCCTCAGGCATGAGTGTCTGCCCCCAGGCAAGGATCCTTGCACCAAAGGAAAGTCACCACTGATGGAAGAGATCCACATGATCCAACCCACTCTTCTTGAGACTCGGGGCACAGAATGTATTTTTTCTAGCTGATACCTCATCCTCACAGGACAATTTGACATGTTCTTCGGCAGGAAACTAAACTAAATTGTATAATTTAAAAATAACTATCCATCACTGTTCTGCATACTGAGATTTGAACCCATTGTACCTTCCCCCATGACCAGCTGTGTTCAATCATATTTGTGTATACCATGGCCGTAACACTTTTGCACATTGGCAGAAATGGGATCAACTGTCTCAAACCATCAAAACATTTAAAAAATGCACAATGCATGAAGAAATAAATTTGGTAAGTTATTGCTTGTAGTTCGAGGAAGCCCTTGGGTGGGGGGCAGGAATACAGATGCAGCCATTGAGTTTTCTCTTCAAATCATGTTCATCTTTTTCATGAAGGGGATAAAGAGAAAAATGTTTCATGAGACCACTTCCTCCTACTCTTATTTTAAGTTACTGCAGTAAAAATTTCCCAGGCATGTGTACATTCACATAAGAACTGCCTCTTTTAACCCCCTGCTTACATAGTGGTTCAATGTTGTGCCTTAGCAACACCCCCCCCCCCCATAGATCTCTTGAGGCCTTTCTTTCCCTTCTCCATCCCTCCTCCCTAAAACTCAGTCAAGCCTGCTGAGGCTTGGGGGGATGGGAGGGATACTAGAAGGTTTCTGTTTGGTAGGAAAGGACATTTGGCAGCTGTGTGGGGGATGGGAGAGTTAAGAGCTGGAAGAGTAGTGGGGGAAGGGCAGTTGGACTATCTACATCCTCAGAGAGCCAGGATTGCATATCTTGGGAGGTCTTCTTCTAGTCATAGTATTATTCAAGTGGTTCTTAAGTTACTAGAACAAATAGTCTCACATGCCTTATTCAATACGTTTTCCCCTACACACTTGATCCACAGGATTCACACACACACCCCGGTTTTAAAAGTTGATTCTTGCTGAAGCTTGAATTTAATTTAAAAGGGTCTCAAGAACAATTACCTGGAAACAAAGCCTAAAAAATACCTGACTGGTCTTTTCCCAGTTTAAGGGGATTCAGGGTAGCTAGGTCTATGTGGCTGTGCCCCCCAATACTACACCTTCCCCCTCCCTGAAGATATATTTCCATGAAATGTACAAATGTTATTTTTCAGGCTTTTATAGTTGTACCTTATTTAACTCAGCTGGTTCTGTCCTCACATACCAAGAGGGTGAAGATTTGACACCACATTGCTTCAATAACTAATATTTACATAGCTCTTTTTCCTGCATATTGAAAACAACTTACATGCTTTTTCTACAGAAGTTTTACAATCCTCCCCCTACCCCACCCCACAAGTCAGGATTGCTATCTTTACAGAAAGGTTCAGCCTAGAACAGTGAAAGGAAACACATTCACTTTTCCTACTCATATATGTACACAACAAAATTGTGATTGTGAATACACTACTGCAATGACACAATGCAGATTAATTCCTTTTTTAATTTTATCATTTAAACAAAAGCACCATTCAAAGGAATCTGATGTCCTTAAAACCAAGTTTTGCCACTGTCCTTAAACTATCTCTGGGATGGTCCTAAATCAGCTTAATCTGTTTTACAGGCTTGTAAATGTCTTTAAACATGTTGAATTTAACATACAGTGAAGATCTCAATTCAGCTTCCTGTCAGGGGTGACTAAAGCAAAATTGGAATGAAAGGGCTGTAGTTTTATAAATCATGTAAGAAATATATATGGCTCATTGAATAATTAGAAAGGCTAAGCCTGCAGTCTCACACCTATCACAGAGCAAAGTGGACTGAAGTGTTTTGTTATAGCACTGTGGTTTAAAACATATGACTTGTATTGTAGAACTTCATGAGATTTAGTGACAGCCAGTGAAGTCTACTGAATAAATAGTTGACTTTTATCTCTGTAAGTCTGCAGTTATAGTAACATTTCTGCTGAGGATTCATTGCATGGCTTTGGGCAAATCACTATTAGCTTCATTCAGTCATTTGCAAAATGGAATTAATGGTGATCCAACCAGAAGCTTTGCTATATGGCAAATGCAATAAAAACTATAAAAGCATTTTACAAACTTTATTGTTGATTGATTTCATTTTATTTTTAACCTGCTCTCCCTGAAATCAGTACCATTTCAAAAGTTACTGACTCAAAATGACTCAACTACAGCATTCTTGTTCAAAGGAGAAAACTTCCATATTTCCCAAGAATGGAAAGTTTCCAGATTACTAATAAATCTCTTTACAAATGACTGCTAAAATCATAAGACTGTCTCCCATCAAATAATTTCCTGTTTTCCTTTGTTATAATTTTGCCTTATTCCCCCTTCCAATGTATCTCACAAAGGATTTTTCAGAATGTCATTTGTTTGGTGCATTTTTTTCCTGACTAAGTTTATCAGACATGGAAATATAAGTTATATTTAATTGTCCTTATTCAATAGAACATTTTCATCTTATGAAAGGAGTGTCTTGTTTATTGCATTTTAGGAAGAAGTTTGTAAATTTAAAACGATTCTTAATTTCCATTCAGACTTCCAGTTATGTCATCACTTGAGGTTGCAAGTAGATAAGCTATTTCTTTCAGTCAGTCTCCCTTTCCACTTAATTGCTACCAATGCAAATTTAACTTGCAAAAGGCTACAGGGAGCATTAGCCCTGCAGACCACAGTGACAGAGGTTTCCCAGGTCAATTTTGAAAACTTGTTCTTTTTTATCTATTTCCATATATCTGAAGAAAGAAAATAACATGGCTATTTGTACAAATTTATGTATCCAGCTTGAATAAATATCACTAAATTATATCTAGATTGTTTAGCTGATGTTTATTTTAAATATTTTTATCCGAAAACCAACATTTCTACAATTAGGATACAGAAATGATCACAGGGAAAAAGTAATTTGATAATTTTGCAACCAACATAAATACTAGAAAGGTAGAAAACTTTCAAAACACTAAAAAACCCAACGTACTATAAAATGGGTGGATTGACTTCAGTCTTGTATGGTTTTATGGTTTTGGATATATATATAATTCCAATGGTCTTCCAAGATATTTTAAATACAAAGCAAGTACAGATATTCAGGATTTAAGGTTCACCATAATTAGCCTGTGTTAAATGGTTCCAAAAACATATAAGAATTTTGAATTTTGGTTTTATGTTTTTAATGTATTTTATTCTATGTTTTGTGTGTTTGTAAGCCTCTTGGAGCTCCATATGAAAGAAAGGCAGCTAATAAATGTTTTGAATAGATAACTAAATAAAATGTAACCTGCTGCTTGGAGTGCCAGAGGTTCCCCCTCAGTCAAAAGGTCAAATCACATTCAACCTGGTCAAGCATTCTTGGCAAAAATTAGATGGTTCATTGAAAACTAACTACACCTGCTAATTACTACCATGTGCACCTTTATAAGGACCAACCAAAATCTTTTAAGGGGTAGCCTTCATTAGCATACCATAAGAAACAAACCTCAGGCATTGTTTAGCACTATGTCCTGACTCCTGTGCTACAGGCATCTTTTTCTCCTGATTTTTTTTAAATTTCACATTTAACCAGGGGGATGATAAGTGCAGTTCGAAGGCTGACACTGTGTATCTTGGTTCTCTTGATAAAAGCAAGTTCAAATTCAGTATAGTGCTCTTTAGAACACACAGACATAATTATGTGAAATGTTTCTGCAGTACAATGTTTTAATCAATACAATGTTTCAGCAACAACCAGTGAAGCCTTTGCTGATCAAGAGAAGGTAAGGTAATAAATGGAGAAAGGAAAAAGTAACAGATTTTTGTTTACTCAAAACCATATGAGCAATATTCCAGATGCTAGCTCTGTTATTAGAACAGTGCAAAAAGCCTGTGAAGCCATTTGCTAGCAATACCTCTTAAGGAAGAGAGAGCTTTACACAGGCTAAAGAAGAACAAGCCAACTCATGTTTTTTCACAAGATCCAAAGGCAGGTTGAATTTATGTTTTTTAAAGTGTTATTGCAACATGAACAAACTAAAAAAAAAAAGCCCAGAGTTTTCTTGCCTATCGCTATTTTGGATTTTATTTATGAAGTCACTTCATATTTATATTTCATTATATTGTTATAAACATGCACTTTTGTCACTTATATGAGATCATTGTGAAACATTGTGAGAACTTCTTTGCAACTCAAGTATCAACAGCATCTGCCTGTGAATGATAAAGCCAGAAGTGAGGTATGTTCAGGGAAGAACATTTTGTTCCAGTTTGAATAGTTGTTATCACCTGCACTGCACCACCCTGCTACTATAATCAGATGAACTCCGAAACATAAGCTAACTAGTGCTCATGGACACACACAAGAATCTGGAGGAGAAAGAGGGTAGATAAAAATTAGGGTCTCCGGCCACTTTGTTTCTGGTAGGGTTTCTAACAGCTGCATGGGCAAGTCACTTAACAGGTGCAGACTTCCTTTTTTTCACAGCATTTCCATGTTGGCAAAAGCTTTATCTCTTGAATGTTTGCCTCCTATTTAACTTCTTAAAGGCACAGCATCCTTGTCACAAAAAAGTATTTTCTATAAAAGTTTGGAAGGAAATTTAAATTTGCAGGTTTTTAGAAGGTTCCAAGCACCTTGATTCTTCCTAGCCATTATCTGATTTTATTTTTTTCAATATTGGCAAAAAAAATTGGCTTATTTTTCCACATGTACCCCACCCCATCTCTCAAATTGTTCAACATGTATTCACATGTTTTCATGAAATACTGAACCAACAGTCCAAAATAAAATCCAGTCAAAGTCAGAGATGTAGGATATAGAAATACCAAAGGTTTAGTTATTCCTGTGAAGAGGGAGGTTATACAGCACAATTAATGCAGCCTTGCTTATTGAAATATATTGTTTTTGCTTGATTAGGCAATTCAAATACATTGTCTTTATTTGCTTGAAAACCAGCATTTAAAACTTTCACAGCAGTGGTTGATTCTGAAGCGGTAGTGCTTGGTTTTTGTTTCAAAATTATCTATTGTAGCACTGCACAAACGCTTTCAGAAATATTTGCAGAACAGTGCTAACAGGTACAAACCTATTACCTTGTGTTTTATACAGTTTTTCAATTGTAAACTGCCCTCAAACAGGACTGAAGAGGGAGCATAGACTATACTAAATAAATAAATGTCCTTTCCACTTATGGCTCTCTGGGATACTGTTTGTTTATGCATATGCTGCAATTTTACTCCAAATACAATGCATCAAAACTGAGTTCCTCTCTGCCCTTTGCAAATACCTATTATGGTTCTTTGCTGATTCTCATTTTGAAAAGTTACCATTCACATGTGAGACAGGCCCTGTCCAAAACCCCCAGCTAATACCAAAGGTAATTGAAATAATTATTACTAATAGTTTAGCGGGGATATCTTAATGAGCTAGAAAAGCTATATTGATTTACTGTAATTTTTTGTGCTGCTACTTACAACTATAAGCTTAGAAATATTTAGATGCAAAGGGATAGAACTCATTGCATTGGTAACATTTTTAAAAACTAAGATGTCATTGCATACATGAATTTTCGGTAGCTACATGAAAAGGCTTTACATTAGAAATGAGGGATTGGTGTGTGCAAAAAATGAGATTGTATTGTCCTAATGTTCACACCCTGAGATAATCTACTCTACACTACACATTTAAAACATAGCAGAGATTTGATTGATGTGGAAACAAACTGTGGAATTTAATATAGTCCTGCAGGATGCTTTTCAGAAATGCTGCTCTCTCAGGCTCTAGGGAAAAAACATTGTTTGAAGAATACTTGATAGAAGTCTCTCCAATTGTTATTTTCATAAAGTTCAAATTAGTTATTTTCATAAAGTTCAAATTAGTTTGAGTCATTTTACAGCAAAGTAACCAGTGAATTCGTATTATTCACTGACAAAGGCCTCTGTATTACTCGCATAGTTCCTCCACTCTCCTATTTACTTCTTAAAATTAGTAAACCATGATAAAAAAGCAACCATTTCATGTACAAAAACTTTAGAAATGTGCATTTGAGACTAGATACAAATAACAATACTGAATTTTCTTTGCACACCTCAAATTGCAGGGGATCAGTTAGTAAAGAACTAAGTAGAACTGCAATGGAGTTCACAAATTAATCTAACATTCTCAGTTCTAGTGTCTGATAAAGACAGGAATGGATTTATACATATAGTTTTTATTACAGAACGCTAAAGGTATGACAAAGCATAAATGATTATAAATCAATTAACTATTGGGGTATGCATCTTTGGACTCACTTATCCCAGTTGTCATACATGTCTCTTGAAGAATGCAATGCTAGATGCACTTCTTTCAAAATATGTATAATTAAAGTAATGGATTATGGTGCCAAGTAAGCGTGGTTGAAGTTTCAACAGAAAATATGCAAACCAGAACTTATGTAGCTATAATAAACCTTATAATTCAAGATACACCTTTATTTTTTGTTTACATAAAATAGTTTAAAATTACCTTAGTTACTTTGAATAGGATAAAAATAATTCTTAAAACATAAGATCAATATTTGCATGACAATTTAATAAAGATGTGTGTTAATTCCAAGATAAATTAAGCAGCTAAGATGCAGGTACAGAGAAGTACTTAAAGAATATAAATCTTAGTCCCATAGTCAGCTAGGAAGGAAATATTAAAACTACAGCCCTAAGCATATTTACTTGAAATTAATCGGATTTATTTCCAAGTAAATCTGTTTTTGGGCTGAGATCTTGTCCATTAGGTACCTAGGATGCTGAAAGATATTTGTAATAACACAGTGAACAAATTCATTTCAGTGGGACCATGCTTACAGTACTAAATATTAAACCTTTCCTTCCCCTTGGCCAAACAATTTGATTACATGTGTAGCAAACAAACCTACTTTGCATGAATGAAAACAACAGTTCTCCAATCAAATTAGTTCTGATCCATCCAAGCATCTGTATTGTCTGAAACAACAATGACCATTTTGATTTTTGGTTTTGAAATTTACATATTTCCATTAAAATCATTTTATATTATATACAAAATCAATTATTCCATTGAGACTACACAGATGCTCTTTCTTCTTTGGCAGCTAGGGCTTATGATTTTTATAAACTGCTTTACAGCCATCTTGTTCAATTCTATTATTGTTCTACATCTTGAAATCTATTAACAAATATTTGGGTTCAAACTTCAGCTTTATTTTGTGTCATATCACCTAATACTTTAATGAATCTTTGTTTTTCGTTAGAGATGTATGTGAACAATGTACCGTACATATGCAAACTTATACAGTATATTTCAAACCTGTTTTTGTACTGCTTAATAACAAAACAAACCCCACACACAAATTGATAACTTAAGACTAACCCTGTAGCAATTGTTATAGTAAGTGGATATTATATTGTTAACTGAGAATAGCAGAATTTCATCATATAAATTACTTTTTATTACTTTTCTTTTATGTTCTTATGTTAAAGATAACAAAAAAGCTGATCTACAATAAATTATGCAGACTAGCTTTTTCTTTATAGTTTTTACTTTACTTTTACTGTAATTGGTTAAAATACAAGTTATTTGTCAGAGATCTTTCCCCATTATATAGGTAATCATTTTATATATTCAAATATAATTATATGAATAGTAATAATATTAGCATGCCAGATAATAAATATTTCAGTACATTTATCAAATTTTACTAATATCCAATGAACCCAAAGGGAAGCACTAGGAATTAAGGTGTGGCTTAGCTTTCCTGGAAAGACATCTCTGCATGTTTCACAGCAGCATGAAAGAGAAATGCAACATTTTGTGCCACATCTTCATCTGTTTCCCTCTCATGCAGCTGCCAAAAGTACAGGAACCTTGTCAAGTGGCAATCTCTCTGAATATTTAGTGACATGTGATCAAGCAGCCCTTCAAATCCAGTCCCAGCACCTTACTGCCATTCAAAGTTCCACAAATAGTTTGGAAGCTTGTTTTTAAATAGATAACAAAATAGGTTCCCTCCCCCTGCAAGATTTTATGATATTTGCAGCTTAGAGTGCACAATCTTTGCTAAAACGAACAATTTAAAAGCTTCCTAAACCTTTTATATATATTTTTAAATCTTATTTTGCATTGAGGATGTCTCATGTCAACCTCTGCATTTTAAAGCAAGATGTGGTTTCCGATATAAAACAAACGAAAACTTTCAAGGACCTTAACCATTATTGAATGATTGTGGCCATACAGTTCTCTTAACGTTATGTGAACAGAAGACACAATGCAGAGTATTTTGAACATCGAAAAGGGCATTTCTCCAACGCGTCTTAAAAACTGGAGAGAGAAAAAGTGCAGACTGAGGATACAAGCTGCTAATGGAGTGCAAAGAAGATAGCTGCTGTAAAGGTCGAGAAGCCTCAGCTCCAAGTTGGTGTAGAATTACATCCGCCCCCACCAGAAGAAAGCAAACCCCAAAGTAAACTCTCCACCATCTATTGAAGGAAGAGGAAGCGGGAGAGGCTAACAGGGAGTTTACTAGCGCCCCCCCCCCTCCTCTCAGGTTGCTTCCTTTCTTAGGAGGCCCATCGGCAGCCCACTCAAAGGAAAGAAAACCAAGCCTCCCTACCAAACAAAAGGCATCCCAAAGGCTGAAATGGCGCGAGGAGGGGAACAACCACCTTTCGCGCCACAAACAGAAGAACCGCCCAAGTGTGCCGTGAATGGAGAGAAGAAGGAGCAAATCAGGCAGCCGGCGGCGCCCGCACAAACCAGGACGAGAGTGCTGATAGGTGCAGCCCTTGACCAATCGGAGGCAGCCCTGCTACAGACAGAGAAGCACATCCCCGAACTCACGCGCGGCTTACTACGATTACTACGGCTACTCCCATGCAGCTTGCGCTTGTTGTTGAATTGCAGACTGGCTCTACGTGAGGTGGTTAAGGCGCTTCCCCCGACCAAGGGTGACGGGTATACACTTTCCACAGAGCGAAGGGTGGCAGATGTGGAAATATAACAGTCATAAGGGTTGCTTTAAAAACAACAACAAAAATGTTATGTATGGACTTAGTTCCCCGGCTGGTAATGATTATGGAGGGAGGGGGAGAGGGAGAAGAGTGACTGCATGGTAATGTGCTTATGACACAACACAGGGCGAGGGAGGAATGGTGTTCGTATGAGTCAGCTGTGGATATATTCAAGACGATTAAATCAGTGCCCCTGGCATGCTATAGGAAGTGATACGTTATGCCAGAGGGGGCGGGGAGGGGGAAAAGCTTTAAAAAAACGCATACCGCAATGCTGACCAATGACATTTCCCCCTATTGATAATGGTGCTGGCAGGTTTGGGATAATTCCTTTCTCTGAATTCTTGCAACCTCAGGCGTCCATTTTCTCCAGTTCTCCACCTCTGCCCTCAATCTGCTGTAGAAAAGCAGAGTTTATACTATGCCGCCCCCCTCCCCCGCGCGCACACCACTTCTTATGAAACGTGTTGTCTGTACCCTCGCGGTATTCCTAAAAGCAGAGGACTGTCCTCCATGTTGTACGCACCCACATGTCAGGGAAACCTAACTGCTAAAATAGGGCAGAGTTCATTAAATCAGGCCTAAGGCTCCAGAACCGTATATAGCCATGTTAGTTCAGTTTTTCTATAGCAGGCTTATAGTTACTTGTAATCATAGTAAGTTCTGTTTTGAACTCTGGATTTCATAACCCTTTTCTGTACTCTATCCTGGTTATTTTACACACATAAAGTGACAGATAAAACTTTTCAAAGCCCATTCAAACCTGATTATAAGGTAACTTTTTTAGACTACTGCAAGAAATTCATAGTGAATTGTATTTTACATCTAATAATACTGCATCATATAAATCTTAATGTTTAAACTTCTCTGAGTGACTTTCTTTTAACTAAAAATACACCAATAAAATTTTGAAATACTTTAAAAATGCTTTGTATATTATTCTGAATGAAAACTTTTGCCAGTTGGTAAAGTGTACACTCCAATCCTTAAATTTGCTATTTAAAGTTCAGAGAACACACAACTGTTATTGGCATATACTCTTCAAAAACAAAACTGCCACACTCAAAAGTATTTTTCAATATAAAGATAAACCTCTTTATGTTAAGCACAATTTACTAGTTAACTATAAAATACTCAGGTGGAAATACAATAATATGTAACTGGCAAAATATACTACTGTAGTATTCAATGAACACCTTATTTTAAAATTTAATCTCTGCAATTCCAAAATGCAATAATTTCTTTATGGAGAAAATAGTTTCCTCTAAAACTGAAAATGCATTGTATGTTCCTCATTAGAGATTAACTAGTTCAAACAAAATCCTAGTACGTTTCTATACCTAAATGAATTCAAGGTTTTTGTGAAACAATTGTTTCCAGTTTTACAAACTAGATTTCCAGAATACTTACAACTTTTTGGGTTTATATGTAAATTACAATGTATTCCATAGGACTTCTATAAATAAGTATGTTTAGGACTGCAACTCTAAGCTTTTCTGTACTATTATCTGAATAGCTTTGTAAAACCTAAATATCAGTTTTGTCTTTTTAGTTTTTTTAAAGCAACCTGACCTTCAAAGATTTAACATCTAATGTAACAAAACATTTAAAGGGATACATTCTAACACAAAAACATGCACATTATTTCATAAACTTAATTGCAAACCAGAAGGACAAATGTAATTATTGGTAAAACACTAACAGAAGAATCCACATTTATCTATTAAACCAAATGCATTCCTACTTTCTTATTCACAAGAATTTCTAGAGGATTACAGGAATACAAAAGAATACAAAATTGCTGAAATACTCCTCGTTTCTGCAAATTAGGGTTTAGCTTTGTTCAGAACATAAAAATCAAGGGGTTTGATTTGTCAAAGAACGATCATAAATACTTTATTTTGTAAAATCACACATTACTAATATAACAATCTATAGTGCAATCTTGTACAGAATTATATCTTTCTAAACCCATGGAGTTTGAATTTAGAAGAGTGTAACTCTTTTAGAATTGCACTGCTGAACACATAAGATTTTGTTTTCCTCTTAAATACTTTTATATCTTATCATTTTCTTGCAACTACTATCCTGTTCTCTTTTTGTAAAGCATGCATTACATACTGCAATGTTTGATAATTTCTTTTGATAAAAAATACACCTAACAAAGACATTCATTGAAATTCATTCAAAATACTTTTGTAGACTAAAATTGCATAGTTTACTTGATCATTACAAAACTGAAACTAGCAAGTGATGAAACAAAACCATTTTTAGAATAATATAGTATTTGTGGAAATTCATCCATTAACTAAAAGTACTTTAGCCGTTCCCCATATATTTTCTAACATATCCCTCCCCTCCCGTTTTACAGTAGAATAAATGAAGCCTTTCACTAAAGTGAATTCTTAAACAAAACCTACTGGATTTCTATATATTAAATACAGTGGAGGCTTTCATTTCCGTATCCTTTCTTCATCTTCAGGCAACATTTTGTTTGCACTGGAACCAGGCTCCACACACTCTGACCCCTCCCCCCACAAACCCACCATTGTGCTCTTTACAAATGTTGAAAATTATGAATGGTTCCTTGAACCAAAGGGGGGAGGGGAGGAGAATGGTGGTCGGTAGGTGGGTGGAATCATACTCTGTATGCTATGGAAATCCAAAGGCTATGTTGTCTAGTTCCTCTTTTTCTGTGCTAGAAACCACCATTAACTAGATTTTGAAAGAAAAGGGGAAAGAATTCTTTTTGACTGGGGGAGGGGGGGGAGGGAAGCAGATGTCCGGAGAAGCACGCTCTTCTCTGCCCTGAGCACTCCCACTTTTTAATCACCCTCCAACCGGCCTCCACCCCCTTTGTCCTTCGATTCATAATGTTGCGCGGTAGAGTCGCTGCAACGAACCCTCATCAAACCGCCAGAAATATTACTATGCAGGAAGCTAGGGGGTCGGTGGGCGGGAGCCGTTTCAAGGAGACTCTAGTTTCTCCCGCCCTCCCCCTCCCCGAGACCCATCGGTCTTCCTCTGGCTTGCAGCCAATTGTGAACAAGAAAGCAAACAGCCACAGAACACAAAATCGCAGACAAAAGTGGTGGCGGTGCACATGGGTAGTGGGGGGGGGGAGAGTATCGCCCCCGCAAGTCCGCCCACTTTCTCGAAGAGCTCTTAACTGCTACCCACCCACTCAGTGGCGCCGAAAACACTTTGCCAAAACCCTGTTGGGGCGAGGTTGCACAAACGACCCTTATGAGTCACCCCAACCCTCGTGAGGAAGACGAATGGGTGGCCATTATATTGCTCTTGGCCGCCTCTTCCTTCCCTCCCCCCCCCCCTTTGGTGTTGCAAAACGGTGCCAGAATATTGCCTCTTCGCCCCTTTTATTCTGGAGGATTTCGCCAGCACCGATTCGGGAGAGGCAGTCCGAGCCTAACCTTCCCATCTTATGCAGTGCGCGTGTGTGGAGCAACCAAACCCGCAGCAAAAAGTAGTAAACAGGGGGAGGGGAGAGAGACCACGCGGTCAGGGCTCCGCGCCCATAAAGCGTCCCTTTCTTAAAAACTTGTCCAGGAGCAGCCTCGCTTCTCCTCCTCCTTTGTGAGCTAAATCTGCAGCTATCTAATTGAGGCGTTGGGATTCCTCACGTGAGAAGTTGATTTGTAGTTTGAACACGTGGCTCATTCAAAAAGCCGGAATATTCAAGCGATTTTCTCTCCTCCCCTCCTCCCACTCTGGATTTTTTTTTTTGAGAGGCGGTGCCTACATTCACGTATTGTAACATTTTCATACTCCGCCTGCTGCTGCCAAAGGGGCTTGGGGGCAAGACGAAAAAGTAGTTTCTTCCCTTCATCTCTCCTCCCCCTTTTTTTTTTTTAACCCGCCATCGTAGTTCTGAAAGCGACGTGATTTCCCCTATCGCTTCGGATAACGCAGCGAACACTCAGTATTCCGATTTGGTCACTGGCTCTCTCTCTCTTTTTTTTTTAAACTCCGGAGGGAGGGGGGTGGTTTGGTGGGGGAGGGACCGACGGATACAAGCTGCTGTTGTGATTCCCCCCCTCTCCCGGTGGCTTTGCATTTTATTTTATTCCCTGGATCCTGGGCAGGTTTTGTTACAAGACGGCGTGTGCGTATAAATATATATATTTTTAAAAAGTAGAGTTCTATTTTTAATTAAGAAGATGAATAAGCTGTACATCGGAAACCTGGGCGAAAGCGTGAGCCCTCTGGACCTGGAAAGTCTCTTTAAAGAGTCCAAGATCCCCTTCACCGGCCAGTTCCTCGTGAAGACGGGATACGCGTTCGTGGATTGCCCCGATGAGAACTGGGCTATGAAGGCTATCGAAGCACTTTCAGGTGAGTAATTCCCTCGGCGTCTCTGCCTTTGGCTCCCCGCCCCTCATCCCCATCCCCATCGTTCTGGGCGCCATCCTCTCCCTTCTGCCCAAACCGCTCGCCCGGTATCTCTCCCACCCCCACCCCCAGGTTGCTCCTGCATTTTAAGGCTCCGCAAGCCCGGAGATCTTCCTCAACGGGCAGTTCATATCTTCCCCCTGCCGAGCTGGGCACACTTATTTCGGAGGGCTTCAACTGCGTGATGTGGGGCCTTTCGGGAGCTACCGCTGTGATGGCCTGAGCGACCTGGGTGGCTCGCTTCTCTCCCCCCCCCCCCCCATTTGCAGCTTACAGACACGTTGTCAGGTAACACGCAAAGTGTCGGTTTGGAGCCATTTCTGGTTTCGAAATAGAGGAGCAGGGGCTCCGCGAGGCCGCCGTGCTCGGGGAAGAGAGTGCCCGTCCCTACTCTTTAAAAATAATCGGGGGGGGGGGCGGGGAGGTGGAGAAGAAGCCGGGTTTGGTGCATGGAGGAGGGGGCGAGGCGCGCAAAAGAGCCCTTGCCACAGCAAAGGGGAGGCGAGCGTACCCGCCAGGGCCCAGCGAGCAATTTCACTGCGCAGGGACTGCTCGCAGCCACCCCCACCCCCACCCCCGGAAAATTGTGGCCTTCAAGCCGGCGCGTAGCAAAAGAGGAGTATGCGGCTGCCCAGTGGTCCGAAACGAGGGGGGGCACCTTGGGGGCGAGCCTTGGCCACGGTCACAACGTGCCTCCTCGGAGGCTAGCAGAGAGCAAAAACCACGAAGGCTGGGAGGCTGATTTGCCTCAGACTTCTGCGCCCTCCTCACTTGCCTCCGAGGTTTAAGCCATCGTTGGCTACGTTGAGGAGCCAAACTTCGGACACTTAAAAAAAAAAAAAAAAGCAAAGGAAAACAAACCCCGCACTTTGCCCTTTTCAGGAGAGAGGTCGAGGCCTGAAGGCCCGCTGCACGGCATTTCCTTGGGTGGCATTTATTTCGCTTTCCCTTTGGCTCGCTCCTCGCTCGCTCGCGCTGCCAGCCAGCATGTCGTCCCCTCCGTTTCTACATCCTGTTTTTTGTGCGAAATGCAACTTGGCGGGTTGAATGGGGGAGGCTCGTTAGGTCGGGTGATCTCGTTTGGGTCCTTGGCTTGTTCTCCAGTCTCCACCTCAGGGGTGACGTTGGGAGAGGGGGGTCTTGGCCCATTGCTGGAATGGCTATGTGAGGGAAGGCTTAAAGGGGGTGCTCTTCAAGGGAAAACGTGTGGGAAAACACTCCTTCACTGCAAGCAGCAGTTCCTGTTTCCTCTTGACAAGAGATTAGAGAGAGGCCTGTTAATCTCGTCAGGGAGCCATACGTGTGTGTACTTATTTTTATGTGTAGTTACCATTTCTACATGTCACTTAGGAAGGGAATAAAGGTTATAGTAATCCAAGTTCCCTTCTTACCTTTTCAAGCATGGCTACTGGAACTGAGAGCTCAAGTGAAAACCAGCAAATTTGCTTGTGGTTGCCATTCCTACCATGTTTCTTTTATTGCACTGTAACTTTTTGGGTGAATGACCTAACATGTTGCATTTGTGTTTCCTGTGTTGTTTCATACCAGCATCAGTTTAGTTTGGGAGGGGCCATAGGAAGGCAAGGATTGGGAGTTAAACAAAACTCATTGTAAACCAAGTTGTGTTCCTATTTACAGGTAAAGTTGAACTGCATGGTAAACTCATAGAAGTTGAGCATTCAGTTCCCAAAAGACAAAGGTAATTTTTGATTTTTTTTATTATTATTTTTTGCTTTGAAAAGGGATGGGTGAAGGCATTTAACCTGATGTGTGATTTGGTGATTTACCATGAACTATTCTTAAAGTCACCTGTTACTTTGAAAAGCTCATTTTAAAATATTTATAAATAATGTGAACTCATGGCTGTGGGCATGGAGAAAGTTGAGCCTCTTAGAAGCTAGGGTCAGATTTAAAGATTTCAGAGTGGGGTTGATTATTGGATAATACTTTTTTTTATAGGGGTGGGAGAGTAAGAATAAGTTACTTGCATTTTAAAATAGCCAAGCTGTAACCTTCTTGTATACCTGTTTGTTGTTGAATTTTTTGTGAAATAGAACTCAGTGGTACTTCCTTTTGAGTATATATCTATAGGATTGTCCTCTTTCATATGTAGAAGTATCTGTTGAAATCTTATGACAAGACATAGTTTATGTATAGCTATTTTTGTGTGTGTCTTATTAAGTGACTATAGAACTGAGTAATGATTTTATGGGCCCCAATATATAGTTAGGGAGAGGAGGGTGTTTTAATTTATGCACCAGAACAGTGAAAGATATTTTATTTCAAAAACTGTATATAAAGCCAACGTCTGTTACCTTGGAGCAGCATGAACAAATTTTGTAAATGCTTGTTTTTGAACTTTTTTGGAATGCATAGGCATGAATACTATCAATGAAATTAAAATCTACAAGGCTTATTCAATATTGTATGGAAGTTGCAGTTTTAAAAGAATGATTATGGAAGTACCCTCCAGTATTTATTGTAGTAGCACTTAAGTTGTAAACAAATTAATTTCAGTAACATTAAAAATTGCCTGTTTTACTGCAAATTACGTTAATGTCTATGTATAATTTTTTTAGTAATTCAGAAACTTGTCATATTGTAGCATTATGATGTTTTGATTTCATTGAGTAATAGTGAAAGTATGAAAATCCTAAAACATTAAAGTTCTCGCTGGTTAATTTTCAGTTTTTCTCTTACGCTTTATTGCTATGAACTTTACAAAGTTTATTTGAAGGAATGCTGCATTAGGCATCTCATGTAGGAACATGTTTAAAGGCATTTTATAATATGGCTGATGTTCAGAGAAACATAGATTTTCCCTCAAAACTTTTTCATGATAAAAAGAGTTGTCATGGAGATCAGATATAAATGCCCACCAGGGTACAAAAAAAGGTATCTGTAAATTTAACTTTTTTTCTGAAATAGAGGCTAATTTCATTCTAAACTTACAGTTGTGCATTTAATTATTTGAGTTGCTTCCTGCTAAACATTATGTATTAGCCTGTAAATAATTGGCATGGATATGGCTTTTCAGACTGAGATTTTGAAAACTTACAGTTCTTCCACATTTTCTTTGTATGTAAATAATTGAGTATATGTGCATAGGACTATCCTGTATTGTTTTGTTTACCAGTGGGTTACTGTCTATTACTGCTGGCTGTAATTTAAGAACAAAGTGAGTTTTTTTATACAGAGGTGCATAAATAAAAGTTAGAGTTCAGGTAAGTAAATCAAGATTATATATGTACATCAGAAGATAATGTGGAGTAAGTAGCTGTAGTGGAGTTCTAGGCTAACCCCCCCCCCCCCAGTTTTAAGGAGAGGGTGTATGTGGTTGGCATAAGTAGCTCTGGACTTGACTTTGTGGGATAAATACTACAGATAGGTTTTAAAAGTAGTTGGACAACTTGGTTTTACCAAATCATTTCACAGGAAAAACAGTGAAATTTATTAAGCCATATTTATTTACATTTGTGGATTTTTCTTGAAAAGCTTCAAAAGTGTATGGAAGTAAATAACTTGCATAAAGATGGAAGTTCTGATCCATTTTATAAATCTTTCATGGATTATTTATTCTAGACCACCCTTTGTAATTGTCTTATTTTTGACCTTCACTTGGTTTTATGAGATCAAGTGCCAGGGAAGACACAGCAGAGTTGGCCCATCTCTTTGTCACATAATGGTATTGAGGGCTCTTATCAACCTAGATATCATTCAAAGGGCCAATCTTTAAAAACTAGCTTGATTTGCTAATAAGGGAATTTTTAGGGCCCTGTGGTCACTGATTTCCAGCAGTTTGGACTTTGATTGAAGGGGCACACATCCATACTTTGGAAAAGCAGCTTTTATACTGCTGTATAAAGGGCTACAATGTTGTAGAATGTTCACTGATAACTTTGTGACAGGCAAACTGGGTATGTTTTGATTGGATTTAGATATAATGGTATAGATGTTCCAGATAGAATTCTGAGACAAAGCTCAAGGGGGAGGGGGGAGGAGCAACATTGCTTTAGCCAAAAGCTGATTCCTGACTTGCGAGGGAGATCTCAAGGGAGCAGAAAAGGAATGTGCAGTTTTTGCACATGGTTCATAAAGAATTACTAAATACTTTACTGAAGCTTAGAGCACTTCATTCAAAACTTGGAAATGGTATTGAAACAATGTTGGCTACTTGTCATGCTTTCCAAAAGAATGTGAAGTATTAGTTGTGATCATCAGTTCCATAAATTTGGGGGAGGGGAAGAATGTGCAAAACAAGATTGTACATGCATATTGAAAAACATGTGTGCAATCCTTTAAGATACCTCCCAGCTTCTTACAAAAACTGCTATTATCTTGTGGAGAATATGCATACTCCAGATTGATTATTCAAATAGCACTGATGTCATTTGCTGTGCGATAGTTTAGCTTAGTAAGGGATGGGTGGGGAACACACTGGCCAGTTGGAGGCCTGCATCCTGAATCAGCCCTTAAGGATTTCATTGAGTATTCTTTAATCCTTGCAAAGTGCCTTCTGACAAGCTTTGAGGATAGATGCTAATCCACTGTTTCTTCCCTTGAGTTACAAAATGAAATGTCATTTTTCCTGAACCACATGGAAGTAATAGAAACTGACCAGAAAATACTCAGGTGCAACATACTGCTTGGGATACATTATAGTCAGAGCTCTGTGTGTATACACATACGCACACACACACACGGAGTATGCTCACCATACAGTAGAGCAGGGGTCACCATTCTTTTGGAACCCAGCCACCTTTGGAATTCTAACAAAATATGGTGAAAGAAACCACAAAATGGCTGTCTCACAAGGCTGAGCCAGCTACATAGTGGCTGCCACAGCTTAATCTTCAGTCATACAGTTAAAATCTTTGTGTTGTGGTGGCAGCTGCTGCCAAAGCAATGTTTTTTTTTAAATCTGCACGATCAGCTCTTCAGTGGCCAGTCAGAAGTCTTGCTAGGCAATGGCCCTGTCTGCTTTCTAAAAATTCTTGGCAGGTGCCATGGTGCCTGCAGATGCCATGCTGGGGACCGCTGCAGTAGAGAATCTGGCAAATTGTTCCCTAAGAAAGCAAACAAAAATGCATTTCAGCCCTCATTGTGGATAAGGTTTTGGGGGAAAAATTAGGGTAAGGTCTAAGCCAGTGGCTGTTTGGAAGTGGAAATAAGAACTCAGGTATTCCACTGGAGTGGGGAGGGTGAGAGGGTTTGTTTTCTATGTAGCTCTTAGTGTTCCCCTTGTAGCTGCAGATTCCTTGCTTCTTATCCTTTATGTTACATGTCCTGGACTAATCCAATCCTTGGTAAAATCTGTTGAAGACCTGTTTGAAGCATACGGAATGCAATGGTGATTTTTATTCCTCAGCCAAAAATCCTGTTGCTTCCAGTCAATAAGGTATTGATACTGGAAGTGCTAAGTAGCACAACCTAGAGATGGTACTCTTTTTCTTTTTTTTAGTGTAGATTTCTATGCTTGGATCTTTGTCAAAGAAAAGGCCTTAGCTGTGTGGTGGAGCATCATAAATGTTAGTTTATTTTACAAGGTTATAAGTAACACTTGTTTACAAAAATGATTAATTGGACCTTTTTAAGGCAGTTAAATGCCTCATCCTTTTTATAATCAGTAAGCAGCATTAGAAAGGAAGACTCTTCCCTCGTGGAATGCCAAGTAAGATGTAACTAGAAAATGACTTCTCCTGGAGGGTGTAAATGCTGGTGTTGAAACTTGAGGATGGACCCAACTGATCTTTGTGAAGAAACAGCTTAATCTATTGGATCATAGTGAGATTGAGCATACTGTTGATCAGCAGTAACATTGGCTGCTCTCTTTAAGTCAACAGATTCTTAACATTTAATTCTATTTTCTCAGCCTTACTGTTTTTATACATGTTTAGCCAGTGTTTATCCTTTTATAACACTTTGTTTACATCTTCATCTTACTCACTTTTGCTAATCATCTGAAAACATGGTGTTCAAAACTGAATCCAGTTCTAACACATGTCCAGGTCAGAAGAATGCTCTTATGAAGATAATACAAAATGGCATTGTGTTTGGATTGCATAGAGATTGATACCCAAGGTAAAACTGTCAAATGACTTAACGCAGTCTTGCCAATTATAATTCAGGGGGTGGTTGTTACGCCTTGCTCCACTTTGTCCAAAACCAGGAGACAGGTTGTATACAAGGATGCCTGTTCTTTTGGTAGGGAGGAAATTGTAATACATACAGATACGTGACAAAAGTATGTGCTCTTCTTGCTAGGAAAACACTGTGCTTGCCCACGGGCTTAGCCACACTCTGGGGGAGGGATCTAAGGGAGACAGCATAGATACAGCAGTCATTGTATGAAGCTGCTTTTTACCAGCTGGGTTTACCCAGCAGAGCCACCATGCTTGCTGTTTAAAGTAAAACCAGGCTTGGTTATTTGCAGGCAAGTTTTACTCATTCATGGGGATCTGAATGAGTTGTGATTAGTTAAGAAAGAAATTATGGGATTCTGGTAGAAAGTGCCATATTATGCAATGTGCTGTGAAAATGAAAATGCAATGAAAAATTGTAGATTTAACTCCCAGGCTTGAAAACAGCAACTAGTGGCAAAATTTTCAGAAGGGAGAATAGCTACTGCAACCATTTTCACCCCAGATCAGGTGCCAGTAGGGATAGGGTGCAAACTCACTCCTTCACCAGCCATTGTGATAGTTTCAACACTTTGAGATCTTGGTGACTGAGGGGAATGAATGAGCCTTGTTTTGCTTACTGACTTGACTATAAGACAAGTTCCTGTAATGGCTTCAGGACTAAAAAGAGGAAGGAAGTGATTGCAATCTTTCAGGAACACACACACATGTCCCCACAACTGCTCTGTGGGCTCAACAGCACCACTCCAGATCCTCTGCTGAGGCACAGTAACAGCTGAGGACGCAGCTGTCATGGGAACCAGTGGCATGGAGCTGGGACAGTTGAGTGAGAATTATAACAGGGTCAAAGGAAGAAAAACATTTCCACTGTTCCATCCTGCTAGTCTCATGGTACATTTCCTGAAGGTTTACTAAATCTTTAAAACTGTGAGGGAGACTTTCACTCCTTGAGGAAGCTTATTGAGGTCACATTCAGATTCTGTCCCCCCACCCACCCCCAGTTCATCATCTTCCCTTTCTCCTCTTAAGTGTTCTTCATTAGCAGGAGCAGATGTGTTTCTTGCCTCTGCAGCAAATGCAGCAGCATCTTGAGGAAGGGGAACTGGTCCTACAAAGGTCTGGTCTTCTCCAAACCTTGAAAACACATGGTTTAAAAAATTGTGGGGGGGGGCGTGTAAAAATCAGCCTTCTGTCTCATGATGGCTGATTCTGGCTCCCTTTGAGATCCTTTAAGTGTCCCCTTCACATATGAAGGGTTTTCTGGATGGGAAAATTGAGCTCAGGGTTGTGTATCTGTAGGTATCTCTCCCCTCAGACCATCTCTCCCTGCCCTGTTAAGTAAATGGCAGACTCATTGCTTCCTTTCAGTCTGTCAGCAGCAGCTGACTGATGGCTTTATGCCACAACAGCAGCAGTCTAAGGTCAGCAGTAGTTGTCAAGTCTGCATGACTCTGGGGAGGAGATTTTTTTTGTTAAGAATCTGAGATTTTCTTGCATATTCAAAGCTTTCTCCAGTCTACTCTCATCCTGGTTTTTTTATTTACCAGTTGTGGAGCCCAGCCATTCTGCCCCCTTTACTAATAGTGGGTGTGATCCTATGGAATTTGGAATGTTGTGTCTTGTTTTGCTGTCCCAGTTGCAAATAGGAGCAACCTCCCTGAAGAGGAAGCTTAAATTGTTTGGCCTGCTTAGTGTAGGGGAAAAAGAGAACTTGGCAAGGTAAAAGCTGTGAGTAGAGTGAGTAATTTTGTTTTGTCTATCAAAATGGTATATTTTGAGATTATCTACTAGAACAGATTGGTAATCAATTAAAGACAAAACATTTTTATAGAACTCATATTTACAGGTTGGATGCCAGCATACCATCACAAATTTTTAGAGAAAATTTTTGCTTGCAGATATTTTGGTGATTATTACCTCTAATAGGAAATAAAAGGAATCTCCATCTTCTGGAGTTATATTCCAGTTTATTAGATACTGTGGACCAAAGAGTTATGTGAACAATAAACATACCTTAGCCATTTCAGCCAAATATTAGATTCTAAGGGCTTACAGCAATGAAATACAATATGGTCACCAAAGTACCAAGATGCTCATGGCAAGAGTTCTTAATGTCTCTAAGAATGATGGAAGCAGGCCTCAACAATGATAGGTATGCAGTGCAACTATCAACTGAAACTAGATCCAGTGATAATGGAGCAATACCTGGTTGCTGTCTCCATTCCCCAAGATGGCCTCTGTTTTTAAAAATTTTACGTTCTTCTTGCTGAATTGTTAGGCCAATTCAGTATAATCTCTTTCAGACTTCACTTTATCATTGTTTAGAATTGTTGAATTATATGATACCTGTGCAAGAGTCTATAGTGCATAGTTTTAGCCTGTGTGCCATGCTAGGTCTACAAGGAAACATAAATTAAAAAAACAATAACCAACACACATCGTACTAAGATGGTTATGATGTGAGTTGGTTATCTTTTTTTTTAATTTATGGTTCCTTGTAGACCTAATTTCAAGATGTTTATCTGAGTTGCTGAATTACTTATGAATGGGCTGACTTTCCTGTGGGATACATTTGTGATGTCTTTTAAATATAGACTGAACTACTTCATTACAGTGTTTGAACTGATTAATGCACCATGTACAAGTTGAGTATTAGACTTATTTGCAAAGGTCCTGTGTGTTTTTTTTGTAGCTGCTAGAGATTCTGAGTTGTAGCAGGCATGTTATTCACTAGAAATGTGAAGAGAGACAGCATAGGTACAAGGAGTATATCAGTCATTTTTGTATTTCCTGAGTTAACTCATTATGGCCCAATGAGATTGTATACTTGAGCTTTTTACTATGAAGTACTCAGAGAAGTGACTGCTAAATCCTCTTTCCCTAAAATGAAACTGGACAGGTGTTAGCTTTTCAGAAGTAGGAGGTCAGCAAGATACTGGGAGTTCCATGAGTATCCTCTTTTGTATGATACCTGTGTGTCTGCAGTGAGCTGAATCAGATTACTGAGAATACCTCTTTTAAGAGTCTGGGGAACCTGTGTTATAGTGAACTCTTTCGATTAAGATTCCTTGTCTTTGGAATTTGTTTTCCTCATTGGTCAAATAAAACATGCTTCATGAGGTTCTCTTTTTCTCTGGTTGACTGTAAGTCAGCTGTGTGCAGATGCAGTGTATTGAGAGAATTAAAATTTGCTGTTTGTACTTTGTGTTTTCAATTCTACAGATGTATGTCAAATGTTATAATGCCCTAGAACTACACAAATGTATGAAATCTGAAAGATTTATAACTAAGAGGAAAGAAGAGAATTGCAACATAGTTAAATGGGAGTTCATTTTTATTACAAGATAAGTATCTTAGAGAAGTTTTCCAGTGGTCATAGTCCAAGTTATATGGAATTATAAAAAATTACATAGTTTTCTTAAATTTTCTAGTGCTTTCTTTTCTTCATATTGGTATAAGAGTCTGATCTTTCTTGAAAGCTGAAAGATAAATCTATTAATCTAGTGCAGCCCTTGTCTTTCAGGGGACTTTGAATTGGTGTTTATGTAACACAAGAGGCATACTGAAACATTGGTTTTTATAAAACCATCGTTTTGGTGTGAGTTGCTGTATACCCAACACTGCTGCATGTTGTTAGAAAAATGCTACACAGCAGTGCTTGTTGATTGGGTATTGTGGGTTTTGCGTTGTGTATACCACACACTGTGATTGTTTGAGCCCTCCCTGCACATGGTCCGTCAAAAATATCTGACCACAAATGCCTTTAGGATTCTGTGAAGTGACCTGCTTATTTAAGTGTTTAGAACAACTGCAGGCACAAACATCTTAAGAGCGTGTTAGTTGTCTTTGGTTGTTGTTAGAACATGTGGCTGTCCTGAAAGTACTGTGTGCATGTGTTAAAAATAAATAAGCTGGTTTTTATTTTTGTTCACTGTCTGACATTTTGCTTAAGACTTACAGAAAGTTTATGAAGGGTTTTATAGCCTAGTAACTGATACGGTGTTCTCTGTGTTGGTGAGGTACAGCTAGGTTGGTATTAACTGTGTAAAGCTGGTTTATGTTGTTTTTGCTATCAGGTTTGCCTGGTTAGCTTCTGTTGTGTGCAGCTCCAACATTTGTGAAAGTAAACTGTTTGTTTTCTTTAGGAAAACAGAACTTGTTTTAGTTAAACCTTTTAAAATTGTATTAATGCTAAGGGGTGTGTGTGTTATGGTGTATATTTTACTATAAAGAAACAAATTGGCTAACATGATGAGTGTATACGGTAAAAGTAATAGTCCATATAGCTGTAACAGTAAGGATCAGCTCTCGGATCTGGGTAACATTTCACATGCTATAGTATCAGATGGTGTTGTCTGAGGAGAATAAAATATTGCTGTTGGTGTAAAATAAAATTGGAAAGTCAAACTGTTGCTGTGCTTTCACTTCATACATATTGGTCTGATTGGCCAAGAGTTTTGCCAGTATGAGTTGTTTATACGGGAATTGTATATATGTATACACACATAAGCATACAGGTCTTTATAAAGAGGCAAACTCATTTTTAAGAAATAAAAGAGGCAGGGGAGACATTACAAAATGGGTGCGCGGGACAGTTCAGATAAGTTCTACTTACTTAAATATCTTCCACTGAAATGTGAGACTTAAAATTATCTAACATTGTCCATTATCTAGTCAAACTATGTACATTCATGCTTTTTTGCCTGTTAAAAAAATGAAGAGACAAACTTTCAAAATGGCAATAGTATTAACATTCACGATAAATATTCTTTGAGTTTATCAGCATTACAATGGGTAAAATACTAATATTCAAACAATAGAAAATGTGTTGATATATGAACTTTCTACCCTGACCTGGATGACCCAGGCTAACCTGATCTCCTCAGTTCTCTGAAGCTAAGCAGGTTAGTATTGGGGTGGGAGACCACCAAGGAAGTCCAGGGTTGCTATACTGATAGCAAGTGTCTTGTAACTGTATGCATTCATTAATACTAGAGGTTTGCCTTGAGGTGAAAATATTCACTAGTATGGTGGTTGTGGAGTTTGTTGTCTCTGTTACATTGGCAGTTACTTGATGAGCATACAAATAATCAGGGAGGCCAAGAATTTGTGTGGAGCCTCAGATTTACTGCCCCAGCTTATATCTTTCACCTTTTGTCCTATTGATAACATTGAAAAATAGCAGAGGAATAAGTCAAGATCTCTTTTTGACTAGGATTTAATGTTTGACAGAGATGTTTGGTCTTTTGGGGGGTATTGCCACATTAATAACTGATTTAACACCAAGCTGTGTTTATAGGTGGCGGATACTTCGAGGTAGTATGTTCCTTCAGAACTGCGTTGAACACATTAATTAGCTTTGATTAAGATCTATGCTTTTATATTCACAATCAATAAATACTGTTGATGCATTTAAATTTAAAAAGAAGCATTCATTATGTAGTATTTGAATTTTGTCCTATTTGAGCAATCAGATACATTGATTATGCTGTGTGATTTAATACAAATAAATTTTGCTTTATTCATAATGGTGCATTTAGCCATTGCTGCAAGCAGGTGTCCTTCTGTCCATATTGACTTAAAGCATAAATTCTGATCTTAAGATCTGGCACTGGCCAGCATGTTACACATGCATGGGAGCTTATTTAGTTCCCTTGAATACCCGCTTCATGGTTCAGGGAGTAGTTATGTTGTCTGTTTAGTGTAATAAAAGTTCCAGGTAATACAAACCTTGAGCACTGTAATATACATGATATTCATGAAAAGACAATGTATTAGGTAGTGATTATAACAGTCTTAGATACATTTTTAAAAAAGAATTGCTACTTCATATAAAATGTTAAGTGCCTGGATATTCCTGTGCTTTGCATGGCATTATAAAACTGATGTTTGATCTTGTTTCTGACAAGCTGAGGAATAGAAGGAAACAATGCTCCTAGTTAGTTAGAGTAGTGGGAGAGCCTGTTCTGGAAGTTTTGGATAGGAATTTGTTAGTATCACATTGAACCACTTTGAGCTTATTGCTATGAAGAGGCTAGTTTTCTTTTACATTTTTTGACAGTAGTATATGGGCTCATTTTAAGCTAGACACCTCATAAATCCAGACTGGGAGTAAGTATCCAAAATGAGATGCTGATAAACAACATTCTTCCCTCACCCCTTTTTTTGCCATCGTCACATCTGGATTAAGGTGATCACATAGGGTTTTCAAGGCAAGAGAAGTTCAGAGGTGGATTGCCATTGTCTACCTCTATGTCACAACCCTGGTATTCCTTGGAGGTTTCCAGTCCATATACTTGCTAGAGCAAAGTCTGCTTAACTTCCAAGATCTGACAAGACCTTGGGCCATTCAGCTCTGGGCAACATTTACATAGAAACCCATTCAGTGTTAATTGGGAGCTAGCCTGTTGTGTTCTAGGTTAGTTGTGATAATGTAAATACAATGTATATAATTTTACATTAATTTCTGCAACCCAGTTTAAAACAAGATTGACACTAAAACACATGGCATTGTTTTCCTGTAGCAAACGGGAAGTCTGTAATAGCTACCTGGTGGTGAGAGAATTTTATCATGTTGTAGAAATCATTGGAAAAGTTCTCCTTATGTAATCTTACAGGATATTGTTAATAGTGTGATTATTGTGATCTGCCCCCCCCCCCCCCGGCTTCACAGTTGTGATGGGGTCCCCCCAACTACACAGTTGCTTAACTTCCAAGATCACTAAGATAATTTTCTTGGTAAATTGTCTTTTTGTATTTACATAATATTTAAATATTAACACAAAAAGTGTAAGTTTGACAAACTAGAAGGACTCTTCAGCTTTGGAGTAGAATCTTCTGGTGGAAATCATGGTTGAACTCTTCTGCAAAGCAGATAGCTCCCAGTTCAACTTCTGCACAGGGGTAGGGTTCTTTTGGAGTTTCCCTGAGCTTCACTTTCTGACTTTAGAATTCCTTCCCTTTTTTCTCTTATCTTGCCTTATTTCCTTAAGAGACTGAGTACCCTAAGCCAAAGGTGGTTGGGGAAGGGAAGGAAGAAGAGCTTTTCTTTCCTCTAGAAAAACCCTCTCAATTCATGGCTACATGAAACTGCCTTACGTTGAGCCAAACCACCAGTTTAACAAGGTCAGTATTGTCTACTCTGACAGGCAGCGGTTTCCTACGGTCTTGGCAGTTTTTCATATAACCTACCATGATCCTTTTAACTGGAGATGCTGAGGGCTGAACCTGCGACCTCCTGCAAAGTAGGTGTTCTACTGCTGAGTTGTAATCCTTCTGTCTTTGTTTTTCCTGAACCAGTCCCTCTAACTTTCTCCTACTGCCCTCTTACTCACAGATGATGGGAAAGAACTTGCTTATCATTGTTGGTCTAGACAGAAAAGCAATAGTGAATCTTGTAAAACCAAAATTGAAAAAGTACCTCAGGAAACCAGCAACCACAGCAAAGTGAGAAAGCAGCAATGGTGGCAACACAAGACTCTTGCCTTTTCCCAGCATATCATAGATGTAATCAGGGGTGGAATTCTAGCAGGAGCCTCCTTTGCGTATTAGGTCACACAACCCTGATGTAGCCAATCCTCCAAGAGCTTACAAGGCTCTTTTTTGTAAGCTCTTGGAAGATTGGCTACATCAATGTGCAAAGAAGCTCATGTTAGGATTCCACCCCTGGATGCAATACATGAATCACTGACTGTGAATACTTCTTAAATTCTTTACCACCCCCCCACTTTCTCTAAGTTTAGAAAGATGACATGTCAAACTTCAGTTATTGAGGTGGGTGGAACAATTACAAAGGATATCCATGGGGAATTTCCTTCAAAGCTAGCAAGGAATTCTGTAGACAAAGGCAGACACTTGTTCAAACACTATGACACATCCAGCCAATTCTAGGGGCAAAAGCCACTCATGGGGGTGCTTGTGCCATAAGTGCAGAACACATTCCATTGACCACATCCAGTTCATCTGTTTGCTACAAGGGAGGAATGAATCAGTGGCCATCTTCAATGTTTCCTACAGATCATAAGAGGAAATCTCCAGCAATTTGCATGCTGGTGTGGAACAGTTTTCTCTATGCTGTTTGATCAAGGAATCTGGACAAGCATTAGGGAATTAGGAAAGCATCTGCTTGAAAGATATACATTAAATTTCTTTCCCCAGAGGAATATGAGAGTTAGTTTGATTTCTTTTTACATTATCAGTAATAATGGATGTGCAGTGGGGGGAGGGGGAATGCTCTGAACCTAAAGATACATGTTCCTGGAGAAAATATATATTGCAACTCTGGGATCCATCCTGGCAGTGATTCAGAAGCAGAACTTCTTTGGCTTCTGAAGCATATGTTTGCATTCTCATCAGGATGAGTTGTAAGAAGTTTCTCTGCTTTGCCAGCAACCAGAGAACTTTCAGTACCAAGCCTGTTACCTACTAGAACAGCAGGAAGTTGAGACTGTATGATCTTGCCTTTAGGAGAGTTTGATGGACCTTTCATATTGCTGGGAGCCTGACTTCATGTCACAATGTGATTCACTTAAGTGTATGTGATTCAAAAGGGAGGGTATGCACCATTGCCCCAAGGCAGGGGTGTCAAACATACGACCCGGGGGCTGAATCAGGCCCCCAGAGGGCTCCTATCAGGCCCCTGAACAACTGACTCTTGTTTACTTCCTTCTCCCTCTCTCTTGCTTCCTTCTGCATCACAGCTTGCTTTGCAAGGCTTATACAATCTATAAGGAACACTAGGAACTACAGAGCAAAACCTCGATTTTCTCCATTGGTTGAACTTCTTCCGGTCCCCTGGGGAGGGAGGGAAAGAGCCAGAGCTTCCTTTGCCCAGTTTCTTGGATCCCGTAGGAGAGATACAAAGAAAAGGCACCTTTAAGAACAAGTGCTAATGTTTTAAGCATGTTTTATTTTAAGGTTTTTGGTCATGTTTGTCTGTGTCCTTTAAAAAGTTTGCTACCTAACCTTAAATAGGTACACACGTGGCCCAACCCAACAAGATCTCATTTATGTTAGATCTGGCCCTCATAACAAATGAGTTCGATACCCCTGGATAAGGAAACCCCAAGTTGGTATGTTAGGCAGCTTTCTTACATTGGAGTCATGGATATGACTGTATTATTAAATGTGTGGATTGGCTCAGCCATTATTCCCAGGTTTTCCAGCAGCCCTTAAGAAATTTCAGAAGAGTGGTGGCTGGCCTTTTGCAAGCCTAGAAAAACCAGCAAACAGAAACATCATGACACTGGTGCCAATATAGCAAGTGGAAGCAACTGCTCAGATGGACTTTTTTATATCTTCCTTCATCCCCTGGAAACTCATAGTTTGTAGCTGACATAAGCAGGGATGGGCACGAACCCATCTTGTTTGCTTCCTTCTTTCCTTTCTCTTTTTCATCAGATCCTAGTAATTTTTTCCTTGAACAAACATCTGGAATATGTAATGAGATGAATAAATGGAATGGTGTGATCAAGTTCCCTATAAAGGACAGATTTGATAATAGAGGAGTTCTTGATTAACTGGGTATTTGGAGAAATACCTGTTTTGCACTCTTGTCTGAAGTAAATGTAGTTTTGACAATATTCTTGAACCCAGATTTGCTGCTGAGCTCTCACATTGTAGTTTTGTGTGTAGAGATGTAAAGGCCTGGAAAAAGGGGGGTGGGGAAGGTTTTCTCCGCCTAGGACTCTTCAATTATTTAATGAAAAACTGAGGTTTGAGTGATCACTGGGGGGGGGGAATAATCCTCTTGTGAGCTTTTAGAATGAGGGGGCTTCTTATGACAAGGTTTTACTCACTCACAATGTATAGTATGAGGAAGTTTGAAGACTTCTTAAATTTTCCAGTGAGGAAGCTGAAAAGCTTTGGGGAGCCCAGATGAATTTTTCACTTTGTCTCACATCACAGCAAGAAATATATGATATAAATAAATGGGTGAAAAGTTTTTTAAGGCAAGGTTTACTCCAAGTATGGTATGAACAGCATTATATAATAATTCCTATGCATACTGAAGACATCTTCAACATATTTTAAAATATTTGTTTGTTTAAATGGGAATATTTTTGTAACAACATGCTGTGATGTAATGATAATGCATTATTAAAGAGTTCAGTTTTTTCAGTGTAATAACTTGATATCCAAATATCTATCAAAATATGCTTATTTTGTTTACTGTAGACTGCTTTTTACCCCTCAGAGGGCAAAAAGTGAGTTAGACACGTTAAGGTAGAATAGGGTACAGCTATTTTCATCTGAAGTACTGGGGTATTTTCTTATACAAAATTAAGAATTTACATTTTAAAAATCCATAAATATGTCAAATAGTACAATTTATATTAATTATAAATAATACATTTTATATTGTTAAATCAGTAAAATAAATTTAGGTTTGATAGGAAATTAAGTATTGCAATATATTTTAGTTTTTTACAACCCCTCCACCCGACCCAAAGTGGGGGGGGGCTTATTTCCTTGTTACTTCAGCATTTCCAGAAATGTTATATTAACTATGTGTGGTCAGATGATACATGTGCTCTAGATCAAGGATCCCCAATCCTTGGGTCGGGGACTGGTACCGGGCTGTGGCCTGTTTGCAATGGGCCGCGCAGCCTCACAGACACCCCGCCACACACACACACACACACACACACACACACGTTTTCACCATTTTAAGGATGGGGAAGGGAAGGAGGTAAGGGCAGTGTTGCTAGCTGGCGCTGCTTCAGTGGTTTTCCTGCCAGTCAGCTGATCACCAGGGGGTTTGGCCTGGGAGGCGCTTCATGACCCCTTCCCCAGCCTTAAAATGGTGGAAAGGGGGGAGGAGGTGGCGAGGCTGCACTGGGGTGGGGTGGGGTGGCGAAGCAGGGGGAGGAAAATGAGAGGAGGCAGCGAGGCTGTGCGGGGTGGCGGTGAGGCTGCGTGAGGGGGGGTAGCAACGGGGGGAGGAGGCTGTGCGGGGCGGTGGCACGCTGCGAGGGTGGCAATGGGGGGAGGTCACCCCAGGGGGAGGTCGAGGTGCCCCCACCTTGCCGGTCCCTGCGGCAAAAAATGTTGGGGACCACTGCCCTAGATTACAGGTCAGTGGAAACGTGGCCCACTCTACAGTCTCTGCTGTATCCACATTATATAGCCTGAGCCTTTCACTTTTGTGCTTTAAGAAATGTTGGTACACAACTCAGATTTGTTACACGGGCTACAATGATCTTTCAGTGGAGCTGTGGCCTGCACCAGGCTGTAATCCATGATGCCACTTAGTCAAGGGGAGGGTTGAGTTGGGGTCTCTCCTGTCAAGCACTCTAGATATCAGGCAATAGTGTATCCTTCCCACTTTCAGCAACTGGAGGAAGAACAACATAAAAATCAATAGATGCCTCCCACCCCTATTGCAGAGTCAATTTTTGCTTCAGTCAAATTATCACCTCTGTATGCAATTACTCCTAGGCAGCAAGCAACTGGAGATTGAGTTCAGTCTGCCAGCAGCCTCTACTTTCACCACCTCATGAGTTGTAGTCTGATGCACGTGCACATAGGCTTGTTTGGCTGACCACTAGTCAGCTGTAATGTGAGGCTGCTGTTTCTCCACACCAAACTTCCCAGCTGAGGTGTTGTGCTCACTATAGCAGCTATCACATCCTTGCCAGATACAATCAGATGCTTGTTAGTACTGATATGATAAAAACCACTGCAAGTTTATTATACTTGCATATATACCTCTTGAAAGATAATAATAATAATAATAATAATAATAATAATAATAATAATAAATTTTATTTCTACCCCGCCCTCCCCGCAAAGCGGCTCAGGGCGGCTAACAGTAAATAATATATTAACATAAATAGTAAAACATTAGATTAACAATTAAAATTACACATAAAAACCCGTTAATTCAATTAAAATACTTAATTTACATTACATTATATATATATCTGGCAGTAATAGCTGTTCTGGCGCTGATTCTGCCAATTTAAATGGTGTTAAAGATGGCGGTTCTTCGTTCATTGCAACTCAGCAGTCCGTATCATTATAGGCGCGTCTAAAAAGGGCAGTCTTGCAGGCCCTGCGGAACTGGTCGAGGTTCCGCAGGGCCCGCACCTCCTCCGGGAGCTGGTTCCACAGTGCAGGTGCCGCAACTGAAAAGGCTCGCACCCTGGTGCTTTGGAGCCTGGCCTCTCTCGGCCCAGGGATGGTCATTTTGTTTTTACTTGCTGACCTCAGTGCCCTCTGGGGTTCATACGGGGAGAGACGGTCCCTTAGGTAGGCAGGTCCTCGGCCATATAGGGCTTTAAAGGTAATAACCAACACTTTGTACTGGACTCGGTAGATAACTGGCAGCCAGTGCAGTCCGCGCAGCCCCGGCTGTATGTGCTCCCATTTCGGGAGCCCCAGTAACAGCCTGGCCGCCGCATTCTGCACTAGCTGCAGCTTCCAAGTCCGGCACAGAGGTAGCCCCAAGTAGAGGGCATTACAGTAGTCCAATCTTGAGGTGACCGTTGCATGGATCACTGTTGCGAGGTCGCGGCGTTCCAGGCGCGAATCTGCGGATGCAATCTTGGCTGCAAAGTAATTTTTCTTTGCGGCCTTGACTGCCATCTCATACGACTTCATAAGCGTTCTGTAGGATGTTCTCATTGCTTCGTCCCGAGTATGTCTCCACTGCCTCTCTAGTCGTCTGAGCCCTTGTTTGAGTTGGCGCAATTCCAAGGTGTACCATGGGGCCAACCTCCTACGAGGGCGCAGAGGGCGCCGGGGTGCTATTTCGTCAATGGCCCTGGTTAATCGGTCTTGCCAGGTTTCCACAAGGCCATCGAGGGAATTGCTAGTGGGCCAGGGTTCCCTCAGGGCCGTTTGGAACCGTTCCGGGTCCATCAGGCTCCGAGGGCGAGCCAAAATAGGCTCTCCGCCCATACAGGGTTGGGGTGGCGTCCCCACACGAGCCTTAAGGGCTAGGTGATCCGACCATGGTACCGCTTCAAGCGCGATATCGCTCACCGAAATCCCGGACGCAAAGATCAGGTCTAGTGTGTGTCCGGCTTGGTGCGTGGGAGTCGTAACAAATTGAGAGAGCCCCAGTGTCGCCATGGAAGACACTAGGTCCATCGCCTGAGTGGAGGCCGTGTCGTCGGCATGGACGTTGAAGTCACCCAAGACCATAAGCCTCGGGAACCTCAACGCCCAGCCCGCCACTGCCTCCAATAGTGATGGTAAGGCGCCGGTTGGTGCGTTAGGCGGACGGTACACCAACCAGACTGCCAACCCCTCTCCGGCATCTCACGCCAAACCAGCACATTCAATACCATCGATCCTTGGGTCCGGGAGGGCCCGAAAGGAGTAATCCTCCCGTATGAGTAACGCCACTCCTCCCCCCCGCCCGCTGGTCCGCGATTGGTGAAAGACCGAGTATCCCGGGGGGGCCATTTGGGAGAGAGCCACTGTCTCCCCTTCCCTCACCCAGGTCTCGGTCAGATACTGGAGCCTCTCACTGTAGCTGGCCAGTATGCAGTGGTGGGAATGATGATCAAAATGCCTTGGCTCTTCTGAAAAGTGGTGGTTTCTCCCAAGTGGATTGAAAGCCACAAGGCCTAGTGTGCTGCACTGAGCAGGAAGAACCAGGCTGGCAATGTTTTTGTGCCAATAGAATTTTGACAAACATAAAAGAGGAGCCCTGACCTGGATAGCCCAGGCAAGCCCAATCTCATCAGATCTTGGAAGCTAAGCAGGGTCACCTGTGATTAGTACTTGGAATGGAGACTTTCTTGAAATACCCACTTGGGAGGACAAGGGCAGGCTCCATTCAGTTACCTCTCTGAATATCTTCCAGGCCTCCAGCAGGCGTCAGTCACCAGATGTTGACATGACTTCCAGGTACGCACACATGCACACAAAATATAACAAAAAATACCCCAAAGTAGAAAAGAGGAGGATAATTTGCACTGGGTCCTTTTCTCACTGCAACTGTCTGGGCCATGTAGCTTTTTGTCCAGCATCAGGGTCTGCATTTTCAGACTCCCAGAGAAAGGCAGAAAGAAAGCAGAGAACTGTATCTTTCACATGCCAGAGGATCCAAGCCATTGTTTTGTAGTTTCTTAACTTCTCGAAGTGCAAAACTTCATTGGGAACATTGTGTTAAAAAACTGAAGTTCTGTACAATAGCCTTCCTAGTTCCATACACCAAATGAGTCACTGGGCTTTTGTTTCTCAAACAGCAGCCTAACATGAAACCTAGCAAACTACTTGTGGAAACAAGAAGAGTCACTTAGCAGTTTAATACAGCATTCAAACTGGACAAGTCAAAAACCCTTCAGGACATGTTTCAAGTCTAGCAATGTGGCCATGTGTAGAGTTGTTCATATCTAAGTCAGTTGAAAGCTTAGCTGGGGTAACTGTATAGGACTGAAGGGTGAAGTCTAGAATAGCTCTTTGGATCTAACCCATGATGCAGTGGCCATAACGCAGCAAGAAAATGTCTTGCATGTACCAGGCATGACTTCCATCTTTCCAAATAGTTCCCTGACTATTCAAGTAGGATGGAGAGAAGACAGCACTGCTATCTAAAGCCAGCCTCCTAGCTTCACTATAAAAGACCGCTGAACACAGGATGGGGATTTTGAAAACTGTTGTATGAAGTTTATCCTGGTGGTTTTAATAATGAGCTGCAGGTTTTGGAATTTAATACTATTTCCTTTTGAAGAATGCTTCTGTAGTGGGTGTGGGTGTTTTTGAAAGGGCATTTAAGTGCTGCTTATATCGAGATGCTGCCTCTTCTTATTGAGCAATATAATTGATCTTGTTCTTCAGAAGCAATCAGTATAAATGCTAAAGAACTCTCCAGTTACCAGATTAAGTTGCTCAACTAATTCCTTCTTTTAAGTAAAATGTATCAGGCAGGGTTGCCAACACACTCTGATGGAAAATGCTCTGCTTTTTTAACAGAGGCATAATGTATGCAAATGGACAGCTGTAATATTTCATGTCATTGAAATAAATCCTGTCACATGGTAAATAATATTTTAAGCCTCTATTAAAGGGACAGTACATTTTTCTTCAGGAAGTTGGCCACCTTAGTACCAGGCAGTCTCTTCTTAGTACATGAATATTTGTTTGCCCAATTGAGTTTCTCCCCCCACCCTTGTTGTAGTATACTAACTGTCCTTGGCAATGGCCTTAATTTATTGGAATTCTACTGCAATGCTGTAAATCCTTGATTTCCTGCATTGTTGATTAGGTGCTAATTAGTACTGATATGATGAAAACCACTGCAAGTTCATTATACTTGCATATATGTTTACATAACTTCACTTTCAGATTTACTTGCTTTCAACAGAATATAATTTCTTTTTGAAGAAGGCGGTATCAACAAATTTGTCAAACAGCATTTTAGTAAGCCAAACATTAAAGCTTGTCTTAATTTTAGAGGTATCTGATAACTATACACTTAAAATAATTGATTTTTAATCATTTTATTTAAAAAAACCCAATGTATTAGTTACCCAGTTTGGTGTAGTGGTTAAGTGTATGGACTGTTATCTGGGAGAACTGGGTTTGATTCCCCACTCCTCCACTTGCAGCTGCTGGCAGGGCCATCTTAACAGCATTATGGCCCCCGGGCAAAGCAGTGTACTGAGCCCCTATGACAACTGCTCACAGGAATAAAAGTGTAAATGGTTAATCATACACAGATTAGTATGGGGCCCCTATGCTCATGGGGCCCACGGGCAAGTGCCCATCAGGCCCATGCATTAAGACAGCTATGGCTGCTGGAATAGCCTTGTGTCAGCCATAACTCTTGTAGGAGTTGTCCTTGAAAGGGCAGCTGCTGCAAGAGCTCTCTCAGCCCCACCCACCTCACAGGGAGTCTGTTGCAGGAGGGGGGGAGGTAAAGGAGATTGTGACTGCTCTGAGATTCAGAGTATAGGGTGGGATATAAATGCAATATCATCTTAATCTAAATGGTGACATTGAGAGAATCTGTAAAGATCCTAATCCATTAGTTCAGAATTCTTTCAAGCATGCTTCATAGTCATAAGCAAATCAAAAGTGGCCAATTACAACATATAGCATTCCTATAAACTTCTGGTCTCTTCTTGAACATATGTTGTAAATCTCTGACATTGTAATGCTGAAGGAAGAGAAAAAATAATTATTAAAATCACAGTTGATCCATTAAAAATGAGTCCACAACTGGATCCATTACGGATCCATTACAAATCCAACATTAAAGATGGCACTTGGCCACTATGTGACAGTGAATGCAATTTTATTGCTTGTAATAATATGGGAAAGACTTTAAAGGAAAATTGATCAGTGGTATCTGGAAGGGAAGGTGTGCATAGTTTTGTTCTGGAAAGTGGAACATTTCAGTGCTATGTAAGATCTGTTTTGAATAATACGATCTTTGTGGTCTCTGTACATCACACTCATGGAATTAGGGCACCTGTGCCAATCCCAATCAGTAACCTGTGAAGTTCAAGGGATATTTGTACCCTAACCCCCAGGAGCATGTGCAGAAGCCCCATCGCACGTGCTAACCAGGATGAGCGTAAACATTGATCTCCATTGCCGCTATCTGTGAACCTTTTTCTATCTTTTTTCTTCATTATTTCTCACCTTCTCTTCCACCTCCTGTATCCTCCTTCTCTTTTGTCTGACTAACAAAAAAAAGTTAGAGAGGCTTTATTTCACTGCCCTTTGGAGCTTCTCTAAGTGCTGCATGAAGTACAGGAGTAAAATTCAACTGCCCAATGGCCACTCTCTGCGTTGTTTCTCTTCTTCCTTCTCCTCCCTTGGCAAAGCACACTGCATCGACTCATGCCCTCATTGTGCTAGATTCTCCAAAACTCAAGCTGCCCACCTTTCTGCAGCATTGTTAGAATCTGCCCTCTCACTGACCAATGGTGTCAACATCTTCGCTACCAGTTGATGCCACAACCCAACAATTGACATCTATAGTCAAATCGAGTTTGGGAGACCATGGCTCTTACACTCATACTCCAGCACTGACCGCCCTCCAAAATAACCAGGTTCAGCTTTCAAGTTGGAGTCCTTCATGCCTGTTAAAAAAAGCAAGGAGGACATGGTCTTCCAAAAACAAATCCTATGGTGATCTTATCAAACTTATGGGCTACACGCTGATTCTCACCACAGTCGATCCACAACCTGCCATTACAGACATGTTATTTGACTTTTTCCAGCTGGATACTTCCACAGCCATTTCCCTGCCAGTCACCATTGTTGTCTTGCAAGCAAATAAGGCCTCCTGGACTAAACTGGCTTCCACCCGTCTCATCACACAGGCTTGAGCATGTGTAATGAGTCCAGGAAACTGGCATAGTTTCTTTTCACTCCCCCAAAGCCCAACTCCATTGTTGTTTCCTCTTCATCTAAAGCAACGTTTCCCAAACTCCACCCCCCCCCCCCCATGGCCCAGTTATTTTTACACTTCTCCTTCGTGGCCCACTAAAATTTTGGGGTGGAGCCGGGAGACAGGAAATGATGTACAAACAAGCCTAAAACTCTTGCAATATATTTTTTAGGAAAAGTAGGAGATGGTAGAATTTTTCAATGCAATTTTAAAAATAAAAAATCAAGAAGAAGCACAAGGATCACACAGCAGAAAACGAAAAATATAAAATGCTCTCATCCTGGGAAAACATGAAATAGGGCAATTCAAGCTTCTCCCCCCCCCCCCAAAGATCTACTCAGATTAGCAATGGCAAGGATGGAAGGAAGGAAGGAGAGAGACAGGGGAAAAGCCTGACAGAAAGAAATAAGCAAACAAGCAAAGGAAGAGAGAGAGAGTGAAAGAGAGAAAGGAGGGAGGAAGAAGAAAGAAAGAAACCTGAAATGGCAGTGCTGGGAAAACATGAAATGGCAGGGCATCTCCCCCCCCCCCCCAAGTCTACTCAGATTAGCAATGGGAAGGAAGGAAGGAGAAAAGACTGACAGAAAGAGAGAGAGGAAGACAGGGAGAAAGACTAACTGACAGAAAGAGGGGGGGATGGGAAAAGACTGACAGAAAGAAAGAGAGAGAGAAGGGAGGGAGAGGGAGAGAGTTGGAAACAAATAGAGGAAAAAAGAAAGAGAAAGCAAATATGAAGGAAGGAAAGGGGAAGGAGGGAGTGGAAGAAAGGGACAAAAGGAAGAAAGAAAGGGAAAGAAAAACGGATGGGAGCAACTCACTTTTAGAAATGCTGATTCTCACTGCACAAGCTCCTCCTTCTCCCTCCCTCCCTTCCCCACCACTGGTATATTTCCGGCATGTGGGGGAGGAATCAGCCATGCGCCCTTTCCAGGCACGGTCCCTTCGAAATGCCAGTGGCATTCCTCAGCGCTGAATTATCTCAGCTCCGTTTTCCTCACTGAGGAGATGGTCGGCGGGAGGGGGGGAGCTTTATAAAGTCGGAAATTTACCAGCGGTGGGGGAGGGAGGAGGAGGCGGGGATGCTATGGCGCGGGGTGGGTGCTATGGCGTGGGGGGTGGCAGCCAGGGAATGGGAGGCCCCGAGGCCCGGCATTAGCCCTGCATGCCCCAGTGCCGGGTCCTGACCCTGCAATTGGGAAACGCCAATCTAAAGCATATCAAACCCACTCAACACCATCTGACAGAGAGGATAAGAAACTCAGTGCCCTGGTTAGGAAATGTTACTCTGATGGAGCTCTTGGTATCAAAGCATCCAACAATTCTGCCTGCATGGGCAGATACCAGTATGTCTTGTGGGAACAATTATCTAAAACCATAGCTGCCTTACCAAAGGAGAAGTGCTCCCTGCTAAATGCATCCATAAAAAAGGGATGCTTCTAGCCAAACAACAGCAAAATTCTTCTAAATACATTGTTGACATCTTTATAAAGACACTTGCACTCACCATCACACTCAGGCATCATGCAATGCTTTGCTCAGCTTCTCTCCAGCCAGACACCAAAGTTTGTGTGGAATACTTACTTTTTGAAGGTGATGGTCACAGATGCTGTCCTACAAGAGAAGGATAAGAGCATTAAGACATCCAGAAACCTAGGGGCCTCTTCCTCATCACGATCTTCCAAAGACAAACCCTGGACCAAACCATTGTCCAGACGCCCTTTCTAGAAACAGTCTTCGGAACCGTCCTGGAGACCAAGATCTTCTCAGCCTTCATCCAGACCATCTTTCAGTAATGTCCTAATTTTCTCTGCCAGATTCCCAGTTGGCCAGGCCCAAGGGTTCCAGAGTGCCCAGACAGGCCTTTAACTTTACATTTTGGCTCTTCCAGTCTCCCTCCCCCCTCCTCTGGACCTACTTGAGCCGGCTACCTGAAAAGCAGATTCCACTGGGGATTGAACTCAGGTTGTGAGCAGAGCATAGGACTGCAGTACTGCAGCTTTAACACTCTGCGCCATGGGACACCTCAAAAACAAGGCTGAAAAAGATCATGCCAGAGACTTTGTAAGCGGCTAACTGAGATGATTAAATTGTGCTATCTCTTGGCCAAATGACAGCTTCCTGGACCAGTCTGTGGCCATTTCACTAGAGCGCTGGCCACATCAAGAGCATTCCTTAAAGGCACACCATTGGATGAGCTCTGCAAAGCTGCCACCTTGGAATCACCACATACCTTCATGAAGCATTATGCCCTTGATGTCTGTCTGCACCAGCGTTCAGTGATGGGGCACTTGGTCTTGCATTCTATTTGAACCTGAGTTCCCACCAGCACCCTCCTCTAGGTAGGCCATAGCTTGCTAATTTCCCATAGGTGTGATGTACAGAGACCACAAAGAAGATAAATAGGTTGCTTACCTGTAACTGATGATCTTTGAGTGGTCATCTGTGCATTCACACCATCTGCCTTCCTTCCCCATTGCTGTCGGTCCTCAATCTCTTCAGATTACACAGCACTCAGAAGGAACTGGCAGGATGTCCATGCCCACCGTGCATGGTGGGGGATCTGCACATACTGCCGAGGTAAAGGTAATCCCCTGTGCAAGCACCAGTCATTTCCGACTCTGGGGTGATATTGCATCACAGTGTTTTCACGGCAGACTTTTTACAGGGTGGTTTGCCATTGCCTTCCCCAGTTATCTACACTTCCCCCCTCCCCCCCAGCAAGCTGATACTCATTTTACCAACCTCGGAAGGATGGCAGACTGAGTCAATCTTTAGCCGGCTACCTGAACTCAGTTTCTACCAGTTTCCGCTCAGGTCATGAGCAGAGCTTAGGACTGCAGTACTGCAGCTTTACCACTCTGCGCCACGGGGCTACCTTCCCAGGGGTTAGGGTGCAAAAGTTCCTTGAGCTTGCTAGGTTACCAATCAGGATCGACTCAGGCACCCTAATCCCATGGGTGTGAATGCACAGGTGACCTCTTGAAGGTCATCAGTTACAGGTAAGCAACCTGTTTTTGATGGATACCAGGTATGAGTTGAATTTGTTGACAGCCTTATGGAAAATTGCAATGGATATTTCAGTGAGACTGATCTTTGTCCATATGGTGGTCTTGGCAATAAGGTTTAATTACACCATACAAGGCTTCAAATAATTGTAATGATTTTGATGCTGTGAATTGGCTTCCAACAATAATGGGCTTTGTAGCTTTTGCCTGAGAATTTATACTGTATAAGAAAAACATGCTTAGAGATATTTTGAGAAAGCAATGAATTGAATGCATGCCAATTGTGCTAAAAACTAGATATATTAATAGCATCCTTTTATTTCCCTGTCTTTGTAATGTTGGAGTGTGTTGCTTTTTGAATTGAAATAGTATGAGAGAATAAATCCAGAGCAGCCTTACAACTACAAATAAATTTTGAATATAGCATTTGATTGCAAAATCTTCGTTGCAGAGCTCCTTTTAATCTCTTACTAACTAGCATTTCTTTCAGTGATGTGAACATTCTTGTTGTGGAAAAGATTAATTGGGTTCATTGAGTATTAAATACTGATATGTTGAAAAATCCATATTCATGTAACTAATTGAATTTATCTTCAGAATTATTGCTGTATCAGTTTTAAGAATATTTAATCAGATCTAATTAGGCAAGAGAATAGAGTAATTCTGGTCCTTTAAAAAAAACTATAAGAATAAGCTAAAGTTTCACAGAGCACATCTAGAGTTTCTCGTTGGAATTCCTTGTTTCAGCAGGGCTTGCCCAAGAGAAGTTTCTGGTGATCTCAGCTCAAATTACAAAATGTTGTTTCATTGTTCAGAACATAAATCTCCTGAATTTTAAAACTATCTAATCGGATTTCAACACAACCACTTATTTGAGAGTTAGACTAAGATCAAGGGGGTCCAGGTTCAACAAGAAGAGTGAGGCATAAATGAAATAAATAAAACAAAATTTAAACCAGAATAGTACATGGATGAACTTGTTTCCAGCTTTAATCCCTTTATTGGCTGTGGATCTTAATGAAATGTAGTGTATTTTGTACTGGTGCAGTTGCATTTCCCTCTACCCCAAGAATGCTTCTTATTTTGTTTTTCTGAGTTCTTGTTGTAAGAATAACCTTCCAGCCCTGAGAAAATGCCTACACTACCTGTGTGGTGTATACTGACTTAATCTATACATCCTTGAAAATTCTGCAGGTTGGGTAGCATCTTTGGTGTCTATTTGTTCTGCTTTAGGTAAAATGGGGGTAGGGTTAAGAAGTGAGGATGCAAACTACTTGGCTGTTAATCAGTTTAGGATGTGGCTAGTTAGTATTTGTTGTAGGAATTGCAAAACAAATCCTTGTGTACTGGCAATATTGCTGAAATACAATACTGGTTTGAAACCTTGGTGGAATGTTAGGAACTGAAGCGTAAATTAAGCTGAATGCCTTTTATAAGAATGGGCATAATTTCATATGCAGAAGACATTTTTGAGCATAAAAAACCTCTGGTTATAGTTTTTCCAGGTTAAAAAGCAATTAATACAGTGCTTAAGTATTTTGAGGTAAGAACTGGTAATCTTGAAGCAAAAGCTTTTGCATATTCTTCTGTGACTGTTGTGAAGAGCAATAGCTTTCAAGTATCTGTCCAATTAACTTAAAAAAAAACTTAAAGCGGTTTGAAATAGGGCATACATTAATTTGTGCTGCTGTTGTTCCTTTGTAGCACTGATTTTGTTCAGTTGTTTTAATGTTTGTGTTTTAAGATTCTCTTTCTCTCTTGTTCTTTCTTACCATTCCTAGGAGTCGAAAACTTCAGATCAGAAACATCCCACCACACTTGCAATGGGAGGTAGGCATTCATGTTTGAATTTTAAAGGGACTACTTTAAGAAGATAAACTAGTGTGTGTGTAGGGGGGTCACTTTTGCATCCCCCCCTTGTTCCCTCCTTCCTCCCAAGCATGCAAATTCTTAAAGGGGTTGGAGAGATATTTTGCATGTTTGAATAACAAGTCCTTCTAAATGACTTTTTAAAGCAATTAATCCTGGGCGTTTGAAAAGGGGTGGAGGGGTGTGAGAATGGAGGGGGGCGAATGTATTCTAACAATAAATTCTTAAACACATTGCAACTTTGCTGTGTGACTGAAGGTTCATCTGTGATTTTCTTCCCTGTAAATATTAGCATTGTGGCAACTTTTATAAATAGAAACTCTTTGCCTTTTTAAATAGTTATTCTTCTCATTAGTTACTTCCATAGCATCATGCCATGCTTCCAGAAGCAAAGTTCAGTAGAATCAAAATAATAAGGTAGTAACATGCAGATTATCATGAAAACCCAACTTTTTACTTGTGCCTCTGATACTACTGTAGTTAGAAACAAATAAGTACCTCTGATATATACTATTGTTAGAAACAAACAAGGCTGTCTCAATATAATTGAGAAAAAAAGCGAACATTCATTTAATAAAATTGTTCACAGTGGATCATGTAGAAATTGCATAGAAGAAAAGCCCAAGGCTTGTATGTAGGAGTCAAAGCCTGAACCCTGTGGGTTCCCAGAGCTAGTGCACACAAGAAAACAATTCTTGTAAAAATATGTGAAGTTTATTTTTATAATTACCCTTGAAAGTGTTGAATGCCTTAAATCCCCTGATCTTCCCCTTTGCTACAATTCCCAGCTCAGGCTGGCTTTTCTGAGAATGGATTAGAGCTTGCTTGCCGAAGTTCTTCTTTCAGCTTGCAGAAGTTCTTCTTTCAGAGGCTCCACCAAGGGGGCTGTCCACTGTCTCCCCCTCCCCAATGGGAAACCTCCACTGTCAATAATTCCTTTGTGGAGTCCATCTCCTGCCTCTCTTTCTCTTCAGCTTGGAAAGCTGTACTGGCATTGGCTCCACTGGAAGGGCTGCCTTCTTTATATCTTTTGCCTGGCTGTGAGGCGATCCCTTTACTGAGCTGGTGCTTCAGTCCTTTGTAACATAGCATGTCAATACATTAGGTCTCCAGTTAGGAATTTATTGTCCCCGTTTGAGTGAACTAACACTGGAAGTTTCCTCTCACAGTCTCTGAAGCACACCTGTATAAGAGCCATAGGTTGATTGGAAATCTGAGAGACATAGATGTGAATGGAAACTTTTCCAACACACTTCTAGGTATGGAACTGAAGTCACTGCCAGTTTCAATAAACCCCAAGAGTATTCTGTCACCACCAATAACAATAATATAACTCCTCAGATATTTTAGCCATTTCTTCTGGGATGGTGGGACAATCAATTTGTAAGGTGCCACTATAATCATTGCCCCCCTCCCCTGACACTTCGCTCTCCAAGGAAGCTGCAGCACTGCCATCCTCTTGAGCTGTCAGTCCTGCCCTCTGTTGCTGGATCTGCTTGGTCTGAGGCCTCTGGACTTTGTACTGCTTGTTTTCTTCACCATGGTGACTAGAAGAATCTCAGCATCTTGGGTTTCTTCCCTCTCTGACTCCCAAGTCTCCACAGTTTCCTCTGTCACATACCTCACTTTGAGTAAGAGGCTGTCTTCCTTCTCCTTTGGCACCAGCTTTGGGCAGTCACATCTGAGGTGTCCCTTCTCATGGCAGTGACGACATTCCATTACTGTGGTAGAGGTGGCTCCTGGTCTGTTGCCCTGGAGGGACACAGGACTCTGCCTGCCAGGTTAGCAAAACTCACTCAACTGCTCACCTCCAAGCATTTGAGTCACTGTCCATCCTTTATCTCTGCACCAGGCTTTTTTTTGCTTCAGCCCCTTTTGCTCATACTGAAACGTAGCTGCCAGCTGGTCAGCAAACAATGTCATATCACTTAGTGGGGCAGGACTGCAGGCTTGAATTAAAGCACCGATGTCATATGGCATAGCCTGAAAGAATTGATCCCAGATCAAGATGATTCACAACTGGGCATGAGTGTAGGCCTGAGAGGCTTCCAACCAACAAACCTAGGAATTGGGTTAGGCATGACATAACTGCAGCATAAGTTTTCCTGGTTTACACATGGGAGTGGGTAGGCAAGTTATATAAAGGGAGAATTCTGATAATTTTGTCTTGTTTATATTTGGAAGGCTGGATGTTTAAAGAACCTTTCAGTTGTTTGTTGGCTCACCTGGAAGTGAATCAGTGAGTGGAGCTTCTGGGTCAGTCTCAAGGGCAAGTCAGCGTACAGCAGGTTACAGTAGTCTAGCCTGGAGGTGACTGTTGCATGAATTACTGTGGCTAGATCAGTGTGCAACAAGAAAGGGGGGATAATTGCCGTACTTGGCATAGATGGAGAAACTCCAGCCTGGCAATATTTATGACCTGGATCTCCAAAGCTAAGGAGGTATCCAGGACCACACCCAAACTCTTGATGGATTATGCCAGTGTTAACAGCACCCTGTCAAGAGTGGGGAGTCTGTGCCCCAACCTTGAGGCTACCCCCCCCCCCCGCCACAAAATCTGTCTTTTTTGGATTCAGTCTTAGTCTACTCTTTTTAAACCATCCCACCATGGCCTCCAAACCTGCAACAGAATTATGCAGGGCAATATCTGGATGACTGTCCAGAAACAGATATAGCTGGGTGTCATCAATGTACTAATTACACCCCCAGCCTAAAACTCCACATTAGCTGGGTGAGGGGGCGAATATAGATGTCAAGTAATATCAGGAAGAGAATTTCCCCTTCAGGAATCCCCCATGTTAAGGGCTACCAAGTTGATACCTTCTCTCCCAGCACCACCCTTTGTCCCCAATCAAGGAGAAATGAGAAAAGCCATTTCAGGGCTACCCCACAAACTCCCATGTCGGTTTGACAGTAGGTCAAAAAATATGTTGAATGTTGTGAGACTGAGCAACAGCAGCAGGACTGACCCATCTTGATCCAGCTGTCTGCAGAGATCATCTGTCAGGATGACCAACACCATCTCTTTCCTGTGGCTGGGGCAAAAGCCAAACTGAAATGGGTCCAATGCCGATGTGTCATCCAGGAAACTCTGGAGCTGCTCAGCTACTGCTCTCTGTTACCTTGCCAAGAAATAATAAGTTTGAAAATGGGTAGTAGCGGCAGGATCAATAGGATCCAGAGACATTTTTCAAGAGCAGTACCACCACAGCCTCTTTCAGATGCTCTGCATACCCCGCTGTCTCGAGGGACAGATGGATAATATCTTGTCAGTGGGCCCAGTATCCTCTTATCACTGGTTTTCATCAGCCATGAGGGACACGGATCCAAGAGGCATATGGTTGGCTAACAGCACCCAGGATCCTGTCAACATCTGCAGAGAAGAGCAGGCTGAAGTTGCAAAAAAACAAATCTAGAGGTGGCCAGGGGACATCCGGTTCATATACTGTATCAACATTGGTGGTTAGGTTGTGGCAGAGTGTCAAGACTTTGTCCACAAAAAAGCTTGCAAATGCCTCACAGCTAAATATGACTAAATTACTAATTTTTACAATTTCTCTCCATGAGGGGTATCAGAGATTTAAGCCTAGGCAGGGAGGGCGGGATATACTGGTAAATAAAAATTTATTATTATTATTATTATTATTATAAACAATTCTGCTGGGTGTGAGCTAGCGGATGTGATGGAGGCTGAGTAGAATTCCCTGTTTACAGCGTTCACTACCACTTCATAGACTTTCATAAGTGTCCTATAAGATTATTATTATTTTTAGATATACTAGGCTGCCCTTCCCTGCAAGTAGGACTCAGGGTGTCTTACAACAGAGCAAATACAATAAATAATACAAAACAAAAATTAACATTGAAATTACCTATACCATCAAGAATTAAAAACACTACATTTTACAAGATGGCGAAATAACATTTAGATCTTCTTCGTGGTCTCTGTGCTTCACACCCATGGGATAGAGCGCCTGCGCTGATCCCCGAATCAGTATCTGGTAGGATTTTTCTGCGCTCGGCGCCAATGGGCATGCGCAGGTGTCCCAGTACGCATGCTCACTGGCGCCAGCGCAGGGATTCCGCCAGTTCCTTTCTGACCGCTGCGCAGAGAGGTTTACCTTTCGTGTCCCCGGTCAGTGAGATATCGTTTTTTGCCTTTATTCGTTGTATATAGCCCGTTTGTTGTTTTCTTAGAGTAGATAGTTAGTTTTGATAGTTAGTAAAAAAAAAAAAAAGTTTGTGTGTGTGTTTGTTGGACTGCCCTTCGGGGCCTTTCCCCCTGTTTGTTTTCCCCCAAAAGTTTTTTTCCCTCAGAGGACTCTGAGTGGGTTTTTTGGCGATTGGCGTCTATGGAAAGACGTTGGGGGGTTTTCAAACGCTGCCGCTCTTATGGGAAGAAGATTGCCGCCCCAGACGGCCATTCTCTGTGTCTTCTCTGCTTGGGTGAAGCGCACCGCGGGGAGTCCTGCCCACACTGCCTTCGCTTCTCCAAGCAAACGCGGAAGAACCGGGCGGCGCGGTTTTCGGCGGCTTTAACTGAGTCAGCACTCTGCCCTCAGAAATCGGCATCGGGCCCGTTGGCATCGACCATGGCAGACACCCCGGCCCCGACGGTCACATCAGCCGATGTGACCCTGATCGTGACCGAAATGCCGATCGAGCGAGGCTCCTCCATAAAATGATTCCATGAGGGATCAGTGGACACGCCCGCCAAGAAGCGTCGGGATGACTCGGGGATCCAAGCATCCGCTCCGAAGAAGGCCAAGTCCAAGGAGAAGCGGAAAAGGCCCCGCACTCCATCGCCTTCTCGCGACATTTCGGCACCGATGACCTCTGCTCCACTGAGGAAGATCCTGGCGTCCCCGTGCCACAGCCCATCGGCATCGAGAGGCAGTACTCAACAGCCCCGTCTCTCGATGTCTGAGCAGGAGATCGACCTCACTCAGCGATCCTCGTCATCCAGGTCGCGGCGTCGTAGTGGGAGTGGTTCGATCTCCAAAATAGAGGCATTGGCGCCGATGGACCCGTCTACCCCAATGGAACCTAGAGGCAGACGGGAGCAAGAGCCCTCCATGGCACCACGCCATTTACTACCACTACCATCGTGGGAGCAGCGTCAATGGCCGCCCACCTATCCGTATCTTTACCCTCCATATCAGTGGTTCCCACCGAGGGAGTTTGCAGAGTGGGATCAACAGTCGGAGGCATCCTGCATGTCGAGGCTTTCGCACCATTCCCGAAGACCATCAGCAGCGGCATCGGTATCGATCCCTCCGGAGAGGCGCACCGCCCCAGCGGCTGAGACTCATCAGCGGCCATCGACAGCAATCCGTTCGCCCATCCGGGAATCGACGCCGATCCTCTCTGAGCACTCTGTGCACCGGGAGTCTTCCTCATCGGACTCAGAGAGCGGTACCGACACCGAGGAAAGTGCTTTGGAGCCTTCGCCAGGGTCCCATACGGCTGAAGATCTTCCTATTTCGCCATCGGAGGATCTGAAGTCCTATGGCGACCTGGTGAAGAGGATGGCAACCTCCCTCTCCCTGCCTGTGACGCAGCCACAACCCGTCGTGGATGATAATGTCTTTGACATTATGCAAAGAGACGCATCCACAGCAATCGCTTTGCTGGTCACCAAAGTGATTCTTGCAGGCAGTCAAGGAGCCCTGGAAGAAACCATCTTCAACGTCGGTGTCATCCAGAAGGCTGGACCACATGTACAGGGTCCAGGAGACAGGGGCTGAGTTCCTTTTCACCCATCCAAAACCGAACTCAGTGGTCGTCTCTTCTTTCTCCAAAGCACGCAAGGTCCACTCATCCCCACCGGACAAGGAGGGAAAAAAGCTGGACAATATGGGAAGAAAGGTCTACTCCGCAGGGGCCCTAGGAGTAAAGGTATCTAACTATGTGGCTTGCATGGCTAGATACCAATACTCCGTATGGGAACAACTCACCCCTCTCCTCTCTTCCCTGAGCGAGGACAAAAAGGCTGCTGCTAGGAAGCTGCAGAAAGAAGGCTTTGCTGTGGCCAAGCAACAATTGGCTGCAGCAAAGCACATGGTGGATGTGTCGGCAAAGGCTATCACATCCGCTGTGTACATTCGTCGGCACTCCTGGCTATGGTCAACCGCCCTGCAGCAAGATACTAGGGCCTTTGTTGAGGACTTGCCCTTTGAGGGGATGGTCTCTTCAGCACTACCACAGACAGTGCGCTGCAGGAAATAGATAAGAGCTTGAAGACCTCCAGGAACCTGGGTGTGCAGGCCACCTCCAGGGCTCCCAAGGCGAAGCAGTGGCACAAACCGTGGGCCAAGAAGCCTTATCAAAAGTTCTCACCTGAACAGCAGTGGCAACCTCGCTCCACTCAGCCTGACAGACCATTGTACTCAGGCAACAACAGGAACCGTTATGGTTTCCAGGCAAATTCAAGGGTGCTCGCCCTCAAAAGCAGGGCCTTTGACTTTCTCGTGGCACGCGACATTGTCCCTACTGGTTCAACATCTATCCACCTCCGCCCTTTCCTACCTGCTAGGGAGTTGATCTCTACAGACAGGTGGGCTCTGTCCATCATAGAAGAGGGCTACAGAATAGAGTTTGCTCAGATTCCGAACCAATCCGTGGTGATCACCACTCCCCCTTCCCCACCTCTGGTGGCGGAGGTGAGCAACCTCCTACAGAAACAAGCCATAGAAAGAGTTCCGATAGAGGCCAGGACGCGAGGTTTTTACTCTCGCTACTTCCTGGTCCCCAAGAGGGACGGGGGCTTAAGACCAATTATGGATCTTCGGAACCTGAACAAATTTATTCTGTACCAGAAGTTCAGAATGTCCACGCTGCAAACAATCCTGCCCCTCATCAATCAAGGGGACTGGATGGCGACCCTGGACCACAAGGATGCCTACTTTCACGTCAGCATCCATCCGGCGTTCAGGCGTTTCCTCTGGTTTGCAGTGGGTTCCCAACACTTCCAGTTCAAAGCCCTTCCATTCGGCCTGTTCACTGCACCTCAGGTGTTTACGAAGATGATGAGAGTTATGGCTGTCCACCTCCGTCTCCAGGGAGTTGTCGTTTTTCCATACATCGACGACTGGCTTCTTGTGGTGAAGTCGAGGGAAAGTTTGTCAACGCACATTGCCATCACTCTACGTCTTCTCAACACTTTGGGGTTGCAGGTCAATGTGGAGAAATCTCACCTTACTCTGTCAAGGACAGTGCAGTTCATAAGAGCTTTGCTGGATACGAACCAGCATCATGCATACCTGCCTCTGCAGAGAGTGAGGGACATTATCGATCTGGTATGGCTGCTACAGAGGCAAAAGTGGGGCACAGCACAGCAGCTTCAGCAGATGCTGGGGCTGATGGTGGCGACGACAAGCGTGCTACGTTTCATGAAACTGAGGATGAGAGGCCTACAGTTGTGGTTTCTCCGCCAGTTTCGCCCACTCAGAATCTCACCTCGAAAGAGGTTCATCATCCCATCCGGGACTCTTCAGACGCTACAGTGGTGGGAGTCAGAGAACAACATCTGTCAGGGAGCTCCCTTCCATCTCCCAACTCCTACTGTGACTATCACAACAGATGCTTCCTTGTGGGGTTGGGGGACCCACATGGAAGGCCTGTGTGTGTGGGGCCAGTGGCCACCAGAACTGACTCAGTTCCATATAAACTACCTAGAACTGCTGGCGGTTCACTTCGCCCTACGCTCTTACTGCCCTGTGCTACATCAACAGACAGGGAGGGACAGTGTCTTGTCGGCTCTGCGCATTGGCGATGGATCTCTGGTTGGAGTGTCTCCAATACGACATCTTTGTGAAGGCGGCACACCTTCCGGGGGTCCTCAACATACAGGCAGACTCCCTCAGCAGGGGTAGGGCTTCCCCACACGAGTGGGAACTGCAGTGGCGTTTTCCAGTGGGACCTGCAGTGGCGTTTTCTGAAGCCTGTATTCCAGCTTTGGGGGTACCTGCAGCTGGATGTCTTCGCCACGGCCGAGAACAAGAAATGTCCCATGTTCTGTTCCAGAGGGGGAGCGGATCCAGCCTCTCTGGGAGACGGGCTCCTGCTTCCTTGGGAGGGCTGGTTCCTCTACATGTTCCCACCTCTGCCGTTGTTGACGAAGGTGGTCAACAAAATAGTAAGCGAGAGGCTGTGCTGCATCCTGGTGACTCCCTGGTGGCCTCACCAGAACTGGTTTTTGATCCTGCTTCAACTGTCGGGGGGGGGGGGTCTTCTACCAGTCCCCGGCAGAACCGGACCTTCTGTCAGCTCAGGGTGGCCACATACTCCATCACAACGTGCCCCACCTGAAGCTGACAGCGTGGCTCATCGATCCTTGGGGTTCTCTGACAGGGTCCAGCAAGTCCTTATGAACTGTAGGAAACCTTCCACCCGCGCTTCCTATGACAGGAAGTGGCGGAAATTCACTCAGTTCATAGTTGACCCTTCAGTCTCACCTAGTAGGGTGGGGCTGTCGGTAATTTTTGATTTTTTGTTATCCTTAGTGGATGTTGGTCTTGTTTTTTCCTCCATTAAGGTGTATTTGGCAGCAATATCTGTTTTTCATAACACAGTGGAGGGATTTTCTGTTTTTGCGCACCCTCATTCCAAAAAGTTTTTGAGGGGTTTGTTTAGGCTGCATCCACCATCAAGATCACCCCCACAGTTGTGGGACTTAACCTTAGTGCTGGACAAACTAACTCATCGCCCCTTTGAGCCGATGGCCATGTGCTCTTTGCAGCTCCTATCATGGAAAACTTCATTTTTAGTTACTATCACATCAGCACGTCGTGTAGGGGAACTCACGGCGATGCGTTGTGATTATCGGGAGGCTGGTTCCTCTACATGTTCCCACCTCTGCCGTTTCTTTAGCGCCGGACATTACTTTTCTTCCTAAGGTGGTCTCCCAGTTCCACCTCAACTTAGAGGTTTGGTTGCCCACTTTTTTCCCTGCACCTTCCTCAGATGAGAAACGTTGATTGCATGCTTTGGACGTAAAGCGTGCTCATCTGTTTTATTTGAACCGTTCAAAGATTTTTCGCAAGGACAAGCAGCTTTTTGTTTCATATGCTTCTCCCAAGTTAGGTTCCAGGATTTCGTCTCAGAGACTCTCAAAATGGCTTACTGAGACTATTAAACTTTGTTATTTGTTGGCAAAGAAGCCATTACCTGGGCCTATTCACTGTGGCCAGGTCTTGGGGGGATAGATATGGTGCTAGCTGCCTGGGCCTATTCGTGGACACTCCACAAGAGCGATGGCTACGTCAGTGGCGTTCCTGAAAGGCGTGTCCCTGGCTGATGTCTGCAAGGCTGCCACCTGGTCTTCTCCACATGCCTTCATGAAGCACTACACGTTGGACATGCATGCTCAGCAGAGGACTCGGTTGGGAACTGCGGTGCTGCAAGCTGTTTCTTCCGGTTGACCGTCTTCCCACCTCCAGGTATGTCTTGCTTGCTAATCTCCCATGGGTGTGAAGCACAGAGACCACAAAGAAGATAGACAGGTTGCTTACCTGTAACTGTAGATCTTCGAGTGGTCATCTGTGCATTCACACTACCCGCCCTCCTTCCCCACTGCTGACGGACTCCCTCCAGTAGGGGCTTCCAGCAGTCAGGAAGGAACTGGTGGGATCCCCGTGCTGGCGCCGGTGAGCATGCGTACTGGGACGCCTGCGCATGCCCATTGGCGCTGAGCGCGGAAAAATCTCGGGCTTTTCAGATACCGATTCGGGGATCGGCGCAGGCGCTCTATCCCATGGGTGTGAATGCACAGATGACCACTGGAAGATCTACAGTTACAGGTAAGCAACCTGTCTATTTATATTTCCACAGCTGCCACGGGGAGATGGATTACCGAAGGTAAGGGATGGGGAATAAGAGAGTGCCAGGTTTTATATTTTTCTGTAGCTGTCCTCAACTGAATGCCTGACAGAACATCTCTGCCTTACATGCAGAGATGTTACGCATGCAGAGATGTAATAAATTCCACTGGGCATGGATGTTCTCTGGCAGAGAGTTCCACCAGATGGGAGCCAGAGCTGGAAAACCGTGGCCCTAATTGAGGACGGCCGGATCTCTCTCAGGCCAAGAACCACCAGAAGTTTTTATTCCCAGAATGTACCGTATTTTTCGGACTATAAGACGCACTCCCCCCCCCCCAGAAAAGTGGGGGGGAAAGTGTGTGCGTCTTATAGTCCGAAGGTACGTACCTTCGGGGGGGGGGCGATCTGCTGCCTCTTCCTCCGATCCGGCGCTTCCCTGCGCCTGCCTGTCTGGCTCCATCTTCTTCAGGCAAGCACTGGGATCGCTCCACATGGCCCCAGCGCTTCGCAAGCGCCGGCTGCGGAGGGGGCAGCGTGCTTCCTACTTGCCTGTGTCCCTGCCTTCAGCTGTGATGTTTAAAGCAAGCGCTGGGATCGCTCCCTCCCCCCTCCGATCCCAGCGCTTGCTTTAAACATCACAGCTGAAGGCAGGAACACAGGCAAGTAGGAAGCACCCGCCCCCTCCGCAAACGCAGCGCTTTGCAAGCGCCGGCTGTGGTGAGGGCAGCGTGCTTCCTACTTCCCTGTGTGCCTGCCTTCAGCTGTGATGTTTAAAGCAAGCGCTGGGATCGGAGGGGGGAGGGAGCGATCCCAGTGCTTGCTTTAAACATCGCAGCTGAAGGCAGGCACACAGGGAAGTAGGAAGCACCCGCCCCCTCCGCAAACACAGCGCTTTGCGAGCGCCAGCTGTGGAGAGGGCAGCATGCTTCCTACTTCCCTGTGTGCCTGCCTTCAGCTGTGATGTTTAAAGCAAGCACTGGGATCGCAAGGGGGAGGGAGCGATCCCAGCGCTTGCTTTAAACATCACAGCTGAAGGCAGGGACACAGGCAAGTAGGAAGCACGCTGCCCCCTCCGCAGCCGGCGCTTGCGAAGCGCTGGGGCCACGTGGAGCGATCCCAGTGCTTCCCTGAAGAAGATGGAGCCAGGCAAGCAGGCGCGGGGGAAGCGCCGGATCGGAGGAAGAGGCAGCAGATTGCCCCCCAGGAGGAAGGTGGTTCCTATCCTCCAGAGCGCCTTATGGTGCGAGAAATACGGTAATTCTCTTCTGGGGCCATAGATATAGCTATAGTTCCTTTCAAACTTAGAGGAAACATTTTCTACATTGCTTGATTTTGATGTACTGATTAAATCTTTTGGACAAGATCAGACTAAACATAGACAGTGGATTAGTATGGGAAATTCTGGTCTTTTACTTTTAATAGGTAGTTCTGATGCTACTGTGTTTTGTTTAAATATGGCTTATGTTGAGTTCTTTGTTTTGTGGAATTGTAGTTAATGCCTACCCTGAGGAAGAATTTACATTTTGTTGCAGCTCAGTAGTTGCTGAGCTTTTTTATTTATGTGATAATTTTAAAAATGCAAGCATTTGGTATGGGTAGCTTGACCTATTTAGTTATTTATATCCCGATTTGTTCTCCACAACATTTTACAACGTTTTCTTCTCTTCCATTTTCTTCTCCCACAATCCCAGTGATGTAGGTTAGGCAGAGGCAGAATGACCAACCCAGTGTTAACCAGCAAGCTTCCATGGCAACATGGGGTTTGACAGTGGGTCTCTCAGAGCCTAGACCAACACTCTAGCTACTATGCCATGTTGACTTTCTGTTATCAAAGGGCTCACTGTGGAGGTCAGTTTCGATCATAGATAACCTCAGTGAAGGGATGCCCTGAAAGTTGGCATTTGCCAGCACTGTCAATTCTTGGTGGTATAAAGAACATGTTATTTAAAGGCCACAGACCAAAGCAATAATGAAATTGAGAGGATTTATTAAGATGTCACAGGTTTTTGATCTTAATTTAATCAATTATATACACATCATACTGTATTGTAGTTTCTCCACTGCTTTCTTGCTGCTTGATTATAGTTCATACTTTTCTTAGATTTCCTTAGTCCTCTTTCTTTACTTCTTCCTGTGCCTTCTGCTTGTCCTCTCTCTCACAAAGTACTATGTCGTTCTGACATTTTGCTATGGGTGTTGTTTTTCTTGTGCCTCTGAAATCCTGCTGCCTCCCACACAAGGCCATAGAAGGAAATTTATAATATGTCTCTTCTCCCTAATAACAGCAAGGGGCAGCTATTGGAGTCAACTCCAAAATAATAATAGCAAATTGCAATGAAAATAACAGATGCAGAAGTCAAATTTTGTAAGCTTTTAAGTTTTTGGGTTTTAGTCCATTTTATATCCAGAAAAGACAACAGAGATCCAGAACAGAGGAGGTACCATCTGGAAGCTGCTTATAGGAGTATATTTATCTGTGAAAATCAGAATTGGGGGGGAAAAACTTCTCTGAAGGCTAAAGAAAACCATGACAGTTCTAGTGATCTGTAATGTCTTGAATATCTCTCTTAGTGGTAGAAGGCTAACTGCAACAGAATGGGATTTGGCTTGCATATCACTAATAAGGAAAAATATGAGAGGGAACCTCAACTTGCTTACCCAAGTCAGTTCAGAAATTGTATGTGTTGCATATACACAGTACTTCCAAGCTTTACAAGCATTCCTAAATATGATGGGGCTATGAATCAACTAGCATATGTATGCATAGAAACCACTCTTACACACACATCTACACTAGTAATACACAATCTAATTAATGTTCTGACTTCAAAACAGTGTACCCAAGGACAAATTAAATTTAGTCTCAGCATTCCAACAAGTATTGACAAAATATGGAATAAAATTTTCACAGTCTCAATCTTTCCTACTTTAGATTCTTTGTAGAATCTGATAAGAATCTATTTAAATTTGCAACAGACCCAGAACACATGTATTTTTCACTTCAGGATACAAATAATAAGTCTTTTGATTGTCTATGGGAGCAATCCTAAACAGGTCTACTCAAGCCAAGTCCCATTATAGTTAATTGGTCTTACTTACAGGAAAGTATTCCTAGGATTGCCTATGTGGGACTGGCTCTGGTTTTTGTTCATAGGTAACTATACCAATGTGCACACTTAACGTTTCAGTAAATGAACCCTGCACAGTCCACACATGCAGGTTACTTATTTTGAGAGCGTTACAGTTCTTTCTATAATACATCCAGATCTGTGGAACTAGAATTGCTCAATCCATGGCAGAACTACTATCCCTAGAATGCAGTGGTATAAGAAATGTTTGAGACTGGGAAAGGGAAGAATTGGGAAAGCAATCATTTAGAACATAGAACACCACTTATTCACTGTCTAGAACTCAAGGGTTATTGGTCATCTATTGTATAGGTATGTAAGTCATTCTGCCAGTTGTAAATCTCAGAAGGCAAAAATACTTTACTTTCATCAAGATTATGAATTTCTGTGACTCCTGCTATTAACCTGGGAAGCAGAACTTGTGCAGGGCATTGCGCTTCATCTTCATGACCTGAGATGTTACATGGGTAAATTCTGAGGTCTTTGCAGAAGCAGACTGGTCTGATGTTGTTATGGACCTATGCTGAAATTAACTTTATGATTTAAAATAAAGGTGTTGAGAGGTAAGTAGCAATCCGCTTCTGTCTTCTTTGGTTTCACTAAAAGAAAGCCAGCTATGTCCCAGGTATACTCCCCCCCCCCAAAAAAAAAATATTTTGCAGTATTTGAATTTTGTCACTATTTCCAGTTCCACCTTTACTGCAGTCTCTTACTAAAGTGCCATGACAAATTTAGTGGCATCTTGAGAGACACTTGTGCAACCTCCACCCTTTTTTGCTAACCTTTTAATAATGTATGTTTGCATGGTACTAGGGAAACAAGGCAGCTCTGACTATCTGAAGGCTCATAATGTAACAGTCCACTCCATCTCATAGGCATTTCTAGAGCACTGACAGTTGTATGCATCCATGCTTGGGTAGTACTGTCATTTGTCATCACTGGATGTATTATATCTGTGACTGCGCTTAGGGTTAGAGATGTAAAATTTCCAGAAACTTGGAGGCCATGGAAAAATGGGCTCCCTTCCCAATAACAAAATGTGGATTTTGGAGGGAACAGAAATCTATGTCAGACCAGTGATCCATCTAGTCCAGCATCCTATCTCACCCAGCGGCCAACCATTTCCTCTGGAGGGCCACCAGCAGGGCATAGAGGCTGAGACCTTCCCCCAGTGTTGCCTCCCAGCACTGGGATTCAGTGGTTGACTGCAACTGAACATTCAGGTTCCCTTTAGTCGCCATGGCTAGTAGCCATTTTTAGACCTAATCTCCATGAATCTATCTAATCCCCCTTTAAAGCTGTCTGTGCCTGTGGGCATCAAAGAACCATAGAAACATAGAGTTGGAAGGCACCTCCAGGGTCATCTAATCCAACCCCCTGCATAATGCAGGAAACCCACAAATATCTCCCCCTGAATTCCCAGGATCCTCATTGCTGTCAGATGGCCATCTAGTCTGTTTAAAAACCTACAAGGAAGGAGAACCCACCACCTCCCGAGGAAGCCTATTGGCTTCTTTAGGCTTCTTCCATTTTTTCTTCTCATAGGGATCGTCTGTGATTGCATTTTCAGTATTTCGCTTTTAAGAAATTCCAACCCCTCTTGAACCCCCTTCTTCTTAAGTATTTCTGACCATGGGATTTTATCCAGTATAGTTCTAATTTTGTTGAAGTTTGCCTTTCTGAAGTCCAACCTATAAGTCTGACTACATATAGCTTTTCCTTCCCTAAGACTGTAAATTCCAAAATCACATGATCACTACTGCCCAGGTGCCCACTATTTCCACTTCATCAATCAATTCTTCCTTGTTGGTGAGAATCAAGTTCAAGATAGCAGATCCTCTTGTTTTCTTTTTCAATTTCTGGAAAAGGAAGTTGTCATCACTATAGGAGGAATTAACTTGGGTTGGGATTGTCATTGAATTAATTAGCTATTGAGAAATTTGATACAGTTATTGGCTGCTTAAGTTGGGGAGTGTAAATCAGTGGGTGTAGGGGTTTAGAATTTAATTGGCTATTAGGGTTAAATTGATTATTTATTAACTAATTAATTAATGGGATTGAAATTAAGAGGGGTTTTAGAATTAATTAACCGTTTAGGGGAGGTTAATTGGCAGGGGTTGATGGGTTGATTGGGGAGGGTGTTCTTAGTTAGCAAGGGCAGGGACAGCAGAAATTAGAACTAGAATACAGGGTCATAGTAGGGCATCCTATATACTGGTCTGAGGCGACTGCGGAGACCAGTGGGGGGGGGGGGAATGACCGGCCTGGGGATCCCACTACTCCTGGGGAGGGGAAGGTATGACAGTGGGAACACACATAAATGTAAGGGAAGGCGGCTGAGATGTGAAGATGCTCAGCCCCCTTCCAGTCTGTGTCCCATCCCAACGGTGACAGGTGGTGGGGTCAGGTTGAATTACTCGCCTCCGTCACTGGTGTTATGCAATGCCAGGTCCATTATTAATAAGACCTCAGTCCTTCGGGATTTCCTGTGTGAACAGGACATGGACCTGGCATGCGTGACTGAGACCTGGATGCATGATGGGGAGACGGTAGCCCCCCCAGAAGTAGCCCCCCCAGGGTATTCAGTGTTTCACCAGTCACAGACTAGCAGGCGGGGGGGAGGTGTGGCCCTATTCATACGGGAGGCTTACTCCTTCAGGGCTCTCCTGACTCCAGAGATCGATGGCATTGAATGTGCAGGTCTGAAGTGGGATGTTGGAGAGGGTTTGGCGATCTGGCTGGTGTACCGACCGTCTAACACACCAGCTAGTGCCTTATCGTCCCTGATGGGGGCCACAACAGGCTGGGCATTGGAACACCCAAGACTTTTAATCTTCGGTGACTTCAGTGTCCTTGCTGATGACGCAAACTCCAATAAGGCGATGGACCTAGTGTCATCCATGGCTATGCTAGGACTCTCTCAATTTGTAACAACATCCACACATCAGTCCGGGCACATGCTGAACTTGATCTTCACGTCGGGGATTACAGTGGCCCGAATTACTGCTGATGCAGTGTCATGGTCAGACCACTATGTCCTGAAGGCCCATATGGATGTGCCACCCCAAACCTGTTTAGGCGGCGAGCGTATTTTAGCTCACCTGCGGAACCTAATGGACCCAGTACGGTTCCAGAGGGAACTGCGGGATTCTTGGCCCCCAGCGACTCTCTCGATGACCTGGTTGAGTCCTGGCAAAATCAGCTCACCATGGCCATTGATGAGATTGCTCCCCGGCACCCTCTGCGCCCTCGTTCAAAGATGATGTGGTGCAATATGGAACTGCAATTGATGAAACGCAGGCTCAGACGGCTAGAGAGGCTGTGATGGCATACTCGTGACGAAGCGACCAGAACATCTTATAGAGAGTATATGAGGTCCTATGAGATGGCAGTCAAAGCCACAAAGAAAGCTTACTTTGCGGCCAAGATTGCATCTGCGGATTCACGCCCCGCTCAATTATTTAGTATTATTTGGACCCTTACAACTCTGCTTCAAGGCAAACCAAATTGTAGGGAATTGGACATTGGCTGCAAGGCTTTTGCAACCTTCTTCGCAGATAAGGTCTCATCGCTCCGCCGTGACCTCCCTGCCGCAGTTGAAACAGTATGCAAGCTCGAGGCTCCGTGCCTGTTTTCCGGATCAGCTTTAGACAGTTTTACAACATTTAGCCTAGAGGAAGTTGACAGAATCCTCTCTACTGCGCGCCCAACCACGTGTGATTTGGACCCTTGCCCATCCAGGCTGATTAAAGCGTGCCGGATGGAGCTTCGATATCCAATACGGGATATTGTAAATAGATCCCTCTGAGTGGCTTTTTCCAAGGCCCCTCAAAGAGGCAGTAGTCCACCCCCTCTTGAAAAAACCAACATTAGATCCAGCTGAATCTGCACACTATCGGCTGGTCTCGAATTTACCCTTTCTGGGTAAAATCATTGAGAGGGCAGTAGTGCTGCAGTTACAGAGCTTTCTGGAGGATGCTTCCATCGTAGATCCACAGCAGTCTGGCTTTCACCCAGGTCATGGGATGAACACAGTGCTGGTCGCCCTGGTAGATGATCTTCAGTGGCATCTGGATAGAGGCGGGTCAGCTGTGCTGATGTTGTTGGACCTGTCGGCAGCGTTTGACACGGTCAACCATCAGTTGCTGGTCCACCGCCTTGCCGATGCAGAGATTCAGGGGTTGGCCCTGCAATGGCTCTTCTCTTTTCTCCTTGGTCAGGGACAAAAGGTGGCGATCGGGGGACAGTTGTCCCAGAGACATCCGCTTAATTGTGGGGTGCCTCGGGGTGGTGCTCTCCCCAATGTTGTTCAATATCTATATGCACCCCCTTGCCCAGATTGTCCGGAGATTTGGGCTGGGTTGCCATCAGTATGCTGATGACTCCCAGCTCTATCTGCTGATGGATGGATGGCCGGCCTCTACCCCAGAAAATTTAGTCCTGGCACTGCAAGCCGTGGCAGGGTGGTTCAGGCTAAGTCGTCTAAAGCTGAATCCGATGAAGACAGAGGTCCTTTGCCTGAGTCGCGGTGGTCTGGGAAGGGAAATCCCTCTACCAGTTTTTGATGGGGCACCACTGATATTGGTGCCCAAAGTCAGAAGCTTGGGGGTGCTACTGGAGCCCACATTGGCAATGGAGGCCCAGATAGCAGCCACTGTGAAATCCGCCTTTTTTCACCTTAGGTGGGTGCGACAGTTGGTCCCCTTCCTGGAGCGCAGTGACCTAGCAACTGTGATCCATGCAACGATCACCTTGAGACTAGACTACTTTATGCCCTCTACATGGGGCTGCCTTTGTCTCAGATCCAGAAACTGCAGTTGGTGCAGAACACAGCAGCCAGGCTGTTATTGGGTCTCTCTATACAGGAGCACATATAGCCAAGGCTGCGGGAACTGCACTGGCTGCCAATAGTATTCTGGATTCACTACAAAGTGCTGGTTATTACCTTTAAAGCGCTATATGGCCAAGGACCTGTCTACCTTAGGGACCGTCTCTCCCCACATGTTCACCAGAGGGTACTCAGATCTGGATCGCAGAATTTACTGTCAATCCCCGGGCCGAGGGAGGCGAGACTGAAGGCTACCAGAGAAAGAGCCTTCCCAATTGCCGCCCCCCACTGGTGGAACCAACTCCCAGAAGATGTAAGGACCTTGCGGGACCTTGCCCAGTTCCTCAAGGCCTGTGAAACAGCTCTATTTCGACTTGCCTTTAGTTAAATTACAGTATAAGTAGATGCCCAACATCACTGGATTTAGTAGTACCAACACGAGTACCAAAATTGTTTTAGATCATTTTAACTTGTTTTAAATTGTTTGATCGGGATATAAATACGAGAAATAAATAAAAAAATACATCCTCTAGCTGCAAATTCCACATTTTAATCACTTGTTATATAAAGATATATATCCTTTTGTCTGGTTGAATTTACTGCCCACCAGCTTCATCAAATGCCCTCAAGGTCTAATATTTTGGGAGAAAGAGAAAAATTTATCTTTCTCCACTCCATACATAATTTTATAAACCTCTATATGCCCACCTTTGTTGTCTTTTTTCTAAACTGAAAAGTCCTAGCCTCTTCAGCCTTTCCTCATAGGTTTGGTGGTCCAATCCCATAATCATCTTGGTTGTCCTCTTCTGTACTTTTTCCACTTCTGTGATGTCCTTTTTTAAATAGGGTGATCTGAACTGTATGCAGTATTCCAAATGATTGTCATGTATAGTTTTAAAAACTCCATGAAAATATTACATTCTTTAGTTCTAGAAGGTCAGGAAACAGTTAACTTATTTGTTTGCCTCATTTATACTCCAGATTCTCCCAAGTGTGTATCCAAAGTGGCTTACATGGTTCTTCTCTCTTTGTTTTATTCTCACAATAATCCTGTGAGGTACGTTAGGCTGAGTGTGACTGGTCCAAGGTCACTCAGCAAGTTTATGTGGCAGAGTCGGCATTTGAACCTGGGTTCCAAATTCTAGTCCAGCACTTATTTCAACTGAGGAGGCAGGGCCAAAAGAATGTAGCCTCTTGTGGAGGAAACTATCCTGGTTCTGGTCTCTGCCTACTGATCAAAGGAATCAGGTCTTCCTTGGGCTGAATCTTTTGAGGATAAGAAGATTTGGCATATTTTTTATTGTTTTTGGGGGTGGCATTGGTGGCTAGAGGCTCCCTAGTTTATACCACTATTGGTCTAAGAGGGTTCACACTACTATTCATCTAAAAGACTCTGAGAGTATTGTGGAAAGGGATCAGCTCTAGAACTACAAGGGAAAACCTCCATACCTACTAAAGGAAGGGACCTATCTCTGTCACCTGGGTTTCTTCGATCCTTCTCCTGACTATATCTGCCCAAGCCAGGACATGGACATGATTAGGAATACTAGATATATTTCTGATCTGAAAAGCATTTCCTGGGCAGCTGATGGAGGAAAAATTTTCTTCTTGATAGTTCACCCTCCTTGGCAGAATGACACCATGAGAGGTAGCCTCACTGTCTCGGGATGGGCACAAACCAGGGAAATTGTGGTTCATATTGGTTTGTGATCCATGTGGTTGCCCAAACTGGTTCATGGTTTGTTTTGTTTGGGAGGTGTAAAACTCACTGGGAGTCTTCAGGAGGCTCTCCTTCACCCGTCTCCAAATTTGTTGAAGATTGATTTTGGAATGTCTGAGTTATAGTCCCTCAAAGGAGATACCCCCAGGACATCAGTTCCCATGATAACTCTTCTCTCTTCATGCTGCAAAGTGAAAGCAGCTGAGTCAGGGTGCCTGCTCCCATAGAGCAGAATGGTAGCTCCGTGATTGGCTCACAGAGCTGACAAGCTGTGGACAACTGCTGTGGGTGTTTCTAGGGCTCCCAGAAGTCCATTCCCAGTGTCGGCTAGGAATTGATTGAACCAGTGCCAGACTGGGTGGAAAAACAAAACTGCAAAAACGAACTAAATGAATCACCAAGTGCCAAACCAGCTAAGGTCATACAACAAATTAGCCTGATACATGCACAAATCACAATTTGTGGATTGGTTCGTGTCTATCTCTAGTGTGAAGGTACCAGCAACCTTACTAGGGAGTTTATTAGAAGAGAAAATTACCATATTTTTCGGTCCATTGGACGCTTCTGACCATAAGACACAGGTGCCTGGCTGGCTGACAAGGGCGAGATCGCTCCCTCCTCCCCCACCGCAAACCCAGCACTTCGCAGGGAGCGATCTCGCCGCTTGTCTCCCAGCCAGGCACGGAAAAAGCATGCCGCCCCCTCCGCAAACCCAGCGCTTCGCGAAGTGCTGGGTTTGCGGAGGGGTGTGTGTGCTTCCACTGTGCCTGGCTTCAGATGCTGCTTATAGCAAGGGCTGGGATCGGAGGCTTGGCTGCCTCCGATCCCAGCCCTTGCTATAAGCAGCAGCCGAAGCCAGGCAGACAGGCACAGAGGAAGCACCCCTCCCCCGCAAACCCAGCGCTTCGGGAAGCGCTGGGTATGCGGAGAGAGGGGTGCTTCCTCTGTGCCTGGCTTCAGCTGCTGCTTATACCAAGTGCTGGGATCGGAGGCTTGGCTGCCTCCGATCCCAGCCCTTGCTATAAGCAGCAGCTGAAGCCAGGCAGACAGGCACAGAGAAAGCACACACCCCCTCCGCAAACCCAGCGCTTCGCCAAGCCTCCGATCCCGGCACTTGCTATAAGCAGCAGCTGAAGCCAGGCACAGAGGAAGCAACCCCCCCCCCCCCCCGAGGAAGGTACGTATGGTACCTTCGCTCCATAAGACACACACACTTTCCCCCTCACTTTTTTTTTGGGGGGGGGGGAGTGCGTCTTATGGTGCGAAAAATACGGTATGTCCCATCTGATGCACCCCCTAGTGGACTCACTTGTAGCAACCTTGGCTTCAAAGGCAATGGTTAATAAGATCCAAGTGGGCAGCCATGTTGGTCTGAAACAGTAGAACAAAGTAGGAGTCCAGGAGCACCTTTAAGACCCACAATGTTTTATTCAGAATGTAAGCTTTCATATGCATGCGTACTTCATCAGACAATAAAATGGGGTACAGTGAGCAGAGCTACTTTTTTAAAAATTTTAATATATTACAATCCAAAGTAATATACACACATATATAGAACGATTTCTAAAATTACAGAAAGAGAAGGTATTACCAAACATTTGTTATGACTAAGAAGGAGTGATTAATTTCAAATTAACAATTCTGTGGGAGAAAATAATAGAAAATCTTCTACTTTATATTTATAACTGGAGTGTTGTTACTATCTTAGAGATTTCACTATATTTCTGTAGGTATTCTAATATTGGATACCAGATAGAAAAAAATATATCTGAATCTGGGTCTATTAATCTTTTGTTCATTTCAGTTAGCTTGACCATTTTATATATATATATATATATATTCCATATCTTCAAATGCCATAAAATTAGAGAAGGAGCTGCTTCTGCTTTCCATTTGTATGCTATCGTCAATCTATTTATTTTCCAAAATAAACCAATTTTTGTGGGGTAGAGTACCATGACATAGGGTTTGTAGAATCTTTCGGGATCAAGTGCCGTGTTCTACTGGAGAAAGTTTTCCTTCCAGACGTTTCGTTCTCAGCTGCGGAGAACATCCTCAGTGGCGTTGCAGCCGGAGCAGGCGCTCAGACCTTCTTGGCTGCTGTGACTCAATGCACAACAGCCAAGAAGGTCTGAGCGCCTGCTCCGGCTGCAACGCCACTGAGGATGTTCTCCGCAGCTGAGAACGAAACGTCTGGAAGGAAAACTTTCTCCAGTAGAACACGGCACTTGATCCCGAAAGATTCTACAAACCCTAATGATGTTACCAGCCGTGAAAACCTGAATTCTTTGATACCATGACATAAGTTTGAAATTTTGCCATCTAATCAAAATAACACTAGTTATATTTTCATAAGCATTCCATATAGAATCCCAATATTGAGGTGAAAATTTAATATTGCATTCTTTCTCCCATTTCTGATGATATGAAAGTGATCTGTGTAGCTTTTGTTCTTCTAAAATATAATTTCGATATAGTGCCTTTTTCTCCACTGTCAATTTGTTTTAAGATATTCTTGAAGTTTTTATTATTATTATTATTATTATTTATATTATCATTATTTATTTATATTCCGCCCATTCCCCCATAGGGGCTCAGGGTGGAACACAACGTAATAATAAACTCACAATAAAATCATATAATAATAAAAGTCAGTTTCAGTATTCAATAGAACAAAATAGCCCGGCAGAACAATATGATGAGATGGTGCAGCAGGACAGTTCAGCAAATCAGCACAGCAAGATAGTACAGTAGGGGAGGCCAACTGATCTAATTGGTAGATGCCCGCTGCCTCACCGAAGACCTGGCAGAACAGCTCCGTTTCACAGGCCCTACGAAAGGCTTGCAAATCAGGTAGGGCCCGGATCTCTATAGGGAGCTGATTCCACCAGGTTGGGGCCAGGACCGAAAAAGACCTGGCCCTGGTAGAGCTAAGATGGGCATCTCTTGGCCCAGGGACAGTTAGCCTATGTTGGGAGGCTGAACGAAGCGACCTCCAGAGCATATATGGGAAGAGACGGTCCCACACCCAGGCCATGTAAGGCCTTAAAAGTCAGAATTAACACCTTGAAGTGGATCAGGTAGTCTATGGGCAGCCAGTGCAGGCCACGGAGCACTGGCTGCATGCTCACCCGTATAGGTGATGCAGTCAGCAGGTGAGCTGCCGTGTTCTGCACCTGCTGCAGTTTCCGGATCAGTTTCAACGGCAAGCCAGCATAGAGCGAGTTACAGTAATCTAGTCTGTGACCATTGCATGAGTCACTGTGGCCAGGTCTTGGGGGGATAGATATGGTGCTAGCTGCCTGATTTGCCACAGATGGTAGAAGGCAGACCCGGCAGCAACTGCGACCTGGGCCTCCATAGAGAGTGAGGCATCTGGGATCACTTCCAAACTCTTCACTTGTTTGGTTGGCACTAAAACCGTGTCATCCAAGGGTGGAAGCTGGGTACATAACCTCCCCCCTCGATTCAGGCACAGGACCTCTGACTTAGCTGGATTTAACTTCAGTCAGCTCTGCTGCAGCCATCCCGCTATGGTTCCTAATGGCTCGGACAGGAGTTCAGGGGCAGAGGACGGTCTGCCATCCATCAACAGATAGAGTTGGGTGTCATCAGCATACTGGTGACAACCCAGACCGAAACCTCGGGCAATGTGGGCAAGGGGGCGCATATAGATGTTAAATAATATGGGCAAAAGAATAGTTTCCTGCGGCACTCCACATGTAAGTGGGTGTCACATGAAGGTTTGCTTACCCAGCCTCCCCCTTTGTCCCCGTCCCCAGAGAAAGGAGGAAAACCATTGCAAGGCTATCCCCCGTATTCCTGTGACGGTGAGGCGTTGGGTCAATAGATCATAGTCGACCATGTGAAACGCTTCTGACAGGTCGAGAAGAATCAGCAGCGCCGACCTGCTTTGATCCAGATTTGACAGTGGATGTCTTATTCTTTCTATTAATTTAATGGAAGAGGATAGGTGTTGAAATTGCAAATATTTGTACCGTGGCATTGGTTTTTTAATCTTAGCTTCCAATGAGATCTTGTCTATGAATTTATTCTTATGTATCAGATCAATTAATTTTGTTATTTCAACGACTTTTTATTCAGAATGTAATCTTTTGTATGCATGCATACTTCATCAGATAATGGAATGGGGCACAGTGAGCAGAGCTACTTATAGCTGGTAGACAGTGGTTTAGAATGCAAAGTGGTATAAAGTTAGAATCCAATGGCAAAATAGTGCAATTAACAAATTGAAAGAACATTTGATAGCATTTATGTGGGAAACCAATGTTACTATATGTCAGAATGGGAAAATGCGGTAATAAATGTCTGTTAATTAATGTATTGCTAGCAAATCTGTGTTAAAATGAGGACATTTCTTAGAGGTTTTTCCTGTCCACTTAATTTTCCTAACTCCAATGTATTTGTTTTTCAGAATAGCGTATCAGAATAATGTTTTTTGTATTGACATAGTCAAATAAGAGATATTGGCTGTTTATAACATTACATATACTAAACCCATCTTCCACTATATTTTAATGTATTCTTTTTTTCTAATGGCAAACTAGAATGATGTATAAATGTATGTTAAAAAGTAAATGTCCTCACTGTACCCCATTCCATTGTCTGATGAAGCATGCATGCATGCATAAGAAAGACATAAATAAAAAGTTGTTATTATTATTAAGCTCACATTTTGAATAAAACTTGGTTGCTCTTAAAGGTGCTACTAGACTCCTACTTTGTTCTAATTGTTAATAAGAAAAGAGAGGTGATACTGCACAACCACTGGGAACAGAAAATCAGACTGGCTATCCATTGAGCCTATGAGACCACTGACCCAGCCTTAAGAACAATTACAGCTAATTCCATATAATCCATATTATCCCAGTTTGTCCTTTATGGGCTCAGAATTTCCTGGTAGAAGTCCCAAGGGGAAATAAAAAATAGAAGGGTCTGAATAAACTGGTTCATCTCTCTGTGAAACTGGAGTTCCTTGAGTTTGTAGAACTCTATAATTTTATATACCAAGATTTTTAGAACATACATAAAAAAGAAAAACAGAAAAAGGAAATAGGAAATAAAAAGTGAGAGAAACATGAAAAGTAGAGGGAAAATAAAGAACATGATAGAGGTTTATAAAATCATGCATGGAGTGGAGAATTGACAAAAGATACTTTTTTCTCCTTTTTATCTATGACTGACAATTTAGTTACTGTAATTACTCTATAGCTACATAATATATGTAGATATATATACACACACACATATATTGGCCACTGTGAGACACAGAGTGTTGGACTGGATGGGCCATTGGCCTGATCCAACATGGCTTCTCTTATGTTCTTATGCCTCTGTCTGTAAGCTTTTTCCTCTCATTCTTCAAAACCCTAAGTCATCAATTCATCGTTGTTGATTTTATCCAAAAAGTTTATAATGTATTTTCAGTTAGTAATAATACATGTTGAATTCAGTTGTTATGAGGTCTGGAATCTGACATAAATGGGACTTTGTCTGGTTTGGCCGTGTGTGTCATAAAACATTGCCTCACAATCCTCTCTGGTTCTCACAACCCTGAGCAATTTAGTATTCTATATTTCTTAGTACAAGCTTCTTGTGTCCTGGCTCCACTGATGGACTTCTTGATGGCACCCGTTGGTGTTTTTTTTTTTGGGGGGGGGGGTTTGCTGCTGTGTGACAGTGTTGGACTGGATGGGCCATTGGCCTGATCCAACATGGCTTCTCTTATTTCTTATGTTCTAGGTTCTCACTTGTACTAAGAGATTTCTGAAAAGTGCCTCTGTAATAAACCTCAGGGCCACAGGTTCCCAACTTGGGAGTTGCCTCTGATTTTTAGGGTTTTTCCCAAGGCTCACTTCCACTGTCTAAAGATCTCTACATATTCATTCCTGGAATGTTTGTGTTTGTGTGTCTGTGGCTACCATCATGGCCAGAAGAATGGGATAAAAGTTTGTAGTCAGAAAAGAACTGCACATTTTTCACCTTAACGCATTAGTCCATCATTCTTCTGTAATGTGATCTCTACTGTTCACAGGTCTGAAAGAGTTAATTTTCAATTTTTGTCCCAAATCAGGTAATCCTAGAGAACATAAATGCCACAATTAGTATGTTTGGCCAGCCACATTAAAACAATGTTATTCAAATGGTTTCCATGCAGCAGTTGAAATTTTTTTTTTTGTCTTTTATAAGCCAGGAGCCTAGGATTTTAAAGCTTCTAGGTCTACCATCTCCAAACAGCTCAGCAAATACATTGTTATGGCCTACATATCATTGGGCCATCCTCTACCTGTAGGAATGGTCTATTCATCATTCTCCTGACCCTTCACATATCTTTTCACTGGTTATGCCATAGACATTTGTAGAGCAACTATCTGGGCATCATCTCCATCTCAGACATTACATATCTTGCCATTAAATCCCGTGTTTAATAATATGACAGAGGCAGACACTCCCACCTGGACCCAATCTTATACTAAGGGAGAAGGACAAAGCTTGTGTTTGCACTGGACCTATAGCATAGAGCTGGGGTTTCTGGGGTATTCTTGTGTGTGTTGGCTTTTTCAGGGGGGTCCTTAGGCCTTACAAACCAAGATTTGAGGTTCAGGGTGGTCTCTTGTCTGACCAGGGAGCAATGTTCTTTTTGGAATCCACCTACTGATTTGTTAGTGGAATAAACCCTTTCTTGCCTACTGTCTTGTTCCTAAAGGAATAAAATTTTGCCATATGTCCAACTTCCCTATGTCTTGGCTAATTGGTTTTGAAAGATCAAGTAGCTTCCGATTCTAGACTATCATGTTTATCTTGATGGACTTCTGGAAGTTTGAATGGACTGAAGCAAGCTTCTCTACTTTTTAATACAGTATGATATGCTTAGTACAAGTCACCACTCTTTCTGAAAATGTCTTTTTGATAGTCAAAATTCCCATATTTGCTTCTGAGCTTGCTTATGCCATTGAACCATTTCACCAATTGTAGACGTTCATTCTTGCTGCACACAACTCTTCCTGTGAGCACAAATTTTCCTTCAGTTTGCCAGTATGCACTAACAGCTAGGCTTTACTTTTATGTTGTTAAACTGTTCCCTTTGATCCAGTAGTCAATTTTTAGAGTTCCAGTGTGAAAATATGAAATGAACCTAGAAGTGATTTTTAGAAACCACTATTGTCCTGCGGTCACTGGAAAGTGTAGTTTAGCTTATGACTTCTGTATATTAGCTTGTGCTGTTTCAGTTTTAAAGCTGATATTAATATGTGCACAGTAGACTTAAGTCATTCAGCTGAAGACAGAAATAACAGATGAGAAAGATGTATAGAATATGATTTTTGAATTGGACTTCTTTAGAGTATAAATGTGTGACTCAGAGTTTCTCTCTTGTTGGAGGGAGATGTGATGTATTTTTATTGATATTGGTGTAGGGCAACAGTATTCATAACACAGTCATAGTTGGCTTTTAGCGTCTAATGAATGAAAGTCCACTGTGTTAAGACTGCAGCTTTTTGTGTGCAAGAAAGAGGCATCTGTATTATAACAAGAGAAGACCAATTTAGACAAATGTTGGAGTTCCTGCATTTAAAAGGAAGGACTTATTTTCTAGCTTAAGTAAATATTTATACAAATAAACTTTTCTTTTTCAGCAGTTCATCAGGATTGCTATCACACTACCAACTTGGCTGAGAATTCTGTTCTCCTTGCCCAACAAGGCTGTACATTGGGACAGGGAGGCAGATGAGCAGTTCAGACAAAAGCACAGCTAGAGGATTAGGAATAAAAAATAAAAGGTGTAGCAGAGAGGAATCATTGCTAAACCAAGCAGGAATTTCAGTAAAGAGCAATTAGTATGAAAAACCAAGCATTTTTTTTAAAAAATGAGAAAAAAGCAAGTGGTTATTACTGTTGTTTTGTCTCAAATCAGCTTGTATATGAATTCATTAAAATGTGTTTTTTTTTCCTGTGCTAACCTTTTGCTTGAGGGGAATGGTGAAAAGGTGGGGGGGGGGGAGGTCTAATCTTAATCTTCCCCGCTTGCCCAGGAAGAGCAGACTTATAATTATCCTTTGGTAATGTACAAATGCATACAGGCAAAACGTATACTAAACATTTAGTGACATTTCTGTCTCTCCTTTTTGTAAGCATTTACAGCTCAGTGTAATTTTATGTTATCATCTTTCCTTTTACTATTTTTTTAAGAATGAATCAGAATTTTATTGTAATTCTTTCCGCTTTGAACATGAGCAGCACAGATTGAAATGCTTGTCTAATTCTGGTTTAAAATAAATTACTACAATCTCTGTAACTTAGAATATGTAGCTGATCTTGTCCAAAACATTGACCAATATACCTAGCTGTCCCAGTTAACACTGACATTAAGGGGTATGTAACTATATGTAATTTATCAATTTTTTGTATACAAAAAAATAGCTTATTTTTAATGAGATCTACAGGTATACCTAAGAATAAATTAAAGCCAGTTGATTTTCATGTAGCTATATGTTTATTGTCATGTATCCAAAAAGATACTTTAGCTAGCAGTTCTAGTGGTTGTATATATAGTAGGTAATATATCCACAGAAATGGTAGATTAATTCCAGGGCAGCAAACCCTTATTATGGTAGACATATCTTATAGCCTGTTCATTAAGAAAGCTGTGATGTCCATCTGCACAAATTTTATTGCTGCTGCTCAATTTAGTTTAAGTATGAATCAAGCATTGGGCTTGTGACAGGGAATGGTTGTAAGAAAGGCCTTTCCTTTTCAAGGGAGCCCAGAATTCACAATAGGAATTCTGCTGCCCTTTTGTTTTGTCTGTATTTTAGGGTTGCCAATCTCCATTTGGGGGTAGGGAATCCTGTGGTTTGGAGGCCTTCTCCCCCCACCACCACCACTTCAGGGTTACCAGAAAGCTTACAGGGGAGTGAATGTCTGCTGGGCACTCTATTATACCCTATGGTGATTGGTCCCCATAGGGTATAATGGAAATCAGTCTGTGGGTATCTGGAGTTTGGGGAGGGCTGTATCTTGTGCCTCTCCTCAACCCACCCCCCTCCCAATTTTCAAAAAGATTGGACCAGGAGATCCAATTCTGTGAGCTCCAAAAGAAGGTGCCCCTATCCTGCATTATTTCCAGTAAAGGGAAAGCATTTAAAAGGAGCAGTCCCTTTAAATGTGATGGCCAGAAGAACTCCCTTCAGAGTTCATTGTGCTTGTCACAACCTTGCTCCTGGCTCCACCCCCAAAGCCCCCAGTTATTTCCTGAGTAGGACCTGGCAACCCTAATTTTTATACATTGGAGGCATATACAAAAATTAGAATTGAGAGATAGCTGTTGTTGACGACATGATCCTGCCTATGGATTCTTTGTTGGGAGTGTTGCCCTGTCTGTTGAGTGGGATTCAAAAGTGGGTTGCAGAACCTCTGGAAATAGATCACAGGCTGGCCGTCCCTGACCTTTTTATCATTCTCCTCTTCATCTTTGCCAGTTTTTCACATTCTCATTTCCTCTCTTTGTGAGAGGCAGTAGCCAAAAAACAAAACCAAACCAAAAACACCTCTCTGGTAACAAGTAACGTTATGGTAGGAGAAGGAGAAAAGATGATAGAATTTATACTCCCACCCTTTACTACTCAAAGGAGTCTTAGAGCAGCTTACAGTCGCCTTCTTCTTCCCATACCTACAACAGGCACCCTGTGAGGTAAGTGGGGCTGAGAGAGCTCTTCCAGAACTGCTATTGAGCAGAACGGCTCTGAGAGAACTTGTGGCTGACCCAAGGTCACATCAGCAGGTGTATGTGGAGGAGTGGGGAATCAAACTGTTTTCCCAGATGAGTCTGTGCACTTAACCACTACACCAAAAGGAGATGAGGAAATGCTGAAGAGTTGGCAGGAGCTGTTCAGCATGTGGATGAGTGCAGGGAGGAGAGAAAGAGGCATGTGGGCTTGATCTTGGTGGTACTCCTTCTTGCCAAGCCCTCTTGCTATCCTCTACTACTGTGGGAGAAGTAGTCCACTGAGCCCTTCACTGCCAGCCCCGCCACTGTCTGCACACATCTCTAATCTGGGAGAACTGGAATTGATTCCCCACACCTCCACCTATTGGTATGATCTTGAGTCAGTTGTAACTCTCTCAGAGCTGTTCCTTTCTAGGGCAGTTCTTGGGGAGCTCTCTCAGCTCCGCCTACCTCACAGGGCGTCTGTTGTGGGGAGGGAAAGGGAAAGGAAATTGTAAGCTGCTCTGAGACTCCAAGTGAAGGGCAGGGTATAAATTCAGCCTCCTGCTCCTCTTCTTCTCCTCCTCAACCTGATGCCGCCCGGTGCTGACTCCACCTGTGGCTCTGCTGGCAGAGGAGAAAACAGAGCCGTCCCCCAGGTACTTGACCTCAGGGGGAGCCTTGTGAATTCTCAACTCGTTATAATCCATGCTCCCCCCCCCCCAATACACATTTGTCATGTTGCATGTATGGACTTGGTTGCTGTATTTGGAGATCTCATCATTTCTGTACTCTGAACATCAGTAATATGTAGGTTAAAGTTTTGCTCTTTTTGCAGCACAGGCACTGGTGAAAGTCTTTTAATTCAACCAGTCTGAAGTTGATGTAATCCTCAGCATTAAGCAATTTTGAGCAAACAGCTGTTTAAGTAGCATCTGCCCTTCCAGGAATGGTGGTGGTTACTCAGTGATAAAAAGAACCGTGTCTGCCTAAGTTTTATGGAGACCAGGGGTGCTTTCACAGCTCATACCACACTAACCCCATTGCACTGTACTGCAGTTGAAAGCTAGGCCATTTTTATGCGATTAACCCGCAGTGAAGTTTCTGCTTTGTGGAGGAAAAAAATATGTTGTTATGTGTGATGAACACAACCAGCTGAACTATCTCAGTAAACATAATATGGCATTTGATTACAAATGATAGGTATACCACATTTTCCTTTGTAGAATAATATCCCTGTAGGAAAATTGTCATGTGTGAAGTGGCTTCTAAAGAGCCAACTTCAGTGCTTAATTTGAGGAAAGGCTTTGATCTTTATTTTGGAAATCAATACCCAGTGCTGGAAACACAGTACCTTGGTTGTACCTTCCATACATTAGTTGGTAATTACCGGCCGGTGTCTAACTTGCCATTCTTAGGCAAGATTATTGAAAGGGCTGTGGCAGTGCAGCTCCAGAGTTTTCTGGATGATGCTTCTATGCTTAATCCTCATCAGTCCGGTTTTTGTCTGGGTTACGGGACAGAGACGGTTCTGATCACCCTCACAGATGACCTCCAGAGGCACCTGGACAGAGGTAGCTCGGCAGTGCTGGTGCTGTTAGATCTGGCGGCAGCGTTCGACATGGTTGACCATCAGCTACTGACCTGTTGCCTCGCTGACGCTGGGATTCAGGGGTTGACTTTGAACTGACTTTCCTCCTTCCTCCAGGGTCGGGGACAGAGGGTGGCACTAGGGCATGAACTATCCCGACAACACCCACTTATATGTGGTGTGCCGCAGGGAGTGGTTCTTTCTCCAATGTTATTTAACATCTACATGCGCCCCCTCACCCAGGTTGCCCAGAGGTATGGGCTGGGTTGTCACCAGTATGTGGATGACACCCAGCTCTATCTGTTGATGGGCGGACCCCAGAAGATCTGTCCGCAACATTGCATCCTGTGGCGGGGTGGCTCAGGCTGAATAGACTGAAATTAAATCTGACAAAGACAGAGGACCTGTATCTGAGCTGCCGCGGTCCAGGACCGGTGGTCCGTTTATCGACCTTCGATGAAGCCCAGCTCATGCTGGCGCCCAAGGTTAAAAGCTTAGGGGTGCTCTTGGATCCTTCTTTAACAATGGAGGCCCAAGTAGCTGCCACTAGGTCAGCCTTTTACTAACTGCGGATGGCAAAGCAGTTGTTCCCCTTTCTGGAACGCACCGACTTGGCAACAGTGATCCATGTGATGGTCACCTCGAGACTTGATTACTGCAATGTTCTCTACATGGGGCTGCCCTTGTCCCAAATTCGGCGACTTCAGCTAGTGCAGAATGCTGCAGCCAGGCTGTTAGTGGGAGTTCCTCCACAGGAACACATTCAGCCTGTGCTGAAAGTGCTGCACTGGCTACTGATAGGGTACCAGATTCACTTCAAGGTGCTGGTCATTACCTTTAAAGCCCTTTATGGCCTGGGTCCTGCATACCTTAGGGACCATCTTTCCCTGCACATGCCCCAGCGAGCACTTCAGTCAGGGTCTCAAAACCTGTTGACAGTCCCCAGCATCAGAGAAGCGAGGCTCAAAACAACGAGAGCCAGGGCCTTTTCCATTGCTGCCCCTAGCTGGTGAAATGAGTTGCCAGAGGAGGTTACGGCCCTGCGAGAGCTTTTACAGTTCCGTGGGGCCTGCAAAACGGCACTCTTCCGCCAGGCATTCACATGATGGTAACAACTGCAGCAATGTGACTGGCCCCTAAGAACACCACTAATGGCCTCTATTACCACGCTACGGTGATCCTGAGACCTCTGAGTACAGTTAACCACTAGAATTCAATCGCTGCCTGAAACTATTATAGTAGCACCTGCAAAATGTTTTAACCAATTGTTTTTATGTTTTATTGTTGGTTATTTTACTAGTCACACTAATGTGTTTGTGTCAACCCTTGGTTTGTGAGCCGCCCTGAGCCTGCCTTTGGTGGGGAGGGCAGAATATAAATAAATAAATAAATAAAAGCTTATGCTGCAATAAAATTTGTTGCTTTTAAAGATGCTACTGGACTTCTTACTATTATATAAGTAACTTTTGTGATTATAAAAATATGGGATATGTTTGGAAATGTTTCCATTGTACTTAAAATGGCTTAATATAAATTTCTTACGACTACAGATAAGCTCATTCTGAGTGTGTCCAAGGACTGTGCTGTTTTGTCTGTAACTTTAAAAGCTGCATTCCAGAGACTTACATGTCTACAAGGTGCAATTCTTACGATACTTACTGGAAAGCAAGTCATGTTGAACTTAGTGAAGTTTACTTTGAAATAAATACGTGGAATAGTTTTTAAATTTTAATTGTTTTAATTTTTTATAGATTTTATTGACTTATTGTTTTAAATCGTGTAAACGACTGTTGTAAGCCGCCCTGAGTCCGCTTGCGGGGAGGGCAGGATAAAAGTCTAATGTAAATAAATAAATACGTTTAGCATGGGACAGTTGGTTAGAGAGCATTGTTTTGATTATGTTCAACTTTAAATTTATTGCTGTCAAAGGCTTTCATGGCTGGAGTTCATCAGTTGTTGTAGATTTTCCGGGCTGTATGGCCATGGCCTTGCCATTGTAGAACCTGACGTTTTGCCGACAGCTGTGACTGGCATCCTCAGAGGTATAACACAGAGACTAAAGTTCTCTCTGTGTGACAGAGGTATATATTATGTCCATGTTATACCTCTGAAGATGCCAGTCACAGCTGCTGGTGAAACAGGTTCTACAATGCCAAGACCATGGTCATACAGCTCGGAAAATCTACAACAACTAATTTAAATTTATTGTTTGGAGGGAGGTGTCAATAAAGTATAAGAACCAAAATTTTGCTGTAAAGTATGCATTCATCAACCTCAGATAATTATGTTTTTCATTTATTAACATTGTTACCAGTGTATTTCGTTTTAAATGCCAATCAACAAATTGTCATGTGTGTTCCATGAAAGGTTTTTTGGTGGGGGGTTGTATGAATTGTGGGTATTTTTTCAATTCATATAATGTTTCCTTCGTCTCAAGGAAAGATTTATTATGGATTTTTAAAAGGAAAATAATGAGCCATAATAAGGTACACTGTGTAACTGTTGAAGTTAATGTAATTCAACAGATTTTACAGGTGGAGGAACATTAAATATGGTAAAGAGAATAGGCTTTGATATGAGGGGAGGGAGTTGTAGCATGGGAAATACAATGTCTCTAAACATGACTACAACACGAATGTAACTGGTGCATATATTATACTATTTTGCCTTCTCATCTAGATTTTTCTTCTTCTTTGGTTATGGAAAACAAGATTGACTTCCATGAAATAATAATTTCTCTTTTTATCTGGTCTTGATTGTGTCAATCCCTCTCCCCTCTCTTCACATATATCTGCTGTATCAGTCCATTTAATTATAGCCATTGACCTGAATTTAAGAGATTCAAATTCAGAGCATGAGATGGAAAGTTTAGAAATTTTTTTGGGGGAAACAATGCTGGTAACTTTACAAGACTTCTTACATCTTACTGAAGTGTAATGTTTTCATCTGTAACCACTAAAGTAATCCTTAAGTGTTAACCTGTGTTCTTTTTCCATAGGTGCTGGACAGTTTGCTAGCACAGTACGGTACAGTGGAGAACTGTGAGCAAGGTAGCACTCAAAATAAGAATGGTTTTAGTTTGTTAAGAGGAGTGAACAGAGACCAAAGAGTAATTTTCTTTTTCTCTTCTAGTGAATACTGACACAGAGACTGCAGTAGTAAACGTAACATATGCCAATAAGGACCAGGCCAGGCAGTAAGTACTTACCAAGCACAATTTTAGCATTTGCTTCAAAATACTATGTTCCTTCTAATTGTTTTGTTAAAACTAAATTTAGTTGCCATGGGAAGTAGTCTTTTGCTGATTATCTCAGTATGCTGTGTTCGCTTAGTGGCTTCTTTTTCAGCTTGTAAAACAATAATTGAAATACTAGAGAGTATAAATTCAGAACAGTGAGCCAATGACATATGTTGAATTGCTTACATTCATTTGTTTGGTTGAATGACAATTATGTTGAAGTGGATGGAAATATTTATTGGCAACTGTGCACATCAAAGAAGTTCTTTGCAAAGAAGCAGCAGCAAATATACATCTCATCCAGTATTTTTCTTACCTTTCTTAAAATGAAAACTGTTGCATAATCTGAATATATAAATTGTTCACTGTTTGACTTGCCTCATTCCAAGGCATGTAATATAAATCATGTACTATAAACTACCTATTAAAACATAAATCCTTTACCAAAACAAATTTAAATTATCCCTGTACTGCTTTATTGCTATTAAATTTATGGCTATTAAATGTTAACTCAGACAAGTCTTTATCAGGCTTCTGGTCATGGTTCAAGCTTTAGTTCTTAGTTCCGTAGTAGTGGGGCAGGCACTGAGAACACCTCTGTGTGTGCCTTTGTTTTTTAAACATATATATACAGTATATCAAAAGATATTCTTTACTTGTCTTCAGAGCCATAGTGACAGACAGTCTTTGATATGTAAGACTGTATGTATCTAATGCTTTATAAGGAAGACCAACAACTTGATATGTCCAGAATCTAACAGTATAGATGCTGCAGCTCAGGTGTAATGTGTTATTTTATATAGTGTGTTATATTAGTCCTGTCTCAGGATTATGAATGAAAATGGCCAGGACTGACCAAGGAATTAGAAAAAAGTAGAAATGTTGAAAGAGGACAGTCTTGGTCAACATTGAAGTCCTCCAACCAGGGGGGAAAAGAAACAGATAAGGGACTCTAAAGAGAACACAGGCAATTACACTATGAGTAATAATGTAGCGAAATAGTATATTCGTATGTAATTGTATAACATATCACAATAATGAAAATGCGCAAAACGAAGCCACCCAAATGTGGTTACAAAATAAATACTAAAAGAAGAAGAAGATGACTGCAGATTTATACCCTGCCCTTCTCTCTGTATCAGAGACTCAGAGTGGTTTATAATCTCCTATATCTTCTCCCCCACAACAGACACCCTGTGAGGTGGGTGGGGCTGAGAGGGCTCTCACAACAACTGCCCTTTCAAGGACAACTCTTTCGATAGCTATGGCTAACCCAAGGCCATTCCAGCAGCTGTAAGTGGAGGAGTGGGGAATCAAACCGGGTTCTTCCAGATAAGAGTCCATGCACTTCCACACCAAACTGGCTCCTTGTATAAACAATAAATGTCCTGACCAATAGCCCAGGCTATCCTGATCTCATCAAATCTCAGAAGCTAAGCAGGTTGGCCCTGGCTAGTATCACCCCCCCCCCCCAACAAGGAATTCCAAGATCATGATGGGAAGGCAGGCAGTGGGAAAACCACCTGTGAACATCTCTTGTCTTGAAAACTCCATGGGGTCACCATGTCAGCTGAGACTTTAGTAAAAAACAAAGAACGAATAAGAAAAAAAATCTACATTTATACTTAAAAATAGAGAACAATAAATAATTAAATACAAACATAATAAAAAATGTACAATGTCCCAGGTATGACTTGTTTCAAATTTCTCTTCTCTCTTTTTCTTTCCAATTTCAATGTGTATATATAGAAGATGTAATTCTTGAGGACCTCACAGGGAATGTCCTGGAGAGGGAAAGTGTGAAAAAGCTTCCATCCTTGAGACCTTCACATTGGGTGCAAACAAAACCATTCAAGAAATACTCACAGGGTCCCCAAGTCATTTTTCTTAAATCTTATGATCAGCAGTATCAAAAGCGATAGGTAGGGTGCGGTTTTAGCCTTTTGTTCTCATGTGTTATGCACAAACTGAAAGCCACACTGACAAGGGGCTGGACCTAATTGGATATAGATGTGCCTGAAGCTGAAGGACAGCTGCTTACTCTTCAGTCTTTTCAAAAGGGGAAGGTTGGAAGTAGGACAGTAGCTGGCTTGATTTGATCACATAACTTGTGGATGTTGACTAGTAGGTTTGAACAGTGTTTTTGCCTAGGTCTTTGTGGGGTAATGGCTCTGGTCAGTATTAAACTAAGCCAATTGCTGATTTGACTTGTTATAAATAAGCAATTACTGCTATCATTTTATTGTGTTTTTAATGTACATAAAACTGGAAATTGCTGGTAGTTCTTTCAATTATCCTGTCACAGGGGTGGCCAAACTTGCTTAATATAATAGCCACATAGAATAAATGTCAGATGTTTGAGAGCCCCAAGACATGAACAAATATTACACACATGAATTTATTAAAACTCTTAATACTTTCTTTGCACAAAACGATGAAATACATATGCATGCGCTTTGCAACATGACAATGCTAGCATTCTAGCGTTGTGTTGTGAAGTGGTAATAACAGTCCCCTTTAGACCAGCATAGGGAAAGGATAGGGAATTTTTTTCCCACCAGTGGGAGAAGGAAACACACATGTACTATATAAGTAACTGACCATCATTAGCATCATTATGCATCTCTCTTTGCCTTGGCACCAAGGTTAGTAAATAGAGCTCCTACAAGAGCTATGAAACTAACCCTATTAATTCTGTCTCTTCTTCCAGTGACTCCCTCAGCTCTTGCGCTCTCTTTCCGCATTCTGGGACTCCAGGCAACCTCTGTGGTGCAGGAGAAGAGCTTGCAAACGTGCCTATTTCTCCCTCCTTCACACATAACAGAAATAGTCGCCTACCGCGCTCAGAGGCTGACTGAGGTCCTGATGCTAAGTATGCTTACTTGAGAGTAAGTCTGCATTAAGTTTCACCTTGACCTCTGGGAGCCGCACAATATGTGTGAAAGAGCCACGTGTGGTTCCCAAGCCACAGTTTGGCCACCCCTGCCCTATCAGTTGTTATTCCCTAAATTAGGTAAACTATATACAGTCACAAAACCTTGGTCCTTAATATTTAATCCTTTATATTAAAACTTGTGTTTGGGAATCCATGCTTATATGTGTTTACTCCACTCAGGTGGTAATATTTGTTTTTGAGACACCTTGTTCAAAGACTGCCATAAGAATTAATTTGGTTGTTGTTTTTTTAACTTGGAAGTTTCTGCCACCTTGTGGCTAACTGACATTATCAAATATTTGGGGCATTTTGCTTAAAATAACTGTTCATTATTTACAGATTTTTAAATATACTGCTGTACACATGCACAAGAAATCTTGGCTTTATTGATGCATCAGACATCTATGAAGAATCTGTGGCAACCCCTAAATGCATGTTCTTCAGATTTTCTGCTGCTGAGATAGGCCAGCATAAATCTGAAATGCAAACAAGTCAATTTCCATGTAAAACAATTCAACCTGCAATATTGAAAAAAGTTAGAGACATTAGTGAGCTTTTCTCTTTTTGAGATGTGTCCTGCTTTGAGCATCATTGTTTTAAAATAAGCTGCTCTCAATACTGCACCCCACTCTCATACACCTAAATATATATTTGCTAAATCTATAGAAGTCCTTGTATATCTGTAGAACTGAACTCCATCTTCAGTAAGAAGATGCTTGTTCATTGATGCATCATTAAGAAGATGGAGGCAGAAAATGAGTAGAACACAAAAACTAATAAAACATAAGTATCAAAAATCAACTGAAAGAATAATATTTATATACAGGATCTGTTTGTGTGTGAAAAATCATTCCATCCACCATGATCTATGATTTCAGTCATTTGCCATGTTAGGAGCTTCTTCAGTGCTGGCTATCTCATTGCTAATGCAGTAACTGACAGTTTAATTTGTCTTTATGCCGTATTAGGTACTTGCCAGGTTGCTTATGGGGGAGTAACAGTTGCCTCCAGGCAGCTGGGTGCAACCCCCACTGCAGCTGCTGTATGAGTAGCAGAAAAGAAGGAAGAAGCATGCTTGCCAAAACTATCTGGCTGCTTGCCCTGCTTGGAGAAACAGAGTAAGGGCACTGTTGCTACTACATCTGTACTCTTGCTCTGGCTTAGACTGAATTGAAGGCGGGGTGCCCAAAGACAGAAGAATAACTCATATCATGCAAGTGGCATGGTGAATAAGGTGCCTTTTTATCTCTGTTACTTTGACTCTCTAATTAATGAGAAACCACATTCCGATGCATTTGAAAGTGCATAACTTTCGGGGCAAGACTTTTCATTGAAGCAGGTGCATTTCAGATGAGCACCAAATTTCATAGAGAAACCAGAGTGCGAAGTATGTTGGATTGGAATTCTGAATATTTGTTGCATTTCCTAAACTTTGCAGTAGGTAGGGCCAAAAATCAGCCTGTTGTATCCACTTTTAAGTACTAACGATTTCAGTGGGAATAATTTTATGTGCTTAACTCTCCCACTGAAATGAAAGAGTTTAAATTTGTCGTAGATAAGCAGGACATCTGTCTGTATTGCTACCTTAGAATTCCAGTGTTTCAATTTGTTTAGTATTAGCAAGTCCTATATAAAGAAATAGCATCAAAAAGTAGAAAATGTAATGACTTCTTGTCAGTGTTCAGCAAATGCTGGTCATCTCCCCATCCCCAGGGCTGGATATAGATGGAGATAGATTCTGCTGCCAGCCACTGCAGGTGAGAGTATGAATATGACCTTCTTCTGAATGGGTGGGCAGGGGGTGGGGAGCAGCTTACAAAGGGAATGCAGCTCCTCCTCTAAACTTTGTTTCAGATGCAGGACCCACCCTGTCTAGTGGCGTGGATGCTGCACCTTTGGGGACCAAAGGGTTGTTGTTTTTTAACCTTCTGAATCTGACTAGCTTTGATTTGGGGTTTTGTTTCTTGTCAACCCTGCAGGTCAGAGGAAGGACTTGCTGAAGTCCTAGTGGGTTGGTGATGTAGGTAAATTTAATTGCTTGCAGATGGAGGTTTGTAGTGCAAGTTAAATAGTTTGGTTAAAAGCAGTAACTTTGGTGTTCACACTGTGATGCATTTATTTTATTTTTTATTTATTTATTTATCTGGGATTTATATCCCGCCCTTCCCATCGAGTGGCTCAGGGCGGCTTACAACATATGTAAAACTAACATAAAAATAAATTACACTATAAAATTAACATTTCATTAAATAATTAATGCATCAATTTTAAGTGGGAAGGATGTTCCTCAAACCAGGTATTCAGGGCTAACGAACTAGAATAGGATGCCAAGTAGGAGTTGCCATGATCTATGACCCAGTACCTCATAGCTAGGGAGAGGGGGTCTGGCTTATTCTTCTAAAGCACACATTAGTTCTGGCAAGGAAGAACCTTCTAACCAGGGTGGTTCACACAGATGTTTTGGAAATCTTGTGGGGGAGGGGGGGACTGACTTCTCTGCATCCACATTGTATTTGGGTTGTGTTATTAGTTGGTGCCCATTGCAGATCCTTCATATGTTACGAAGTTGTGGCCCAGTTTATTCCCAAAACCATATTGGTGTTTCTCTTTCTGCATCTGTCTGCAAAGGTCACTCTAGAATTCAGAAGTTTTAGTGATGATAACTCCAGGGAGCATGCATTCGGGAATCATGCTTCTAAAGTTACTTCCATATTTCCTGAGAAAGTTAACACCATCTGTCTTGCCATAGTTCCTTTTTACAAGGCAGTTCCATTTTACAAGGTGTTCCATGTTTTCAGAAGTGATTTTCCTGCTTTTTAGCTTGATTCCAGCATCATTCATTTCAAGGTGTGCCACAAATCCCATTATTTAATAAGGCTTTTTAAAAAGTGTATGTAAGAACCTTATGTTAGAGCAAGGGTAAGGTTAATAATGCTGTCATATGAGTGTGTTATTATATTTGGATTAAAGTTACGAATCACATACCTTTACCAACAGATTTATTTATTTTTCCCAAGGTACGCAAAGTCTAAGACTTATTAACACTGCTTGTGGGATAAACTGTGATGGAATTATCTTTCCATAATGAATCATGTGGCTATTTCAAGATAGTTGGTGGCCTGAGATTGGTTGTGGTTTCTTTTAATTAGAGGTTAATTTTAATACGTGTAATTTCTGCATTGCTTGATTATAAAATGTCCCTGTGTACTTTAATTCTTTCAGAACACAACAGATGACTGCCTGAACAAAATATATTCTTTATGAATACTTGACTTTAGGATTATCCAAAAAAAAAAATTCATTACATTTAGACTTTTAAAATAAACAAATATGAACAGAAACGACTCAATTTCCATAGAGAGTTTAAATTCATCATCTGCCTTCTGTGTAGTCTCATTGATAGGAGTTTCTCATTCTAAAGAATCTGAGGGGTTGCCCCTCCCCATTCAGAGTGAATGCAACAGCTTTTCCCCACTTAAAATGTCACCTGCTCTGAGGGAGTGGTGCCCCTTCCCTCAGTTCTTTCTTTGCCACTTCTTGGATAGAAACCTCCTAGTCTTTCTCTCTCTTTAACCAACTGTGTTTGCCTTCCATGGGCCATTTTTTCTGTGGCTGAGTGAAGCTTGATCTTCTCTTCAGTACTGTTGTCGGCCTGTGATCTGTTCTACTAAAAACACAAAAAGGAGAAGAAATGGTAGAAAAGTCGATCGAACATGGACGTTGGTGAGGTGAAGCAGTCATCCTTATTTTCATGCCTTGCTTGCTTCTCTGTTCCCCAAAAGGCGTTCCTTTCTATTTTGATCACCCACTGGGGTTTTTTCACTTGGGTGGTGAGAGACTATGTCTGTGAAAGGCCGTGTTCAAAAAGTGTGCCAAGTGTCGCACAGAAATTAACATGAGCTGTCTACTGTATCTCAGAGAGGCCATAACATGGCTACTTGTAGAATGTGCCAGCAATTCACCCTAAAAGCTAGAAACAACAGGGTATCTAGACTAAAAGCTACCCTTTGGGAAAAGGCAATTTTGTTCATTGAACTGCTGAAGCCATTGGAGGATCCTGAGCACTGTTCAGAACAGACATCAGTTATCTCAGTTCCATTGGTTCTGGCATTGGAGCTTCTCTTTTGTACAGCTCCCGCTTGTTCCAAAAAGTCTATCAGACTTGAACCCTTCCTCCCTACACCATCATCTCATCCACACATTGAGATTCCTAATTTGTGCTTGTCTCTCCGGCCCTGCATGTGGAACAGGTAGCACTTCTGAGAAGTCTACCTTGGAGGTCCTGGCCTTGAGTTTCCTGCCTAGCAGCCTAAATTTTTCCTCCAGTAGTTTGCTCTGGAACCATTTTTCCTAGCTAAGACAAAAATGTGTGAACCAGAGGCTAAAAAACTGTGAGCTAGCTCACACTAAGATGCCCTGTGGTGCAGAGTGGTAAGCTGCCAGCTCTGCTCACAACCTGAGTTCGATCTCAGCGAAAGCTGGGTTCAGGTAGCTGGCTCAAGATTGACTCAGCCTTCCATCCTTCCAAGGTCAGTAAAATGAGTACCCAGCTTACTGGGGGGTAAAGTGTAGGTGACTGGGGAAGGCAATGGCAGACCACCCCATAAAAAGTCTACCAAGAAAACATCATGATGTGATGTCACCCCATGGGTTGGTAACGACTCGGTGCTTTACCTTTTTAGCTCACACTAACTCACCTTAGAGGGAACACTGATCTGTAGCACAGTTGCTTTACGACTCTGGATGCACAGTTTCAGTGACAGAAGAGCTTAAAGTTGTTCATTGAACTCCAGACCTGAGCAGTACAGTGTTAACTTTTCTCCTTATTGTGTTGTATGGCTGGCCTTGGCCAGTTTTCTTTACCTCTAGGAGCTGGACTCATTTTTCAGTTTTTAAGGTTTTTAGCTTTAATGAGCATATTTATTAATTACTACAACCACAGACACTATTCCTAAATTCTTCACATTTTTCTGTAATTTTATTAATGCTATGACAAAGTGTTGTAGTATGTAAATAAACATAGTGGTAACTTTTGTTGTCATCACCATAACAAAAAAATCTAACCACTAATCCTAACCTAAACTCTAAAATCTCTCATAATTTCATTATTGTTTTGAAAAGCTCCTTTTAATATTGAGCCAGTATGAAGTAACTGTTGAAGATAGGAATTCATCTCTCACCATTTAATGGTGCAAAGTAAGCATATAAGCAAGCAATGATAAGAATTTCATGCACATGCATTTTTATATTATACAATGAAACGTATTCTGTAAAAGGATAGATAAGCTTTGTGCATCTACTAAAGGTTGCTGAAAATACCAGGCTCCACAGTGAAATTTCTTGGTTAACGAGTGCTTGGGATTTGCTGTATGGAAGGTGCTTAGTTGACATGCTTCAGAGTATTCAAAGCTGTTAAAGGTAGGGATGGGCATGAACTGAAGCATGTGGTTTGTGAACCAAAGTTCATGACAGGTCAAACTGCTTTTGAAACAGTTTGTGGACAGAGCAGAAAGCAGGGATTTAAGAGGACCCGAGTCCCATTTAATCTCTGCTTTCCCTTCTCTGGAAAAACTGCAAAAACCGCTGAGTGGTGGGGAGTGCCACTCCATCATTCAGCTGTCATTTGGGGTTTCTTGGATTGGATTTATACCCCACCCTTCGCTTGGAGTCTCAGCAGTTTACAGTCTCCTTCCCTTCCTCTCCCCACAACAGACATCCTGTGAGGTAGGTGGGGCTGAGAGAGCTCTTCAAGAACTGCCCTTAAGTGACTGCACAAGAAAGTGAAACAGCTAAGCAGTGGGGAGCGCTTCCCTGCCACTTCAGTTTTTCAGGCTTTCTTGTGCAGTCCCTTTCAAGTATGCAGAAACCACATGCTTTGTGAGTTGCCCTGTTTTGTTGCCTTGCCAATAAGGACTCTACTATTCACCTCAATATTAGAGTGAGTGATATTGTGAGGGAAAGATTTTCAAGACTAGTAACTTGCTCTGGGTTTCAAAAATGTATTATATTCAAAAAACTAACCTCTTAAATGTACTGTTATTCCCATGGCATGTAGCTGTGTGTATGTGAATATTTCACAGAATATTACATAAAATTAAAAGTGTATGTGGAGTATGTAAGTAGTGCTTGCTTCTGAAATACCCTTGATCTCATTTTAGGCTTCTTAGGTTGCTGTTTAATTGGGGGGGGGGGGGGGGAATTAAACACTTCTTTATATGTGTGAAAGTAAACATCTCCAACTTATCACAGGTACAAATGTGAGAGAGTTTAGCAGAGGTGAGAAGTCTATAAATCAGACAACTTGCCTAATATACTCTAAGGAAAAAAATCCTTTATTAGTACACACTGGAGTCAATTCCAAAGGTATCATTATTCAGCACTTAACTGTTTATGCACAATTAGGTTTGCAAAAGTTAGCACACCTATTCAACCCTTGGCCCAAAAGAGAATGGATTTTGTCATGTGGTTTGACTTACCCTTTAAAATATCTTTTCCTAGCAAAAAGATACATCTCTAGTTGGAGTCCACTGTGTTAGAGGTTGCAGGACTGTTAAATATTTAATTCAGCCCATACCATTTATTGGCTCCAATCCAGAGAGCTGAAATTATTTTCTTTGTATAAGAGAGGTTCCAGAAGCAATACTGTCCCTTTATTTCCAAAATTAATTTTATTACCAAAATTAATCGAAAGCAAAAGACACGACTCCTATCTTTTGATGTAAAGACTGCATAAACTACAATACAAGAAAGTCAGAGGAAGAAGTGCATCAAATTGAAAGATCTGTTGCGAGCTTCCCATTCTGTGCGTCTGAGTGTGTGTTTAAAGTGCAATTTCACAACCATAATGTTCTGCAAGCTTTTGCTTAGAATTCTTTCTCTTGCCCTCCCCTTCAAATCTTGCAAATCTGTACAGAGCAATAGAAAAACTGAACGGATTCCAGCTTGAAAATTACTCATTAAAAGTTGCATATATTCCGGATGAGATGGCGGCACAGCCACCTCCTCAGCAGCACCCACAGGGGAGACGTGGCTTTGGGCAGAGAGGTCCGCCTAGGCAAGGCTCACCTGGCGCAACTACACGGCAAAAACCACAGTCTGATGTTCCTCTTCGGATGCTGGTTCCCACCCAGTTTGTAGGAGCCATTATTGGAAAAGAAGGAGCCACCATCAGAAACATCACCAAACAGACACAATCAAAGTAGGTTTCTTGTTGGACTTTGTCTTCTATATAAAGTGTGTTTGTGCTGCTGCTACAATATTCTCATCTGTTCTCATTTGTTCTGTATAGCCCTCTCAGTACTGGGTTGAGTTCTTGGTGAAGTAGTTTAGTAGCAGTAATATGAGAGTGATGTCCATGGGCAGTTTCAAGTGGTTTGTCAATGCAACCCATAGATCCAGGTGGGCAGCCATGTTGGTCTAAAGTAGCAGTTTATATGATCATCATTTGTTTGGATTTAATTCTGGAGGCGGGGAACAGTGAAGCAAGTAAAGATGTAAAATTGGAGATAGATGTGTAAATGTATCCCTAACTGTGGAGTGCTAAGAGTAATTAACTGAGATTATATAAACTTAATTTGTTATTCCTGTTTGCATCTGTTAAAGCATTTTCATTATGTTGTATGCTAAATTGCTGTTCAACTTCTACCTATATGAACGGACTGGTAACTTCCATTTCAGTGTGTATGAGGAAATGTGTGTGCACAGGAAAGCTCATACCATGAATAAAACGTTGTTGGTCTTAAAGGTGCCACTGGATTTAAACTTTGTTCTAGTGTAGTCCAGAGACATTGCAACTCACTTGTGAAGGAACAAAGATTTCCAAGTAGTGTCTCTAGCACAGATCTTAAAAAACTGTTACTACAGTTAAATGTTCAACTTCCATAGAACAAGAGAACCAGTGCAGAACCAACCCAGGAACTCAGATGTGCAACAGCACCGGCACCATTCTCTAGTAGGGGTGGTTATATAATCATTACCAGTTAAAAGACTATCATATCCAACATGGTTAATAAGAAAGATATGTTTTAACCAAGCAGGGGAGTCTCAACAACTGAAAACATTGATGCTTCTGAGCTAATTTGTCTAAAATTGTTAAGCAGTGTTCTTCCTTGCTTTGAGCAAATTACCTATGAAGTTAACTCTGCAGCTTCATCAGTGGGTGTTGAGAAGCATTATAATTTGTATAGCTGGCTACAGAATCTTAACTTGAATGACTTTCTTTTGATACTGTTATTGCCTTGATCCAGGGGAGATTCATACAAAGATATAGCTTTCTGTTCCCAAAGCTGATGCTCACTTAGGTACATCTCCATCCACATTGCAGTAATGTGGTCCCACTGAAGTTGCTGGAAGTATCATTGGATGCAAATAGACCTAACACATCCATCACTGTGATCACCAGTTATATTCAGTATATTAGGACCCATTTGAGTACAGATGCATTGTCTACTCATACAGAATTTACAGTGATCTTTGGAGACTGCTTGTACTGCAACTACTATCTTTTCTTTCTAGAATTGATATTCATCGTAAAGAAAATGCAGGTGCTGCTGAAAAACCAATTACTATTCACTCTACTCCAGAAGGGTGTTCAACAGCTTGTAAAATTATAATGGAGATAATGCAGAAGGAAGCGCAAGATACTAAATTGTGAGTAAATACTATTACTTATTTAGGGTGCATTATTTAAAAGCCAAACGTAATAAAATGGCCATTATACAAAAAAAAATATTGAAAACTATCAGGTCTTGGTTCTTAACCTTGCTTGTATGTAATGCAAAATGGCAGGAGGTACAAAATGATGGGTTATCTCTGAGACATAGTTCAGGGTACTTTGGAAAGCTAGGTATTTGCTTTTACATTCAGATTAATTTCTAACATTTGGAAATAGGGAATAAAGCTTATGAAAATTAATATATTATCCAACCACTTTCTTCCCATACTGTCTTACAGGAGTTTCTATAACTTCTCTGTCATCTTTCCAGAGCAGGTTAAGATTTTACTGTTTTGCTATCAGAGAAGCCTTCATTACTGTTTGTTTTATTGTCTGGTTTCACTTTTATGTTTTGGTTTTTGATTAGATATTTGCAATTTTATGTTGTTCCCTAATAGTCAAGTCTAATGGGTCCCCCTAGCAAAGTTACTGTGATCAACCGTGGTAAAGCTAGGCTGCTGTTGACTGTTCAGACCCAGTGTATAGTGGCTGAGTGAAACGCATCTTGATTATCAGTTTGTTAGATATATGCCAAGATGAACTTAAAAGGAGAGACACAAGCAATCAATTTCATGGTTTATTAGAAATTATACTGACATAAAATAGAAAGAAGGATAATCTCGCTGGACAAATTCTTATATTAAAATGGTTGGTGCTTATTATTGGTGGTATCCCACACCACTCAGGCTAATGTAGAAATGGAGAAACCATGTGGTATGTGAGGGAGAGGGAGAACCTTATGCCAGCATAGGGGATAGTGCTGGATCATGCTGTTATGATGGTGTTTACATTGCTGTGTTATTGAAGCAATGTAGTATAAAGCCAGCAAGAGATGTCGTTCTTGTAGTATAAGATTTGCCATCTTTGTGTGAAATTAAACATCTTTTGGGAGATGAGAAGGTAGAAGGTGTAGAAGAGAATTGTCTCCCCTCTTTCAAGCAGTTAATCTTATATGTATAGGTAGTAACAGAGAATATGCTACTTTTGCCCCTGCCTGCCCAAGTTATATTGCTCTAGTTTACCCTGATATCCCACTGCAGCAAGTGGAAAATAAGGCTGAAAGAGCTTATGTGTAATTGTTAGTGAACAGGAAAAGCCCTACAAATTACCTTTGTTCCCCTCCAGGTGAACAGATTGTCCAGACAGTCTTTGGCCTCAGGTAGAATAGAAGACAGAAGCTTTCCTTGGTGATAAGAAATACATGAAACCCAACAACCACAGGCTGCCACTATTCCTGTCCAGAGATGGGAGATATCTTTTGTTATTAATGTCAAAGAACTCTTGCTCCTGGAGAAGCAAAAAGATAAACTTCCCTTTTGTACAGCAGTGTTGCCTGCGGATTAAGGAAAACTACTGATTACATTTAAGGAAACTCAGTTGTTTTTTCTTGACGTGAGAGATTGAGAAGTATACTTCTGACCCTGACATCACTTCTTAATTTGTGGTTGAATTATGTGATTTTTGAATTCATGCAATTCTTTTGACTGCTTACAGTACAGAAGAAATTCCCTTGAAGATACTAGCACATAACAATTTTGTTGGCCGGCTCATTGGCAAAGAAGGACGGAATCTGAAGAAAATTGAACAGGACACAGACACTAAAATCACAATATCTCCGTAAGTGTTCCATGATCACATTGCTAAGTAGTATGTGTTTGTAGGAATGTTGACTTGTCGCTAATTCCTGAGAACTGGTTTTCTAGATATTTGTTTCAAATGCAAAGACCAACTCCATTTAAAAAAAAAACCCACCAAATCCACTTCTTGCAAAGGTTGTATGATAAGAAACCTTTTGTTAGGAAGTCCTTTGATTTAGAGACTAGATATGATTTATTTAATAGATCTTGTTTAATTATCAGCAGGGTTTCCTGAAACATTTCATTAATTTATTTCCAGTAAATTACTCAAATATAGCTATGAAATATATATTCGGATGTACTTAGAAATGTAATGGGCTACATTACATGGCCCTTCGACCCACTGTTACAGATTTGTTTTTCTCTGTTTGTGCATGTCACTAGTGGGTAGAATATTTGACAAGGTAAGTAGAAGTTGGACATGGGACATGTTCAGGTTCAACTCCAGGCTACTTCACTATTTGTATCACAATCAAGATGATGTTGTCACCAAGCAGTGTTACTTTTCTATCAGCCATGTGTGAAAATCTCAAAATCCATCATCTTGCTGTAGGGTTCTTTTCCCAACCTCTTGAGCAGATTTAGGCGAATCTATCTTCCTCTGGCTGGAGAGACCCCATCCAAAGCACAGTGCTGGGGGACTTGGGAGAAAGAGGTTCACATCAGCTGACTTGCATTATGAGCCATTAACTGCTGCCTATGGATAACATGGACAAAGTGCTGAAGGGAGTGATAACTTACCTACCAAGGTTCACATCAACAGACAAGGAGACACTTGCACTCAACCCCTACACTAATAGCATGGTCCAAGGCTTAACCTTCTTCCCTTGTTTGTGAAACATTCTGCACTTGGACCAACTGCATTTGGTACAATTTGAGTCCAGTAGCACCCTAAAGACAAAGATTTCCAACATATACACTTTCCAGGGCTAGAGCTCCCTCCATTTTGGAGGAAATCTTGCCTCATCAAGCTGGTATTCCTTCACCAGGTTTATCAAAAAGAGGGCATTGCAAGATGGTTTGGAATTCTTGTTTGCCAACTTTTCTGCTTTTAATATCACTCACAGAATCTGGAGGTGATTTTTCTGCAAAAGGTTTGGGGAGATTGGTGTCTTGATGACTTCAAGTTCTGTTCTATATCTTTCTGCTCATCCTCCAGCAAGGCTGCTGACAATTGACTTGGGACCCAGTATATCTTCCAGATCAGACTGGTGCCATTTCCTGAACATCTTACTGAACTCTAGGTAGAAGGGTTTCACTGGTTGGTGCAGGCAAATTAGCTGATCTTCTTCATGGTCTCTGTGCTTCACACTGATGGGATATAGTGCGCCTGCACCGATCCTGATCAGTACTTCAAAGCCTAAGAAAAGAGGATTTTCGCACCCGTCCCATCGGGCATGTACAGCTCTCCACCGCACATTCCCACTGGCACGAGGATCCCGCCAGTTCCTTTCTGACCGCCGCGCAGATATGATCTTTCTCCCGTCTCTCATCGGTACTCACCTTCATTGCCTTTTCCTTTGAATTTCTTTGGTTACTTCATGCTTCTTCTCAAACCTACAAGAAAAAAAGGGACACTTGAGTGCATGAGTTTTTCTAGCTCATCTCCCCGGATGGGGACGGGGGGGGGGGGGGACACTCTTCCCTTTTCCCCCGAGCATATGGAAAAGTTGTGGGGGTGCTTCAAACGCTGCAAAAAGTGCAGCAGCAAGCTCCCTTCCCCTGACGGCCACGATCTTTGCCTTGGAGAGGGACACCGCCCAAAGACTTGCACACATTGTTCTCTCGACAAACACGGGAAAATTGCACCGCACGACTTTGAACAGAGCTTATGGAAGCAGCACTCAACCCTAGTATGCAGTCCCAAGTCGACTCAGGATGCGCGTTGACTTCGCCCACACCAACTCCCTCCAGCACGGCTCCTTCCGACGCTGGCAGGTCGATGCAGAAACGCTCAACCCTGGCACCAACCTCGGAACCCTCGACTCCTGCAAAGAAATGCAGGGAGGGAAAGGAGCATAAGAGGGACAAGGACAAGAAACACAAGACTCCCAAGAGCCCTCGAGAAGGACTGAGCCAATCCACCACCCTGGCTGGGCTGGTGGCGCCAGGCAAAATCCCCCCCGCTGCAGCTTCTCACCGCCTCTATCTAGCAGGCCCCCCTGCAGCATGTACCCAGGAGGAACTGTCGGACTTTGAGATTGATCTCACCCAGGAGACGTCTCACTCCACGTCCTCTGGTACCGAACCGAGCCCCTTACCGAAACCTGATCAGCAGGAGTGGGCGCCTACGTCTCCGCTGCTTCCATAGCAACCGCACACACCGATAGAAGCCCCCCTTCCGAAGGCTGCGGAAGATCGAGCCCCTCTACTGCCACCACCACCGATGCACTGGGACCAGAGGCAATGGCAGTACCTATACGGAGCGTACCCTATGTCTTCGGGTTTTCCGTGGATGCCTCATCCGCCACCGGACTGGGACTTGCGTTCAGTAGCATCTTGCCATTCCTGCCATAGGGACCCACATCGGCCTTGAGACCCCCTGCAAAGCGCCCAGCGGAGCAGCTACCCGCCCCACAGCCTAAGTGTTGATGCCGATGACACCATTCCAACCCTCAACACCAAGGACTCCAGAACTACCCAGACAGCCCTCGGAACACAACTCTGCTTCCTCTCACTCCAACCCCGATTCGTACTCGGACCACCCTAGCTGCCAGGACTCCAACACTGAACCGTCCCTGCCGCAGCAATCCATAGAGGAGTCGCCAGTCTCTCCATCTGAAGATCTTTGGGCCTGTGGCAATTTCGTCAAGCGTATGGTTCATTCCTTATTGCTACCGATTTCGCAGCCTAAGCCCCTCTTTACTGACACGGTCTTTGACATTGTCCAGTGAGACGTGTCCACACTGGCAGCCTTGCACATGACTTCGGTACTCCTCCAGGCAGCCAAAGTCTCATGGCTGAAACCGGCATCCACCCTGGTCTCCACCAGATGCACAGAACATATACATAGACGCAGGAAGCGGAGGCTTCGTTTCTTTTCAACCACCCCAGGCCTAACTCAGTCGTGGTCTCATTCTCGTCCAAGAGGAAGCGCACGCATTCCACTCCTGATAAGGAGGAGAAGAAACTCTACTCTTTCGGCTGAAAGGTATACTCCACAGGTGCTTGGGGATCCAGACAGCAAACTATGAGGCTTGCATGACCAGGTATCAATATGCCGTCTGGGAAAAATTAGCAGACATCTTACCTTCCCTCCCTGAGGACAAGGCTTCAGAGATGAAACGACTCCAGAAAGAGGGCATGCTCGTTGCGAAGCACCAGATCAACGCAGCCAAACTTCTGTAGATGTCTTTGTCAAGATGCTGACTACGGCAGTTACCATGTATGGTTCCGCATCATGGCCCCGCCCCAGGACACCAGGGTGTGGATCGAGGACCTTCCCGTTGAGGGAGATGGGCTGTTCAGCTCGACTACAGACACGGTGCTCCAGGATTTGGACAAGAGCATCAAGGCTTCCAAGAACCTGGGGGTTTCTACTTCTGCTCGCCCTAAGTCTAAGACCTGGTCAGAATCATGGTCCAAGAAACCGTTCGCCAAATCACCTCCTGAACAGACGTGGACTTCATCGAATTCATCCAGTGACCCCCACCATCAGGTCTGATAACGATGCATCCCTCAGGTCCTCCTGCAGGAAGTCACAAAGATTGTATCAAAACAGGCTATAGAACCGGTTCCTCCCACCTCCCCTGCGGGGTTCTATTCCCGGTATTTTACTGTCCCCAAGCGGGATGGGGACCTCAACGAATACATTATCTACAAAAAGTTCCATATGACATCCCTTCAGTACATCCTTCCACTGCTGAACAGAGATGCCTGGATAGCCACTCTGGATTTGAAGGACGCGTATTTCCATATTACAGTACACCCCCACTTCTGGCAATACCTGCGGTTTGCTATTGGGAACTGGCGCTTCCAATACACCTCACTCCCCTTTGGGATCTCAGCTGCCCCCCAGGTCTTTACAAAGACAATGATAGTCATCGCTGCTTATCTCCGCCTTCAGGGGATCATAATATTCCCTTATATAGACAATTGGCTGGTAGTGGCCCTGGCAGCGGACACCCTCCAGTCACATCTCAACACCATTTTACTCCTTCTTAGAGACCTGGGGCTCCAGATCAATCTGCTGAAATCTCACCTCGTCCCATCCATGAGAGTATAGTTCATAGGAGCCATTCTGGACACTCACCTCAGCCACGCTTTTCTCCTTCAGGAACGGGCGGATGCACAGGTCGCCCTCATCACCAAGATCCAAAGTCAGGGCGAAGCTTCAGCGCTCCAGATACAGACTTCTGGGACTGATGGCAGCCACTACAGCTGTGCTTCTCCACGCCTGCCTCTGTATGCGACCACTGCAGTTGTGGTTCATGAGAGTGTTCCGACCAATGCGTCTTCTGCAGTCTCATCATCTGACGTTACCAGCTCATGTCCTGATCTCCCTGACATGGTGGGAGCAGAGCCTCAACCTACTCCAGGGCGCTTCATTTATACTGCTAGCACCATCTGCGGTGGTGACGACAGACACTTCTTTATGGGGCTGGGGAGCACATCTCAATGACCTGTGTGTCAGTGGCCCTTGGGAGCCCTGCCTCCGAAGTCATCATATCAACTATCTGGAGCTCCTGGCTATACGGCATGCCCTGCATTCCTTCCACCATCTCCTACACGGCCGTGTGGTGTCTTTTCTGACAGACAACACCACTACCCTATACTACATGAACAAGCTAGAGGGATGGTCTCCCAAACTCTTTGCCAGCTGGCCAGCAGCATTTGGGAAGACTGCCTCCAATGGGACATCCATCCGGTGACGACACATCTTCCAGGTGTCCAGAACACTACAGCAGTCGCCTTGAGCAGGGGGGGCTCTGCCTTCCACGAGTGGGAGCTCAACTGGAAGTACCTCATCCCCCTCTTCGACAAGTGTGGTCGCCCGGATATAGACGTCTTTGCGACCAGGCACAATGCGAAGTGTCCGAACTTCTGCTCCGGGGGGGGTCACAATCCCCTGTCCCTAGGGGACAGCCTTCTTTATCTGTGGGAAGGGCAGCATCTCTCTTCTCTTCCCTCCTCTGCCCTTGATGACCAGGGTAGTCGCCAAGGTTCGAGCACACAGACCCGCAGGGATCTTAATCGCCCCCTGGTGGCCGCGGCAACCCTGGCTTCCGGTCTTCCTTTGGTTGTCTGCTCAGACCTTCTGTCAGTTTCCACCAGAACCGGATCTATTGGTGGCTTACGGGGGTCGTCTCCTGCATCACAACATCCCACACCTGAAACTCACGGCAAGGCAGCTACCATGATGTCTATCCAAGAGCGTATTTACCACGTTCTCCTAAATAGTAAATGTCCTACAACTCGACACTCCTATGAGGGCAAGTGGAAAGCCTTCCTGAACCACAAGGCCACACTACCAGCCCCCCTCCAGGACACACCCCTGCTGCTAATATTTAGCTTCCTCCTTGCTCTACTAGACAGAGGTCTCACTCTTTCTTCAGCACAAGTTCTTTACTTAGGCAATGGTACCAGATACTCTGGGAACAATTTTTGATGGGCAGGATTACGCATAATCCATTTTTGGGGGACTCTTGTGCGGTAGTTTCCTTATCAGAGTATGATGAAACATGGAAACTTTTTGTTTCCTATACTTCCGGCTCACTCGGGCATGGCATTTCCTCCCAGCACTTACCAAAGTGGATTGTTGAAGCCATATACGGACTTACTAGCTAAAAGGCCTCTACCAGGACCTGTGCAAGCACACTCCACCAGGGCGGTGGCGTCCTCTACAGCGTTTCTCCAGGGAGTGCCCTTACAGGAAGTCTGCCAAGCAGCCACGTGGGCTACACCTCACACCTTTGTGCAACACTTCGCTCTGGACGTTAGGAGGCGCCAGCATGCCGCATTGGGCGTGGCAGCGCTGCAAGCAGCGATTTCCTGAGCACCGTTCCAGCACCCACCTCCAGGTAGGTCCTATAGCTTGCTGGTTTCCCATCAGTGTGAAGCACAGAACCATGAAGAAGATAAACAGGTTGCTTAACTGTAACTGATGATCTTTGAGTGGTCATCTGTGCATTCACACTACCCACCCTCCTTCTTTTCTGGTGTTGGTTCTCATGAGCTTACAGCGGTCAGAAGGAACTGGCGGGATCCTCGTGCCCGTCCCAGTGGGCATGCACGGTGGATAGCCGCACATGCCTGTGGGACGGACGCGAAAATCTTCTGAGGCTTTGAAGTACCAGTGCAGGCACACTATATCCCATCAGTGTGAATGCACAGATGACTACTCGAAGATCATCAGTTACAGGTAAGCAATTTATTTATCTAGAATGTCTTAGCCAGGTTAAAAGTGAGTGTTGTCAGTCAGTGGCAAGCAGCTGCACTAACTAGTACTCTAGGGACTCTGTAAAAATCTCTCAGTTTTGCCATCATAACTGTTTTTTAAAGGTGTGATTCTTCTCCAGCCAATGGATCACAGGTTTCCCTTGTAGAAGCTTTACTTGGTTCTCTCAGTAGTCACAAAATTTCTGTTGGCTCCCATCTGCACTGTATACTGAACGTTTGGGCCTTCCAAAGTTCTTTTCTTTGTTTTATCAGCTTTGAGTCAGAGGATGGAGCCCCCTGTGTCAGACTCTCAATAGGTGTGTCCTCCAATATAGTTGAACAAAATAGGAGTCAATAGCACTTTTAAGACCAACTTAGTTTTATTCAGAACATAAGCTTTCGTGTGCTCTAAGCACACTTCATCAGATGAGGAATCTGGCACAGTGAGCAGAGCCACACATAGCTGCTGGGCAATGGCTCAGAATGTAAAATGATACAGAATGTAAAATGATCTGGTAGGCAGTGGTTTAGAATGTAAAATGGTACAAATATAAAATCCAATGACAGAATAGTAAAATTAACAAATTGAGCAAACCTTGATTTTACTATTCTGTCATTGGATCTTATATTTGTACCATTTTACATTCTAAACCACTGCCTACCAGATCATTTTACTATTCTGTCATTGGATCTTAAATCTGTACCATTTTACATTCTGAGCCATTGCCCACCAGCTATGTGTGGCTCTGCTCACTGTGCTGGATTCCTCGTATGATGAAGTGTGCTTAGAGCACATGAAATCTTACGTTCTGAATATAACTTAGTTTGTCTTAAAGGTGCTATTGACTCCTATTTTGTTCTACTACTTCAGACCAACATGGCTGTCTACTGGGATCTTCCAATATGGTTGCGATTCTTCATAGTAAATCGTGTTGATTTTGCAGAGCTTAAGTCTTTTTTTTCCTTCCTTCCCCTATCCTCATCCTCAAGGGAAAGATTTGCCCAGCTTTGATGTCTGTAGAGCATTCTGCATTTTGTTTCCATAAAAAGGTAAAGAATCTGCTTATGTCAAAAGGAATCATGCATTCTGTGGAGAAGCCACCACATCTGCAGTGTTTGACATTCAACACATTCCTACTAAATGACATATGTAGGGCTGCTGTGTATGTCTGTTCTTCTCTACAGAATTATATCTTCACTTTTGTAAACACAGTCTTTGGCCTACAACAGATTCTATAACCCTGAAATTCTGAACCAGAGGCACTGCTTTCCGACATCTGTCCTTCAGGTGCTATAATCATCAGAAGGAAAATCTATCTAGTGAATTCATTTTTTGTCAAACGTTTGAATGATTCTTCTGTTCAAAAGAAATCAGAAGAACCATTGGGTCTGTTGGCGCTGTAGAAGATGGAATGATCTGTTTACTTTTCTTCAGTACCCTTGGGGCTCAACTCAAGCGTTGTCTGAGTCTTATGGATTATTTTTCCTGCCCCCCTCCAATAATTTGGTGTCTCCAATAAGAATAAGTAGAGAAAAACTACAATAGGATTTCGTTCATGCCATGATTTTTATTTTATGTATATATGTATTTCTGTATTTATTTTTAGACTTAACATCTTGAAAGGTTTTTGGAATGGTTTGTATTATGCTTTTAAGACACTGCATATGAAGAATTGAGCCAGAGGTGAATTGACCTCATTCCTTTTTACACTTTCCATTTCATCAGAAAATAAGATACACTGATGACTGAAACCTTGATCTTTGCTTAATTGAAAGGATTGAAGAGTAGTTTACTGGGTGGGTAGCATTCTTGGAATGAAGTATAGATAGAAACAGAGCCACATTTCTTCAGAATGTTCTGCTGTAATCATATTTTGGGACATGGCTGTTCTAAATAACTGGTGGGTTATCTAAAAGTGTATTTGTTTAAAATATTCATATCATGTCCTTCCAAAGGACTTAGGGCAGTTAACAAAGAAGATTAAAATAGGACCGTATGTACCATTCAAATGATGAAAAAAATGCTAAAAATCCATCCTGCTATAAAGATCCTCTCACAACATCTAAGAACATCGATCTAATGATTGACGGCATCTGAGATTTACAGATTTCTCAGCTGGGTTATCTTCAGCTGAAAGCTTCCAGAATAAGCCTTCCATTACAAGCTAGTAGAGCACTAGAAGCATTTATTGGGATGAAGATGGAAAGTTGCAGTTTATTCTTCCCCTGTGATATGGTGTCTCCTGGAATTGAATCCTTGCTGTGCTTTGCCTGGAATACCACTCAAAACAGTCCAGGAAGTAGATGGAAAGTCCCTATTTCATAAGGTTATTATACTGGATTTACCATCCCTTCTTCACACTATACTGAGTTGCATTTAATCTGTGGTGATTCTGGGCTAAAGAAAGAACATTCTTTGCTGATATGTCTGAGCTATTATAAGCTATAGTGAGCTTGGGAAGGAATCCCCCAGGTAAAACTTTGGCATTTCAGGCACTGTTTCGATCAGTTGCCCACCATCAAGGAGTAGTGGTTTGGATGGGACAGAGAAGATGACCCCAGTCAAAATCTAAACATCACTTGTAAGGAAAGATCTGTCCAGCTCCATGATTCCTCAGTGGGGTTTCTTCTTCCCACAACTGTAAACAGGTTTTAAATACCCTGCAGAGTAAAAAATTGAAGTTGTCTTGGTACATTTACATCTTGTTTGAGATTAGGTTACTACCCATTGTGTATATAACAGTATATTAGTTTTTGCTTTGTAGATTGCAGGACTTGACACTCTATAACCCAGAAAGGACCATTACAGTTAAAGGCAGTATTGAAACATGTGCCAAGGCTGAGGAAGAAATAATGAAGAAAATCAGGGAGTCCTATGAAAATGACATAGCTGCTATGAATGTAAGTATATTTCTTGTGTCTTATGAAGCCATTATGTTCAATATGTTTCTCTAATGTGTAATGAAACACCAAATCTTAGTATTTCATTTTTCAGTAGAAGGGTCATTTTTCAGGAACGCCCCCTTTCATTGTCCCATAGTATCTCAGCCATAAGTGTGGTTGTTCATGCCCTATTTGATTGTACTGTGCAAGCACAGAATTTGGTATAGCAGTTCTTGGTGGAGGAGGGTATGGTATAGTCTGATCGCATCAGACCTTGGAAGCTTAGCAGGATCAGTACTTGAGAGGGAGACCACCAGGGAATGCAGAGGAAATCAGTGGCAAGCCTCTGCTTTTCACTTGCTTTTAAAGCCCCTTGCTAGGGTCTCAACAAGGTGGCTGCATATTGAAGGTACTCTACAGAGAGAGAGAGCAGTTCTTTTAGAAAGTGACCGTCATCCTTTGTAACACAGAGTGCCATGTCATGATAACATCATAAGCTGTTACTCACTATGGTCAGCTAACTCCCAGAACCATGATAACGCCTTTGAGTCATCACAGAACCTAATATGTATTTGTGTTTGCTAGTTCACACATTTCCTAAAGAAGTAAAATTCAGCTTTCTGCACAGCTCTGCTTTCAGGTTAGGCCGAACATGTTTAGTGGTTTGATACTATAAATGAGGCTCTTGATACTGGCTCTTAAGAGGATTCTCAAATATGGTAATAATTCTGAGGGGGTAACCATGTTAATTGATTGCAGGTAAGCTGAAGTGTAGTGGCACCTTAAAGACTAACCAACATTTTTATAGTGTATGTTTTTGTGGACTAGAACCTCCTTGGCATAGCATCTGAAGAAAGAAGGGGGCCCTAGTCCACAAAACCCTTACATGGAAACAAAATTTCGTTAGTCTGTAAGGTGCCACTTGCATGTTTGGTAATAAACTTGTATCTACAGTTGTATCACTCCTACATTTCAGTTACAGGTAGATTTCAAAAAATGTTTTTGTATGGTGTCTGTGCTGTGTCTAATGCCTGTTATTGTCAGAAACCAACCTAACTAGCAGTGGGTTAAAACTATTTAGTGAAAACATTCACAGTGAAATCCTTACTACCTCACATCCATCCTTAGTATATGGTGATACAGTAGCCTGCAAATTTTAACCACACTGACGTCTAATGAGATGCACCTTGTTGGTTGCAATTTTGATTGTAAGGAGTTGGTGTGGTATATTATATGTATTGTCATGTTTATTCTTTTTCTGTGATCATTAAAAATTACTTTAAAATGGTTCATAGGTGAGCTATCATCAGTCATTTCCCTTTGTTCTCCCACCTGTGTTTCCCAGTTTTGATCACTACTCTGTATATTCAGCTGCATGTGAATTTCAGGTTGCAGGCCCTTGTTTAAAGCACTCCTTGCTAACACAGTGGCTCATAGGATCAGGCAGTAATTGCTTCTAGCTTGGTTGTGAGCTCTGGTCTACAATTAACAGTGAGGATAAATCTAAGAAGACATGGTCTTGCTAGCCAAACTGTCCAGGTTGAACATTTTCAAATTTGGCTCTTGAAAAAAATATGGGATGAAGATGATGAGTGGGGTGTCCTAATGAACTCTTTATGTTATGTGCTAACAATCTTTTGTGTCATTGCAGCTTCAGGCACATTTAATTCCAGGATTAAATCTGAATGCTTTGGGTCTATTCCCACCTTCCTCTTCAGGGATACCTCCTCCTACAGTGGGGGTTGCTTCAGCTGCCGCCGCCTCTTCATACCCTCCGTTTGGGGTAAGTATATCACTTTGACAGTAATTGTACCTTGTTGTTGTTCATATGTTGTTCATAATTGTGTTGTTCATATGTTGGACCCTGGTGATCTGAGCAGCACTGAGATTATTAAGCAAAAAAGAATGGACAAAAAGGCATTTCAGATAAAACAGACTTTTTGTAGTAGAATGGTGAGAAGTGGCAAAATAACATTACAAGGACCTGCTTATGTTTGTATATAATACCACTAAATTGAGAATCCTGTGGTAAATGTGTGAGATTGATACTTTGAAGAGTTTATATGTGATTGGGGCTTGAATAAGAACAGTGCTTGACTTCCTGATCAGAGGGCCAGATGAGAATGTGTAAATAAATGCATTCCTGTGCTGACATTATGAATACTGTTAAGAGTAGATTAAAAATCTTCCTGTTTTATTTACAAGTGAGCAACCTTACCTTATCTTCATGTTGGCAATAAGCTCAGGATTGCTGAGTTTTCAGGGGATCTAAAACTTGAGTGACAGTGGTCGTGGCATATCTTTCCAGCAGTTCTGTAACTATCTTCTGAAATGTGAACATAGTAGATTTAAGAGGATTAATACTGTTCAAATGCATGGACTATCCTAATTAAGATTTTTTAAAATGTTAATGTCTTTTGCTTATAGCTAGCCGATTCTTGTAACTACAGGTTTGTTTTTAATTCCAAGATTATCAGTGTACTACCATGCAAAGTTACTTCAGTCTGAGCCTATCAATTTCAGTTGATTTAGACTGGAGTATTTTTGCAGAAGATTGCACTGTAAGTGAGGCTGATGATTTCTGTGGGGTTAAGAACTTCTGGACATCTAGGGCAAAATAAATGTTGAACAAAAGGAGGATTTATTTAGGAAAATCAAACATACAATCAAGGATATGAAAATAGTATTTTATGTCTTATTTTTCCTAGTATGCAGTTCACTATCCTGAATGTCATAAACCGGATCTGAAATTAATCAATAAGAGTTAACCAAATCCATGGCAGTAAGTTTTTCTGTCTCAGTAATTCAGCAAGCTAGATAATCTTGCTTTCTTATTAAAGAGAGGGATCCCGTCGTGCATGGCAAGCACAGATTTTACTTCCTTCATATATCAGAATCTGTCACTAATACTCCTTGACTTTTTCCTGTGAACAGTGGAGTAATTTATACTCAGGGTAATTTAAGCACAAAGCAAGAAAAGGAAATTAGCAATTAAAATGCTGGCATGATAGTCTCAAAGTACACTGACGGAACTGTGCCAACTGAATCTAGCTGTATAACCGTAGCAATGGTAACATGGATCAGTTTCTGATCTAGTGAAATACCCGTCCAAGTTATCATCAGTCTTTTCTCTTTGTTCTCCCATCTGTGTCATGACAGTGGAATATTTACCTTGTTTTTTGTGCAAGGTCTGTTGCTAACATACACCAACAGATTCCATTATCTGTGTGGCAAAAGTAAGCATTTTATTATTGAATTCTGAATTCATAGCCATACTAACAAAATTACAGATATCTAGTAAGATTAAAACGTATATTTTAGAAACATAATTAACAGAGACTAAAACCAGACTTTAAAAACACCAGTAATACCATATAGTAATAAATAAAACATTGAAAAACAAAATAGAGCGCTTAAATACCCATTCCAAAACAACTGGTAGCTAAGCAACTATAAAACACCCACACACGATCAACAAAACACTTGTGTGTGCGCGGTGTAAGAAAATAAATTTAACATAGCACTAAAACCTTGAGATACTCTGTGCCAGACAAATGGCTATGTGGAGGGTGTTTCATACAGATAGCCATCCTAAGTCAGAAGAACATTGGACACTTTTCTCCATAAAGTAATATCAGTGGTGTATCAGCTCATACTTAGGATAGACACAATAGTTGTTGTGTCACTGCATGGCTGTGATACTGTGCTGACATCACAAGCTGGTTGAGGCAAAAGTGCCCATGTCAGGAGGCAACACAAGGTATCCTATTGATGGTGGCAGATTGGAGAGACAGATCTGATCCTAGGAGTACACTAGTGCATTTTCAGTTCCACAGAGCTTACACTGGGTAATTCCAATGGATATCCCCATATTAGTTTGCAAACAGAGGTGCCAATATTTCCTTCCTGGGGCTGGGCTGACCACGGGCCCCACAGTATTGTGTCTGTGGAGGTCACTGAGATCCCATTTTGAACGCATGTCTGGTTTCACACACATGTTTATTTGGGAAATACTTGTTTGCTGGATGAATGTTGCAAAATTAGCAAGACAGGGGAGTTGTGTTTGGTCTCTTTGATTTAATATCTGTGTTGATGTTTGTAAAATGGATTTTGTAAAATGCTTTTGGAGGCTTTGGTATGAGATGTAACTTGTACAGATTGACTGAACATCTGTAGAGAAGGTGAGACTTATGGCATTTAGTTCCTTGGTCCACAGTGGAACCTCAGAAGGAACATTTCTTTAATTGTTTAAGAAATGTCTTTGCTATATGGAACAAAACTGCTAATGATAACTCAACCTTTATTACATACATAAATAGACCCCCCCATACACACAAATTTTTATATTTCTCTCTTTTCTTCCCAATGAGGACCCAAAGCAGCTAACAGTTTAGGGAAAAAACACAAAAGAGAAAACAGAAACAGTTCTGGATGTCAAGTAGGTCTTCTATGTTGGCCAATCTTCTCTACCCTATGTCCTTAAAGACCTGTGAGCAAATAAGAGAACAAACGCTGCGGCCAGCCAGCTAGGTAGCAGGATCTTCCCAATTCATCAGCTACCATGTGGGTGTAAAAATACCTCCCATCAGGTTTCTAATGAATTTGATTAAATCATGTAATGTTTCAGATTTTAAACGGTGTTTAATGTAAGGGAAATCATTTTGTGTGCTGCATGGGATGAAATCTAAACTTCAGGTTTTTTCCCTCCCTCTTAATAAATAGAAACATTAGAGTGCCCAGTAAGGAGCCATTTCAGAGAATGCAATTTTTCTAGGATACGTGTTATTTCTAAGAACTACTCATGATTTTACCTGGCAGAATGTTATGATTCAGAATCACTTTGTTTTTTAAAATTTGCACAAGTAGTATGCATGATGCATACCCAAATTATTAAATTATATATTAGTCATTTCTCTTAATAGACTTCTCGTAAACAGAGATTTAGATAAAGTATATTTCTTTTCCCTAGATTTAACAGCCATTAGCTATTCATCCCCAGTTTTTGACTAAAAGGAGCGGGGAGGGACTTGGGAATGAAAGTCAGTTCCATCATGATACTATAAGGAGAAAAACTGCCGCATCTCACACACAGCTGTTTGCCAATCTACATGATAGCAAATAGCGCAGTGTCCACTTCTCAAGAAAGTGTCATTAGCTATTTTATCCAAAGATTAATATTTATTTTTGGAGAGGGGGGTCATACTAAAACAATATAAGCTAGGGAGTCTACTTGATCTGGACAATTTGCGCTCTTCTGCAGCAGTTCTGTTATCTCTCTCACACCTCAGCTGAGTAAGACATTTCACCAGGGGTATCAAACTCATTTGTTATGAGGGCCAGATCTGCCATAAGTGAGACCTTGTTAGGCTGGCCCATGGGTGTCATAAAATGTAATGCCATGTAGTGGAGATGTAAACTTTATAAAGGACACAGACAAACACAATTGAAGATTTTTTAAATCTTAAAAAAATTAGCTTAAAACATTAGCACTCTTGCAGTATTTTGTTTATTTAACAGTGTCTGATAACTGACATCCCTTGCTCTTAATTATTACATCAAAATCTGGAGACAATATCTGTGCTGTCGCAATCTTGAATATGCTGTTCGGGTGTGTATCTGTAAGTTGCAAACCTACTTTTGATTTATTGATACTCATTACAGAAATCTCATGGTCAAAGCTCTGAACCTAAGACCCAGAGGAAAACATGAAATGGCTGGGCATTGTGAACTTTTGTTCCATAAGTTGCTTCATGTCAAGAACATATCAAGACACCATGACGCAGACTGACGGCTATGTGTTTGTCTTCAAAACTATAGTCTTCCCCAGAGAAATAACTACAATTCCTACAAGGCAATGCAAGAATAGAGAGAGAGTCACATATAGTGGCCAGTATCCACCTACTGTTTGGGAAGTCTAAGTTCAAAATCCCCAGTCAATCAAAGGAAAATGTGAAATGTGAAAGAAAAATCAAAGGAAAGTGCTGGGTGAACTTAGTCTGGACACACACTCTCATCCTAATCCACTTTACTGGCTTGTTGTTACTCCTCATCTAAATAGTTCACATACTTTTCTAGTGAGAAAGACTGGATCATGACAGCATGAATACAGTGATAAAGGGGGGGGGGGCAAAGGAGGAGATCCCTGGCATAACAAACCCAACAAAATGCACACACAAACTCTGTTTCTCTGTAGCAAGGCAAAAAGCTCATACCTTGAATAAAACTTTGTTGGTCTTAAAGATGCTTTATATTTCTCTCTGTGAGTGAGGGAATTGGGCAAAGTGGGGGGGCCTCAGCCAATGGAAGGGAGAGAAATTTGGCTCAGTAGCTCTTCTATGCAGTTGAGAGAGCGAAGCAAGCTCTCTTGCTCTGTAGCTCTTGTGTGATTGAGAGAGCCTGGCAAAACAAGCTGAGATGCAGAAGGAAGCTGATGACAATGAGTTCCTCATGGGCCTGAAAGGAGTCCTGTGTGGACCTATCCATCCCATGGGCCACATGTTTGACACCCCTATGTTACACCTTATCAATAGAAAATCTTGTCTAAACTTCTAATGAGCGGAAATAGTCCAGCAAAGAATAGTTACCACTAAAGGGCATCTGAAAGAAGAGTGGAGAACATGACAGTTTGTTTCCTTGAGCACAAAGGATTTAATTTAAGATCTTATTTTGAAACTTTTTAGTTTACTTTCCAAGTGCTGTTCTTTGCAGCCTTCAACTGCTCTGTTGAAGGGAAAGTCTTTTCTCTAAATTCCTACTTCTGATGGACATAGAGGTCTCTGAAATTAGAAACTGAAACAGAACAGGAGCTGTTGGCTGCTTGAAGGTGGAAAACTGAAATGTAATGATAGATTGATAAATAATAGTAGGTAGTTTTAGAAGCCCCAACTCTAATTGCATGGTGGTGGATGAAATACATTGCAGAATACCCAACAAGTTTCTGAAGAATTTATTTGAAGAAATTTAAGACATTCAATATGGCCAGTATACCAAATGCTCTATAAATGATCATAAGTGCTGGTACAAATTGCGCTCCTTTGCAATAAAATATTTTATAAAGAAAATAAAGGAGGGACTTAACTTCTGCATTAACTAACACATGGATGTTCAGATTTTGTGAAAACCATAACCCTGAGGAGCTTGAAATTTCTTACTATCTCAATTGAGTTTTTCCACAAGGATAAAGAACACATACTTCTGTATTTGGATTTAGAGAATATTAGTATCCTTGCTTTATTGAAGTTTTTTTCTAAATATAATTTGATGGAGAAATCATAAAACCTATTCAGCATTTTCACTAAACCTGAGAGAGTATAAGGGCTAAAAGAACTAGATCATCCACATATGCTCTGTACCTTATTTAGGAAAACAGTTTAGGGAAACAGAACCTGCAGTCCTGACTAGGAAGACAATCAGATATATATGTGTGTGTGTATGTACACATACACACAAGTGGTCTGACTGATTTATCAATGCCCAGCCCAAACCCATGGACCTAGATTCCCAAAATTTGGAGAGCGCATTCCTTCCATGATGTAAGTGCCCACTCTGAAGGGATTTTTTTAGTAAAAATGTGTTTTCACAAAGGAGTAAAGCGTTGCTGTGTGCCTGGCAGCAGCTGCTGCCTGCTTGCACACCTCTCTCTCTGATTGGACAGCTACGGAGCTCTTTTCTGAGGTGAAAATCAGTTAACAGAGACTGCAGACAGTTGAACAGGTGCCCTGACTGACTCATCAACTTAATTTAAGATCTTCTAGGTCCAGCCCAAACCCCTGGACCTAGAAACCCAAAATGTGAGGATTGCATGCCTTCCATGGTTGGCTGGAAAGGAGGTAGGTTTGCCAACTCCAGGTTGGGAAATTCCTGGAGATTTGATGGGTGGAACCTGGAGAGGGTGTGGTGTGAGGAGGGGTGCAAGTGAAGCAAATTAATGAACAAAGTGTTCAAAAAGATGTCTTCAGTTTGCATCAAATGTAAAGTTGAATGCAGAGGAAGCCCTATTACAAAAAACACCAGAATAAACAAAACCTGTTGGTCTATATAACTTAAATTAGGTGTAATACTGATAATAGATATTGAAATGAAGTTATCAACCCAATGTGCAGATCAATGTAAATGACTGAATCATGTCTATATCAGGTAACAAAGCAGTTGCATCAATTTAATTTCAATGCAGATTTATATTCCAGCTACTTTATTTCCTCCACAGTGACTGATTCAGAGCTATATATAGCTGGAAGGCATTGGGTTTCCAAATATATCTCTTGTAATAAATGCTCTATTATTGACTGCATCTTTTACTTCACTTTGAGTGCTACTCATTTGATGTGGTTTTTCAATTTGTGTGACAATCTTAAAAGACAGTATAACTACATTGAAATGCTTCTGCTGTTTGTGAAGATGTCATGATAAGATGAGAGAAAACAACTTCTGGCATTGTCTGAGAGCTGTATTTCTTTTTGGAATAATTGTACTGGTAATAGGTATGCATTGCATTGTGTTGCAGGTACCAACTTATACTTAGGGAATCATAGATAGGAGAAGTATAAATAGCCACATGTCATTGAGACCAGATCTCTAGCTGGAAGACAGAATCATCCATGAGTTGCATTTGTCTCATCCACAGACCTTCAGAGTATTCTGTATTCATAGGTGTGTCATGGGTTAGATGGATATAATTGAGTTTTGCAATTATGTGAATGTAGAACTTGACCATCTTTATAAAAAACATTATTCTTAAAAATTAAACTGGTTATGTCTAAAGGTAAACTGAGAGTGTAATAGATACATATGAAGGTGGCTTATACTATTAGACAATATCAAACTTAATGTTGTCCATTTTTGGCAGTAGCTCACCAAGGCCTCAAGCCAGAAGTCTTTCCAAGCCCTGATGTTTCTGCCACCATCCACAAACTCCTTTTACCTGCGTGAAATAGCGAATGATACCACAGAGAACTTTCTTTCTGCATACAACTTAGTGGGATAATGTAGTTGTCATCACAGCTGAACTTTTTATAGCATTAACTGTGGGACAGAGTGGGGATGGTTTACATAAGATTAGTGGTAGGTTAGGCCCCAGATTATTGTTGCATAAATTTCTAGGATTGGTGTTATGGTAGCCAGTATCTGGTACTTGGATCGCTTTCCCTGCCCATCCCCTGACCAAACAGCCGTAACTATGCATATATGGAGTGTGTCCTTTTAGAAAAAACATTTAAATACACTGAAATTTTTGTGTACTCTTTAATTGTTGTGAAAACTTCTAAAATGATCAGAACTGTATTTCAGAAGTTAGAGAAGAATTAGATAAGCCTAAATAGAATTCTGTTTCCTCTTTAGAACTTGCTTGACTGAAGACAGTAGAACAAAGTGTGAGCCCAGGCACCTTTGAGGCCAACAAAGTTTAATTCTGGGTGTAAGCTTCCACATGGATGCACACAGAAAATATTACACTATTCAACATGACACACAGACTTTTTTTTGAAACTCTGGATATTTCAAATTAATATTACTTGTGTGGTCTTCCATTTATTAGGTGGTTGGCTTAAAGAGTATATTTAAACCACAAATGGTGCCTGCTATATTGTAGGTGTGGTCTAATATGGTCCTCGGGCTTTAGAAACAATCTTGTATTTAATTTACTCATCTGTTTTGAGACTGCTGCCAAGAATCCATGGCAGTTCATCATGTAATACTGGAGCTTTGTTATGCAATATTTTTGTTCCAGTTGCAATGTAGATTATACACAACTGGAAATCCTGTAGGATGAATGTTTGTCATATTTCACTGTTCTTACAAACAAGTTATACAACATCATATGCAGTTGATTTTTGTTCAGACAATAAACCCTTTCTCTGTTTTTTCACCTTTTTATCTGCCCCAGCAACAGCCCGAGTCTGAGACTGTTCATCTGTTCATCCCAGCCTTGGCAGTGGGGGCCATTATCGGCAAGCAGGGGCAGCACATCAAACAGCTTTCTCGTTTTGCAGGTGCATCTATAAAGGTAATGTTAAACCAATTAACTTCATAGAACAAAGTTGGAGTCCAGTGTATCGCCAATCTTTGAGTGCTCCAGCAAGTTTCTGCAGGTTCTGTTCTGTGTTTGTGTTAGGTGCGTTGCTTTTAATTTAACGTTGTGCATGGTACCAGCTATTTATCAAATGCATCTTCCTGTCTTCTTCAGAGACACGATAATTGGAAACATGTTTCTAAAAAGTTTTTTGAAGAATGAATATTAAACTTGAACCCTCTCCTCGTGGTGGTCTTGACTTACAGATACATTTGTTTCTACAAAAACCTGACACAAGATTTAAATCACTTTATTAAAAGATATTTTTAAAATAAGTAGGGTTTTAGAAAGTAGTTTCTGCAAGCCCAGGGAAAGGCCAGTATATGCAGGAAATGAAGCAAATGGGGAAGAAAAATTGCCTTAAAAACACATATGTCCAACCAAAGAAGGTGCAAGTGGGTATCGATGCCTTCGCAGCTGATGCATAAACATTAAGACTCATTTTCATTGTTAATATTTCTGGTATGCTTGTATTGGGAAAATAGTTTTTCAACCTTACAGGTCAAAATTTATTCCATTATTCATATCAGTCATTTTTTTCTAGATTGCACCTGCTGAAGGACCAGATGCTAAGCTAAGAATGGTGATAATCACGGGACCACCAGAGGCACAGTTTAAGGTACTGTATTCTAATAATCTTATTTTGTTCTTCCAGTCATAGTTGCTTTTCTCAAGGCTACAGCTGGCTCTTCTAAGCATCCTAGAAGTGCTGTGCTCACTTCAGCTTCTCTGAAATTTGAGTCAGAAGATATGACAGTCTTCCCCCACCCCCACCCCACACACATTAGTAAGGGAGCACCCTTCCCATACTGCCTCCCAGCAGTGCACATAAGCAGCTGGCTAAGTGTGAACTCTCATCAATAGATGCCTGAAGGTGCTTGGGAAACTTTCCTACCCATCTCAGTTTTTCAAAAGTTCTATTTGTTTGTTTGTTTATTTTAAGAAATTTTTAAAAAATCAATCAGACACAAAAATCAATTGGCACCCCTAAGTCTGGTGAGTCCTTCCCAGCTCTGACCGTGGCCCTCTTCAGTCTGCTCTCACTAGGTCTGTGATACAGTATGAAGCAGGCAAAAAAGAGAACTCTTTTACAGCCAATTAGAGACATTCCCCCCCAATTCCTTCTCAGCCCCAAAGTGACCTGCTAAATGTATACTGTAGCAAAGAATGACAAGATATCGTGATATACTTCCTAAGAATATACTTTGGTTATTATGACACATACAATGAACAATTCATAAAACTCCTACATTGCAGGCAACATATAAAGACCATGTTTTTAAATAAGTCCTTATTTCCTCTCATAAAATCATAGAGTTGAAAGGGACCTCTAGGGTCATCTAGTCCAACCCCCTGCACAATGCAGGAAACTCACAAACACTTCCCCCTAAATTCACAGGATCTTCATTGCTGTCAGATGGCCATCTGGCCTCTAAAAACGTCCAAGGAAGGAGAACCCACCACCTCCCGAGGAAGCCCGTTCCACTGAGGAATCATTCTAACACTCAGGAAGTTCTTCCTAATGTTGAGCCAGAAACTCTTTTGATTTAATTTCAGCCCATTGGTTCTGATCCTACCTTCCGGGGCCACAGAAAACAATTCCACACCATCCTCTATATGACAGCCCTTCAAGTACTTGAAGATGGTGATCATATCACCTCTCAGCTGCCTCCTCTCCAGGCTAAACATCCCCAGCTCCTTCAACCTTTATAGGACTTGGTCTCCAAACCCCTCACCATTTTTGTCGCCCTCCTCTGGACCCGTTCCAGCTTGTCTATATCATTCTTAAAATGTGGTGCCCAAAACTGAGCACAATATTCCAGGTGAGGTCTTATCAGAGCAGAGCAAAGCGATACCATCACATCACGTGATCTGAACACTATACTTCTGTTGATACCACGCAAAATTGCATTTGCCTTTTTAGCCACCGCATCACACTGTTGACTCATGTTCAGCGTATTATCCACTAAGACCCCTAGATCCTTTTTGCACATACTACAGCTAAGACAAGTCTCCCTCATCCTATAACCATGCATTGGATTTTTCCTACCTAAATGCAGAACTTTACATTTATCCCTGTTAAAATTCATTTTATTGGTTTTAGCCCAGTTTTCCAGCCTGTCTGGGTCATCCTGTATCCTGTTTCTGTCGTCTTCTATGTTTGCAACCTCTCTCAATTTAGTATCATCTGCAAATTTAATAAGCATTCCCTCTATTCCTTCATTCAAATCATTGATAAAGATGTTGAACAAAACAGGTCCCAGGACAGATCCTTGAGGCACTCCACTTGTCACCCCTCTCCAAGAGGATGAGGAACCATTCACAAGCACGCTCTGGGTGCAATCTGTCAACCAGTTACAGATCCACCTAACGGTAACAGGATCCAAACCACATTTTACCAACTTGTCAATAAGGATAGTATGCGGAACATGATCAAAAACCTTACTGAAATCAAGATAAACGATGTCTACAGCATTCCTCTGATCCAGCAAGGTAGTCACTTTCTCAAAAAAAGAGATCAGGTTAGTCTGACATGACTTGTTCTTGAGAAAACCATGCTGGCTCTTAGTAATCATGTCCATTCTTTCTAAATGTTCCAGGACCGACTGATGATTTGTTCTAAAACTTTTCCAGGTATAGACGTCAAGCTGACGGGTCAGTAGTTACTCGGATTGTCTTTTTTCCCCTTCTTGAAGATGGGGACAACATTCACCTGCCTCCAGTCTTTCGGCACCTCTCCTGTTCTCCAAGAATTCTCAAAAATAATAGCCAGAGGCTCAGAAATTACACCCGCAAGCTCTTTTAGAACCCTTGGATGCAATTCGTCTGGCCCTGAGGACTTAGTTTCATTTAAAGATACTAGATGTTTATGTACTACCCCATGCTGATCCTAGGTTGGAACTTCATACCCTCCTTATATGTTCTGTTTTTGCCATGTTGAGCATCGTTTCCCTCAGAAGAGAAGATTGAGGAAAAGTAGGAATTGAGCAGTTCCTCCCTCTCTTCATTACCTGTTACAGTTTCACTTTCTTGCCCTTGCAATGGGCCTACCGTGTCCTTGCTCTTTTTCTTACTCTGAACGTAAGAAAAGAACCCTTTTTTGTTGATTTTAGCATCTTAGGCCATCCTAAGCTCATACTGAGCTTTAGCTGTCCTAACTTTTTTTCTATAAGCACTGGTGATTTGTTTATATTCATCCTTGGTTATGAGGCCCTCCTTCCAATTCCTAAATTTGAAGCTGTCGGACTCTATATGTGAGTGGATTTTGAATTTTTTGTCAGGTCGTTCACAAAGGGTTAAAATGGATGGATATATTTCCTCCGTGAAGATCTTAAATACTGGCACCCCTCAGGGATGTGTCTTGAGTCCACTTCTTTTCACTATTTACACGTCTGATTGTGTTTCTAGCAGTCTGAGTAACAAAATCATTAAGTACGCAGATGATACAACGTTGGTAGGGCTCATCTCTGAGGATGATGAGTCTGCGTATAGGAGGGAAGTTCAACAGCTGTCCCTTTGGTGTAAAGTAAATAATCTTATTTTTAATATAAATAAGACGAAGGAAATTATAGTGGATTACAGGAAGAGTAGTTTGGACATCCAGCCGTTGTTTATTGATGGTGTTATGGTAGAACAGGTGACAGAATGGAAGTTTCTGGGAATTACCATGAAACAAGATCTAACATGGGGGGCAAATACTTTAGCTCTAGAGAAAAAGGCCCAGCAACGACTATACTACTTAAGACTCTTAAGATCACTACAACTGTCAGGGAGTCTGCTGGTTGCCTTTTATCGTAGTTCCATTGAGAGCATTTTATCTTATTGCCTCTGCGCGTGGTTTGGGAGCTGCACGGAAGCAGAGAGAAGGGTGCTCCAAAGAGTGACGAGAAGAGCACAAAAGATTTGCGGATGTTCTCTCCCCTCATTGGTGGATCTGTATAATATGAGATGTAAAAAGAAGATACAAATGATCCTAAGGGACCCCTCACATCTGGGCCATTTGCTATTTGAGATCTTACCGTCAGGTAGACGATATAGAGTGTTGAAGGCTAGGACAAACAGATTTAAGGACAGTTTCTATCCAAGTGCTGTGGTTAGGTTAAATGCAGGGTTATGAAGGATTATCTGTTTTAGATGTATTTAAATGGTTTTAATGGTTTTATGAATGTTTATCTGTTTTAGATGTATTTAAATGGTTTTAGATTTATTTAAATGGTATGAATATGAATATGTGTGTTTGATGTGTTGGTATGTTTGTGGAAGAGCACCTCATTTCGTTGCTCTCTTTTTGTGGAGAACAATGACAATAAAATTTATCTATCTAAAGGAGTCTCTAATAATTTAAATAATTTAAATTTTAATATTTTAGGTCATTGTTTTGATTTTTATATTGTGTCTTTGTTATACACCTTGTAAACTATCCTTACGATGTTATTCTTGGTGATTTTATCTGTAAAATTTTCAGTTTTACATTGATTGTAAGCTATGATAATACCTCAATAAAATTTGTTTAAATTTGAAAAAATAATAATAATAATGATCCAATCTGATCGATACAGTTCATTCCTTCCCCAGTCCAGATTCAAGGATAATCCTTATACTTGCTGATATCTAGATGATTTTTTCAACAGTATTCCTTCCTCAAGGCAAAACGTTGTACTTAGTACACATACAATAATATTCAACCAAATCCACAAATATAGACAGATGTCACGATATCTCACATTTGTTTCTTGTATGTTAAACACAGCTCTTGCTTCAGTTGCAGGGTGTAATACAGTTTTAGCCTGTATTTCATCCTGTAAATCATCATCTTGTGAGTATGTAAGGTCACTGCTGAGCTTGTGGATGAACTTCTTTGTGGAAACTAGCACTTCCTTGTAGCAGCTCCATATGGAGTAACTGTTATTTTTGTGCAGTGTTTGTGAGCTATTAAAAAGTGCTCCTGTAATTACAAAAATAATGGCAGCTATATATACAGTTCTCAGCTGAAGGTGTCATTAAATACTTATTTATGAACATCACCTGTGTGTATCCAAAACACTTGTAGGGACTGCTACATTTCTGAGTACAGCCTGGCTATCTTGATTTAGTTGCTGGCTAGATAAATAACATCAGCAGGCTGATTGCCCTCTTTTATAACATGCAAGAGAGAGCGCACAAGAGAGAGAATTTAAAGGTCCCTGGGAATTTTGAATGACAGCCATTTAAAAAAAAAAAGCTGTGTGCCACAGATAATTGAACACTCTTGTGACTTATAAAGGAAATGCTATAGGGATACTCAATCATCCTGCTGTTTTAATGAAGAAAACCACATCAGAACTTGAGCATAGCCTAGTTTATTTAGGGGATGTCCAGATCCTCTATTAGAAATCTGTATTTGCTCTAAATTTCCAAAATGTGGCTGAGGCAGCACAGTAATTTTGGATTATTCAAAGTGGTACATAACACAGGTTTGGGTAGTGGAATGTTGTCTATAGAACTAAGTAGAATGTATTCATATTTATTTATTATATATAGAAATCATATTATATATATGTATAATTTATTATATATATATTTCTCTAACGTCAGAGAAAAAAGAAGCTTGATTCCTTAGTTCATGCAAGAAATAAGTAGGAGCTAGAGAAGAATATCTCAAAGAAAAGTATATATTGCACAACAGCAGAATATCACCATTTGTTGCATACAATTGATGTCCTGGATATAAATTGGTTGAAGAGCCCTAAGCAGTGTGGAAGAAAAAATTGAAACGAAGTAAAAAAAATACCTAGGACCTTCGTTTGGAACTGGGCTATAAGACCACTGCGTTGGACTCATTTATTTCATAATATAATTAATGTTAGAATATTTTTTGCCTAAGTGTTGGGTTTCTCACAAACTGTTTTAAACCATCACTCCCATTTATTATTGGAAATACTACTGTAGTCCCATATATTTCTAAAAGAATGCATATACGTGCATATATAGGACTGGATTTAGTATGAGACTGATGTGATAATTGGTAATATTGTTCACTTTTCAGGCTCAAGGAAGAATCTATGGGAAACTTAAAGAAGAAAATTTCTTTGGGCCTAAAGAAGAAGTGAAACTAGAGGCTCATATAAAAGTACCATCCTATGCTGCTGGTAGAGTTATTGGAAAAGGAGGCAAAACGGCAAGTATCTGAAGAAAAGTAAAATATAAAAACTCCCTTCTTGATCAGTGCTATAGAGCATTGTAGGCTGATGCAGTGATTTTACTGTTTGGGTTGGGGGTTTTACAGGTAAATGAGCTTCAGAATTTGACAAGTGCAGAAGTCGTCGTTCCTCGTGACCAGACACCTGATGAAAATGATCAGGTGGTTGTGAAAATTACTGGCCATTTCTATGCATGCCAGGTAGGTGGATGTTTTTCTCACTTGAGGACAAATTATGTGAGCAGAATCCTTTGTTTTCTAACCTGATAATTCTACCCAGCTAACTGAACTAATAACCCCTAAGAGGGGAATGAAACTGGTCAGTGACTTAGCATGAAGTTTTTCATTGTATTTATGTATCCATGTTCTGTTAAATCATTCCTATTGCAATCTTGATGAGGGGAAAAAAGAATTGTTCCTAGTTTATCTACCAGTAAATATAGCTATTTAATAGAAAATGTAGTGGTCCTGTGCCTATAACTGGGTAGTGAAATAGGATCACTCACAGGTAAGGTAGGGTTTTCTGTGTACTTGGACAGACTCCCACAACGGTATTAGTTTGTACATTTTTAAAAAGAAAAGAAATTCAGCCTGAGGACTGAGCACCCATTAGGAAAGGAAGTAAAGGAAAACAAGATGGGGGAGGGGAGTAGAATTAACCTTGACTGTTGTAATATTGACATGGGGGAGAATTATTGCCAGGATATAAAATGATCATCACCCAACCAGACAGCCTACAAAACACACAAACTCTGGGATTCTATGAATATAATAGATTTTACCTCTTTGATATTAAAAGAGCTTCAAGATTGAAGAGTATGTATTGTAATAAATCTTTCCCTCACTTCAGACAAAGTTGTAAAGAAGGCTCAAATCACCCTGAAGGTGATTGCTCAGGTTCAGGGCCAGGTAATCAGGTCATGGTTGCCTGTTCCTAAAATCCTTGCATTTGGGGCAGTTGCACTACTGTGCTAGATTGCTTCTGTAGTCCCAGAGCTTCATAATTTCTTGCCATTGCCCTACATGAATGGAATTTCAGATCACCTTGTTCCTTTCCCCCTTGTAATTCCTTGTGAACACAAGGAATTTCTATGTATTTAAGATTGTGGCAACAATTTACAGGGCATGATATAATGCATATGCCATATTTACTCAAAAGGAAGATGACCCTGAATATGATAACTCCCCTAAAAAAAGAGACTATACATAAAAAACACGACCTTAAATTTTAGATTCCCCCCCCCCCCAAAAAAAAGGCAAACCAGCCGCGTCCTCCTTCGACCAACCTCAGTCTTCCTTGTTCCCCATCCAAGCTGGAAACTCTAAAGGGCTCTGTTGTCACAGTAGTTGTGGCCTCTGGGCATCTCTTGTAGGACAGCCAATCTAGAGCCAGAAAAACACCAAAGACACAAGCTACTTCCAGCCCCTTTCATAGCTGATAAGAGGAGCTGACCTTTCCCTTCTTGCTTTCTGACTAAGCTAATGTCATCCCCACAATTTAGTCACACAGGAGGCTTCCAGCCCCTCCCAGGTAGTGAATGATGACAGTTCTCTCCCTCTGGGTTTTCTGTCCAAGCCAGCAAGTATTAAGAAAAAGAGTGTACCAACAGCAATTCCAGCCTGTGTGACCAAACTGCATGCCCTTTTGCCTCTCTCTTCAGGCAGAGTATTTGTATATATTGGTATGCAAATATAAGATAACCCCAACTTTAAAAGCTGCTGGAAAGGTATTTTTTTAATTTGTTTTGTATTTGAGTAAATACAGTAATGCAGTCTCTGTTATGTAAAATTATAGTCCCAAGAGCGATTGAGGTGCAGGTGATCATAAAGAGGTATGAAAAGTTAATCTTAACATAAAAGGTGGTTTTTGGAACTGACCATCAGTTTCACTTCACTGCAGCTTGCTCAAAGGAAAATTCAGGAAATACTGGCTCAGGTAAGGAGGCAGCAACAACAGCAAAAGACAGCGCAAAGTGGATCGACTCAGCAAAGACGAAAATAAAGGCTTAGGAAAAGACCCTTCGGAGACAGATGCCAGACCAAAGAGAGACTGTACTGGACAGGTTCTGGGTACCTGTTGGAGTTGTATGCAGACGTTTCACCAAGCCAGTCACTTGTCTGAGGACCAGGCCACACATGGCATGCTGTCTCTGAGAATGTATTCTTTAGGCTCTCTTACTTTTGAAACCCAGCTTTAAACTAAGGACCCCTTCACTTCCCTTTTTGTTCTATTCTCACAGTTCAACATAAACTTGTTAGTCTTCTTTTATTGTTCTTGCTATTCCCCAGCAATTTTAGAACTTTGTTTAATGAAGCTTTCTCTTTTGAGTTCACTGATTTAAAAAAAAAAGGCATTGCTCTTCTAGGTCCACGTGTAAAAGAAGAAAACACGATTGGAAGGGTGGGATTCTGGGAGGGTTTGGGTTTAGAACAAGGGCATTGACCAGAGGTTAAGTGTTACTCCCAATGCTAACCAAGTGGCATTTCTTTTAAAAACATTTGGTTACATTTTTACATAACACTGCCATGTATAAACTAAGGGAAGTGTTGAATGGTGTTGGCCAGGGCATGAAAAGATAAATATGCATTTTACTAAACTACCTCAGGCATTTAATACCTCAAATAAGAAATTGTTCCTTTTTTGCTTTTTTTTTCTTTTTGGGTATTTTGTATACTTTATAAAGCTAATAGTTCTTGAGCATTTTATTTTTTTAAAAAAAGTAAAATTTGATCAGCCAGCAGCTAGAAGTGCTACAGAACTTGGGGGTGGGGGGATATAGCAGATGGCTTCTAGCTGCTGGTTGATGGGAGTGAGATGGAAAAAATATAGTCTCAGATTATATCTGAGGGTTTCAACACAATCATTTGTTTGGGGGAGGGGGGAGTTAGTGAATGTTCAAACAATACCTAAACAAATGCCAACATTCTGATTGCAGCAATGCCATGATTTTTCTTTTATGATGGGATGAAAAAGTTTGTGATGGTACTTTGTTGGGAACAGAACAAGGAAGTGATGGCAAGAGGCTGGGACTTGGGGGTAAATTTTAGAAAGTCTTCTGCAGACTGGAAAAAAAATTCTTGTACTACTTGATTGAATGCATGAACCCTTTGTGCCTTTGACCATCACTACCTAACTACTAATGCTACACTTAAAAACATTTGCAGCCCATTTGTACTTTGCTGTTCTGTTTCAAAGAGCAAGCTTCATCTTCAGTTTGGTAGGATGCTAGATCTGCTAGAGTGGTTTAGAGGCAAAGTTTCTCTTCTCTCAAGCAGACTGCTTCATACTGTTTTCAGTTGCCACAATATAGGGGAGGGGAGGAGAGATCAAACACTGTTTGGTCACATTTAAAGGTAATGAAAGGCTAAGTTTACATATCCAGCCGCTATTAAGGGCCACACTTCAGCCACTTAGAAGGTTTCTCTCTTTTTTAAAAAAATAAATTAATACAACCTCAAGCTTGGCTTTCAAAAACAGATACAGCAGGATTTATGCACATTCTGCAACCAACCCATGACAGGAAGAAGAGAACTTATCAAAAGGCAGAGATCACAGGAAATTTACCAAATTTGGTTTTTTTGTTTAATTTCAGAATGTAATTTGAATCATGATTGTGGTAATATGCATTCAAGTTTCTACAATAAACTTCAGTCTACCTCAGTTTTAACAATGTGGCAACACATGGTGCATAAAGACTGCTGTGCGTGTGCACGCCTGCCCGTGTGCACGAGCCATGCTATTACCTCGGACCCTTTTGTTTGTGATGTTTCTGTGCATGAGAAGATTGGAATTGCTACGCTGCACTGATTTGAGGGGCACAATTAGCAAAAACAAAAATTTGTTTCACCATTTTGTTGATCTACCTCTTAGATTGATATTAAAATAGAGGCATTTCTACATAGAATAGATCATTTTCCCAAAGATCATTGTTGTACAGGTTAGATAACTTTTGAAAAATGGTCTGGTTTTTTACTTCATCTTTTCTTTACTAATTGGTTTAAAAATCATAAATTTATGTTGTAGTTTAGCAGAAGGAAAAAACAGAAGGGTTTTTTTTGTTTGTTCTTGGACAGTACTTTTACCTAATCTTTAGGAGATTTTCTTTTTCTTACAATGAATTTACAATTACTGAAGTATAAGACAGTCATAGTGTGAAGTTTTGTTGTCTGAATCCAATATTTTCTTAATATTGGGGAAAGTGTGATTTGATCGTTTTCCATAACAAATTTATTTTACATAATAAGTGCGCTGCATTTACATCTGCTGATTTAAATATTGTCATTTCTCTTAAATTTGTAGACTTTAGTGTGGTAAATCATGTCTTTTACTTTCAACTGAGATTTGGTAACTTGGAGTATTTGGAAATAGCTAGGAATTTATTCTGTAAATTACTTCAGTATTCATGAAAGTATTGATCATTTCTCTTCTGTAATGTGCCCCCCCAATGCAGCTTCACTTGCCAGGTGCCTCTGAATGGAATAAAGAGTTTAACTCCTATCATCAGATATAGTTGTTTGTTTCTGTCTTGTTGACATTAATTAGCATGGCAGTGGAAAGTTATGACTGTTTGGGGAACTCTTGTTTTACAAGATTTCCCATGAAAGAGGTGCTGCTGTTTTCTGATACTTTATTCAGTGCCTACCTTCTCTAACTACACAGCTGTAAATTTCCTGTGTTTGCAAGCTTGGGACAGTAGCTTGATGAGACTAATACAGCAGACACACTCAGTACACTCAAAAGCTTTTGGTTTTTGCAGACTTTTTTGCTTGAATCGTCCAGAAGACTAACCTTCTTTAAAGACAGAAACTTGGCAGTCCTGGGATAACTGGAATGAGTATTCTTGTACAATAAGCTAGGAAATGCTGGCTTTGTTTGCTCCAAAATAGCAAAAAGATTTCCAATATTTCTTTTGAAATTGAGAATTTGATTAAAGCAGTCCTGGGCACAGACACTACTTCATGTTTATGAATCTGTGGATTTGAAATACAGATTATTTCAAATAGATAGACAATGCACACTTATGATGACAATATAAAGGATTCTGTGATGGATTGTGCTTTCAAGAAGCTTAGAAGTGCTGTACAAACAGTGGAAGGACTGTGAAGGGTTAATTCTTAACAAACAGACAGCCATGAGTGACAGGCTGCTCCAAGCAATTTGATTGGTTGGCATCAACTGAGCAGAGAAAGTCTGGAGAGACCTGCATGCTGAGGAGAGATTCAGTCAGATTTCAGCCCTAGCTGAGAAGAGGAGTACTGACTGTTTCAGAATTCAACCTTGACTGAGAGCAATAGGAGAACTAGAGGAAAGTTTCCAAGAAAGTTTGGGAAGAAGACGAAGACTCTGTACCCAATCAAACAGGGATTTAGCTCTGAAGAGTGCTGAGATCCCTGGTCTGGTGTGATTAGAAAGTGCCTTTAGAGACCTTAAGAGTCAGTTAAAAATTCAAGATAAGTATTAAGTGTTTCAAGAGAAGGGGTTTGGGTCCTGGAAAGAGTGTACCAGCCTTCTGGAAACCAAAAGAGTCAGAGAATACTCAAAGAAAGTGTACTGAAGAGTTCAGGAAAACACTGGAACAAAAGCCAATTGTAGATAGCTCAAGAAACCCTCATTAGCCTGAAATATAAGAACTAAAGTCTGTGCATGTACTTATCTTACCTCAGAGTTATCTATATTGAGTTACTTCAGAAATTTTACCCCTGATGTAACCTGACCTTTCCTCTTAAGATTAAATAGAATCATAGAGTTGGAAGTGACCAACAGGGTCATCTAGTCCAACTCCCTGCACAATGCAGGAAATTTGCAAATACCTTTCTCAGTCACACACATCCCCAATGACCCCTGCTCGAAAAACTTACAGGATCCCTTGCCAAACTGGCCTGGAGAAAAATTGCTGACTGACCCCAAAGTGTCAATCAGCATTTCCCTGGGCAAGTAAGAAAGTCACAAGAACTAAGCACTGTTGCAACCCTTCCTGCCCTCCTCCTGATCTGCCTAAGTTCACAGAATCAGCATTGCTGTCAGATGGCCATCTAGCTTCTATTTAAAAACCTCCAAGGAAAGACAGCCCACCACTTTCCAAGCAAGCCTGTTCCACTAAGGGACTGCTCTGTCAGGAAATTCTTCCTAATGTTTAGCTGGAAACTCTTTTAATTTCAGCCCGTTCAACTTTCTGGGACAATAGAAAACAATTCTACACCATCCTCTATATGACAGCCCTTCAGGTACTTGAAGATGGTGATCATATCACCTTATCTCCTCTCCAGGCTAAACATACCTTCAACCTTTCCTTGTAGGACATGGTCTCTAGATCCCTCACCCTCTTCGTTGCCCTCCTCGGGACACATTCAAGCTTGTCTATATCCTTAAATTGTGGTGCTCAAAACTGAACACAGTACTCTAGGTGAGGTCTAACCAGAGCAAAGTGATACCATCACTTAATTTTGTTATTTTTGAATTTCAAAATGCACTGAGTGCCATTTAAGTTAAGTTAAAGCAGGCAGTTCAGTCAGTAAAGGGAAAGAAAAACAGGGAAAATCCTGCCTCTGAGGGGTGTCACACAGATGCTAAACCAAATTCCTAGTGAAAATCTTAAAGCCAGCATTTCTGTAGTAGAGGTCCTATCAACAGTGGTCAGGGTAATCTTTAGCCAATGAACAATCACAGCAGCTATCCTCTTTCCCATGCTCATCACTCTCGGCCTTGCCTTCTTGACAAGAAACAGAAGAGTGTTCCTTCTGCCACCCCTGCTCATACCTATCCTGTTTGAGGCTCAGGCTGCTGCCTCTGTAGCAGCCATTCATGGCTGCTTTCTCTGGTCTGAGGCTCAAGTAAACAGCTTCCACTCATCTCACATGAGGTGAAGGCCACCCCCTTGCTTGGCCCTGGGTGGTGGTGGTGGTTGTGATGCGGAGCCCTTATCCTGAACTTTTGCCCAGGGATCCAGAATTACTAAGACTACCCCAATTGGAATTCAAAACTGTAAAACACTGATCTTTCATAAATGAATTGTGATTAGGGAAAGAAATTTGATTGTAGTTTTTTATTTTTATTTATTGAAGAGATTAGAATTACATAGACAATAGTCAATACATATCAAAATAGTTTATGTAGGGTTACAGGAGTGTAAATATTAATATCTATACATAAAATTATGGATGTCAATTGATCTACAACACCAATTAAATGTACTGCTAACAAAATTTGACCTGTCCTTGAAAAGTACTTTTAATAGCTATCTCTGCAGCTGGGCCCAACCATCTGGAATAAAGGTTTTGTTTGCCCAGTAGTCAACAAAGGGTGCCATTTTTCAGTAAAATTATTATGGTTTAGGGAATTGCATTGCTCTATTGATTCTATATGAAACATTTTCCATTATTTTCAGATCCCACAGTTTGTAATACCAGAGATAGGCTAAGTGCTGCTTGGTTTTTCCACCTGGAGGCTATCGATGTTCAGGCAACCACAATCATTGTATCTAGTAGGCCTTTTGTTTCTTGGGGAGGGTATGTTCCTTGAGGTCAATAGTTAAGCAATGATGTTTGAGGTTTAAACAGGATGTCACATCCAGATATCAATTTAATTTTGGGGGCAGTACTTCTTTCCAGGACCACCACCAACGAATGAATAACCCAGGGGTGGGGAACCTTTTTTTCTGCCAAGGGCCATATGGATAGAACATCATTCGTGGGCCATACAAAATTATCAACTTAAAAAACTGTGCTCCGCAGAGGGAAAATTATTCAGGCTGGCAAAATAAATGCAAATAAATATGGGGAGAGCCTACAAATATGGGGATCAGCCGCCCTGAGCCACTTGTGGGAAGGGTGGGATATAAATCACGAATAAATAAATAAAATAAATAAAAATACTCTGGTGCGCGTGCACACACACACCCAGCCCGCTGCCCTAGGCAAATGCCTAGGGTCCAGGGCTTTTTTGTAGAAAAAGCCCAGCAGGAACTCAGTAGCATATTAGGCCACACCATCTGGAATAATCAAGTGCAAACTGAACTGTGACAGTAACTTTCCCAGGCCCTGCAACAATTCTGGCTGGCCAGCCAGGCCCCAGGTAGGCCGCCACACAATACATCTGGGCCCTGTGATCCCTGCCAGGCCCCAGGGAGACTGCCCATGGCTTGGTTTGGCCCAGCAATCCCCAAAGGCCACACCAAGTGACCTCGAGGGCCGTACACAGCCCTCGGGACAGAGGTTCCCCATCCTTGGTATAACCTAATCTTATAATCTTTCAAACATTCAGGATGACATATGTGAAACCTTGATAGGTGTATTATACCATCTAGTCATGACTGTGAATGATTGAAGCTTTGTTATGATTGGTGATGTTAACAATTTTGAGTTCCATATTTTGGTCCAGGCCTCCTCATCAAGTTGTATTCCACAATCTTTTTGTCATTCTTATTGATACTGTGATGTTTTGGGTTACAGGCCATTTAATAAGGGCTTTGTAAATACCAGAGATTAAGACACAATTCATATTTGACATATCCCTGTATTATTTTTTTCAAATTGTGTTATGGGGTCTTTGAGAATTTTGGAGATTCTCAGTCAATCAAACATATGGTTAAGTTGTAAGTAAAGGAACCAGGGAATAGGCTTTCTCAGTTTATAATGATCAAAGATGAGAATTATATATACCCCATTCCCCCCCCACACACACACACACAAAATGGAAGTCCTGAACTGACCTTTTCTCCCTTCCACCATTTTATTCTTACAACAACCCTGTGAGAGGTATGCTAGGCTGAGTGTGTGATTAGCCCAAGGTCACCAAGCAAGCTGCCATGGCAGAATGGGGATTCAAAGCTGGGACTCCCCCAACACCACACTTTCATAAAATATCTGAGACTATGTGATTCCTCTGCAGATACTTTGTTCTTTATTGTTTACAGAATGAAATAAAGCACTGGTGGTGAGGTTCACAGAAGGCTGGCTGTGCCGAAGCTATTTACTAAAAATTAGTCCCTATCTGGCCTAAATTAATGAGCAAGAGGACAACAGGGAAATTTAAGAATGGAAATTAAGGGGTTATACTTTTTCAGAAGAGGTTTGAGATCAGACCAGAAGCAAGTCCCTGATGCAATTTCAAAGAATACTGTTCAAAGGTACAGATTCAGATGGGCAGCTGGATTGGTCTGAACAAAGTCTGAATCCAGTGACACCTCTAAAACTAACAAGGTTTCATTCTGGGTATATGTTTTCTGAATGTGTGTGCACACAAGCCAGAATTTGCAATCAGAGGGGAGAGCAAGAGGTTCATGAATGTAGTTAATTTTATAACCATTTCAAAATGGCTACATTTCTCCCACTTCTTGCCATAATACTGGTATCTTACAGCAACTGACTTTTCCATCACTGAGTGCCTGTAGGTGTTTAAAAAACAAGATCTCAGGAAAGAAGGAAAATGTACAAATTTAATGACAATCTCTACAAAGTTATGCAGTGTGATTCACAGGTTCTTCTCACTTTTGCCAAGTGTCCATTTATAAGTTGTTTTTCCATCACGAAGCTGCTGGCAAGCTCTCACTGAAGGTTACAGAGCTTCCTTCCCCTTCACTCTTCCCAAGAATGGCCATTGCATTCAAACAGCTCTGTTTGTTCAAAGTTGTTCTTGTTTGCACCAAAGAGACTATTCATTGCTCTTCAGAAGGCATTCCAAATATGAAGTCATCAGGTAAGGATTCTGGAACCATCTGTGCTAACTGATCATCATAAGCTCGAAGAGTCCATAACCTTTCTAGCTCGTAAATTTCACGTATCTCTGGCAACATAAAATGGATCACAATATTGCCTGTGAAAGGGAAGAGACAGTCAAAATATGTAAAGGGTAGAGTCAGTCTGTCCTGTGGCTGGGTAAAAATTTGCACCTAACATGGTCTCAATATACATATCACACAGTCTTGACTTTGAAAATTTTTAATTGTACGCTCCATCATACTGCATCCAGTCAGCTGCCAGTGGAAAGTGATGGTGGATATAGATGGGGAGGGACGGTGGCTCAGTGGTAGAGCATCTGCTTGGTAAGCAGAAGGTCCCAGGTTCAATCCCCGGCATCTCCAACTAAAAAGGGTCCAGGCAAGTAGGTGTGAAAAACCTCAGCTTGAAACTCTGGAGAGCCACTGCCAGTCTGAGTAGACAATACTGACTTTGATGGACCGAAGGTCTGATTCAGTAGAAGGCAGCTTCATATGTTCATATTCCCACCCACCCATTGTCCAGTAATCCATTTTGACGCTCAGAAAGATGCTTGGAGTTACGGAACCTGCACAGACAAGAACTCCAGGTCGGGGAGGTTTCAGTGAAAAGAGGAAAACAGGCAAGGAAGCAACAGGGCATCAAAGGGGACTGCTGGGGGGAAAGAACACAGGGAATATATGCAGATACTATTGCAGACTGGTTTCAGTTTTTGTTGAAATGGTTACACTTCAGCCTAAAGTGACAATTCTGGTGGTATACTAGAGAATTTACTGTTTATATTTAATTTTGTGATCAACAGTGATTGGCTACTTACATAAAAATTCATGTAAAAGACACCCATCATCAGAACTTGAAGGGGGGGTATCCATCTAACCGCCTGCTTCTACCATCTACCATCTTACACTCAGCTAACTAAAAAGCATGATTCAAACGCATACAGCATTAGAATTTAAGTACTAGCTGAAACACACTTTTGAGTGGCTGTGACTCGGGAGCAGTGCATCTGCTTGGCACACAGAAGGACCCAGGTTCAATCTCCAGCTAAAAGGATAAGGTAGTAGGGTGATGAAAAAAACAAGACCACTACCTGAGACTACTTCAGACACTGGAGAGACACTACCAGTCTAACTAGGCAATGTTGACCTTGATGGACCAATGGTCTCATTCAATATAAAGCAGCTTCTGGTGTTCACGTGCCCAGTAACAGAAATAAAAGTCATTTTGTATGTTGTGCAAGCCTGTATCAACACCAGCACAGATGCTCAGGTGCAAGAAGACATTTTTTTCTGTTGGTATGTATTCTCACAATAAGTCACCCAACAAGGCTACATCTAATGCATTATGTTCTATTAAGTTCTGGCTTTACTCTTGAATCTTGCTTCACATCCACAACTTAAAGTACTGAATTTAGTATTTACCGAAATCTATACACAACCAGTTATCGGTCTCTCTTCCTTCAATGCGAACATGAGGTTCCAAATCAGTCTTCAGATGTTTATACTGAAGGGGAAAAAAAACTAGGCTGAGGAAACATGCTTTGAATGTTATAAACGAAAATGCAGGAAATTAAAATGTCTAGAATTAAGTTTTCTGAGTGATTTATTTATTTATTTGGTGAATTTATATTTCACCCTTTCCCAAACAGGCTCAGGGCGGATTACAACCAGGTAAAACCAGTCAAATACAATAAAACCAATAAAATACAATTAAAAACAAAGCACCACAGTACTACATAACGGGTGGGCTGATAGTGCAGGTTAGAATATAATCAACGGCCCAGATATAATTCAGACGACAGATCAACGTGGGGGAGGATAACGGATGGTATAGGCAATAAGGAAAAGGACGCCTGCATTACACTTTTTATTGATCTCTGCATAAACTAGTGTGTTCCTGCTCTGAATTAACAAATATCTCATTCTCAAAGGTATTTCACCTTGTATGGTTCCAGAGCAGGGGTGGCCAAACTTGCTTAACATAACAGCCACATAGAATAAATGTCAAGATATTTGAGAGCCAGAAGACATGAAAGTCAGATGTGGGTGGGAGGGAAGGAAGGGAAGCAACTTTAAATGCATTCTTCAAGGTGCCAGCTAGCTTGGCTTAAGAGACAAATGCCTTTCCAGGCCAGCCAATGGGGCAGCAGGGGCTTCAAAAGCCACACAATATGTCTGAAAGAGCCACAGTTTGGCCACCCCTATTCTAGAGTGTTGGCAGCTTCACCCACAGTTACTGATGTTCCTACTTACTGTACAAAATACCACCTACTTTAAGTGTTCAGTGATAGCAGAAACATCCAGATAAGAAATAGACCGGGAAACTCAACAGAAGGTCTCTGAAGAACTGTAGGACTTTTTAATTCTGTCAGTCTATCACAGAGGAATTGAATGCTTGTTCAATATTCTACTACTGAGAAGTCATAACTGTCCTGCATGTAACTTTCAGCAATCTGGCATATGCAAAACTCAAGGAAGAGGTGAGACTGTAAGGCCCTTCATCAGCCAACCTGGGACATGCACACACATTCTCAATACAACTGGACTCAAACCTCACGCAACAATACAAAAAAGAACTAAAGATTATAAAGGAATTACCACTGCACATTCAGGAACAAATCCTTTCGGACACACTATGGGAACCTTGACCAGACACCTTTTATTTTCTACCCCAAAAATACACAAACCTGGCAACTTAGGACGCCCCACTGTCTCGGGCATAAGCACTATCACCAAGGGAGTATCTAGATATATGGACTCTGCTCTAAGGCCCTATGCCACTAGTGTTCCTAGTTATGTTCATGATACCTAGGATTTCCCGAGGAAAATAAAATCTTTGAACAACCTTCCAGAGAATACCACCGTGGATGGGGAAATCTCTGTATACCAATATCCCAAACCAAGATGGATTACAAACCATAAGGAATATAATTTCTGACAAATACAGCTGACCTTGCCACCACACTGTGCCATTTTGTTCTCACCCATAACCACTTCATTTCTGACAACAAACTTCCTCCTGATCAATGGTACAGCCATGGGCACCCACATGGCCCCATAATATGCTAACATCTTTATGACTTCTTAAACTCCCACCCACTCATGCCTCTCTTATAACTGCATTATTTTGCAGACATTTTTATCGTCTGGACATATAGTAAAGAAGCCATGGACACACTGCACCAGGCATTCAATGACCATCAAACCCACTACCATCAAACTGACAACCAATTTATGCAAGAAATATATTTTCTGGGCACTGCTGTAGAAATACAAAATGGACACATAGATACCACCTTATACTGGACACCTACTGACCAACAAACATACCAACATGCTTCCAGCTAGCATCCTAAACATACAGAACGATCCACAGTATACAGCCAGGCTCTACACTTATAGTCGCATTTGCTCCAATCCTACAGTCAGAGATTCTCATCTGAGGTTCTATAACAAACCTTTTTGAAACTAAAGTATCCACCTGATGGTCAGGAAACAGATTAACAAAGCCAGAATGGTACCCAGAGAAAACCTGTTACAAGACAGGCCCAAAAAAGACAATAACAGAACACCACTAGTGGTCACATACAACTTTCAACTTAAAATAGTTCAACGCATCATCAATGGCTTACCTCTGTTAGACAATGACAGCTCTCTTTCACAAGTACTGGGGGGTAAACCTTTTCCTGCACACAGACAACACCTGAATCGCAAACAACTTCTCACCAACATTAATGCAATATCTCTTTTGAACACAGAAGCTGGTACCAGAGCTTGCAATAAAACCCAAATGCCAACTTTGCTGCCAAATACACCCAGACAATACAATCACTGGACCTAACAGCATTTACTACACCATCTCAGGCTCATTCACTTGCTCATCTTCAGACATTGTATATGCCATTAAATGCCAACAATACTCTCCAGTTCTCTACATAGGACAAACAGGACAAACCCTATGCCAAAGGATAAATGGACACAAATCCGACATCAGGGACCACAAAAGTGAGTAACCTGTAGAACACTTTAAACTTCTATGACATTCAATGGCTGTTTTATTGCAAACGAACTTCAATAACAGAATGGAAAGAGAAATTGCTGAATTACAAGTCATTACAAAACCTGGAACAAACACCTCCACGAGACTCAACAGGGATACTGGTTTCTTATCTCATTACATATGTTATATTCATTCAATCCTTACATCTGTATTCTCACCAAGAAGGCCTATACAATCTCTTTATTTTGGTGAATTTCTTATCTGGAATAGTAACTTAGAACAGTGATTGTAATGTAATGCAATGAATTAGAATGGTATATTGGAATGCATTCCTGATCTGGTAACAGAGGAGACATAATACACACAGCACAGGTTGAATGTGTGCTGTCCAAGGGGTCCCCGTGAGGACACGCATGATCACTTTCTGGATCAGTTGAAGCTTCCAGGTTAGGTGCAAGGGTAGGCCCACATAGAGCGAATTACTATAGTCTAGCTTAGAGGTGAGCGTTACATGGATTACCATGGCTAGATTGGTGCAAGACAGATAGGCCAGTTGCCTAACCTGGCACAGTTGGATAAATGCCAGCCTGGCAACCTTCGCAACCTGGACCTCCACAGATAAGGTGGCATCCAAGGTCATATCCAGACTCTTGATGGTCGATGTTGGTGATAGGAGCAACACCATCAAGAGTCCGAAGCTGGCAACCCAACCATGCTCCCCCCTAACCAGCCACAGAACCTCTGTCTTACCTGGATTCAATTTCAGTTGACTTTGTTTCAACCACCCAACCATGGCTAAATTCACAGGAATGGCACCAACAGAAATAGCTAGGTGTCATCAGTGTAATGATGACATCCCAGTCCAAAACTCCATGCTAGCTGGTTGAGGAGGCACATGTAGATGTTAAATAACATAAGGAAGAAGAGCACTCCTTGGGGAACCCTGCACTGACTCTCCCAGTGCCACTCTCTGTCCCCAACCATGAAGGAATGCGGTGAGCCACTGCAGGGCTACCCCACAGATTCCACCACTGGCAAGGTAGTGAGTCAGAAGGTCATAATTGACTGTGTCAAACTGCTGTAAGGTTGAATAATATCAGCATCACCCACCCACCTTGATCCAACTGAGGGCAACCAGCACCATCTCTGCCCCATGACCAGGGCGGAAGCTGGACCAGAATGGATCCTACACCTATGTGTCATCCAGAAATTTCTGGAGTTCTGCCACTGCTATCTCAACCACCTTACCCAGAAATGAAAGATTTGAGTCTAGGCGGTGATTGGTCAGATCAATAGGATCTAAGTTTGGTCTTTTCCAGGGCTTTTTTTTGTAGCAGGAACTCCTTTACGTATTAGTCCACACACCCCTGATGTAGCCAATCTGCCAAGAGCTTACAGGGCTTTTAGTACAGGGCCTACTGTAAGCTCTTAAAAGATTGGCTGCATCAGGGTGTGTGGCCTAATATGCAAAGGAGTTCCTGATACAAAAAAAGCCCTGGTCTTTTCAAAAGTGGAACCACCACTACCTCCTTCAGCCTCTGGAAAGGTCCTGGAATCTAGGGATAGTATCCTCAAGGGGACCTCATAACCCTTTGCTGCTGGCTTTCACCAGCCACAAGGGGCACAGGTCTAAGAAGCAAGTGGTTGGCCTAACAGCACCCAGAATCCTGTCATTAGCTTGGGAGATCCATTTGAAGGTGTCAAAACCAAACCGAGAGAAGGCCAAGGGGCCTCCAGTTCATGTACTATGCCAGTGTTGTTAGGGAGGCCAAAGCAGAGCGACAGGACTTTATCTACAAAAAAAACCCTTTTAATGCCTCACAGCTTAAAGTCAAATTCCTATTATTTTGGGTCCTCCTACAGAGGAACATAAGGGACCAAGTTATCGTAAATAACTGAGCTGGGTGAGAGCTTGCAGATGCAATGGAGGCTGCATAAAACAGCAGCCTTCACCACCATCTCATAGGATTTCATAAGTGTCCTATAAGATGCTCTTGTGGCTTCATTGCAGACTCATCACCAAATTCACTCCAGTCATCTGGGTTTCTGCTTCATCTCCGTAAGTTCCATAATATGTCAGAGAATGTTTTCTGCCGGGGATGGAAGGGCTGGGGTGGAATTTTGTCGATGGCTTCAGAGTCAGAGATTCCTGTCCTCTATCAGCTCATCTGACAAAGCACTGGAGGGCATCAGGTCCCACAGAACATTCTGGATTCAATTAGATTCATTAGGCTCTGCAGGCAAGCATAAATCTGCTCACTGCCTAGACAGGGAGGTAGGGACACCCAGCTAAACCTTCAGAGCACAATGACACAAGCATTGACTGGCTATGTACATGGGAGGCATGCAATATGAAGGGCTGTATATAATACTCAAGGCATATGGTTACATAAGTGCCAGTACTGTTGGGTCCCCCCTCCAGTTCTGCCCATGCCATTGGTCCTAAATGTGAGAAGGGGCACAGTTCCCATAAAACAAGAAGTCCTGTAAATTTGGAAAGGGGAGGAGCCATAATTCACAGCTATAGTGCTTTATGGCACAGCAACAGTCAAAGGGAGGTGGGAAGACCTGCTTCTCTCTCATCTTTGAACACTTTAGTTCATGAAATATATCTTTGGGTAAACTATTTCTTAAGCCCCACCCCACCTCTGTTTTCCAAACACTCACTTTCTATAGTGGCATACCCTTCTCTTGGGATTCCATTTCTCCCAGCCATCCCTCTATGAAAACCACTTCATTTATTGATCCCTTCAAGAACACTTTATAAAACTCGTCTTCTTTTTCATGCTTTCAAAACTGATTTTCCTACTTTCAGCTCAGTGCTTAGCCTGTTTTCAATTTCACTGTTTACAGTGCAGTTATTGACTCTCTCCATTTTACAACAGTCTTCCCTCTCCTTGGAATGATTCCTACTTCCCACGAGGACTTATAATTTACAATTACACAGGCCACAGAAATATGAGTCTGTGTAATGCTTCTCCATGAATTCTTTTAAAGTCAATAAATATTTATACAATCACAAGTGCAGCTATGCCAATTTAAGCTACAGCTTTAGCCAGATGCACAGTGAGAAGTCAATTTATTCAATTTAACTCATTTGTGAGTCAGAAGCCCAGCCAATTATGGTACAGTCAGGTTTTGTTATCTGGAAGATACAATATTTTTCTTCAAAGTATGTATTCTTTGCCCATCTCCTTATTAAGGTTGCCTGTCTCCTTATTAAGAATACAAAATGGGCTTTAATCATTTCAGAATGCTTTCTTTTTTAAACTTCTCTCAAATCTGAACAAATGAAAATATGTGACATACCATTTTTATCATATAGTGAGCCATGGCATGCAAATGCCTTGTAGAAGATCCACTGACAATTACAAAATAATCACAGTATCTCATTTCTGGAGGCAGCTGAATAACACAGATATCTTTGGCATTTTCTTGTCTTAGCAACGAAACCATATGGTCAATGTTGAATGTTGGAAATGCATAATCTGAAAGGATAAAACTATCAATGTAATCAGTGAAAAACAGACATATATTGGTAGGCATAGAATGATTCATTTTTCTAACACTAAAAGATAATTTCCCTCATCTTTGAATAAGCACTACTCTCTACAGAAGGGGTCCCCCAACATGGTACCATTGGGTACCCTGGTGCCTACTAACACCTTTCTTGGCACCTTCAGAAGATGGGGAAGCTGTGGCCACCATGCAGTGGTGGCAAAACTCCAATGGCGCTCCACGGTCAAAAGGTTGGGGGGCCCTGCTCTACAGGTATATATGAAAGTTTCACTGCATTGGTCAATATATTAAATGCCAGCTCTCTGCAAACTATGGCTTGCAAACTGGACTGGAGAAAACAAATACTTCTAACTTAAAGAGGGTGTCAAGATGCATGATATGTCATCATTTGACATCATACAGGTCAGGCCTTCAACCAAGCCTGACTGAAATAAGATCCTAAGTATGACAGAAAAACCAGCCAAGCACATGAGTCCGAGGGCAATCCTCAATGTAATCGGGGTTGTTGCCAGAAGCGAGGGAGGGGCCAGTAACTCCAAGAGCAGCATGAGGTGGATGGACTTCACTACTGAAAGCTGTGGAAAAAACTAGCTAAGCACATTAACAGAGAGTCATAACATTAACAATACATCATAAAAATTACATTTACACCACAATGAAATATTTCATGTCACCTATAGAAGCACTTAAGCTCGTATTGAAATCAACCAGACAGTTGTGGCAGAGGCAGTGCATACCTGCAGTCAAACCCTTGGCACTATGTTTAAGTAAAGCTCTCAAGGCAAACTCTAGCCCCATAGCTAGAAAGCGTATTACAGCATAACAATTTTGACTTCTTGTAAAACATTTTAAAATTACTGTTGTGCTCAGAGTCAACCAGTCAAACTCTACAACCTTCCCAAGCCCAACAGACCAATCTGAGCATTCCACCCACCATTCATACCACCAGCCGGCTGGTTTCCTTCCTGAAGTTTTGCTGCAGGGCCAATACAGCAGCCAATTCTCTGCCTTATCTCTCCAAGCCCAGTAAATATTGTGCACGGAATCACGGAAAGGCTCCCCGCAACATCAGATCTCCGGAGCTTTGCCTGCTCCCATCATAGGATCACAACTGCCAGGTTTCCTCAGCGCGGTTTGTCCCGCTCCCCTGCCCTAGGTGTGTGCGTGATTCAGCCTTTCCGTGCCGCTTCCTCTCTAGCCAATGATTTGTTTTAAAGGCCACTTCACTATTTTTAAGAGGATGAAGGCAGGCTGTCCCGCAAGTCTTTGGCTCTGTCCTCGGTCTTCGGGGAGGGAGAACAGCAGACCGTTCCCAAATCACAAGGCAGAAACCAAGTAGGGCCTCCCCGCTTCGTTATTTTGTTCCCTGCTAGGCCTTCTGGCCTGTTAACAGCCGCGATCCAAGCAAAGCGAAACGTTCCCGAGCACCGCCAGGCCATAAAGTTTCACCCTTCGGACCGTCATTCCAGTCTGCAGCAGACAACTAATGCAGGAGTCCAGCAGCAGCTGCTTCAAGATGGACAAGATTTATTCCAACAGAAGCTTTCAGGAGTCAAGAGCTCACTTCGGCAGATGCATCGCAGTTCCGACTCAAGTCTCAAGAAAGCTTACACTTGACTTTTAAAAAAACTGCTTCTATTGCCCCTGGACTCCTGTTTCACTGTGCTGGATGCGCTAACGAAAGGCAAAATCAAGGCAGCCAGCTGACCACCCTCTCTGGTTTGGGGGCTTCTTACCGTAAGAGTCCCCACCGGTATCCGGACAAGTGTGCAGTCCCTCCCCGACCGCCTCCCCTTCCTGGTCGGACTCGGCTCCCGCAGCCTTCTCTGCACCTCGCAGCTCAAAGCTCCTCACGCCACTGGTATTTCGCCGCGCCATGGAGGTCACCTGGGAGATGAGAGACGGAGCCACCGCATTCCACACGCGAAGGCGCCTTCTCCCGGCAGCCGCGCTAGCACTTGCTGCCGGCACCCCCAACAGCGCCCGCAAGCAGCGGATCCCCCGCCACATGGCGCTCGGTTGCTCGCCCTGTAGAACCTGAGCTCTTCCAACGTTCCAAACAGGAACCTCTAGCGGACACACTTCCTCCCCACTGATTGGCTGCTGTAAAAACAATCGCCTTTCGTGGTTGGCGGCATGCCGCACGTGGGGAAGGACGCAGGCGCACTCTGCAACTTAGACGGCCCGCCTTGTTTCTGCTTATCACTGATTTTAGATAGATCCAAGTTGGTGGTCGTGTTGGTCTGAAGCAATAAAACAAAGCAGTAGACAAGTACACCTTTAAGACCAAGTAACTTTTATTCAGAATGTAAGCTTTCGTATGCTCTAAGCAGACTTCATCAGACAAAATAGAAATGGCAAGCAGCAGTTCTTAATATAAGTGGACAGTGAGTTCTGCATACTAATATTCTACATACCAACTCACTGCCCACTTATATTAAGAACTGCTGCTTGCCATCCTTATTTTGTCTGATGAAGTCTGCTTAGAGCATACGAAAGCTTACATTCTGAATAAAACTTAGTTGGTCTTAAAGGTGCACTTGTCTACTACTTTGTTCCACTGATTTTAGAGTTTGGCATGTCTTGCTGGTGCTTTATTGTATGTAGGAAACTTTCAATGCGCGCTGCTATGCATTGTTGAAAGTTTCATTTATTAAAAAATATATATTCTAAGATCATGCGCCTGCATCCCACACAGAGTGCGGTTTACTGAAGTCCTTCAACATTTAGGCTGAGGTGGCCATATGCATGTAGCAGACACAGAACTCATGCTCCTTCATGTGCAGGAAAATGAACAGCTGGGCTGTTATTGGTGTTTGTTGGACTTGTAAGCTGCGCAACTTGAAATAGTGGTTAGACTGCCAGACTGAGGTCTGGGTGGAAAATCCACACGATATCTTTCGGAAGCTTGGTGGGTGACCTTAGTCACACTGCCTAATCTACTTACAGGCAGGGCTTCTTTTGTAGAAAAAGCCCAGCAGGATCTCATTTGCATGTTAGACCACACCCCCTGACACCAAGCCAGTCAGAACTGCGTTCCTGCTCAAAAAAAGCCCTGCCTATAGGGCTGTTGTGAGAAGATAATGGAGGAGAGAACTATGTAAGCTACTTCGGGTAGCCATTGGGAAGAAAGGTGGGATATAAAGGAAGTAAATAAATAAACCTTAAGCACATTAAAAGCCTTGTTTTCAATGGGACAGAGGTAGTAGCCAGTCAATGTGGTGCAGTGGTTGGGGGGTGGATAGGGAAGGAGAGGTTTGTTTTATCTGGGGGGAGGCATGGCTCATGCTGCAAGCAAACCTAACATATTTCACAAATGTTTTGTTTCATTTACATAATTTCAGAAATAAAAGGGAGGGAGGGTGGGTGGGTGGGTGCCTGCGTGCACACACGTGTTAGGCTTGCATCAGCTCCTGAGAAATGTTGCTTGGGTTCTGTTGGTAGCCCAGGCTCAGATTGCTGCTCAGCCTTCAAATGCATTATGTGCCCATGAGCCTGTCACTATGGCTGGATGTGGCCACACTGATGTTTTTCTCCAGCTTGGCTTTCAAAGTGCAGCATTTTGGGGTTGGCATTGGAGCACCCACATTGCACGTCTTTTCCTGTTGTTGAAACATTCTCTCTTACACCTGGTTTGAAATCTTCAGAAAGAATGTAGTCCAAACGCAATAGCAAGCCATCTGAAGAGGAAGGTGCACATTTTCAAAGGTCCTGCCCAAGTTTTTCTTCTGTTACCCCTTCATGGTTATAATTTTCCTTGCTATGCCAACAAAGGGCTTTTAAAATACATCAGTGTTTGCCATTTTATTACAATGATCTGGTGCCATGATTTCTTAGTTCCTCTGTATTCCCAGTTTTTATTTTTTTTTTTTAAGTCTCTTTTCATTGTGACGTGAAAAGGACAACACTTTTTCAAAAAAGGCAAAAAAACCCTGGGAATACAGAGGAAGTAGTAGATTGTATAAATAGATCGTAACAATATTGTACTAAGCATGATAATAATCACTGATTTCTTCAGAAGTGCTCAAAAAACCCTGCTAGTAGCATGGCAGAGGAAGAATGTAAGGCAAATGGCAGCTGGCAGAAGATAGGTTACACAATTTCTTTGGATGCCCATTGCTGCTGGTGATGCCAGGGCAACAGAATCTTCACTGTGTGGCTGCACCCTCTCTTAGCCTAATCTTGGATTTAAAAAATGTTTAACTCTGAATGAACCAATTGTGCTGCAGAGAGAACCCCCCTCCCCCCCCACTGGAGCCAGCCACTCAGTCCTGGGCCTCACCTCACTCTGAGGGATGGAATAGGACTGCTCAAACCAGACTCACCCTGCCCAGCCATCTTGGCCAGATATCTCCTGCTCTGGGCTGGCCAGGTCAGTGTTCCCTCTCTCCTTTGGGTGGGGCAGTGGCAGTGCCAGGGTAGAGTCCTTTTCCAGGGTAATTTCTCCCCCTGCCTCTCTGAATATGTTGGCTACACCAGTCCCAATACTGATGGTCCAAACCAAGCAGCAGGTATGACACAGAGAAAGCAATAGTGCAATATTAGCAACAGTAGCTATGAAAGCAGATAGCAAGTCTCTTTCTGTACCAATTTCCCATATAATGGTTTGATGCTATCATAGGAAATGTGTGTGTACATATACACATATAAATAACCTTAATATGATAGTTAAACTTTAGTTCCATGGTTGAGATTTGCTTGTCTGCTGTCCTCCTAGACTGTGATTTATGCATTTCAGAAGTGCTGAAATGGTGATAGTTTCATGATGTTGCACAAGAACGGCTGAGGAAAAGAAAACCACCCATGAACAAAGACAAATGTTCCACAATTTCTGCATTAACATTCGTTTTGATTGCTCTGTACATGCAGATTTTTAAATGTGTCCCCACATGCTATGAAATAATGATTGGCTAACCGTGTCATCCCTAAGCAGTTACACCTTTCTATGTCCACTGAAGTCACTGGCCTTAGAACAGTTCTGTTTAGGATGACATTGTGAATCTCCTAGTAGATATGCATCATACAGAGCAAACCCAAAACCATGCACACTTGTCCATGACTCCATGCATTAGTTATCGCTGTGACTGGTAAAGATGTCCAGGTGGGAAGTGGAGGCAGGGATTAATGTAGTTTGTTGGTATTGAGAAAGATATGTAAGTCTGAACACAGGCAATTTGTGTGGGTTAAAATAAGATATTTATTATACATTGCATGAGAATATACCTCCCTCCCTCTCATGGCCAGATGCCCATTAGAAGATTTAGTAAGGATGTTCCCAGATACACATTACATTTTTACAGCCTAGCTAAAAATTACAGTTTCTAAAAGTTCTGGATATACATGGTGGTGCCTGTGTAGAATGTAGCATTCAGTTAACAGAAACATACTGGCTTTAACTTGCTATGCCTTCCAAACTGATAAGTTGCAATAAATGGCATGTCCTGTTCTCACCACTTTTACTTTCAAACGGAAATCACACCCCTGCTTCCTATGAGGTAAGATGCATACATCATCTCAGTGTGCTTTTTAACCTTAAAAATCAGCTGCATAGGGTAGGGGGTTGGAACCACAGTACATAGAAAGAGAAGCTTTAACTCTTTCTCACCATACCATTTCTCAGAACATTCTTGCAAGGAAAAAAGACGCAATGTCATCTTCCAGCCTGGATAGGCCAGTTTCAACCAAGAAAACTCTTGAACGGAAAGAATCCCCAGCATTACCCAGAGCTTTGTCTGGATCTCAAATGAGCCCCCAATTCCCACAACCACTTATGATCCAACCCCATGTTGGAAAATCAAATTACAGATATTGGTTCTGCAATCACTTACTCTTACCCTCTAGCCTTTTGTATATGTGTGTGTATGCCTGAACCAACACTAAAAAATGAAGCTGGTGGAACTAATTCACATTGCCAAACCTTTCTAAAATAAAATTTCTTCACTAATAATTGCAGACTACTGACATTTTATTGAATTTCTTTTCTTCCAGCCTTCTGGAACCCCTTTCATCCAGCATCCTAATATTGTGCCAATAAACTAAACTGTTGGTTCCACCACTTGCACCATTGTGAACTCTGACGACACCAAGTTAGAAGAGTGTGGATGAATCAGCTGGTTCCACATACCAGCATGAGATTTCTCACTTTGCTAGTACAACAGCTGTGGCAGTAAGCAGACTGGAATGCTTATCAATGGGGGGATATGGGGGGAGGCTTTGTTTTGGTCTCTGATTCTAAAGCAAAATAATGCAAGCATATCCTTTTTGTGGCAGAGCCCATCCATGTAAAAACTTCTCACACTTCCAGATATGTCTCTTTCAGGAGAGATATTCCTGGAAGTGAAGTGTAATATGGTGCAAAGCAACTCCATAACATTTTGAAACTAGTATGGGCTGAAGATTCATGAGCAGGTATGAATGTGCTGCCTGTGGACATCCCCAAGCATATCCCAAGGGAACTGTGCCTCAACTAATTTAGCGCCCATTGCCTACCAGTGCTCCTCGATACAGATAGGGAAACTGCTCTCCAGTAGTGCACTGGATGGAGGAAAGAGACAGCAACTCAGTAGAGTTTGTTCAGTTAGCCAAGAGCAATTTGGTTCTATGTATCTATTTGATGTTACCTGCCTAAACGATATGCAGAGCGGCCAAACCTTTTACGGCTGTCAATTACAGTTTTCAAACTTGCCAAACTGAAAAATGTATGCTTCTTACCATGGAACTGGGGAAACTGAGGCATAATTCTTTCCAAGCTCAGTGGGACTGACTTCCTAGGAGTTTAGGTTCTTTAGGAGGGAAATCTTCTCCCCAACACAGGTGTTCTGATATTTCTGAATAATTCGTTTAGGAAATGGCATATAAATAATCAGTTTAAATGTTTTCCCCTAATATACTGTAGCATAACTAAGAGCATAAGCAAATAAAATGTTCCATTTCTTAAGGAGGTGCCATTTTATACTTCTAAATAAACTGAACAGCAGTTACTGCTATTACTTCTGCACATGCTGGCAACGTGTCATAGAACCCTTCATTTGAAAAATATATTCTTCCATTGAATAACAAATCAACGTAAGGCCCCAAATGAATGGAAACAGCAGAATTTATGCTAGAGAGTTAGATAATCCCAAGCTTGTTTTTTAAGAGTGGATCCTTCTCATTGTTTGCTGGGAAGAGAACAGCCTTAAAACGGTTGAAGTAAACATTCAGCCCCTCACTCTTGGCTGCTTGTCCTGTGTTCCGGTTAATAGGCTTGTATTCTTTGTATCTCCTGAAAGAAATATTTTTCAAATTAATCACTGAAAGGTCTTCCTGTGATGATGCATTGTCATGATGTTAACAAAACTGCAGTAAAAATAGAAGTCTCCAAGCCATTTCATTCTCCCCATACAAAATACCATTGCCCAGAACATCAACGTTCTAATGAATTCCATGAGAGCTGTCGGATGTAATTAGCAAAGCAGATAATTGCACCTCCAGGTAAAGCAGATTTAAAAATACAAAACCAACAGAAAGTTTTAAAATGTTTACTGCTTGCTGTTCACCACCCAGCTTACTACACCACATTTGTAGAGCAACGTCTTTCCAGGGACAAGACCATGAAGGGAAAAAAATAGATATTATTGGTGATCTTTTTTAGAAAACATTTTTTTGCTCTACCAAGATGCAAGGTATACTGTAATAAGAACATCCTGACATTAAGGTTTTACAAACAGAGAATCCCAAGGACTTGTGGTGATGGGGAGCATGTCATCATCCTATGCCCCATTAATTCCTCTTTCTAGGGTTGCCAATCACCAGTTGGGGGCAGGAGATCACCTGGTTTGGAGGCCCTCCCCCCATTTCAGCATTCTCAGAAAGCAGGGTGAGTGGGTGAATGTCTCCTGGACACTGCGTTATACCCTATAGAGACCGGTCCCCGTAGAGTATAATGGAGAATCAATTTGTTGGTATCTGGGTCTTGGGAGGGTCATTTTTTTAGGCACCAAATTTGCAGTATAGCATTTGGTGCCTCTTCTCAACCCTCTCCCCCAGGTTTCAAAAAGATTGGACCAGGGGGTCAAATTCTATGAGCCCCAAAATAAGGTGCCCTGTCCTCCATTATTTCCAGTCAAGGGAAGGCATTTATAAAAGAAGCACAGTCCCTTTAAATTTGATGGCCAGAACCACCTTCCAAGTTCTATTGTGCTTGTCATCATAACCTTGCTTCTGGCTCCACCCCAAAAGTCCCCAGATATTGAGTTGGACCTGGCAACCCTGATTCTTTACCTTCCCTTGGCAGCCCCTATAGTCTATTCCAAGGTGGCCAACGGTAGCTCTCCAGATGTTTTTTGCCTACATGCTGGCTGGGGCTGATGGGAGTTGTAGGCAAAAAACATGTGGAGAGCTACCATTGGCCACCCGTTGTCTATTCCTTTCCTACTTGCTTGATCACATGAAGCTGCCATATACTGAATCAGGCCCTTGGCACATTGAATTCAGTACTATCTACTCAAAAGGGTGGTGACTTTCCAGGGTCTCAGGCAAAGGTCTTTCATGTCACCTGCTTCCAAATCCATAACAGGAAATGCTGGAAACTGGAAGTTTGAATTTGGAAACTTCTGCTTACCAAGCAGATGCTCTACCGCTGAACCACAGCCTCTTATTTCGCTACTTTCTAGTCAACCTTTATCTGTTCCCCCGTTTTCACCCTTCCTTTCTTTCCTCCCCCTAGCAGTTTCTACTCAGGAAAAGTCTGGCCAAGTTGTGCAGAGGCTACTAGTGGGCTAGGCTGAGTCATATATTGGCTGCTGGCAAGCCAGGCCCAGTAGTATGGTGGCCACTGGGTCAGGTGGTGTGGGAAGTGAGTTTGTGGTGCTTGCTGCCAGGCAGGTCCTCCTCCATCAGGGAACATGATGGGGGAGAGAAAGAGGAGATGCTTTTGGCCTCCAAGTCCACCCCTGCTTTTCCCATAGCTAAACTAGGGCTTGGAAGGTTCTGCAATATTGCTGCAGGTATAGAACAACCTCTGAAATGGGAACTGAGAGTTGAGTGGACATTCTTTTCATAAAGCTACAAATGTTTTTATTGTTTGGGGGAGTTTTAATCACTCCTTTAAAAAAATAGATTTTTCTGCAAACCTGGGACTTTCTTTAGGGTTGTAGGCCAATCTGTCCCAAACTGTCCTTAACTCTATTGTGTTGATTTGTTAATCTACACTTTATGGACCAGTGCAGAACTAGATATATCATATCCTGATTCTCAAGTAATTAAAGAATTTGGGAAGCCCAAGACATCCTTTCAGATCCCATCCTTTGCTTCCTAACTTTCCCCTACCTGACAAGCATACATTATTCATAGCCTAACAATACTGCGAGCTCCATGTAGAATAAGTTCATTGTGCTTACCAGTCCATTTACTCTTTGCATAGACAGCTGCTGGAATAGCATACAGAAAAGAAAGTTGCGTGTGAAGCTGGCACTTATCAGCAATTTCTAAATCTCTGCATAATGACTCATTGGGTTCATTTTGCCTAGAATTGCCACTATTTGTTTCATAAGTTTTAATTAATGTCAGTGAGGTTACAGGCCACAAACTGCATGTTTTTTTTCGAATGTCCTACTATCTTTTAAAAGACAATTTATTGTGGTGATTTTTAAAACAAAACTTAACCTGCCACTGCAATTATCTAGTGAGGACCATAAAAGTAAGACCCTAAGAGCTATCATTTCATTATATTTCCCTTTCCTTCCAGTTTAGGATGAAATCTTCAACACACCAGTAAGTCCAAAGCATATATAGTAAAAAATAAGTCCTGTTGAATTCACTGGGACTTAGTTTTGATGATATATGCACTGGATTGCATTGTTATTTACTTCCAGTTCTGTTCTACCATAGGTCATGGCATTCATGAATCAATTGTTAGTTATTGGGTTTGTTTCTTGGAAGAGGGGATGGAACCAAAGCCTCTCGAAAATAAAGACCAATGGCTTTGTCTACAAATGAGAAGTACTTAATCCCTTCCCATGTACAAAAACAGATAAGCAATTAAGTGTAAAGGTGAAGAAGGGGGGCTGAAGGGAGAAGCAGAATCTGTGGTGAATCACTCTTCCCGGTAAATGTGTGCCTCTGTGGATGGGCATTACTAGAGTTTTATGAAGAATATTATGTGTCATGTAGAACCCCCGTCCAGTTTAATTTCCAGGCTGACTGCTTTAATCCCGCAGCAGCACAAAACAACCCTTGCATATACAGTGGAAATCTTCTTCTGAGATAATTAAGAGTCTAGATCCAGGAACTTACTTGTAGAGGAAGAAAGTCAATACAGCAGCCAGTACCACCAAGAAACCACAGGCAATGAGAACTCCTTCTGCTGTTCTTGAAAATGGTCCTGCAGCTTGAACAACAAGTTGAAGACAGTAGCTTCAGGGCATGTTTGGCCTGTACTTACTTTGGGGATTGGGTATGCTACAGCCTACATGTCTTTGAGGCTCCAGCAAACTCATGGGCATCAATATAGCTGATAGGGACTGCTGTGGAATCTAGCTTGTCTGCATGGGACCACCTCTGGGAAATGTTGTCTAGGTTTTGAGGGACAGCTGTCTAACACTTAATTGAGAACCAATGGGGAACGAATGCAGAGATTCATTCAGGACTTACCTCCACTGATGGATATTAGAGTACTTGTGAGAGCCAGGCTTGCTGCATCTCCCAAGGTGATGTTTACACAGTAGGTTCCAGATTCATTGAAGGCCCTTCTTATGGTCAGCAAACACTGGTCAGTGATGTCAACAGGGTCACATTCCTCATTCTGTAAGACCTGACATGTGGGGTCAGCTGTTATAGTGCAGGCATCTGTAGGAAGACTAAGGAGGGAAAATCCAAAAGAGAATGGATCACATTTCTTACTTAGTAGCCAGCTACATTATGACTGCCACTTTTCCATTAAACTAATTATTCAAACATGAAAGATAGCTGACCTTTAAGGCTTCTCTAGCCTGGAGTCAACATACTTTAAGGACAACCTAGTCCCATGTGAACCTCTTCAACCACTACAATAATCTTCCAAGGCCCTGCTCTGGGTGCTTCCACCTTCTAAGATTAGATGGAAAGTAAGCAGAGACAGGCCATTCTTGGTTGTGGTAATCAGGATTCTGGAAATCCTTCCCAGGTATATTTATCTGTCTCCTTCTATTTCAGTCTGGAAAGGAAAGGTCCCTTGTGCAAGCATCAGTCATTTCCAACTCTGGGGTGACATTGCTTTCACAACTTTTTCACGACAGACTTTTTACGGGGTGGTTTGCCATTGCCTTCCCCAGTCATCTACTCTTTTCCCCCAGCAAGCTGGGTACTCATTTTACCGACCTCGGAAGGATGGAAGGCTGAGTCAACCTCGAGCCGGCTACTTGAACCAGCTTTCGCTGGGATCGAACTCAGGTTGTGAGCAGAGGGCTCCGACTGCAGTACTGCAGCTTTAACACTCTGCGCCATGGGACTACCAGCAAAAGACTGTTAGTGGGAGAAGACTTTTTTGTTTCTCCTGGCATTCCCTCAATGATCCCTCTGTCCTCTCCCAAAGTTTTAGTTGATGTTTCTGTGTTTTCTATGTATTTTCATTTTGTTTTTTATTCATGTTGTGTTGCGTTTTATATTGTTCTGTTTTTAGTTATTAGCTGCCTTGGTGGTCATGACTGAGGCTAAAAGGTAGAGGTATACATTCTGTAAATAAACAAACAAACATAAAACCAACAGTATTGGTATAAGGCAGTGGAATACAAAAATTAGCTATTAAATTTCAATCATCACCCTCCTCCTGCCCCCAGGCATTAAAAGAAGTTCATTTCTTACCATTCACTGTAGGCCTAGCAGAAAAAGAGATGCCTTACAAATCATCTAAAAGTGTACAAGGCCTTGCATAGCTCTCTCTGTATAGTTCCTGACACACTTTTAAAGCAGATATATATAACAATTGCATTGAAACCACTGAAATTAAACCAGACTGAATATTCCAGGGGTGGCCAACAGTAGCTCTCCAGATGTTTTTTGCCTACAACTCCCATCAGCCCCAGCCATTGGCCATGCTGGCTGGGGCTGATGGGAGTTGTAGGCAAAAACCATCTGGAGAGCTACCGTTGGCCACCCCTGGAATATTCCATCATTCTAAATTAATTTCCATTTCATGGAGATCAAATTAGACATCTGAAAATGTTCAGGAAAGAAAAGGATGCGGGAAGTAGCAGAGAGATTACAACGGGTGTGGAGGGGAATGTCTACAAAAGAAAATATGGAAGAAGGAGCAAGGAAGAAAGACAGGTAGAAGAGACAGGATGCTGAGGAAGTGAAAAAAGGGAACTGAAGAGAAGCTGAACTCCACATGAAAGTGTGTTCAACTCATGCACACCTGTGCCCTGTTGCTGGAGTGGAATGCAAAAACTATAAGAGCTAAACTTAGAACAAACCAATTAAAATATCCCTACTGTATCAGCAATAGGTTTGTTCTACATTCATAAACAACAGCCAATTAGAATTTCCCCATGACTAGTTTCTATTTGTGAACTGATAAATGGAGAGGAAGAGGATCAGGTATATGCTTCTTATTTCTCTGTGAACATTTATCTGCATGTGCACATGACTCCACAACAATAATGGTATATTGCCAGTGTGGTCAGCTTCTCTTGCTTTATATAAGCATGCCAGTAGTGATAATAATGATCAAAGTGTTATCATCATCATGTGCTTTCAAGTCACAACTGACTCATGGTGACCCAAGGACCATAGGGTTTTCGAGGCAAGAGATGAGCAGAGGTGGTTTGCCATTGCCTGCCGCTGTAGAGCAACATTGGAGCTCATTACTGGTCTCCTATCTAAGTTAACCTGCTTAACTTAAACTTTAGGTACACAATAGGCTACACAGAGGAATGAAGTTGCAACCAGATAAATCAAAACCACTGTGAAAAATATATTTACAAAATGTTATTCATACAAGAAAAAAGTGCATTTCAGCAACCTCATAATTTTACATACTGCATGTGCATATTTATGCACGCGCGCGCACACACACACACACATATATATCAGTCCAAATTATCTATAAATCCAAGTCATGAATCCAAAAAGAGCTCCAACGGGTCACTAGCAAAGTAAAGCCCATTTTGGACAGCCAGATCCTTCCTCCAGGGACCGTCTTGCAAAACTTGCGGTATATGTGTAGAAAATTTCACAATGTTCAAATCTTTCACAAATGTATGCACAAAATTGGAATGCTGCTGTTTCCATCTGGTCAGCAAGTTAAGTGCTCTCAATTGCAATTGAGAGAGCCTGGCAAAGCAAGCTATTCCTCCCCCCTTCCTCCCTCTATTCCTCCCCCTTCCTCAGCCAATGGAGGTTTTGCTCTGTAGCTCCTGTGCAATTGAGCAAGCCTTGCAAAGCAAGCTATTAGGCAGAAGGAAGCAAGAGAGAGGGAGAAGGAAGCAAATGACAGTCAATTGCTCTGGAGACCTGATTTGACCCCCGAACTACCTGTTTGACACCCCTGAAATAATGCAAGCAGCCTTCAGTTACAGTGGATTTCTCTGTGTGGCCCCTGCTTTACCGTTAGTGAGCTAAGTGCTGTAATTGTCTATAGGCGGGATGGCCAAGCTGGCTTAACATAAGAGCCACCTAGAATAAACATCATACGTTTGAGAGCTGCAAGACATGAACAGCAGATTTTGAGGAAAGGAAGGAAGGGAGGGAGGGGAAAAAAGGTGGAAAGAAAGCAAATGTGAAAAGGTGGAAAGAAATGTGAAAAAAGGTGGAAAGAAAGCAAAGGTGAAAATTAAGCAACTTTAACTTTAAATGCATTCTTCAAGCAGCCGGCTGGCTTGGCTTGGAGAAGTGATTTAAAGAGAAAAATGCCTTCTTCAAGTCAGCCAACAAGGTGGTGGGGGCTTGAGAGCCGCACAATATGTGTGAAAAAGCCACACGTGGCTCCTGAGCCACAGTTTGGCCACCTCTGTCTACAGGGCAAAAGTCTGATAACAGGCAAAGTTGCCACATTAATAAAAACATTTACCTTCCTTCACAGGTTACCACAAAATCAACCACGGAGTTCTCCATCTGAGCAGCTGTCCCCTGGATACTTGTCATTTGGATAATACTTATCCCAAGGATCCCCTCTGGCAGAAGAAGCCAATGAGCAAAACGTCAGCATTTCTGAGAAAAGAACTTTGACAGCAAAAACATACTATCTGGAAACTTACAGTGCAATCCTCCTAAGAACACTCTCCTGAGAGTAAGCCCCTAAGTAGGATTCTGAGTAGAGCTGTTCAGGATGGCTCTCTTAGTTAATAAAGATAAAGGCAGTCCCCTGTGCAAGCATCAGTCGTTTCCGACTCTGGGGTGACGTTGCATCATGACATTTTCATGGCAGACTTTTTAATGGGATGGTTTGCCATTGTCTTCCCCATGCATCTACATTTCCCCCCCAGCAAGCTGGGTACTCATTTTACCGACCTCGGAAGGCTGAGTCAACCTTGAGCTGGCTACCTGAACCCAGCTTCCACTGGGATCGAACTCAGGGTGTGAGAGAGCTTGGACTGCAGTACTGCAGCTTTACCACTCTGCGCCATGGGGCTGCCTCTCTTAGTTAATACCTGAGTTTATTTCAGTCTGAAGACTATCAGCAAAAGACTGCCCATTAAAGCAAATGGACTTGGAATGATGCAACTCTGCTTAGGGCAGCACTGCAAGAAACATACAGTGGGGACACACCCCATTGCCTCCTCCCAAAGAGTATGCAAACGCATTACAACTATTGTAATTGTATAAGATTTCTGCCTTCTGCTGTGATTTAGGTGCAACTGTTGGACTTAGCAGGTTTTTAAAGCAGTGAAAGACACAATCAAAATTATTCAGAAGTAAATCCCACTTAATGAGGCTTAATGCTGAGTAAGGCTGCACAGGACTACAGCTTTAGATGCTTATTTAATTGTATGATCTACCCTACAGGATTAATGCAAACGGCAATCTATTTCAAATGGCAACTTAGGGTTGTGAATCTAAGCACATTTAAATTAGAGACAAGGTCCACTGAAATCAATGCGGTGAGAATCTCATTTTGAGAAGGTCTTCTTGCTTGAGTTTGCTATACGAACAAAGAAATGCTGAGGAAGAGCTGTGTCTCAACTGCTCTACTTGTGCGATGCATTTAAAAGGACAACAACTCTGCAGAAGTGTCAGAAAGGGTGTGCAAATACAGAACAGCCTGATGAAGAAGCAGGACAAAGATCTTCTAAATAAGCACAAATGTTTATTGGCAAGTCTGCTTCGTAGAATGCTCAACAACATGGATTTAATCTATTTTATGCATGTAGCCTGACTGATAACAAAGACTGACTATGGCCAAAACTGTCCCTTTACTGAAGCTGCAGAATAGATAATCTTCTGAAATGTGTCCCATTACCTGATATCAGGCACACATTGTGAGGATAACACTTCCTTGTACAATTAGGACAACCTGACAAAGGGGTTTCCATTGTACCCTGTCAAACAGTAGCCTTTCCTTACTGATGGAGAGCATACCTGCAATGGAGAGCGATGATTTATACTGTCCATATCGACTAATATGGCATCCTTCAGCAGGACTTTCTCCTGTTGGAAGTTCCATTAAACTATCAAAGCGAGGAGTTGTCACATTAGGAGGCACTTTAGTTGTTAACACTAAATCAAGCGGAAAGGAAATAAGTTAATGTAGATACACTTAAATCAACACATTTCAAACAGTGACTTCTTTTGGTCTCTAGCTCATTCATTGCAATGAGGGGCAGGAAAATTACCTGGTAGGATTCTCACTATTCTGCATTTTAATTGAGACTGGATATGTTTCATACCCTTCAGTAAAGGCAAACAAAATTGGGGAAGGGCTGTGGGTCAGCGTGGCTCTGCTTTGTACGCAGAATGTCCCAGGTTCCATCCCCAGCATCTCCAGTTAAAAGGACTGGGGAGGAGACAATGTGAAAGACCTCTGCCTGAGATCCCACAAAGCCACTGCCAGTCTGAGTACTCGGTGTTAACCTTGATGCACTGAGGGTCTGATTCAGTATAAAGAGCTTCACATGTTCCTCCAAATGACAATGCCTGTTCTTCTGTTCATTGCTGGTTGGCTGTAACAGTGGAACCCTCGTACAGTATATAGTTTCTTTAAAGATTTTGTGCATAGCAAAATATCTGGGCTTACAATTTAAGCAAAACCATGCGGGGTTGGCAGTTTAGTTTAATGGCAGTCACGTAGGTATAAGGATGTCAAAACTCATTGGGGTAAGGCAGGAACAATCTTCAGAGCCAATATATGGCATAATAAAAATGTGTACTTCAACTCACCCATCAGCAGGGGAGAGGTTTTTTAAAACATACAATGGTCTCTGCCTCCTTGGTTAGCTGTGTTTCTGATGTTGGGTGCCTTACTACTCCTTTCAGGGGTTTGCTTATTGGAAAGCTTGTATGAGCAAGGGATAGGAAAGGTGAAGTATGCTTAGGCATGGTCCATTAATATTGCCTTGCCTGGCTCGTCCAGTCAGGGTGTTAAATGCAGAAGAAGTAGCAAATCAGAATCTGTGGGAGATGCCAAACCATTTGCTGATGACTGCTACAAATTAGAATTGTTAATAGAATTGACCAATTCACTTACTTTATGCTGATCTGCAGACTCTTACCTGGGAAGGTAGGGGATGGTGGAGGAGGTGTCACGGGTCCACAAGGGGTAGGTATAATAGCTTCGACAGTCAAGTTAAGGCTGAAATTTCCCACAAGCATATATGTGTGCACTGAAACAGGATTACTGAAAACAAAAGAGCCATTGCCATCCCCAAAATCCCAGCTGTAGGAAATGACAGAGTGGTTCAGGTAGTGACTGGGGTCATGAACATGGACTTCAAATGTAATAGGGATGTCCTTGATGTAGATATGGTCTGAAGCATTGCGATCATTCTTCTGAGTTATGTTCACATATAAGGGGATAGTATCTGCATATAAAATAAAGTCAAAAGAAACATTCAGGCTATGGCTGAATTGAAAACAGATAGTTTCATGGACTTTGTTTAAAAAAGAAAAGGTGGCAGGACCAGACATTATCTTGGCAAACACAGGTTCTCAAACCTTCCTCCAGCCATAGACCTGCAAACTATCCTGGCCAGTTGAACTTATTTGTTTTCTCTCATATTGGAGAAGAGACTGGTGAAATGCAATGTATGAAGAGAAGCGACTGGCTGGGAAAGTTAAACATCCAAGAGCCAGTTTGGTGTTGTGGAGAGCCAGTTTGGTGTAGTGGTTAAGTGTGCGGACTCTTATCTGGGAGAACCGGGTTTGATTCCCCACTCTTCCACTTGCACCTGCTGGAATGGCCTTGGGTCAGCCATAGCTCTGGCAGAGGTTGTCCTTGAAAGGGCAGCTGCTGTGAGAGTCCTCTCCAGCCCCACCCACCTCACAGGGTGTCTGTTGTGGGGGAGGAAGGTAAAGGAGATTGTGAGCCGCTCTGAGACTCTTTGGAGTGGAGGGCGGGATATAAATCCAATATCTTCTTCTTCATCCCTCTCCCAAATCTCTCTGTATAGTGCTTAGTGGGAACCTGCCAATCCTAGTGCTTATTCTCTGTGAAAGATTCATGCAATCCACCCTAGTCCATGTGGTTGGCTCTGATTAAAACATTATCATGGACATCTCTTGTGGATTAATGGCTGACACAGGGCTGGAAGAACAAGGATATCCCAGTACTTATCATGTCCATGTTGAATACCTAGGTTAAATTAAACAGTCCAGATGTGCCAAGGTATGATTTAAGCTTCCCCACTCACCTGTTACCACATAAATAGCACTTGCAGTTGTTACTGGTACATATGATTGAAAACCTCTTCTGTAAATTGACACTTCCATAATGTGACTGCCAAGAGTGATATTTGTTGTGTTAATGGAAACAATGGCTGACGAACCTCCTGTCTTTTGATAGTACTGCCCTGTGAAAAGATGAAAAGGTGGGGAAGGCTGTAGCCTGTAGTGCTGAGTGTTATTGTTCTTCGTCTTCGGGAAAGGTCATATGAACACTCATTTTACTAAACTGCATAAAGCACTCATAGTTTACTGAAAATACCATAAAAACTGAAACAAAAACAACAAAAACACTCCTCTTTGTGAAGTAGGTTAGGCAAAGAGAAAATGGTATTGTCCACATAAGGACTATACTTTGGCAGTCAACAGGGATTTAAACTTAACTGGAGACAACCCTAGGGCATTCTGCATACAGACCAGACTTCTAACATCAAACTTCTGACCCTCTCCTTCATTTTTTGATTTCCTAGATATTTTCTAGTGTTTCAGGAGGCTAAAAGCCAAACCCCTGAGAAGCACAACCACAGTATTAGAAAAAATTGAATACTATTATTGTGAGAGTGTCTTTTATATGTAGAAGCCCTGCTTTGTGGGGATGTTTAAAGCATAAACTGCCAATGTAGTGTCAGGCTGTCCAATGTAAACAGTCATTCTTGTTTCCATTTACTTTTAAGTTAATGACTTTCTGGTCCCCTCACCCTCATCCCGTAACTGGATGCAACAATCATGAGACAATGGTTATTTTCCAATTCTAGGGGCTCTGGTTTGTGCGTGTGGGGGGGGGTATGAACCCCTTTGTAGGCAAAGCCACTGCTTATTTTTTAATGAGTATAATTGTTATAGCACTGTTAGGAAATGATCACAATAAAATAATGAACAGTAGTCTTGTCTGCAAAGCATAATGCTGTACTTAATTTCTCCTGCCCTCCCAAAAGAAAACCATGAACAGATAATTAAGAATTGATTGATGAGTGCCAGGGGCAAAAGTGGAGAGAACATGAATCATGAAATAAACTAAAGTATTAGGGCTGAAAGGGATTGCTGATCAAGAACATTGTCACGTTCTCAGGGTGCAGGCAGGCAGGAGTCCAAAGCCAGTCCAAGGTCAAAGTCCAGGAGGAGCCAGGTTACCAATGCAAAATCACAAACCAGAATCAGAAGTCAATGTCCAAAAGCCAAAAGGTCCGGGTGCCAAGGAAATCAAGCAGGTCAGGATCAGGAAGGAGCGTGGATGCAAGCCAGAGAATAGACTTGTTGCTTCCAGAAGGTTACCAGGTCCTGGGTGGGAGTTATATGGGGGCTTCAATCAGCCTGCTCCCTGAGTGACAGTGACTCTGCTAGAACTCAGAGCTGAGAGATCTGAAACATCGGCATGTCTCATGTCTTCACTCTGAAAGTTCTTTCTGGAGCCTGTTTCGAACTCTTGAGATGGGAGGGGGGAGCTTGGAGGAGATTGATCATCAACAGCTGACACTGGTGCCTGGAGAGTGATTGATGGGCCAGCTAATGTTTGTTCAGCTGAGGAACTGGCTGGCAACTCTTCCAGGTCTGTTAAACCTTCCAGCTCCTTCTCGTCAGGGCTCATGACAACCATAGAGAGTTACTGTCAGCAGAGAAGACTGTTTTCAGTTAACCCTAGTTTTTCATGTTTTGTTCCCTCAGTTCAAAATATTGATGAAAGCACAGGTCTTCTGACATGATCACTTATCTGCAGTCTTTTTGTCCCCCTTTAGCAATCCCTTGTTATCTAATTCCAGTGTAAAGTAGTGTCTAGAGTGCCAAAATAGGAATCTAGGTCAGATATCCAGGTACAAATCGCCACTATCCCATGGAGGCTTGCTGGTTGACCTTGAGCCAGTCACATACTCTTAGCCTAACCTACCTAACATAGTTATTGTCTGGATAAAATGGAGGGGAGAAAAACAATGTAAACTTTGTTGGGTACCTATGGGGAGGAAGTCCGGTATAAATGAAGTAAAATGAATAACAGGCTCAACTACTTGTTTTTTAACAGAAAAGGAGAAAGGGGTGTTCAGGTGGACCTTATATACTTAGAATAAGGGCACTGCACAACTACAACAGTTTTTCTTTTAAATTGAACTTTTATCCTATAACCATAACATGCAACTGGGAGAAATGTAACTGTACGCATCCAATAAAGTGAGCTCTGACTTATGAAACCTAAATAAAGTTGGAATAAATGTTACTGTTCCTTAAGGTGCCACTGGACTCCAGTTTTATTTGAGAGAGTTGTGTATTTTTTTTTAAATTGACCTTCTAAAATTTAGAGAATTCAGTAAAACAATGTATGTGTTCTCAAAGCAGTTCTGAGCAGACTGTTCTCTCAAAAACTGTTGATAAATTTATCTCAGATAATCCTTAATAGTGAACATTAAAGAAATTCATATAGAACTTTGAACTTTTAATAGTGCCACATATAATAGTAAAAAGACAAGCTACTTTGTTGGACTGACCAAGTGTATGAAACATATACACAAAGTTTCTTCTCCTCCAGTCAGGATAGTGTGGGAAAGGTCTTCCATCAGGGAATACATTGTGGCTGTTGTTGTGTGTGCAATTTTGAGTGCCACAACTATCAATCCATTGAGTCCAGTTATATACGTACTGGTCAGAAAGATCTGAATAATCTGAAGAACCTAAAAGAACAAAAGAACAAAACAGAAAAACAACCCAACAACAATAACACCACCTAATTCAAGCCTTTCAAGATAGATCAGAACAATTAAATGTCTATAGACCGCAAGTTTGCAACATTTATCTGGCTTTCAACCACAGGAACCTTGAGACATAGGACAAAGATCCTAACAGGAATTCAGAAGTCTCCATTATTAATCAGACAACAAGATTGTGGGACTTTTTAAGCTAATGGGGTAACAGTGCAAGGTCAGGATAAAAAGCCCTGCTTGCCCCCATCTCCATGACAAACTACAATCAGTCATTTGTGCTTTTTGATCACAAATCAATCAGTTCTGTATTAAGTTATAAGCTTTATGGGGGGAAATGTATCCTTTGATATGGTTATCCTGGTGTGGAAACAGTACTATGTAGAAGGAATTCACACCAGGTCACTCGTCAGTGTTATTTCCACACAGCTATAGTGACTCTGTGGAAAGAAGGTTGTAGCAAACCACTTACACCTTCACCCATCTCACTACTGTTAATTTCAAAAGAGAATTTTTTTGGCTGCCCATCTATTAATTTCTATTTATACATGACAATATTTCCCCCTATATGTGTACAATCACTCAAATTTAAAAGGAAGGGGGGAAACCCTAAATGAACATCCAGAAAAAAATGAGTCTCTTTCTGTTACTTACGATTTTTGCAGTTTCTATCATATACTATGTTGCTGTCATTGTCTTCTTTTTGACATCTGGGAAACATCAGATTCACACTGAAGGTCACATTGGATCCCACCAGAGCTGGGCTGTCACTAGTCAAACTTGCCAGTACCCTTCCCCCTTAGGAGGTTAAAATTGTATTTAAATTAGATACATGACCCATTAAATATTTTCCAACATTTTCCAAAATGCTCAAAATACTTCCCCCTTCTATGCATTCATTATCTTAATGCACAACCCTGTAATGTGGACAAGTATTATTATCCCCACATTACAGAAAAGGATAAGGAAGGATTATGAGATGCGGGTCTTACGCACCTGAGAGCCTATACTCAGGGTTGAAATCCTCCAGGTGGTGTTTGGAGATCTCCTGGACTACTAATCTCCAGACTACTAAGGTTGCCAGGCTGGTGTTCAAAAATACCTGGAGACTTTGGGGGTGGATCTAGGAGAGGGCAGAGTTTGGGAAGGGAAGGGTCCTCAGCATGGTATCGTGCCATAGAGTTCACCCTTCAAAGCAGCCATTTTCTCCAGGGGAGCTGATCTCTGCCAGCTGGAGATCAGTTATAAAAGCGAGAGTTATCCAGGCCCCACCTGAAGGTTGGCAACCATAGGCTACAGAGATTAGTTTCCTTGAAGAAAATGGCTGGTTTGGAGGGTGGACTGTGTCCATAGCATTAGTCTCCCTTGGCTAAGGTTCCTTCTCTCCCTAAACCCTGCCCTTCCCAGGCTCCATCCCCAAATTCCTCAGGAATTTGCTGACCTGGAGCTAGCAACCCTAATAGCTCTGCTCTAGGTACCTTATGCCAGTGAAAGTCAGTAAAGCTACAGGCCTTCACTGTGACCTAGGGTTGCCAATCCCCAGGTGGGGGCAGGGGATCCCCCGGTTTGGAGGCCCTCCCCCTGCTTTAGAGTCATCAGAACGCAAGGGCGGGGAGGGGAGGGAAATGTCTGCTGGAAACTCTATTATTCCGTATGGAGACTTATTACCATAGGAAATAATGGAAAATTGATCCATGAGTATCTGGGGCTCTGAGGTGGCTGTTCTTTGAGGTAGAGACACCAAATTTTCAGTATAGCATCTAGTGCTTCTCCCCAAAATACCCCCAAGTTTCAAAAATATTGGAACAGGGAGTCCAATTCCTTGAGTCCCAAAAGAAGGTGCCCCTATTCTTCATTATTTCCTATGGAAGGAAGGAATTTTAAAAGGTGTGTGGTCCCTTTAAATGTGAAGGCCAGAACTCCCTTGGAGTTCAATTATGCTTGTCATACCCTTGCTCCTGGCTCCACCCCCAACGTCCCCAGATATTTCTTGAATTGGACTTGGCAACTCTACAAGTGTGACCCCAAGTTATCAAACTCACTGTCAAGGAATGCTCAGCAGCCCTTTCAGAAGTTAAGTTCAAATGTTTATTTTTAAAGCAGATATTTTTCTTGCAGAATTCCAAATGCTTTTTTTAAAGCAGGCATTAGATTAGATTTGACCTGGATTCATTTTAATGTTAGTTTTCTTTTTCTTGATATTGCTATTAATTTTAATTGCAATTTTACTATTATTTTGCTATTGTCACCTTAAGTTTCCATTAGGGAAATAAAGATGGGAGCAGGCGTTGAGCAAAAATAAGTAAAAAGCCTGAAAGGCAATGCCAGTACATGGTGCTCACAGCTGTCAGCCCCTGTGACCAGCTTGCTATTTGCATGATTAATCCATATCAACAGAAATAGCTGCACAGGCTGAAAAAGAAACTCCATGCATGTGCACTGGGCCAATAGATGCTACCAGCAGACAGACTCAGTCAGTCAATCTCACTCAGTCAAAGGAGCCATGGCTCTTAGGATGGCTGTTAATTATAGGACATTTTGGAGGACAGTAATTCATTATAGGACATTTTGGAGGACAGTGTGGGTCACCATAAATCGGAAGCAACTTGACAGCACTTAACATACACAGCAGGCAGACTGACTCATATTAACATCTAGTGCAGCTTCCCAAAAGGAAAAGGGTTCAGCTAAGCAGACCAGTTGATTTGGAAATCACAACTAATTTCGGAATGTAAACAAGATTTCTAAGCAAAACTCATAAATTTAAAACATGAAATAAGCCCACATACCAGCAGATGGTGTATATAATTGCAGTCCCACGGAAATAATGCCAAAGCACCACCTCTGTCTGTCTCTCTGCAGAATTTTTCAGAGGCAGATGTGGATGTCACGCAAATGTCCTGTTTTGCCTTTGTTGGCTTTGTACTGGATGCCATTGCAGCTGTCATAGTACAAATAGCCTAGGGCCTGGCACCCAAGAATGAGAATTCTTTTACAGCACCTCGTCATTTAACTTCCCTCCCCATTTTAGCAGCACCTCTGTTATAAAGGAAAGCCATTTTAATTTCACCAAAAAGAAGCATAATTTTCCTGGCTGGGCTTTTATAGTCACATGCGGTTGTTTTCATATAAACACAGTATAATAAAAAATAATACATTGCAAAGCTGTTGATCTCTGTGATTCAGCATTGCCTGCATAATGCTTACCTTTCCAGCAGTTCTCCCATCTGGCATCCCCATCTTCCCAGTAAGGGTAAAGCTTTTCATTCCACCTATTGTGATCAGAAGACCAGCCACTGAGCCTCCTATGGAATGTGGTATGGGAAGAAGCTCTTCCTCGAGTCATCACATCCCGGAATTCTAAACAGAAAAGCATCCCCATTTATCCAGGTGGGTAGATGTGTTGGTCTGAAGCAACAGAACAAAGTTAGTCCAGCAGCACCTGAAAGACCAACTAAGTGTATGTGCACATACACCCTGATTAAAACTTTGTTGGTCTTTAAGGTTCCATTGGACTCTAAGTTTATCACTGTGTTTCTATGATCCTATCGGTTTTTTTCCATTCACTTAAGGGCCATACAACACATGATGCCAGGTTTTCTGACTGGAACTCCAGAAGTGCAGTTTGGAGCTAAAAAGCATGGATCAGGACCATAGCTAGAGTTGTCAGGTCTATGTTGGAAAATACCTGGAGACTTTGGGGGTAGATCTGGGAGAGGGCAGGGATTTGGGGAGGGGAGGGGCCTCAGCATGGTACAATGTCATAGAGTTCACCCTTCAAAGCAGTCATTTTCTCTAGGGGAGATGGTCTCTGCCATCTGGAGATCAGTTGTAGAAGCGGAAGATTTCTAGGCCCCACCTGGAGGCTGATAACTCTAACCCATAGCACTGGATAAAGTGAAGTTAATTCTTCTCTGTGCACTATTTCTCTGATTTGCAACTCCCTCTGGATTGCTTTTAATGTTGCAGAGAAAAAGACAGGTATTTGTACTGTGCCTGTCTTTTTTCCTTACTGGGAGCATAAAGCAACCTACAAAGCTGGATTAATAGTTAGGCCAAGTAGGCACTGGCCTATGGCCCCCCATGCCTTTAGGGGCTCCAGGCCGGCTTTCCCCCTTCTTGCAGCCCTCCTAGCCTGCACACACAGCCAGCAATTGAGCTGCTCTTTGCCCAGCTTGCCTGGTGCAGTTGCTGCTGGTGTTGTCGCCAGGCTTGTCCCTCTCTGCCTCTCCCCTGTAGCTTTGTCAAAGGGGCTTTTAAGAAGGTGCCTGCAGGCTGCAGCAGGGGTGGTGGGGCAGGCGCTCAGACTCTGAGATAATTTGCAAGCCCCCCCCCCACAAGATTTCAACTGCCTAGTGGGGTCCACAGGGTTTAATCCGGCACTGGCAACCTACTCAACCCAGCCATTTTCAGCTGGGGAGATGCTGCCAGGAAGGAAGAATATACCTTTTTCCTCAGCTTCATGAGCCCAATGCATATCAGCCTCCCTCAGCACCGAAGTTTTGCAAGGCAGAACACATCTACAGTTCCAGCCACAGAACTCTAAGATCACATGTAGCATCACATTGCCTTAACCTTCTCCATCAATATATGAAACGTCATAACATAAAGAAAGCACATGATTAAACCACGACTCTTTGATTTTTTTCCCTTAGCCTATGGCATCAAAAGTTACAAAAAAGGACTTTTTTGTAAGGCACATGAATGAACACTTTCTCATCCTTTATATACTTGTCTTTTTCATTCTCAGAAACACTTGTGAATGCTTTTGTTGGACTGTAAATGAGTAATAGTTGCATGTAAATTGGTAACAGCTGGATACTTACAGGAGCATTATGGAATGGTACTAGGAAGTTTCAAGAATGCATGTTTGGCATGCCCAGGCCTGCACCACAACAAATGTTGCATAGTTTGGATGACTGAAATAATAGGATGTACCAAGGCAGCTCAGATTCATACCAAGAAACAAATTATGACTGTAATCTTTGCTTGAAATGTATGAGTCCTTGGAAGGGCGGCAGTCTTTTATACACCTGCCCCAAGGCACATGTGACTAATTCAATGATTTAGGGCTTGTTTGGAAAGGCACACTAACTTTTATTGTTCATGTCCAATCTTGCAACTCTTCCCTGGAGGTAGTAGTCACTCAAAGCATGGCACATTGACAGATGGAGGAATCTTTCTGACTTCCTCTCTGTTTCTCTAACTAAATTTGTTAGGAGCCCCCCCCCCTTATATCAAGACAAGCAGCCTGACATAGTGTTGCCAATCCCCAGGCGAGGGCAGGGGATCCTCCAGTTTGGAGGCCCTCCGCCCGCTTCAGGGTAATCAGAAAGCAGGGAAGGGGGGAGGGAAATGTTTGCTGGGCACTCCATTATTCCCTATGAAGATCGATTCCCATAGGGTATAATGGAGAATTGATCTGCAGGTATCTGGGGCTCTGGGGAGGCTGTTTTTTGAGGTAGATGCACCAAATTTGTAGCCTAGCATCCAGTGCCTCTCCCCAAAATACCCTCCAAGTTTCAAAAAGATTGGATTAGGGGGTCTAATTCTTTGAGCCCCAAAAGAAGGTGCCCCTATCCTTCATTATTTCCAATGGAGGGAAGGTGTTTAAAAGGTGTGCAGTTTAAAAGGTGTGATGGCCAGAACTCTCTTTGGAGTTCAATGATGCTTGTCACAACCTTGCTCCTGGCTCCACCTCCAATGTCTCCTGGCTCAACCCCCGAAGATCCCAGATATTTCTTGAATTGGACTTGGCAACCCTAGCCTGAGAGCTGGCAGACATATTGCACCCCTCTTCTAGCGGCCATTGTGTTTTTTTCAATGTAAGAGACTGTGAAAAATCTTAGGGGGTTTCGGAGATGGATGATAGTAATTGCTGCCACCTAGGCTTCCCAATCCCCAGGTCCCAGCAGGGCATCCCCCATTTTGGCAGGCTTCTCCCCCAGCCAGCTGGCCAGCGGGGGAAGCCCCGCCCCCACAGTCATCCTGTAGTTTTAGAGCTCCTGCAGGTTTAGAAACCTGCAAACAGTTTTTAAAATGTGTGCCTTTAAGGCTGAGCAGGAAGCAGGAGGGACTTCATGGGAAAGGATCAGTAACAGTTTCCTCAGAGAACAGCCCCTCCCTTTCTTTTGCTTTGGTTTTCAGAGCAAGTGAAGTTCTGCAGCAAGACCCAGTAAGTATTTGTGTGTTGAGAGAGAGGGGGGGCAGGGGATTCCCTGGTTTGGAGGCCCTCCCCCCCACTTTAGAAAGTGTGAGGGGGGAGGGAAATATCTACTGGGCACTCTATTATTCCCTATGGAGAACGATTCCCATAGGGAATAATGGGAAATTGATCCACGGGTATTGGGGGCTGGAAACTGTTTGCCTGTACAGTTCATGGTGGTGTGGCTTCTTCCGCTGCAGTGGCCAAGACTGGGCATGTATTATAAGTAGGGGGTTTTTCTTACAATGGGGGGAAACCAGTGGTGTCCTGATGGGCAGCTGTCATTCCCTGTGCTCTCAGAAATGATGTCAGTGCATCACTGGGGGATGCTGGAATTTGGGTAAAACCATAGAGTTTTGCCCAAATGCCAGAGTGTCTCTGGTGTCCCTTGGTGACATCACTTCCAGGTACACAGGAAGTGACAGCAACACATCACTGGCAAGGCCCCCCCACTCACAAGTCCCCCCCCCCTGATTGCAAAGCCCACCTAACAGCTTTAGCTTCAACTTGATCTCCGTAACTCCTCTAGTAAGCATCACAAGACCAGAGCCTCTCTTTTATAGAGAGCCTTAAAGTAACAATACTAATAAGCCACAAGAGTATACTTATGTCATTGTGTGAACCCTATTATGTGATGCTTCACTAATGGTAGTATATGATACCCACTGTCCATACAACACATGGAAGCACGGTGGATGGATTACATGGCTTTGTAGAGAACAACGAAGGGTAGACTTGCTGTGTTCGTCCCTTAAAAAAAAAAAATCCTGTCCATCATTTACTCCAGCACACAAGTTGTACAACACAGAAATGTAAAACCTCCAAACCACTTAAAAAAAAAAAGCCACAATGGAATATAGTTATATAAGAACGGGACTAAGTCTAAGTGAACTGAGGCAGAAGAGCTGTTGTTTGCCTGTAATAATAATGTGACAAATGGTATACATCAGGTGGGGCCTGTGATGCTCATGCAACCACATATGGAACTGCAATTACATCAGTAATTAATATGATGCTTGGTAGTGGTAGCAGTGGGGCAGGGACAGGGGCTGGGTAAAGACGGGCAGCTTAGGGCAGCAGCAGCTCAGCTCAGAAAAGAAGCCAGCACAATCTGAGGCACCATGGGGTGGTCAGATAGCGTGTGCCCCGCTGCTGGAAGAGGGACGAGCTGTGTGTGCTCCTGAGAAACGACTGCTCAAGTGAATGGGAGGTGCTTCCTTGGTGCTCCGCAGCCGTTCAGACAGCAGGGAAAAGTGACAGGGAAGTGCTTTGGAGATTTGTTCCCACTTAGTAAGTGGTAGCTTTTTAAGGCAGCAGAGAGGTGCCGGAGGACAACATAAGGGTGGGAGTGAGGCAGGACCCATATGTGTGCATTTGAATGTGCAATTTAAATCTGGCTGTGGGGTGTTCATAGGCCATTTGTATTCAGCCAGGGATGAGTATCATGTTTCTCAGGCATAAATATGACTGAAAATAAAATAGACTTATATATAGGAATGCCTTGAGGGAAATTTGCAGGCTTTGCAGTACAAATCAAAGCTGAATACTCTCCCAGCGTATTAAAAACAAACAGTGCAGGATACAGAACAGCTGGCAATGTGAGCCTGCTCTTCATCTACATAAATATTTTTACGATCTACTTTGCAGGTTTATTTTAAAACTTAGAGGACTGGCAAACTCTTTTTCATACTAAAATCCTACTTCCCCCAACCCTTTCTTCAAGGTTACCAACCTCCAGGCGGGCCCAGAGTTCTCCTAGATTAAACTAATCTTGATATTGCAGAGTTTAGTTCCCTTGGAGGGAAATAGCAGCTTCAGGGGGCAGAGTCCCTGGTACCACATTCCTGCTGAGCTCTCTCTTCCCTCCCCAAAATCTACTCTTCCTGGGTGCTACCCTAGAATTTCACAGTCTGCAGCTGGCAACCCTATTTTCCCCCAGTCCCCTTTTGTATGTGAAAGAGAAAGAATGGGATAAGTATTAAAGCAGGAGGATGTCAGTGGATTATTGGGGCATTCAAGAGCGAACACTGAGAAAGCATTCAAAAACCAAAACAGGCTTCAAACTAAGCAAGATTTTATATTCCCCCACCAAACTGGCTGCTGGTTTTGTTTTGTCCTTACTGCCAATACTCACCCTGGGATTAATGGTGGCAGCACACACTGCTGATTCCCTTAGGGACTATGCCAAATTCCTGCTGTCTACAGTGCAAAGAGGTCAGAAGAAGACCTTTGCTGGGAATGCATGGGACTGCATGACTTTTCCCTCACTGCTTCCACTTCCCTGCTTCTGCTCTCAACTACACTATCCTTCAGGGTGTCCAGGAAATTTCTTGCTTGTTGGCTTAACACACACATATGCAGACTACAAAGAATTTTACCTTCAAATGATATGATTTCTGGCTTCAATATATGTATTTACTGCATAGCTTCTTGCAACAAAACTGCTAACTGTATCATAATCTGACACTCTGGATGCAAGCCCAAGAAAAAATTCCTTTGAATTCCTTGCTTATTTTAATTAAAGCATAAGACGCTTTATAAAGTAGCCTTGCTTGCGCCAGCCTCAACAACAAATATTCTATTTGAAAAGGCTGCTTGAGAGAGATTTTCCCTATTATGAAAGAGCAGCATTAAAATAAAAACATGTAAATTGCTACCAGATGAAAAGAAGCTTCCTCTATCAAAACATTCACTTTAACCGGAAGTATTTTTGAAGGAGACTACATGTCCTACACTTCTAACTCTATGCAATATACGGAAAATTATACTCTCTTATTCCTGGAGTGATTGCCTGTCCCCAATTCTGTGAATAAAATAGTCCTTTTCAGACTATTCTAAAGGCCTAGAATGGGTGGAATGGTGGCGAAAAAGAATCATGGTGGCATACTTTGCCCCCCCCCCCCAATATGGGCTGCAAATGCAGAGTCTCTGCACATACAGATATATGCACATATTATCTCAAAGAAACTGAGAAACTATATGCATAGATCAGGGGAGGAGCTTGCCTGGTGTGTGTGTGTGTGTGTGTGTGGAAAGCTAATAAGTAATGTAGATCCGTGGTGAAAAACGCCATCAAGTCACAGCTGATTTATGGAAAACCGCACAGTGTTTTCAAGGCAAGAGATGTTCTTAGGTGGTTTGCCATTGCCTGCCTCCACGTCATGACCTTGGTATTCCTTGGAGGTCTCCCATCCAAATCTTGACCAGGGCCAACCCTGCTTAGCTTCCAAGATCTGACAAGATCAGGCTAGCTTGAGCTGTCCAGGTCAGAGATAATGTGGATTAGGAGAAAACATTTAAAATGTATGTTTTTTCTTCCCTTGGCTTTGGATGCTATACATAGATGCTTTGCACTCCTAGTTGCTTTTCCATCGCTACATTTATTTTATGGGCTATCTCCAGAGATAAACTGCACCAAAAAAAGAATATACTGTATTCCCTACTTACATCCTTAGCCCAGGAAAACAGACCCTCCCCCCATTCCCGAGAAGCTCCTGGTATTGCCATATGGAGATATTCTAGGGGCTGTTTTAAGAGTGACTATTCTAGACATCACATTAGCCATGCACACATCAACTGTACCTGCCTCCACTGCATATGCAAAGTATGCTGGACTTCCAAAGCATCCATTTGCTCCAGGTGAACGGCTCTCTGTTGATAGGAAATCAGTTGTATAATCTCAAGAGATCTCCAGTCTCTACCTGAAGGTTGGCAACCATACAAAAGGATGCAAATTCATCCTTTAACCTTTTGTTTTCTTGCTCCAAATTGCCTTTCCTGAGAGCCCCCTCCCCCTACCTCCCGCCGCCCTTTAAAGGAATGCTTGTCCTGGCTTGTGAATGTGTTTTGAACCCTGGGGGGGGGGGGCAGCGCTTGAGGACTAATTTGCAGCAGAAAAATGGGGAGTTGAGGGAGGAACTGGCACCCTTTTCTGCTTCCTCTTTGCTTTACATTTTCCCCTTCTACCATTGCTTTGCTTTTTAAGAGTGTTGTTGGGACACTTTTGCACATATTAGCATGTAATGTGTACCTAATACCTTTGTATGTGCCTTGTCTGTCACAGAGGCTTCTGAAGTGGTCAGTTCCATCCAAAGATGTGTGAAAGCATGAGCTACTGTCCTGACTGTTTTGGTTGATTCACAAAGGTGAAGCTTTTCATAATCTGGAAAGCTTGGTCTTCTTCTAATGTCTGAAAACCAAAGCTAAAGACACAGGGGTGAGAAGCCAATAAAAAACTAGCAATTTCCCTGCTTTAGTTTGGGGTCGTCATCCTTTTCTGGGAAGAATTTTTGTGTTTCTAACAGCTGGATGACAGGAAGATATTCAAAAGGTGAAGTATCATAGGGGGAGAGTCATGCCCGTTGAATTATTGCTTGGCTTGGAGATGTTAAAAGTCACACGAGATTTCTCAGGGATGAAAAAATGGCAACAATACTTTATAATCTTCTGCAGCAGCAATTGTTCATAGGGCTACCATAGAAGAACGATTCCCATCCTTCCCAACTGGCAACACCATCTCCCCATTTTTAGCCCTTTTGAACCTTTCTTTCACAGTTTTCTCATGGTCTGCTTTAAATTGCAAGCTCCTTGGGGCAAGAATCTGTTGTTGCACATACAGCTCTAACATACTGCAGACTCTGTCTATACACATCAGTCCCTATCAATGGAATATGAGATGTGGAAGGAAGCATACGGATATGGATCTGTTATTCCCTTGCTATGTATCCACAGGTGCAGATACATGTCTAGTTTTATGGTCTGAAAGTCTTAGGGCAGATTCAGAAACAAAACCACTTAACACCACATACTGCATGCAGGGTAGTATTTCATGTTAAACTAATTCAGAAGAACTAATTTGCTAGGTTTCATACACAAGATCACAAATACGATTCTTTCACAATTGTGAAGTCTGACAACTTTCTTACTGACCCTTGTTCCTATGTCTTTAGCAGCACCTTGCCCAGCATATGTTAGTAGGTTGTCATGTTTACCTGCATTCCCTGAAAAGCTTCACCTGCCAATTTCTGCAGATCAAGCTATTGTTAAGGGCAGAAGACCAAGCCAGGGCAGTGTCTTTTGGTCAGCTGACACCAAATGGATGTCCTGAAGCAATCAAAAGAAGGAGATAAGGCACTCACGTTTGGTGGCGGCAGCAGGTATAACTTCTTCAGTCACAAGCAAGCATCCAAGAAGACAGAGGAAACAAGCCCACTTCATGATAGTATAAGTACTGTACAACCAGACTCACAGACCACAAATCTCTCTTGGGTCAGCTTGCTGTTTTCCTGGACCTCTTCTGAGTTGAGCTGGGGATAATGTTTCCCTGGTGCCCTCCTCCCCTTTGATTAAATTTAGGCCCTTGGGCTCATCATGTGATGGTATTAAGGAGGGATGCATGATTTTGTGTCTTCAGCCCTCCTTTCCCCAGCTCATGTGCTTATGACTCATTCCTCTCACTTTCAGCATCCACTGGGATTTTTTTCTTTAAACAGCTTTGCTAAGACACTTAGACCTTTTGCCTCCCAGGTACTTCTGAGGTAATTTTGCACAGGTTTCTTTTCTTTCTTTCTTTTTTTTTGGCACTAAGACATGAATTAATGCAGGAGTGCAGGGATGGGCCGCTTCTGTTTTCTAGGCAGGGGACTGTCCCTCTCTTTCAGACAGCCGCCCAAAGGCCAGGAAGAGAAGAGGGCACTTGAAAGAACTGTATGATGGCATTGGCGCCACCTAGCAGGAAGGGCTTCACTGTTATAGAGAAAATGCACTCAAACATGACAGATGTATTATATACAAAATCCAGAGGAAATGTAACAGAAGGTGCCTGCCCTGCTCAGCTGACAGTTTTCTTTTTACTGTGAATGAAACAGTGAACAAAACATTTACACCACCTTGTTTAAAATGTGAGGCTGCTATGGGTCATGTCAATCTTGCATGGACGACCAAACCCAGCCTATGGGCCACCAGTTGTTTTCATACTTGTGCAGAAGAGATTTGGGAAGTGCAGTTTCTTCCACTGTAGTATGGGGTGGGGAGAGACACATTATCCTTTCAAAAATCCAGAAATAATCTTAAAATCTTAGGCTGCATTTAGGTAGAAATAGTAATTTATTGGAAATAAAAACTATGTACATTCATTTCTTTATATGCTAGGGTTGCCCGGTCTGACACAAGAAATATCTGGGGACTTTGGGGGTGGAGCCAGGAGACTTTGGGGGTGGAGCCAAGAGCAAGGGTATTACAATTGAACTCTGAAAGGAGTTCTGGCCATCACATTTTAAGGTACTGCACATCTTTTAAATGCCTCCCTCCATTTGGAAATAAAGGATGGGGCACCTTCTTTGGGGGTCATAGAATTGGACCCCCTAATCCAATCTTTTTGAAACTCGGAGGGTATTTTGGGGAGAGGCACTGGATGCTATGCTACAAATTTGGTGCCTCTACCTCAAAAAACAGCCTCCTCAGAGCCCCAGATACCCACAGATCAATTCTCTATTATACCCTATGGGAACTGGTTTCCAGGGTATAATGAAGTGCCCAGCAGATATCCCCTGCCCCTGCTTTCTGATGACCCTGAAGTGGGAGGAGGGCCTCCAAACTGGGGGATCCTCTGCCCCAACTGGGGACTGGCAATCCTATAAAGTGTTTTGTGCTAACCACTAGTTGTGAGTATTTATAGTGCAGTCCTGACTGAAGTCAATGGGTAACTCTGCTTAAGATTGTGCTGTCATTATTGGGGTACTCTGGGGGTATTGTTGGCAGTCCTGTGAGAGATAACAACTTGCCTAAGGCTGCTAAATTAACATTGTAACTGAGCAGACAATTTTGAGCCCAGAGATGTCCTGAAACCAGCATGGTGTATATCGGCTACTGTGTCAGACCAGGTGACCCTGGGCCCTTCACAACCTTGCAGACTAACCAGCTTCTCAAAGTTGCTGTTGTGGAAATAATGCGGAGGAAGGGTGAGGGATGTGATAAGCTGCTTTAAGGAGAAAAGCAATTGGGGAGAAAAGCAGGATATTTTTAAGACGCATAACCAACTGAGCCTAATATGTTAGTCATTGCATCACACTGGCTCTGTGCATCTCTGTGGACAATTTAAAGGCAGTAAGATCATCTAATTTCTGTTTAAATACATAGGAAATACAGTCTATTTTATTCATATTTTCAATGGATTTCAGCCCCTTAAATGCCTTGCTGTGTGGTTAACTTAAGTCCCTTTGATTTCAACAAGATAGAAGGCAGATTTCACTGTTAACACTTGGCATACAAGAAAAACACTGGTAGCATTGTACACACCTGATATTTTGTTTAAATCAAGTTTACCCACCTGTAACTACAGCATTGGTGTGTCAGGGATCTGTAGTCCTGGTGGGTACTGTGTTGGCATGCAAATATTTCAGAAATAACAGTTGAGCTGAGTGAGACCCCAGATAAGTGTAATGCCACATTTGTACCTTCTTCTTGACTGTGTAGAGTTACACCTAAATTTGTGCTTATATTTGGCTAACACTTACTTGTCAGTGGATTTGGCCTACTGTGTGCAACTTACTCAATTTTAGCAGGGTTTTTTTTACCTTCTCATATCATTTGCCACAGTCCTATTGCACTGCAAGATACACAGTTTGCATTTGCTGTGTCCTAGATGAGCATTGACTTTAAACTGATTATTAAAAACAAAACATGTGGAATGAGATTTATCTATCAACCCTAGATACTGTCAGTCATGTGATAATGCTATTAAATAGTTTTATTATCTAATACTATCATGTGTCAGTGCAATAAAACAGCTTGGTGAGAAACGTAAATCTAAACACAAATGATTATGCTTGTTTAAAATAATATTACTGGTAAATATGATCTATTGGATCAGAATATCCAGCCTACATACCCAACTCACTAAGTTTGTGTTCCAGTCATAATGCAGTTCATTGGAGAGGAGCGAACCAATGTGAAATGTGGTTGGATTATGTCCAAATTTGATAAAGGGCCATTAACTATCAATAATGAGAATGCTCTTTAAAATATGAAAGATCATGCCTCGTTCACATGTTCCCACAAGTGTTGGCAACTGCGAAACTTAAACTGAAGATCCTGAAGATAAATCCCATGACAGGGTTGTCACACAGTGTTGGGGGTGGGGGCAGTGGGACTGCAAGCTATCATCACGGGTCATAATCCTCCTGGCCCTGGGATCATGTGGCACTAGAGCAGGGGTGGCCAAACTTGCTCAATGTAAGAGCCACACAGAATAAACATCAGATGTTTGAGAGCCACAAGACATGAACAAATATTACTGCCACTGTTTGCATCATTATGCATCTCTCTTTGCCTTGACACCAAGGTTAGTAAATATAGCTCCGACAAGAGCTATGAAACTAAGGGGAATCTTGCACTGCCCTCTTTAATTCTGTCCATCCTTCCAGTGGCTTTTTTGGCTCTTGCACTCTCGTTCCCCATTCTAGGTCTTCAGGTAACATCTGTAGTGGTGGAGAAAAGCTTGCAAGCCTGCCTATTTCCCCCTCTTTCCCTGCTTCACACCCAGTGGAAATAGTTACCTACCTATGGGTCATTGCTGCAAGGCTGACTGAGGTCCCAGTGCTAAGCATTCTTGAGAGTAAGCCTGCATTAAGTTCTTCCTCAATCTCCGGGAGCTGCACAATATATGTGAAAGAGCCACATGTGGCTCCCGAGCCACAGTTTGGCCACCCCTGCACTAGAGGGTAAATGTCTTGCAGTGCATCAGCTGACAGATCTACTGATCTTGCTCAGTCTTGGAAAATTGTTTCTTAAGGAGACTAAGGGTGCTTTCACAAGGTGTTTGCAAGTGGATTTCGCTTTTCTTACCCAGTAAAAATCCAGTTGCAAAGCATGTTATTTTAGTGTGTGAATGCACCCTAACTGGCTGTACTTACTCACCTGCTGCTCTGATTGCAGGTACTTACCAGCTCTTGGATCTCAGTGCTGGATTGTTATGTTAGAATTGCTTCCGAAACATTCTGGACCTTTCCATTAGTTTGTAATTTTTCACTGAATCCTCCTTCAAATTTTATCTTGAAGATGAAACCACAAAAAAATTCTTTAAAATGTCTTCCCTCCATTGAAAATAATGGAGGATAGCTCCACCTCCTTTGACTGGTCATAGAATTGGACCCCCTGATCCAATCTTTTAGAAACTTGGGCAGTTTTTTTTTGAGAAGGGGTACCAGATGCTGTGCTGAAAATTTGGTGCCTCCTCAAAACACCTCCCCAGAGCCCCAGATACCCACAGATTGATTCTCCATTATACCCTATGGGGACTAGTCTCCATAGGGTATAATTGAGTGCCAGCAGACATTTCCCTCCCCCCCCCTTTCTGATAACCCTGAAGCGGAGGGAGGGCCTCCAAACTGGGGGATCTCCTGACCCAATCTGGGGATTGGCAAACCTCACTGAAGTCCAACCTGGTCAGGTTCCCAAAGATACTGGTCCCTTGCCTCTCATCCCAGGAGAAGGTAAGCATGCATGCTTATCTTAGATACATCTGTGCCCTGAACAAACTATGGCTCTTTAAGCATTTAATTCAGAATTGCACTATTTTTCAAGGCAAAGTTGTGTTCTAGACAGGGCTTATATATAAAAAAAAAGCAGGAACACACAGGAACGCAGTCCCGGTTGGCCTGGCACCAGGGATGTGGCCTAATATGTAAATGAGTTCTTGCTGGGCTTTTTCTACAAAAAAAGCCCTGGTTCTAGATAATGTCTTGCTGTCTGTTCTTTGTAATTAAAAGTTCTATGTTGTGGTATTAGGACACAAAGCAAAATAAACGGATTGTATTTGGATAACAATAATAGAGTGGAAGTAATGTCATATATCTATGTGACTCCGAGCATTTTATGTAGAAAAAGCCCAGCAGGAACTCATTTGCATATTAGACCATACCACCTGAGGGTACCATTATTTTCACAGGGCTTTTTTGTAGACAACCCAGCAGAAACTCATTTGCATATTAGGCCACACACCCCTGACACCAAGCCAGCCGGAACTGCGTTCCTGTGTGTTCCTGCTTCATATATATTGCCCCCTCAGTCGGAATGAAGAGGCAGACACAAAGTGTTGGGTATAAAACCGGGCCGCTTTATTAATTAATTAATCAACCTATAACTGGCAGGGATGGATCCTGAACAGGACAAGCCCCTGGGGTCACACCTGGACCCCGCCTTGTCCAAAGGGCGAGCCACCCTGCCCCCAGCACAAGCCCGCCGTATTCGGGTTGTAGCTGAGCGGCCAGGCCCCAGCCATTCTCCACCTGGGCTAGCATCAATCCCCCATGGAAAGATCCGCCCAGGTGAGGCTCTCGATGATCTGCATTCCCCGCACTGAGCCGTGTAGCCCATCTGCGGTTCCTACAGACCACCCGCACCACTGGTGCTAGGCCATAGGTGCTCCCCTGAAAACCCTATGGCCAAAACCTCCTCCAGCCTGCGACCGAATTAAAAATCCTACAGCTAACACCCAACGTTACAAGGCAGTACAAGGTAGGCGAAAAACAACTCCACATGGGCCAATTATGTGAAGATGAAAAAATTCCTACCTGGCCCCTAACAAGGCGACCAGTTGAAACCTGTACTGTCAAGGGAGGGTGGGTGGGCAGAGAGCCCGAAGGAACTGAGGAGATCTGGGCGGGGCCGGGGCTTATATAGCCCCGACGCCACATCCAGAAACATACCCGGATGTACCGGGCGAAGCATTCTGCCGCTCCCTCCTTCCGAGGGGGCAAAGACGGCCCCCAGCCTGAACGCCGGCGATGCCGGCTTGGCTGGGAAGGGCCGGGCCAAATACACACAGGCTCTTAACTGAGACAAATGTTTTGAAGATAGATCTATAGAACACTTGCTTACACTGCATGCTCATCTGTTGTAAAAGCTTTAGAACTGAAAATGTAATTGGATATTTTAAAAGAAGAGGAAATGTATGTTTACTCATGATGTTTTTGTTAAGAAAGTTGTGGGATTTTGTGCCTGTTAAATTAGAGGAAATACTGTCAGGAGACACATGGGTGGATTGCATTCTGTTGTACAATTTGGAGAAAGTTTCAACTCAAATGCACACTATAGGTCTACAACTTGTATTCACTTTGTTTTTTTTAAATAATTGAAAACTAAATTCCATCTGATTGGTCTACATTATTTGCTCTAGATTGTTCAGCTTTCAAGACTTAAAATAAATACCCAGGCACAATCCTGTAGCTAAGAATCACAGGAGGAGAGGCCACAAAGGATTGCCAAATCCAATCCAAGAAATATCTGGGGACCTTGGGAGTGGAGCCAGGAGACTTTGGGGGTGGTGCCAAGAAACATGGGGGTAGTGCCAGGAGACATGGGGATGGAACCAGGAACAAGGTCCTGACAAACAGAACTGAACTCCAAAGGGAGTTCTGGCCATCACATTTAAAGGGACCACATAGTTTTTAAATGCCTTCCCTCTACTGGAAATAATAAAGGATGGGGCATCTTTTTTCAGGGCTCATAGAATTGGACCCCTTGGTCCAATCTTTTTGAAAATTGGAGGTTCTTTTCAGGAGAGGCATTGGATGCTATACTGAAAATTTGGCTCCTCTACCTCAAAAAACAGCTCCCTCCCGAGCTCCAGATACCTGCGGATCAATTCTTCATTATACCCTATGGGAATCAGTCTCTATAGGGAATAATGCAGTGCTTGTACATGCACAGCTTGTACATGCTGACTGGGGGAGACATGTCCTGACCACCCTCCTCCCTCCCCCCCCCCCTCAAAAGGACTCTAGCTGCCCTTGCAGCCTGTGCAATCTAGCGGCCTCTCCTCCCACCCACCCAAGAACTTACCATTCAGGCTCATGGTGGTGGAAAACAAAGCAGCATATGGAGCCCCCAACTCTTCATGGCCGAACTAAGGGCTGCTGGGAGCAGGGGCTGTCTGCCCACCTACCCACCCAACTTTTGGAATCTGCCCGCCCGCCCATCCACCCAACTCTGCTCAGAGTGCTTCAGGGGAGAGCTTTTCGGTGCTGCTATCTGCTTCATGTGCTGAAGCGGCCTGAGGGGGAGGGGGCCCATAAAATTCACAAGGAGGCTGGGAACCTCTGGGTCCCATGTGGCGCTATGGGCCTGCCTGGCCTCTGATTAATCTATTTTGCTTTGTAGTGATCATCCAAGCTGTAGCTAAATTTCTTTGCAAAGCTACATTCATTCAATAAATCAATGAAAAACTAATTAACTCATTCTTGGTTAACAGAAATTTTCATAATGGCATCACAGAGCCCCCGAAATGTGTTTATTGATTTATTTACCGTCATTTATAGTCATTTTTTCTCACTGGGACTCAAGGCAGATTATAAATATTATAGAACTGTTCAGTCAATCAGTAAGAAGACGATGATATTGGATTTATATCCTGCCCTCCACTCCGAAGAGTCTCAGAGCGGCTCACAATCTCCTTTACCTTCCTCCCCCACAACAGACACCTTGTGAGGTGGGTGGGGATGGAGAGGGCTCTCACAGCAGCTGCCCTTTCAAGGACAACCTCTGCCAGAGCTATGGCTGACCCAAGGCCATGCTAGCAGGTGCAAGTGGAGGAGTGGGGAATCAAACTCGGTTCTCCCAGATAAGAGTCCACACGCTTAACCACTACACCAAACTGGCTCTTTACAAAAGCTGATTACAAAATATAACATTTGAATGATATAGGCTTGCCAGCCCCCAGGTCCCAGTTGGGGATCTCCTGGTTTTGCAGGTTCCTCCCCACCACCAGCAACTGGCCGGAGGGGAGAAGCTCCGCCCCAACATCCACCATTTGCCTTTGAATCTGTGCAGGCTTAAAAGAAGCCTGCATACTGCCTGTGTTCTGCATTGTGTTGTGCCTTTAAATCTAAGCAAGAGGAAGCTGAATGGGCAGGGTGAGTAGGCAGAGCTACATGGATCTTCCCGGTGAGTGTGTGAACCTTGTGAGAAAGGAAGAGAAGTGAGCGGAGTCCCCCTGTTTGTTTGGAAGAAAACTACTCCCTAGTCTGCTCTGCTTTAATTTTCCTGTTAGTCTGAAGAAGATGGTTGAAATACAGTAGATGTTACCTTCAGCAACTCCTGTGAGTTAATTGCCCCAGTGAGATCACAAAAGTGTGTGTGTGTGCATGTTCACTTTCATTTAGTGGAAGTGCAGCTGCTGGGGAATGAGGAAATCAAGACTGTATTCAGGGAAACTGCACAGCTGTATTTTTAATTTTCTTATACAATTTTATTGTTTTTAAAATTATTTTAGGGAATGGGAAAGTCCTGGCTCCACCCCCAAAGTCCCCAGGTATTTTCTGAGTTGGACTTGGTAACCCTAGAATGATAACAATATTTGAATATATCAAAGATTCCCAGTAAAACAAAGCTATTTAGTCAATTAGCAAGCAGGTAATTGTTGGTGAAAGTACTCTCAAGTCGCAGCTGGCTTATGATGACCTCGTGGGGTTTTCAAGGCAAGAGACACTCAGGTGATTTGCTATTGCCTGCCTCCATGTTACGCCCCTGGTATTCCTTGGTGGTCTCCCATCCAAATACTAGGCGAGGCCAACCCAGCAGTAGAACACTGCACATTTGTTTATTCATTATTGTATGATCATAAATTAATTAATTAAATCAAATTAAACATAAACAAACATATTTTGACAGTTGCTCCCAACCCCTCACAAGTGTTTAATTTCACAAGGATTTGGCTATAATTGATAAAGGACTCTGGCAACTCAAACATGCCACATATATTAGACATTATGAGTGGGGAATCGCTGTACAAGCAATACTCTTTCTGTCTCCACACAAGAGGTTTTATTTTCTAGAAAGCCTGGATGCTGAAACCTAAAAACCTCTAGCACTTGTTTATGGACATTTCAAAGGTATAACAGGGATATAGTAGTGACAGTTGTTTACTAGGACCAAACACCAAAAATACGGACTGTAAAAGTGACTGCACCGCTTGGGAGCAGTGACCATAATGTTATTGATTTCACCGTTTATATAAATAGGGAGTTGCCCCAAAAGACCAGCACAACCACATTTAACTTTAAAAGGGGTAAATTCTCTGAGATGAGGAGGCATGTGAAAAGGAAACTGAAAGTAAAGATAAATGCAGTCAAAACCCTTGGGGAAGCTTGGAGGCTATTTAAAACTGCAATCCTAGAAGCTCAGATAAAATTATACCACAAGTTAGGAAAGGCACAAACAGGTATAAGAAAAGGCCTGCATGGTTAACAAAGTTACAGAAGCTGTAAAAGGTAAGTGTCATGGGTACTGGGGAGTCGGGACCCTGCAGAAGAAGCTGAGCCTGCAGAAGAAACCTTGCCCCTGCCACCTGCACCAGTGCCCCTGCCTCCTGCTGGAGAAGATCCAAGCCCCCCTGCCTCGCCCTCTCGGGTGGCTCGTGTTCGTGACCGCCTTCGTCAGGACCTCAGGGATCGGAGGAGGGCGGCATGCTCACGAGCAAGACGCTCCCTGAGCCCTGAGTTTTGAAAGGATTCTGGCCCTTCTAGGAGTGAGGATGCTTGAGTCTCAGCAGGATCCTGGCTGCCTCTCTGAGCCAGCAATTAGCCCAAATGGGCAACAGACAGCAGAGGGCTATATAGCTGTGGGCTTTGGGAGGAGGCTTTGTGGAAGCAACTAGTCACTTACCTGATGTTCTAGCATCCACTTCGGCTTTTGGCTTTGACTTCTGGACCCCCTGACTTCGGCTTTGACTTCTGAACCCCCTGACTTCGGCTTCTGAACCTCTGACCTGCGATACCTGGACTGTGATTTGGTTTTGGCGCCTTGGACCCTCTTTGCTCACCGGCTACAGACCTTGGACTGCCCCTGGACTTTGCCTGACCCGGCCCCAGCCCGTGACAGAAAGAAGGATTCCTTTAAGCAGTGGAAAGCTAGACCAAGTGAGATTAATAAAAGGGAACACAGGCTGTGGCAAAACAAATGCAAGTGTGATCAGGTAGGCAAAAAGGGACCATGAGGAGTATATTGCAAAAAAAAAGACCAACAATAAACATTTCTTCAAATATATTAGAAGCAGCCAGGGAGGCAGTGGGGCCCTTGGATGGCCAAGGGGTAAAAGGATTACTGAAGGATAGGGAAATGGCTGAGAAGCTGAATCCATTTTTTGCCTCTGTCTTCACTGTGGAAGATGAGAAGTATTTGCCCACTCCAGAACCGCTCATTTTGGAAGGGGTGTTGAAAGATCTGAGTCAGATTGAGGTGACAAGAAAGAGGTCCTACAACTAATAGACAAATTAAAAACTAATAAGTCACCAGGTCCAGATGGCATATATCCAAGAGTTCTGAAAGAACTCAAAGGTGAACTTGTGGATCTGACAAAAATATGTACCGTAATCTTTCATTAAAATCTGCCTCTGTTCCTGAGGACTGGAAGGTAGCAAATGTCACACCCATCTTTAAAAAGGTTTCCAGAGAAGATCTGGAAAATTACAGGCCAGTCAGTCAACTTCAATACCAGGAAAGTTGGTAGAAACCATTATCAAGGACAGAATGAGTAGGCACATTGATGAACACGGGTTATTGAGGAAGACTCAGCATGGGTTCTGTAAGGGAAGTTCTTGCCTCACTAACCTGTTACATTTCTTTGAGGGGGTGAACAAACATGTGGACAAAGGGGATCCAAAGATGTTGTTTACCCTGACTTCCAGAAAACTTTTGATAAAGTTCCTCATCGAAGGCTCCTTAGTAAGCTCGAGAGTCATGGGGTAAAAGGACAAGTCCTCTTATGGATCAAAAACTGGCTTATTAATAGGAAACAGAGTATAAATGGGCAGTCTTCACAGTGCAGGACGGTAAGCATTGGGGTGCCGCAGGGCTCAATACTGGGTCCCATGCTCTTTAACTTGTTCATAAATGATTTGGAGTTGAGAGTAAGCAGTGAAGTGGCTAAGTTTGCAGATGACACTAAATTATTCAGGGTGGTAAGAACCAGAGAGGATTGTGAGGCACTCCAAAGGGATCTGTTGAGGTTGGGTGAGTGGGCATCAACGTGGCAGATGAGGTTCAATGTGGTCAAGTGCAAAGTAATGCACATTGGGGCCAAAAATCCCAGCTACAAATACAAGTTGATGGGGTGTGAACTGGCAGAGACTAACCAAGAGAGAGATCTTGGGGTTGTTGTAGATAACTCACTGAAAATGTCAAGACAGTGTGCGATTGCATTAAAAAAGGTCAATGCCATGCTGGGAATTATTAGGATGGGAATTGAAAACAAATCAGCCAGTATCATAATGCCCCTGTATAAATCGATGGTGCAGTCTCATTTGGAATCCTGTGTGCAATTCTGGTCACTGCACCTCAAAAAGGATATAGCATTGGAAAAAGTCCAGAAAAGGGCAACTAGAATGATTAAAGGTTTGGAACACTTTCCCTATGAAGAAAGGTTAAAACGCTTGGGGCTCTTTAGCTTGGAGAAACGTCGACTGTGAGGTGACATGATAGAGGTTTAGAAGATTATGCATGGGATTGAGAAAGTAGAGAAAGAAGTACTTTTCTCCCTTTCTCACAATACAAGAACTCGTGGGCATTCAATGAAATTGCTGAGCAGTAGGGTTATAACAGATAAAAGGAAGTACTTCTTCACCCAAAGGGTGATTAACATGTGGAATTAACTGCCACAGGAGGTGGTGGCGGCTACAAACATAGCCAGCTTCAAGAGGGGTTTGGATAAAAATATGGAGCCAGAGGTCCATCAGTGGAACTGTCTGGGGCAGTGATGCTCTGTATTCTTGGTGCTTGGTGGGGGGGCAAAGTGGAAGGGCTTCTAGACCTACTTGTGAACCTCCTTTATTTTTTTGGCCACTGTGTGACACAGAGTGTTGACTGGGTGGGCCATTGGCCTGTTCCAACATGGCTTCTCTTATGTTCTTATTTATCTCATATTTTTCTATCATCTTTTATTTCTGGAGCAACTGGAGCAACTGTGAAATAAGTAAGAAATTTACTATCCATTTTAAAAAGTCAACCATCTTAAAAGTGCTATTTTCTCATATCTCTCTTGTATTGAAGCACTTACTTATCCATAGCCACCCAAATTGTCTGTCACTTTCTCAAACTGCTTTTTAGCAGCAATTGTCTATTATGCATTAAATGCACACGTTTTGTAACTTTGCATCCCAAGCCAACCAAGAATTAAAAACGTTTGTCTGGGCCATTGATATCAGTCTGCATAAGCAGAAGCAATTTAATTACCTTGAACACATGACAGAGCATATGCTGGAACCACTTTTCATGTGATCCACAAGAATAAAGTAAAAAAAGTTTCACAGGAATGTGGTTAGCATGCTGACAGGAAAGTATTGAGCCTACTAAAAGCACATCCACTATTTGTTATGTCCTCTCACTAACAACTCTTTTAAAGAAATCCTTCGAGGTGCAAACTGACTTGTCAACCCTGCACAGCATTAAATTTAAATCACATCATACAGCTGCTGCTGACATAGCCAGACCATGAGGGTTCCCCCCCCCTCCAACCAGTCAGCTAGTAAAACCAGAATGTGGTATGTTTGTTTGTGTACACTGTGGGGACAACTTGTGAGGGAGGGTGTTTGGAGTTAGCAAGGATTGTACATTTGGGATATAAAGTTTTCTTTAGGGGGAGTTAGAAAATTTTGTCTTAAAATAATAGTTAGTATACAAGTTGTTTGTAAGTATTAGTGTAACTGACCCAACAGTGACTAGACTGTTAAGGACTTTAAAGGTTAAAAACAGAATCTTGAAGCAGATCTGGTACTCAACTTGGAGCTAGTGCAGCTGATGAAGCACTGGTGGAATGTTTGCTCTTATCTGGACGCCTGCATTCTGGACATGCCAAAATTTCTGCGTCAGCCTCAGTGTAACCCATGGAGCATTATTAAATAATACAATAATAGTAGTAACCTATTTAGTGCAAGATCATAGAAATAGCAGTGTGAGATTACTGGACACACCCTAAATTGTAATCCAGACAGTACTTAATTTACCAACTGAACAAACATGACAGCAATCTATACATAAAAGACAGTCATGGGAAACAGAAAAAACACACTGATAAACTAGTTTTCTCATTTTCAGTATCACAAGCAATTTTCCAATCATTTTTGAGAGTTGTCAATTGAAAAGCCAGCTGATTCCCATGAGAAACTAGTTAACAACAGGATATAGCTAATTCAGGGGGTTTCTTTATTTGCCCTTGTCATTCATTGAGTTTTCTCTTAATAAACATTATTTTGTGTGCATGATTATTTGTAACATATGTCCAGTGCTTGTGAATGAGTGATTTTTTAAAAAATATAAGAAATTTGGTGGTTCACTCATCCTGCATCTACTTTACATCACTTCCCATTTCAATAGCTGTCACACATCTCAAACACTCTGCATTTCCTGTGTAATGACCTCACAATGACCTTTTGAAATAAGAACATTTGCATTGGATGTATATCTGACTTTCATCCAACATCTAATATCCATCCTTGTAGAGATCTCCTCATTTGGATGGGAGCACATTAAGCTAGAAAATGGTTGTGACAAGCTCCTAATATAATGGAGTGACTTTGTGACCAACACTGAAGTCCTCAAGCGGGCGGAGGTTACCAGTATCGAGGCACTGCTGCTGAAGACGCAGCTGCGCTGGGCAGGGCATATTTCTAGGATGGAAAACCACCGCCTTCCCAAGATTGCCCTGTATGGCGAACTCTCCACCAGCCATCGAAATAGAGGGGCACCAAAGAAGAGGTACAAGGACTCCTTTAAGAAATCCCTTGGCACCTGTCGCATCAACCATCACCAGTGGTCTGACCTAGCCTCAGATCGCAAAGCATGGAGACACACCATCCACCAGGCTGTCTCTTCCTTTGAGAACGCACGCATAGCTGGTCTTGAGGACAAAAGGAGATTGAGGAAGAATCGCACTGCTACAGCACCAATCCTAAATCAGACTTTTCCCTGCAGCCACTGTGGCCGGACCTGCCTGTCCTGCATTGGTCTTGTCAGCCACCAGCGAGCCTGCAGCAGACGTGGACTATTGCACCCTTCTTAAATCTTCGTTCGCGAAGCCAAGCCGAGAGAGAGAGATATGCTTTGCAAAAAGCTTTGATTACTGTAAAAGTTAATTTTTTGCAACATTTTCAGCCAATTGCAAAGCAATACTTTACCTCCTTCCGTGGGTATTCTGCCATGGGGAAAGCGGTTCATCAGACGATGGCCTCATTTCTTCATAAGCAGATTGTATTTCTTCATAAATGGTGTCCTTCATGATTTCCCATTTGTTTTCAATAAGTTTGGCTTGTGTCTGCATTGCTAACTTATTACAAGTCTGTACATCATTAGATATGGAAAAACTCTTCAGAGTACATCTATAGTTTCTACTTTCCAGCAGTTCAATAACGAGCCCTTCCTTGCGACCACAAACATAGCTTTAAAATCCTTTTTGTCTAGATGTCCGTTTACTCCAAATCTATGGAAATCCCAGAAGACTGATACCATAATTAATTAACCTGCTCTTTATACTTCTGTTGTAGTTACTGTTCCCTTTGAACTAAAAGCATGAGCCAATTTATAAACTATAGCCATTAATTTAGATATCAATACTCTCAGTGTTGATATCCACAGCACTGCAATGGATGCTTTACTACAAGCAGAAGTCTTATTACTCCATTCCCTTCAGTCATAAAGCAATTGTCAATAAAAGCAATTAGGTTTACTATGCAGGGTGCATCCTTCCTTGTACTCTCTTTGTGCAAGTAATGTCTCTCTAGTGCTCTATAACTTTTTCAAAATGCTAAGCTGATCAGCCAAGTCTTTACTGTCCCCCAGCCTGCCCTATTATGATGATGAACTGCCAAAGCAACACATATCAGTGAAAGCTACTTCCTGTGCCAGCATATTACAGCTGATGGCTCTGGGCCAACAACTGGATTAAATACTGATGCAGCTCTCTTCACCGGCAGAACCATACTGGCAAGAACCCCCAGGAGCTCCTGAGATAAACTCAAGTTCATATAACTTGTGCAGAGAGGCACACTGCTCCATCATGTGGTCTTCAGAGACCCTAAGAAGTACTGCAGCGTGCATACCATGACACCAGCTTCACGTAGCATACAGTACCTAGTGATTTTGGGGGGTGGGGGGGTGGGGCAGAGGGACAGTTCAGTCTTGCCTGACAATAATAGGATGTTCCACAAGGAGCAGCAATGAACCCTCAAGTTGTATCAAAACTTTCCTAAATATTAGACTGCCAAGCATTAGAAAGGCCTAACTTGTGTCCATCATTGACTCATGTTTCACAAGAATTCTCATTTTTACTATTTTCAGCTATGCAGATGCTATAGCCCAATCAGGGGGAAAGACAGGATGTGTAGAAAATGTTGATTTTTATTCCTTAAGAATGTGCCAAACTGTAATGAAAATACTTTCAGAACTGAAATAATTTCAGCACTGAAGTCTGCCACGTCCGTTTTTCTCAGAATGCCACATGGTTCAGTTTTAAAGGGGCAGTAACATATAAACAATCAAATGTAAAACATATCAACTGTTACTCCCGATCATATAGACTTAAACAAAACTGGAGTCAATTTTGTTTCTGACATCAAACATCAATATATTTGCTCTCATTCAGCAAATAAATGCTGTGGAAATATTAACTCCCCTGCTAGCTAGCATAATGTTGCTAACTCAGATAAGGATGGTAGTAACTTCCTAGCTATTGGTTTTATCCTACTCTTCCTCCAAGGAGTGCAGAATGGCTCCACCCACGTTCTTGGCATGCATGCCAGGCACTATGGTACACATGTGGGAAAGGAGGAAATGTTTGTTTCAAGGTTTACAGAAAAACATTAACAGAACAGGAAAAAATCCTTTCCATTCAATTCCATCAACATTTGCTTCCAGCCCTAGATGTTTGTAGTCTTAATATTATAAGCTGCCTTGGGCTTCCTAAGAAGAAAGGCAGCTAAGTCTATAGGAAGGTTCAGCACTTTCATCAGTGATGGCTGGCTACATGAGAGGAAAGTTCCCTTTATTATTTAATAAATGTACGATATGAAGAAGGTAACTGTAGTAAGTGAAAACTAAGTCTCCTGCAAGTACAGTCAGCCCTTACATATTCACTTGACAGTGATGCTTTTAAATAAAACTTCAGAGCACTACAGAATGTGACCTACATGGTAGGAATGTGACTCACACATCCTGTTGTTTCAAAGTGAAGTGAAAAGCAATCACATGAAATCAGATTAGAGGCTGAGAACATACAGCTTTGTTTCAGTCCTTGTTCTTTTTCCAGAAGCTGAAAGTGCTGTAAAAGGCTGTGTCTTTTTCAGCTTCCCTGTTGAATGAAGAGGGATGAAAAGACCATGCTTTATTTCAGATTAAAACTAAAGATTTAGTTGCTTAGGTAGCTGGCCAATTATTTTTTCTGTTCTCAAAATAAAATTTCATATACAACAGTTAGGAAAAAGGGACATGCTTTTTTCAGCATAAAGGACGTATTAACATAGTGCATTTTCCTGTACATGAATATTATGACCTCCAAATGCATATCGTTTGTGTGTGTGTGTATATATATATATATATGTTAACTCCCCTGCTAGCTAGCATAATGTTGCTAACTCAGATAAGAATGGTAGTATCTTCCTAGCTATTGGTTTTATCCTACTCTTCCTCCAAGGAGTGCAGAATGGCTCCACCCACGTAGCTGCGTGTGTGTGTGTGTATATATATATATATGTATATGTGTGTGTATATATATATATACACACACACACACACACACACACACACACAGAGGGCTTTTTTTTTAGCAGGAACTCACAGGAACACAGTTCTGGCTGGCTTGGTGTCAGGAGGTATGCCCTATTACGCAAATGAGGTTCTGCAGGGCTTTTTCTAAAAAAAAAAAAAACCCGGTGTGAAACAATGGCGACATCAGGGGGTGTGGCCTAATATGCAAATGAGTTCCTGCTGGTCTTTTCTAGAAAAAAGCCTTATATGTACATACATAGTAATGAAAAGTGCCTTCAAGTCACAACTGACTTAAGGTGACTCCGTTAAGATTTTCAAGGCAAGAGATGTTCAGAGGTGGTTTGTCATTATCTGCCTCCATGTCCTGACCCTGGTATTCCTTGGAGGTCTCCCATCCAAATACCAACTAGGCAAACCGGGGTGGTGATAACTGCTTGTTATCAGCAGTGTCTCAACTCAAACCTTGCCACAGTATTTCATAACATGGAGGATACATTTTGGCTGTTAAGAGAATGAGAGACCTAGGTTTACCTAAAAAGCTTTTACTACGGCAAATATAGGGTGTAACCAAAGATGTATCTGCTCATTATAACGCAACTGGAAATGTTAAGGCTGAGGACCGTGGTGTTATAAGGCCAAAACTATAGCATCAGTAAGGGGTGGAAATAGCTTGCAAATGGTTCATGACCATAAGGGCACGACAGCCAATGCTACCAAAGAATAGAATTTAGGTCTGCTGTGTTTTCAACTGACTGCCAATGCTTTATTTTATGGTGCACTATTCTCAAGTTAACCACATCCATTTTGGAGCCCACAAGTTAAAACAGATCCCTGGTTACTCTAAAGGAAAATAACTTTCCTGAAACAATGGTAGAATGCCAGAACAAACCTCTCAATTATGAAGAAATAAAATTGTAAAATTGGGAACAGAGGTACTGAAGACATCCTCCAAATACTTTAAATAATTAGAAGTTCCATTGGTGGTGGCTTTAAAGGAATCTTTCCTAGTGTAAATTTCTTTGCTTCGAATTGCTTCAGCTCATCTGCAGATAGTTCATTCTTTGGAGTAAATAATTTTTCAGAAGCAATATTGGTTTGGGCTACTGATGATGCAAATGCACCACTACTCCCCAAAGCATTTGTGGGCTGCCCAAACAAGGTGTTCTTCGAATCCAAAGTCGGGGCAGCAACAGCTGAATTGCTAACACCAAATATTGAAGCAGATGTGTTATTTGAAGAACTTGTAGGAAGTGACTGTCCAAACCCTGAAAATCCAGAAGTTGCAGAACTTTTAAATGAAAAGGAAGCTGCAGATGAAACAGTTTGGTACCCAAAGCCTCCTGAATGGGTAGTAGTAGATGAAAATGCTGCACCTAGTGTTGGATGATTCTGCACAACAGGAAAGCTCCCAAATGCAGGCAGGCTTCCAGATGAGATATTAGCAAGTCCCGAAGGTGATTTGAAAGAAAAGGTTTTAGCGCTGTTTTGTTCATTCACAGGAAAAGCTGCAATAGTAGCACATAGAACAGCAATTATAAAAGGTATGTTTGCCACATTTAGTCTGAAGAGAGACCAGTAGAAAAATACAGGCAGGACTGATTACTTGAGTTTAGCATAAAATACTTACTTGATGTCCCAAAAGCTGATGACTGCTGTCCCCCAAAGGCTGATGACTGCTGTCCCCCAAATCCAAATGCAGGTAATGGTTGACTAACCACATTCTTGAGTTCAGATATCTTAAAACAAAACAAAAAAGGAGTTCTCATCTCCTTGAAAACACAGGTTCTATAGCATATGGTCTAATGCCAAACAGTGATTAACTAATCCCAAAGAGTGTTTGTGAATGGTTCCTCATCCTCTTGGAGAGGAGTGACAAGTGGAGTGCCTCAAGCATCTGTCTTGGGACCTGTTTTGTTCAACATCTTTATCAATGATTTGGATGAAGGAATAAAGGGAATGCTTATTAAATTTGCAGATGATACTAAATTGGGAGGGATTGCAAACAAAGAAGAAGACAGAAACAGAATACAGGATGACCCTGACAGGCTGGAAAACGGGGCTAAAATCAATAAAATGAATTTTAACAGGGATAAATGTAAAGTTCTGCATTTAGGTAGGAAAAATCCAACGCATGGTTATAGGATGGGGGAGACTTGTCTTAGCAGTAGTATGTGTGAAAAGGATCTAGGGGTCTTAGTGGATAATATGCTGAACATGAGTCAACAGTGTGATGCAGTGGCTAAAAAGGCAAATGCAATTTTGGGCTGTATCAACAGAAGTATAGTGTCCAGATCACGTGATAGGATGGTATCGCTTTACTCTGCTCTGGTAAGACCTCACCTGGAGTATTGTGTTCAGTTTTGGGCACCACATATTAAGGATATAGACAAGCTGGAACGGGTCCAGAGGAGGGCGACAAAGATGGTGAGGGGTCTGGAGACCAAGTCCTATGAGGAAAGGTTGAAGGAGCTGGGGATGTTTAGCCTGGAGAGGAGGCGACTGAGAGGTGATATGATCACCATCTTCAAGTACTTGAAGGGCTGTCATACAGAGGATGGTGTGGAATTTTCTGTGGCCCCAGAACCAATGGGTTGAAATTAAATCAAAAGAGTTTCTGGCTCAACATTAGGAAGAACTTCCTGACTGTTAGAGCAATTCCTCAGTGGAACAGGCTTCCTCAGGAGGTGGTGGGCTCTCCTTCCTTAGAGGTTTTTAAACAGAGGCCATCTGACAGCGATGAAGATCCTGTGAATTTAGGGGGGGGGGGTTGTGAGTTTCCTGCATTGTGCAGGGGGTTGGACTGGATGACCTTCCAATTCTATGATTCTAATGTAACCAGATATAAACCAGTGTCTGTTCAATAGAAGGACAGTACTAAAATTATGAAGATGTAACTGTGCTAGTCTGTTGCAGCAAAATTAGACAGAATTTCAATGTTACCTTTGACTAACAAACCTTGTTCCCACATCTGATTAAAGTTTGAGTCCCCTGGCACCCACACCTATCAAACTGAGTTCTGACTCAAGACAGTTTGTGCTGAAATCAGTTTTGTTAATCTTTGTGGTGCCACTGAATTCCTGTTTAACTGAAATTAACATCACCCTTCCAATATTTATTTTGCCATCAGAGGATGACATGCACTTGTCAGATCATAGGGAACTGACATGGCCTCTACTCAAAGAACTTGAAATATCCTTTAGATCATTGATCATTAACCCATCTGTCAGGACCCATCTGCTGGGTCTCAAGCCCCAACAGACCTGAGATTTTTTTTTTTTTTGCTGCTTTGTGGAAACATCTGCTGCAAGTGTGGGCAGCAAGAGTACAGTTCCACCTCCTCCTTTTGCACCCACAGTGAGAGGAGCAGCAGGACAGTGAGCTGAGGACACTCCACAGTACAGAGGATTCCTTGTCAGTGCCTGCAGGTTCAGAGACAACCCTATTTGAAAAAGTTCTCTCTTGCCTCTCTACCTGGTTCTCCAATGCACCACATGTATCTACAGCATGAACTTCACCATGACTTCTTTCTGTCATGTGAGTCAGATTGTGTGACTTCCTGGAATGAGGCTCAGCTCATTATGCCTCATATTGCTACCTGAGCATTAAAGGTTGGCCCTGCGGCTGAAAAAAGCTGAAAAACATCTGTAGCAGATCAACAAGAAAGAGACGGAAGGACAAGGAACAATGATAAGAGAACAGATGAGTCTGGTATCAACAGAGGTACTAACTATGTGCGCCACTGTGGTTCCAGCAATGCTTTACTAAAGAAGTGGGATTTGAGGATATAAAGAACATAATATAAAGAAGTGATACAAAGAAGCTATTCAACAAACAAAGAAACAGGAAAGGAAGTAGTTTTGAGTCTTGGAAGTAACATGACAGAATGCATGTCTAGTCTAAGGACCACAATAACAATCAATGAAACTAAGGCAAGGAGACAAAAGGCAGGCCCAACAGAAGGCCGGCTCCAATCAAGATACTGCAAAGTAGAGACACTGGAAGATCAGAGAAGAGCTATATTTGGATGCAAAAAGGTGGAACACAGTAGGATCTCTTCACTCAGTTGACAACTTCTAAGAAACCAAGGCAAACATAATAGAGAAAGGGCATGTTTTAAAAAGACTATTCTACTAGCTTGTTGTGTAGATAATAACAGGCCACTAATTCAGCGATGGTCAGCTTACTCCAACCAGTGGGAAGGGTCGTGCTGGGGGGGACTGAGCAAACCATTCCCTCACTAAGTTGCTTGAACATCTACATCCATGATCATTCCTGCTACGGTTTCTCACTAGCACAATGAGGTAGAAGGGGGCCAATTTCTTTTTGAGCAAGGCACTTGTCAGACCAAAGACAGCACATGGGCAAGTGTCCCACTGAGTTGTGCTCAGAAGAGCCACAGGTGGTATGTCAAAGAGCCATGTATAGTTCTTAAGCCCCTAAGTATGTATTTTTGCTCTAGTTTCTCCTACCCTTTTCCCCACAAAGAGGTTATGCCAGATCTTCACAATAAACATGCACATATATATGTGTAATTCAAGCAAATAACTTTCTGTAACTCACCAATGCAGATTTAGTAGAAGCATTTATATTCTTCAACTCAAGTAGTCTACTTCTCCACTGAGTGACTAACTGCTGGACTGAGGTGACCTGGAAAAAAAGCAGAGGGGTTAAAACTTGGTAGGTCTCTACCAGTCAAGCTTAGAATGAACAGAGCTTCTGAACAACTGTGTTGCAAATGTGTGGATACTTTCTTAATAAAAGAACTTCATTACTTTTCCACAATTCAAACACATCTTTCTGAAAAGCCTTCCCCCATTTACCCCAAGCAATATACAAAGACTTACATAATTTTGAACATTACTGTTTGCACTGCAGTTGTAGTATTCAAGCTGCAGCTCTTCAGGAGAAAAGTCCAGAAAACCTGCAAGAAAATAATCAAAACTGTGAGACAAAATACTGCTTTTAGCCCCAGCTATAAGGTAACAGTAAACACGTCTCTCTGTAACACCTAACAAATCAGATTATTGCAGACAGACAAAGTCATTGGTCTATGAAAGCTCAGAATTGCAAACTGTAACAGAATTAACTCTTTCTCTTTGTTACTTAAAGTTGTTTTGGGAAGTGTGTTATAAGCTCATGAGTCTGCAAATTCATCACTGTTCCCCTGATGGCTGAACTAGATGTTATTTCACTAGATGCTATTTCACCAAGTGTGTGATTTCAGCCTCAAGTTTGCCAGTGCTGTATAATAGTAAAGAGTGTCAGACTAGTATCTCGAAGACCAAGGTTTGAATCTCTGCTCGTATCACATTAGCTTGCTCAGGAACGTTGGGGCAGCCAAAACTATCAACCTAACCTACTTCACAGGATTGTTGTGAGGATAACATGGAGGAGAGGAGAGTGGTGTAAGTCAACTGGGTCATCACTGGGAAGAAAGGAGGGATATAAATGAATTAAATAAATTTAAAAATGCAAGAACTGGGGCAGGGGGAGAGAACTATTTGGACACTGTTCAATCCCTCTTGCACCTACTGCTTCTCTTGTAAATAACACTTGAAAACTGCCACTTCTTTTTTTGGAGCCTGCAGTTGGGGACATTTGCAGGGGGGAAATCAGCATGCGAGGGGAAAGATACAAACCTCCAATAAGTTTTTAATCCCCTCCCCCATACACATACCCATCTCACTTTAAGCATTATAAAGGAAAACTGGGCTCAGGATCCCTCTGTTTCAGTGTGCACCTCAACACTGCAAACAACAGCACATTAAACCTGACTAAATTGTCACAAGTAGGCTACATCAGCAAGAAAAGCTTGTAAGGCTTTACAAAGCAAACATTTGCTGTGCACTGATAAAGACATTAGATCCAAGGATAATTCCATACAGATGCAGCTATATCCACAGCTACACTGAGCAAAAAACTTAGAAGCACAGTCCACATTAAACACTCATTAAAAAAAATAGACTCCTTATGTGTATTTCTAAAATATATGTTTTCTTATTTAATGTCCATAAAGTCAGAAATAAGGCTAAACAGTTGGGAAAAAATTAAAATACTGAATCAAAACTAGGGAAAATTTTACCTGAAATATTAGGCTTGTCTTTTGATGGTGAATAGGAGGAAAACATCCACTGGCCTGAAGATTCCCAAATCTCCATGTCTTTCATTATAATTTCACTGGATAATTAGTATAAAAAAGTCATAAACCAAACTAATTTGGAGATCAGCAAAGCAAAAAAAAAAGTAAAGCTAGATTAAAAAAAACACTGGCGAATCAAAAGCCTGCTGATATGAAGGTAAAATAAGTTAAAGAGTTAGCATTGGAAGCTGTTTTAGAAACAAAAACATGAAAAAGCAAGCAAGTGGAGAGCACAGAGTACACAATCAAACCAGCACACAAAATACTTGGATAAGTGTAAATGTTTAATTGCAGAATAACTTTCCTCCAAGTTTTACGGTACTTTGGTACTTCTGTAGTCAAACTAATATTCAAAGGAACACAGATCCAGTCCCCACTGAATTTGAAAGATGTGGCTTATGCAATGGGGCTTCCTCCAAGCTCATAGAAAATCTCCTGCTAGCTACATCATGGCCCCATTATGCAGATTTTTTACTCACAATTTGGAGCCATTGCACAGAATTGGCTATACTGAATTCCACAGATACTGAATCTTGCTGGTATGCTAATCTGATATTAAACAGCAGATTTTAAATGCTGAAAAAAAGTCCAATGATCAAAATTCCACTTAACACTATGAAGATTCAATGGGTAGAAAGGCATTAGGAAGAATACAAAAGGGGGACAGATGGGTCTTACCACTCCATTTTGCTCAGCTTTCCCTCCCTCTGCTTTGCTTCTTTCCTTGTCCCCAATCTTGCTAACTGCCCACTCATTCTTTGCCCTTCGAAACTCACTTCTGCAAGTTTCAAAATGTTTCTCACCTACTTCCAAGAATGTCAAAATGAAACTACTGAGATCTTCTTAGTTCTTAATACCATTGTAAATTTCCCAGACAGCCATGGACAACTATCAATGCTGCTTGTAGTTGCCAAGAAACCCTTGCACTTTATTTTTTGCTTTATTTTATGCCTCCCTTTAAAAAAAAATTAAATTATTCTACAAACCTAGCAGTTCCCCCTGGTTTACAGAAACACCTACCCAAGCCCCAGACAGTCCCACTGAGAGAATTTTTTGATCTGCAGAGCAGGGCCAACTTGAGAATTGAACATATGATGTTATACGGCACCATTCTGTTATGCTGCATAATTCCTATTTATCTAAATAGATTTTAAGAAGTCCAACTGCATGTAGGACTGCAGTCACAGGTAATAAGAATGCAAGGGCTCTTTCTTTCTTTTTATATTTAATTCATTTAAAGCAAGCAAAAACTCAAACGATAAATCACTACAACTTACAGAAGCTTCTCATCCTCGTTTTTAATGCCATTGTTACTCCCACCTTCATTAGTGTTTAAGGCAGCAAACCTATTTTGGGAAAAGTTCAAGTTGGCCTGGGACCCATGGAATGCTTTTCCATGATCTCTGTTGTTGTGCCAGTTAGACGCTTTAGAAAAACTGGATGCTTGGACAATAGGGTATCTCTGATTATGGCCATTCCATCCGCCTCTTCTGCTGAAGCCTTAAATTGGAAAACAAAAAGAAGACATTTATCTTCTGTGAAATAAAGCAAGTGTAGCGTTTCAAGAAAAAAGTTAGAACATACACAATCTGCTCAATATTTGCAAAAGGATGGCTGCAAGGATATAAACAAAATAAGAATATATAATGAATATACACCATTGCCTGATATGGAATGGTTCTAAGGCTGAAGGTTCATAAGATTTATTTAGAAGAAGAAGAAGACGACGACTTTGGATTTATATTCCGCCCTCCACTCAAGAGTCTCAGAGCGGCTCACAATCTCCTTTATCTCCCTCCCCCACAACAGACACCCTGTGAGGTGGGTGGGGCTGAGAGGACTCTCACAGCAGCTGCCCTTTCAAGGACAACTTCTGCCAGAGCTATGGCTGACCCAAGGCCATGCCAGCAGGTGCAAGTGGAGGAGTGGGGAATCAAACCTGGTTCTCCCAGATAAGAGTCCACACACTTAACCACTACACCAAACTGGCTCTGCCTGCCTTTCTCAAAGGGACTGCCTTTCTCAAAGGGACTCAAGGTGGATTACAGAGAGCAAGTCAATAAATCAGCAGAATGGAACATCCAAGGAATAATGCAATATGATTTGTATTGCAGAAATCTGCAGTCAACCAGAAACCTGAACCGCAGCTGCAGCGAAGTATTAACATGACACATTAAATGATACTAAAAATTATAATAGGATCCTGTTTACAGCAACAAATAGTTCTGTCTATACACAATTCCTGACTCTTTACCCAAACGTCTTTCTGAACTGTTTTGTCATACTACAGGTTATTTACTTGTGTTAAAAAGCCATTTTGAATAATATGGTTCTGCATAGTTTGCAGAAAGCCAAAAGGGTTGCAACTGGAAGAAAGTCTCGCTGAAACCTGTGGGTCTTATGGCCAAACAAAATGGTGCTATACCATCTGTTTATAAAACAGTATTAGAAAGTTAAGTGCCGAAAGGAATCAGAAGCAATATAATGCTCTGAATGCTGATTTTATTATTGAGCCATTCCTATTCTGCATTCTGAAACAGGAATCCATATATCTAAGGCAGTGATCTTCACTTTCACTTTTTCAGACCAAAGATCTGCCTACCCCCTCATGGGACCAAATGAGCTACAAGCACGTGACATGAAGCCATTTGACATCAGAACTATATGAAAGGAAGAGGAGCTGGAATTATGACCTCACCAGTGGCAAGGCCAGGTCTGTGGGCAGCAGAACATCAAGAAAGTCAGCAACAGGAACCAGGAGGTGCATCAAAGTGAGGCACAAATTCAAGGGTCAGAGTTACGGAGGAATCCTCTCAATGGCTGGATGCCTTGGCCTTACATTCCTGCTGCTTGTCCCACCATTTGTGTAAACTGATGTATTCCTCAGGAGCAAGGGGGGCGGGGGCTGACAGCGCAGCAGGTGGGTCTCCAAGACTCCACAGGTTGAAAGCCCACTGTCTAAGAAAATTCAACACAACCACAATTACCTTCACTTATACAGAAAACATTATTTGTGTGAAAGAAATGTTGACGGTTACAGAAAAAGAGAAAGAACAAATATAGGCATTCATACAATTTATGACCTGGTGTGTTAAGTATAAACAGAGCATACTATTTATTCCAAATACATTTTAAAAATTATATATGGAAGAGAGAGGGATCCAAGCAAACTACAGACAATAGGCTACTTCTCAGGTAATCAAAAAGATATCACTAGTAGCCAACATGATATACTGGTCATTTGTGTATGTATTTATCCCACTTTTCAACCAAAACTAGCTTCCAAAGCAGTTCATACAGTAAACTGACCCAACAGAACTGACACTAAGATGCAGTAAAAATTATTTAGGGAAAGAATTTTCAGTTGAATTGAATCCGTGCATTAAACCATGTCTTAGAGATGGGACTCTCCTTGAGCTGGATCTGTAGGGAGGGGGTTCTCGGCTGAGTTGGATCCAGGCACGTTCCCGGGGTGCCGGGTTATTCGGCTGAACGGGGCCAGTACAGCTCAGTACCTCAGCCACGCGGCGGGGAGACAGTGGCTGCTTCCTTCTGTTGGGTCAAGATAACTCCCAGCCACAGGTCCCTGAATTAGGACTGCTGACCACACGGGAAACCGAGAATTGGGGGGCAAAAGACAGAACACCTAAACCGAGCGCAGGACAACTGAGACGCTTCCCTCCCCTGCCGCCCATCGCATTACCGGAGTTCAGAGAAGACTGGCTGGATCCTCCAACGCGGCCCGGAGGATGCAGATTCCAGCATCGATCGCCGAAGCGGCAGGTGCCCTGCAAATAGTAGCTACAAATCTTGCCCGTGTTGGCCATGGCTCGTCCGCGAGGAACAGCATAAGTGCCTCCGTCCGCTAAAGCATCAAGACCACCAAGCGCAGCCAATCAGAGGATCTTGGGCGAGCCCGTTCTTTGGGAGCTCATGTCTATGACGCAGCAACGGGTCAAGGCGGGCGGAAGGGAATGGAACCGGCGGCGGTTAACACCAAGGGGCTATAGGCTTCCTGATTCTCTGAGGTGACTTCCGGTATCCGTTTGCAGCTGCTGTTGAAATCGCGTATAGAAGTGTGGACCCATGACAGTGCATGTGAAGGGGCGGTGGACGCTTGAAAGCGAGACCTCTACCCCGCCTTCAGTGTTCAATGCACGCGCGCTCTTCTTAAAACTAAGCAGGCCGACGTAGAAATAAGCTTCCTTTTATTAAGGTGCATTGTCAGCATGATGGACTCTCCCCCGAGTTCACAAACTGTTACGAAATTGACAGTGGCCTTCAAGCGTGATAAGCAGAATCAAGAAACGCAAGATTCAGTGCTAGGGTTGCCAAGTCCAATTCAAGAAATATCTGGGGTCTTTGGGGGTGGAGCCAGGAGCAAGGGTGTGACAAGCATCACATTTAAAGGGACTGAACACCTTTTCATGAGCCCCATGGCGCAGAGTGGTAAAGCTGCAGTACTGCAGTCAGAGCCCTCTGCTCACGACCCGAGTTCGATCCCAGTGCAAGCTGGTTCCAGGTAGCCGGCTCAAGGTTGACTCAGCCTTCCATCCTTCCAAGGTCGGTAAAATGAGTACCCAGCTTGCTGGGGAGAAAGTGTAGGTGACTGGGGAAGGCAATGGCAAACCACCCCATAATGAAAGCAACGTCACCCCAGAGTCGAAAACAACTGGTGCTTGCACAGGGGACTACCTTTACCTTTTTAAAATACCTTTTAAATGCCTTCCTTCCATAGGAAATAATGAAGGGCACCTTCTTTTGGGACTCATAGAATTAGACCCCCAGTTCAATCCTTTTTGAAACTTGGTGGATATTTTGGGAAAGGCACTGGATGCTATACTGAAACTTTGGTGCCTCTACCTCAAAAAACAGCCCCCCAGCGCCTCAGATACCCGCTGATCAATCCATTATTTTCTATGGGAACTAGTCTCCATAGAGAATAATAGAGTTCCCAGCAGACATTTCCCTCCACTCCCCCTGCTTTCTGATGACCCTGAAGCGGGGAAGGGTTTCCAAACTGGGGAATCCCCTGCCCCCACCTGGGGATTGGCAACCCCACTCAGTGCTGATTTTCTCTCACTGTTTCCTCAGGGGCTCAGTTCAAACCCAACCAGTGCCTGAACACTGGCTGGATCCTCCAGCGCAGCCTGGAGGATGCAGATTCCAGCATCGATTGCTGAAACAGCAGGTGCCCTGCAAATAGTAGCTACAAATCTTGACGGGAGAACAATTATATTTCTGAAAATACCTTTCTTGAATTAAGGGAAAAAGCAGGACATGAAGTTTCAATCCTGAACAAGATGAGCATGGTAAGGAGGCAGACTGGGGCAGAGGCTAATCCATTGTACACCATTGCTGTGCTCCATCCATTTTGCATCTCAGCTCATACACCCTTCTGTTGCATAAACTCAGCACCTGGGATGTACAGGAAAGGACATCTTTTGTCTGGACACTTCCCCCACCAGGCCCAGCACAGTGACATGAAAAGGGGTAGAGGGCTTTAGGGTGGAGACTGTTGCTGCATGTGTGTTCCCAACCCCACAATAGCAAACTTTTTGTTTTCTCATTTCAGTGCAGTTATTTGGGAAACTTTTATGCCACCTCTTCACAGTCCTGCTCATGACAGCAACACTCTCAACAGAGCATGACTCTCATGTACTTTCCTGATCTTTGTGCAAAAACTCTTTATAAACCTGCCTCCAATATTGCTACTGTCTGCCCCCGCCCCTGATCGCCGCCACTGCACCTTCCCTTCCCTCCCTTTGTTTTGTTGGAATAGTAAATGAACACTTAACAACAAGCATAGGAAAAACAAATATATTCAATCCAAAGTTTACTGACCCACAAGCCTCACTGAGGTATTTGCTTCACTTCCAGAAAGTCTGCTAATACTGAACAATTCAGTAATCAAGAGTGACCCATACATTTTTCAATACACAAAACAGTCCAAGAAAACTTTTTTGCACAGTAGTTTTCATATACTAAGAACCAACAATAAATTGTGACTTTACATATTAGCTAGATATGTAACATGGAAAAATGTTGAACCAAGGAAAATGAAAAAATCTTTCATACTACGGTAGATTGCAGGTTTCAATTAACTGAAGATGGAAAGGGTCTAAAAATTGAATCCTACCTGTAATTTAGTTTACTTTTTAAAAAGCATTGAAACCAGAAATCCCTTTACTATTTGCACGGGCGTACAAAAAAGGTGAGCTTTACATTTCTTCATGTTGATTTTCCAACTATTCCACTCTTGGTAACCTATTCAACTAGAAAAATGTGCTTCAGAATTGGTTTAATAATCCCACACTATCAAATTAAGAGCAGTCCTTAAAAGGTTGCACTTCTATCCAGATATATACATAATTTATTATATATCTACAAATTTAGTATATATCTACTATAAATTAGGGAATTTCTAAAAAACAGAAGAAAGTACATAGAATCAAATTTTAAACATAAATTGTTTGAACATAGAAAGATATGTGAGGTCTTTTAAAAAAACAGTCTTGTTCCTTTGCATTTTTTTTGCTCTTTTTAAATTATACAAACGAAAGTAAATAAATTCTTAGTGGATTACAAATCTAAAGAAAAAAAGTTGATGGACTGAGTAGTATTTTATGCTCTCAAGCACATTTTATACACGTAAAAAGTTATTTACCACCTCACATGGAAATTTACATACTTTTTACTATCCACATCATTGTCCAGGACTTCTGAAATTGCAGGTGCCACAATACAAGAGGCATATAAGGAATGTGAATGAATTCTGATCCAACCAAGGCAACAAGGAATTGTAAAGAATGGAGATTTAGATATAAACTACTTTCTGGATTCCATTTTTATATATAGCCAAGAAATTAAACCAGAACAGGGCTATGCAGAGAAGACAGGCTTGATCCACATTAACCTTCTGTAAGAAAAAAGTAATGGACTGCAATTAATAATAATGTTGGGACAATTAATGCCTCTCAGAAACCGGGATTGACAGGGACAGGTCTAGCCTTTACCCCAAACTGTACGCACGTATTCTCATATATAAATGCCAGCTGTCTTCTAGAGTGCATTTAGGAACTGAGAAGCAGATCCACCCCTTCCTCTTTTGGTTTTCCAAATGGAAATTACCCATGAGGAAGTGGTAGGGGAAGTGTACTGTGTGGTCTCACTGGTTCAATGATTATTTTAGAGAAAAGGTGTGTTCATGGGGGTGGGGAGCAATGAAGCATACAAATCTCTATGCATTTAATGCCAAACTTCTATTATGCACATAACTGACAAGAGACAGAATTGGATGGAGTATACAATTTGCACAGCTAGCATCCTGGTGTCAGAATGGGAATGTCTGGGAAGAATAGTATCTTCCTATTGCTAGGTAAGACTCTAATCATGTGATAAAGCACCAAATCAAGGAGCATATGCCCTTAGTTATCTGAGGCAGCTC